>NC_141685.1:1583243764-1584518264 GCF_964263255.1 Lissotriton vulgaris | reverse complement strand
GCGTTTCGAGGCTGGAACGCCCCGTAATCATGGAGTGGGTCACAAAGTCGTCAGACTGCAGCGCTGTATTTAAACCTTTTATTTGGTCGAATGTATCCTCCCTCAATGGGCGTGGCACATTCTGGAAGCATTGGATGCTGGAAGTTGAAGTCCTATGCAGCGCTGCTCAGTGTTTGCCTTAAGTAGGTTCTGACTGTTCGTGACAGTATTGCACATTTTCGTTTATACCTTGAGTAGGCGGGAATGTCCAGGCATGCAAACGTTTAGCTCCCTGGAGACAGCATGCTGATGCTGACAGGAGAAGTTCCTATCCATCGCCGTTTTCATTTTGATCTTGGGTGATCTCGATGAAACTGGTGCCGACCTCTCACGGCCAGGAGCCGTGTGAAAAATGTTTGAGCAAAGCCCTGGAGCTATAGAGGAGCACTCGATGCTGTCCCTGGCTTGAAGCAGCCTGTGTTTGCCTCGCTGTTGTTTGCTTCCTGCGCATCTTCCCTCATGAATTAAAACCCTTTCCGACGCGTTTCGAGGCTGGAACGCCCCGTAATCATGGAGTGGGTCACAAAGTCGTCAGACTGCAGCGCTGTATTTAAACCTTTTATTTGGTCGAATGTATCCTCCCTCAATGGGCGTGGCACATTCTGGAAGCATTGGATGCTGGAAGTTGAAGTCCTATGCAGCGCTGCTCAGTGTTTGCCTTAAGTAGGTTCTGACTGTTCGTGACAGTATTGCACATTTTCGTTTATACCTTGAGTAGGCGGGAATGTCCAGGCATGCAAACGTTTAGCTCCCTGGAGACAGCATGCTGATGCTGACAGGAGAAGTTCCTATCCATCGCCGTTTTCATTTTGATCTTGGGAGATCTCGATGAAACTGGTGCCGACCTCTCACGGCCAGGAGCCGTGTGAAAAATGTTTGAGCAAAGCCCTGGAGCTATAGAGGAGCACTCGATGCTGTCCCTGGCTTGAAGCAGCCTGTGTTTGCCTCGCTGTTGTTTGCTTCCTGCGCATCTTCCCTCATGAATTAAAACCCTTTCCGACGCGTTTCGAGGCTGGAACGCCCCGTAATCATGGAGTGGGTCACAAAGTCGTCAGACTGCAGCGCTGTATTTGAACCTTTTATTTGGTCGAATGTATCCTCCCTCAATGGGCGTGGCACATTCTGGAAGCATTGGATGCTGGAAGTTGAAGTCCTATGCAGCGCTGCTCAGTGTTTGCCTTAAGTAGGTTCTGACTGTTCGTGACAGTATTGCACATTTTCGTTTATACCTTGAGTAGGCGGGAATGTCCAGGCATGCAAACGTTTAGCTCCCTGGAGACAGCATGCTGATGCTGACAGGAGAAGTTCCTATCCATCGCCGTTTTCATTTTGATCTTGGGTGATCTCGATGAAACTGGTGCCGACCTCTCACGGCCAGGAGCCGTGTGAAAAATGTTTGAGCAAAGCCCTGGAGCTATAGAGGAGCACTCGATGCTGTCCCTGGCTTGAAGCAGCCTGTGTTTGCCTCGCTGTTGTTTGCTTCCTGCGCATCTTCCCTCATGAATTAAAACCCTTTCCGACGCGTTTCGAGGCTGGAACGCCCCGTAATCATGGAGTGGGTCACAAAGTCGTCAGACTGCAGCGCTGTATTTAAACCTTTTATTTGGTCGAATGTATCCTCCCTCAATGGGCGTGGCACATTCTGGAAGCATTGGATGCTGGAAGTTGAAGTCCTATGCAGCGCTGCTCAGTGTTTGCCTTAAGTAGGTTCTGACTGTTCGTGACAGTATTGCACATTTTCGTTTATACCTTGAGTAGGCGGGAATGTCCAGGCATGCAAACGTTTAGCTCCCTGGAGACAGCATGCTGATGCTGACAGGAGAAGTTCCTATCCATCGCCGTTTTCATTTTGATCTTGGGTGATCTCGATGAAACTGGTGCCGACCTCTCACGGCCAGCAGTCTGACGACTTTGTGACCCACTCCATGATTAC
Organism: Lissotriton vulgaris; assembly: GCF_964263255.1. Classification (NCBI taxonomy): domain Eukaryota; kingdom Metazoa; phylum Chordata; class Amphibia; order Caudata; family Salamandridae; genus Lissotriton; species Lissotriton vulgaris. The sequence continues at coordinate 1,584,516,292 of NC_141685.1, read as the reverse complement.
GGGGCGTTCCAGCCTCGAAACGCATCGGAAAGGGTTTTAATTCATGAGGGAAGATGCGCAGGAAGCAAACAACAGCGAGGCAAACACAGGCTGCTTCAAGCCAGGGACAGCATCGAGTGCTCCTCTATAGCTCCAGGGCTTTGCTCAAACATTTTTCACACGGCTCCTGGCCGTGAGAGGTCGGCACCAGTTTCATCGAGATCACCCAAGATCAAAATGAAAACGGCGATGGATAGGAACTTCTCCTGTCAGCATCAGCATGCTGTCTCCAGGGAGCTAAACGTTTGCATGCCTGGACATTCCCGCCTACTCAAGGTATAAACGAAAATGTGCAATACTGTCACGAACAGTCAGAACCTACTTAAGGCAAACACTGAGCAGCGCTGCATAGGACTTCAACTTCCAGCATCCAATGCTTCCAGAATGTGCCACGCCCATTGAGGGAGGATACATTCGACCAAATAAAAGGTTTAAATACAGCGCTGCAGTCTGACGACTTTGTGACCCACTCCATGATTACGGGGCGTTCCAGCCTCGAAACGCGTCGGAAAGGGTTTTAATTCATGAGGGAAGATGCGCAGGAAGCAAACAACAGCGAGGCAAACACAGGCTGCTTCAAGCCAGGGACAGCATCGAGTGCTCCTCTATAGCTCCAGGGCTTTGCTCAAACATTTTTCACACGGCTCCTGGCCGTGAGAGGTCGGCATCAGTTTCATCGAGATCACCCAAGATCAAAATGAAAACGGCGATGGATAGGAACTTCTCCTGTCAGCATCAGCATGCTGTCTCCAGGGAGCTAAACGTTTGCATGCCTGGACATTCCCGCCTACTCAAGGTATAAACGAAAATGTGCAATACTGTCACGAACAGTCAGAACCTACTTAAGGCAAACACTGAGCAGCGCTGCATAGGACTTCAACTTCCAGCATCCAATGCTTCCAGAATGTGCCACGCCCATTGAGGGAGGATACATTCGACCAAATAAAAGGTTTAAATACAGCGCTGCAGTCTGACGACTTTGTGACCCACTCCATGATTACGGGGCGTTCCAGCCTCGAAACGCGTCGGAAAGGGTTTTAATTCATGAGGGAAGATGCGCAGGAAGCAAACAACAGCGAGGCAAACACAGGCTGCTTCAAGCCAGGGACAGCATCGAGTGCTCCTCTATAGCTCCAGGGCTTTGCTCAAACATATATATATATATATATATATAATTGCACAAAGAAAACTGCACTCGCGTGGGTCAAATCCAAGACGGATTTATTGCACACAGATAGTTGAGTTCAGACGCGTTTCGGCGGTACGCCTTCGTCAGTTAAAGGAGGCCGCCATAACGCTGCAAAATATAAACATATCGCCTCACCAGATCTCGTGGGAATTGTCTCGCCAGGACGCCATATTGACATCAGGCACTTCCACTTGCTTTAAACAGTAAACAATGACCCCTCCCCCTTCCCTCGTGCATGATGGCAGCGAGCCGCGGCTGCGGCAGGCAAGAAGGCTGGTGTGTTCAGACCTTCCGATTCTGATGAAGCGCCGGAGTCGAGTTTTCTGAATTGGTGAGGCGGCGCTGTCAGTAAGTGACACATCTGAAGTTGGACGGCTGCAGTGGCGTGATCCAGGCGAGTGATTTCTCCCGTGGTTGCGGTGAGGAGCGGGTGTGTGCGCCGGTGTTTTCCGTGATCTCTTGATCGGTTCCTGCAGGCGGGGGCCGCCGTAGGAGAGCACATAGCTGCGAGCTGGAAAGGCAGCTGCGGATAATTACACGGCCGCTTCACTTCAACGCTCGTGTTTGGAGAGGAAAGGCGAATAGAAAGCTGCATTTCTGCTGTGGTGACCTCTCCTTCAAACCGCCTCGACCTTCTCTTTTTTTTTTTTTTTTACTACCTGCCAGATTTTGGGTTCAAGGATTGGAGCATTGCAGCATTGAATATTAAGGCTGGAAAGGAAAGATAAAAACGCTGACCGGGGGAACTTCAGCAACAGTAACTGCCACTCATCCTCATCTTCTGAGGCATCATTGCACATTGTTTTGATTCCATGCCAACGGAACAACACAATTAGAAGAACTTTTGTATAAAAACTTGAAATTTTAATGGTTATATTTTATCATATATATAACTATTTATTAGGCTTTCAAACTTTTATAACTAATCTTAAAAGTTTGTTGTAGCCGTTGCCATGTATAATTTCATGTAAAAGTATGAAATTTTCCTGAGTGTTAAAATTTTGGTCGTCTTAAATTCATTGTATTAACTGTAATTTATGACCAATGTATAACATTATGTGCAATACCGGCATTCATGCCGTAATGCAGTTTCTGCAAAAAACTTGGAAACATTGAAAGTATTTTGTTTGTTTCTATGACACGTGATGGCACTTTTGCACTTTAAATGGGTGATCAGCCCTCGTGACGTTGTCATGTGATCAAGGCTATCTCTAGCCGAAACGCGTCATGGCGGACTGGTGCTGGGCTAAGATTTAATAAAGATACATTTGCACCTACTTTGGGTCTTGCTGGTTCCTGTACTGCTGATCGGCTGATCTCGCTGCATTGGTAAATCTACGGGAGCGCCACGTACCTCATATATATATATATATATATATATATATATATATATATATAATCGCACAAAGAAAACGCGTGGGTCAAATCCAAGACGGATTTATTGCACACAGATAGTTGAGTTCAGACGCGTTTCGGCGGTACGCCTTCGTCAGTTACAGGAGGCCGCCATAACGCTGCAAAATATAAACATATCACCTCACCAGATCTCGTGGGAATTGTCTCGCCAGGACGCCATATTGACATCAGGCACTTCCACTTGCTTTAAACAGTAAACAATGACCCCTCCCCCTTCCCTCGTGCATGGTGGCAGCGAGCCGCGGCTGCGGCAGGCAAGCAGGCTGGTGTGTTCAGACCTTCCGATTCTGATGAAGCGCCGGATTCGAGTTTTCTGAATTGGTGAGGCGGCGCTGTCAGTAAGTGACACATCTGAAGTTGGACGGCTGCAGTGGCGTGATCCAGGCGAGTGATTTCTGCCGCGGTTGCGGTGAGGAGCGGGTGTGTGCGCCAGTGTTTTCCGTGATCTCTTGATCCGTTCCTGCAGGCAGGGGCCGCCGTAGGAGAGCACATAGCTGCGAGCTGGAAAGGCAGCTGCGGATAATTACACGGCCGCTTCACTTCAACGCTCGTGTTTGGAGAGGAAAGGCGAATAGAAAGCTGCATTTCTGCTGTGGTGACCTCTCCTTCAAACCGCCTCGACCTTCTCTCTCTCTTTTTTTTTTTTTACTACCTGCCAGATTTTGGGTTCAAGGATTGGAGCATTGCAGCATTGAATATTAAAGCTGGAAAGGAAAGATAAAAATGCTGACTGGGGGAACTTCAGCAACAGTAACTGCCACTCATCCTCATCTTCTGAGGCAGTTTCCCGGTCCCGCCAGCACCTGTGCAATCCTCCGCCGCCGCAGGGAACACGGCGGCGCCGAGTGAGGAGAGCCTTGGGGGCCAACTTGAACTACAACTCCCGGCGTCCCCTGCTTCCTGGACGCTGAACGCCGCATCACTCTGCCGCGCCCGGAGGCGCATAAGAGAGAGGTGCTCCTCCCGCATCGCGGGACGCGCGCGGGCAACGGCGTTTTGAGCCCGGGCAGAGGGCGGGCCGTCTGTGGCCGTCCGGGGTTGGCCAGGGTCGGGTCGGGCCACCTCCCTTGATCTAAGGTACTGTTACTCTTAACACTTCTTCTCTAGCCACTGCTCATTTGTTACACTGGCCTATTGTCGGACCAAGAGTATATACTGTGATCATTCTGGGACCCGTTACATTCCATAGTCGTCAGTACAGTATAACTTCCCTAGTAAAATGAGCACCGCAACAAAGAAGTCTCGATTGCCTGCATCTCGCCCAAATACCAGACTCCAGGCCACACTACCGCAGCCCTTGCCTACATTGACAGCTATTGATAAAATGCTGCAACAAACTATAGGGGTGGTGGCCAATGCAATAGAACACACTGAAAGAAGATTATCCTTCCCAGCCTCAGCATGTACCAAAGACCACGCTGAGGACCTCTCTGTCATAGTGAACGATCCAACGGTCTTGGATTCCTATCTAACATCTACTTATGCTGAGCTGCCTTGTGCGCAGGTGCCTGCTGAGACTTCAGTTGATGTCAAATTGGTACAGGTCCTAACTGGGTCCCCAACTAACAACGACGACGTCCAACCCTGTACCCTGACCTCCCCTGCCCCTGTAATAACTTCTAAATCTGGCAGAACCGGTACAAAGCCAAAAAGGATACTTTCCCTAAAAACACGGGTAAAAAAAAAGCTGGCCAATTATAATTTGGTGACCCCATCTGCAAACACGTTCCACTAACCTGCAGGGATACCGTGTTGGGTCACCAATATGGTGGCCGACCTCCAGGCAAGCCTTGAGCAAACGATCGCCTCACACTTTAAACCCCTTGTTTCTAAGCTGGACAGACTAACTTGTATTTTAAATAATAAAATGCTAGCGCCAATGAAGCTAGTTAATCCCGAAGCCAAACTGACACCTCCAGAATCTGCTGTAGCTACTACAAAACTATCCTGCCCAGTTATATCTAACACTACTGTTCCAGCTACACTGAACCAAAACCCAGGGCCCGCAGTAACCACTGCAAAACCTGCAAACCCTGCACCTCCCCCACCGCCAATCACTAACAAATCAGGGCACACCATTCCCCCTGCAGGGGAGCCTGTTGGGAAATCTAGTCGCCACCATAAAGAGGGTAAACATGTGGGAATCAATGACACAGCAAATCTATCAAGACCTCCTGTGGCAAAACCAGCACCTAGGCAATTGCCATCAATAAATCTACCCCCGGAAGCTCAACCATATGTAGTTGCTCTTGTAGGTGTCCCGGCTCTTAGTGGGCGGAAAAGAGAACACGAGGCAGACTTATATAACAAGTGTGTACAGTGGCTGGACCTAAATAGACCGCTGCCCCCAAATGTCTCGGGGGAAATACTAGCAGTAAGAAGAATTGATTGGATTGGAAGAGGCCCCAAAACAGTGGCAGGGGATGTCGTTACCATTAATTTTAGGGACCCTTCCGCTGTGGATTACATCTGTAAAACCCAATCCTACAGAGAATCCCACATTTTCCCCCTACACTTATCCTACTTCTATCCCTATCCCACCCCTCACTACAAATCGACTTCCCACAGGAGACCCCAACTGATTAGAAATTGCTACTCGCCTCCTAATAGGGCTAACCACAGGCAGTCATTTGGGGAGGGTATCCCTTCCTTATTTCCCACTTACCCACTGCTACCTCACTGGAATAGGTTTAGTGTCCTCGAGGAGGTTTATTGACTGTCCTCTAAGGGCACCCGTCCAGTGCAATCTATCAATACAAATCTAGAGGAGGGGATAGGATCCAAGGAGAAGACCTTACCAACGATTACTGGTGAGAATTCCTCCCACATTGTAGTGATAGGGGAGGGGCCTGGTGCAGAGCAGAGATCAGGCACGGAGTCCTTTTTGGAGCATGGGGGCGCACAATGCACAGGAGAGGCCATGGAAGAAAGCATAAGAATTATTTCTTGGAATGTGGCCGGGTTAAAGAGCAAGATACTCGACCCAGGGTGGCTTTCTTTCATGGCTTCCCGTGACATTTGTTTGATGCAAGAAACCTGGTGCTGAGAGGAGAGTGTTAGTCCCGGTTTTGCCACCTACGACACCAATGCAGTATCTGGGGGGAAAGGCCGTCCTTCTGGCGGCCTATCCATATGGGTGGGCACACACCTTGGTGCGCAGGTCACCCGTGTGGACACAAAATCACCCGATATACAATGTGTCGTATTAAAGACCATTGATAAATCGCGTGTGGCTATTATAAATATCTATTCGAGGCCCACCGCGAATGGGAAGGAATCAAGCACTAATAAAGTGCTCGCCCATTTTCTCCAAACACTTGACCCGGTAACCTCAATAATTCTTGGTGGCGATTTTAATTGTCAGTTCGAGCCCCTGGGTGGACCTGAGTTGTGCGATGAGGACGAGGTTGATTCGGTTTGGCATATCCCCGCCCCATGGATTGCTCCGGTTAGGGCCTGGACCCCGTTAGTATTGCAAATTAAATCCCTGACCCTTGCAATGTCCCTGCGGGCATGTAATGGGAGGGTTAATAACGATAGTTCGGGTTTGTTCACATACAACCGGACCAATCGTACTTCCACCATTGACTACCTTATGTTTGGAAGCCAAACATTGGGACAGGATTAAAGATTTTGAGGTCATCCCAAGGCACGACAATGACCACAATGCGTTGGTCCTGACGCTCAAACCTGGATCTTTTGGACTAACCAACCCCGCCCCTAGTAATAACATGGCAGTACCTTCCTATATTATATCTAACAACAGGAGAAGGGTCAAGTGGCCTTCGTGTGTGGACTCACCTAGTCGTCTTGCAGAAATCTATCAGATTGCTACCCCACTCATAAGCGAAATGGGGAGTGCTACTTCCCATGGGCAAATTATTAAGCCACTTGGAAAGTACTGAGCCTAGGAGATGTATTCTATCCTCTTAGTAGGATGAAACCGCGTAGGACTAAAATGCATCCTTGGTATGACCATGCCTGTAAGAAATCCAAGAAAGACCTCCTCACGGCAATTAAATCTAAGGACTCCCCTAAAATCAAAGCCACTAGATTGCTTTATAAGAAGGAACTAAATAGGGCCAAAAGTGAGTGGGAGGAAGCTAGATGGGCTGAAATGAGACAGTCACTGCTCCTAAAAAACTCTAAGACCTTCTGGGCTATTGCTACCTCACCAGCGGGCGGCGAGCGAGACAATGGGGTCTCGAATATTGCTCCCATAGTTTGGGAGACGCACTTTAGGTCACTTTATACCGGTCCTGAGTCAGGGATACCTACGGCCCCAGACCCCCTGCATGAGCATAGACTGCCGGGGACCTGGGTTACCGGGGCTCCCCTTAGTAAGGTTCAGGATACTACACTTGCCCCCAGGATTCCTTCGTCACCATACTCCCGGCACGAGCACCGACTGCCGGGGGACTTGGGTCCTGGGGATCAGGGGGACAAGGATACCCAGATAACGCCTGGGGCCCCACTGGCCCAAGACTCCCTGCATGAGTATAGACTACCGGGGGTCTCGGGCCCCGGCGACAGGATGGGACAATCGGGTGCCCTAGAGAAGATTATTACATTTAATCCCGATTCCATTTCCCTTAAAGAAGTGGAGTCGGCAATTGAGAGGCTGCCCCCAAACAAAGCTCCTGGCCTTGATAGGCTCCCTAGAGACCTTTTTCGCTCCCAACCTAAAATCTGGGCCCCATATCTGATGGTCTTGTTCAATGCGGTCCTGCAAGGTTCGGCATTGCCCGAGACCTGGCTTGGAGCTGAGATCGTTCCAATCTTTGAAAAGGGTTGTCCGCTTGCCCCATCTAACTACAGACCAATCAGCTTAATTGACACCACCCAGAAGCTGATGGGGCGAATTCTACTCGATAGAATATTGGGTTGGATGGAGGAGAATAAAATCTTAACCACCCTTCAAGACGGATTTAGATCAGGGGTCTCGACCATGGACCAGATCTTTCGACTTCAGGTCCTATACTGGAAAACTGCAAGAATAGAGGGTGGCAGCCTCTATCTTGGTTTTTTTTGGACCTGCGGGCCGCAATTGATCTGGTTCCCAGGGAGATGCTCTGGACGGTCTTGGAGGAGCTTGGTCTCCCTCCCTATTTGCTGAAAGCCCTCATCAGACTCCATACGGGGAATTATGCACAGGTGAGATGTGGAAGGAACGGGGAACTATCAGCCCGTTTCCCCGTTACCCGGGGAGTACGCCAGGGCTGTGTATTGGCCCCCACCCTCTTTAGCCTGTACGTTAATGGTCTGATTGATGTACTTTCTGGCATCAAGGACAATGATGCTCCCCGTCTGACCACTGGTAGGGTGCCCGCTTTGATGTTCGCGGATGACACCTTGTTGTTATCGCGGACATCAACGGGCATCCAGCGGGTCCTGGACGGGTTTGTGTCCTTTTGTGCCTCACGGGGGTTGGAGGTCAACCTGGAGAAGACAAAGTTCATGATCTTCAATCCCCCAAGACATACCCGCCCAAATCCTATGCTTAATGGAATTTCCTTGGAGCTTGTTAAGACTTTTGTATACTTGGGGGTCACATTGACTGAACATTTCACATGGGACCACCAAGTTTCTAAATCATCTCTGAGACTGTCCCAGATTACGGGAGGTATAGGCAGATTTCATAGCGCTTCGACCTTTAAACCTGTCACTCCTGCCCTTGAGATCTACAAAATGCAGGTCAGGCCAGCAGCTTTGTACGCCGCAGAACTTTGGGGACATATGAAAGTACATGAGCTATTGAAGGTTGAACATGCCTTTATGCGCCATTTGGTAGCTCTCCCACAACGTACACCCCTAATACCACTACGCCTAGACTTAGGCTTAGAATCCATCGATGAGCTGGCAGCTGCACGACCGCTGCTCTATTGGAGAAGACTTTGGTCCGTGCCGGAACTGGCATCCTTTAGGGCAGAGTTCACTGCAATCTGGGGCCAGCTACAACACAAGAACATACCTTGGCTGGCCCACGTCAAGGCTTTTTTCCATCAACTTGGTATGTCACAACTTTGGGCTGCACTGGAAGATTGCTGTGTGAGGACGCAAAGGTCCCAAATAGTGGCGGCTGTAAAGTCCTACAACCTCAAAACTCTACACTGCTCGACCTCCCTGGGAAGGCTGACCACAGAGTTTCTTCTGACGAAAGTTAGCCCCAGGACGGAGGTGTTTCTGGACTTGGTGCAGCCCCCATTCGCAAGAAAACTGTACACCCAACTGAGGCATAGCTCCTTAGCAATAGGGGCACTTACATCCAGATGGTCACTCTTGTCAGAGGCCAATTGCCCTGCTTGCAACTATTGGAGGGAAGACATTGTACACATATTCTTTTTCTGCCCCGCATACAGCGGAATCCGGAAGTGCTGGATCCTTCCACTGTGCAAAAATTTGGGGTTTAGACAATGTGCCCAAGCTACAAGAGTTTTAACCTATGACACTGCCCCTCCCATTGTTTTTGCTGTTTCCCGTTTTTTATTTGGCATGTCGCGGAGAAGAACTCTTTTTTCTAGTACGAAATAATGCCCCACATCCACTTATCTGTTTATTCTTTGATAACTCACTGTTTAATATCTTTTTAACTCAATTGTATTTGTGGTTTTATTACTGTGCTTGTACATATTTTATTGCACTTTTATGGTCTCTCGACCGAAATAAAGTTATCAAATAGAAAATAGATTGGCTTTTGTATTTAGCATTTGCAGAGTTTGGGTAAACATTATTTACAGACATGATCAAACTTACAAGAAATGATAATTGTGTGGCATGGATAAATATAATTCATATTACGGGAAACCACTCAATGCATGAAAATTGATCGTAAAAATACATAAATCAAATGCTTATGGTTGCTGTATTCCCTTTTTCCCAAGTAAAAAAAAAATATATATATATATCCACCGATTCGGCTTTCAATTGCAGACCCCTGGCGCTCTCGTCTCCGGTGCCGTACTCCTCAGCAGAGCCACGCTTTTATTTATTCAACACACCTCCTTGAATCGGGAAATGAGTATGCACTCACAAAGTTCTTTGTTTCCCAAAGTTTTATTTGCAGTAATTTCCAGCATACAAGCAATTAATTGCTTGTATGCTGGAAATTACTGCGAATAAAACTTTGGGAAACGAAGAACTTTCTGAGTGCGTACTCATTTCCTGATTCAAGTAGGTGTATTGAATATACATATATATATATATATATATATATATATATATATATATATATATATATATATGTACAACTGTCACCTCTTTCAGGAAATCAGTCCTCTTCGCACAGAAAAAGACAAGCTGCAGCTCAATTCCTTCACTGTGATTATTTTATTCTTGACAGCGAAAATGCCTGACACGTTTCGGAGCAGCCATTCCTTGTCCATGGGTCAGTACGTTTGCTCTCTTTACACAAATACAGGTGCTGACTCCAACATCATAAAAGTAGGAGGACATGGTATTATATAGAGTGCGTGTGAATACTCATGGCGGCCATCTTATAGCATTGTTATTCATATTTACACCAAAACATCGTAGTTTGTATAATTACATTAAAAAACTTATTTCAGCTCAACTTAACAAGGCGATCAAATTTTGGAATGCATGACAACAATTTAAGATAGTTAACATACCAATTATATGTAATGAAGATCTTCTAGTGCCTACTTGTTATGCCTCTTCCTTTACTCTCTATTTATCACTATTTGTGATTTATCCAACAATTCTGCCCCATTTTTTAAGTTATTAAATACCCTGCCACAAGTAGACCATCAACTATCCAATACTGTTCCAGTGGGCTATCATAGATTACTATTTTAAACAACTGTTATGCTCTTATAACCAAAGATCACAGAAATTCTCAACATTATCAAAAAGTCACCCAGCTATCCTGAAACGACCCAGATATAAACCGTCTCTTTTGCATTTCTCTTTTTCATCAAATTATTCCTATGTTACCTACAAGATAAAAACAGTGCACAATCAGTTACAATCTTTATATTCCTTATTGAAAACAGCAAACTAACAGTTAAAGATTTTTTAATCAACAATATAAAATTGTATTCTTGCTAAAGACAACTAATTCTATCCTGAGACTCAACACATGTGGGCTGCTAATTCTTCATCTTTATTCAAAACCATAGGGTGCGTAGTGTCATATTTAATATTAAACCTGGACTCCAAGCGCCGTAATTCTTGAACTCTATATATATATATATATATATATATATATATATATATATATATATATATATATATATATATATATATATATATATATATATATATATATATATATATATATATATATATACAGAAAATGACAAGCTTTTGCTTTCCACGATTAAATCGGATTAATTAGCAGTCAGAGTGTCTGTAGTTTCTTTGCTACACAAGCGGGATTTGTTGTTACTTTGTATCTCGGGCCCCACACCTGAACACATGCCGCCATCATAAAGGCAGACAGACGTTTGTGATTAATGTGGAACTTGATACACCTTAAGATCTGCCCCTTCCTTGCTTCAGTTTAGAAAGCTTTTGAAAACCTGGCTTTTCAATCAGTAAGTTCAAAACTCTGCTCATCGTCCCGCACAGAATTAGCGCCAAGACACCTTCTTGTATACGTTGCGCTTATAAATTGGGTAACATAAAATAACATAACATATATATATATATATTTTTGAGCCAACATATTTCGATAAATGTTGTGGTAAATGTTGTATATGGCTCCCAGTTTTCCATTTTTCTAGATTTTTACAGATAAATACAGACATTATAATTATTTTTTAAAAGCAGAAAAATACTGAAAATTATGCTTCTTGTGAGTGACTCACCATGCTGTCTTTCGTGAATTCCAGGACAACAACTGAGCAGACAGACAGAATGGGGACTTAAAAAACATAGATTGAGGTTTTCCTAAATACAACCATATGTTAATATATTTGTAGTATTTGCTTTACCTATGGGTGTAGTGTTTTGCTATATTTGGCTGCTCCTGAATTTGCTAAAACGCGAAAGACCTCAAAGTATTAGCGCATGTTTTTCAGTTAAAGAAAAGTGAAAATATACCATTGTACGACTCCAATTATTCTCAAAGCACAAAATAAATGTGGATAAATTCCATTAGGATGGCCAAAAAGTAAATATGGATAAAGACGAAAATGATAAAAAAACATCGGGCCATATGCATCATGCATTTTACTGGTCACAAACAGCCCAATTCGCAGAATCTGACAGTTTGCGACAGGTAAAATGTATTTTGGTATTTATGTATTCCAATTTGTGATGTTACTGAATCGCAATTTGCTATTGCTAATACATACCGATTCAGAAGTAAGAAGGGGCATGTTGAGGGTGTCCCTTCCTAATACTGAATATAAGCGGTATGTAAGAATATTTTGTGACCAAATGCAGTTGCAAAACATTCACATTTTACCACCTACTTTAAGTAGGTGCTAATCCATTCGCAAATGGGAAGGGGGTTTCAAGGGACGCCTTCCCTTTTGGTAATGGTAGCAATTTTATTTTTCCGGCGTAGGCATTGGTCTCAAGGACCAATGCCTGCTCTTAAATACATGAAAAGAAAACGTTTTCTTTTTCTTTTTTAAACACAACACATTTTCCTTTAAGGAAAACAGGCTGCAATAAAAAAAGAAAGAAAAGGATTGCTTTATTTAAAAGCAATCACGGACATGGTAGTCTAGGAATAGCGATTACCTAATTGCGATTTGCAGAGATTACCTCAATGGGATTTGCAGAGAATCACAATTAGTTAATCGCTATTTCCAAAAATTATATGTATGGCCCATAAATACCATAAAACTAGGAGCCCAAATAATATATAGGAAAATATATCCAAAACTGTTAAGGCCAGGCGTTTGTTTGGGAATTATTGTCTCACACTTATTGCCTGTGGTATAATGCACCCTAATTGTACATTTGAGGGGGGGCGATACATTGAGAGTGAATGATTTCCTCTGTGGGATTCTGCTACATTCAATTATAAGTGGCCCAGAATTCCTGCCTTTGGATTTTCATGTTCGGGATCCCAGGACCCCCTCACAGCCGGGTCCACACCCATCCACCTGACCACTATGTAAGGAATAAAGGAGCATTTAACCAATGAGGCCTCATCCTCAACTTACCTTTGCCAACCGCCCCCACTCTTCTCCATGTTCCACACCCCTCCCTCTCTCCCATTTACCCCCATCTCCGAGGAGTTCGGGGTGAGCTCATATATGCTACAGAAGTGACGGTCGAGTAGTCTGAGATGTCGCGCTGAAAAAGGTGAAAAACCTCCCCTTCATTTCACTATTACTCCTCTACAATGTTATTTTGTGTATGTTAGTACATCCTTTCACCATGAGCAGAGCTGGGGTAGGAGATACATGAGAAACCCATTACATTTCTCCAGGGTAGCCTGTCCTTAATTTGTGGCTTGATGTGGTGGTGTTCACAGTAGGGGGCAGGTGGCCTACGACCTCTGCTGTTGGTGCAGCGCTCATCTTGCAAGGCTGGGAAAAACTTGGGGCTTGATATCCACCTGGTGTCACCTTGTAAGAGGAGTGGGCGTGGTCTTATTGTAGGTTTCTGCATCATATTCGGTCAGCAGGAGTGGTAGTTACATGTGGGGCAGAGGGAGCTCACCTTTTGTGTCTTGATATCGCGTGTCCTATATGTCAAGACTTTTGGGTGCCTTTTCAAATGCCAATCATTCTTTTCATTGTGCCAGCACCGGCATTTTGTCATGTGTGCCCAACCCACCGTATGCCACAGATACCCCCTTTAATCGAAATATTTACTCCAGTATGCTAGGGCCAGTTGTATACTTGCAAGTATAACACGCACACTGAAATACACACACTCTTACACTCACATGCTCACTATATCACACATGCACCCACCTTCCTTTACTCTTACACCCCCTCACATACAGCAACATCGGAAGCATGTATTTACCTACATTTTTTCCTCCACTGGTACTCAGTCTTCTGATTAGGGTGCTGGGGGGGCGGGGGGGGGGGTCTCCATCCCTTGATGACAGTAGCAGGGAAGGATTCTGGTTCTGGAATCTGAAAATATGAGCCATCAAAATAGGGCTCTTCCTCTGCAGAATAGGGGCCAGGCAGGGCAGCAGGGATAGGAATAAACGAGAGGAAGTCCCGCCTCAAGCTCTCTTCCAGCCTATGATGTGGATGGATATATCAGTTCAGTCAAAAGCCAGGACAGGGCTTGGGATACGTCCCCAGCTGCTTTGTGTGGATTCTAGTTGAACACAGAGATGAACTGATTAGTGTCTTGACAGCCCTATTTTAGCAGATATGCCACTGTGCCTGAGACATAGACAGTATATCTTCCAAATAATATGTATTGTGCCTGTTTGAGGCTGCATAGCTGAAGTAGTGCTCTGCACATGGGTGGTGGCTTAGCCCCTTCTTGCTCCCTGCGACTCCTGTCATTAGAAGCAAAACCTGAAGGGCAGAGAGATCCGACAAGCGCACTGCCACTGTTCACTCCAACAGCTTGCGTTTTCAGAAGCACCGGTAAATGAAATACATAGAAAATGTGGGCAGAGGCCATTGCAATGGTATGGCGGCCACAGGTGGCAGGGCACATCCCTAACACTCCCTGGTGACAAGCCACCACAATTATACTAAAGAGAAATAGTCATCCTGAGTGGCACTGGAATGCCCAGTGGAATGCCCAGGGATTGCTGTTCCACAGTCCTTAAAGCACCCTAAACACCAATCAGTGACCAATGCAATGCTAGATGTTATGGCAAGCGACAGTGTGGAAGCGTAGCAGGATTTAATTGAAATACCAGGTTTTTTTGTAGCTTAACATCCATTGGCCATATGGATTTATTTAACGGGGTACTTTGAGTTTCTTTAGGGTGTAAAATTGTAAATTGATACTTGTATAGCGCACTACTCACCCGCAAGGGTCTCAAGGCGCTTGTATGTATACCGCTGTGGAATCCATCCTGGCTTTCCCTGTGAGACGTCCACTCCTGGGCACCCCCAAGGTGGAGACCAGGCATCCTTAGCGTTGTGGGGGCCGTTGTGGAGATTAAGCAAGCTATTGCCCAGAGTTGCAGAGTGGGACTCCATGATTGGAATAGGCACCGAGGCGAGAATTATCAGGCCCGTGGAATTTTGAGCCCAAGACCCACCGAGGCGGGGAATTTAACCCTGGTCCCGGGCTAGACCTCTGCATCAGGGTCTGCCACTCTAATCATTGAGCCAGTGATGTCTTGCGCGAGATTTGTATTCAAGGCACACTCAGCAATCATTTCTATCCATAGAATACCACCCATTGGTAACAAATAAAATGTGTCCTTTCTCAGAAATAACATATATAATGTGTGCAAATATCACAGAGTCTGTAGCTTACTAATTCTTTGTGCCAGGTTTCATTTGGCGGAAGAATTCCACGCAAAAGCAAACGCCGCTACTGTGGTGTATCTGGCTCTGTGTGGAATGCTGGGTGTTTACCTGCTACAACCACTTTGCTTTGTTAATTTGAGGTGTCACTCTGCACATTACGTCTGTTCACTGCATAATTCCGGGAATGTCTAAAACCCTCTACCTTAAAAACGACCTCGCGTGTTGAGGATTTGAGCTTAATTAGTATCCGTTGAGTCGCATTGCCACAACATTTGGGCAATGCACGTTGGATTGCTTTGCCTATGAATTCAAACAAGACATTTTAGTCTGCTTAATTTGTGTCACTGTTCATCAACTGTTGTGGCTGCTGCATCCGTTACCATGACAACAGAGAAGTTGCCGATTCCTGCTTGCAGTTCAAACAGCCTTCTCCCAGTCGTTTATTTATCCGAAAAAACACTGTTGCCATGACCGTGACAAGAAGCTAACACATCTTGATGCCTTTCCACCCTGAAAACTTCAGTATTCGTTTAACAACACGAACAAATCCAATTAAATGTACAATTTTCATGGTGATGCAAATGAAAGTGTATTCAGCGCGCGCAGATAAAACAACTTACATATTATTTGAATTTCGAGTTCTTGGTAAAAGAATCATTAGGTACAATTAAATTGCAACAGTGAAGATAACCTCTCACAGACTGTGTCGTTGTCATGAAGTCTGACACCAACGTTTCGTATATTGCACTTTAATCTATGCAGCCATATAATTGACTTGCGTATTGTTTTGTACATTTAGTATAAGGCTGACACTTTTTTTAATCAAATGTTCAAATGTGGTCTGTCTATCTGTCTCTCTTTAGATATATGAAAACAATGACACAGTTGCTCGTGAAAGTTACAGTGGCTGAACATTACCAAATGGCCAGTTAGCTTTTCTGCACATTGCTTAATTGCTCTAAAACGTGAGCCCACGTTGATGGATGAGGATTTAAGGAGTAATTCAGTGCTTTATTTTGTGAAAGTTTCAACTGTTTAGAAATATTTAAGCTTTTTATAAAACGTGTTTCTTAGTGATTTTTTCGGGTTTTGCTCAAATGACCTTAGCTTTCTTTTGCTGAGGATTGCCAGCACTGGTTGTGCAAGAAATTCTCCTGGCAGTCTAAGGTCATAGGATGAACAGCCAAAGGCTTTCATAGGTGCTGTTGAAGAACTCACAGATCTCCCTGGCCAGTTAACCCTCACAAAGTCAAACACTAAAATAACATCCCTATTTCCCCCTTGGGCCGCAATGAAATATATATATATTCACTGAGAAAAAAACATAGGTTTCAGCCACGTTATAGTTAGGAATTAGCATTTAAAAAACCTTAAAAATTCACTGAAAAAAACATATTTTGCCGTGAGCACCCCCGCATACTTCATATTAAAGCCCCGGGGGGTGTCGGTCCCCGGGTCTTGGGGGCCTTAGAGGCCCCCCATCATTATACAATTAAGCCTGGGGGAGGCGGTCCGTGGAGCAGTGTGGGGGGGATTAGGGCCCCCCACACTTTATTTGTATAAAGCCCCTGGGATTTGGCCCCCTGGGGGCTAATTTACATTAAAGCGCGGGAGTCGCGCTTCGTTTTTTTTTGGTATCGGCAGGGTACGCGTACCCTACGCGTATCCCGCGTTTTTTGTTAAAACATTTTTTGGGGGGGCATTGGGGGTCCTTGTGGGACCCCCTGAGCAGGCCTAGGGTGTCAGGGTGTTTCTACCCTGCCTCCTTTTTGCTTTTTTCGCGTTTCTTTTTCTATTTTCTTGTGCCTCGGTTCTACTGAGGCACAAGATGGCTGCCAACACTTCCTGGTTTGGAGTGTTGACAGCCAATTAGCATAAAGCTAGTGCTCCGGGAGCGTACTGTACGCGACCCGTACTTCGTCTATAGATCTATCTATGATTTTACTTTTGATTTTCTCAGGAACTACTGAACGGAATTACACCATTTAACAAAAAGCGTGATCTGCGGACCAAACTCTACCTTTTTGCCAAATTTGGTGTAATTCCGTTCAGCAGTTCGGGCTGTTGTCGTGTCTGAAGGTCCCAGTGGAAAATTGCATGGAGAAAATACGTTTTGGGACCCCCCTTTTTTCTCGGCCCCAGCTTCACGAATCACCCCAAAACTTTCAGGGAGGAAAGGAGTGGAGCGCACCATCTTCTTTGAGAATTTAGCGAAGATTCGTCTACCGGCGCCAAAGTTATTCCAAATAGAATGTTGCAGATTTCCTATGGAAACTAGGTATATATATATTTTTCCAAGACCTTCTTTGCAGAAGGAATTCAGCCCACGCAGGTCACAGGAAAGCTTTCAATTTATTTCAGCAGCGCAGGGTCGGCATGACCGGTTTCGGCTCCTATGCCTTTATCAAATGCCTTTCACCTTCTCAATTATCTGCTGTCCGCTTTTAAATCAAAGTACCCCGCTTCGATTGGTGCAGGCACTTTGAAGGATGGGGAAGGTCTCTGAACTCGTTGCTCCTCACCTCGGTGCTCCGTGCTCAGCTGCTGCAGGTTCATGTACGCAAGTGCTCCCCCAGTGGGCCGTGCCTGCAGCTTCACTTCTCCCTCCTTGATGGTGTTCGTGGATGAACTGTAAGTAATCCTGTGTCCATCATCGGGCTCCAAATCCTAAAAGGCACCTTTGCGCACTGTAGTGCTTAAGTTACAATGTCCGTGCAATTTCAATTTATACAGCATGCGCTTGCAGTGCTTAAGCTGTCTGTGCAGTCACAGGTTTCCCAGCATGTGCCTTGAGGTAAATGGTGGCGGCTCGGCGTATATCCCAAGCACTTTGAGATTGTCCTTTATATATATATATATAATGCATCATGGACAGATTTAATTAACCTGTAAATAAACCCACAGTTTGGAACCGCAAATCCTGGAGTCCATGCCTGCTTCTTCATTGTATGAATATGTGTGTGAGTGTAAGTGTATATATATATATATATGGAAACCAGATCCTGGAAGAAAAGCACAGTCCACCTTCACGAACTGCAAACCGCCACACACCAGGAACGGACCAACTCGAAGAGGTTAGAATTTAAAGTGCAGTTTTATTTTTAGCCATACACAACATGACGCGTTTCAGCCGGGTTTCCCCAGCCTTGATCACATATATATATATAATTTTTTTTATTTTTTACCCCTCTACACCACCCAGTCTTACAGGTTGATTTCTCATGATTTTATCTTTAATGGTGGCAGTTCACTGCTTATATCATATATACAACATTTACCAATTGGGGAATTCATACATTAGTCTGAGTGCTAGCGATTGATGATGCATCGCTGTAGGCATTTCGTGGGGTAAAATCAGTTCATTGCAGATTGTCCCAAAAAAGCCAATGCTGTAGATTACCATGTATTTTCTCCTTCTATGGTAATTAGGGGGTAACCAAAAACAAAAAACAGGTTTCTTATAAAGCGCGACTACTTACCCAAGAGGGTCTCAAAGCAGTGAGTGGGGGAGAGGTGGATCTGCAGTTCAGACGAAGAGCCAGGTCTTCCGGTCATTCTTGAATTGGGGCAGCGATGGTAATAGCCTAAGGTGAAGAGGCAGGGAGTTCCATGTCTTTGCAGCAAGGTAAGAGAAAAGGATCTTTCTCCAGCAATGGTCTTGCGGATCCATGGGATAGTTGTCCGGGCCAGTTGGGCGGAGTAGAGATGTCTAGTGGGAGTGTAGAAGGCGAAGCAGTGGTTGAGGTATGGAGATCCGGCGTTGTGGTGGACTTTATAGGCGTGCGCGAGGAGCTTGAAGGTAATTCTTTTGTTGATAGGTAGCCAATAAAGGTCTCTCAGGTGGCCGGTGATATGGCAGTGGCATGGGATGTTCAGGCTTAGTCTGATGGAGGCGTTCTGTATGTTCTGCAGTTTCATTTGGAGTTTCTGGGTGGTGCCGGCGTAGAGTGCATTGCGGTAGTTGAGACTACTTCTGATGAGCACATGGGTGACCATTTTTCTGGACTCGGTGAGAATCTGCTTCAAGATCTTACGAAGCAGGCAGAACGTGTGGAAGCAGGAGGATGAAACTGTGTTGATTTGGTGGTTCATTTAGAGTGAGGAGTCCAGGATGATGTTGAGTTTTGTGCATGGTCTGTGGGTGTGAGGGGTCTCCGAGCGCTGCGGGCCAACAGGAGTGATCCCAGGTGGAGGGGTTGGAGCCCAGGATGAAGGCTTTGGTCTTGCAGAGTTAAGCATGAGGCAGCTGTCCTTCATCCAGGTGGTGACTACCTTTATTCACTTGTGGAAGTTGCTCTTGTTGGCTGTGGGTTCGTCTTTGAGGGAGAGAATCAGCTGGGCATCTTCGGCGTAGAAGACAATGATGAGTCTGTGGCTTCTGTCGATGGATGCAAACAGAGCCCTGTCAATGTTGAAGAGGGTGGGGCTCAGGGAGGATCCTTGACACAACCCTCAGCTGTACCTTAGTCTATTACTGATACCACTACTATCAATTGATTGGGAGAAACACACAGAGCATTTCATCCGATATATTGGTTATACTTCAGGTGGTGTCATGGACCCTTCTATAACCTGTATAAAATGATGTTCTTTATGATGTAATTCATTTAACAGCTAATGCCTGGGTGATGTTTCAATGACAAATCCCATTAAGTCTACACATCGATGACTCTATAGTGCATTGTGTCCATTTAATGCAAACAAATATGCTTTCCTTCATGCTAAAAAGTATGTAACAATTGGTCAGGCCAAACTCAGTTTCTGAATATGAAAATCAAGCTATCAAACATGTTTTTGTGTGAATGGACAAAAGTTGGTGTTTTATACAACGTCTATGTAGAAGTTATTTTTCATCAGTGTTCGTCGGTCATCGGAAAGGTTAGTAGAACTGTGCAGAAACCAGTGGTTCCCTGTAAAGATATGACAATATTTGTCAATACATTTGGAGGAGAGAGCACCACTCAATAATAACAAGCATAAATAGACAGGGTTTTTTCCTTCAACTACACACACGTTCGCTAGTTTAATTAATTTGTTTGTGCCCGGAAGGAACTTGAATTGTAAACATTCTGATCCAATGGCAGACAAGGCGGCCATTAGTCTATGAAGGCACACTACCTTCCCTCCCAACGTTTTGCATAGGTAATTTACCTGCATTTATTCGTATCTAGTCACATGTTCACTATGATGGAAGTGACCTCACAGTGCACTTGTATTAAAATAAGCACATCAATTAGGAACTAGTAAGATTTTCGGCCAGTGAAATCACTGGGTTTGTGAGCCCGCACAGAAAAGGCACTTGAGATAATGGACATTCAGCCTTTATCATAATGTTTTTATTTTTGACACGACCCTTTACAAACCAACCCCTTTAACCATAACGAGGAGTGCTTTTACTCACCTTCATGCAGATGTGTTCATGAGACGATGGGGTCAATAGAATAGGAAATACAATATGAATGTGACTGTACTGAGAAAAGAGTTACATGGACGAGATTTCATGATCACTTTCTTATTTGTTATATCCGGAAGGCTACAAGGTTCATATGGTAAAAGTTCAACAGTAATAGCCTTAAGGTAAAGGTAACAGAGTACATTGAAAGGAGAAAACAACTCTTAGTTTTAACAAAAGCTGTTGAATGAGCTGTACAGAAACACAGATGTTTCAAAACCTAACATAAGGTTTACAACAAAAGCATGCCCCAGGGTCACAAAATGGAGTATGATATTTGAAGGCTTCTTAGAGTCAGGTAAACACGACATAACATAAGGAATATGAACAATAGAGAATTGAGGTGGCAGTTACATTTAAAAACAGGCTTCACAAAGCAGATGATGGAGCAGGCAGATAACTAACATGAAACACAAAGAGAGAAAATTGTTTCTGTGCTAAAAACAAAGTGCACTAACTGATATATCGAAGTACCCAGAAAATGAAAATTAACCACAAAATCTGATTCATAACTAAATCCTTCTGACATACTAGTAGAATTTCACTCTCCACTACCCATGAGATGAGGTACATGAGAGGTTTTGTAAGGTATTGACGTCAGAATAATGTGTCTCCCAATCTCCCTAGACCATTCTGGATTCTAATCATTTCGACCTCTGCTTCTGCTGACAAGGTGTCACCCACAATGCTATGCTTAAATGTGACTCCCTTCACTCATATTAGCTCCCCAGGATCTGAGTGCAATTAAATCAAACCCGATTCTTACATTCGAGGGAGACAATATGGGTCCAATGATTACATCATATCTTCTACCAAACAGGAATTCAGGACATCTAGAGAGTTATTTGAGAGTGAGAGCTGATGTCCATACTCAATAGTCCCAACCTTTATAATTTTCAGCAGGCCAGGCTTCAGCACAAGCGCCAGGATTTCAAGCAGATTCTCATAGTAGTTCAAGGTTAAGGAGGTCCCTGTTACCACACCTAAGCCA
Source organism: Lissotriton vulgaris (assembly GCF_964263255.1). Taxonomy (NCBI): domain Eukaryota; kingdom Metazoa; phylum Chordata; class Amphibia; order Caudata; family Salamandridae; genus Lissotriton; species Lissotriton vulgaris. The sequence goes on along the minus strand of NC_141685.1, from coordinate 1,584,494,825 downwards.
TGACATTTTGTACTAGGAAGACTGACTACTTACTCCTTGTAATTTGCACAACACTTATTTGTTTGCTTACTGTGAACATTGTAACTGTTTATTTTCATGTCATTCTTTTGTGGTGTACCATCATTGATTAGAATTCTTAAAAACAGCAAAACATTTGGAAAAAAAGCAATATTGTTGACAAGGAAGAACAGTTTTAATGGCTGACGGGTGTAAAACCAGTAATGGTAGTCAAAGAGGTAAATGTTTGGGGCCATATTACACAGAAAGCCCTGGTTACAGAAGGGGCCACAAATGCCTGTGCAGCCTCTTCTGTAATAACAAAAGGGCTGGCATACTTTTATAGCTAGACCTATATTCAGAGGACGTTTGCTCATTTGCATGGGGTATGACCCTATGCAAATGAGAGAATCACTATGCCTCTGAGCCCGTCCCATGGTAGGGATGCAGGGGCAGAGGCAAACAGCCACAAAACATGGGAAACAAAAGCAATCATCCAGACTTACAGAATACTCCAGCCATGGTTGGGTTTTGTATGAGTTTGAAATGAATGCTCCATAAAGTGCATTTTCTTCTCTTGAGTCAGGTCATGTCACGTTACATTGGTTTGTAAAGTGCGCTCTCACCCAGGAGGGTATCCTGATGCTGAGCAGGTGTGAGATTAGCCAAACCTAGGCCCTAATGTGGCTCTTCGAAAAGCCAGGTCTTCAGTTTCTTGTGGAATTCAAGAAATGAAGAGGAGGCTTGGATGTGTAATGGCACGTCATTTCATGCTTCAGGAGCGATGTGGGAGAAAGCTCTACTGATGGATCAGGTTTTCCATATGCGTGGGTTGTGAGCAAGTCAAAGTCTTGCTGAACTGAGGTGTGTAGAAGGTTTGTGAAAGCAGATAATATTGTTGAGGTCTGTTGAGCTAAACAGTGAGGAGTTTGAAATGTGCTCGTTTGGTTATGGGTAGCCAGTCTTGCTCCTTGAAGTGAGATGTGTGAGTGTCGTGGGAGGTTAGGAGTGATTCTAGCTGCCGGGTTTTGGATGTTCTGCAGCCTCCCATTGAGATGCAGGTTTATCCGAGTGCAGAGGGTGTTCCTGTAGACCAAGTTGCTGATGGCAAGAGTGTGGGTGATGATTTTCCACGTTTACTGGGAGCCAGTTGAAAATGTTTTCTCAGCATCTTCAATAGGTGGAAGCAGAATCACTGATGGTGTTGACTTGGACTTTGATGTTGAGTTTTCAGTCAAGGATGAGCCAAAGGTTCTTGGCTAGGTTTAATTTGTTCTGAGGTAGGACTAGATAATTGTCATTATTGCCACTGTGTGTATATCATTCCACATTGCATAAACTGTAGTAGCCCTTTATTGAAGTGAATTATGATCAGCGTGTGCAGATGTAGTCAGACAAAGATTATCACCAGGGCCGCTGAATTTATGTGGGAGAGGAGAACCAAATTATGCAGCACAGTTGACTAAATTATTCAGCAATAAAAGGCAAATTATGTGGTTTAATGCAGCAACATTTTGTGATACTAATACTTCATTATTTTGTTATTTTTTACTCGTGTGAAAATTGTTTGGGGCCTAGGTTGCACCTCATTAATACAAGTTTAACATGCAAATATAGCAATAAACAACTGAAAGGTGAACCGTCAACCTTTGCAAAGGGTCTTCAACTGCGCTACAGCATGTATTGCATCATCTTTTGATCCCTTTGACCTAGGATTTTTTTTTAATCTGCAGATTATGCAGAAGATTTTAGATTACGTGGCAAATCCATAATTTAGTGGGAAAAACCCAGCCATAAAATTGCACAATTCCAATGGCGTTGACTATAGCTTGAGAATGTGCAATGTACTGTAACAGCATATCAGAATATAAAATGTTCACATTTGTAACTGCCATACTAGCGAGAACAAATTCAGCCCAACACCATATCTTACTTGAGATAACACAGTTATTTACTACACCTGGCAGAAAAAAGACAGACACGCTTAGCGCCTGCTTCAAAATGTAATTTAAACTTTGTGTAAATGTACTATTTTTTGGTATTCATACATTACAAGTTTAATTTTACAAATAGAAATTTTACTACTGCGGAGACTCTGCACTCATGGAAGATACTCCATGTACAAAAAGTTAGGCCTGTCCTGTCTTTTTATGTGCAAAGCTTTCCACCTTGACAGCGGGTCGAAAAATTACTGTTAGTAAAAATAAACTTGTAGTTCGTGAATACCAAAAAATTTTAAACTTACATGAAAGTGTACATTTTGCTTAGTGAAACCGGCCCTTACTCTATTAGGCATTGTAATTCCACATTCATTCTTGGGGGATATTTATGATTTCCTCACCCTGGTAGCTGCTCATCCAATGAGGCATGCACTACTACTATGTGAATAGTATAATGCATGCCCCATTCTACAGTATATTACTGCGTTCATCTCACAAAAACTAAAATACATAAACACCATCAGAACCCCCACACCAACTATAATTGAGGTGCCATTTACAGGCCTTGGCCCTGGTGTCACTGTACCTGTTGCATAATTGGCAGGTAAACCTCTCTCCCCATTCTCCCAACTAGAGAAGGGGGTCAAACTAAAAGCATGATCTGTGCTTTTGCCTGACGCTTGGCTCTGGCTCTGCTTAAGGTGCTCTTGGAACTTCGAGCCCATAACAAGCTGAGCATTCATGTACCTTCTGCCTGCCATCCTCAACCTACTGAGGATGTGGCACTACGGGGAGTGCTTCCAACTTTGACACTGAACAAGCTAGGTTCAAGTCTTGGCTTTGGCTCAACATTCTGTGATTCTGGGTAAATCTCCAGTGCCTAAAAGTCATTAATGTGACCTGGTGTAATGCAACTGGGGTTCATGTAAAGTGTTTCAATACCTCTAGGTTGAGTTCGCACTGAATGAAAACTTCACAAAACTTCACAAAGATAAAAACAAAGCAGAAACAAATATCCATTTAGTGGCTGATTTGTACAAAGTGAAAAGATAAAACCTGGATAAGTTGCAGCTTCCCCACTTAAATTGTGTGATCTTAGGAAAATATTTTATTTCACCAAAACTTGTTTTTCTTCATATTTATTCACAAAAGCATGTTCAAATACATGAATCAGAAAACCTGTACAAAAACCTATTGTGTTTGGTATGATAGACTAATGTTGTTCTATGATATCTGGGCCTTTTACAGGGTCCACAAAACAACTGTCTTGCCTGTTTGTTCACGAATGGCACTGTCACCATTGTGCGGTCGGGGGCAGGAATGACTCTAAGCTCATGTTTAAAAACTATCATTTTTAATAAGTACTCCTCAGTGCAGTGCTATATTGTGAAATATTACCATCAAAGCTCCCATGTGTATAGAAATACACTTTTATGAATTTTGATGAGACTGTGTCATATTTTATGTGATGTTTGTTGCATGTTTTACATACCAAATTTTTTCAGGGCTCAGCTCGTGCATTTGCTCTAAGAGCCAAGCCAGAGCCTTAACTCGGCTCTAGGACTCTTCCTGTTAATTTGTTGGCACGCCCACCTCTACCCCCCAAAAAACACTGCCCAATTTCAATTTTAAAGATAGTGAAAACACATTACAATGTTCCGACACTGGGATGGAGGAAGCACTTAACAGGTGCCTTCACCATGGCCTCTTCTGACGTGACTGGGTGGGCCAAAGGTCCTGTTTGGGTGGGCCTGGCCTACCCGCCCCCCCCCTGCTAGAACCGGGCTTGAATACAATACTGAGAACCAATACATTACATGTTTACTGTAGTGCATCGGACCACTTCTCTCTGCTCACATTCGTACAAGTGGTTCTGGAGAAGGATTTCATCACATCCAAACATGTTTCAAAACTCATTGTGTCACACATGGATCTGTCCTACCTGGTCCTTCCAAATCTAGCCTCCACAAATGTATATATGTATCTTTGACCTTTGGTGAACACTATCACTGCTGCACACCCACACTTTGAAAGGTTGGAGGGCGCTGGGTGAAGACTTTCTGTGGGTCTTGGACATCAATGGTTGAGCTGAACAAGCTGAGCTGCCTCCACTCACATTGGTTTCATATCAGCATAGTCTTGCCCCAGGACAGCGCCCAAGGTCTGAAAGCTGATAAAGAGCATCCTCTACATATCAGGGCCTGAGGACTGCACAGCTTATTGTAGATTGGCCATAAGCGGTTTTGGAGATACTGGTCTATTTGCTATGAAACCTTTCACATTTTGATGCAGTTTGTGGTTAATATATTTCTTGCTCTCTCAGTTGTGCCTCTCTTGACTAATGCCCGTTGAGATAACGGAGACAGAGAGGAATGTTTATATCTGAAAGCCCTCCTCTAATGTGTCAAAATCAAATGTAGATGATGTACTGGTGTTGTTGGTCCCTATTAGTTGGCCATTTCCATAGGAAATTTGGTTAAAACCATGTCAAAGAGCTCTGATCAATAAAAGGAGTTTAGAACAGTGTGAAGAAGGCAGTATTCTTTCTATTTCTCTGATGCTGACCCTTCAGTACATATTTTGAGGTGAGTCCCTGTGCGAGTTCCACACAGCTGTATCTAGCCTCTCCTCTCTTATATAATTTTCTCAAGTAACTAGAGTCTTCTATTTTAATGGTATGCCTTTATGCCCTGACCTTTAGGGGCAAGACCATGTTCCTGCTTTGCTTATGTTAAATGTTGCTGTTCACTCTGTAGATAGGACTAAAGTCTTAATTTAATCTGATTTAATTTCCCAAAATCTTAAATTCATATGCTATCCCTATGTCCTCAGCCTCTGTGCTTAATATACTAGGGTTGATGTAGCAGGCGAGGCATGGAAATCTTGCAGCCATACTAGCATTAAATACAAATTAAGCACCTCAGGTCATTTGAGAACATTCAGTCCAGCCAATATATGCTCTAAACTCGTTTTTAATCTGAGTGTCAAGCCCCTATGTATCCTTAGTCTATATCACAAAATATGCCCCCAGCAGTGGAAATGGGATTCTCCTTCCCTGCTCGGTTTACATTTCCCACAGACCTATGCTTATGGCGAGGAGGTCATAGAGGACTGGGTGCAGGTAAATATTATTCCCTTTGCACATTTTTCATAGGTAGCCTTGCCAAGAGAGCCCTAAATGCTAAAAGTCTTTTCAGGGATCTTCAAGTCATACTTGTTCAAGGTATTGGAGGGCAAACGTTATTTTATCTGGGGAAATGCTTGTTAGGCCATGCTAAATAAAAGAACACTGTGGGTCCTATGTAAATAGATCCCAGTTCTAACTGCTAAGTCAATAGCAAAGTGAACTGAAGCAAGCAAATGGGTCTGTATTCTAAAAAGTAGTTTATCAAAAAAATGTGTGTTATTTCCCTTAAATTAAAATGCTCCTCCTGTCAGTAATGATAAAAAACTCTCTTCTTCCATAAGGGGGTTCCTTTTTCTGTCTCCAGACTCCTCTTCCATCTCATCCTCATGCATGTCAAAGACATGTTTGTCTTTACTTTGCCATGAAGGCAATGGGAAAGGAAGCCCGTAAACTTAAACCAGTTAATCATTCTGAGCTATTGACAATCTTTAATGTTATTCTTTAATTGTATTCCCACTCTACATTCTTTGACCACTAATGATATTGGCCTTCTTTGTCTGTTCACTTCTTGCAAGAGAAGTGACAAATCCCTCTATGTAATGAGGTCTACTAAAAAGGCAATCTTAGGAGCCTTTGTAAAGGCCCTCAGATAATTCTAGGTTATTAGATTGATGTGGACTGTGTGAGCTTACGGGGAAGGGTGGAGGATGACTGCACCTGCATAATACCAGACAAGGAAATGCTCGCTGAACCTAAGGTTTGCCCTGCATGTTGCTCTCGCCTACCGGCTATTCTATGTACTTCAATCAAGGGTCTAAACAGGTCTCATTACTTCAGGGAGGAAAGGGAGGAGAATATAATTAACTGTTTACTTATTAATGCCAGGTCTTTGGTTAAACATAGTACAGAATGCGCAGAACTGATTCAAGAAAAAAATGCCAAAATTGCATTTATTACAGAGACCTGGACAGATGCGGCATCAGGACCGGATCTAGTCATTGCTACACTTGCAGGCTATTGTAGCTGCGTTCTGGACAGAACCGGTAAAAGAGGGGGTGGGCTTGCTATCATTTATCATGCCTCGATCCAGGGATCATTTCAGGCGGTGTCCTCACAGACCCATGAGGCACTGGGATTTAAGCTTTCCATATCAAATCACTACACCTTTCAGGGCTGCCTTTTATATAGACCACCCGGATCTAGGGCTCAGTTCCTCGATACGGTGGGTACTTTTCTGGAATAAGCCCTCTGTACCAAGTCCTTTACCGTTTTAGGAGATTTTAATTTTCATTTAGAAGGAGGCTCAGACCAAACACCTTAGCTCTGGTCGATGTAATGCAGGCGGCAGGACTGACTCAGGTGGTAAGGGGAGCTACACATACAATAGGGCACACTTTGGACGGCATTTTCACAAATAATCCAGACCTACATTTTAGTCATACAGAGCCCATGGTCTGGTCAGATCACTCAGTGGTGCTTTTTAAGATCCAAATACCCCAGCTGGTTAGGGCTAGACAGGACAGGAAGCCAGCTAAGCTGTATAGACCTTGGAAAAAACTTGATGGAAGGGCATTGGAGGATCGGCTCAAATCCTCCATATTTACACTACCGACAGATGTAAACGAAGCGGCCGAAAAGTACACAAACTGGATAGATCAAGCATGTACTACTTTAGCGCAGCCCAAACTCTGTCGACGTACGCGTACAGTACCATCTGCTCCCTGGTTCACTCAGGAGTTACGAGACCATAAGGTGATCTGTAAAAAACTGGAGCGCGTATGGCGCGCAGATTATCTGCAGGTAGATAAAACTAAACTTAAAGCCAGTTAAAAGATATACAAAGAAATGATTAAGAAGGCTAAAAGTACGTACTTCTCTGCTCGAATTGAGGGAGCCAAAAACTCTACTAGAGAACTCTTCGATACAGTGGCCAGTTTGGTTACTCCTAAATCAGTCATTATTCCCCCAAGTTCGGAACTCTGCGAGACTCTCGCTAAGTTCTTTTTAAACAAAGTGGAACTGATATTTTCAGCATTAGAACATCAAGTGGGGTTGTCTCTTCTCGAAGGAACACATAGGACCACTTTGGTGAATCCGCACGAGGCAAAACTCTTGGAGTTTCGTCCGGTGAATTCGGAAGAGATAAAAAAGCTGCTTTTGGCAACAAAATCAGGCTCGCCTCAAGATCCCTGCCCAGCCTCAGTGGCACAATTGGCAGCTACCCCCATATCATGCATTTTGACTGAGCTATTTAATGAGATGTTTAACCTGGGAGAATACCCAACATGCTGGAAACGAGTGTCAATTGCTCCTCTGCTTAAAAAACCAACACTCGATATCTCAGATCCTAATAGCTACCGGCCTATAGCCAGGCTACCACTACCGGCCAAACTCATCGAAAAAGTCATGAACGCTCAGCTATGCGACTTTCTTAGGTCCTCTCAGTGCTTGGACATAGCCCAACATGGGTTTAGGGAGGGCCATAGCACCGAGACTGCTCTAATCAAGTCCACGGAAGAGATCAGGAAGGCGATGGACGCAGGAGGACGGGCAGCTCTGGTGCTCCTTGATCTTTCCGCAGCCTTCGACACGGTCCATCATAGTATTTTGGTGGATCGTTTAGAAGGCTGCGGAATTCAAGGGACAGCCCTGAGCATGCTGAAGTCCTTCCTAACCGACAGGGTTCAGATGGTGGCCTTGGGAGATTTTGAATCTAGACCTTTCAAACTCCCAGGGGGGGGTCCCTCAGGGCTCCTCCCTAAGCCCCACACTATTTAATATTTACATTTCCTCCCTCGCCCCGGTGATTCGATCATTTAATTTTGAACTAACATCTTACGCAGATGATACACAAATTGTGGTATCTCTGCTCCCGGGGAGAGAAGAAGGAACAGCGGCAAGGTTCCAGGACTGTATGACTGCAGTGAACTCATGGATGGCTAGCAACTGCCTTAAGCTGAACTCCTAAAAAACTGAGGTTCTTCTTTTTGGCACTGATGTTAGTTTCTGGAGTCCCAAATGGTGGCCCCATGATATGAGAGCCCCACCCATTCCGGCAGCGAAAGTAAAAAACCTAGGTGTGCTTATCGATAGTCAACTATCTTTTAAACCACAGGTTAATGCCTTAACATCTTCCATCCATTGGATCATGAAAACTATCAGGAAAATTCTCCCTTTTCTATCAGACAGTAGCAGGAAAATGGTGGTGCCAGCACTTGTGCTGTCCCGCCTTGATTACTACAACAGTCTTTTCCTGCAAGCCCAGCAAGGAATTCTTAACAAACTACAGATGCTGCAAAATGCAGCTGTTCGACTAATTACTGGCCTACCCAAGTTTGCACCGGTTGCACAGGAATTGAGGAAATTGCACTGGCTCCCGATAGGCAAACGTATAATGTTTAAATCATTATGTATGGTGTTCAAGGCAGTGAATGGACTTGGTCCATCCTTTCTTCAACAACATTTTCAACTGTACACACCAGGTAGACAGCTAAGATCAGCAAACAAAGGGCTAGTTAAGACTGATCGGATCAGGAAAGCTCGATGGGCAGGACATAGTTTTATCTTTGGAGCCTCCACTATCTGGAATAAATTGCCCCTGGCCTTGAAACAAAGCACCAACCTGATGACCTTCAGGAGAAACATTAAAACATGTCTCTTTGACCTTTAGAAAGCAACGACCGACATAGGGGAGAAATCATATCATTTCAGCGCCAGGACACCGTCCGGTAACAGCGCGCTTTAAAAATGTTATAAATAAAATAAATAAATAGCCTCAGTTGTCATTTGGCCCAGTTACTGAGTAGCTGGACATTGGTACAACTGCCTACTGGTAAAACGCAGGAGTTGGCAAAGGGTGCTTGAAACCAGCTCCTTTTGGTTGCCCCCAAAGGCTCAATCACAACCTTTGGGTAGTGGTGCATAATGTAAATCTTTCTGATGAATCCTGCACAAATGAGACTTATGAATTCATTTAGTGTGTGCAAATGACATTGGCCCAGATGCATCAAGCATAAATCCGCTCGCAAAGGGGCAGATTCTCAGAATCTGCCCCTTTGAGACCGGTATTTTTGCATTTGGGATGTAAAAATCGCTAACTAAGAATTCGCTAAATTGCGATTACTTGCATTTAAGGAATCTCAAATTCCTATGGGCCCATAGGAATGAATGGGGAGGTATTCCTTAATTGCGACTCGCAAAATTAAGGAATTTTTAGAAATTGCTATTTTTAAAGTGATTTCTTCTTGCATAGCATTTTGCTATTCCTTATTAGCGATTCCTTATTTTTCGCTTATAAGGAATCGCAAAATGGCTGCTTGATGCATCTGGGGGTTAATCCTATCGTTCAATCTCTGAAGAATTTAGTACTTGTTCGTAATGTCTGGGAAGTCCATGCAATGTTTGGTCTGGTGGTGTGGAATGTTGACAGATTTATAGGGATAGTTAATGACGTGGAGTTTGCAAATTTCATTTGAGACTTTCCAATCTGTTCACTCCTGGAGACAGGGTTGCAGTAAGGACCCAGAGTCCAAGGGTTAGGAGTCTTAGATCAACCTATTTCTCCCTTGAATGATAACTGCCTTTCTGGTGGTCTCCTTTCATTAGTTTTTTAAACTATGCAACACCAGTGACATATTTAAGATTAAAGAGCAAAAGTGTACTTATATTTGTGTTTGAAATATATAGTTCATATATTCACATTGAAGTATCCTTATTTAATAGTGTACATATGCAATCTATGTCAAGATGTCATGGGGTGCAACAAAAGGAAACCTGGAATCTGATTTTCACGGTATATGGTTTTGTTATCTACAGGCCAGAATGCTATATGTCAAGGTCAATTCATCAGAATTAGATCTGATCCCTAATATTACTATGAAAATCAAGCTACGTCAATAGGATTAATGTTATCTCAGTTAAATGTCATATGCTTGAATGATCACTTTTCTACTCATACCTTTGCCATGTGAACATTTTGTACTGGCTCTCGACCTTTTCCCCATAAACCACATTTTTGCTTGTTTCCTCTTTTGTTGCTTAAAAACCTACAAAGTGGTTGGCATGGAAGGTAGCAGCCGGTTTGCGCTTCAGGTTGGTTGCAGTTGTTTGAATCCCTTCCGCAATCTAACCTTCTTCTACAATATATGAAGTTTTCACACACATAACCTGGATTGCCTAGCACAATTGATTGACTTCAAAGGTATTTCCCTCTTTCTTTCAAATTTGACACATGTGGTGGAAGTTTTAGACTGGCACTAACAATTGTTTTCAAATATGATAGCCTGTTTCATCACCAAAAAGAAAGTTGTAGTATGTTTTGCTACGAAAAAGGAAGTCTGTTTACAAAATTTTATTTGACACAGAATGGAGAGAAAAAAACCATTTTAGCTGCTTACTGTAGAAATTAGATAGTAATTGATAGAAATGTATAGTAATCATCTCCGGTGATTTACAAAGACATTGGAGAATTTTGACTACTCTGAATGCAATGAATGCGCTGCCCAAAGGAACATCTTAGATTGCATATTTTACTAAACAGTGGCAATGTTCTGGAGAAAAAATAAACCATGTGGTGCTGATGAGCATGCAGTAAATCCTGAGTTTTGAGTTTCTTGATCTCTTGTCCAATCAGAGAAACTATTCCTTCTGTGACGTTAAGTAGGAGTGCTGGTCAAGTCAATCTTCCAGCAGTCTAAGTCTAACAGTAGAGTGGCTCCATTATTTTGCTTGGCTGCATCTACGGGTCTCTCTTCAGATACATTGAAAATGTACTCAAAGTTGGAATTGTTTTGCCTGTCCACATGATCACCTGAAAGAAAGATAATCCCCTATATGTTAGAAAGGCTCGGGAAAGGACACTCACCATCCGACCACTTCTTCGCCCTTTGGTAAATTGCCCTGGAGTCGATGGAGCTTACGACAGTTGTACAGTTGCTTTGTTGGCTTTCTGGCAGCTAATCGTCTGTTCAGAAGGACAATGATGTTGAAAGGACTCTAGTAACAGTTTATTCATCTGGATCTCGTGTCAATATTAATGCTTTCCACTTTATACTTGGAGCTTTGTGGATGACCATTTAAAGGGATCGCTGTCGATAATGGCTGCAAATGTGGACGCAAACTTGATTCTACTTTGGTTTGTTTGTTTCTGACTGATTGGCCTCAATGCTTTTCTGAACACACTCTTTTCCTCAAAAAATCATAATTCTACAACAGTATTGCGACTGGAACCAACTGACAGTGAACACTGATAAAACCAAAATTATCATGTTCAGAGATAAAAGACCTACATTGACTTGGTGGTGCTTTGGCAATAATCTTTAGAAAGTTGATGCCTGCAAAGATTAGTGTCTGACATTTACAAGCTGTTTGAGTTGGTCAGAGCCCCTGTACGACATAAGTGCCTGGATGATATAATCCGTCGGTGAGCTGAGATGATTTCCTCGCTGCTTTGAAGTTGTATCGCTGGGCGTCTAAAAAATGCTTTTAAGAGCTAAGTTATACCACTAGCCCTGTACTGAGCTCAGTTACTTGCTATGGATGGAAGGTTGATTGAAACCTCCAAGATGCGAAAAGCTTGAAGTATTTGCGTATCTTCCAGATAACTTGATGCAAGAATTTTTAATGCTAGACTTGGTCTCACCTTGTGGTTGTCTCTTGCTCTAATCTGATCGCTACAGTTCTTGCATTCCCTCAGAAACTGAACTCCTCTTTGTGTTGAAAAAGTAATCTAAACATCAAAGTGTGTGTTCATGAGTTTTAGCTTAGCAAGTAGCTCACTTGGGAGCTTCATGTGCAAGTGCAAGGTATTTACAGTGAAATAATTGTACAAATGAAATGATTGCTGCACAAGACCGTCAGTAATCTTTGGCAATCCCAGAATAAAAAGTACTTAATGAATACAACATCCCTCCAGCTAACACGGAATTGTTTGGAGATGATGGCGTGTATTTCTGTTTGATGGGCCTATTCTGTAGGAGATTACACTACAAGATCATTGCATTCAGGAAATGGATCAATCCAGGAGGGACACATCTAGTCTTGCTGATCCATGAATGTGTGAATGATGACAAGCGTATTTTTCAGAATAATGTAAATCTTGATGTATAATTTACTAATTACACATTATCTGTATTAGCTCAGCCAAGTGAAGGTATCTGTAGTCCATTTTCTGAAATATCACAATGCAACTTGTAATACAGCTATGAAGTTTATTAGACAGATGTACTTTTTTGGGGTTGAGCCTGCGAGAACATACACTTGTGCATTCTCTTCCTTGGAAGACACTATTGTTTACAAAAAAGGCTTTCTTACTATTCGCTGACTGCAGTGTCACCCTTCTTTGCAGCCTCCTTAACAGGGCAGTGCGGGCCAGATGTTACTGTGGAGTAGGGACCAAGCACAGATATAAAGTTAATCAGTGCACGTCCGCTGCTCCCGACATAATTGAGGTACTATTTCTTTCTCATCTAACTCCCGCTTCTACTGCTGCGCCCTCCATAGCATTTTACTCTCTTATTTCTTCTTCCACCATCATCAGTTGGGTTCCTCCTCCTCGTTGCTTGTTTTCAGTGTCCTCGATTCCCGAGTGGGTAATTGCAGTGCTTGCCACGGTGGGCGGGTTACTTCTATTTTCTCGCCTTCTCCTTCTTTCATCGCAGCCTTTGCACTCCAGCCAGATAACAGCTGATAACACGTTGCACCACAGGCTTCCAGGTGGGGGGAGCAGTTTACAGAAATGCATGTTTTGACTTCGCCCTGACCGCTGGTTAGTGAAAACCGAATGAATCAAAAATTTGCTAGCATTCGCAACAAGAATTTTCAATTCTATTAAGGACACGGAGGCGAGGATTATGCTTCTCAATCTTTACTGCATATAACTCAGCAGCCAATGAAAATGTATATTTTCACAAAAAACAGTAAATAAACTTAATTTCCCATGAACACACATGAGCATAGGCACGCCCCCATAGTCCATAAGAAACCCTTGCGTGCTCCCATCATACTCTTTCTTTGAGGCGAAACAAGTCCAACGAAACTTGAACAGGCACAATTCCTCCAACATGGAAGAAACATCTGCAGGTTAACATCCTGACATACGACGTCGTTCAATCCGACTTCTTATCAGATCCTGAAAGAAAGGATAACACCACCATAATCACTGGATAATACGGTGGGTAAGCTTAATACATACTGTACATTAAGCCGGGTGGGATAATCCTCGCCTCCGTGTCCTTAATAGAATTGAAAATTCTTGTTGCGAATGCTAGCAAATTTTTGATTCTATTACAGGACCGGAGGCTTGAGATTATGCTAGTTTAACGCTGATTAAATACCACTGAAGTAATATCTCCCACCGGCTTATAATAAAAGTTTTAAACGTTGATTCAGAAGACCAATCTGCACAACGCATTATATCTTGGATAGTAGAACCCAGACCATATGATTTTGACGCCATAGCGCCTCTCACTGAATGAGCACCAAAGATCTGTGTATCAACACCGGCTTCTTTCATAATGAAGCGGAGCCATCTGGCAATAGTGGCCGCAGCCACCGGTTTAAAGGGCTTTTGGATCGCAATCAACAACTGAGTACAGCCCTGAGGCCGCAAGGCCTTGGTACATTTCTCGTAAACCTTTAAACATTGGACCGCACATAGTTTTTCATTATCAGGGAAAGAATTGTAAGAAATATGTAGAGACAATGCTTTAGTACGACCTGTAATATGGAAAGAAACCCCTTCCGGGGTAAACACTCTACCTGTTACGCTGAGTGCTCTCACATCTGAAGACCTTCTGTAAGACGATAAGCAAAGCAATATGGCCAATTTCGCCGACAATTGTTTTCTAGATAGAAGAGCATTGATCAGCCAACTGTTAAATAACGAGATCACTAAATAAACGTCCCATAACCCGGTATACTTGGGTTTAGGAGGGTTAGTCACCCTGATTCCCTTCAATAACTTGCAAACCACGGGATGCATGCCTACCGGTTTCCCGTCTACCTGGGCATGCCCCGCCGAGATAGAGGAACAAAAATTATTGACCGAACGGTACGCTAAGCCGTCGGCAGCTTTCTCCGACAGAAAGTTTAAAACTTGGGGCAACTCTGCCCCCACGGGATCCACGTGTCGTCCCACGCACCAATCCACCCATTTCTTCCAGGCTGTGGAGTAACGTTTCCTGGTGGAAGGTGCCCATGCCTGCCTGATGAACTCGGCAGTTTCGCTCGAAACTCCCGGCAACTGCCACTGTTTCCGGAAAGCCTCCATGCCATCAGCGACAGCCTGCCCTCCAACAGCAATGGATGCTGCTCCTGACGAGGTCCATGCAGCAACCACTTCGAGTCCGGTAGTAACCGTGGACGATCGCGACTCCACTGTAACAACGTGGGAAACCACGCTTGTGACGTCCACCACGGAGTCACCATGACTATTTCCGCCCGTTGTCTGATTACTTGAGTCATCACTCTGGGAATCAACAAGAACGGGGGAAAGGCATATTGAATTCCTTGAGACCAATCCTGCAGAAAGGCATCGGTCGCTGCCGCCATTGGGTCCGGTCTCCAACTGAAGAACCGGGGAATTTGATAAGTCAATCTGGAGGCAAATAGGTCCGTCTGAAAAGGACCCCAAACCGCTTGTAGCCAGTGAAAAACCTGGGGAAGCAGCTTCCAGTCACTGTAATCCCTCAAATGTCTGGAATTCCAGTCCGCCACCTGATTGGCCTGACCTGGGATGTATTCTGCTATTACTGAGATCTGATTCTGGAGGCAATAATGCCAGAAGTCCTTGGCTATTTGAACAAGAAGAGACGACCTTGTGCCGCCCAACTTGTTGATATACCTCACCGCGGACACATTGTCCAGGCGGAGGAGAATGCAACAAGATGTCTTTTTCGGGGACAACGTGCGAATTGCAAATGACCCTGCTAGTAGTTCCAAACAATTTATGTGAAGTTCTAGCTCTTGCGTTGACCATCTGCCGCCTGTGGAAACTTCTCCACAGCGCGCGCCCCAGCCCCACCTGCTGGCGTCTGACTCTATTACTACCTCTGGTTGTGATCCGAAGATCGCCCTGCCATTCCAGGCGTTCACGTGGCCTAGCCACCACTGAAGCTCGGTTCGGACTTCCTCCGAAAGAGGGACCGAGTCCGTATATGAGAGTCCCCTCTGAAGGTGCCTGATTTTCAGACGTTGAAGGGCCCTGTAATGCAGAGGCCCCGGGAATATCGCTTGAATAGACGATGCCAATATCCCCACTACTCTGGCCAGCGCTCTTAGCGTGACCATTCGTTTGCCCAGTAGTCTCACTTTCCTCTTCTTCAAATCCCTCAATTTCGCTTGGGGCAGACATAGTTGCGCTGTCTGAGAATTGATCGTGAATCCCAGGAATTCTATTACCTGTGTCGGTACCATCACCGACTTCTTCAGATTTACCACAAACCCTAAGGCCTGTAGCAGCGTAGTAGTCATGATCAACTGCTGTTGAAGGACGGACTGATCCTGCGCCATGATCAGAATATGATCCAGATAAATGATCAGTCGCACTCCCCTTTCTCTGAGATAGGCTACCACCGGCTTCATCACCTTGGTGAAGCACCAGTGAGCCGAGGAGAGACTGAAAGGAAGGGCCAAATATTCGTAGCAACGGCCCTTCCAGAGAAACTGCAGGAACCTGTGATGTGGAGGAAAAATCAGTACCGAAAGATATGCATCTTTGAGGTCCAGACGGACCTTCAATCGTTTTCTTGTAATAAATCTGCTAACAAATGAATACCTTCCATTTTGAAATGATTGTACGTCAAGTATTGATTGAACTCTTTGAGGTTGAGCACTAGCCTGTTGCCACCCCCTTTCTTCTGAACAAGAAAGACATTGCTGAAGAAATCGCGATGGCCCGTCTGACACTGAGCAATCGCGCCTTTCTTCAGCAGGTCCGCCACCTCTTCGTCTATGAAATTGTGATCTAGTTGGGAAAAATGGAGAGGTGGAGGGGGAAACGCTTGCGTTGGGCGAGAGTAGAACTCCAGCTGAAACCCTTGAATGGTCTGCAGCACCCAAGCGTCTTGAGTCAAAGCTTGCCATTGCGGCAGACAATGCAGCGTGCGCCCCCCTAATGGAAGTAGAGAAACATCTGTTACACTCACCGGTATTTTGGCTTGACTTGAAGCTCGCTCTATTGTTTCCCGACTGGAAACAACCTTTGTTGAACCTTCGTCTGGATGGGTAAAAGGTGCCACCACGGGTGGAGTCCCACTCTCCACGACCGCGGCCAAAGTCTCCTCTTTGGCAGCCTTGCTGAAAACCTCAGCCTGACAAGCGACCCCCGCCTCGCCCGGCCCTGTTGAAAACCCCTTGCTTTAGAGCTCGCTTTATCCCGCTTTGTGCCTTATCCAAGGCGGTGAAGGTCCCCACGTATTTAGTGACGTCCTTGACGAAGCGGTCTCCGAATAGAAACCCCCCTGCCAGAGGATCTGGCTCAGCTTCGGCAAGTTCAGTCAGATTGCTATCCATCCCTAAGAGTAAGGATTTGGGCCTCTTGGAAGAGATCGCGCAGTTCGCATTGCCTATCAAACAAATAACGCGCTGAGCCCAGCCTGCCAATATGTCCGGATCCACCGACGATGCCCCTTCTTTGGCCATCAGGGCCATCTCCAAGATTTTTGCCAAAGACCCTACAACATCGAGCAGCTTATCTTGGCATCTCCGCCAAGCCCGATCCAACCTCTTTTGGGGTCCTTCGAGAACCTCCTTAAGAAGGTTAGCATACTGGCGTTTATTTCTGGAGTGTCAGCCACCCCATCTGGGATATCTGGGCGAGGACATTCCGATCGCAACATGTTACGGACTTCCATATCGAAGCTCTTCCTGAGGTTCTCATGGAGATAATCAGAAACTTCTTGCGGCGGGACTCAGTCAGAGGACCGCGGGTGTACGATATCCGAAGGATCAAAGTTGAAGGTTTTGGCGACCTTGTCCTCCGTCGTTTTGGGGACAACCTTGGCCTTTTTGGGAGGGGGAGGTTGTTCCACCGAAGTGTCGGTGTCCGTATCAGTATCGGTATTGGTGGTGGTGGTATCGGTGTCCATTGGTGCCGATCTTTTGGATCTCGCTTTACCACACGCCTGGGGATGGTCCGATGTCCCCTTCACCGGCAGGGAAGCCAACGACTAAGAATGTGGCCATTGCTGGTCGGCCGAACCCGCGGCGGCGGAAGTGGAGGCCGCCTGCTTCCCTTTTCTCTTCCTGGCGTATCCATTGCGTTTCGCGAAGCCCTCTAGTTGTTTCCGTAGAGGGCGCAGGGCCACTGCGAGTGCCTGTTGCACTGTCTGAGGGACCTTCATCTCCATAGCTCGATTCACTGAAGCTTGGACCGAGGCATCCAACGCTTCCACAATATTGTCCTTCAAGACAGCGTCCTGTTGTCTTTCAACCATCTCCTCCCCACCAGCATTTTCTTCGTCCGGATACTGTACCCAATCTTCCATGGTGCGGAAAAACACCTTGCAGTACGCGGGAGAACACTCTGGAATGTCTCACACCGGGAGGGTAATGGGGGGGGGTCAGCTCAAGCACACTAATACGAAACAATCCGGCAACGTTACCCAAACCCCTCAGCAAAGCTGTAGTCCAGTGGTTCAGTGACCTCGGCCCTTAAATCTCCTGAGCGTGTGCACACCCTGGGTCTCTAGTATTTTACAACCAAGTCTCTGGCGATCGAACAAGGAGCACGTCGGTGTGTGGAACGTGTGAGCATGTGCATTCCTGTAAGCCAGGGTATCGCGTTGAGGCGCACAGCCCAAAAGCGACCAAAATCTACCAAAAATCGCCCAATTTGGTCAGCTATTCGGACGCGCGCGTCGAGCGAGAGCCACCCGGTCTAAACGTCAGGGCGTATCAGGGGAGCCCATGCGCGCCCTAGGGCAGCCGGTACCGGGCTCCACTGAAAAGAGCGACGGCCCCTTGCCGGTCAAAGACCGTTGGAATAAGCGCCTGAAGCGAACGCTCTACAGCAGAAAATAACAGCCGAAGCTGAAGGCCCAAAGCGAGTCTGCGCGTTATAAGTTGCATAATAAATAAATAAATAAATAAAGTCAGGGAGTGCAATAATCAAGAACAAAAATACATTAACAGCAATAATAAATGGCAACACAATTAGCCCCAAGTATAGGCGGAAGATCCCGCAATAACATCAAATCATAACCATATAAACCCCAAACAGTATCCCAAATCACAAGCAGGTTGAGGGGACCCGAGGGGAGGTGCACTTAACTCTGACTTGTGAGCAGCAAAGAAAGAGGATGATGGGAGCACGCAAGGGGTTCTTATGGACTATGGGGGCGTGCCTATGCTCATGTGTGTTCATGGGAAATAAAGCTTATTTACTGTTTTTTGTGAAAATATAAATTTTCATTGGCTGCTGTGTTATATGCAGTAAAGATTGAGAAGCATAATCTGAAGCCTCCGGTCCTGTAATAGAATTGCATTTTGTGTCGGTAGGCAGCTGTGGATTGTCTGGGTAAAGCCAAGCAACAGTCGGCCCTCTGGTGATGGCACTAGTCCAGGCACAGGCTTGTACTGGGGTAGGCCGCAGTCTTTAGCTAAGGGTAACAGAAACATGCACACACTAGATATATCGATGGGCCAAGACCCTGAGCGGTCCTGAGCCCTTTTATTTATGCCCTCGGAGGAGCCCGCTCTCGGGCTGTGTGGGTGCGTGTTGATCGTACGCGAACGGGCCGGGTGGCTCCGTCACTACAGGCCCTTGCAGCAACCACGCTTTTCTAACCGCATGTTCCAGAAAAACAGGCCTCCACAAAAAGGGCCTTACATTTTGTGCACACATATGTACAAAAACGACAATTTCTTTTTTAGAAAACTTCATAAGTTCTTAGAAAGTAGCAACGTAGTTTTAGGTGCCATTCAGCTGCTTTTACCTCTGTGTACACCGCCTTTATGCACTAGTTCTGCTTTCCTTTTATTTAATGTATCTATTTTATTTATGTATTTCTTTAAATATTGTGGACTCCACCTGCCTAGGTTCAGAGCACTGTATTCGATGTTGTGGTAACGGTAGTGGAAGAAACATGCGTGCAAACAATTTCAAATCGCTGCACAAAACGTTTGTAACATAATGAATAAAAGAAGCATTATAGAGATTTATGTTTTTGACGTGACCAAAGTGTTTATGTATTAGGTGTGCATGATTGGTGCAATATGCAAATGTCATGTTCAAAATTTGTGTCGATCCTGTTGACGCTCGTCACATGTTTATTGTTCAAATATTATTCATTGATTTTAAAATAACTTGACATGGCTCAGAAGAGGATGTACTAACAATACACTTAGCAGTTCAATACGTCTTAGCTAATTGGGGTAATTAACAAAAGGGATTAATGTTCAGCTAAGTGTTCTAATGGTAGAATATTGGAAGTTACAAGGACATACAAAAGTTGCCTATTTGAGGAACAAGTAATGGAATACACACTCATATATTCTTAACAGGAAGAAGTGACGGATTGGATGGCTGGTATTTACTCTGAACCACATTGAAGTACATCATGATGTGGTCTCCCTGGAACTACAGTCAGGACCATCCGAATGTAGACTAGTTTCAGCTTTGCCGAAATTTGTCTAGCATTTTGTGTTTTTTTGCAGAGGGAACGTGGCCTATAAGTTCGGGCTGGATTGCCCCTTTTGAGGAGTTGACATGGCTGAATATTGCGCAGGCGAGCTAAAACTGATAGACCGGAATACTGCCTAGAGAACTACCAGTGACTCAGATAGTTTTCCGCGGACCATCCATCCGTTTTTCTCTCCTTCAGGGATCTATCTGTAGGAAAATGTCACCCAATTAGGTTTTGCTCAATTATTTTTTTATTATGACGTTGGATTTGTGTTTCTAGCAGAAGCCATTTCTAATTGTGTACCTGGCCATTCAATTTATTTATTCCAAGTTCTCCCTGATAAACACTGTGGCTTGGGTATAATATTTTTATGACAAATTCAAAAGTATCTCTTCCCACTTAATGTATCAAACCAAGGCTATGGGACACTGCGCCAAAGTTATTGTTGTGGCAAGCCTATAATATCCTGGCTGCTGCTCTAAATATCTCTAATAAAAGAGAGGCACCCAAAGTACCAAAGGGGTAGGGTACCACAAGACAGTCTGTCATCAAATATAGTCCCCTTTGGAACGGTAATCAACAATCAAACACACTTACATGCAGCGCCTTACCAGTTAGAGCATTTTTCTAAATAAGCGCAATACTGAGAGATGATGCAAAAATTAGTCAGAAATCATAAAAAGTACACAGTTTAATAGTTTAAAAAAAAAAAAGTTTTTACATTAAAAAAGGTAAACCATATATCCTAATACAGTATATGCAGAAAATGATAACACGGTGGGAACAAAAGAACAACACAATGGTTAAAAGATAAAACAGGGATCCAATAGTATAATCTTCAATAAATCATATTCCAATTTTGTAATTCTTACTTATCCAATCGGAAACGTAGTACAATCCAATGATTTAGTGTATCCCAATACACAAGGGCATCGACGCGTTTCGGTTTTGGCAAATTAAATTTTCAAGCCAACACCTTCATCAGGATGAAATTTTTATAAAAAGTGCCCACAATATAAGACACATCTCATATAGTAGGTATCCACAGGCCAGAATTTTGGTCCTTCCAATATTAGGTCACAATGTAGGAGGTTATTACGTATACAGCACAATAATGTCACCCGTGAGGACTAGATGATATATTTCATCTCTCAGTGTTTAGCGGGTAAAATCTTAGTGCGGTAGAAGACAGCTTGTCGTCTGTCTTAAGTATTGTTTGCGCGAGAGTCGACGTTGGATAAATGCGGCTTCTCTATTACGACGAAGCTCACGCCAGGGGAACGCGAGACCGCCAGCAGTCTGCGAACATGAAAAAATCCTTCCTAATTGTGGGATTCTTATCGGACAGAACGTCGATTTAAAACTATTAAACTGTGTACTTTTTATGATTTCTGACTAATTTTTGCATCATCTCTCAGTATTGCTCTTATTTAGAAAAATGCTCTAACCAGTAAGGCGCTGCATGTAAGTGTGTTTGACCGTTCCAAAGGGGACTATATTTGCTGCTCTAAATATAGCTGGACTGTTCCCATAAGGCCCAGGGTCAGACTGATTTGAATATGCTATGTCTGAACTGGGGTGGTGGAGTGAGCTAAAGAACGGTGATGGATCAAAGCCAGATCAGTTGACTGGGGGTGAGTGTTTGATTTGCTCAAACGCTCCGTCCATCATCCCCGTTGGTATCACAAAGTTATTGTTGTGGCAAGCCTATAATATCCTGGTTGCTGCTCTAAATATAGCATCTAGGCGCCCTAATTTAGCCTCAAATCTATTCTGAGGCTGAAGATTAATTGATAATTCAACAAGGGGTTGTCAACAATTCCTCGCTGATTCCTGGGTGGGCACACTACTTTAATCAGAATGCCATTTTCTTAAACAGTGTCTGTTTAAATAATTCTGTATGTTTGGTGAAATTTTGGTGGAGAACACCAGAGTACTGTAAGCATGAAGGGAGGAATCCAAGCATGCCAGAACAAGGCTTTGCTACTTTAATAGATCTTGCCTAAGAGATCTATTGGCCTTGGCAATGTTTTGTAGCCATGCTGTACAGCAGCAATTGTACTGTACAGTGTGGCAAAAAATAATTTAAAATAAAGTGTTATGACTCAGCTTGGGCTAATGCACTTTTTTAAAAAGTGAGTTATCTTTGGATGCATCATAGTCCTTTTTTCAAATAATCATTTTAGCAATGCTACACAGCAGCCACGCTGTTATACTGCATGACTGCAAACCATTGTCAAATTCACCAATGCCCATGCTGTACAGCATGAGCAGAAGGCAATGGCAGAGCGAATAATCTCAAAGGCAAGACTAATTGGCTTTGCCAATGCTTGTTAAATGTTGCTTTAACCCCTTCCCTGCTCATGACGAGCTCAGCTCGTCATGCAGTACACTGGTCGTGTGCTTATGATGAGCTGAGCTCGTCATGAATAATAGGGTTCAAGGATCTGCAGCACAGGAGGGGAAAAGCCATAGCAGCCAAGGTGTTAAGTCCTTGTCAGTTTTTTTGTGCATTTAAGAACTGTTAAAGTGTGTTCACTACCAAATGTATGCATTTTTAGGAGAATGTAATTTTAATAGATGTACAGTTGATAGATGGCTCATTTATTTTTTATAACCTATTTGTATTTGGCGATGCAGCGCACGCAACCATTTTTTAAAATATATTTATATGTTTACTTACCTCTAATCAGCCGTAATCCATAGTTTACTAACACCCACCCTGCCCCTCCCCCGCCCCACGTCACGTCCAGCAGCACTCCCACCACGGGCCACTACTGATCACTTGGGCATGCTGCAACTTACAGAATAGCAGGCAACATGACTCAGTAATTGGGCAGCAGGAGACCTAGCATTTTGAAACTGGATTCCATGTAGCCCTGAGGACAAAGTCAAGTATCAGGATTACAAATGTTGCTAAGAGAGAATTAGGGGTCACACATATTGCGGAGCAAAAGCATTTGGTGGAAATCCTAATAATAGAGAAGTGTACTGACCTGTCACAGATTCTAATGTGTTTTACCTGTAAAAAGATGGGGTCCTACTAAGGTGCACAGTAACAATACACAGAACAAACAAATAAATATAATTTAATTACCAGATTCACCTTTACTCCAATATTGGAAATAATTATGAATTTAAGCAAATGATATTGCCATCTATTGAAAATATATGCCCACAAATACGTAGTAAATGGCATATTACATGAACGTGTCAGGTTACTGGTAAATAGAAAGTAATTTAATGTTTAGATTGAAGTGTATTAATCCAATTACAAATACAATGATAATTGAATATAGAAGAAAAGGTTTATAAAACCATTTTCTATATGAAATTGTAATAGGAATATTAAGGAATCAAGAAAGTAATCATCATGGACCTCATTGGCAGGAAATGCGTAGATTTTGAAGCCAATTTTGAGACTGTAAATGTTGTCTTCATTGATTAGCATAAAAAATAAAGGAGGTTTTTCTATAATTTGGTGTGGTGTGATATATGTCATAACTATTCATAGATAAAAAAAATATTCTTTTGAAGTTTTTTTTGCGAAAACATTCGGGTGGGACAGTCTCAGGTGGAAATGACATGGGCTGCTTTGTTTTGGGCATCCCCCCTTAATGCCATTCTCAAGTAGTTCGTTCTTGTCCAGGCCGCCTATGACATACCCGAACAGGAGAAATGCGCCAATGTCCTCCAGGCAAAGAGAGAAAAAATCCCAGTGTATCAGGGACAAAAGTGGTAAAAGGTTTTCTAAACTACCATGATCTGGTGGCCTACCTGTTTTTCCCTAAAGCGGCTTCCACCAGGAAAGTGGAAAGTGCCTGGGGGAAACATATGCTGCAGGAACCGTTGGATAGGAGTACAAAAGTTGTGGCTGGGCTAGTGAATAGTGCATCACTTATGCCCCTGCCTTACGACAGCTGGCTTTCCAAATCCTAAGTAACTCCCTTAATTATGAAGTGTAAGAAATGAGGGTCTCTAGTTGGCAGAGGTAAGTACCTTTGTCCAAATCGGGGCCCTTGCTTCTAGACAGGGTAAGGGGATACACTCCTATAATATCCCCTGCTCACCCCCTTGTTAGCTGGGCACGGGTAAACAGACTTATCTCAGAGGCAGTGCGTAAAGCATTTGCGAACACATACAGTAATACAGTGAAAACACTACAAATGGACACCACACCAGTTTAGAAAAATAAGTAATCTTTATCGAAACCAAAACAAGACCAACTGACAAAAATCCACAATATAGTATTAAAAATAAAGCTTTCAAATGGTAGAACTAGTTCAGTTCAAAGCAAGTTGTAAATGAGACACTTTTCACACAAAGTACCTTGGATGCATCACACAAAACAAACAAAATGGCCGCATGGAAGGTGATGCATTGGTTCCTTGCTTTGGTAGAGGTGATGTGTCGGTTCCTTACTGCAGCGCTGGGGAGGTGATGCGTCTGTTCCTTACCAGAGAGGAGGTGATGCTTCTATTTCTTACTGTATCACCCAATGATGTGACAAACTTGGTGCCTCGATGTTATGAGATGATCCAGTACGATGCATGAACTCTTGCAGCTGCACTACAGGCCTTGCATCAAAATCAGTGCGCCGATCTCGGCCTTGGGAGATCGGAACACTCGATGCAGCGTGCAGTGCTTTCTCAAGCCGCGGCAGGCGCTGAGACGGTTTCTTTGGCGATGCATCAGAAACTGGTGCGGATGTGTCTTGCTTCTTCCTCGTTGTATCAATTTTCCAGCTCCCTGCAGAAAACAGTTTTCCAGAGGCCCAAAACAACAGCAGGATCCTCTTGCAGGTCAGAACTACCAGCAGGGCAGTTCAGGAGAGCTGGTGGTGAAGTCTTTGTGTCCCTTAGACTTCAGAAAAGGAGGCAAGCTCAGTTTCAAGACCTTAGAGATATTTTCTTCAAGCAGGTGGCAAAGCAAACAGCAAAGTCCTTTTTCTCCTTTCCTTGGCAGCAATCAGCCACTGCAGGTCAACCCCAGACAGAAAACAGCACAGGGGCCGTATTCCTCCTCAGCTTCTCCAGCTGTTCTCTTTGGCAAAGGTTCCTCTTGATTCCCATAAGTGATTCTCTTTTTATACACCAAAATCATTTGTTCTCTGGAGGCAGAGAGTGCCTGTACCCAGCCAAAACCAGTTCTCTCCTCACTGGTGTAGCTTCCTGGCAAAAGGTGGAGACAGCATTGTTGAAGACAGATCTGGCCCAGTCAGGTGAAAGGAAATTCCCCCCCCCCCCCTACTCTAAATGCAGCCCAGGTCTATTCAGCCCAGCCCTGACTCATCAGACTTCTGGAGCTGCTGCCCCTCTCCAGCCCCTGTCATCCAAAAGCCAGACATGCAATACACAAACCTAGCAGAGGCACACTGGATTTTTAGGCAAGAAAATACCTACTTTCTAAAAGTGGTAGTTCCCATCACAGAATGTAGAAATCACAGTTACTAAAAGATGCATTTTAACATTCTGAGTTCCGGCATACTAAACTTAATTTTTCTACCTTGATCCCAGGCCCAGTTATGTTTATAAGATGTTATAAACAAACTCCCCATTCTGTCCTATGGGAACAGGTAGCATTGCAATAGTGAAAAACGAAATTGGCAGTATTTCACTATCAGGACATGCCCTATCTTTAACATACAATGCACCCTGCCCACAGGGGTACCTTGGGCTTACCTTAGGGGTGAATGATATTTAGAAAAGGGAAGGGTTAGGGACTGGCAGGTGTGTGCACTTGACGATTGGCAAGTGTGTGCACTTGCCAAGTCGACATGACAGTCCCAGACTGCACACAGGCTCTGCAATGGCAGGCCAGAGTTACATTTTACAGGCTACTTCTGTGGGTGGCACAATCAGTGCTGCAGCCCACTAGCAGCATTTGATTTGCAGGCCCTGGGCTCACTCAGTGCACTATACAAGGGTCTGACTAGTAAATCAAAGTATGTCAAGCATGGAATCACTAATCCATAACAACAGTCTACAAAGGTAGCACCTGCCCTTTGGCACCAAACTGCAGTGGCAAAGTGCCCAAAGCATCTAGAACAGCAAAAGGGAGTCCAACACCCAGCAAAAACACAGGAATCAACAGCAAAAAATGGAAGGGAGACCCACACCAATGGTGGTGCCAGGTCTAAAATGAAGAAATAGTTGAAATAATTCAGAGTCTGTTGAATGTGTTCCACCAGGCCCAGTTCATAAAAGACATTTATGAGGATGTGACATATCACGGCTTGAGTCCTTCACATTTACAAAAATGACATTCACAGCGGTATGTGCATACATCGAAGGTTCATCTGTGCTATCTCTTATGTGTAGAGTTTTCCAACAGGAGTGCTGCAAACTCAGCTGACATAGTCCTATGTTTTAAGTGTGAATATGGAAGTGGCAAGGAGGAGTAGCTGGAAAATTTCGAATATCTGCTTGAAAATGGGAGGAGGAAAGGAGAGGTTAGGGAGGGACACACAAAGGTACCCAAAAATACAAGAGAAAACACCTGAAAAGGGATTAGTAGGTTGCCATTCACTAAGTTATGTCTTCAGCTACTCCAGTAGTGCAGCAACCGAAAGAGGATCATATCTACTTCAGCTGAGTCCTGCAGTAAGTCACACAACATCAATGACCACTCGCAGGTATTGCAACAGAATCACATAGAAATCAATGGAGACAGAGAAGACTAACCTCATAAAGAACAAAACCTAAAAATCGAAAATGGTCAAATAATTTTAGAAATTACAGACTCACATAACCATCACATTGTGGAAATGTAAAAAAAATACAAAAATAAGATTAATGTGAAAGATTTGCCATAAATGTAGACATTGCAGACATCTATACGAATCACATGTGTAATCAGATGCACATACATTGAAAATTACCATGGAACGGCGCTGAGCCAGGGGCTGTAGGGGTGGGCATGTTCTCCAAGCAGGCCTTAATGCAGACTGCATCGGGAGGGGGGAAAGTGTGCATGACTGTTTTGGGCGGCCCGACAGGGCCGACCAAACAGTCATTGAGCACAGGAGTGTTCTACCACTCCTCCACTGCAGGTCCGCCCTTCCCCCTCTTGCATTGTTGCAGCAGGAGGACAAAATAAAATAATGATAACATTCAGTTATTATCATTTTATTTTTTCCTTTCTTTTGGGGCTTCTTGGCTGGGGAGCCGCCACTACTCAAAATACTGATACATTGCGTTGCAAATCGCTGTTTGTAAATGCTGCCTAAACACACCCTTTCCAAACAGCGATTTGGTATGAATTTCAAAATAGACTTTGTAATTCAATAACCATTTATAGAATCACAAAATGGATTTAGTAAATAAAAAAAAGTCAATCTGCGGATGTAAACCCTGAAACTTTATGAATCATGTCCCACCTTTGGTATGCAGCAAGCCTGTTGGATTCTTCTGCCCCTCAGCCAACGGCACTACTTGGGGAAGGTTCAGTGCTGCTCACTCATGGGGATGAGGTCTGGCGGGAGTATTTGTTTCATAATGCGACAGACACCAGCAGCAGTGATTTAGTAATCTCAGGAGACTGGATTCAACAGCAAACTTGAGTTTTATTGAACACTACTACACAGCTCATCATCTGCAGGTCACATCTGTCTCCAATCCGTTGACTACACATTGAATCATAACATTCTATGATGGACTGGAAGCAATGGCATCATAAGAACAGTGACAGTTGTGTGACAGCCATAGGCATATATCTTATTAAAGTTAGAATATAACAGTGATCTTTCTCTCATGTGTCTGAAGAATGCTCCCAGGGAACCGAGGATCCGGCGGTAGTGTTCCATTAGTAGAGTCCACCGGTACATTGAGTTGTACAGACAAGACTGTGCACAAGGGCAGTACTGCGATAAGGGTGATAGCATCGCTTGGTGCACATGAGCACATCATGCACTGGACCCTCCAATTAATACTTGGAAAGCAAACTGAAAATTGTATTGCAGCAGGTGCAAACTTTGATTTACATTTTTTTCCAAGTATGACCTTGAACGACTTCTGAAAGAAAATAAACGTTTTATTGACAAACTGCTTCTGGAGAAAAAAGCTTAACACAAAACTATATAGCCATTGTCACTCCATGATTTGTTACTGATGTTTTCTTGTAGCTGACTGAGATATTAATGTCTCCTCTAGTCGCGCGCTCCATAGCTGTCAGAATAGTGTAGGATCAATTCAGAGAGCATAATTAGAAATAATAAGTAACAATCATGCCTTTTCCCTATTCATCTTTCATGGTTCAATTATCTGGAGAACCAGGAACAGAACAATAGAAACAGCCACTTGGGAATACAAACAGCACCGCCTGCCTGGAAAAACCTAGCTTTTGAAAAGAATATCCGAGTTTATGGAGATGTCATCCCACAGTGGCCCATGTTGAGTATTCAGTATTCGCTTGTATTTTACAGTAATAATCCCAATCAATCATACTATTGATTTAAAGTAAAATAAAGCTCAATGGCAGAAGAGAGTAAATGTTATACTTCATTCGGGGTCGTCTTCTTGGCAGTAATCGCAGCCATACTTGACACAGCACAAACCAATCATTCACTGCAGGCCACCGTGATTCACGCACTGTTTCCTGTTTGTGTGTCGCAGACTTATAACCTATCTTTTTCCTTTGTTCTGGGCTCACCCTTAAGCATTCTTCCTTGTGTGACCATATTGGTTCCCAAACATCCTGCCTGAGAGCATGCATTGTTTTGCATTCAGTTGGGGGTTTCAATAAATAATCTAATCGCAACCATACCCTCTGGTTCTTTATGGACTATATGATCTAGAGAGTTCTTTATGAGCTCTTTCAAAGGTCTTCTAACATCCACCGCAGATGCTTTTTTGGTTTGGGTTGGCAGTGCTTCTGCTTACAATACACGGACAGTAGTCTTTAGATCCCCCCACCCCAACTCATGGTCTTTTTGTAGCAGGTTCTTTCAACCATTGGCTGGAGACTCTCTCCATCATGTCATAGGTCAGCCCAGAAGAGTATTTCTGTCTCATCTAAAGCTGTTGGCTGTTTGGGTTTATCCTTCTGCCTCCAATTGGGCACTTGCATTGCAAAGCATGAAAGACTATTTCACATCGACTAGCCGCTTCCTTTGTTGATACCTTGTTACTTGCTGCTTCTCCTTGCTCTCTCCCTTATTGTGTTCCCTTCTCCTTGCTCCCCAATCCAACACTCGTTCTACTGTGTTTTAGTTCATTGACCCTCTCTTGCATCCCTACCACTTTTGTTGTGTATTGACTACTTGTTCCTCCCACCTGCCCTTCCCTCTTGTTTCTCTCTTTCACCCCTTACGCTTTCCCCTATGCTTTAGGGGGCATATTTACAATTACTGGTGCATCCCTGCAAATTAGCAGGTATGCACCAGTAATTGTGCGCCATGCCTCCGCCAACCCATGATGCGCCACATTTAAATGCGGCGCACCATGGGGCAAAAACGGCACAGATGCGTCACCCATCTGTGCCGTAAAGGTGTCGCATTGCTGGAGTTGTGTCGCATGCGCGATGCAGCTCCAGCAATGTTCTGGGGGGACCATTCTACTAATGCTGCGTCAAGCTTTACGCCTGCTTCAAGCAGGCGCAGGGTTTTGACGGTGCATTGGCCTAAAAGTGACTGAGTGAAATCTTGTAGATTTCACTCAGCCACTTTTAGGAGGCGTTCCTGCGCCAGAACGCCACCCTCCTGCACCAGAACGCCTCTTTAAGGCGCAGGGCTTTACAACGTGACGCATCTCCCAGATGCGTCACGTTGTAAATAGCCCGCACCATAGCGCATATTTTGTGACGCCGCTGCGTCACAAAAGTGACGCAGCGCCAGCGCAAAAGAGGCGCAAGGGGCTTGTAAATCTGCCCCTTGGTCCATATTACTTCTGGCTGCCCCCTCCACTCATCGTTTCCTTCTGCCTCTCACTCCTTTGCTTGTTTTTAATTGAAGCCCCCAGTCTCTTCTCTGTGCCTTCTCATCAGTACCGTCATGCCGTTTGTTTCTGTTTCTTTTTGTGGCACATGACTTTGAGATCATGTCCTATGCTATGCTGATGACCTCCAACTGCTGTTCAAGATCAATTAATCAGTATCCTCAGTAGCCACCTTTCAGGCCACCATGATCTTTATAAGTGATTGGATGAACAATAACCAACTTAAACTGAATCCCGATAAGGCTGAGCTGATCCTCATAGGTAGCTCAACAAATCCTTGACATTCCAACATCTGGCCTTCCTCATTGGGCAATTCCCCGTTGCCAGTAAGTTCTGCCAAAAGTTTAGGCATAGTGATTTCTAATGACTTGTGTCTGAGAGCTCAGATCAGCGCTGTGGTTTCCACCAGTTTTTTCCAATCGCAGAGAATTAGGAAAATCAGCAAATTTCTGTCTAGGGAAGCTCTTACCTTGGTCATCTTAGTACTGGTTATCTCCTGACTGGACTATGCCAATTCATTGTGTGTTGGGATCCCCGACTATCCACTGAAACGTCTTCAGCGGGTTAGAACTAAGCTGCCAGACTTATTTTCCATCTACCTAGGTGGCAGCATGTTAGCCCTCTTATGAAAAACCTTCACTGGCTTCCGGTGGTCAAGAGGTGTATTTTTAAGCATGGATGTACCATCTTTAAAGTCCTTCACAGCAACAGCCCAGCATTAATTTCTTCCAGGATTCAACGTTACATCCCCTCACGTGATTTGCATTCCTCCCACTTAGACCTGTTAGTCATCCCTTCTTTTAAACGCAAGAAGCATGGTGGCTCAAGATTTGCCGTCTTGGTCCCACAATTTTGGAACTCTCTTCCCGTGGAGATAAGGTTGACAACCTCCTATGTACCTTATTAGGGTGGAACATGTTGACCTACACCTAAGGGATATTGAAGTACCATGTTTATCTTCACAATATCCTGGCTTATTTTTAACTATGCCCTAGGACCCTTTAATTAAAGTTTTTTTATTTGGGCATTCTTGGAGACATTTTTAACCCAACTCACCTCTGAGCACCTACCTCACCGAATCACAAAAAAACCCCGCTCTGCTGTAGTGAGGTGTTGTAGCACAGCTGGGTTGCACTTAGCAGCCCAGCTGTGACCCCATCTGAAGCATGCCACCAACTAGGTTGGTGGGTGAGGGGCCTTCTTACAAATCCATTGGATGTTTTTTCACTCTGCTACATCATATTGAGTCAACATAAGTGGTAAACACTTATTTGTGAGTTAGTCCACGTTGTTTTCTACCACTCCTAACATATCCACTTTTGTGTTGACTGCGCATTCATCCCGCTGGCCCCTCTCTGTCATTGCTTCCTCCTACCCCTCCTTTTTCCCTTTTGTAGATCCAGGAAGCTTCACATCAGTTGTGCTGGGGGAAACTTTTCTTTTTTTGATTGTAAGGCAAGGGGGTCTTTGGTACATTCCTGTGTTTCTTTCGATGTCATTGAAAGAAGACAAGACTATAATGAAACCTTCCTTGTCATCCAATCTTTGTTTCTCATAAAAATAATATTGGGAAAATATTGAATGTTCCTTTGTTCTATTACAGCCCTGGATTTGTTTTTAAGTGAAATGAAGATAGGCTGGAAAAGGACACTACAATAAAGTGTTGTATTTCTTTTATGGTCATAGAACCAAAAGAAGGTCTATAATGAAGGTTCCCTTTGCGTCCAACCATCATTTCTAATAGAATCTAAAGCAATACTTTAATGAAAGCAAGAGAACCTTCAACAAAATTCTACTTTTGTTTCTTACATTACATCTAATCTGTTTTAATGTGCTACCTTTCATTCACACACATGCACAATTACACACTTCTGCATGTCTGTGTTTACATGAGTTAGCACATTAGGCCCAGACCAACTGGCTTTGCAAATGCGGTTCAAAATGTTTATTTCTGTTGATGTTCACCTACTGAATCATAAACATGGGTTGAAACTTTGACACATTTCAAGTTGCACGATGAGGCTTGACAAAAATAAGCAACAGTCCCTCCTTTCAAAAGAGTAGAGACTTCTAATTTCAAGTAGCATCCTACTCCATTAAATTGTGGCAAGTCCGAATTCTGGCAGCAAAAATACGTTCAAGAAGTGGGCATCCACTAAAGTCCAGCATGTTCATTAGAGGTAAGCAGTTGATAGGAGGAATTGCACAATATTGCCCCATTAAAAGACTTTATTGGGGTAGTGACTTCAATATTTTGTGAACAACACCGGCAAATTTTCCTTTTAAGCAGATATTTAGGGGTCATTTTCAGAAAACTACCAGAGTTATACATTCTTATAGCGCCACTAGAAAATGGTCTACAATAGTGGTAATGCATGCGTAAACCAGAATGCATGTGCACTCGTGCAGGTTCACAAATAGTATAAGTACGGGTGTAATTTATGTTTAATTTATTCTTACCTAGGATACACCAACGTATGGCTGCAATGCAGGAATGGTTATTTTTGTTTTCTCATCAATCCATGGAATGGCTACTTTTGCTGCTGAGACACTCCACGGGTTGGATGCTCAAAGTATACAATTAATACAGGCTTGAACTACAAAGTCCCTGGGTTCCATATACACATAAATGTATGGTTACATTCAAAAAGCACTTGTAAAATCATGAGCAGAACTCTTCCAATTATATTTAATTTTCCATATACTATATTTTAAGCAATTACTTTCAGACTATGCAGATGTATAAATGAGAAATATACCTTAAGTGTAAATGTAATCTTAAGGGATCAGAAGGCTTTGGTAGTCTTTCTTGTACCAAATGTAACCACTATTGTGTAACCACTATTGCCACATAAGCACATTGACACCTATGCGCTGAAATTAAAATATTGAATTTGTTCATGGTACATATTGATAGTTGTATGTTAGTGAAAAATTAGAAATATTCTACCATTTAAATTGAACAAAAGTCCAACCAATCAATTATCTCCAAGCTACTGACATGTTAGAAGTCAAATTGGCAACTAATAACCTATACATTGGCATAGCAATAATAAATTGTATAGCAAATACTGCAAGTAAATAAGGGTAAATTGTAACAAGGATGGAAACCTTCAACACTTTTTATATCATAGAGACTTCCCAAGTAATTCTAAGATAGGGTTTCTAAAATTGCCATTGCAGTATAGAATCTTTGGGGCCTATTTCGATGTTGGTGGGACCCACACCGAAGCGCTGTCGGTGTCGGTCCCACTGACATTTACAAATGCAGTCAGACTGCCGCATAAGGATGCAGTCGGTCAGACTGCGTTGCCCCAGGGACCGACCGACAGCTTCCGACAGGCTCAAGGAGCCCAGCAGGCAGTCGGTTGGATTGCATTCCCACAATGCCCAAGAAGGCACTGCCGTGGGGAATCACGATCAACCTTTCCGCAAGCCTTTTCACATCAGTTTTTCAGACGTGAAAAGACTGGCAGAAGGGCTTTTTTGGGGCCACTAGCCGGGCCCCTGTTCCCGCCGGCCCTCCGCTATGGCCCTGGGGGGCACCTAAACATCCCTGTACCCTGTGGCATCCACTATGTGGTGCCTGCCACAAGATGCAGGGGTGTTCACAAACATGCCTCTTAGCATTGACGCTTGTGCTGCGGCCCTTTTCCAGGCCACATCACATGCCTCAGTGCTGAGAGGAATGTTTCCGACCGCCTCCACAGCGGTCGGATCGTAATTTTTTGGGACCGCTCACTACCTGTCGGCTTGTCTCATTCCAGCAATGATGGTGGTCGGACGCTCATCTGACCATCATCATAATCAGCTCCTCAGTGTAATGATGAGAAACACATACTCAGATACATAACGTGATCTAAGTGTAGAGTCTATTGCTAACACACACTCCGAAGATGATAAAACAACCTCCTAGAAAATACAAACTTACATCGATCAATGGGTAGGATAATTAAGTTACCAAAACAAGAAAAATTTGCATTTTTGACTCATGTCTTGTTTGCAGAGAACTGAGCATCACACCTATTTAAAAAAAGAAAAGAAAATTACTGTGACAAAAATAAACTTGTTCTAAAGCAATGATCACTTCGTGAAAAAACAATCTAGTCTTAATTAGTTAATTGCCATAAACTTTTTTTTTTCAAATCACAAAGCAATGTTTGAAAACAACTGAATTGTATCTGTACATTTTAATAATAAAATAATTGATTGCCAGAAATCGAGCCACTAACAAATACTGAACTGGAAGAAAAATGCCCCTTCTTTGCAGTGTAACAAAACGTGTTTTTTTTAAACATTTGACCTGAATAGCAATTTTCCCGACCTCATATACTTGCATCATACTTTAAATGATATATATTGAGGGAAATGTGGTTCAATTACTGTCAAACAATTCATTGCCGCAGACAGGATTGCTCTTTTAAAAAATATATTTTTTATTTAAATCCATATATCACATAAATTAGCATCTTAAAATTCATACATCCAAATGTCAACATACATGCATCAAAATTCATCAATATCATCAGATTTTCAGGAATTAAAATATAACATAAACATTTAAACAGGAGTTCATCAAACTATTAAATCAGCAGCACCAAATCAAATCCAACAGCTAAAAAAAAACTATGCCCTATAATATCGTCAAATGCCCCCTAATCCCATCCATTTTAAACATATTCTGAGACCTTCCCTTCTTAGAGCGTAAACCCTATAGGAATACGGAATTCGATTTAGGCATCCCCATTAAAAAACTCTGCTCAGATCTTGTCAAACTTCTTCAGCCAACCCGTTTGTAAGGCATATGCTTGTTTGCTTTTTTTTACCTGTTCCATTTTCCAGATCCATTCATATTTAGATGGTACTAAATCAGATCGCCACCTTTGAAGCAAAAGTGACCTGGCAACTGCCTGCCAATATAGAGAAGTTTAATCGTTTTATCAGGTAGGCAGAGATCTGGGTCATAACCAAGCACTGTAAGCAATGCATTGGGACCACTAACTGATATACTCTCTGATATCAAATAGTTGAAAATGTCAGTCTAAAATTTCTGGACTCGGGGACACTGTGAAATTATGTGTGTCCATTTGGCAGATGGATGATTGTGGCACCGAAAACACTGTCCTGGTTGATTTGGATAGGCTTTAGCTGTAAAGCTCGGGGTTCTATACAGTTGCCATTTACTAAAATAAAGCATCCTTTGCCAATTGGCCCCCTGAGCGTGCTAAAATGTAATTTATTTATTGTACACCACATATTTGCATTGATTTCCAACTCCTCATATTTTCTCCATTTAGTTATAGCTTTAGATTCCAAATCCATCCCCTTAACCGAGGCAAGACGCTTTACCCAAACCCCGTTTTGTTTTAGCCATATCTTCGACTAGGTCATAGACTAGATTTTTCTGATTGCTAATCTGGACCAAGTCCAGACTGCTAAAAAACTTCTTTAAAGCATTATATGACCCTAGGAGGAGAACATTGCTATGGGTTAAGCAATATATTTTCTCGATATTCAACCACCTGTCATTCTGCAGGAAATCCGAGAGTTTCAAAAACCCTGCCTTAATCCAAATTTGACTGATGGTGGGTGAATTTTTAATTACCGCAGAAGAAAAAATACCTGCTATGGGAGTGGAACTATTAATTACTGGGATAGAATATCTTTTATGAAAAAGCCTGCCATTTAAAGTAAAACCAATGTAGCAAGTTATACCTTACTAACGTAGGAGATCTGAAAATTGATAGTGGGCAATGGATCTGATTCTCTTTACAAATTAAGTTCATAAAATATTTCACAAAAAAAACTGAATGTGAATCCTGCTTAAATCTAGACCTATGTTGTGCAAAATATGCATAATAATAATCCTTCAAATTGGGAAAAGCTAACCCACTGATTGCCCGCTTCTCATATAAAGTGCTAAGTGCAGTGCTGGCAACCGTTTTGCCCCAGAGAAATGATGTAAACATGGACTCTAGTTTCTTAACAAAGGAATTTACTAAAACACAGGGAATAGCTGAAAGAGAAAGTTAAAAAGTGGCAGCACTGACATTTTAATCAGTGCCACCCTGCATAGAATGGATAATGGAAGAGGATGCCAACGGGTTAGTAAATCTTGAACTTTTCGAAGTAGTGGGACATAATTTAACTCATATAATTCCGAGACTAAGGGTGAGAAATACACCCCTAAATACCTCTTCGGATTTGTGTTCAAACATGAGATAATATCGGTGTGTAAATCCCTAGATGTCCCACCACCGCAAAGTAAGACTTCAGTTTTTTTGTTGTTAATTTTTTACCACCCGAATTCCTCATATCGTGCAAAAATCTGGAAGGCCGCTGCCTGCACATCCTTCTCTGGTTTTATGATCAGCATGAAGTTGTCCGATAATAATTTAATTTTATCCAGATTTGGAAGCGGGGCGCAAATATCCCTGTTGTTCCTAATGGCTATCTCAAGCGGTTCAATAAAAAGGCAAATAAAACTAGGGAAAGCGGACATCCCTGTCTAGTTCCTCTTTTAACTTTTACTTCTCTGGCACTGGCTGCATTAATAATAATATTAGCCTTGGCATTCAAATATAGCTTTTTGACTAACCCCCTAATTTTAGAGGGGATGCCAAATGTACCCAAGATACAAAATAAAGATTCCCAAATCACCAAATCAAAAGCCTTTTCGGCGTCTAAAAACAGCACCAAGGCTGCTATCTTCTGGGTGTCGAAAGAGTCAAGTGCCTCCACCAAAAAGTGTGTGTTCGTGCCAAGCTGCCTTCCAGCAATAAAACCATTCTGATCCTGATGGATTAAATAGGAGGCAATACCATTAAAACGATGTGCTAAAAGTTTAGTGATTATTTTGTAATCAGAGTTTAAGAGCGTGATGGGACGATATGAATTGGGGTCTTCGATGTTTTTACCTTTTTTTTAAAACTGACTACACTTCCTTTGCGAAATGACGAAGGGACGGGCCCAGTCTCAAAAATTGAGTTTATAACTATTAGTAAAGAATCCCCAATTACCCCAAAGAATGTTTTAAAAAATTCCCCTGGTAAACCATCTGGGCCACAGGCTTTGCCATTTGGAAGATTTTTTATGACCTCCCCTTACTCATCTTTTGTAAAAGGCTTCATTATATGCCCTTTATCTTCCTCAGATAGTCCCGGTACTTCGTGTTCCCGCAGGATTCTTCCAATGCTGAGATATCCATTGATGATTGCTGGCCATAGATCTTCCTATAATGCTGGGCCATTATCTCTCCTATTTCTTCCGAGCGCCAGAGGTAGGGCATCTCAGAGCCAATATTTGATTGCTTGCGGTCCCTTCCCTCGCCTGCCACGCTAAAAATCTCCCGGTATAATTGCTTTCTTCGTAGGTCTTTTGCCTAACCTGCTGAAAAAGGGTGTCGCTTTTGGCATTATATACTTCAGTCAGGTTACGCTTAGCCTGAACCCACTGATGTTTTTTCAGGGCCAAGGGATTAGAGAGAAACCAAAAGATTCTTGCACTTTTTGCTCTATAAACTGTTTTTCACCCTTCTTTTTTCTTGAATTTACCTGCATCTTTACCTATAGCTAGACCTCAAAAAAAGGATTTGAATGAATCCCATCCCACGGGGATGGGGCAGAGCCAAGATTACACTCGAAAAACTCTGAAATTTGTGATTTACTGGAAGATACCCAGTCCTCTTCCAGCAAATATTGACGGTTTAATGTCCACCTTTTATTGACTGCCCTACTTTTACCTAATGCTAACTTCAAAACCACCAATGCATGGTCAGAGAATCCATTTTGAAAAATGTTCTACTTCAAAAAACACAAATTCCTGAAAATAAGAAAAAAGTCAATGCGTGAAAAAGTATGGAATCTCCCGGAAAAACAGGTGTAGGCAATTTTATTAGGAAATGCAGATCGCCAGGGGTCAAAAATATCCACCATTGAGCTATAGCTGTGTATAGTTTTAAGAGTTTTTCGTTTTAACTGACTTTTTAATTTAGCTGAGGAATCGATCCTGGGATTCATTAACAAATTAAAATCGCCACCCACGATCAAATCTCCCGGGACTTGGATTAAAGATTGGAAATGTTCCTCATAGGGCAGGGGATTATCCTCAACTGAGGCGTATATACTAGCAAACGTCAGAGGACGATGATCTACATTACAAGTAACCCAGCACCATCTGCCACTTTGATCGCTTGCCGAGTTAACCACCTCTGCCTGAAATTGTTTGTTGAAAAAAATCGCCATTCCCTATGTGCTACTGAGGATGAAAAGTATCCCCTATAAGCTGCCCAGGATCTGAACATTGCAAACTCTGAAATTTTCCCTGCTGGTATGTGGGTTTCTTGTATTAGAATAACTGAGGGGTTCTCTGTTTTAATTCAAGTCTCAATAGCCCGCATTTTCCTTTTATTATTGAGACCATTGACATTGATTGACACTACTTTAACTATTTCCTTATCCGCCATTGCAAAAAAGAGTGAATTTCTGAATATCCCCATGTTAAAAAAATATTCCTTTTGATAAAACTGAGAGAAGCCTCCCGCCCAGATCTAACGGAGATGACAGGTTCTTCTTTCTTGCTCTTACATAACAATCAGCATAATCATCAACAAATGAGTATGTATCTAAAATGTGGATTCCATTTTTTACCCCATGCTCCCCACCCAACCCTTGGCCCTTGACCCATTGTCGCCCGGGCAGATGGCCGCCCCTGACCCATGGTTGACAACCTCTCCCACCCACCCACCCTTCTACAGGCACGATGACTTGGTGTCTAGTGGTGCTGAATAAAGCCCTCCCCCTACCCTCACTTCCCCTTTCCTACCTTACAAAACGTGAATTCTTAACAGCCTTATACTATCATTTCACTTCTATGCCAGATGCTGACACCTTAGCATTTCACCTGTGTAAAAAAAATTATATAATAATACAATCCTCAAGAGATGAATAAACCATTCCTAACCCAATAATGCATACCACCCAATATGTCGACCAAATACTTGCTTCCAGCCCCTAGGGTTTCTCTGCCGAAATCTCTTCTAGTAAACCCTGTGCCTCTGCAACATCACAAAAAATATGAAATTTGCCCTTGACTAACACTTTGAGCTTGCTCTGCTGAGCTATCATGGCTTGTGCCCCTTGAGCTTTAAGCAATTGAATCATTTTTACAAATTCTTTCTGCCTTTTTGCAGCGGAGCCTGCCATGTCTGAAAAAATACGACACACTGGCACTTCTGCCGAGTAAAACTGTCTTTGCCTGATTGCTCTAAACAAGATCTGCTCATTGACCCTAAAATCGCCAAAGTTAACCAGAGTCATCCGGGGGAACTTTGCATTAGCAGGAAGATGTGCGGGGACCCAGTGGGCTCTCATTATTGCCAGATCCCCCTTGAAGTCTGGAAGGACATTTTTCTATATGAAAGAGTCAACCCATTGTAGTATAAGCTGACCCTCCGGAATGCCCAGGATTCGTAGATTTGAGCGTCTGGAGTGGTTCTCCACTTCCTTCAGCTTCATTTCCCTTGGAGCTCTCTGTGACTGGAAAGTAGTCACTTTACGATTTAGAGATGACATTTGATCTTCTAATTGAGAGATCCGAGTTTCAGCCTCAAGGAGCCGAGCCGGAACCTGCGCCATGGATTCCTCAATCTTCATCAAGCGGGCGTCTATTGCAGCGATCTCAATAGATTGAGAAGCCTTTAGGTCCTGACTCTCTTCCAAAATTAAATTGAGGAGGCTCTTAGTGTCCCATTGCATAGAAAAGGAGCCACCACCATGCGGGGGCTCCATCTGGATAGCGTTTGACCTATCCTCTGCCTGGGACCCCTCTGGACCCGTCGAGTCAAGGACAACTGGTGAGGCCACCAATGACACATCTGTGACCACCGGCATTGAAAGCAGCATGAGCTCTTTCTCAGCTGATGGATTTAGGGGAAGAGGGAGTTGACTACCAGAATTGGAGACCAGAGATTCTGGGACTGTAACCAGCAAGCTATCTACTACTGAAAGATCGTCCCCTTCTATCTCCTGCATTACATTTGCCTCAATCAAAGGTCCATCTTGCTTGACTTTGATAAAAATAGGGTATTTTTTGGCCCGAGATTTTCACCCGCTGCCTTAACGGGGGTCAAAGTCTCTTTGGTGGAAGAGGCGGAAGCCTGTAAATCCGCTCTAAGGAAGCCATCTCACTGGGGCTAATGGGGGAATCTAGGTCAACCATCTCTGCCTCAAATTGGTCCTATAGGGCCGCATCAGCACTCCCCTCCCCCATGAGCTCAGATGAAGGAGGAAGGTCCTGCTGGAATGCTGCTGCATGATTCATCCGCGCCGTGGCTAGAGCTGCACGCATTTTGACTTTTTGTGCCAGAGTCGGTGATGCGATCGGGGTTGTTGCTTTTGCCTCTCTGACCAATTTCCTCATAGTGTCTTTCTTGCAGTGCCCCTATACCAATAACTGCTGAAAAAGCTGCCCAGAAGTCTTGACAAAAACAGTGAAACAGTTAAACGTCAGCTAAATGGGATCTTCCCAGCGACCCTCAGCCAAGACAACTAAGACAAGTGAGCAAGAAAAATGACACTTACCCCCTCTTGGTGAGAAAGCAGGGGCCCCTGACAAGAAACTCCGGCAGCCCTCCTTTGGCAGAGTAAAAAAAAAAAAATTAAAAAATAACCCGGGCATCTGGCTGTAATCCGTCCGTACAAGCTGTCTCAGGTGCCTCAAAAGAGATTTTTCTGTTTCATATGAGGCTCTATATGTTACAGAGCGAAAATGTTTCTCAATATTGCTTTAAATCTGGGGATTGAAGAAACCGCATACCAAGCTCCAAAAATATCCCAAAACTCAGAACTCCGAGAAGCCTCTGTGGCAGCTCCTCGCTGCTGGCGGCGTCTGACGTCAGAGGAAGTGAGGGGGAGTGGAAACACCTGCTATCTCAGCCGATCAGATCTCCCCTCCTCTCGCTCCCACAGACAGGACGGCTCAATGAACATTATTTATTGGTTATTCTTTCTGAAGTTCACTCACAACTGTTTGAGGTTCACAAATGTCTTTATTTTTAGAAAATTGCACATATTGGTTGGATTCTGAAATGTCAGAAGAGACTTTGGCTTACCGAAGTTTGAATTGTCAGTATCATCACCCACCTTCCCAGCAGCAGCCAGGTTGCCCTGCTTTTTTTCCACCCACCATCTCCCAGTTCACCGCAAGGGGGGGTGAGGGCATAAAAAGAGTCGTGTTTGGCTACACAACAGGTTTACAACCTTGGCATTAGTTATGAGTGCAGTTGGATCCATAGGGATTGGTCTTAAGCTGATGTCCAACTCGGGGAACAGATACACATACTTTAGAGAAGGTCTAGTGGCGTCTGCTACGCAACTGTCCATAGCCTTACCTTACCTTGCCCCGATGGGTATTTGAGGGTTTGGGAGATCCAGGTATGGCCCAGTCCATCCTCGAATGGTGGCTAGGGGGATACCTTAATGGGTGACCCTTCCATGGTGAATTATGCTGCTGGGGGACTAGTTTGATGCTGGCCCAGATTCCTCAATACTGAGGGGACAGGATGATCTGCCTTGTAAGTATAATGAACGGAGCCCAAAGGGATAGTTCCCCTTGATTCCGGAGAATGGAATACAGGTGATGTCCAGGTAATGGGACCTGAGTGGTAATCAAGCATGACTCTACAAATGTAATGTAAGCTTCAATGTGTTTGTTCCTTGCAATGCTGTGGCAGTGTAAATAATGTAAATATTTTCTCTTCATTGCTCTTTTCATGCTATGTTGATAAATTCCACGTCGTGTTTATGATGAATAACAAATAAAGGCTGAGCATATGAATTCTCTAAACCCAAGGCCGTCGTTGTGTTAGATAAATCATACGCTTAGGCTGATTGTGATGTCTGGATGCGGTCCCTCACCTATGAGCCAGTGCAGGGATGGTTGGTCTTGATTGGGTAAAAAGGTTTTTTCAAGGAGAACTCCCCCTTCCCCCATTCAAAATGAATGACATTTGCACATAGGGCTGCATTGCCCAGTTGCTGAAATCTATGCTATGTAGAATTATACCTGGAGGAATAGGAGCCTATGAAATATGTTGCGTTACATTTCCAATAGTGTGCCTGGAACCTTGCATTTGGCCCAGCTTCCCAGGCAGACTACTGGAAATGTTTGAAAGAAAGATATAAAAGCAAACAATTTGTTGTAGCACATCTACTTTAAACAAAAAACATAAATAGGTTTCTCTATCGTGGTACATTTGAAGTGAAATCTGCTTTCATTAAAATTGACTTTCTGGTACATGCAGATACTTAGGAATCACATTTGAACATTTTGCAAAAGACTGACGGAATACCTTGTTATGAATGAGATTATGATTGCCAAAAACCAGGAAGCAGCTGCTCCTAAGGACCAGACGTTTATCTGTTCTGGAGGCAGCAGCAATGGTGGAGTTGTGGGATTCCACGCAAGAGTCCAACACTGAAATTATCAGCGCTTGTACAGCCTTTTGCAATTTCACAGTCAATTCAAATGATCTAATGAAGCTGTGACAGCATATTTATCAAAATTAGCATGCCTTTCAGAAGGCTGGCTGCCTCGTAAATAGGAGGGATTAGGAAACAGGCTAGTGTGCGATATTCTCCAGGTCCAGGTATGTATGAGAACGGCTACTGGATTGTAGGGGACTGTTGAAGGAAAACCTCAATGAGGAGTCAAGCAGGGCTGGAAAACATAATAAAATCCCTCTATCTCTTTAGGCAACAGAATGGGCGTTGTTCATAGAAACACTTATGTATTTGTTGAAAAAAAATACGAATAAGTGTTGCATGCTGTGAGAGTTATGGTACCAGTCGATATAGTTGTTAGAATATGTCATAAGTCATAAGTACTTATATAGCGCACGATTCACCAATAAGGTCTCAAGGCGCTATATTGTCTGACAAAAATATTGTGTCCTAAATATCATTTACAAAAATGCTGTCCTAGTGGATTCAATGCTAGAAAATCTACTATCTTTATGGCAATGATATTATGACATACAGCTGATGTGGAATACATATACATCAAGGGAAAAACAGATAACATGCAATTTAGTAATATGGACGGTGCTCCTCCATATTACTAGGCTGAATGCGTGTTATGTGTATGTGGACATTTGTTTGGAAATTTGAAAACAGCATGACCCTGCTAGAGTTTCAGAACACGGTGTTATGGGCTCTCTAATACATGCTCTGTGTTCTGGAACAAGATGTTTTAGCTTTTGAATATACCGATTTGGCCTTTTCACCAAATATGTATAATGAAATATTTTTATGAATTTGTGTACACCAGCTCCTAGGTCCACACTGTTCCAATTTTAGAGCATGAAGATCTGGTTCTCAAACGTATGCTCTGTATTTGAGTACATATTCCAGTGTTGCAAGCGACTGTATGGTACCACAGCCATGGTTTGTGGTGTACATTAGAGTCCCACTTCAGCAAAGATTGCAACTCTTAAACTGTTTCATGCCATATGTTGCTACTTTTACTGTGATTTCAATGCCATCTTCAGTAAAGTGCTCTGCTAACCTTTGACCAGGGTAATGTTGAGCTATATCCTGTACCTAAATAAA
This sequence comes from Lissotriton vulgaris, assembly GCF_964263255.1. Taxonomy (NCBI): domain Eukaryota; kingdom Metazoa; phylum Chordata; class Amphibia; order Caudata; family Salamandridae; genus Lissotriton; species Lissotriton vulgaris. The sequence continues at coordinate 1,584,451,598 of NC_141685.1, read as the reverse complement.
TGGGCAAACTCAAAGGTTGTAAATCTGTGTTCCTTTAAATCAAAAGAATACTTTTATTATTTTTCTTGCTTTCACAAAAATTGTTCACAGTCATATGTCATTTTTATGGGACCTCCTTTATATTAACTCTTAGATGCTACACGAGAAGCATTCTTCTCAAATTCACATGTATCAGTCCCTTAATATCCTTAAAAACTCCTCAATCGTTCACACAAACATTCCAGACCAGTTCCCATTTAGTAAAGGTTTAACTCCCAGACTAACACCAAAAGCAAGAAACCGAGACTAACCATAACAAGACTACAAAAACACGGAATTGGGAGGCCCTGAAATTAGATTGGGACCTTCAGAAAACTTGAACAATTAAGAATTGTTTGATGACCACCGCCTTGCATTGACAAAGAAAATACACAAAGATTATTACATGAAGATACCAAAATGGAAGGCTAAAGTGTAGCAAGTGAAAATAGCCCTAGTATGCTAAAACCAATGGTGGCTCCGGAACTGATGTGGTGAAAGCATGTAAGTTAAGATCAAACACCACTTATGAGATTGGTTTGGAACCGATATTCTTATATACACATGAGCCAAAATGTATGAAGGGATCACCACCTGCCAGCAGAAAGTAGGGAGTTGGAACACATCATTCATCAAGCGACAAAGACTTGACCTATATGATCAACTAATAGTAGTGGAGTGAATTAAGTGTAGTTCTTTAACATAGATAAAGCTAAATCTCCCCCTCCATTATAGTGGTACTATCAAACAGCTTAGATAGCCGGAAACCGGAAATATAAACAAGCTTGAGATACGTTTTATCCACGAAAAATACAAACGAGGAGCTATTTATTTTATCAGATTAGGCGGATGCACTAGGTTCTTAAGGCTATATTTATAACACACAAGGAACTACGAAGGGGGGTCCAAGGGATTAGATATAGATATTTAAAGACCTGCAAGAAGTTATTCCCCTATATAAATACACTTGAAACACAATAAACTTCTTGGGTCTGATACAGCTTGAGACCAGGAAAGAAAAGAAGGAAGTGAACCTGTGTCTCTCAAACAACACCTAATGGGGGAGCGATCCCTTTTAGGACGAATTCCCTCACTCACCACAGGTGACATGCTTCATCATTTGGGCTTTCTACTCTCAGTGAAAAGGCCTAGTTCCACTGAGGGCTACAACCACCTCACTGTGAGGTAGGAGCTCTGTGATGTTTTTTTTGTTGTATACTCCTTAAATCTGGTTGCTAAAATCCCAAATGTGAGCAGTATAGTGATGTGAGGGAGCATCGCAATAGTGGGTGAAAAAGAGAGAATCTAAAACTGCCTCGTACAGATGAAAAGAAACTTTATTGACTCATCTAGACTGGTAGGGTTAAAACGCAGTGCTATGCAGTATCTAATAAAACTGCTGGATTGAAAAAAAGGTCAACATGTTTCAGCCATTAGCCATCTAGCAGGTATGTCCAGATTTCTTCAGGACTGGAAAACAAAGCTGCTGCTGTGAAGTGAAAAAATATATATAAGCTTTTAATACAAAACTAGTAATCCAAGTAGAGATTCGGTATCACTGGAACTCGTCTAAGGAAAAAGAGACACAGAAGAACACAATCAATCTGACTTATTGAGTTTCCCAAGTTTGTTTCTTTTCAGTATGAGGATGACTCTTTATTCATTCCGCAAATCAGAGTCCAGTGGGGTACTCTAGTGCTTACTCACCCAATTTTGTAGGACAAGTTAGCCCACCTCAACCTGGTCACAACTCAACGAAGGGATTCCCGCTCTGAAATAACAAGAACGCTTCACAAACCTCCAACATGTAGTGAGTGCGCTTATCTATGCTATTTACAACAGTGTGACAGGCTATATACCTTGTATGATACTTTGAAATAATAATGCTGATTATTGAAAGAAGGAGATTGTATTATTCGTTATTGGAGCGCATAATTAAATGACTATAAAAAATCGCTCATTTCTGTGAATGAAGGTCTTCCAAGTTTTACTTTTTAAGGAACATAACAACCATTGCTTCCAGAAGAAAAACGCCAAACTTAACATTACTTTTTGGAAAAAGAAACAAGGCCCGTGATGGAACTGCCATAACTATTAATAGGAATAAAGATAAGCCTTGGTGGAAGCAACAGTACCTCTGATTACTTTGGTAACTTGCCACTAGACTAGCCTGCTACCATCCAGGCTACAATTTCGTCATTCTAAATTAAAGGCTGAGGAGGGTTAATTCCAAAGGAAACCAAGAGGAAGGGTAAACATTCACAAATATGTCATAAAACAACACATTTTCGAATGACACTGTGCAGTGTGTCAAGGTTTTACATGCTTAGGTTTGATTATGACATGAACAATACAGCTGATTCGGATTATACCTTATAAATAACATGCACGATGATGTAATCACTTGTTTCACTCTGTTCCTCTGTGTAGGCCGTTCTTATACTTAGATCGGAAATGTTGATGGTTCCTGCGTCAGCTCTGCTATGCATAATTGAACGTCACTGCTGTACTCCTATGCCAACTTTCCCCATTCTACATCAATCATTAGTTCTGTGACAGGGTACTAAAAGGGGAATCAATTGTCTTGAAATGCTGGAGGAATAGGGCTGGATAACAGCCCCATAAATGCAGGAAATACTGCTACTCGTTAAAGTTTAGAAAGGGGACACGTCATAAGTCATTAGCATCGCGTTACTTGGGTGCATTGAGTCTTTTAAATAGTGATATTCGTGTAGTAAGAGTCGGTGGAGGATCTGTGCACAGAGCATGTGTGGTGAAACCTGCAACTGTATGTATTTTTTTCACTTCAGAGTTTCTGCTGCTGCAGAGCCGAAGGCTAGAGGCTCTTCGTCATCTGATAACTCCAAAAGTGACAACATTGGAGAAGTGTGGCTGAAAGGTTAGAGGCGGCAGAGGTCGGCCCGGGACCAGGGTTCAATTCCCGACGTGGCCGGGTGCAGGACCAATGTCAGCGGGCTCGATATATCTCGCCTCGGTGCCACTCTAACTACGGGCTCCCACGCTGCAACTCTGGGAAATAGCTTGCTTAATCTCTACTCCAACCCCATCATCGCCAGGGATGCCCAGTAAAGGGACCATCTCACAGGGAAAGCCAGGATGGGTTCCCCAGTGGTACAGCACTGGGACGCCCCTGGGTAACCACGCGCTCTATAAATCCAACATTCATTCATTCATTCATTCATCTCACAGGTTATTACATATTTCACAATTTTTATGCTATTGAATGGACTTCTCATGCTTCTATGATTCAGTGAAATAAACGATGTCCATTTTAAATAGGAAAATAACATTTAAATGGGCTGCCATGCAAGCAGCGTGGCATTAATCCACAATTTTCCTTTACAAGGTACTGTCAGGGAAACATCTCGTGGTGCATTCACTTAAACTTTTACACCATGAGTACCACTGAAAAGAGTATTGGGCACACGTGTTATATACATATTTTTGGCAGTACATGAGTGTGGTAACAAATGCCATTTATAACTGGGTTACGATGTTGTGTAGGAAGCAGATGCCTCTTCGCGCCCCGTGAGTAAACTTCAGCATTTCACGTCCAACTCGCGTGCTCAGGGGATGCTTCGTTCAGAATCCGCAAAGCGAATTAGCCTATCAGTATTTGTCATTTTGTTGGCCTCTTAAGTTTAAATCATAATACATCTTATCCAGATGCTCCACTTGTGATGGTGGTTTATAGACAGCCCTACACTGCTGTAAATTAGATTTTCTTTCCTTTTGTCTCTCCGCGCGCCATCTATATTCATTCCTTTGAGGCCTCTCTTTGTGGGCACCGCCGCTCAGCCTCTCCGGCTGTGGCACCTTGGCACGTGCTCTTTCATTCGCTCAAACATTTTGAATTGAAGCGTGAGTACCAAGATTCATGGAGTACAAAGGCTGTGCTAGGCATTGCTCTGCGGATTATTTCAGCGGCGATTCACTGCCAGACTCAATACATTGTCTGGCTCGGTTCCTCTTTAAATCTCATGTAGCCTAGGGTCAAAGTATTTTCCTTCATTGATGTAATATATTCTGCAAGGAGCCAGGCCACCGCTTGGGTTGCTCCACCCCCAGCTGCGCGCAGAGTCAGCGGCTCATCCACGCGGCGATGCCTTTTGTGGGGTGGACCTGCTTGTCAGGGTGGACCGGTGGAGTGCTGCCGGCAGGTCTCCTCTCCTATTGTTCTTTCTCAACTAGGACGCTGACGTAATGACTCAAGAGTCCTAGACCTCCTCCTGTTCCATACATCATGGGTTTTGCTTTGTTACATAGCCAGGGTTTACCTATGTTAACCCTTATTAAGATTCAAATCAAATGCTGGCACCAGTCCCCAAGCCCAGCTCCACTCCCTCCCAGTTTACTTATATGATATACCAACCACCTCAGCAGCCCTGTCAGCAAACCAATGTACCCAGGATTGCGATTAGGAAGACCAGGACTCGAAGTAGCAGTAAGGAATTGTGCCATTACCTCCTTGCCCATTTTCCTCCTTTCAGTCCTTCCACTGTGACGATTTCCCAAAGCAGAGAACATTGACTATTGGTATGCCATGGAAAACAGAAAGGCGCAGATGCAAACTGTTGGAAAGTGAGTTATTAGAAGTGATACATATGCATCTGTCACTGGCAATAAGGCACTAACACAGTCTAGGGCTCAGTACAGGTCTCTGTAAATTATTCCCATGCTCAACCCTGGGTAGGTTGGCTGCGAGCAGGCAGGCTTAATTTAGGAGAGAGACATGTAAAGCATTTAAAAACAAACACCAATTTAGTAAATAATTATGACACAACACACAATAAAAATCCAACACCAATTAATAAAAATATATTTATTTTTAAAATAACACCAAACCAACAAAAATCAAATGTAGGAAATTAGAGATATGTATTTTTTGAGATTTAACAATATTGAGCACTTAGAAACTTATAGTGCCATTCTGGGACATCTGCTTGTGCTTGACCGGGACAAAGTCAAAGTTTCAGGCCAACCCCAATGGAGCCCTGCTCGGATACCCCTTGCGGCAGGCCTCGGTCGGAATTTTACTTTCGGATTTAGAAACTTTTCTGGAGCTTCTCCTGCCAGGATCCCTCGATGCCCTTCAGCAGGCCGGATTCGGTGAGGGTTTACCAGCTTGCTTTCCAGGGAACTCCCGGTCAAACTCTGGAAGTTGGACCGTAGGAGCTTTTCAGCAGGATGAAACAGCATTCAGGCCAACTCGCGGTTGTAAGTGGATGGCTTGGCTCTCGTGGTTGAGTCAGTCCCCTTATAGAGCTTTTTTCCATAGCTACTCCAAACTTCTGGAACTTCTTCCTGAAGTTCCACTTGAAGGTTCAAATTGTCCAAAACACAATCCAAGGGTCTGGAATCTCCAAGATGGTCTTTGAACGGTTGGGACAACAATTCCCACATTGCACCTGGGCAAAATCCTTACAAATCCACTAGACGCAATCCAGGCAGGGGATTCTTGGTGGTGATGGTCCAGGTGAGTTCTGCTAACCTGGAGGTTGCAGGGAGTCCACTCTTCATTCATTCCTCTTGAAGCAAGGTACATCCAAAGGGCTGTACTTCCAGATAATGCTGCAGGTGCAGTCAGTCAGAATGCAGGGCCTGATGGTGAAAAGCGAGTTTCCAGCTTGGCAAGCCTTCTTCTCTTAGTTTGAAGCAGCAGATCTGAGAAGCTCTGCTCCTCTCACATATTTATTCAGTGTTCTCTGGGGACAAGCAGCAGAGCAATCCTGTCCAACGGGGTGCGGGGCATCACCCCAGTGCATGACCACGTCCTCCAAATCGTGGTATAATCTTCTCCCAGAAAGCACTATGCCCCTAAAATTAAGTATGGCTGAAATCTCAGCAGAGGAGCAAGAACTAGTTAAACCAACCGCCAGTATGGCTTGTTTCCATAGCTCTCCTCCCCCTACCACCTGAAGATTCCTGCCTTAAGCTTGACGTCAATCTGGATCACAGGGGCTGGTGGGTAGATTATTATTATTATTATTATTAATTAATTTTATAGAGCGCGTAGTCACCCGTGAGTATCCCAGCGCTAAGATCAGTACAACTGCGGGTCAGCGGGGGCAGGGAGGGGGACAGGATTAAGGAAAGAGGTGGGTTTTCAGTCGCTTTCTGAACCGTAGATAGTTGGGTTCAGTTCTCAGATCGCGAGGTAGGGCGTTCCAAAGGCGTGAAGTATGGACCGAGAAGCGCCTTCCACCTGGACCTGGTATTTCCTGCCTGTCATATTCCCCCTTTGAAGCTTCATGCTTTAAGGTCCCTCCCCATTGCTCTGGCCTTACTGTGTAGCAGAACTCTCTCCACCAGATAATCTCTCCCTGGGTGAGCCATTTTTCAAGTCATCAAAGCATCCTGGCTAATCCTCGTAACTCTGACCAATCAGGGAAGAGTGCAGGAAGGCTGAATTTTGGCTTACAGACAAGAATGTATTATAACTTCTTTTCTATATAATTTAGGCTAAATTCAACAATGGCATATTGTTGGATTTATCAGTACAATTCTCCAAAGTCCTTGAATAGAATTTTATTGAATTCTAAGTTATAGTTATGTTTGTAAACTATTGCAATGTTATCCTATAGCGATAGGTATCTACAATAGGGGAAATGGCAAATTTCTCCATCAATCATCAAAAACTCAAAGGAGGGAGTGAAGAGGAAAAAGGTAGAATCGTCCTCCTCTTGATACTGTTATCCAACATAGGGATTGTACCACGTATTAGGATCCGATGAGCCATGAGAAGGTACTTCCTTTGGTGATCGTGCTCCTTCCAGCATTGTCTATTTGAAGGCGCCCTACACCGCTCGTGTGAGCTCATGGAGCGATAACGATTACATTCCAAAGTTCTTAAGATATACAAGTGGTATATTTTTCAACTCCCATAACAGGGAAAAAAGGACAGTGTTTGTGACTATCAGGCATATGTACATTTATTCTATCACTCATTGAGGTGTAACAGGGATCGGTTTTTCGGTCCTGAGGAAGAAAGCCAAGGGGATGGCTTCTGAAAAATGTCGACCCTGTAGGAGGTGACTCATTATAGTGCACCACCCACACCTCCCCACTTTTACCATTCTCAGCCAGGGAAGACAATAAAGTATTTTCGTTCCACTAGCCAGAGGATTTTTAACCATCTCACATTTTCTTTTCATGATCCCACGCACTACACATACTCACAAATCACTGAATAAAGTGCTCCTGCGTCTACGTATGTCATAGCACGCCCCATCCCTTAGAGGGGCGGCAAGACCCCGATGATTTAGCATGACACTGAATCAGGTTTCAGTGTTTGAAGGGTATTTAAAAAAAATTTTAAACATTGCCCTTCCGACAAATTGAGAGAAGGAGCTCTGATCCTTTTGCACCATTTTTCACGTATGACTAACCCCTTCAAATAAAAATAAAAATAGCAGCACACACATGGGTGCACCTATATTCACATAGCTTCTCCATCACCAGAGCATATAAAATGTCTTTGATAAAGAGCCTACTTATAGTTACATGACCCCCCATCATTGGGACACCTAGGGGAGACTTTAGGGGTCCTAAATATACAAAAAGGGGTCCTGAATATACAAAAATAGTGCATATCCTTACTCTTGGCACCAAAGTAGATTTTGGGGAGGCACTTTACTACAATGGGGAAAGCGAAATATGCAATTTCCCTATCCCCAGGGCATATAAAACTTATTTATAAGGGTCCTCCTTATATTGATATGACCCCTCCCCTGCCCCCGGGACACCTACAGGAGATCCTGGGGTACCTAAAATGCCAACATATTGTAGTTTATCACTTTGTAAGGGCCACTACCGCCAAAGTTATGTTTGGGCACAATTTACATTTAAAAGCAGTGCTGCAACACAGGGCTGCTTTTACCATGACCTCAGGCTCTCAGCAGTGCATACATGGCCTGCCCTATTATATTATAGGGACTTATAAGTAGATTTAATCCCCCTGTCCTATTTTCTATTAGGGACTAATTGTCTAGGTCAAGCCAAATGTAAGTGTACCCTAATATATAGTGTACCCTCATGTATTTGTGTGTTTTCTCTGTGTTTTCAACATAGCACTGGCCCTGGGTCTGGTTAGGCAGAGCCCAGGGGCAGTCAGAGTCAGTTACCACCAGTACCAGTCAGCAAATAATGGGGGTGCACAGGGCACACAGGATAACTTTTGCAACACAAACCTTCTGCCACAACTATTGAAAGTGAAAATCCACCAAAGTCAAGCAGAAAACAGCCCCTATGGGCCAGGATCTGAGAACTCCAAATAGAGGAAAGACTCTGTCCTCACTGTACTCAAAATGGCAATGCCCAGTTCCCAGGAAGATGCAGTGCCCAAATTGGTCAGGAGATCACCACAAAAAGCCATCCCTGAAAAACAGACTGCCTCTAAAACCATGTGTTTTTCCTCTAATCGTGTGTTTCCTCTCCAGACATTGTATTTAAGGATAAGTTAAATGTAGTGTTTTCATTGTCACTGATTCATGCCTGGAATGAATGAGCATGAACAAGATATAGACACTGATCACAAAAAGATAATGGCAAAAGGATATATCCACAAGATATACTGAAATTATCTGAAATGGCTCACGGGCTACTGATGTGCCAAGGTCTTCTCCGATCATCCCCTGGTGGTTAGTGTTTCTCCTTTTAGCATGAAGTAACAGATCCGTCTGATGCTCCTGCACTGATCATGTGTTCTGCTGCTGTGTGGGTCTGGTCAGGGTTGCCTGGAACCATAGTTTGAGCTGAGGCTGCTGATTGGTATCCATCCACTAAGCATGTGGTAATGAGTTGATTTTCTTACAGCTGTTCAGTTTCATATGCTCTGCTCTGTTGGTGTGTTTACGTCTGTCATTAGAAAAGCAGAGTAGGGTAAACGTGATATAATGTTAGCATCAGTAACTACCCAGTGATTGTTTTTTCAAGGTGTATTTGTTGGCCTATGGAATACTTTCATTGCCAGTGATTCGTGCTATGATTAAATGAGCCTGAACAGGAGACAGAGAAGGATCACAAACGAATAAATCACTTCAAAGACAGATTAAATTGTTCATTCCAAAGGCTTTAGGTCTTATCTTGAGCAAGCACTAGTGACTACTGTTGCCTTCTGAGTGTCTATTTCTTCTTCAACAGCCTCCAGGGATTTCATTGGTGGATAAGTTGTATGAACCAGCCTATGGAGTGCTTTCTTTGTCAGTGACTGAAGCCAGAACATAATGACAGGGCCGGCGTTAGGGCAGTGCGACCGGTGCAGCCGCACTGGGCGCTTTCCCGGGGAGGGGGGCGCTGACATCAGGTGGGGCGCTGCGTTTAGTAATATCTTATGATTGGAGAGATGAGGGGCACATTCGCCCGGTGGTAGTGAGAGAATCCGAGGAGGCAGTATTGGGGCAGGCGCCAAAAATGATTGTTGCACGGGGCGCCACCAGCGCTAAACCGGTCCTGCCTAATGATCACGAACAAAGGGAGAGACACGGATCATAGTAAACATGAAATCCTTAGTGTCTCAAGTTGTGAGCCTTTTTCATTGCTAATGATTCCTGCCTGGAGCAAATGGCCATGAACAGGAAGCAGACCTTGATCCCAAAAATAGAACTCAGAACGAGCAGGCCCACATGACAGATTGTAACTAGCTGAAAGTGCTTATGAACTGCTATTTGCATTGCCTTAGGATTGCTTTGTGCATGCACTGCTGAGTTTCTCCACTGAGCATGTGGCTTGTTGCTATTTTGGCTTGAGCAGAGTTGCCTGAGTTGCAAATTTTAAGCATAGGCTGATGATTAATATCTATCCAATGAGCATGTGTTAATGTGTTGGTTTTCTGTAGCTGTCTTTTTACCATCGCCTTATTGATGGATTTTCTTCTTCTTTAGCACAGGGATTGAAATTCATCATAATTAACTTTTCAGTGTCTTAAGTTGCATGAAATACCTGGAAAGTGCATTTTTTGCTACTGATTCAAGACAGGAGTGAGTGTGCATGAACAGGCCTTAGGCACTGATCACAAAAAGGATGCCTAAAAAAGAGCATGCCCATGAGGCATAGTAACATTTCCTGGAAATGCCTAGTGGCTTTTTTTTCGTTCGTTTACAGTATTCTATGAGCATGTACTTATGATGAGGGCTTCTCATCTGATGATATAGTAACATATTTGTCTTGGGGTGGGTGAGAAGGGACCAAAAAGAGAGCAGGGGAATGTTGCTGCAGAAGGGACCAGGAAATGGAAGGAAGTAGAAATATGAGACAGTAGTGATTGTCAAGCACTCGATCTTTCATTAGCTCTGGTGATTTACATACGTTAGCATTATCATCTCAGCTCAGGCATACCTCACACAGGATAAAAAGACCTAGGCCCTCATTTACAAGAGGCCTGCGCAGCTCGCGCGTCACATCTTAGGACGACCTGGTGGTGAGGATCTCTCTATAATATCTATGAGGAGACGCAAAGCCTCCCTGCGTGACTTTGCATGGCCTCATAGAGCTCGAATAAGGTAAGGCAGTGCAACGCGCTGCCTTGCCTTACTCTACGTCAAGGAGGCGTTCTATGGGTGTTGCTGTGGGCGTTCCCACTCGGCACCCATAGAATTTGACACTGCACCAGATTTGCAACATCGTGTACACCTGAGGCAGTGCCAAAACGTATGTCTCCCCAGAGCAGGTGTAACGAGGAGAAATGTTTAAATTTCTCCTCGTTTTCTCCTCTTTCCGTGTGTGCCAGTCGCCGGCCTGTGGTGGGAGTGCTGCTGGGCACTGATGTGGGGCGAGGGGTAGTAAACTACAGATTATGGCTGATTAGAGGTAAGTAAACATAAATAAATACAATGACTTTTATTGCGCGTGCTGCATCACCAAATGCGATGCAGTGAGCGCAATGACATTTGTTTAATTTATTTATATGTTTACTTACCTCTAATCAGCCGTAATCCTAGTTTTCTACTCCCCCCGCCCCACGTCAGCTCCCAGCAGCACTCCCACCACAGACCGCTACTGGTGTGTGCTGCATTCTGCAGCCCACATAGAATGAGGAAAACGCCTCTTGTGATTGTTTTTGTGCAGGAAAGTGCCACTTGCTGCATAAAAACAACCATGCCAACAACAGACAGCTTTTGCAAGGATGCCTGTGTTGGTGGTCAGCTGCAAATTGTGTGCCGGCTGAAAGGCCACGAATGCGCTGTGTCTTGTAAACACAGTGCGTTCCTGCTCTTTCGATTTGGGTAGGGTGGCTGAAGCAAAATGAGTTGCGGCGCTGCACTACACAACTTCTTTTTAATTGCGGCCCCTCGTTATCTAACCAACGTGGACACACACCCTTCCCCGTCAATGCGAAGGTCTTTTTGCAAATGATTTCAGTTCATAGTGGCTTAAAAAACAATTGTTGAACAAAAATAAGACGTTTTCATTGAACTGCTGCCCGTTTCTATTGTTTATTTAGTTTATTTTATAGATCAGACGGCCTTCGAGTTCTGCAGAAAAAGGAACTAATCAGCCTCCTAACTTGTGCTCCATTTACGTTCGGAATAACTGCCAGGTCGGTACTTTGAAAACAGAAAAATATACCGCGAAAACTCTATTTTCTGCCATCTAATATCCTCATCCTGGCTGCTTCCCGGTCTCTTTGGCCCTCTGCTCGCGTTAACTTGTGTCTCTCCCCTCCGCCCTCATCTTCATTCTGTGATCTTTCTTTAATTGCCCTGTGCCCGATGGAACACTCACTTCGAAGGCATTAAGGACACATTGCCGATGTCAGATACATCGAGGGATAGGATCGTTTGCATTGTGAACATCTTCAAGATACATGTGTGGGATTGCTCATTTCACTTCCAGCCTACGAAGCTGCAGTAGAAGAAACTAAAGGCTAAGCCATAAGAGCATTGTCCTTCGCAGTTGACCTTCAAAACTCACTTTGCAAGCGCTAAATGCAGCGTCATAGAAAATGGAGTCAGCCAATGGTTAAATACAATCTCTCAGATCTGATTATGGACGTGAGATAAAAATGATGACCTTGAAAGAAGTTTAAAATAAATATAGTTAATTAGCAGTTTTTCAGTGACAAATGCATGATGGTACTTAACGTCTCAACCCTTCTTTTTCTTCCAGTTCCCCTTCCCACCCCTCCCCATCTTTCGGCCAATTTACTCACTTTCTCTCTTTCCTATTATCCTCCTTCCCTCTCCCTCTATGACGATTTATCTTTCGTTCCCCTCTCCATCTACCTCTCTCTCTCTCTCCCTCCCTCTGCATTTCCCCCTCAATACGACGAAGTCTGTGATTCATAGCATGACGTTGATTCATATTCAATATGGGGGAGGCAGTAGGTGAGAGGGGCGAGCATGGAGGGAGTGAAGGGGTGGAATTAGGGAAGGATTTTCAGATGGAGGCAGTGGTGAGAGTGTTGGGATGAAAAGAACTGGGGGAGTGGGTGGGAGCTGGTAGGAGGAAACAGTGAGCACAAAAGTTAATTGGTGAGTACGGATGTATATCAACAGTGCTCTGAGTAACCTCATTGGTTGCTTGGAAACAAGCATTCCAATGCATGTTCAGGCAAGCGTTTGTCCTCAGTTCACATTAAATTAATTCCAAACCCACTCGCAAACACACATATAGGATCTTCGTTGACAAAACTGGAAACTGTTTGTTTGTTGTTTGGCAAATAATCAACCGAAGCCTCCTCTTTTTCCTCCATTTGGCCCAACACATCCTATCTTACCTGTGACACCGCCCCCCCCCCACATCATTGCGGGTGACTGTGATCTCCAGGTCTCGTAGTCCATTGCTTAGTTGAATATCATATGAACATGGTCTTTGGGCGGTTGTAATAGGAGCTGCAAGAACAGGTTAACCCCTTCGAAGCTAATGACGAGCTGGGCTCGTCATGGCGTTTACCTGCCGTGCGCGGATGACAAGGCCAGCTCGTCATGATTAATGGTCATTTTTTTTTTTCAGCGCAGGACGGGAAAACGCCTAGCAGCCATGTGGTTAAGACGCTCTAAGTTGGGTGGCAAAGCATTTTCCCTGGTGGGCCCTGCATTATTTAATCCCCTGCCTCATAATTTAAGATTAGAATTGCAATTTGCACCCTTTCGTAAGAAGCTAAATATCCAGCTTTATACTCAGTGGTGACTGCCGTTGTGCCTGGCCTAGCTTTCCAGCCCTGTCTCCCACCGCCAGGATGCTCGCACTTTATATCAGTGAGGAGAAGGGAGGGTGTAGTGTTGATCATGAAGGCAGACACGGGAAGTCTGGAGGTCAAGTGGGTGTTTATTGTGGTTCAAAACCTGAGGGGAATAACAGCGACCCCAGCAACAGCACTAGCCACAACAGGTGGCAGCTTCACTCTGTCCCCCGGCGCTCGCCTTGGAACGCTGGTCGCGGTGACATTCTAAATGATGTCACAGCGAGCAGCTCCATTACATGCGGAGCTGCGGGGGGGATAAGGGTGGAAGATACCACAGAGGGATAGCGTGGCTTATTTCCTCGGTTCATAGTCTAATGTTGTCTGAGATTTAATAAAGTGTATTGGTGTGGTAGTAGATTTTTGAAAGGGTTCCATGTCAATCTAGGGACTTCATCAGTATATCAGTTGCCAACACCTAACAAACAATAAAATCAGTAAACGCAAAATAAAGTGAAGTGGCATATGCTCTGTAGCGCAAGAACAGGAGTAGTCATCGATACACCACCGTTTATATCGGCCTATTAAAACACACAAAAAATGGCAGCATACTCGGTGATCTGTAGACCAATGAATAAGATATTTACACTATGAAGCTTTGTAACTTATTGTCCTGCCCAAGTAGGCCACAAAAGGCCTGTTTTTGGATACGTTTCTCATACACAAATAACACATATAAAGGTGCTGATAGATTGCTAACATAGCTTTGTTAATGAGAAAATCAACTCACATAAAAAGTCAGTTCCTGCATACTCGGTATTAAAATTATAATAGTTAATAAGAATACTTCCAACTCACTAGAAGAAACACAAAAAGCCAGACTTCTATGATATGCACTGGTAATTTCATTAAACCATGAAAAAAGATTTATTTTCAGAGACTGGACGTCATGCCATATAACTATTGAAGACCAATTGGACTCCACTCATGCCATCAGTTCTTAAACTTAAAGGCACCTTAGTACCATATTCTAACCTCCTTGCAATAATCACTTTTATGAAAGGGGCATGTGGTGCTTTTGTAGTGGGCAGCTTTCTTTGTGTTTTTCAACTCAGCAGACTTGGACCTATGCCAGTGTACTGAATGTAATGCCAGTGAATCCCACCAGTTCCGGTTTACCCTTTGGCACTGTAGGGTGATTAGCAGAAGATGAGGTCTCCCTCACCAGACGTGTGGCTGTGGCTAAGTCGACTTAACCCCTTGGCCGCGGCAGTATTTCCGGCGCGGCCAAGCGGGTTAGGGGGGGGTCGCGCGGCGCCACCATGCTCTTGACGGAACCACTCCATCACGAGCCACGGGCGCGCTGTGCTTGTGATGGAGTGGTTCGGTCATGGCCCCGCCCGCTCATTAAAACGGCCGCGCAGGCGCGGAATTGACGCCGTGTAGGAGGGGCAGCCGCGCCGTGACGGAACTAGTCCGTCACCAGCACAGCGCGTCCGTGGCTGGTGACGGAGTGGTTCCGTTACCAGCACAGAAAGGGTTAAACTCTTTGAAAATTGGTGTGTGTTGAAATGTGATTTCTTACTGAGGTGAAAATCTTCCAACTTTGAATTATAGTGCTTTCACTTTGTCTACTTTGGTACAGAACTAATGTAACCCATGTTTCATTTCTTTTCAAGATGGGCAAAGATTTCATTGATAACTATAGGGTGCTCAGTACACTGTATAAACAATTGTCACACCATATTATGCGTGTGTGAAACATTCTTTTTCCCTTCTAATAGCAAACTTGATTTTTTTACCTTAATTCGAGTTTGCAGGGCAGGGCACTACATCGCACATGTTACAGAGTACCTTGCCCCCCCCAAAGCCTTAGTCCACCCACCTCATTTAGAGATGGGCAGATGGTAAGAATTGCCTTGACAGAGTTGACTCCGTGGACGTAATGCATCCTGCGATAACCCAACTGAGTAGGAGCCATCAGAGGAAGGACATTATTACACCGCCTGCCACATTTAAAGTGGATAATGTAATGCCTTTTAGAGTGGATAATGTAATGCCTTTTATCCCTTGTCCTTCACTGCTATAAAAAACCTGGTGGCAAGGATATGGAAAAATACAATAACGACACCCCGCATGCTGGGGAAAAGTTCCAAGGGAATGGGGGGTCATTATTTTTTTGTTTTTCAGCAACAAACTCTTGCTCTGGTAGTTTGTTGCCGGAGTTTGTATCTGGAAAAAAAAGTGTAAAAGTTTGGTGAACAGCTGTGAAAACGGATGGGGGTTTCTTTCAACTGAACAGAGATGACCGCTGGGCAGGTGGTCTTCTCTAAATGTGGCTGACAGAGTACCATCCCAACCGGCACCACTCCATCTGTCAAAACCTAAATCAGGCCTAAATTATATTATGTTATGTTATATTATGTTAAAAGCATTTATACAGCGCTCGGTCACCAGACGGTTTCATGGCGCTCAAAACAAATGCGGGAGAACAGTGCACCGAAGTTACTCATAGGCTAATTGAAAGAAGTGGGTTTTGAGCAATTTACGAAAACAAACATAGCTGGGGCAAAGTCTGAGGGAGATCAGGAGGGAATTCCACAGTGTGGGGCCAGGAGAGAAAAGCACAGGCCACCATGCTTTTTGCGTTTGTACCTTGGGACAATCAGCAAGTTATGTTAAGTGAACCGAAGATCTCTCGAGGGAACATAGCGCTGGAGGCTAGACGTAATGAATACAGAAGCTTGATCGGAAAGGGCCTTGAATACAGTACAGCCAAGTTTAAACATGCAGCGATAAGCCACTGGGAGCCAATGCAGTCTCCTCAACAGGGTGAAAGACCAGTCTCGCTGCCTAGTTTTGCATCAGCTGCAGCCGGTGAAGGTGGTAAGCAGGTATCCCAACATAGAGGGTGCTAGCGTAGTCAATACGGGAGGTGACAAGAGCAATAATGACGAGAATGAGTGCCTCGGTGGTAAGAAACCTACTAATTTTGCGAATCCTGCACAGATGAAAGAAACAGGATGATGTAACTGCATTAATTTGAGGCCTCATAGACAGGTCACTACATATAATTACGCCTAGGCTCTTTACAGAATTGACAGGGCTGGGCGAAGACCCAAGGGAAGAGGGCCAAAAGCTAGAGTTCCAAGGGTTAGCCGACCAACCCATCAGCACTAACTCTGTCTTGTTGGGATTGAGCTTCAGCCGGCTGTAGTGCATCCACTCAGAGATGGCAAGCATGGTGGATTGGAAGTTGGCACAGGAGGAAGGGGTGGAATCAACAGGGAAGATCAACTGTAAATCATCAGCGTAATTGAAAATGGTAACCGGGGTGTGACGGAGGGAAGCTATAAGAGGTTGCATGTAAAGGTTAAATAAAAGTGGCGACAGGGCAGAGCCCTGTGGGACTCCACAGGAAAGGGTGGAATAAGGGGCGGAGTAAGTAGATTGATGAACTGCCTGAGACCGCTGGTGCAGAAAAGATCTGATCCACGTTAAAGCCATGCCCTGAATAACCGCGTTGTTGACACGGTCATTCAAGATGGCATGATCGACCGTGTCAAAATTAGTAATGTGTCCTTTTTCCTTCTTTCAATGAATATGCAAAATGTTACTTTGAGTGTATTTTATGTACACCCTATTTTAATGAAGTCTGTTTCCATCACCAGACCCTGGTGAGCTAAAGAGCTTCACTTTGAAAATATATTTACTTCCTCGTGACTGGTGGATCTCTAGGTGAATGTAAAGACGGATGATCTAATGGAGCACCTCCTGTAAGCTACTTTACACGTATATAAAACCATTCTTTCAGTCACACCTGGTAATACACTGAAATTATTTCAGGCAAAACAATGGACTAACTCTGCTACCTCACTGCTGCTTAATGGTTGGAATCCTGGTAGCCCACCTAAAGTTCTAGTTATCTCAAGGTTTTACTCTCTTCTGCAGCCCTTTTCTGATAAAGGCGGGTGTTTCACTGAAACTCGTCTGAGGTGTCTGGAAAGCTGGACCTCTCCAGGATAAAACTGAGAGAGGCCCTAGTCATTCAAAAGGTAAGTCACACCACGGCCATCTGCACGAAGGCTTGAATTAAGGTTAACTATAAAATATATGACAAATGGCCCCGAACCATTCTCTGTTTCTCCTTCTGAGTTCTAGTTCTTCAACCCCTTAATCCAAAGTGCTTCACATTTTCTTCTCCTCAGCATCAACATTGTATTGAAGACATCACATGCAGGTCGGTATTAGTTTATTACATTTCCTGAATAACCACACTCAGTTAAACATCAATCATAGAGAAAAACATACAAAGAAATAATAAACCCTGAGATATGCAACTCTTGCTGGTTAAACAAAACACTGCTGCACTACAGGATTTTCAGACTAAGAGGCTGATCTATATGTTGACGGAAAGGGTACTCCGTTGCAAAGGCAACAGGGTACCCTTTCCGCCAAGATAATGCTCTGCCCACTCGATTTAAATGTGGGCAGACCTTTGGTGTAACTCTGTCATTACTATGGTTACAGCCCTCTGATAGTTGGATGGAGTAAGTGCCGTCAGAGGTTGACCTGCATGTCAACCCACTTAATTTGGATGGGAAACATACAGGCCACTTTTCGCTGTCCGTCCACACCAGGAGAACTCTGGTGGTAAGGGGCAATGAAAAATGCAAAATGCCTCCCTTGCCATGGGAGACAATCCCCTTGGCTAGGGGGGGACATTGATTTTTTTTTCATTTTCAAAAACAAAATCCTGCTTTTGGGCTTTGATTTAAAAAAAAAAAGTGTAACTTTGCTGTATGTCTCCATGATGTTTGGGGGACATTACAAGCAATGACAGAGACCGCCGTCAAGGCGGTTCCTGCCAATTCTTGAAATGTCTGCCGGCCTGACGGGCATCTCAACATTTGGTTGTCGGGACCTCCGCTAGGGTGATGAAATAATTTACTCTTTCACCCTGGCAGAGTTCAGCCCGACTGGCAACTTCTAAATCGAGTCCTAAATACTGACACACAGCGACCAGCATTAGACTATCTGTGATCCCTAGTCCCTTGCAAGCATAATGAAACTGGCTAGGACATTCAAGGAATGGTTAAACTGGAGAGTAGTAAACTAAATTACAAAAATCACCGGCCCATCACTAATTAATGAGGAGTGGGACAGGATAACACCAAAATAAATGGTAAAAAACACACGCCTCCTCAAAAGCACATAGTCAGTAAATCATTAATCAAAAGAACTCTTCAATGTGTAAAAATACTTTTATTTTTTTTAAAAATATCACCATTTACAGAATGCAATATTTTATAATTCTTTTGACTACACTTCAACCAGTTTTATATACGATTTATTGGCAAGGGGCGCTCAACATCCTGTGATTCAAGGCAATTAATTTCCTTTCCCCCGTGCCTAACAAAAAAAAGAATGAATTTCTCCATCTGTAATGCAACTGGTGCTCATGTAAAGCTCTCTGATACCTTTGGGTCAAGTTCGCGCTATATAAAAAGTGCTCCGAGTCACTGTCTGAGCAGCAATCTAAGTTGCTCAGACAAATCCTGGCACTGCTCTCATGCTATTGAGAGCAGCACCGGGATTGGGTGGGGAGCCTGTGCTGGTGTCCCAGGGACTGCTAGAACCTCAGTATAGAAGAGGAGCACGAGGCAACCCGCAGCAGCGAAACAAGTACATTTTTTAAATGTTATTATAATTATTTTACTCGTCCTGTACCCCCACTTGAAATTTGCGGCAGCTGCCACTGTATGTGGGTTTTTTTATTCGGGAGTTGGTTCAATAGATTCCATAGTATGGACCCGTATGCAGTTCTGATTCTCTAAAAATCGATTATAAAATGGCAGCCCGTGCATGCTGGTAAAATAGAACGGGCGAGCCTGCCTGCGATTATTTGTCTTGCAGGTGAGCTGTGATATCTCTAGTTAGCGGTAATAAAGAAATGATGTAGATTCTCAGCTGTAATGAATTATAACAGGTGTATTCTGACACCACAATGCCTGCTGCCAGAGCCAGCAGCCAAACTGAAAGGCAGGTCGCAGACCATAATTACAGGTGCCGTCTAAACATGGAAATGTTTTTTCTTTCTTATGTTTTTTTTCCTAAAAAGAAAAAGTGATAAGCTGAAAGTAGATATATATGGCAACATAGTTGTTTTTTCCACGCTGTAGGTCGCTGTACGAAAGACAGAATCTCTGTAGGTTTTACACAATCTGAGCCACAGCATTTTTAAACCTGACCTACATTAAACTCTGTTCATTAAATTCTAAAACCTTTTTGCAGCAAAATTCTAACTGGGTTTCGGTGGGAGTAATTTTGCAGGACACATTCTGCTTTTATTCTTGTTGTCTGCAAAAGCAAGACACCAAGGAATACATGTTTTGTAGGAAGAGTGATGGTCTGACCATGCAGTATAAGGAATACAGTACCCTCTGCTGTGCATTAAAATGTAATTGCAAGGCACCTCAGAGTTCCATGACCTCATAAAGGGACTTGGACATCGGCCTTGTACCTCTATATGGTCATCATCTGTGAATGCATAATCTTTACAGTGTACAATAGAGGGCACTTGATCCCAAATATCTCTTGAAAACACATTTAGGCCTAGATGTATCAAGATTCCATTTTGCGAATCTTAAATAGCGATTTTTTGCGAATCGCTATTTAGAATTCACAAAATGGAATGTATGTAAAAAATTGCATTTTTTTTGCGATTCCTTATTTATCTTTATTTGCGAATTCGCATTTTGCGAATTCGCAAATAAGGAATAATTCCACATGCATTCCTATGGGCCAGTAGGCCCATAGGAATGATTGTGCAGTAATTCTCAAATTGCGAATTCGCAATTTGCTAATCGCAATTTGAGAATTATTTCAAGGGTGCAGGGGTGTCTCATGGACACCCTGCTGCACCCCTGAAACTTACATGTGTGTGCATATGGCACACATACATGTCCTATGGGCATGTATGTGTGTCACATGCCACCTTCAAAATAGTCATATTTTGTTTTTTAAAAGGATTTCGCAAATTAACACGAACCTCAAATTGGTGTTAATTTGCGATTCCTTAACCCGAATTCGCAATTTTAAAAAGTATCATACATGCCACTTAAGGAATCGCAAAATTGCAATTCCTTAAATGCATAAGCAAAATAAGGAATCGCAATTTTTTGCGATTCCTTATTTTGCTAATTTCTGATACATCCCAAAAGATGCTAAATGTCCGTTTGCGATTCCTTAAGGCCGAAATTCTGCGAATTTCGGCCTTAACGAATCGCAAAAGGCTTGATACATCTAGGCCTTAATCTTTTTCAAATGCTGTCTTAGGAGCACGGTTGAATATTTTTCAATGTAACTATATTTATTATTGGGGTTGAAAAAAGGTTAAAATATAAATACAAAAATATAAAATCAAGCAATTCACAATCTTCATCATAAAACAGCCCATTCAATGACATGTAATTCAATCCTGGCTTTTAAGGCAGGGGGTAGATGCTGGAACGTCTGACACTTTCTTTATCTTCTCCAGGTAATCACAGCAGGCATGGGAGGGCTTTGAGGAGAGGGGAAGAGAGAGAGAGAGGGGGACGTTGAGGGCAAGTGGTAAGGGGAGGGAGAGGGAGAGTAAGAGGGCTGTTTTGAACATTTTTGCCATTGCTGGTTTTGGTTCCCAGTCCGGTCCTTATAAAAAATAAAGGTTTTAGCATTCTGCTTGATACACCCATTAGCCCCGCACATCTAAATGTAATATGCCAAATAGTTTCTATCTCATAACAATAAAACTGACACACAGGCTCATGCTTTTCCAATTGAAGCCATTTCTGTCTGTAACCCTCACTCACACAGGACAGCCCAAATCAGAATCCCAAGGCGTCTTTGTAAGAAAACACTCCGTGCCTATCTTAGACTATCCCTCAGTTTACCTCATCATCTTTATTTTAAAATGTGATCTTGAAAAACTTTCTGACAGAGTCTGCTCCAATATACCCACATCCTTCGCTTATTTAGTGGCCATGTTTCCATAGTCAATTACAACTTGATTTCCATCAATCAATATCATTCTTTTGACAAAAGAGAACAGTATATTAGAGAATTCAAAGAACATTTTACAAAAGGTGTTAACAGCTGCTGGCTCATGGCTAATTTACATAACTTTATTCTCATTTCTTATCTAAGGACATTTACAGGCTTATACTTGCCTTTGCCTGAGTGATCAACATGTGTTAATTACTAAAATGTGGCCAGTGCAGTCCTGTACGAAATTACTCAGTACTGCATTGCATGACTGGGTGAAAATTGCTCAGTGTCCAGTTTACTAAGAGCTGCGTCCAGGTGGTCAATTTCAGCCACACATGCTAGAAATACTGTTATTGTGATGTTACAGCATTGTGCAAATGCATGTGAGTAGTGCTTACACTGGAGGCATTCTCCAGTACTGACATCTGTGCGCAGACAACTGCCCCTTGTTAATCCCTGTGAAAGGTGTCATTTCTCAGAAACTGCACGTATTACAAAAGGAGCTATAAGAAATGCCAAATGTTTTATATTGTATGGGGAAAATAATAAAGTTACTAAACTTCATGCAGAAACAATTTTAGATAGTAACGGATTGAATGTACTGTAATGTGTGGGTGTTAGAAATGGGATTTCTGGTTGGCTAGGGCATGCGCCTAAGCCAGGCAAAAACCACCACTCTAGTCAAAAATAGCCTTTGTATTATCCAAAACACATTAGAATCATAATCACACATATACACTGTGCCAACTGGCACCAGGTCATAATTTACAGGAGATGATATACATGACAGGGCCAATCGGGCAACTGTCTGAATCATCACAAGTATAAGTAGTAAAAATAAAACACTACCAGTAACTACTGGCGAAATACTGTACTCAGCATAGTATTAGCAACATAAATGCCTTATGTCTGCATCACAGTAGGCATGGAACACATTAGCATAAACACACTATGCATAAATACCATGGGTATAAATCACATTTGGCAACCATCCTATTAGGCATAACACATTATGCAGCTTTGTAGAGCCTGCCTCTCTACCAATCTGACCAAACTGTCCCCAGACCAACTGGCCCTTCTGTGGGGCTCCAATGCCCTCTCCTCAAATGTCAGGGCTTGTACTTGGGCCTTCCACTGGCCCTTTTGCTGCCAATGCAGCCAAAACCATGGTGTGCAATGCGCTGGGGGCGTAGGATGCTTCTCACCCCTTCCTTATTATGAAAACCAAATGCCCCCGCGTTTCAGCTGCCCGCTCTCGCTCGTGGTGCAGCTGGAAATTAGGCCTGGCACCACTGTGCCTTGGGAGCCCCACTCCAGGACTCTGAAGACACAATTGCCCCCAAAGGAAAATAGCACTGGCACCACCGTGCCACTTGGGTCCCACTCTGGGACTTGGAAAACAAAAGTACCCCTTTGGTACAGCTGCCCACACTGTTGCGGTGCAGCTGAGAGGAGCAGAACACAAATGGTGTGAACAAGCACTGCCACTAATCATGTAGAGCCCACTCACCGGGGCTCTGCTGGATCTTCTCTGGTCTGCCGGAGGAACCCGTGAGGCTCCTCCTCGTTCCTGCCGCTGGTCGCATGAAGACTGCTACTAGGCAGGGAGAGCCCCCAGGGCTCCGGTAGGGGCTCTCCAGATCTGTTTCTCCTTCCCAGCTTGCCTGGCTTCCGGGTCGGGCCATGGCTGTACTCCTCTTCGGGGCGCAGTGCGGAGTGGGCTCCCGCTGTACAATAAAACACTAATGCGGAGTGGGCTCTCGCTCCAAGGGCACACAACAGCGGGGTGGGCTCCCGCTCCCAGGAGCGCCAATGAAGCGGGGTAGGCTCCTGCTTTTTAGAGACACAAACGGGGGGTGGGCTCCCGCTTCCAGGCATCAATGTGGTAGAATCCCAACGTCGGGATCCCCTCCCAATTCGTCGCATCCCAGCACTGCAAATTTAACCAAAATGCTCCGCTCGTCCTGGAGCATAACAAATAAAGGTGCAGTGCTTACGAGGCACTTAGTCCACACATTCTGGGGCACAAGACTGGGCCCAGGCAGGCCAGCTCACAGGGCCCTCCAGCAGGGAGGCAGTCCCTCGTGGCGGGTCCTCCTGGGGCCCAACAGTAGCAGGTCCCCCCAATAGCACAGGAAAGCATAACCCTACCTGGAGTCACAGCCCCAATATTTATACAACCTTTTCCTGGGTCTGCCCTTGGCATAGGGCTTGAGGGAGCCAGCCTGAACTGGTTCTGTTTTTTTTTTTGCACTCTGTTTACAGGGCTCCTCTTCCCCATTGTCAGGTGGGGGCTCGGTCATCAGACCACCACAGGGGGGCGGATCCAGCATTCACCCAGACAGGCACAGACCTATTCAGGATCAGGGGACTACTCCTCCCACTACTCCAAATGCATATCCCCTATTCAGCCTAGCGCTGACTCACCCTGCCCTCCCTGGAGCCACACACACCTCACCAGCCCCTGTCACTCCAAAGCTAGATATGCAATAGACATCAGGCAGGCAGACACATAGCACACAGAAATTCCAACTTCTAAAAGTGGCATTTCTAAAATAGTGATAGTAAATCTGCACACACCATTGCGTAGCATTTATTATTACCATTCCAAATATACCAAACTTGACCACCCTGCTCCTCTCATATCAGGAGTTACCACTGAAACACTTATCAGGGAATCCCCAATGCATTCCTATGAGAGGGCAGCCTCACAGCAGTGAGAAACCAACATGGCTGTTTGTCACTACCAGAACATGTCACACACTTAAGGTACATGTCCTACCTTTCACCTACAATACTCCCTGCCCATAGGGCTAGCTAGGACCGACCTTAGGGGTGACTGACATGTAGTAAAAGAGGGGTCACAGACATGGCACACACTTTAGGAGCCATGTCACAGCCGCAGTAACACTGCGCACACAGGCCCTGCAATGGCAGAGGCCTGAGACAGGTTTGAAAGGCTACTTTGGTGGGTGGTGCAATCAGCGCTGTAAGCCCACCAGTCACATCAAATTTACCGGTCCCAGGTATCTGAAATACCACTTTACAAGCAACTGACAGGTAAATTAAAGATGCCAAACAGGTGTAGACCAATCTTACCATGTTTACCACAGAGAGCATACCCACTTTACACTGGACAGCAGTTCTAAAGAGACCAGAGTCCTAGAACTACCAACAACATGTCAGAAAAAAGGCTAGAAGGAAGGCAAAAAGTTCAGGGATGACCCTGCAAAAAGGGCCAAGTCCAACAGTGGGGAACTTATAGAATTAGACTATGATGAGGTGACTGAGGAAGCAGATGTGGATAAGTTTAGGGCTGTGCTAGCTCGAATTGGCAGGCACACCAAATGCTCGAAAAAAGTGACCAATAATGTATCAGGAATGAGATCAATAAAAATAATACTTCACACCTCCACTATATACTTCATACTGTAACACCTCTCTGTCTCTCTCTCTTTTAAGGAAAAGCCACAGGAGTGGCCCAGGACTAACCACGTATCTTTCGGGTGCAATGCTTGTCCACCAATACCTTTTTTAGGGCATTCCTAACAACAGCATCATTGTTGCTTTGGTGGATCTGCCTGTCATCATACCTCGGACAGATATCCTTCTTAACTTCTAGGAAGACAGATCAATTGTCTGTGAATCCCTAACAAAGGCTGCAACTACAGTCACAGACATCATGCATGTGTAGGGAGTAGGATTTGCTTTTTTGAAGTGCTTAGGTACGATGGAGGCAGTAATTTACATTTTTAAATTAGCCGCTGTTTCCTCTCTTTTAAAGAATTATATTTTGGTTGAGCAGTTGTTGAGAGGTTATCGGTGATTGTTTGATGGTAAAGGCAGCAGCCATCGGTGCTTTATGAAGGCAAACATAGATATGAAAAGAATTGAGGACAGGGATGGAGCCAAACTGTGAAGAGGTGAAAGAGTTACATAAGAAACTAAAAGTCAATCAAAAGACCCAAGAAGAAAAAAATCAAAGAGAAAGAAGGCAGCCCAGTTTAATGAGTCCACCAGCAGTCTGTTCCCATCAGTGAGCCCATAATGCATCTTATGAAACCGTTATAAGGGCTAACACTATGCACAGTGTGGCCCGAAAAATACATCATCTCTCTGCGAAGGAGAGGCTTCCATGTGATTACCCCAAGTCCAGGGAGTTTGAATGTCTACACGCAGCATTTGTTCCCTTTGCTAGTCATTTCTTTTTGCAATTGTGATTGACATTAAATGTTGCTCTGCCGTGTGCCAACTTGGGAGCATATACTACACATACCATTTTACTTGAAGGCCATTGGAGTTTCTCCCTTCTTGCGGGATGTACGTTTTGATAGCACAACGAGTGCCCTGATACGATTCAGGATCATTTACCATGAAGCAGGGTGTGCTGGTGAAGATTCCCATCATCTGGAGATGCAGTGTTCTCTGAAGAGGGGTGTCTCCAGATCATTTCTGTATTGCTGGTTTTTGATGTTTATGGGGGATTTTCTCACAAATCCTTGGAGAGAAGTTGGAGAAGGCCTGTGTTTTGGATTTGACTTTATTTTTTGCAGTTTTTTGTTTCCATTCTGGGGGTGTCCCACCTTCCTAGGTGGCATGGTTAGCTTCTTGGCCGGATCCGGTTCTGGTGGCCTTGTAAGTGATACAGCTGGTCTTCAGTTGTTACTTTCAGATTTGGGGTGATGAAGGCGAACTTGGGGCCTGATTACGATTGCGGTTTTCCTGCATCCTCCGGGCCGGCGGCTTTTCCGCCGCGGTCGCCTTCCAACCGCGGCGGAAAAGCTTTAACATGGCTGGCGGTGTCTATCAGACACCGCCAGCCATATTAGGATGTCTGCGGAAAGATGCTTTTACACGGCGGCATTTCCGCCGTGTAAAGGCATACGGATTCATGCTTGGGGGCCCGTTGCGGGCCCCCAGGGGTGAAGGGGGGGTGGGGGGGTGCACATGGGGGGTACCTATGGTACCCCCCTGCATTTGCATGCACAAAGCCTCGCGGTGCCTGCCGCTTTGTGCATGCAAATGCACAACTCACATTTTTATCATTGCGGCGGGAGCTGCTTTAAGCCGCACCCGCCGCAATGATAAAAATACAGGATGTGACCGCCAGGGTGGCGGTCACATCCTAATTTGCACGGAGGGACCGCCGCTGCCCCTGCGGACGGTCCCTCCTACTCTATGGTGGCGGACGGACTCGGGTCCGTCCGCCATCATAATCGACCCTTTGATTAGGCCTTTGAAAGGAAAAGGCAGCGATACTCCAAAATAGAAAAATTATTAAATACGCGATACACCTTTCTTTTGCGTTTAAACCCGTTTCTTTGAGATTAGTATTTCTCATCTTCTAATTATTTCACGCTAAAATCATATTTTACAATAACAGTCTGGGTTATACATCTCTCCCACCCCGCTTGCTTTTCCACTGTCCTAATGCTTTGCGGTGTCTCTGCACATTCGGGCTTGTGTTGGCAGGCTTACACGGTGTCTATTCTTATCACAGACTCTGGCCTCCTTAGTCAGCAGGGAAGATGGCTCTACAGCACAATAAACACGCAGACATGCTTCCAACTAATAACATTTGTTGGTCTCTTTCAGTCGTAATATTTTTCCCGAACAGGAAAGCATTTTGTTGTCTTGGCACTGTAATTTTCTCACCACTGTGGGAATGCCTGAAAGCTTTAATATTGTGCGCAATGTAATGTATTGTAGAATATAATGTGTGTTGTGGTGCACCGTTAATAGACGCATAATACATCTGGCTGTAGTTTTATAGTTCTGTAATATTTACATTCTTTTGCATGGAAGTTTAAGAGTTCCATTTAGGATAAAGGTTTGCCAAAATAACAGTTGCTTGTGAAACATGATTTGGGATAGCTTTTAACTGCAGTGGGTAGCTAAGCCAGTGCAGAAAATGTCATGTCACCCCCACCCCGCACATTGAAATTATTTAAAACAAGGGAGAAAAAGATAATTTACACATATGTTTGCCATTTTGTCACTCCCCTCAGTGCCATTTTGTCACCAGCGTCAGTGAAGACACCGGGCCGGCCCACACCCACCTTCCTACGCCACTGTTTAACTGGCCACATGTCAGGTGGTCAATCCTTAATCTCGTGGTTCAGCCAACAGCAACAAGCATGCCATCACTTGTAGTTTCACTTTTATCTTGTCTGTGTTAGAAATTGGGCTTCTGGTTGGCAGATGTTTTCACCCTGTCCAAGAAGGAATCACAATCCTAGTCAAGGTAAGTCAGATACTCACCTTAAATTAACCTGGTAGCTTGGCACTGATCAGGCAGGCTTAACTTAAGAAGCAATGTGTAAAGCATTTCTACAAAACTTAATGTAGTAAAACAGTGAAAACTCCACACAAAAAGATACCACACTTGGTTAGAATAATAGAGCTTGATTTATTGAACAAAACAAGACCAAATGACAAAAATGCAATAAGTTAAAATGGAGTTATGAATTTAAAAACAATATCTTGGAATATAGGGCCCGATGTAGGTAAATCTATATTTACCACTTCATAAATACCGAATCATACCGATTCGGTATTTATGAAGTGGTAAATTAGAGGGGGGAAGATGTAGGTATTTCAGATTCGGTAAATACCGAATCTGTAAGATTCGGTATTTACCGATTCTGTAAATACCGAATCGGTATCCCCCATTGATTCCTATGGGCCTTGAAGCCCATAGGAATCAATGGGCATTACCGATTCGGTATTTACCGAATCGGTAAATACCGATTCCAGCAAGGGTGCAGGGGGTGTCACTTTGACACCCTCTAGCACCACCAATACTGGCTTGTGTGCCATGTGGCACACAGACATGCCCTAAGGGCATGTCTGTCTGTCACATGGCATAGGTGTGCATGCACACATGTGCATGCACACCTGGATTCGGTATTTTAACACCCAATTAGATTGGGTGTTAAAATACCGAATCTGAAAGGCCTGTGGGACTCAGAAGAGTCCCACCTACATCTGGAAGATACCGAATCGGTAAAAATACCGATTCGGTATTTTACAGATTCTGTAAATTTACCGATTCGGTAAATATACCGAATAGGTAAATACTGGGCCCCTACATCTCAAAGTGCCAAATACCGGTCGGAAACGGCCGATTTCGGCCGTTTCCGACCGGAATTTGCCACCTACATTGGGCCCATAGTGTTTAAAATTCATTTAGCACCACCTGGGGCTATCTGGTTGCGCTAGACCAGGTCAAATCCCAAAGCGTAGACCAACAGCAATGGAGTGTGGGTCGGTTACAGGGACCAGCCTTGGGCCGCTGAAACAGTACCTTGATTCGGGGGTTCCGTCAACATCAAGGACGAAATGCGAGGAGCATAGAAGGCAATGCATTAGTGTAAATCCTCAGGATGTGGGCGATGTGTAAGTTCTGAGCCATGCAAATCACAGATGCATCGTTGTGGAAGATGTAGGTGAGGTGTCATTGTCGAGCCACACAGGTCGAGGATGGTTCAGGACCTGGAGGCGAGGTGCCACTCAGTCAGCATTGCAAGTTCTTTGTTTTTCACTACCTGCACATGTAAAACTTGAAAAATACATGTCCAACATTTTAAATGCACTGCATCTTACTCTTGGGGTTGTCCACGGCCTACCTTTGTGGTGGCTTATATTAATAAAATAAAGGAAGGTTTGGGCCTGGTAAGAGAGTTAACTTGCCAGGTTGGCATGGCTATTTAAAACTGCAAGTACAAGCTCTGCAGTGAAAGGCCTGAGCCATGTTTAAAGGGCTACTAAAGCAGGTTGCACAGTAATTGCTACAGGCCCCCAATAGTAGCATTTAATTTACAGGCTCTGGACACATGTAGTGCACTTTACTTGGGACTTATAAGTAAAGAGAATGTGTCAATTGTGAATAAGTCAATGTTGCCATGTTTCAAGTACTGAGCACATGGGGCCTCATTTATAAAAATTGACGCATCACTGCGTGAAACTAGCGATGTGTCACTTTTCACTGCACCCTCCTTGCAACACCAATGATGCGTCATATCTACAGTATGACGCATCATGGCGCAAGGAGTTACAGATACGTCAGTATTTCTGACATATCTGTATGGCGCAAAAGTGACACATTGCTGGAGTGTGTCACGAAAATGACGCAACTCCAGCAATGTTTCCTTTCACATGGGGCAAGCCCCATGTGAAAGTGCCTGCGTCAGTCTTACGCCTGCTGTGAGGCAGGTGTAAGAAATTGACGCATTTGTGTCCTAGAAGTGGCGCAGTGAAATCTTATAGATTTCACTGCGTCACTTCTATGACCCTTTCTTGCGTTAAAATGCCCCCCCTTGCATACATTATACCTGGCGCAGGTATAATGTGGCGCAGGGGTTTACAAAGTGACGCATCTACCTAGATGCATCACTTTGTAAATATGGCGCAACAAGGCGCATTTGTTACGCCACTGGTGCGTCACAAAAAGTGACGCACCGGCGGGGTAAAAGTGACGCAAGGCCTCATAAATGAGGCCCATGCACTTTAGAGCTTCTTAGCAGTGACAGCGTGCACAGACTCCTAAATTATGCAAAATTGAGTGAGTGAAACAGGAGGTCAGAAGGCAAAAAGTCAGGGGAAACCATGCCAAGGATGCAACATCTAATAGTATGGGCTTAGAAGTGGCGGTTCTGGCTGCAAAAATGAAACTGGATAATGTTATGTTATACTGAATTTGTAGCGCGCACTGTTACTCAAGAGTGTCCTAGTGCGATGGAGAGCTGGGGTAGAGGTGAGAGTCAGATTAGTTGGACTCGCAGAAAAGGTGAGTTTTTAATTACTTTTTAAAAGGTTGGAACTCATGAATAAGTTGAAGAGCAGAAGCGAGGGCATTTCGAGCTTCCGCAGCTTTGACAGCCAAACGGACTCTGCGAAAGCGAGGAATAATCATCCGGCAATGAGATGCCGAACGCAAGAGGCGATTTGGCCCATAGGCCCACATGCATCAAGCATTTTTGGAGTCGCAAACGGTGCGATTCCTTAAAATCGTCCGTTTGCGATTCCAAAAATGCTTTTTGAGATGCATCATGCTTTTTTAGAAATCGCAACTTTTTTGCGATTTCTAAAATTGCGATAGCATTTCAGAAATCGCAATTTTGCGATTTCTAAAATGCTATGCATCATTTGATTTCAAATTGCGAAATTTGAAATTGCAAGTGCAAATTACCACGAAGTTGAACCTCGTGGTAATTTGCGAAATTGTTTAAAAAAGCACAAACATGCATTTTTTAAACTGTAAAGTTACAGACACACATGTCCTTAGGACATGTGTGTATGTAACTTATACTCAAGAGTACATTTCATGGGTGAAGGGGGGGGTCATTTGGACCCCCCTCTCCACCCTTGAAATGCATTGCTGAATTGCGATTTCAAATTGCGAATTCGCAATTCCCATTCATTCCTATGGGCATTTCAGCCCAGAGGAATGAATGGGAATTGCGAATTCGCAATTTGAAAATCGCATTTTTTATGCGATTCGGTAAAAATTGCGATTTTTACCGAATTGCATAAAAAATGCAAAAATATTCATGCATAGGCTTTTGCAATTTCTAATTTGCGAATCGCTATTTTTCGCAAATTAGAAATCGCAAAAGCCCATATTGATGCATGTGATCCAGAGAAAGTGAAATGCTTCCTCAGATAGGTGGGGCCCAGCCCATGAAGGAAGTGGTGAGCCGGAGTGATAGCTTTGAACTGCACCCGCTGAGCCACCGGCAGTCAGTGCAGTTCCCGTAGTATTGGCGTGCGCTAGATCTCCTAGAGGCAGTAAAGAGCAACCTGGCTGCCGCATTCTGAATGATTTAGAGCCTGTGCAGCAAATAGTCAGGCAGGCCAGTAAACAGAGCGTTGGCGTAGTCCAGCCTGGACAAGATCAGGGCACGGGTAATCGTCTCTTTGGCTACTCTCGGGAGAAAAGGGAAAATTTGAGGGTACCAAAGCAGACTCCTGTCAGTTTCTTTCTATGATCACTAAATCGACGGTCCTCACTAAACCAGACCCCCAGATTTTTTGCCAGCCCGCCCTCAGACTGTGGCCTAGGGTGGTTGGGAGGCCACAGGCGGTGTCTAAAGTCTGCAGGGAACTGGCCGAATAGGAGGATCTCCGATTTCTCCTCATTACATTTAAGAGAGGCTTGGGCCATCCAGTGGAAAATAGAGGTGAGGCACGTCTGGGCAGTGAGCGTATTCAGGTCTGCGCTCCCACAAGTAAAAAGCAGCTGTGTATCATCAGCATATACTACAACCAACAGAGGAAAGGGGGTCGTAGGGAAAATTTTAGAGACCTGCCCTGGTTCATATCCCAAATACAATTTATGAACAACACAAGAAACTGGGGGTCTAAAGGCCACTAATCTGGCCGGCAATCCTTAACTCCGCTAAGTGAGTTAGTACCCAAGTCACCTTGGAGAGCCTACAAATAGAAAGAAACCAAAGTATGGGAACTGATGGGTACAGTGAAAGTTGACAAGATCCAAACCAACAGTGTTTGGATTGCCATCAAATGAACTTCGTGATCAGTCCTATCATATGGTTATCCAACAAAAGATATGGTAACGTCCAACGTAGATGTTGGAACAAATGAGAGTCCTTTTTGAAGGACACTTTCTTCTTCTTTAGTGAGGATTTTATTTGAAAGGTTAAATATCAGAGAGGGTGTTAGTTCTTGTAATTTTGACGTCGGGTTGACATCTCCCAAGGCTGGTTGAATCTTACTTTGCCCCTTGGTTTCGACTGACCTCTCCCTAAAAAATTGTTGTTAGACCCTTGTGGATTCTGTCGGGAAAACCAATCAGGAGATTAAAACCAGAATCCAACAGCACAAATCAAGAATAAAAAGGAAGGTACCCAATGCACCACTGGTGCAACACTGGCAAGCGAAAAATCATTTGGAAACTGATCTACATTGGACAGTGATAACAAAGGTCGAACAAGATAAGAGAGGAGGAGACCTTGAAGCAAAGTTATCACGATACGAAGCAATGATGATTGTCAAATTTAACTCAGCAACTGAAGGGTTAAATGAAATTTCTGAACTGTACAAATTATCGTAGATAATTGACTCTATAATGGTTAGAGAAAGTTATTTCAGGGTAAGACTGAATAAATGACCACCTATTATCATGACTGACTCACCATAACACCCCAACTACAACAGAACAAATCGATCTATGAACCTTTTCCAAGATGGCGGCGCCATCGTCAGAATTATAATAATCAAAATTATATCCAACCTATAATTGGTAGATCCTGTAATAGGTTCGCGGAGTTCGTTTTTCATAACAGAGCCTTTATCCAAGCTCGTATTAAGGTTAATAAAACAAACTGGAAAAACTAAGTGACACCAACACACTCTAAGATGGCGCGACCCGGAAGTGATGTATATACGGCTTACAAACCCGTAATACACCGTACGAGTACCCGCAAGTAAACAGACCTCCAGGAGCCGGCGCTCGAATTAACCAAGTCCAGAATTAAAGTAAAGAACTAACGTTACATGTCTGGGACCCGAAATGATATTTTGAAACGTCAGCAAGGGAAAAGAAATGACCCGGAGACATTGTTTTGTCATTCCAGGACATCACAAACAACACGCCCCGGCTCCCCACATTGATACTTCTCCTTTAAGGTAATGTTACAATGGATAGGTAACGGGCACTGATAACCCATGAGGCAGAGTTCACTGCAGTGATTTTACTTCTTACCATTACAGGAGAAAGCACAAATTAACATCTTTCCGCCTACTAAAATGAAAATATAGGTAAGATCGATTCCATGTCATTAAAAAGATTGTTTGAGTCTTTTTAAATATATAACATCTTGACTCAATATAGATTGTACTGTCCCTTTACAGATAGGAGGTATTAACAAAGAAACATCGGTGAGTAAGGTCTTTTGAATGTGAATGATTGTATCATACATCGAGTATGTAAAAATAGCTCGGCTGAGCGTTTTGCTTTAATGTTGTTTAGGTTGTCCCGCGCCGTGGGCCGGAGGACTCCTACCATTTGATTGGTTCACACTTACATAGAGGTAAGAGGTGATAGGCGGCTGTTGAGCCACTGAGTAACTTCGACATTTGGTCTAGAACAAATATCTAATTCAGGTCTCCCTTTCATTTCACAGTATATGGTCCTGATGAGAACTCGATAATGTGAAGAGCTCGAAACGCGTAGACCTCGTTTTCATATGCCATAAGAAAGTAAAAAGAATATAGCATTCTGTTGTGAATATTTACAAATAGGTCCAAAGCGATATCTATGGCATTACAGAGAAACAGTTGATATTGATTTTTGAACAACTGTTAAAATTGTATCATGTATTATAGAGTGTGTCTGTGAGTGTTTGATTGTGATTCACAAGGAAGTGTATGTGTGAGTGTTGGAAGGGGAGTGTTTTAAATGTACATAATGTGTTCCATATTTTGTGTTATATGTTTTTTGAAATGAGAAAATTATTTAGAAAAAAACAAAAAAATGCAAATGAAGTAAAAAGGTATTAAAATTGAAGATTGATTCAAGAGACCTAGATCCCCTCACTTTATGTTTAAATCAATTGTGAGTTGAGAATATTTTGAGAAACAATGAATGGCAGCATTGACGCTTTTCTATTTTTGATATATTAGGCTGTGGCTTGGCCTTGCTGCTTGGGAGCCCATACCCAGTAGTGTTGATTCGCACTTTTAGAAGTTGGCATTTCCGTGTGCTATGTGTCTGCCTGCTGTGGATTGCATTTCTGGCTTTGGAGTGACAGAAGCTGGTAAGGTGTGTCTGGCTCCAGGGAGGGCAGAGTGAGTCAGCACTAGGCTGAATAGGGGATCTGCATTTGGAGTAGTGGGAGTAGTCCCCTGACCCTGAATAGGTCTGTGCCTGCCTGGGTGAATGCTGGCTCCGTCCCCCAGTGGTGGTCTGATGACCAGGCCCCCATCTGACAATGGGGAGGAGGAGCCCTGTAAACAGAGTGCACCAAAATCACCCAGAACCAGTTCAGGCTGGGTCCCCCAATCCTTGTGCCAAGGGCAGACAAAGGAATAAGCATGGGCGGAAAATCCGTTCTGCTCGCGGATTTTGCGGATTTTCGGTAAATTCGCAATCCGCGAGATTCGCGATTTTCCCGCAAAATCCGCAAGCGGAACGGATTGGGTCAAAAGTTCAAGCTGACTTTTTGTAACTATTTTAGAATGGCGCCGGCAAGCTGCCAGAGCCTCTAAAATAGTTACAAAAGTCAGCTTCAACAGGAAGCACTAATAGATAAAGTAAAGCAGGTGCTAGAGTTGAATCTCAAATTCAGTTACACAATCATTAATCGCCCCAAACTTGGGGTGATTAATGACTGTGTAACTTCATTTGACCTTCAACTCAAGCACCTGCTATACTTTATCTATTAGTGCTTCCTGTTGAAGCTGACTTATGGGTAAGGGCAGAAGGAAACAAAGTGGGACAGAGGTCATGAGTTAGCAGAGGGCAGAAGGGCACAGAAACCAGTGGGGCAGAGGGCAAAAGGGCACAAGCAAGAGCAGGGCAGAGGGCAGAAAGGCACAAAAACAAGTGGTACAGAGGGCAGAAGGGCATAAAAAACGAGAGGGTGGCAGTGATGAACCTGGCAAAAAAACCCGGCGAACACGCAAAGCGCCCCGCCAATACGCAAAGTTCCCCGCAAACACCCGCGAACACGCAAAAATAAAAAATCCGCAAATTCGCTCAAATTTCGTGAATTTTGCGGATTGCGAATTCGCAAATCTGCAAATTTGCGGATTGTGAATTCGCAACATTCGCCCATGCTTACAAAGCAAAAGGTTGTATAAATCTTGGGTCTGTGACCCCAGGTAGTGTTGTGCATGTTGTGCTTCTTGGTGACTTATTGCTGCTGCCCCCCAGGAGGAACCACCACGAGGGACTGCCTCCCTGCAGGAGGGCCCTGTGAGCTGGCCTGCCAGGGCCCAGCCTTTTCCCCTTGACCTTTGGGGTCCCAGTGCCTTGTGAGCGCGGCACCTTTATTTTTATGCTCCAGGACTAGGGGAGCATTTTGTTTTAATTTGCCCTCCAGCAGGGACTCCCTCCCTGCTGGAGGACCCTGTGAGCTGGCCTGCCAGGGCCCAGCCTTTTCCCCTTGACCTTTGGGGTCCCAGTACCTTGTGAGCGCAGCACCTTTATTTTTATGCTCCAGGACTAGGGGAGCATTTTGTTTTAATTTGCAGTGCTGGGCTGCGACGAATTTGGAGTGGATCCCGATGTGGTGATTCCCCCTCATTGCTGGCTTGGAGGCGGGAGCCTACCCCGCATTTCGGTGCGCTCTTGGCGGGAGCCTACCCCGCATTGTGGGTGCTTCTGCAGCAGAGAGGGAGCCCATCCCACACTGCCACTGCTAATAGAAGCAGGAGCCCACCCAGCATTGATTCCCTATAATCGGGAGCCTACCCCGTCTTTATACTTATTTGAAAGCGGGAGCCCACCCTGCATTGCCCTGCTGGAGAGAGGCCCCAGAAGCTACATGGAGACGGAGCAGGAAGTCAGGCAACTGTTATCTGCCTGTAGACAGGGCTTCCCCATGTGGAGGAGAGCCCCGCTTGGTGTCAGAGGCTGTTTTCCATGGAGACCGGCTCTGAGGAGGACCGGAGCCTCGAGGGCTCCCGGCTGAAGTTCCGCGGTTTGCACAGAGAGCCCTGGTGAGAGGGGCTCCCCGAGGCACATTGTCGGTGCCTTCCCCCCCACCCCCGATGTGGAGGAGACTGGAGGAGTCCAGTAACAGAGCTCCGGTGAGTGGGGCAGACCAGAGCCAAGTTTGAGCTCCCATCGCCTTGGATTCATTCGGCTCCAGCACCAGATTGACTCAGGTGCCTCGCGGGCTTGTTCCACCGAGACCTGACCCCCCAGCCCAGGATCACTGCTTCATCCTTGATCGCCTGGGCCCACCACTGCTGGACGACTGGCTTCCCCTTCTTGTCAGCGTTCCCGGACCTAAGAACTTCAAATCAACGGCAACCCTGTCCTGAAGAGGATCCCGATTCACAGAGGATCGAAACGCCGTCGACAAACACAGCGCGATTTTACGGCGCACTACCAATAGGCTCAGAACTGTGCCGAATTTGAACATTTTAATTCTATACACTCAATGTAGAGCCTATGTGTCATTGCTTTTTATCACTTCGCGCCGACCACGCTGTTCACCACGTTTACTTGCGTCGTCACCTTCACTTTGTTATCACGTTGTCACCAAGTGCCCATTGGGTTGCTCCATGAATGTTTTCATGTACAGTGCTGCTACCTAACTGTGCTTCCCATTTTCATGTAAACTGGTGATTAATAACCTTTTCACAAAATGTACTGAGACTCCTTGCTTTCCTTCCTTGTAATACATATTGTATGCATTTTTCTAAACTGTCTTTGCTACTGTTACCTAGTGGGACATTGTTTGCTATATATACTTCATACCCAGTCCCAGCTTGGTCTATGGGTTTCACTCCTGTTCCCTTTCACTTATTCTCCTTTGGCGGCAGGGTTCCTCAGGCACAATGGGGCCAAGGCCAATTGCCTACAGCTGCCCTGCCGGACAGAGGGCAGCTACAACATTGGGCATAATTGTTGTAGAGTCCAGTGGGGACTCAGGAGGCACAGTAGTGCCAAGGCCCATTCTCACAGCTGCACTGCAGAAGTAGGGGCATCTACAATACGGGGGCATTTTTGTTTGTGTCACTATGTGGAAGGGGTGAGTTGCACCCCACGCCCCCAGCGCATTGCGCAGTGCTCTTGCTGCATTGGCAACCAGAGGGCCACTTGTAAGGCTGTAGAATTACGCCCTTACATTCTGGACAAAGAGCATTGGGGTACCTAGAAAGGCCGTTGGCCTGGGGTCATTTTCATGGGTGGTACCTGTGTGCACTGGTAAGGCGCAAGACCCTAAGGGATTTCATAATGTGTTTATCCCAGTGTTTATGCCTAAGGTTATGCATAATGTGTTTTATGCCATGTGTTGATGCAGACATATGCGTTTATGTTGCTATTACGATGCTGAGTTCAGTATTTTGCCATTAGTTATTAGCAGTGTTTTGTTTACTACTTATGCTTGCGATGATTCTGACAGTGACCCAATTGGCCCTGTCCTGTATACATAGTCACCAGTAAATTACTACCTAGTACCAGTTGGCACGGTGTAAATGTGTGACTATGATTCTAATGTGTTTTGGATAATACAAAGGCTAATTTTTATATAACCTTCTTGGAGTTTCTTTTGTGGTGTGCCTAGTGTGTTGCTGCTGTGCGTGTGTGTTACACAAATGCTTTACACATTGCCTCTGCCAAGCTACCAAGTGGGTTAGCAAGGGTTATCTTCAGCGGGTAACTCCCTTGCCCTTACTGTGTGGTGGTTTCCGCCTGGCTTAGGTGCAAATCCTAGCCAACCTGAAATCTCATTTCTAACAGAAGGTATGTGATTTTTATTTTTATTTACTTACACCATTTCCCTTGCATGCACTCACTGACACCACATATGGCTGGCTCCCACTCTGCCTACATGCCAGCTGCTGCTGGTATGAAGAACACATTTATCACTGCCACTCCGAAGAGCAAATTTCCTAAGACAACATTCAAATGAGTCTCAAACCCATGACATCATGCATAAGGGCTAGTGCTGGAAATGGAAAAAAATCAAGAATGGATTGGGAACCAAAAGTAGCCCTGGTAAATGTTGTCAGATCATCCCCGATACTGCATGTAGCCAGCACAGCAAGTGAGCCTGACCACTGCAAGAGGGATTTGGAGGGTTCTCCCCTAATTTGGAGGGTGCATGCAAATATGGTATGTTTTCCAACACATTTTTCATTTTCAAACCTTTCTAAATCATAAAATAGATGGATGTAAATTGGAGAAGGGCTCCGTGGCTCAATGAATGCATATTGAATGGTGGGAAGTGGATAAATGAATTCAAGAATAGATGACAGTGAATAAAGACGTTTAGCTACATTGAGCAAAGGGGCGCAATGCACTGACCAAAGGAGAGTGCTCGGCTTTGCATTTTAGCACCTCCCCAAACACTCCTACCCCCAATCCTTATGAATCTTTTACAGCCTGGATGCATTTAACATAGTGCACTGATTTAGCGCCTGAAAGAATTAATCACAAAGCAGTAAGCTTTGATCTAACACAGGCGAGAGCATGAGACAACCATACAGTGGCTGAATTGCACAAAAACCTTGCATTAATCCCGGCTTCCAATTGACCATATTGTGTCATCCTAGGCAATTATTTTTTTCACTGTGTCTCCTTTTCCTTCATCTTCTCATCAAAGCATCTTCAAATACATCAGCTTGAGGTGTGTGCTGCAGAAAAGCAAATTACTTTAATGTTGCTTCATATACAGTAAAATCAAAGATCACACAGAGGGGACAAAAAGACAGCTTTCTTTTTAGTTCACCAATAGCATCGTTATCAGGGTGATGGTGGGGACATGCATGATTCTAAATTGATTGGAGTCTTTCACTGCTATCAATTGCAATAACAATTGCAACTCAATGCAAAGGTGAAATGCAGAGATCTCTTCATAAAGACATACATATTTTGAACGGTCTTGATCATGTATGTAGTGGACTCTCTGAGCCAAGCAACAGCGGACCACTCACCTGTATGCTCCCTCCAAATCCCTAAGGTCAGTGCTATTCGTGGAGACCGGAGAAGAGACAACAACTACCCAAATTAAAAAACAAATGGATTTGAAGCACCCTAAAAAACTTTTTTATGCATTGTTTATTTAGAAGTATTGCAGGCAGGGAACACGGCCAGACAGGCCCCACAACAAAACAAACCCTTACCAGCAGCCAAGCCAACCCGCACTCTCCAGGGCACCAGGGAAGCGCCCAGTAGCGCCAGTCTGGTCCTGAATAAATGACTCCGAAACCGTAAATTGGTTGTATCGGGCATTTGTTGTGGGACATGTCTGCTCAGATGCAAAGACAACAGCCCTGTCACCTCATCTGCTGCCCACTGCATGTGTGTGTCTATCACAGATACCGCCGCGCACCTCTGCACGGCTTTTGGACTTAGGTGTTTTCCTTTAATCTGCCTAATGCTAACACAAGATCTTAAGGCTTCCTAGTGAAGCAGCCCAATACTGCATTTCATTATACATTCTGACATTGGAAGCGGAAGTCACAAACTGAGAGTGATTACTTGCTTAGGGGTGCTTAGTACAGCACAGATAACCTTGGGTCCCCTGCAGGGCTGAGTTGTTCTACTCCCACACCCCTGGTTATGGCCACACGCCTTGGCCTCGTTGAAGGCAGGAGTGGATCTGATACCCTTCGCAGACTTGGTCAGAAAAAGACGCATGACCGGAGTTGGAGCGTGAGCATAGCAGGCTCTGAGACCCTGAGACCCTGAGACTGGGCGCAGGTCAGGTAAGTAAGTCAAACAGTTTGTTATTATTCTGGTGGGATGCAGGTCTTGGGCTGATCTGTGGTAGAAGTTGGCTTTGAATGTCAGATGGTGGGAGGATTGTGTAGTGTGGACGATCCACAGCTTCCTCTTAGATTCATGTCATTTGTATCCATTTTCCTGAGGCCTGAATTTTTAATCCAAAAACACTATGCATGTTGGGACATGTAGTTTTATTTTTCCTACCCAGGTATCAGCATACAGATCTCAGCATGCAAAGTACACTTGGTAATATAAATAGCCAGGACTTCTGGTCATGCCCAGACATTTGCTATGCTGAAGGAGCCAGTAGGCTGCTTTTCTCACTGCGCTTCTGGAGTTTATAGAGCTGCATGTCACGCCTCCGCCTGCACTGGTGATGTGAGGTATGGGCAATGTAGGAGATAGGAACTATGGTTATAGCTGCCAAGTTTCCCATTTCTGTCACTATGTGCTTCAGTATAGGGAGTCCATTTATCAGCCGTATTGGGTCACTCTTGCACCATGCAACGTGGTGTAAGAGCAACACAAACCTTACATGTGATTTATGAAGCCACACTTTGCGTGGCCCTGAGTGACTGCATAAATGTGGAGTAAGGCAACGCAGCACAAATCACTGCGTTACCTTACCCTGCCCTAGGAAGGCCTTCCATGGGCATTGCATGTGTGTGCACATAAAACTTCCATGGTTTTTGACGCATTCCCGGATTTACCAGAACTGGTAGACCTGGGAATGTGACATAAAGATATGCCTTCTCAGGTGCATCATAACGAGGACAAATATCTTCGTTTCTCCCTGTTACTTCCTCTTTATAGGTCCGCAGCACTAAAACAATCCTGCCTGCAAAGCTGGCACCCTTGCAACATGGTGCTAGGGCGCCTGGATTGGCGCTAGGCTGTCAAAAGGGCGCTAGAGCAGAGGAAAAAGCAGGAATGCGCCGTATTGCATTAAATACGGCTCATTCCTGCCTATTCCCTGTCACGCAGAGCATCAGAGCAAGGTTAATTGCTGCATTGTCTGACATTCTCGTAAATTCCGTTTTTTTAATTTGCTTCTTAGGACTTGTAGTCAATAAGCATGACTAAAGGTCCAGGAATGCAAAGGAAGAACCTCGACTGGACCAACCAGTCACCCATTGACCTAAGAAACTTAACAGGGCTGAAAGGAGCGCGTTAGAAGAATGGAGTGGGGAGGTACCGCAGCAGCATAAAGAAAGGTCACCCTGTCTTCCAAGGAAGAGGCAGCATGGTAGGACCCTGGCCTTGGTAGGACCCTGGCCTTGGTAGGACCCTGGCCTTGGTAGGAGCCTGGCCTTGGTAGGACCTGGCCTTGGTAGGACCCTGGCCTTGGTAGGAGCCTGGCCTTGGTAGAAGCCTGGCCTTGGTGGGAGAGAGTGAGCAATGCATGGGCAGAAGGTTAGAAGTGCAGGAGGAAGGAGAGACATAGCTGCAAGAGACCTGGGAAAGGGAGCGAATCACAGGTCCCCTAAGAGAGGAAGTGCTGCAGGAGCCTGGTTTTATGCAGTTCTGAAGAAGCCATGATGGACAGAGTACAGCAGGAGCCTACCGCTAGTAATGCAGCAGCTAGAAGGGAATGGCGACAATGCAAGAATAAGAGAGAACAGTGATTGGAATCACCAAAGAACCTATTTGAAGCCAGTGCTCCGGCAGAAGTAGAAGTAGAAGTCCAGAAGAAGAATGCCCTGAGATGTGGTCTCTCCCACTCCACTGTATAAACATCAGACACGAGAGTGAGTAGAGGCGTGCTCTCCTGGCTAGGCTTTCGATAGTCTCTGGCGGCATAGTATCTCACACTCTCCCTCTGACTACACTGTGTGCTCTTGGGCATATCATCTTGTTTGCTTGTGGCTTGGTTTACTTATCCTATTAGGAGTGACTTAGCGCCTTGCATGTGCCATAAAAGGATATTGCTTAAGAATGACCTAGCTTTTCAACATGCAATAAGATCAAAAAGAAAAATGCACAAGAAGCAATCCAATAAAAGGTAATAGATCAATGTATTGATTTTCTGCATGTATGGCCTTATTTCCATGCGTTTGTGTATTTGGGTGTCTTTGAAAATAAAGAGAATAGAAAGAACAAAACCAGCAGAATAGGAAAACATGTGTAGGAAGGAGAAAAGAAAGAAAAGGGGAAGATAATGTGAGCGAAAGGGGCTAGAAGGACAGAGATGGGAGGAAGAAGAGAGAGAAGGCAAAGTAGTGAGGAAAAGACAATAAGGAAGAATGAGGAGCGGGGTGAGGAAAGGAGAGAAGGGAAGACGAGAGATAGAGGGATGGAAAAAGGACAAAGAGAGAAGAATAGGGAGGGGGTAGGACCGAGTGACATTAATGAGAAGGAAGCAAAAGAAGGGATGGAGGAGAAGAGTCACTGAGATGTCACAGAGAAAGTGGGAAAGAGATTCAGAGCAAGGATGAGGGGCAGGCGGAAGGACATATGAAGTAAAAAAAAAAGGACATGGGAACATGCCAGCATATGATGAAAAAGCGTGTTGTTAAATGCTCAGAACTTCCCCAACCCTCCTTTGCAGTAGTCGTGATCACAGGCTGCTCACGCTCACTTCTTACAGTTTAGGGGCGGCTGTGACAACATTTGCCAGGCCTGCTTTTGTGTTCCAGTCGACCCTCATGCCATTAGACCTATACATATTTGTACAAACTCCAACCTGAAGGAAATTGGCACCATGGAAAAAAGGGATAGTAAAGATATTCTGACTTACTGGTCACAAAATAACTGCATGTTCAGATAGTTCAAATAGTTAAGGTGCCTGCTGCATAGATTAATGTTGCAGCTTATAATGCTGGTAAGATAATTCAAATGGTTAATGCACTTGTTAAAGAGATGTGTGTGTAATCTTCTGTCATAAGTATTCATCAATAAATAGCACACAGGGTGGATGCGTCCATTGCAGAGAATTGCTTGTAACATGCAGGTCACAGACTTCTACCTACGTAGAAGATAGCTCAGTGGGTTAAGTCGTCAGTTGCTCGTTATTTAACCTGCAGATCACAATTTACATTTTTCAAGGAAACATAGGCTAATTAAATGATCTACATGAAACTTTCGAAGCATACTTATTTAACTATGTCTTTGGCTAGGTTTACACTATGCAAATATCAAGTAATGTTGAATAAATCGATTTGGCTGGGTAGAGCTAAATGCTAAGTATTACTTTTTAAAAACATTCACTTGTTTTGTGCTATATTAAACTGTTTTAGTTTATTTACACACACTGACATACCTGCACAGGACGCATTCTT
Organism: Lissotriton vulgaris; assembly: GCF_964263255.1. Taxonomy (NCBI): domain Eukaryota; kingdom Metazoa; phylum Chordata; class Amphibia; order Caudata; family Salamandridae; genus Lissotriton; species Lissotriton vulgaris. The sequence continues at coordinate 1,584,408,706 of NC_141685.1, read as the reverse complement.
ATATCTACGAAGAGATTGAGTCAAAAACATTTTTGCATTCACTTTATCTCATGAAAACTTGAAAAGTGACACGTGTACTTTGGTTTGTTGACGAATCTGGTGACAAGGTTTCAGCTGTGATCCATTTCAACTCTAACTGCTCCCAGCAGGACACCGAAGTCGGACAAATCATATGAGTGATTGTCTACAAAGTGCGCTTTTCGCTGTGGGACTGTGTTGGACCAGTCCAGACTGCAGCTCTGCACCGTGAAGGTAACTTAATATATTCCTGCAGGTGCCCTGGTGGCAGCACAAAGCATTGTCACACAATTAGGTAGGTTCAGTGGAACAGACCCATATCCTAGTTTCAACCAGTCACACAGAAGGGGGCCCCTACAATTATAACAGGCAGAAAAAACAGGGGAAACTTAGAAATACAAGCAAACAAAATTTCTCTGCCTTTATACATAGTCCAAAGTGCTAATCATCAATGATATACGTACCACAAACATGAAACACTGGCCTTACAGAATATAACCCACAGATTCATTGGGTACAAAAAAGATCAAATGTATTCAATAAATATAATGTTGCAATAGTATAGAAACACATGAAATAATGCACCATAAATAACCCAAGCGCCCCCTACACCACACACTCACAATCGTTCAAACAAAAGCATACTCATACGTCCTGCAAAATAAGGGTTTACAACTGTCAAAGTAACAATATATACATAGGGAAAATACCACCCTCTTAACATGTGGCAATTGATGACTCTGTGGCAATTAATGACTCTGTCAGGTCCACAAGAATGGGACAATTAGGTCAATTCCAGAGTTAATCAATGAATGAAAGAACAGTTGATAGTACAATTCATATTTGAAATTAAATTTCTTCTCAACATATTGATAAATACAGAGGGGGAAAACAGAAGGTTGACAAGGAAGCTCCAGCATCAACGCACGTTTCAGTGGGTGACCACGATGTGGGTCTCACCTTCTTCAAAGCAAAATGATCAAATACAAGCAAGGGAGGATGCGCCTGGGATTCAGCATATTCAGCTGTCATGAACCTGTGCTTTCTTTCTCTACGGTGTGCTGGTTATTAGTTGTGCATATCCACGGCACACAGCACTGTATTACTGTATTTTATAGAGTGTCTTCTACTTTTGTTTTCCCAGGTGCGTCCTCCCTTGCTTGTATTTGATCATTGTGCCCTGAAGAAGGTGAGACCCACACTGGGGTCATCCACCAAAAAGCACGTAGGCGCTGGAGCTTCCTTGTCAACCTGCTGTTTTTCCCCCTCTATATTTATCAATGTGTTGAGGAGAAATTGAATTTCAAATATGAAGTGTACTATCAACTGTTCTTTCATTCATTGATTAACTCTGGAATTGACCTACTTGTTCCATTCTTTTGGACCTGACAGAGTCATCAATTGTCACATGTTGAGAGGGTGGTCTTGTTCCTATGTATAAAGTGTTACTTTGGAATTTGGAACCCTTAATTTGTAGGACGTATGAGTATGTGTGGGTATGCTTTTGTTTGTATGAACGATTGTGTGTGTGTGGTGTAGGACGCGCTTGGGTTATTTATGTTGCATTATTTACTGTGTTTCCATACAATTGTAACTTTATATTTATTGAATAAATTAAATTTTTTGTTGTACCCAATGTATCTGTGGATTATATTCTGGAAGGCCAGTGTTTCATGTTTGTGTTACTTATATCAGTGACGATTAGCACTTTGGACTATGTATACAGGCAGAGACATTTTGTTCCGATTCCATATTGGTAAGAATCCAGCTGCTTCACAGTGCATCACATCCCTAATAAGTACACACTATCCATATGTGCCCTTGATTTGGGGCTGGTTTTTCTAAGACAGCTTTCAAAATAGTTGCTAGTAAGTGATGCAAATGGCTGTGTGACCCCGGATCAAGTCAGGGGGCTCAAGAACCTATGGAGGATAGGAGGTGAAAAATGGTGAATACCGAAGACATTTTAAGAAGTCCAAGCCTTGTGGCTGGGGCATTTACAATTGTGGTGTGGTGCAGGGGAGGCGAGAATAGGAGATTTGCTATGTAGCTTTACTTCCAGAGAAGACAACTTATGCTACAGACTCCCAGCTTTACCAGTCTGGGAGACCAAAATGTATGAGGTATCACATTTGTGTACTTATTCGAATGTGTTAGAAATCCCTTAAATAACAGAAGACAAAAGGCGTTTGGCAAAACAGTAAAAGTTTGTTCAATAAAACATTATGGCCAGGAGAACAGTTCCTGTCACAAGATCTGAGTACGGTCTCAATTTACAATGAGTATGTTTTCTTCTTTTATACAAAAAATTATGGAATATAAAAGTTTCAGGCGCACCATATTTTGTGAGGAATGTTGTTTGCTGCCTTTGGAGTCGTAAATTAATTGTCTAATGGTTACGACAGTTGGGTCTCGACCTTGCAAGGACACAATGTGGCCAGTGGATAACATGGGGAACGTGTGATCACTGTGTCTGTTAGGCCCAGATTGGTTATGTGTGCCTAACTCATGTGGCATCTGACTTTTTATGGTGTTTTAGGAGCATATGTACTCCCTCCCACCTTGTGTACTGTTAAAAATAGGGGTCTCTAGTTGGCAATGGCTTGCACCTTTGTCCAAATAGGGACTCTTGCTTCTAGTCAGGAAAAGGGGGATACACTCCTAAAATAACCCCTGCACACCCCCTTGGTAGCTTGGCACAAGTAGACAGGCTTATTTCAGAAGCAGTGTGTAAAGCATTTGTGAACACATACAGCAATACAGTGAAAACACAACAAATGGACACCACATCAGTTTAGAAAAATAAGTCATCTTTACTAGACTTAACACAAGACCAAACAACAAAAATCCACAAAACAATATCAAGAATATGTCTTTAAAATTGTAGAAATAGCTTTGCTCACTGTAGAAGGTAAATGCAACACTTTACTCTCAAAGTACCTCGGGTGGATCATGCAAAACAAACAAAAGGGTCACAGGGAAGGTGATGCGTCAGGCCCTTGCTTCGGGGGAGGTGATGTTTTGGTTCCTTCCTGGAGAAGAAGTGATGCGTTAGTTTCTTACTGCGGCCCGGTTACGATGCGACAAGATGGCACCGCGATGCGACGATCCGGTGTGATGCAACAAAATAGTGTCTTTGATGCGATGCGACAACTTGAATGCGATGCATGCACGCCCGACAGCCGCGCAGCGAACTCGGTGAACTCTTGAGCCGCGACAGACCCTGCAACACGCTTCTCTTGTGATGTGACAGCAACCTCTGCGGCGGCGTCACGATTCTCCGACGATGCGACACGCTTCTATGGCGATGCGTTGGCAAAGAGCTGCGGCGGCGGCACGCTTCTTCCTCATTGCGTCGCGCTTCCAGCTCACAGCAACAAGCAGTCTCTAGAGGTCCCAAAAACAGCAGCAGGCACCTCTCTGCAGGTATAATTCCCAGCAAGGAAATTCAGGGGAGCCGGTGGTGAAGTCTTTGTGTCCCTGAGACTTCAGAACAGGAGACAAGCTCAGCTTCTAGCCCATGGAGATTTTCCTTAAGATGATAAAGTACACACAACATTCCTTTTCTCCTTTCCTTGGCAATAAGTAACCACTGCAGGCCAACCCCAAACAGCACACAGCACAGGGGTAGTCTCGTCCTTCAGCTTTCTTGGTTTCTCTCCTTGGCAAAGGTTTGACTTGATTCCCAGAAGTGATCTAAAGTTCTGGGCCCCAATATTTATGCTACTAAATCCTTTGTTCTCTAAAGGCAGAGAGTGTCTGTACCTAGTCAAAATCAGTTATGTCCTCCCTGGTGCATCTTCCCGGCAGGAGGTGGAGACAGCAAGCAGACGTGGCCCAGGTAGCTGAAAATAAATCTCCTCCCCCTACTCTCTATTCTATGTAGGCTCAGGCAAATGAAAGGACAACTCCTATCCCTACTCTCTCTATTCAACCCAGGTCCTATTCAGCCCAGCCCTGACTCATCAGACTGCTGGAGCCAAATCCCTCTCCAGCCCCCTGCCACTCACAAATCAGACAGGGAATACACAAACCTAGCAGAGGCATACTGGATGGTTAGGCAAGAAAATACCTACTTTCTAAAAGGGGTATTTACAAACACAGAATGTAAAAAACACCCATACTAAAAGATGTATTTTAACGTTCTGAGTTCAGGCATACTAAACTCGTTTTCTACCTTGTTCCCTGGTTCAGCGAGGATTATAATATGTTATAATCTAACTGCCCATTCTGGTCTATAGGAACAGGTAGCCTTGCAATACAGAAAAACAAAATTGGCTGTAATTCACTATCAGGACATGCCTCACACACCAGGGCATATCCTACCTTTCACATACAATGCACCCTGGCCATACGAGTACCTTGGGCCTACCTTAGGGGTACTAACATGCAGAAAATGGACGGTTTAGGGAATGGAAAGTGGGTGCATTTGCCAAGTCGACATGGCAGTCACAGACTGCACACAGGCTCTGCAATGGCAGGCCTGAGCCATACTTTACAAGCTGCTTCTGTGGGTGGCAAAACCAGTGCTGCAAACCCACCAGCAGCATTTTATTTACAGGCCCTGGCACACATGGTGCACTGTACTAGGGTCTGACAAGTAAATCAAATATGCCAATCATGGAGTCACTAATCCATTACAACAATTTACAGTAGGGAGTGATCCAGCGGCTTACCAGCAACAGGTACTCTAATACCATATACCCACCTGGGCCCATAAACACACATACACACTACCTGGCAATCAACCACTGGGGTCAATTGTTTGTGCTTCTTTATAATTCAAGGTTAGTCACTTCTTATTCTCAACTAATCTTTCACTGATGAAAAAGTTCTATCCTCTGGTCAATGGACCAAATTAGTTGAACTAGTTGATGGTAAAATGACATAAATATAATCTTCTTACATTTGATGAAATGACCACAGACTCAGGAAATATTTTGAATCTTTATCTAGATTCATTTCATGTAAACCACTTACAAAGTACAGTACAGTCTCCGTCTCTCTTAGGAAGGAAGATTCAATTAATCAAAACACATGCTTTTATATCAAGCAATGACTTATGCTCAGAAAGGAGAGGATGGAGAGAAAATAACATTAGCACATACACAGAGATTATATTACCTAGGATGGTGTGAAAACCAGCCCTCTGGCCAAGGAGCTGGGAAGGCTCCCCCAGGAAACTTCAGGCAACAAAGGCTTCAGGACAGGAATTAGGACAGGATAGAATACCTCTCTACCACCGATGCTTGCATATCACCCCTCTCTGACACTCTCTTCCACCTCGAGATTCTTCCCTGATCTTCTTCTAAGTAAATTCATTTATGATAAAGTGGTTCTGCATTCGATTCTTCTTCAGCTACCCTCGTCACTCCGACAGCATCCTGAGTTCTGCAGCATTCAGCATCAACGTCTCTCTAACTAACTAATAACTACCTCAAATATACCCTACAATATTCATGTACCTCCCAATAATGTTTCAATATCACGAAACTCCTAACTGTGATTGGACAGACAAGGGAGGATGGTCATCACACCATGCTTATTTTTCCAATGTAGTCTTTCAGTCCATTGTTCAAAAATCCCACCCCTTGATTTTTATTCACAAAATGTAATTCCCATCCATATTCACATCACATTAGAAACAAAAGTATAAACTTCATCCATTCTCATTCGTTTTAGAGGTTCTCAAGCTGGTTCCCAGGGTATGTATCCGTTTTGACCCTAGACTGCGTTCAAGAGTCACAGCATTTCTTCCGGCTTGTTCATATCACGCATGTGTGGAGAATCAGATAGCCAACAGACTTTAGTCCAAAATACGCACTAATAAAAGAGTCAAAAAGACATATGTTAATTTCTAACATAAATGGTTTCACTGTATACCACCTACCTCTACTCTAATCAATTTTTTTAATTTATGCTTTCCCCGCATTAGCATTAGTAAAATAGCGTGTTTTCATTTCCGCAAAGCAGATGCTGAGCATTTGAGCTTTCAGGCAGCCATATCATTAGTATTTGCGCAAGTGCAAGAAATTCCCTTCAAGCGACAGTTCGTCATACTGCGTAGATGCAGTTGACGCATGCGCAGTACAGTTTTCCCGATAACGGCCATTTTATAATTTCACTCGAGTTACTCTTTAGTAATACACGTATCAAGCTTCTCTTTCTTGTATGTTTAATGTTGAGCATATTAATCTACACAATAGACGTTTAATACAATATTAGAAGTTAAATGAGAGGATTGTTTTCGAGCAAGTCTCTTTTCTTTGAGTCCTTGCTCCATCAGGAGCACTTGCACTTTGGCACTGAATAGCAGTGGCAAAGTGCCCAAAGCATCTAGATCAGCAAAAACATATCAAAAACACAGGAGGCAACAGCAAAAAATGGAAGGGAGACCCACTGGCCAATGGTGCCAGGTCTAACATGTACTTTATTGGGTCAATCTCGATTGACCCTTGTAATGTCGCTATGCCTATCCATGGGATTGATCAAGAGTTTTCTGCCCGAACATTTGCCTGGCAGCAAGACATCCTCCCACCTGTGACCTACCAATCAGCGATCTCAGGCCTTGGTCTCAGTGCCTGCTTGACACCATGCTCGTGGGTCGAGGTTCGTGTGCAGTTCACAACTGATGATCCTAATATTAAGGACAAGATTTAATTGTTATTGATGAATGCCTTGATTTCCATATTAACACATGTATCATTAGTTTCTGATTTACTAGCAGTGTCATATAACAGTAAATAACAGGTGGTACTATTACCCTTTAAAATGATTTTCAATAGATTAACCTCAGAAAAGTGGACTTAGCCTTGCTCAAATTTGAGCTAATGACCTGTCAGGTGCAACAAATCTCAGCAGCTGATGCTTAAAATCTCGAGCTTTCTTATTAACATGTATGTTGAGGGACAAAATTAGGGGATGGAATAGTGGAAAGGAATTTTCATGGCTACATGAAAGATAGTGTAAACAACAAGGAGATTTTTGGAATAAACCAGGAAGATTGGGCGCACACCAGTGTGTCCGCACGGTAGAGAGCACCATAAAGTAGTGGGTACAGGCAAAAGGGCGGGCGATAATCTCACAAAACCGCTCAAAGTTGGATCAAGAGGATCCACACAAGTAACATAAACACAGCAGTGCCCCTGCGCTATACAAGTATATGACACATTAAAGAAATGATATATGTAGCAAAAGAACTTCAGTTAGTATCAGTCCACACTTTAGGAGTCGTTTAAATGAGAATCAGTTACTCCAGGTTCAGGTACAAAAGTTCCGAAAAGAAAGAGAAATGTTCTGTCCTTGGTGTTAAATCATTGGTTTATTGTTCCTTTGTTAAATGCCAACACGTGTTTCATCGCAGGGAACATACTGCGAATCTTCAGGGCTTGTTGAGGAAAGTATGACAACAAATATCAGTTTAGAGATGCAAGTCCGTGTCAGGACCGAATTCGTGTAAATAGGATCAGGGTAAGTAGCACGCTACCTGCGTGGTTGGGGGATCTTGTTTAGTTTGGTGTAGGTCGAAACCCGGGAGGAGTTGTTGTATGTCTCCGAGTTGTCTCGGTATGAGACCAAAAAAAATCCCTTGACAGGCGGGTGCACCTTGTCAGTATTGTACTCCCTTTTGAGATTCCCGGTGCCGTGTTACGAGTCGATTTTTTGGTCTCATACCGAGACAACTCGGAGACATACAACAACTCCTCCCGGGTTTCGACCTACACCAAACTAAACAAGATCCCCCAACCACGCAGGTAGCGTGCTACTTACCCTGATCCTATTTACACGAATTCGGTCCTGACACGGACTTGCATCTCTAAACTGATATTTGTTGTCATACTTTCCTCAACAAGCCCTGAAGATTCGCAGTATGTTCCCTGCGATGAAACACGTGTTGGCATTTAACAAAGGAACAATAAACCAATGATTTAACACCAAGGACAGAACATTTCTCTTTCTTTTCGGAACTTTTGTACCTGAACCTGGAGTAACTGATTCTCATTTAAACGACTCCTAAAGTGTGGACTGATACTAACTGAAGTTCTTTTGCTACATATATCATTTCTTTAATGTGTCATATACTTGTATAGCGCAGGGGCACTGCTGTGTTTATGTTACATGAAAGATAGTTTTACTCAGAGTGAGTGAAGTATATTAATTTGTGTAAAGACAAAGAGGTAATTCTGACTAAAATCATCAATAAAAGGAACTAGCTGGCTTTTTTGCTCAGTAATGTCTGGGCATCACAATGTTGTGGGTGAAAAAGAACAAGAAAGGAGATGTCAAAGGGAAAATTTCAATGCTGGTGAAAGTGTTGTTTGCTGTGAGACAGCCAGAATGTTGCAGACCACCTAAACCCCCAGTCTAGCCATCCCCACCCTACTGTTTGGGTGAGGGGTGCCATATTGATGGCAGCTTGGAATCTGTGTGGGTGTTCTTTGCACATCTGATAGAAACTAAGCTGGCAGGCTGAAGGAGTGATTGTCCACCTCTGTGATGTGATCTGTGACTGAGCTCAGCCTGGCTCACTGGTACTTCACAGGTGTAAATCAATCTTTTCTCTAAGGCTATCATTCACCTCACCTTGTGTCAGCTTAGCCAGTATAATACCCACCTTTCAGAGAAATGTGAGTGTTGTGTGGTATGATTACTGCAAAAAATATAGCAAAGGGATAAAGACCGGTATTAGGGTTTTCAGATGTAGGGGGCTGAAAAATACAGAATCGGTATATTTACCGATTCGGTAAAATTACCGATTCGGTAAATTACCGAATCGGTAAATATACCGATTCTGTAATTACAAATGTAGGTGGCACACTTTACAGTGCCACAGGCCCTTAAGAGTCGGTATTTTACCACACAATCCTATTGTGTGGTAAAATACCGAATTCAGGTGTGCATGCACATCTGTGCATGCACACCTGTGCAATGTGACACACAGACATGCCCTTAGGGCATGTATGTGTGCCACATTGCACACAAGCCTGTACTTGGGGTGCTAGAGGTTGTCAAAGTGACACCCCCTGCACCCTTGCAGGATTCGGTATTTACCGATTCTGTAAATACAGAATCGGTATTTCCCATTGATTCCTGTGGGCTTCAAAGCCCATAGGAATCAAAGGGAAATACCGATTCTGTATTTACAGAATCGGTAAATACCGAATTTTACAGATTCTGTAATTTAGATTTTAAAATTACCTACATCTGCCACCTTCCCATTTACAGACTCTTAAATACCGAATCGGTAAAATTCGGTATTTAAGAGTCTGTAAATGGGAATTACCTACATCTAGCCTTTAGAGGTCTAAATTAACTTTTAAGCAAGGGAGAAAACATCTTTAGTTAGATCATGCCACAGAAGCTATAAAGTGAAAATGATATTAAAAAAGTTCCAGGATTTTTCTAGAAAATATTGACACTAATCTGTTACATAGGAGGGAACAGGGGAAGGCCAATTGGATTACTAGCAAGATCATGCCGCTGTGGGACTAGCGCATAAGTGCATTCAGTAAGATAGAGGTATGGGTAATGATGGGATTTGCCTTTTTGACTTGGACTTTGAGATACATAAAACGCAGGGTAATGAGGTTGCTGATTCTGTCTGGTGAGACTCCCATGGCATCAGGCATGCTCAGTGGGAGCCCTCGCTAAAGAGAACAAGAATAAAGACAAAAGCTCCATCAGGACTTAGAAATCTTAGATTGTTTTCAGAGAAGCTCTTGCTGTACAGGTTTTACAGGTCTGGGTTGGATCTTCTCCAAGTGAGTCAAGCCTTCACTGGGACCCTTTAGTTCACTAGTAGATCTCTGCAAATATTAAAGATTTTCCCAAGAGGTAAATTTATAGCTTGGCTGCATTCCAGAAGTGGTATCAGTTCTACTTAGATACTTTTTGTAAATATTTAGAATGAGAGCTAACAAACTCAGCCCACTTAAGCACAATCTCCGGGGAGTATGTCAGACAGTAAAAAGCCCACCCCTAACACACAAGAAATGAGGGTCACAGGATCTCCTTTGTAGCTTGCATGCACAGCCCTTTACCGTCAGGACCACTCTTTTACCAGATGGGCATTTAGAAGCCTGAGGTAGAGGAGCAGCTTGTACACTGTGCATCCTTGGAGTTAAATCTGGAAGTTACCTTCTCTGGCAGCAAGTCTTTCCATAGGAGAGGGAAACATAGAAGGAGGAGAACAACACTTAATGTTCTTTACCAGAGAAGTGGGAATATTCTCTTTTTCTTCCAAACTTGTAAAAATATGAATGTATTCCTAGTTGCGTCTCGAAGGGTCAAAATGCAGCCCTGTTGATGCCCCACTAAATAGTCCTTAAGCACAAAGATGACCAAAACGATAAATAATGGAATGAAACAAGCTTTGGAAAATTTAAGTTTTGTTTTTGAACACCCTGGTACTGAAGTACTATAGTTGGTATGTGAAAACGTGCATATGATTAGGCCGAATGCTCTTAGTCACAGTGCAATACAGTCAATAGCTAACAAAGGCCGATCTTTTGCCCTATGCTTTATACTGTAATGCATGCATGCAAAACGCAAATAACATTTTAACAGAGCAATGGAGGAAGAGGGTGATCCAAAGCCCCTCTCTGTATGCATATATTGTTTGCATTTTCTTTTATTTTTGATCGCTTACATGAGGCTTGGAAGTCAGAAAAACTGTGTCTAGGCCAGACCTAAAAATATTGTGATAATTTAAAAAAGGTTGTTTGTGAACTTCATGAGAGTAATATGCTATTATTTGATGTCAGGTTAATAATGGATTTTACACAAAAAACAAACGATATTGAAGGGCTAGAGGGATGTTTAAAGACCAAGCCTAAGTATTATCCCCCACTGGAACTAAACCTGTAAACATAAAACTTAGGGGTCTAAATTAGAAATCCAAAAGTGATTCTGTAGCATTGCGCCTATGCCAGCTCGTGTGCGTAGGAACAGGAAATAGGTAGAACTAACAAACCATATCACCAGAATGTGAAACACCAGCAACTGTGAGTCACCCTTAGTTGAGGATTCCCATCAAAGTCTTGTATGGATCAATATTCTCATCTGGTAATCCTTATCGGGTATTGTGTCTCAGGCCTACCCCTGACTCAGTCACAGCTCGAGACAACGACGGACAGAGCGGGACTCACATATCCTGAGCCAGGTCCAGGAAGAGGTGAGGTCCACTCCCCGGACACACTGGACACTACTAAGACACCAGGTGCCGAAGAGAGGAGTTCATACAGATGAGGGAACATTATATCCTTTACTGTTGTGTTTCACTTGTGTGTTTTTTCATATAGTTTTTCACACTTTTACTCACTCACAAGCAGTAGCATTAACATAGAACAGAGACCCTGACGAAAGCCTGGGGAACCTCCCGTTGTGGCTGAAACATGTTGGTCTCTTCGCAGCTATTTGTGTGTACTGCGATGATTATGTTACACTGTTCTTGTTTTTAAATGGGAAGGGGCTGACATTTATTAAAATAGGTTTTTGTTAAGTTCCCTATCCTTTTTTAACCACCACATACTTTATTTTTGCACTGCACATTCCCATCATATCAACACCATGTGGTAACAACCGAGTGATTGTGGGTCGCTACCCCAAACCGGCTATCAGGGTATGCTGGCGGTCTCAATGATCAAGAGACACAATACCCGATAAGGATTACCAGATGAGAATATTGATCCATACAAGACTTTGATGGGAATCCTCAACTACGGGTGACTCACAGTTGCTGGTGTTTCGCATTCTGGTGATATGGTTTGTTAGTTCTACCTATTTCCTGTTCCTACGCACACGAGCTGGCATAGGCACAATGCTACAGAATCACTTTTGGATTTCTAATTTAGACCCCTAAGTTTTATAATAATGGATTTTTACAGACTGGTAAATAGATTTGAATGATGTATGCTAATGTGTGCCCCGGCACTGCAAGGGAAAGTTATGAGTGTATTATGGATCTTGTATGATTTTTAACATGCAGGGAATATAAATGACAATAATTAGCATAATTGGAGTTGTCCAGAAAATGCGCCAATTATACAGCTCTCATACTCAAGCACGCTGTGAGTATTCACTGTATTGCTTTTTAGACATTTTCAGTCGTCTGAGGCTGAATACAGTTTTTTGCTTTTTTGTTTCAATGGCTTTGTCTTGGACCTACTGAGTCGCCCGTTTTTCTGTGCGGTTGAATTCAGCAACCTGAGTCAATTAGCAGAACTTCCGAAGGGAATGCACATGACGTGTCTCGCCTTCCTACTTTGATAAACATCAAGTCTTTGAATCGACGCGTCTCTGACAGAGCCCGGCTTCAATCGCTGAGCTGTGTCAACACACAGTGGCATCATGGATGAGTCACTGCCAAGGAAAGCCTGGCTGCTCCTGACGGACTGCACTCTTTAACCTGCTGGCAGCCCCACAGCACTTCTGAACACAAAAACGATGTTACCACTGAGGCGTATCTTCGTTTAAAAGCATTGATAAGAAACTGGGACAGCGACACGTCAGATTTGAACAACGGGGGCCAACACCGAGTGACCCAGGGCATGCAAAGCTTTTCGGCAGACACACCATCTGCGCAATAACTACACTTGAAGCGTAAAAGGCCATTTTATTAGGACAAGATTGCAATCATTTAGACTTTATTAACAGTACATAAATGCAAGAAAATAACTTCTCCCATCCCATACCAACACATTCTCCCTTCAACCTTCTCAAAACCATCTCACCTGTTTGACTTTTCACCATTCACTCAGTGACCTCCTTCCTCTCCCATTCTCACCTTCACTTGCCCTCCAAGCATCCTCTGTTGACTTTCCTTCATTGCTCATTGCCTACCGCGCCCCGCTATCAGATACCTGTGTAATGTTCTCCCCCCCCCGAGGGGTGGATCCGCCTGTATGTGACTCACCACCCCTCCAAAGTACCATAATGTCGCTACTCTGCAACCTGCCCTAAACTGGCACGCCAAGACCAATCCAACCCCATGCCCTCTGCCTGGGTGGACAAACATTCCCTCTGATCGCTCGGTGGGGCTAAGGTGCCAGGAAGAGGCCAGATCCTCCTCTCTGACACCATATATACATTCCCAACCTCCGCCCCTTCCCCAATCTTCTAATCCCTCCCCCATCTTGTCCTTCCGGCCATTGCGCAAATAGCCCCGGGGAAGACTTGTCTGTGACCTTCACTTCCCCTGGGGGCCGTCATTGGAAAAGTGTGTGCCACACACAATGCATGTAACAGTGGATGCGAAAATGTTCTTCTCCCGGGCAGTGCTCTGAGTGGACAGATATGTGGCGCCCTCGCTACTGAATAAAACGAGGTCACACAGGGACCTTTTTGTGTGCTAAATACAGCAGTGACAGGCCTCTGAACACAAACATCTTCACTCCCTCACCCCAACTCACCCACATCACCCACAAATTACCTCCATCATGCTGATGCCACATAGGGAGATCGAAGGGCAACGAAAGGAGCTGAAAGTGTTAAAGCGGTGCATTCACTGTGTTAAAAATAATTAAAGTACTTGACACTGAATAACTGGAGCCAAGTGTGTTTGCATCACCCTAATGCAGACAGCTGTGTGCGCCCCTCTAAAGATGAGCTCCCTGGGCCCAGCTCGCCCACGCCAGTAGGTGAAGGCCTACTCTGTCAAAAAATGGGAGTTGTTATATTCAGGACCAGGGATGCCAGAGAGGCATATTATAGAACAAAAGGAGCAATGTAAACAACCAATGTTGCTGTTACTCAGTTTAATTATATTTATCCAATAAAGACCATATAATATGTTGCTCAAAGTACATTAGACAACTAACATCTCCTATACCACACTCCACAGTTAATAATGTGGTTAGGCATTGCTTAATTTATAAAAGAATGAGTGTGGTGCCTAAAGCTCTGCTGGGGCGGTGATATTAAATATTGGCGCTCCAAATACCAAGGCTACCTAGTGTTGAAATCACCTCAGGAATCTTTAATCTACTACCAGACACTGCTTCCCCTTGATCTCACTTTTGCCATTCCCTACCGTCTCTCTATGTGTCCGACTTTCCGTCTTTCTTTTCCTTCTTCTTTCCCATTTGTGCATTTTTCTCTCTCTTGCTCTTGGCCACCGGCAACCACTGGCTCAAATTAAGCACTCTAGTTAGGACTTTGCACCTGGTAGTTGAGCAGAGCAAGGATACGAAGCAGGAATCTGTTTCCTATGGTAAATTGTGGGAGCTTTAAAATTCTATCTAGAATCTTGGTGTGTGAGAGGACTTGTAATTATCTGTCGACAAATAGTGAAGAATTAAGTCATTAACATATCCATGTACCACACTTGTCCCATCCCCCCAGCTGTCTGCTGTTGCTTGCAAGCCGCATGGGGCCAGGGTGAGTGGAGAATCCTAGAAGTTCAGTGTCTGTTGGCTATTTCCCAGACCAGCTTTCAACTGGGTAGAAGGAGCAACTAGATATTCATACTGGGGCTAGAGGGAGGTTACAGATACATCAAATCTATTGCAGATTGCAGCAGCATCTTCCTACTCCCCTGCCACCAGAGAGCAAGGTCTACTTTTATTGGGCCCTGCACTGGCAAACGGGCACTATATATAATGTGTTCTTCTGTTCTTGAAATTTTGTGGAATTTTCTGGCATTTTAATTATCAATCAATCAAGCAAAAATTTAACTTTATTTGGTTTTTCACAACCTTAAAGTATACATAAAAGTTTAAAATAGTTTAAAACCAAGATAAAATTACTGGATTGGCTAAGAATTTACAGTTTATAAAACACGATCGCTTTCCGGATTCAAAATTTGATCTGTCCCGGGTTTTGGTATCAAAGTCTCTACAAGAGTCATACGTTTTACTCCACGGCATATTAGAACGATCGAAGATGCACCCAACCAACCTGTGACCGCCTGCCTACAGGTGCGAAATCCTAAAGCATTTAGAGTGGATTTCAGCAAAATTTTTCTTTCGACTTTTACGGTCTCACAGGTGCACAGTAAATGACATAAACTTTCTGTTCGGTACCCACAGAGGCGGCATGTCATTTCTTGCTGTTTTACTTTCCAGGTTGGAAGTAGGTCCATGGAGCAGAGATCGCCCAGTCTATATGCCATGAATTTCTTTTTTAACCTTCCTTGAAGACAGGTCTTTTCAAGTGACAAATGGATATTCCTTCTCCAAGGCCCAGGCACTTAAGTGTGGGGTGCCCCAGGGATCCTCCCTGAGCCCCACACTTTTTAACGTGTACATGGCACCCCTCGAGGATGTTGTTAAACCTTTTGGGATTAAATCAATAATGTACGCCGATGACACTCAGCTCGTCGTTTCCCTCAACCAATCAGACAACGCCCTCTCCAATTTATTTAGTTGTCTGGAAAAGGTGCACCAGTGGATGTGCGAGTCCCGGTTAAAACTGAATGGGGAAAAATCAGAAATACTCCTCCTGGGAAACCCAAATAAAATCCCCACACCCCTTCCATGGCCACCTTGCATGGGATCTCCACCATCCCCAAAATCCGAAGTAAAAAGCCTAGGGATATGGTTGGACCAGGATCTCAGTTTTAAAATACAAGCGAGGAAAACTGCGGGAACCTGCTTCGGCCTTATGAAGATGGCACAAAAGATTCTCCATCTTCTACCCCTTCAATCCAGGAAGCTCCTGATGCAGGGGCTGGTGAACTCCAGATTGGACTATGGGAATGTCCTATATCTGGGGGCCCCAGTCTCTGTAGTCCACAGACTTCAATGTGCACAAAATGCGGCGGCAAGAAAACTCACAGGAACCGCAGCGAGGAACTCGGCTAAGCCAGCCCTTAGAAGTCTGCACTGGCTGCCAGTTAAGGAACGGGTCAATTTCAAGACCCTGTGCATTGCCCATAGAATAATGCACAATGAAGGCCCTCCCATCCTCAGGTCGCTTATGTCTCATCAACAATCAAGCAGACAACTTAGATCTAACTCCCTCTCCCTCGCAAAAGTCCCCAGAATCAGGAAGGCCAGAACAGGTGGTCGCCTGTTTTCGTATAATGCCTCCAGACTATGGAATGCCCTCCCACTCTCCCTGAGGCAAGAACAAAACCACCTCAGATTTAGGAAAAGACTGAAGACCATACTCTTCCCCTGAGCACTCCCCCCATGACCTCCCACCCCACAGGATTGGTTCACTAGCGCCGGGATACCCAAGGGTAGCTGTGCGCTCTACAAAACCCAAAATCAAATCAAATCAAATCAAACTGTAGCCTGAAGTGAGCTTCTAAATAAAGTTGTGGTTTTAGTCTTTTATAAGAATTAATTACTGTCCAGGCGTGACGGCGGTTGGCCAAGGTTCTTTTATCCTCTACCAGAGATAGAGACTTTGCATTTAATTTAAAAATTTTGTTGAATGATCTTCGTTCCAACTGGCTGGTCCAAATTTCTTCGATGTTTAATACTTCGATAGCAGTTCTCAGGTAAGAGCCCCAGGTGTTTGGTTCGTTTTCATTGTATTGTTTCTTGATCTCCAGCCAACATAGGTTGTTTAGTGTACCTATTTCAGACTCTCTAGGTTTCCAGCACCATTTTGCGAAGATAGCTTTCCGCTGGCAAAGTTGATTTTGTAGGCCGAATTCCAGGCGTATTTGTGCTGGGGATGCTCCTTTAAAAAGATTAAACACAGATTTATATATTCTTATCTGTAGTTTATTAAGGATGTTGGTTTCTTTCCCGTGCCATTTTTCTAATCCATATGACAAGGAAGGTAACACTTGGGCTGCCATTACTTTTAAAATGTGACCATACGAGGGGCATTGTAGTTTCTTTTGGAGCAGTTTGTAAGCAAAGGTGAGTGATTGTGCTTTGGCTATAATATCCCCACTTTGATCCACCATGGACATATTTCTGCACAGTTTAATGCCCAAGTATTTATATGTGGCTATCTCCTTGATTTGGGTATTCTTAGCGTACCATTTAAAAGATCCTCAGGTTGGGCCTGCTAGTCTCACGACCTTTGTTTTTTTATTGTTAAGTTCCAGACCTACTAGGTCGAAGTACTCTATTAGCTTGTTTATAACCCTCTGCAGGCCTATCGGTGTATGACTTAATTCCACAATGTCATCTGCATATTGCAGGAACTGGATTGTTTCGTTTCCCAATTTTGGTGGATGACCGTTTACCTGTTGGAGGTGGTTATTTAAGTCGGCTAAGTATACGTTAAAAAGACTTGGGGAGAGTACACAGCCTTGTTTTAATCCATTTCTTTTGTGTGTTTTTGATGATAATATTCTTCCATCCCCAAGTTTTACTTTAGCCCATGTTCTACTATATAAGGCCTTTATTATATCTGTAAGATTCTGAGGGAGTCCCCAATCTTCTAACTTTTTCCATTAACGATCTCTTGGTACTCTATCGAACGCTGATTTTAGGTCGACGTAGCATGCCAGTAATCCTGTCTTCTTTTTTGCAGCTCTTTCAATTAAAAGTGCCAAAACGGTAAGATTTGTAGTGCAACCCATGCCTTCCCTAAAACCAGTTTGGAACTTCGGGACTATTTTGTTTTTATTTATCCACTCTTGTAGCTGCCGTAATATACAAGATGAGAAAAGTTTTGCCTCTACATCAATTAGGGCTATCAGCCTGAAGTTCCCAGGTTCCGTTCTACTCCTGTTTTTGTAAATAGGATGGAAGATATTACGGTACCAGGATCCTGGTATCTTTTTGTCAGTGAAGATTTGATTGAAGAATGGAGTGAGGTAATTTGCCCAGAAGTCGGGATCTTTTGTAAAAATATGGCATTTGGTAGCCCATTGGGGCCTGCTGCTCCTTCGGCTTTTAGTTTTTTTATCAACAGGGTTGTTTGTTTCACCGTTGTTAATGGTGTTTCTGTTTCCCATTTGTCCGATATGTGGGAGGTTTCTATCTTTCCCGGTACTGGGCCCTTGTTTAATTCATTCCTTGCTTCTGTAATCCGGATGTCAGGCATGGGTGTATTGTATAGCGTTTTGATTATGGGAAGCAATGATCACAAGTATGTCACTGACGTGACAATTCTTTAGTGACATCCTTAACCATTGTGACTCCAGGCATTTCAGCTCATAACTTGCACTGAAGTAATAGTTTCATATGGACTGCGCTGCTAAAAAATCATAAAGTATAGGACGCAAGAGTGGACTACTGTTTATATTGCTAGCTTCTAACCAAAATGAAAGCATTGGTACTGGAGTGGATGTATATCCTTAAAGATAGTGTCTGGTCACTATGCACCTTTGCGTACCTATTAAGGTGCATCACTTTCGCCCCTCTGGAGACAGGTGAAAGCTTTTGTGAGCTATGTTTGTACAATTGTTTGAATGTTGCCGCGTGTTTGACTGCTAGCGCTGATCTTAAAAATTGTCACTCATTCTGAGCTGTTTTAAAATCTGTGTATAGAATTCTGATTTTTAGAAAACGCTAAATACTCACCACTTAGTCGGCACTCCCCAGCAACCCATTAACCAAACATCTAGTAGAGGACATGGATATTCTACAGCTAACACAAATAATTAATCAGCCAACACATAGGGCTGGACATATTTTAGATCTCATCTTCTCCAATATAGGAGCCATTGACATCAATGCGATTAAACCATTGATATGGACTGACCACTCTATGATTGTGTTCACTATTAAAGTACCTACCAAACACTCTAAACCATTGCCCCCAGCAACAGCATCAGCTAGGAGCTGGAAAAAAATTTCTGTAGAAAAATTCCAGAATCATTTTACACATCCATCCATAGGAAACACCAATATTAATAATGAAATAGAAGAGCTCCAGAATAATATCAAGTGAGCGCTGGAACACTGCTCAGCTCCACTCTCTAAACATAAACGGAGAGGCACAGTCTCAGAGAAGTGGTATGGACCTGAATTAAAATCTTTAAAAAGGAAATGTACATCTTGCGAACACAATTGGAGGCTCAATAAAACCCTAGAAACGAGAGCCATATACAAAAGGGAACTTGCGCTTTACAATAAAGCTATTAGGAAAGCAAAGAAAGACTATTTCTCATGGAGGATAACAGAAAGCAAAAATTCCTCAAAAGAACTATTTAAAATAGTCAAAGAGCTATGCAGCCCAGCTAATCTATCAGTGGATCTTACCCCCTCGCAAGAAGGTTGCAATAAAATTAATGAATATTTCTGTGAAAAAATCGATACGATCTATGCCTCTTTTTCCAACATCGAATCAAAGCAACCACAACCTCCTGTAACATCTCCAGTTCTGGCTAGCTGTCCTAGATTCGGCCCTTTTTCAGAGGAGGAAGTGGGCAAAGCTATGTTGGAAGTAAAATCAGGCTCCCCACTGGACCCATGCCCGCATCATATCTTCTCACGACTAACACCAATAATTTGCCCAGCTGTAACCAAAGTCTTTAATCAATCATTGAATTCTGCTGAATTCCCGAAGTATTGGAAAAATGCCATAGTTACTCCCTTACTAAAAAAAGCAGGGTCTGATATTCATAACCCGGCAAGCTATCGGCCTATTTCCCAACTTCCTTATTTGTCTAAGGGGATGGAGAAGTTGGTCAACAGGCAGCTTTCAAAATTCTTAGAGACCAATGATCTACTGGACAGTTCCCAAATAGGGTTCCGGGCCAACAATTGCACCGATACAACACTCCTGGCAGTGTCAGACAATATCCGAACCAAGGTAGATCAGGGAAAGACAGTCGCCTTGATTTTACTAGACCTCTCGGCGGCATTTGATACCGTCCCACACCACCGACTCCTGGAAATCCTAGCAGCCAAGGGTATCCGGGAAAAGGCATTAGGATGGCTGCAATCTTTCATGCAAGACAGAACACAGTCAGTACGGATGGGTGATTTTGTTTCGTCTCCCCGGAACATCAAATATGGGGTCCCACAAGGGGCCTCATTGAGTCCAACCCTATTCAACGTGTTTGTCTCATCACTAGCCGAGATAGGGAGAAAGTGGGGTGTTGGGATCTGCTCTTACGCAGACGACACCCAACTAATGATTTCATTAGATGAAGAAGACAACCCTAAGGATAGGCTACTGAACTGCCTGACTGAACTAGCCAATTGGATGCACAATTATTGTCTTAAACTAAACTCAGACAAGTCTGAGATTCTGCTGTTTGGTAGACATACACACCTATGGGACAACAGCTGGTGGCCCACCACTCTGGGCACCGCTCCTATCCCAGCATCAACGGCCAAAAATTTAGGTGTGATCCTAGATAATACCTTGAGCATGAAAACCCATGTATCTACAATTTGTGGCAAAGGCTTCGCACAACTCAAGATGCTCCGGCGAGTTTTTCCATGGATCCCCACTGAGTGTAGGAAGATATTTGTCCAGTCTTTATTAATGAGCAGGCTGGATTACAGAAATTCCCTGTTTGTGGGAATGGCGGACTATCTGTTCGCGAAACTACAAGTCGTACAGAACGCTGCGGCAAAAGCAATTTGCAATAAAAGAAAGTACGACCCAGCCAAAAGCTGCCTGCGTGAGCTTCACTGGCTACCAATGAGACAGAGAGCTATCTTCAAGCTAATGTGCATAACGCATAAAGCTATGCACAACACGGGCCCTCGTATCCTAAAAAATAAAATCAGATTCTATGCTCCCACGAGAAACCTGCGTTCCTGTACGGCTGCTAGAGCAAGCAACACTCGTGTGAAAACAGCTAGGATGGGTGGACGGGCGTTCTCCCACCTGACGCCAAACCACTGGAACAAGCTGCCGCAGGAACT
This sequence comes from Lissotriton vulgaris, assembly GCF_964263255.1. Lineage (NCBI taxonomy): Eukaryota > Metazoa > Chordata > Amphibia > Caudata > Salamandridae > Lissotriton > Lissotriton vulgaris. The sequence goes on along the minus strand of NC_141685.1, from coordinate 1,584,387,956 downwards.
CAGACTAACAGAATGTTATTTGTCTTTCAGGAAGCAATTAAAAACATTTCTCTTTCCAAAATCTGACTAAATACAATCCTTACTCTGCTATCTGTTAACTACTCACTACTGTCAGGACAGTGCCGTGATATCCCATTGGGGATGATTGTTTGCGCTCTCTAAATACCATTGACATTGACATTGACATTGACTCCCCTTGCCTGCTCTCCTTTCCCGAGGCCTCAGCCAATCGGCCGCAAGGAGGAGGAGTTTGAGGTGGGACTAGGTTTCATAAGCGGCTGCAGGGCGGGAAGCGGGCAATTGTTTGAATGTTGCCGCGCGTTTGACTGCTAGCGCTGATCTTAAAAAATTGTCACTCATTCTGAGCTGTTTTAAAATCTGTGTATAGAATTCTGATTTTTAGAAAACTTTGCTAAATACTCACCGCTTAGTCGGCACTCCCCTTGCCTGCTCTCCTTTCCCGAGACCTCAGCCAATCGGCCGCAAGGAGGAGGAGTTTGAGGCGGGGCTAGGTTCATTATGTTGGGCTTATCGTGGGAGTGCAGCAGACGCACGCAGCGGGTGCGCCGAAGGCGCACCAAAGGAAAGCCAGTCTGCGCCCGTCTGCGCCTGCCCGGGCCCAGGGGCGACGCACTATGACCAATTTACCACCTATTTTTCCGCGGAGCTCAGATCACTAACGCATACCTGCCCCTCTCTGGACTCCGCAACGCATAGTCGCTTAGTGGCTAACGGCATTCTCATTCCCAGGCGTGGTCTCTTCCCCCTCCCACACGTGAACCTCTTCACCCTTCTAGCGCAAAAACCTCATTGTCAAGTGACACCAACCTCCACTTTCTTTACCTGAATACCCGTTCCCTGGTAAAGCATCAACTGGACATTTTCTTGCTCCTAACCACTGATAGACCCGACGTTCTCCTCATTATCGAAACGTGGCTAACCCAAGACTCTCTGCCTGATATTCTTGCAGCTCTCCCTTCTGACTATTACATACTGTCAGTCAACCGCCTTTCTGGAAGATGGGGGGTGGTGTCGCTGCTATAATCCATAAGGACCATAAATTTACCACCCTGTCCTCCTTGGTCCTTCCAGAGGTCGAGAATTTAGTTGTAAAACTGGACACAGATACTGGGCCCTTAGTGTTAGTACTTATCTACCGACCCCGTCAGGCAATGTCCACCTTCCCGATCTCTCTAAGTGAGCAAATAGCCGCCCTAGTCGTAAACTTTGCCACGGCCCTACTAGTCGGAGATCGGAACTATTGGTTCAATGATGCCGTGGGCGGGCCCCATGCCATAGAACTTTCTGAGCTCCTCTCCAATCTGAACCTATCCCAGCATGTGCGTACTCCCACCCAAGAAAAGGGACACATTTTGGACGAAATATGGTCACATAATCTCTCCCTTTCTACTCCATTAACCACCCCTTGCATCTGGTCAGACCACCACCTTATACAGTTCTCGATCATCATTTGTGGCCAGTTAAAGACCACCATCCCGGTTGGTGGTATGACCAGGAAGTGGGAATCCTTAAATAATCAGGACTTTATTAACAACCTCAGCCATAACGTAAACTCTATGGAAGAGAAGCTCTCTGGATGGCTATTGTCAGCATGCAATGAACATGTCCCGCTCACGAAATTCTCTCGTGCCCGCCGCTCAGACGCTCACAAATGGTTCTCCTCCGATCTCAAAAAACAAAAACTTGAGTTACGCCAATTTGAGAGGAAATGGAGACTTGGCTACTCCACAGAAGGCAGGGAACAATACACGATTGCTTGCAGAGAATATAAAAAAGCCATATTGGACACCAAAGCGGCTTATTTCTCTGAGAGAATACTAAATGCTCACAATAAATCGAAGGAAATATTTAGGGTAGTGAATGACTTGTGTAATGATGATAGAACAGCACCTGCCCAAGCACCTATCCAAGAGCTCTGTAACTCCTTAAATGATTTCTTTATGGACAAAATAGCTACTATTAAAGACAGCATACCTAACAGTGCCAACTTGGACTCCCTGGAAGACATGCCTAGCAACCTCTCCACATTAGATCTCTTTCCTCTTATCGACCCTGGCATACTAGCGGAACTAATGACCCGGGTCAAATCTGGATCACCCAACGACTGCGGTCCACCCCACATCCTAAAAGACTTCTTCTCGGTCATACCTCATTGTGTACTCCCCTCCTTAACGAGTCACTCGCGCAGGGCATGGTCCCTTGCGCCTTTAAAAACGCAACAGTGGTTACCCTTATCATAAAAACAGGGGCTGATCCTACCAATCTCTCTGACTACCGCCCTATATCTCTCCTCCCTTTTGGGGCTAAAATATTGGAAGCATATGTGGCTAGGTGTCTTTCCAACTTCATTGAATCCTCAGACTACTTGGAGCCGAACCAAGCTGGTTTTCGTCCTGCGCATTCTACTGAGACTGTGATTCTGGCAGTCCTGGACACCATCAGATCAAACGCAGATAGGGGTATCCATCAGGCCCTAGTGCTTCTGGACCTGTCAGCTGCGTTCGACGCGCTCGACCATACCATCTTACTGCACCGTATCTAACAGGCCGGCCTGCGAGGTCCCGCACTTAGCTGGGTCAAATCCTTTCTTGCCGAACGTACTCAGGCAGTCAGGCTCGGGAATCTCACTGCCCCCAAGCTCATTTCCACTTGCGGGGTCCCTCAAGGCTCTTCCCTGTCCCCTCTCTCGTTCAACCTATACCTTAGGCCCCTGTTACACTCTTTAAAAAAACTAAAGGTCACCATTTTTAATTATGCCGATGATCTGCAGCTAATATTTCCCCGTACTGTGTCACTTGAACCTGAACCACTTGAAACTTAACCCAGGTAAGATGGAATTTGTGCTTCCTGGGAAAAGCTACAACAATTGGGGCCCGCACTACTGGCCGATAGAACTAGGGCCTCCTCGCCCTCTCCCTCTGTGAAAAGTCTTGGGATCATCATTAATACAGATCTTTCACTTAGAGGTCAGGTGGGAGCAGTGATCTCTTCCAGATTCCATCAATTGCGTAAAATCAAGAAAATCGACCATTTGCTGAACCACTCGGCTCTCATACAGGTGGTGTTAGCTTTGGTACTCTCACGGCTTGTTTTCTCGAACTCATCTATCTTGGTTTATCAGCATCTCTAACAAGATGCCTACATATCGTTCAAAATCAAGCAGCCAGACTTCACGCCATCTCCCTTACGTATAGGAAGATTGTTAATAACTCCCCTGAGCTGTTGCACTCTCTTAAAGGGAAATGGGAGGTGGACGGGTTGGAAATTGATGAAGAGGAATGGAATGGAGCGCTGGCATCCCCGAGGGAGGTGCCTAAATCGGCCAGACTCCGTCTGATTCAACTTAAAATACTTAATTGAGTGTACATTTCAGGCACAAGGCTGCGACTTATGGGCCGTGGCTCTGACAGGCTTTGTTGGAGGGGATGCGAGGAGGCGGGGTCGTTTTTTCATATTTTGTGGGAATGCCCTCTCATACAGCGATACTGGAAAAGAATACACCAATGCATGCATGAGGTATGGGGGGGTGAAATTGCGAGTGGAGGCTAAATGTTGCCTGCTGAATATATGGGAACCCACCGATCTGTCTACACGGGGTAGAACATGGACTACGCTTGGATTTGTAATTGCAAAACGTAATGTAGCTAGACTCTGGGGGGCTGGTATGCCCCCAAAGATTGACCCATGGAAAAAAGACATGGACTGGTGCATGCTTCAGGAAAAGACAGTTTACGTGGCGAGGGGCTGCCCACAGAAATGGGTTGACATTTGATCCAGCTGGAATGAGTATAGAGGACAAGTCTGCGATCCTTCCAGGGTTGACGAACCACTCGAATTGTTTCATAACTGATGTAATCCTGCTCACTGTAAAGTTTGTATCTGTGATTTCAAGCGCTGAGCCTTGCTTTTGCCTGGTACGAAAATGCAGAAAATGCTCAAAATGTGATGTACACTATTGTCTCTTTCTATGAAGTTAATAAAAAAAAAAATCAGCCAGACTTATTCATAAACAACCTAAATGGCTCTCGGGCAGACCCCTGCTGTCGAATGTCCACTGGCTACCTATAGCTCAGCGGGTCGCCTTTAAGTCCGGCTGTTTGGCCTTTGAGGCCCTTCACGGCAAAAGTCCCAGATTCATCAACTGCATGATCCTAAAGTATGTCCCTGCTCGAAGTCTTTGATCGGCTCACCTCCACTTGCTCACCATCCCCTCCTTTAAACGGAAGCGGCAAGGAGGCTGCCGCTTTGCCTACCTTGCTCCTAAAGTCTGGAATTCCCTCCCTTTGACAATCAGGAGCTGTGACAATCTCATGGGGTTCAGGAAAGCTTTAAAGACCTGGCTGTTTGAGCAAGCATATGCATAGTTACCCGGCTGCAACATTCTTTACGTTCAGCGCCATGAAGCCTATGGGTGTCCGTGCGCATTAGAAGTTGTTATTAACATAACATAACATAACATAACAGTACTTGATTTGCCATTTACTTTTTCCTATTCTACTATGTCTTATATGGTGTAGTGGATCTTTATCATGTCATCAAGATGATCTGGCAATAGGGGATTGCTTTTGGGAGTTTCTAATCTCTTTCACATTCTATTTTTTTCAAACATTTCTAACTTTCTTCACAGCAACTGTGATCCTTCAGAAACTGCAATAAAAAAAAACATTCTGGTGAATGTGAAAAAGATTTACCACTGGAATCTCATTAAAATCCTTATTTTTTCATTCCCCTTGGGCAAAAAAATCCAACTCCACCTACGCATAAATGTAAACCTGCAGTCAAATATCATATTATAATAGCTATCATGATCATCTCACTAGATCTTAACCTCGCTATACCTTCTGACAGAAGCTGCCTCAAAAACGTCTTGCACATCATTTTGAACCTGTTTCTCCCACCCACTTACTCTATTATTCACCTTCATTATGAAGGGAAATTCCAGGATGGTGTTGAGATTCTTCACAAACATTCAAGTGCCTTTAAATGATATATACAATACATAGTGCTTGAACTCAAATCTCTCATCTTCAACCCACTAGGCTGCCCCTCACGGATCATCCCCTGATGCCAATCCCACCTTTGTGGAACATTGTCTGGAGGGCAGGACATCTGGCCACTTCTTTCTCTTCTCCATCAACATTTTCACTTGATTTGAAGCACCGTTGGGGTGATCCCTGCCGCTGGGCTCTCACCCTTCCTCTGTAATGATGACCTCCACAACACTCCAAGAAGTTCCAGACCATGGGGCACGTGCCCTTTCTTCCCACTTGCTGGTATATATATTTAATTTTCCAGTGACCTCTTTGCATTCAGTAGCCCAGTCTTCTACACTGTGCCACCAATGTGGCCCACTTGCAGTCCATATCATATGCTCTGGATCCCCCTCCTGCCCCCAGAAGGATGACATTGATAAAGTGTCTTACCATTGGTTAGTGTGAGGGCATTTTTGTGAGGCGGGGTAAGATGCTGCATTTCATCTCGCGCGCCAGGTCAGCGACACTGATTTTACAAATACAACTCTGTGATGGAAAACGCAAGAACCGAACCTCAGACCTTTGAGTTCGGTGAAGGGATCTCTTTCTCCAGCCTCATTGAATGGATAGCAGTGCACTTGTCATACAGGAATTGCTCATATCTTTGCTCGTTCGTAGATTGTTCGCAGTCGTGGTGTTTCAGGCAGAGTGAGTGAAAATAGCTCTATACAGGTTGCACATTTTGCAAAATTGCAATTACCAATAGCTTTATTGCCCTATGACTTACATTTCATTTAGCAGCCTTCAGGCTGCCTTTGGGCTTCCTTTCTTCTGCAGGTTCTCTTGAGCTGCTTTGATGGTGGAATTGATGGGTTCATTAAAAAAGCGTTTGTTCCTAACCAACGTCAGCGGCAGTGTTTATGCTCTTCCTGCTATTACAGCTCGCTACTTCGCAGGCACTCTTTTGGCTCAGACAATGCAGCAGATATTGAACGCACGTTTATAAATGCTTCTTTAAATCGATGAGTACACATGTTGAGACTATTTCTCTAATTATCCAGGTGTGTCTGTAGCAAATGCTTTTACAAAATGTAATTGATTTTGACAATCACAAATACATTCTGTGCAATTTATTTTCCTCCATGCTCTAATGTATGGGACTACTGGCATGCATGCACCCACTAGTGTGGTTTGAATGTCCTAAAATGCATAGAAACCCACTCCTTTGGGGACCGTGAGCTGACGTAGGTCTGGGGATTCATCAAATCACAATACAAATAATAGTGGAGGGTCAAAGGTATGGAATTCACAAATCAGCCATGAATCCCTGGGGTTGAATGTGCTGCTAGATTTATTTTTTGCCTGCCAGTGATTTCCCAGCTAGGAAAGTATTGTGAAAAAACGAGAGATAGTTAACCAGAAATGTAGATGAGGGCGCGGTGAGTGTGTGAACTCAGTAATCAGAGACTTCATGTATGGCCAGTAAAGGATTAGCGCATATAGGGCCATATGTATGAACACATCTTCCCATAGGCACACAATGGGTAAAAACCTTTGCTACATCTGGCCCATGGTGCTACTTTTAAATTATTTACCATTTCAATCATCTTTTATTGCAGATTTAATAATGATGTCTAAAGCGCTGCACAGTCACACAAACGCATCATTTCAAAAATGGTCTCGGCCTGAATTTTCAAGTATGAGTTGTAGAGCAAGTATCCTTCCATCAAATAAACTCCTAAATAAAACACTGTCTTTCATACCCCCTCAACACCACCTCATGGTGTCTGGGCCCGTGGCCCGTGGTTAACTTAAGACTTGACTATGGTAATGCTTTGTACATCGAGCTACTAGTCTAACAAATAAAAAGTTTAAAAAAATGCAAAATGCAGCAGTAAGGCAGACATTTGACTACAAATTAAACCAATAGCAGTCCACCCTGGCCTCAACACCCAGAGGTGAGAAAAGAAGATCCTGAAAGTTAACATGGCCTGCACAGCTGCAGTTACTCTTGAAGGATATGCCCTGGAAGAGGTTGAGGCCTTCACCTACCTGGGCACTGTCATAGACAAGCAGGGATATTGCCCAACAGCATAGAATCAGAATTATAACCCCCAGGTGTATATAGTACAATACCCCCCCCCCCCCCCATGCTAAAAGACCCTAGCTTGATTAGAAATAACCATTAAAGTGTTGATTTGATATGCATATATATAATTTGAGGAAGCCAACGACACCTGTAAAATGTTTGATTTGCCATGGTTTCCTTTAAATATGTTGAAATTGGCATTGATGAATTTATACACAACCCAACACGCCATCATATGATACATAAGACCTTAGTCTTATGAGAAACATGTACCAATAGGTTGATTTAATATGTTAATGCAGAATTGATTGAAGTCACTTGAGCTTGTAAAATGGTTCAAAGAGTCCTCAAACATGTGCAAAATGTTTTTGAATAAGTGAATAACAATAATCAATATTCCGGAAAATCATGGTAAACCCATTTTGTTGTTGCCAAAACTGCAAATCAGACTATGAATATGGTGTAGACTATAACCGAAGAATAAAAACCAGGGGCCTCATTTATGACTTTTTGCCATAGGGAAGCGCAGCAGGCCTTCCTGCTGCGCTTCCCTACGGCAAAAGAAAAGGGCAGAAATGCGCCGTATCTATAAGATACGGCGCATTCCTGCCCTTTTCCCCTCCGCCGGCGCACAATGGGCCAGCGCAGGCACCCTTGCACAATGGTGCAAGGGTGCCTGCGTTGCGGGGAAGATTATTTTTGTACAGGAAGGGAAACCTTTCTGTACAAAAATAATCACAAGAGGCTTTTCCTCTTTCTATGTGTGCTGTAGAATGCAGCACACATAGAAAAAGGAAATACGAGGAGAAATAAAGACATTTCTCCCTGTTGCGCCTCCCTTACGCCTCCCCTGGGGAGGCGTAAGCTTTTGGCACTGCTTCAGAGTTACGATTTCTCGTAAATCTGGGGCAGTGTCAAAAGGCCATGGATGTTGCTGGGAACGCCCCCAGCAATACCCATTGCACGCCCCTTTAACGCAGAACACTGCGTTAAAGGGACTGATATTTATCAGGCAGCAGTACGCCACAAAAACTGGCGTACTGCTGCCTGATAAATACCACGCAGGCTTCTGCGCCACGGAACTTCATGAAAAGTGAAGTTCCGATGGCGCAAGTGGCCTCATAAATGAGGCCCCAGATTACAAAGCTGCAAAGGCGACACCACGCTGGGCAAACACACTTTAGGATAAAGTTGGATGAAGTGTAGATGCCAGGCAACCTGACAGGAAGTGCATGGGTCAGGCAGCCTTTAAGTAGGGCATGGCACAGCTGCCTCCGCTTTCACCGCGGTCGGCTCTGCACATACCCGAGGAACAAACAGACTCCCACGACAGAAGCCAGTCCCTTCCATTCAAGGTAATTTATCAATTCACACCCTCAATGCCCAGACCCATGCTTTCCCTGATCACACATTGTGCGTCAAGCATGCAGACATGAACACAATGCACCATCAATGCCTGAAACCACAGGGACTCTAAGACTCACGGGCTGACTGTTTCCGATATACACCACAAGCTTGCAGCCAGAAGTGCATTTTGGCTACCACCTAATCGGTTAACATAATGATATACGTGCCATATATCAAAAGATCAGGCACATGCATGGACCTCCAGGCCACACACTTACTGACAAAAAATGGCCCCTTGCAGGCATTTGTATTTTTAAGAAAGGCACAGGATGATTAAAACATCATTTACTGTAACATACACCCCAGTCCTAAATTATGATTCAGGAAAGGTGACGACTATTACTTTAACCCCCATTAGAACTCCCAAAAATCCATTGGACCCTTCTGAAAAACCTGCAATAAGGTATTATTACTCCTCAGTTCTATTCCCTTCCATGAAATTAATAAGGATTAGAATGTATTCAAGCCTCCAAATGAAAACTTTTAACAGCATATAATCATGTTCTACGTTCATTCCAATTTAGGGCCACACGCTGAAATAAGGTACAGAAATCCATCACACAACTTAAGGAAAGCAGCAAGAATTAGCGGCCTTAAGGGTATGTTTCCCTATTAAGTTAATTGTTATGTGGAAACTATTTTCATGTAGCGTTGGTATAGGAAATACAAGGACATCTCACAGATATTAATTGTTGATTTAATATTCACACAGTGTCCACAAAGTGTACTGCCCTAAAGAAAACCTTCCTTGAAACACACTCCAGGCCCAACATGCGTTTCAACAAGCGTCAAAAGGCGCTGGCGCACCTATGAATGTGGCCAGGAGCTATCATTAATTGTAAAAATTACGCATTGATTTGTGCATTACTGATGATGAAACTTATTATCTCATCTGTACAAAGATCATTCCTCTGACCAGCATTAGAATAGGGTCAAGCAGTACATTGTGGACTGCACACAAGAGGGTTCAAATTGAGCATCACCCCACTAACTAGACAATGTGGGACACTGGACATTCATTCTTTATCTTTCTCCTTATATGTTTAATACCTAATGAGATGTAGTATTCATGCCTGTATATGCTTTGTTCTTAATTAATGTGTTCATAATGTATACACCATTAAATGTGTGAAAAATGTTACTTGTATAGTGCCTATTTTGTCTTTAAGTGTTAAAAAAAACTATTGAGAAACAGGACTCCTTATTTATTTTCTTGGTTTTAGGATTAATCCTTTAGGTGTGATATATCTCAGTGTACAATATTTGAGTATTTGTAATAACATGTCATTTGATTGACGATTGGAGAAACAATATATAGGTTTCTTCAACCAAGGAAATATTAGACTGAAGGTGTTGGGGATACTGTTTTATGACAAAAAATTTATTTATCCCAGCCCCCAATGTCCCGAACGGGATCACTCTCCTTTATGATATACATAGACAAGCAAGGCAGCACAGATGCCAATGTCAAGGCAAGAATTGGCAAAGCAAGGGGTGTCTTCATTCAGCTAAAGAAGATCTGCAGCTCCAAGGACCTAACGCTGCAAACCAAGATCAGGTTTTTTAACACCAATGGAAAATTGGTCCTTCTGTATAGAGCGGACATTTGGAGGACACCAGTGACCACCACCTACACAGTCTAGACCTTCATTAACACTTGTCTCAGTAAAATCCTCCAAATCCGCTGACCAAACACCATAAGCAACAATGACTAATGCAAGCTAACTCCCTGCTCATGAACAAATCAGGAAAAGACGTTCGGGCTGGATATGTCACACCCTCCACAAACCCTCACCAAACACCACTAGGCAAGCCCTAACCTGGAACCCTCAAGGGAAAAGGAAAAGTGGAAGTCCAAGAAACACCTGGTGCGGAGGCCTCACAGCTGACTGGAAGGAGATGGGTTACACCTGGAGTCAGATTGAAAGAAAAGCCTAGGACTGAGATGGCTGTTGAGACCAGGTTGATGGCCTATACCCCAGGAGGGGTAGTAGGCATAAGTGAGTAAGTCCACCCTAAGAAGCCTTTATTGGCCTCCATTAAAAGGCAATATCCCATGATCTTCTGCCCTACATACACATGCATTGAAGGTTCATCACCCAAATGCCTGCAGGAAAAACAAATATTTACTACACTTCCACATGCAAATTACACTCAGCAGAAGAGATTATCCTGGTCTTTCCCAGAACCAGATGCAAGCACAGCAATGACTGACACTTCTGCCCCAGGGAATCGGTCAGGCCCAATCCCTGCTGAAGTTCAGAATAAAACTTGAAACACACCTGTTTTAACTTCTGTATTGCACCATCAATACTGCCTAAGTATTCCATCAAAAATGCCTCACAAACGTCTACTAGGCGTAGTCACTGTAACTATGGCCACCCAACCATGGCATTAAATTGACTTGGCCCCGCATTCTGTAACCTCAGTCTGCCCTGTCAACATGTGTATGACCTGGTGAGGCCAACTGTACATGGTCAATTTAAGCAAAACCAAATAGTGTGCTAACAGGTAAATCTTACCTCTTTTTCTCTGTATGCTGATTCCATGTTTCAAATGCTCATAGAATCAATTGAGTTTTTGCAGTTGCAAGATACAATCAAAAATAAACGTAACATTATTCTACATCTTTTCCATTAATCAAAAAACTAACATGTTTACTTCAATACTCGTGAGCCAAAAGGAACACATTATAAATTGAACTACTGTGGCTTTGAAAATACAAAAATGAAATATTCTAAGGTGTATTTTTGCAAAAACACACATAAGGTATCATTCAGAATGAGTAAAAGTAATATATTAATCTAGTAACCCCCCCTAGATGGTTTGGACCTTTTGAATAAAAAAGGAACTAGTACAAGTACAGGTTTTGCATGATAACATTTCAACAAGACTAGAATATAGGATACCACAAGGTACAACACTAAATGCAAACACAAAAAAATGGTTTTGTCATGGATTGATAAACAATCTTTAGGAAGAAGGAGTTGTTGATTAGTGTAGATGTAGAAGACGAAAGGGTCTTCCTTTGCCAAGTTATTCTCCTCAGTGAAAACCAGCCACCTACACAAACATTGTTTTGAGCCAAGCATTTGCCTCTTGGTAGTACCCCCTTCATATTCAAAATTCTTACAATAACCCAGAAAAGAGATTGTCTCTAGCTGGATTATCCTAGTAGAATGCCTATTGCCCCATAAATATTCTTGAACATAATGGTAAGATAATTTTTCAGGTGGTATTACGATAGCAGTATTATATTTAAGTATTAAAGAGAGGTCTGAAGGCAAATTTCTCATCCTTCACACGCAAAGCACACATGGCTACATATAGCTGGTGTACATTCGGTGGAGCCAACATGAACAACATTGAAAGTTTTTTAATGATTAACCTTCCTATGCTTCAGTTCCCATTGCAAAAACTATAATGAACTAAGGCTAGCTAGAAAATCAAGATTAGAAGACTAACACACAGCAAGCTGCGTTTTGTCAAAACGCATGCATTTTGCTCTGCCTTATCTAATTGATTTGACATAATGTCAAATCCTGACAATAAAAGATTAGATCAATTTATTGATCCCCAGAAGTGATGAAGAGACAGGTTACATGTCTTTTCAATGTCGGTGTTCTATGATGTTTCATTATTCTTCTTTTACCCTCATTATTTTCATAATTATTGTGTATTTGGTTGTAACCCCTGTACCAAAACACAAAAGAATTAAAAATGAATCACAGATGAAAAAATAAATAATGCCCATATTTTTTCCTTCTTAATCTTAAATACAATCTCTTGAAGTTGCTATCACAATAGCTAAGAAATCAGTAACCTGCTTAAACCTTTTTATGGGCTTTTATAGCATGTATGCCCACACATGCTTGGTATTTGCAGAGCACAAACCTAGTTCGAGAGCAAAGGAGTGCTGAACAGGGCTAGACGCCTAGCAAGATACAGTTATTGTGTGAAATCAAAGGAGACCGACAGGTCAGGGGTGGTGCTCTCGAGGTTTCTTCAGTATTTTTCTCAATTGTAGGAGAAATTATACTTATTGATCTTGATGAAGATGCTATTCCAGATCTCAATACCATGAACCGAGAAAGAATGCCTTCTGTTTTTTTCCTTCTTGCAAAATTTGTGTCTAGTCTGAAACCATTTACGCTCTTGGTTTAGCATTGTTCCCTAGACAGGACTTGTTTGTTTGCTAAGTAAGCTAGGGTCTTGTTGAGGGTTTATAAGTGATGCAGCTCATCCTGAAGTTGAATTACGCTGGAAGAGGGAGCCAGTATAGGTATTTTCTCATGGGGGCAATGTGGCCTAAATTTGCAGGGCTCTTGATGAGCTGTGCCGCTAAGCGCAAGATACCTTTTACGGATACCAAGGTGGTGTCAGGGAGACCCTGAGCAGAGCATTTCCTCTATCTTCAAGTTTCAATACTTTATTCAACAGCATTGTCATAAAAGCATTTTTTCCCTATTCTAAACAGAAATAAATACTACGCTAAATTTAAGATCGACATAAAATACACATTAAATACAATCAGATACAGTAATGCTGGCGAATTATTTCAGCTTAAAAATTCATACATAAGAAATCAAAGTCACAGTACCCAGTTCATGATAAATGGGATTGATCTTAAAATTAGATATTTCCATCATGTATAATCAATTGCAGTTAAAGTGCGCGTGCGAATTATCCAGGACCATCCCAAGTATTTGGCTAAGGCGATTGCAAGACTGGGAGCACAGTTTGATCTTAATATTCTTAGTGCTTCTAGGTAGTTCCTTATACCCAAATTCCTGCAAACCGGTTTTAGCCATCTACTTCTTGGGGCAGCATATAGTGGGCAAGCGAACAAAAGGTGTGGGATGTCCTCAACGTGTACCTTGCAGTAACAACATGTATTTACATTGCCTGGAGACCATTTAAGAGTAAAAGCATTTAAAGGTAGGGAGCCAACTCTAAACTGGAAATACAACTTTCTATCCAGGGGTTTTGTGATCAAATCCCAGTACTGTTCACATTTGGGGATTATTTTAGACTCCAAGTACTGGGATGCCAGCATAGACGGTTGATTGGAAATTAAGACAGAATGATGTACCATGTCCCAATACATTTTTTTCAGTGACGCCTTAGATGGGAAGGCGGAGGGGTCAGTGGTAGTCCATAGGTGGTCTAGGTGCAATTTTTGAAGCAAGTTCCTGATTTCTTTAAGCCAGGTTATTTTATGGAACCGATCAGTGCTAATAATGTCCTTAAGAGCAGATGCATAATGACCCAGTTGAGGAGTGGTCTTTATGCGCCTCCAATATAAAAGTGGGCGCAATTGCGCCATGTCCTCGATCTTTTTCCTCCCAAGGTCATATTGGAGCGGAATCCATGGAGTACTCTGCGGGACACCAACCAACCTGCGAAGAAATTTGTTTTCTGCAGTTGCCAAGACGCTCAGATTGGTGAAGCCCCATAGCTCTGATCCATAAAGACAGGCGCCCAGCACCTTCATACTATAAATCTCCATTATGGGCTGAATAGGTTTTGTTAATGAGGATTTATGTTTTTGTGCTATGGCCCCGGCCAACTGATGGAACTTTAAGACCACAGAGTCCTTATGAGATTTCCAATTCATACTACCCTGCAAAGAAATACCAAGGTAGGTGAAAGCGTTCACTTGTTCCAAAAAAGACCCATTAAAATGTATTTTTCCCTTGAATTGCTTAGCAGGATTCAAATTCATAAACTTGGTCTTTGTAGTATTTAACTCCAATCCCCGAATCCGACAGAAATCTCCAAAGGCATCAATTGTCTTTTGTAATCCACTTGGGGTCCGCGAGACCAGTAGAGTGTCATCAGCAAACATTAATACTGGAACCCGCTCCCCATCTAGCATTGGAGCATCTGTTGGGGATTTCTTTAGAAAGTCTACTACGCCGTTAATATAAAGGGAGAATAAGGCGGGGGCCAGGACGCATCCCTGTCTTACCCCACGCTCCACGGGGAAAGAATCTGTGACGTCCCCCTGTGCACCCCACCTAATCCTAGCGTAGTTATTTTCGTGCATATGCACGAGCAAGGTCAATAACTCGGGGCTCATTCCAAGTTCACTTTAAACAATCCATAGTTTTTGTCGGGGTACTAAGTCAAATGCTGACTTCAAGTCAACAAAAACAGCATATAATCGGCCATTTGTCAAGGTCACGTTTTTCCAGTAAAGAGTTAAAAAATGGAATACCTGGTCGACTGAGCTGGTTAGGGTTCAGAAGCCAGCTTGGTACGGGGAAAGGATATCCTTATCATCTATCCAGGCTTGTATTTTATTTTGTATCATTCTACCCATCAGTTTTTGAGCTGAATCGATAAGGCTGATGGGCCTATAATTACTTGGTAAAGCCTTATCCCCTTTTTTAAAAACTGGGATGATCTCCGCACCCTTCCATGATGCTGGTATCATTGCTCCTTGCGCGATAGAATTTGCAAGCCATACAAAATATTGGCACCAGCTAACCCGGTAAGATAAAAATACATCTGCCGGTATTCCATCAATTCCTGGCGCCCTACCTCTAGTCACCCCGTCCAATGCTACATTTACATCTTTCAATGAGAATATTCCATGGCTAAAAAATACCATTTTGGGAAACGAATTGGATAGCGAGGTCGAATTGTCAGCATATTGTGGTTTAAAAAAATCCACCCATGCTTCCTTTGCTCCATGATTTTTTGGACACTCAGCAATTCCCGCCCTACCCCATTTTAAAATGGCCCAAAACTCTTTCTGCTGTTTAGCTGCACAGGCTTTTTTAAGATCTAACCATTGGTTTTCGTCCCATAACCTTTTTGCCCTAGCTTGAGCTTTTCTATAATCATCCCTGGCCTTCAACACTCCTTCTTTAGACCTTAACGATAGGCTGAGGTTCTGCCGTGCCTTTCTACATTTCCTCTATCTATCTGGAAGGAGAGGATTAAGGCTTTTACTGTTGTTCCTACATCATTCTTCTGGAGAAACAGCTTCAAGTTCTTCAAGATGGAGAGTTGGATTCAACTTGATTTGGTCTCCCTTGAAATCTCTTGCTTGAATGAAAGGTCTGTTTCGAGTGCGTATACCTGAGACGTTGAATGGTCTGACGTCTGGGTGAGTGAAGCCTGCTACATTTAAGTTGGGGAGCCAGGCTTGAATCTGGTGTTCTTTTGTGCTGTTGGAAAACAGGAGGAAATTGATTGTAATTCAGGAAATTAGATAACATCCACAATTGTGGAAGAATTTGAAAAATTGTATGTGGTTAGGTGAGGATATTGTCATGTGTTTCATAAGGTGCTAAACACTGGGGATAGCCTACTTCCTATTGTTGCATTATAGAAACCTTAGCCATGCAGCCCACCAAATGATGTGAATCTACTAAACTAAAGGAACTCAGTGACCATCATCTTAGCTTGAACGAAACAGCCTTGTATGTGAAGAGTATTAACTGTGCTGCGAACTACGCTTTTGGTTAGGTTAGAAAAATGTGATTTTGGAAGGCAGAAAGCGGCCCGGCATATTTTAGGATGCCATCTGGCTAATGCGTCATCGGACAGCAATCCTCAATGAAATCAGTTTCATTTTCCTGTGAGTCAAAGAACCTGCTGTGAACTTTGAATGTACAGCTACGGGCGGTAGAAATAGTGCTATCGGCATTAGGGGAATTATTAGTCAGAAAGTTAAAACGTCAAAGCATGGGAAAGGAAATTAGGGCGAGGGTTATAATATCTGTGCGAATTTGTGGACAGAGGTTTCTAACTAAAATGAATGTTGCAACTGAGAATAACAATTTTAAAATCTATGCAGGCCATGTTGAAATGAACGGTGTACATCCATTACATGTATGCCTTTATTCTTTTAAAAGAGTATCTGTCCAAGTCACCAGAATAATGTGCATAGTGCACGTGGCACTCTCTCTTTCCATGGCGTGAAAAAACAAAGCAAAAGCAAAGGGGATGATGGACGGAGTGTTGAAAATTGCAAGCACTCACCCCCAGTCAACTGATCTGGGTTTAATCCATCATCATTTATTAGCTCACTCGCCACCCGAGTTCAGAAATGGCCATATGCAAATCAGTCTGACCCTGTGCCTCATGGGAACAGTCCAGCCTGAAATGCCAAGCCATGTCTTCCCTGGACCGGAAACAAGCATCCTGGGACCGGTTTCTGGCTAATCAACCATCATCAGCCACGCAACATAGGCATCCAGATTATCAGGGAAGCATGGACGCTGTCTTTCATCATATAGAAAAATGCAGAGTCCAGATTATTTACAGGGATACAACTCCCAACCTATTTTCAGTACTTTTAAAACATTAAATACATACAGGGGCCGGTTCAGGAAAGTATGGATATAGATGTACAGACTACACAGCAAATAAATTGTGATGATACGTGCACAGGTTGACCCTTTGACTCTTCACACACATCAGATTGCGACCCGCGAGTAAAGTGTGCATATCGTAATGTATGTATACATGATATCCATATAGTAAGGTGACACACCAATATCACTAACCTGATACGTGTGTGATGTGCCTTTTGGTGTAAGTGTGGTGCATCTTTTTGGCACATTCCCAGGCTTACCAATTCCGGTAAATCTGGGAATACGGCAAAATCCATGGGCAGTGCATGGAAACACCCACACAAAGTCCATGGATAACAAGATGAGCAAAGTGTACTGGAATCAATCGGTGAATGTCAACAAAGAGAGCCCAGTTCGGAAATGCATTCTGTAGTACACAGAAGTGAAATTTATTTTCTCTAAAATGGGTAATCATTATAAGCAGACACCCTGAATGCCCGAGCCAGACATTATGTACCTGCCGGGCAGGGATACTTAGATTCCGGGTCAGTACATTTTCAGTTTCCCCCTAATTATCTGGTGCCTTTTTCACAGGTGCAAACATTGCTGAGACCTTTAAATAAAAAAGGCTTGAGCGTAGCATTAAAATATCATTTTATAGCACTAAAATAGATTCGGGTGTTAATTAAACAGAAAAAGCATGCACTACAAACAAACAGCATTTTGAAAGATGTTTATTCACCATAAATTTGACAGTATTTGTTTTGCGTTAAAATAAAGCAACACCTGTTCTTTTATCCTGGCCCAGCAAGTTCTGCCTGCCTCTCTGAGTAAATTATTTTGTGCTCAATTAAAACTGCATTTCATAACATCTGTTGAGTGTGTCACGTTTCTCAGGCAAATTAAGACAATTCTGCTCATTTGTGTACTTTTGCTGGTGCATACTTCCAAGCCAGTTATATTTAGTTACCATTACCTAAAGTATTTCTCCTTTTAGGCCTGGCTACAGGCAGCTTTAGCAGCGTTGTAAGGCATTATGTAGTCAAATCTGTTATAAAATATAATAAGAAAGATAGAGAGTGAGAGAGAGTTTTTCATGGTTTGTGGTTGCTTGGATGGGCTATCTATCAAAGCAATGGCATTTGGTGAATGGTTCCAATTCCCACTTGTGTTTATACTAGATTTGGTACAGGGGCATCAAGAAGTCCTCTTGTTAGACTTTGCATGTGACATAACACATGACATAGATTGGAATTACAAGCCAGTGTATTTTTGTTCCTGTATTTTGCATGTGCACTCAGTGACATTTTATGTGACGATTCATAGATTTTTGTTTACGATGTGAATCATCTATGAATGCCTCACCCTACCTTAACGAAACAGTGATTTTAACAAATTGCACTTGTAAAGCAATTTGTTCTACTTTGTTGTAATGTTACAAAGGGGCTAAATGATCACCTTTTTAGTTTTCAAAATAAAAATTTGCGTGCATATAGACTTTATTAAAGATGCAAACCGTTTGTTGCCCTTTATCAAAAATATATACATGACATTGTTTTGGTGTGTGTGCCTTGTAAGTAAACCGCTAGCAATGCTCATTTCATCCTCTGACTGTTCTTTGAGAGTGCATCATAACTCTGCCAATGCAGTCTATTCAGTAAGGGGCCTGCTCCCAGCTTGCATATCGTTGTTGCCCAAGATGTTGCTTCATTGAAGGATTTTCTTTCTAGAACACATGGGGACATCATAAGCAGTCACCAAACATTTCCCCTAAAATGGCAGGCACACTGGCTTTACCAATGTTTGTTTTAAAAAGTGATGCTGAAGCTGGTGTTATTTTTTGCACCAGTGAAGATGTCCCTCTAATTCCGTTTGAGGCTAGTTTGGTGCTTTTGAAATCTGCTCCATGATAGTGTTTTATTCAAGTGCACTGCAGCCACTTCTGCTTCAGAGACACTGAGTTAAAGTCCCATTGACATTGCAGCATTGCCCTTCCTGGTCCCCCTTCGGTAATCAGTGTGGAAGGAGTGCTGATGCTTCCTGTTTGTTTATTGGAGTATTCCCATATTGCCGTGATGCTCAGGTAAGTAAACGTTCAGCATTATTTGAAAGGAAAAGAAGGGCCCTTGTGAAATTGTCAACCCCCAATAATTCATTTACCGAAAGTGACTGAATGTTTTTAATCAGATAGTGGGAAGGGACTGCCATCATGGCTGACAGTAAACACCACATTTGGGGATTGCTGGTTCGGTGAAGATTCCTCCTTGGCCAATGGCTTTATGTTGAGCATCACATTCATATACAGGTGAAACTTCATTAGGTAAATGTGCTTTATGACTGTATGAGTGCCGTCTCCCCAAAGGTGTCATTTGCATGTCATTTACTTTGCATTCAGTGAGGTGTCGATTTGATATTCATTGTAACCTAATCATTGCCGTCAAGTCATTTTAGGTGCCGCTGTGTCATTTAATGCAGTCTATGATTAACTGTTCCTCGGAAGCAGGAGCCTATAGCACCTTATAGAATAAATCAACACTAATCAGAATAAATTAAATGATTGAAACACATAGCTGCACCCTATAAAATAAATCAGCAATAATTAGAACAAATAAAAACGTTGAAATACAAAGCTGCTTTTAGCAATTCATGTTCCTGCCTTATTTAAATGTTTAGGCCTGGAGTGTTATCATCTCCTCTTAGCATCACTCCTAAATGGAGGTTGACTACATATTTCTTCAGGCAGTTTGCATTCAACGCGACCTGCATGAATGCTTTGCAGGAGTTTGGTGCAATCGTTGAGGTCCAGCAGCTCAGCGTTCATCCATGACTCCGACTCTAGCTATCATCGCATGTCCTGAGGAGCTCAAACCTGGATACAGCTCAAGTTGAGGAGTGATATATTTAAGTATTCAACCCTTTGTTGTTCTTCAAAGCAGATTCGGACGTGGACCCTTTTTCCAGGTCCCCACCTTCACCTGTTTGTGGTGATCTACAGGTGAGTCCTTTTCAAGTAATATACCCATTGCCAGGACTGCCCATATATGGGCTGAACCCCAGTAATGGGTATATGCCATTTTTTCCACATATATCAGGCATATGTGTGCATCCGACACGTCTGAAGTTGAAATGTGCACACAGATATTGATATATTTGTAAAAAGTACTAACCACCACTGCAAGATCCCCGCCTCCACACCGCCGGTTCCGTGATCAACTTATAATATGGCAGTCTTCCTACCGCCATATGGCGGTCGGACTGCCAATCTCATAATAAGACCCTTAGAGAAATGGCAATTACATTCTTCCCTTTGCTTCCTGCATGTATGGTAAGCTGCTTGTTTTTTGTGCAAAACATAATGTAAACAAATAAAAAATTAACCATTCTTTATTTATTAATGAATAACTCCAAGTAATTGTTTCTTTTACCCAAGTCTTACGTGCAAATTCTTTTTTACTTGGTCACTGTTGCTGTGCACATTTCTCCACAGATCACTGTATTCCATATTTACTGCTCCATATATTTGCCTTCAATCCTGTTAACTGTGTTTCAAGCCATTGGCATTATTCAGATAAAGTTTTCCAAAGAGTGTCCAGCCTGCAGTCGGTGAGGGTGCTGAAGAACTAGATTGACTGATTATCTTAGATATCATTTACGAATATAAATATATAAATGCATGAAATGCTTCTATCCTGGATATTATATCACAGTTTAAATGGGGCAGTTAAGGGCTAGTATGGTACATCATGCTGTTAAGTAATTTTACTTACACTCTTTCTATGTATAACAATATAATATTTTTATTAAGAAATTGCAAACTGTCTGGGCGCTTTATTTCATATCAGTCTACATATACGTATGCAGTGTACAGCTGCACTGTCAGCCTAAAATGCCCATATATTTTGCCTTACCTTCTTTGACGTTGAATGCATCTCCTGGGTCCTATTACTTTCCCCAGATACAATAATACTGCCTTTCACAGTGTCAACCCCCAGGAGGATACAAAGCAAGGTTGTATATTCTATTTGGTGTCTTTAACTCCTGAATGAATGCATTCAATTCAGGTAATCCGCCTGGAATTTACTAGACAACCTGCTTCTTATATAGGAAGTGTTGTACGGTACACCATATTAAATAGAAAAAAACAGGGACTGCTATAAAAAATGTTTTCTATTTTGGAAAGTTGATGCAGGTATGGAAGCCAGCTATCAACCACAGGGGCTGGAAAACGACCTGCCAAATAAATATTTATCAGGCAGGCCATTTGCCACCCCCTGCGAATAGGAAATTTGCAGTATTTCCTATTAGTACACATATAGTACCACACATTGCAATCCCATTTGCAAACAAGTCTGTGTGCAAATGTCACATCCCAGTTTTGCCAATGGGAATTATACATCTGTACCCAAGTCAGCTTATGTATGGGAAAAGCCATGAAGCACACACGCATGTATTACATATTAATCACAAAATGGAATCTATTTCCAATTATTGCATGCCTTTGGAACTTTCCTGTTACCAGTGAACACAACATAATTGGCCATTTTCATACACACATTTTGATTTCTATTTGACTGATAGGCATATCCATGTGAGTGTCTAGTAAATACAATGTAATGTAACTTGTGGTCCTTCACAAACAGCTAGGAATGCATTTCCATCACTTATCATCTATACTTCTAACAGTGAGGAAACCACATAATCTTGCCATGTTAATACTGTTTTTACACAACATTCTGGTACGCTCTCTATGGAGCAGCAGTGCTCTCCTGACCAGACTTCAACTACATTTCTTCTGCTGTGAAAACCATAAAAAGGTCTTTGTTGGACCTGGCCCTTTTTGCAGGGTTATCCCCAACCATTTTGCCTTCTTCCTCCTATTTTTCTGACCTTCTTTTAGTTGGTTTTAGGACTCTGGTCACTTTACCACTGCTAGTAAGTGCTAAGGTGCATGTGCTCTCTCCTTTAAGCATAGTATGATTAGTTTACACCTGTTTGGCATATTTAATTTATTTGTAAGTCTCTTATAAATTGGTATCCCATATACCCATGGCTTGTGATTTAAATTCTACTTGTGGGCCTGCAGGACTACTTATGTCACCCAGGGACGCAGCCTTTTAAACCTGTCTCCTGCCTGCCCCTGAAGAGCTTGCGTGCGCAGTCCACTGCCACATTGAATTTGCATTTAAACAAAACTTTCCAAGACTTAAACTCCTCTTTCACTACATATAGGGCACCCATAATGTATGACCCAGGTAACCCTATGAGCAGAGTGCTGTGTAGGTAAAAGGCAGGATATGTGCCTTTATTGTGTAGGATGTCCTGGTAGTGACAAACAACATAATTTGTTTCTCACTACTGTGAGACCCACTCCTCTCCTAGGCTAGCATTGGGAATTCTATTATTTGTGTTTATGCGGTAATTCTTGATCTGAAAAGATAGAGCTGTCATGTTTGGTATTTTTGGATTAGTGGTGATAAATCCTGCTCACTGGTGTAGGTGGATTTTACATTACTATTTTATAAAAGCCACCTTTAGAAAGAGGACATTTCTCTATGTTTATAATTCTAGTGCTTTACAATCTGACCCACGTCACGTCTAGGGCAGAGTGAAAGTTAAACTTTATGCATACGTTCCAGACAGCCATAACGCAGGGAGGGCTGGGTGTGAAAAGAGAGGCATCTGCATCCATCTGCATATTGATAGCCTACCTGGGCTGGGAGAGAGAGAGGGGTGCTCACACTATACATTTGTATAGGCTGTGTCCTGCCCTCAAACAAAGCACTCATTTACCCCCAACTGATGTCTGGAGCCAGGGCAGGCAAGGAGGGAAGCTTATACTGCCTTCTGGGAGTGGGCACCAGAGTGTAAGTACCGGGGCTCTGACCCCTTATTTTTAAAGCACTTTTGGAACTGGGACTGAACCTCTGCCCGATGGACTCCTGCGCAGCTCAAAGGACTTATCTGGACTGCTTTTCTGCTCTTGCCCTGCTACCTACTACTTTCTGGGTGGCATAAAGGATTCACCGGAATGATTTTCTGCTTGTTGTCCTGCTGCCAGCTGCTCCCTGACTCGGTTATGCAAGGACACTGTGGCACTGCTTGGAGAGATCGCCATCAGGACTGTTGGACTGGCTGAGCTGGTCTCCTTGCCTACTGCCGCCTGCTTTGTGCCCCTGTTGTAAATAGCTTTTTATCATCTCCTATCCTTTAGTAGTCTGTCTACAGTCTTTCTTGTGTGACTCATTCATAGAATATTATTGTGTTCTGTATGTAATGTTCTTATCTAGTTAATGTTCTAGGCTGGTCAGTTGAAGTCTGGTCAGCTGGTGGATTACATGTTCTTTTACCTGTCCTGCAATAAATGGAAGAAGGTGACTTCTCTTCTACCTACATTGGATCTTGTATTATTTACAACAGCCCCCCTCCCAGTTTTTTTTGCCAGAAGCTCAGTGTGCAGTGGGTGCTGGTTGTGCTTCTAGTCTCTACTAGTATAGTGTCTAGGGAACTCTTCATTTTCAAAAATTTTGACACCAGGTGCAGGGAGAGCGCCTCATCTTTCTTGTTCATGACGCGTCACGAACGCTTGTCAACTTTAAAGCCCCGCTTCTGTGCAGAGCTCGCTGTGAGTGCCCATGCCTGGGACTACAGAGCGTGAGCGCTTTCCACCTTTAAAATACCACTGGAATGCAGAGTTCATCGTGAGGGCCCCTGTCTAGATGCCCGACAGAATTGTGTGAATCCTGCCTCCCGACACCGTGGTAAGTGATCAGAGGCATGCCTCATGACTGCAGACAGCCTTGCAGGACTTACTCCTGCCCTGTTTCTGTTCTTGTATCCGTGCCAGGGCACAACTCCTACTGCAGCACCACTAGCCCCATTAGTGGGGCTGCCGAAGTTCAGCATTTTGGCCCAAGGCTGCAGCGTTGAGTGCCTATGACTCATTCTACCGTAAAGCCACTGCATTGCAAGTAACTGACTTCAGCCGTCCTGACATGGTTGTATAGTGCTCCTCGCTGTTGAGGGGGCGTACAGTTGTTCATAGGGGAAATGGATAAACTTATCCAAAAACAATGTTTAATGCATTCCCTGAATTACCGTATAGTTTCTAACAAGGGGATAGACACCTTTTGTGCACTAGTCTTTGGCAGTGAACTCAAAGAGTATAATTACATGTGTTTCCACCTGGTCTCTCATGATATTGGGGTCTTGCCCTAATCAGGACCACAAGGGAGTTTTCAGGAGTCATCAACTGTGACATGTGACCAATGGGAATGTTGCCAAAGCACTCATTTCAGTAGGCCCGCTGGATTACTGTAACCCTGCCAATAGGAGGGTAGGGGTTCTTGGGTCCATATTTTCTTATTGTTACAGATGTGCTTGTAGTGATACTGGGAAGATTTATGTGTTTTTCCTGTAAACTAACTGCATTTCATGCACTGATGTCATAAGGTATGGAGTTGTGGCTCTTGCATAGTCAGTATAAAGAGTACCATTCCAGAATTTTCGTTTTGGTCTATGTTTTATGTACAATACACACTAAGTATATAATGCTATGTGGAGTCTATTTTGTGGTGTGTTTATTGTTTCTCAGTATGAGTGTGTTGTGCAAACACTTTACACATTGCCTCTGATGATAAACCTACCTGCTCTGCGCCAAGCTACCAGGGGGTGACCACAAGTTATATTTGGTGTGTATCTTACTTGCCCTGACTAGAGTGGTGCATTCTGCCTGGCTTAGGTGCAAACCCTACCCAACCAGAAACCTAATTTCCAACAGTCTTTGATATAAAATTGCAATAAAATACACTTTATTCGAGTAAAGAATAATTGCAAACACATCCTATGCCCGGTTGTAGAAAGTTCAGATAATTCTTGCAAGAGTGAGGAGAATGCTTTTTCAATTTACATTTTTTTTTTTAATCAGATCCTTTAAAGCATGTGTTTTTGGAGCAGGCTGGCAAAGCCTCCTAAAAGTATGACAGTGATTTCAAAAGCCTTAGGTTGCTAATTTCTGCTAGGAAAATGCTAAAAACCTCAGATCTGCAGTAGGTGTGTTAACCACTACGTCAAAATCAATTGAAGCACAAGTCTTTCGTTACCTTTACTGTTTCCAGTTGAGGAGTGGAAATCGGACATGGACTAGTGCAGGGCTGCTGAACGCCATATCTATGAAAGTAGAGGATATCCGAGGAAGTAGGAGAGAATATGGAGTGGGTGCAGCACATTCTGAGGTCTTCTGAATGGCCCGCCAGGACAAAAGTACCTGCTTGTGACAGCAATTGTGGCTTATAGATGCTTTGAGTATGGGAGGGAGCTATGCAGTGGGGAGGGTCCATACAGCAAGGTGATTTCACTGCTCATAAAAAAGAAAAAAAAACTAGACTATTCAGCTTATCGGAAACCTTGCGTTTGAGAAAATGATAAATGTTCTGAACAACCACACTGAGCTAAAGTATTTGGTGTAATCTGATTATTGTGGCTTACAAAGGACACGGGAATGTACTGCCAACTTTTGAGGTTGTACTTTAGTTTAAAAGAGTAGGCATTCCCTCCAAATTATCCAACACCCAATGCTCATTGATTGCATTCTAAAGAAATCAGCTTCTGCAGAGCTCTTCAAGATAATTTTGGTCTTTCTGATAATAATCACAAGTCCTGGGAATAATCATTGATAATAATGTGCAGTCTTCATAGATTTGCCCTGTCAGGTTTTGCATGGAAAGCTGCATTGTCTGCATAGGACAAATGGTTGGTACCCTGTTTATATCCAAACTGACCAATGGCTCACCGACAATGGTGAAATCCAGGAATAAGAGTGGGCTGCACTACTAATTCAGTGCTCTGTGAGTCGGTTATTGACCGCAAAGTTTTGCATCAAACACATACTCAAAGACTTCAGCCCAATGTACTGTCAAGGCACGCTAATGACAGCAGCAATGAAGAATTATGAAACTCAAGCCCTAAATGTTGACACAATGATCAGGTGGGAGAAATGTGCAACTATTTTACTCAGTCATCCTCGAAAATGCTAGCTTGTTTTTAGTTAGAAGTGTATAATTGAGGTATGTTTCAGAAAAACATTGAATGAAATTTAGAAAAATACAAGCGGGTAGCTACAGATCTGATTATCGCTGCTACCAATTCTAGCTAGACAGAATCATGAACAGATAGCTAATATCATAGTTACAATCTCAATATATATGTTTATCCCTTTATACCTCATACCCCTAACATCATCAGAGAGTGGTATCTCCTGTTTTGGAGCATGGGGGAATCTCCATTGGGAAAGGTTAGACTGTGACTCAAACTGAGGAAATAACAATAGCACTTGATTCGCATGTCACTAGCAGTTCTCTCAAACTCACTCTTGGCCATGTTCTGCTCAATCCCTAAGAGTTTAGGTAAATCAAGACTATACCGAATGAGGTATGTCATCCGTGAAAATACACACAGATGCACTGTACTAACTAATAAATGCATCCATTTTCGAGTGCCAGAGAGGAACATGTTAGAATTTAGTGTTGAAGTGAGATTCAGAATAGGAGACTTCTAACAAGTCCCTCTGTTATAAGAAATAGGAATGAAATCCCCCAAATTCTAACTTGAATATGCTTGCTATATTCTGCAGTTGGCAGAACAGAGGAAAAGACTCATTGAATTAATAAAGCTTAATTTGGAAGCACTTGCTTCAAGAAGATGACAATACCAAAGGTCTTTCAGTGGGCCAAATTAATTGGATCCTGGCTAACACAGTGGTTCCTACACTGCAGAAAATATTTTTTGTTCAGGCTTAGTCAATGAAAAAGGGTTCCATCACCCCCATGTGGAATGCTCAGCACTTATGGCATTGCAATTTGTGTGTTAATCAGTAGGATTCGCAATGGGAAAGGGGCTTTTGCCCGCAACTATTACCCCACTCAAGAATGCGCTTACCACTGAGAGTGGTGGTGTGGTAGGTTGTATGCTGGACTCTAGATTCTTGTACATTTAACGAGGGAGTGGATTGGGGAGGGGGTTAGGATGTTGCAGTCAAACATTTTAAAAAAGGATCTCTGGGTTGGTGATTGCATTAGTTCTGGCTGCCATTACAGATTTTTGTATCAATGTCTGACTAAAATATTTTTATCTAAGAGTCGATCAATGATTTACCCAGTGCCTGAATCCATAATTAATTTGTTTATGTCATTTTTGATCAGACTAATGTTATTACGATCCTCGTGTAAGAAAAACATCTTTTTCCATCTACCACATATACTTAGAAAACATTAATTGGTTTAGGAGGTAAAACATTAAACCATGAATGCTACTCATAGTGTGGTAGTCACTGCACTACGGAAGATCCACAAGAAAAAATTGGCACAGACAGTGGCTCTAAATCTATGTTCATTACATTTCTGGGAAATTTGTCATTTGACATTATTATGATATGTAATCTGATGCCTTGGGTCAAATATATCTTGATTGCCATGAAACTTAAAACACCTTCTGCAAGGAAAAGAACTCAGACACATTTTAGGAGGAAAGAACAAATACACTGAAAAAATGACACTCGCCTTTGGAAAGCTCACCTCATCGGACACTGCCAAAGTCATGTAACAAAAGGGGGACCTTAAGTAGTTGTGGTACTTGTATCATCACCTATGGGGATGAGTTTTTCATTGGTAAAGTATTAGAAGACACACTCCTCATTGATTAAAGGCTGCAGAGAGGTGTGTCTAGGTTAATATCGATTCATATGATATTGAGATAAGATTGAGAAGTATCATCGAATAGTGTGCTTTTATTGCATTCATGAAGGTCTTGTAGGATATAACAATTCTGGTGGTGGGAGGCTTCAGAGACAATTTGTGAGTGGCAATATTAATTAGTTCAATTTAAATCTGCTCAATAAGTATTTATCTCTAATAGTGAATGATGAGGTGCCTCAAAGTTCTGTCTATGACAGATGCCCAATGAAAGGAATTTTCAAGCTAAGATCTTGGCCACAACTCTATCTTCAGGAATGCTTGCCATATTGGGCCAATAATGAATGTGTGCAAGTTTCTTTCTGTTGGGGGATGGGGGTTTATGAGACATAGAAAACATTGGTTAGACATGGTTTTATGAATTAGGTTTTTGGTTTGGCTGACCATTGAATTAAGAAATGGAGAGGCTGAAGGAGCATAGACTCTGCAGAGTAGGGCTTCTGTTGTAGACATTTCAGGCTCCACGTTCCATGATTTAGGGCAAAAGCCTGCTGTGAACCATATCTTCTTGTTATTAGCACTGAAGTTTTGTATTTCATCATCACACTGTAAAGAATTGGGTTTTTGATAAAGGGAGGTGAAAACCCTTACAAAGCAACCACCACAATCCTTGTCTGGGTGAACCACAAAAGGCGCCTAATTAACCTGTGCTTAACCATCTGGGGCCATATTACACATTATCGATGATTG
This sequence comes from Lissotriton vulgaris, assembly GCF_964263255.1. NCBI lineage: Eukaryota > Metazoa > Chordata > Amphibia > Caudata > Salamandridae > Lissotriton > Lissotriton vulgaris. The sequence goes on along the minus strand of NC_141685.1, from coordinate 1,584,359,722 downwards.
CTCCCTGCACATCGTTTCAAAGGTGCGCCGGGCTCAAACAATGAAAATACGCCATATTACGATGAATGCACTGTCTCTGGGCAGCTGCAAACTCGCGCTGCCCTGGGGCTGCGCATTCATGTGAAAACCGCCTGCTCTTTTAAAGAGATTTAGAGATTCCCTTTCAGGTGGGTGCAGTCAGTGACTACACCCACCTGAAAGGGGACGTCTGGGGGTCCATAGGACCCCTTTTCCCCTCCAGAGGGCTTCTCCCAGGGGATGCACTTACAGTGTGCCACCTAGAAGGTGGCGCACTGTGAATGCACCTCCTGAGAGCTTCTTTGCCTCTGCGCCAGCGTCTGTAATATAGCACGGGCGCAGAGGCAAAGGAATCCCCTCATTTGCATAGGGCATGCCCCTATGCAAATGAGGGAAGACCCCCTGAAGGTAGCGCTGCCGCTTTAAGTGAGTCAGCACTATCGGTATTACTGAAGGGGACGCACAAGCATCTGCGCCCCTTCTGTAATACCAAAGTGCCCCGGGAGTGTGCAAAGCGGGTGCAAACACCTGTTGCGCCCCCGGGGCACTTACTGTAATATTGCCACTGGAACCTTGGTGCAAAAGGAGTCCGGCTTAACTTAGAGGCACTGGGTATTCATTCAGCACACAAGCAGCAATAAAACAAATCTACAACACAAGAGATATTTGAGACCAATTTAGGAAAATAGGGTACAATTTTATAAATAAAATGGGACCAAAATGGCCAGCAGACCTAGAGTTATGTAATTTTATAGGTTTAAGTAAAAATAGCTTCAAAAAGCACTGAGCGCTAACTGTTCGTATCTTATTGAGCTAGACCAGGACAAAGTCACAAGTTGAGGCTGACTGCGATGGAATGTGGTTCGGATACAGGGACCAGGTAAGTCCTGCTGAAAAAGTAAAAACGTTTAAAGGTCAAATAATAATAATGAAAACCTGATCTTCAAGCAAAAGGTTTATACAACTTTTCTGCACCAGCTTTAGAGGCGACGTAATGAACTTGAATCTGAGCTTGACACACTCCTTCTGAACTGATCATCAACATTTTACAGAAGAACATCAATAAAAAATCATATCTTATAGGCCTTCTTACCATTCTCAATAATTAATGTTCCAAAATAGTTCACGTTGCCTCTGTATAATTAGAGCATTCTTATGCACTCATGTCACCAATGCTACAGAGAAGCTTAGATGACACAGACATACTGACAGTTCTTACAGTGGCTAATGATCCATCCAAATATTATATTTTATATATTTATATTTATAATTGCTTGTTTCGCCTTCAACTAACTAAAGCCTCCGTCAAACCTTGTGAATGATGTTCTGTGCATGTCTTATTCTCTAGTGTTAAGGATGTTTATAATTAATGCAGTTGGATTCGTTTGTTTTCCTAACATTACAAGCCATTAAGATTGAGTTACAATCCAGGCTTTTTAGCACGCAATGAAATCCAATCCATAAATCCATACGTCATCCTTACCATAAAAGTGGAGATTGATTACTGTAATTTAATGGGCATTTACTGGGGGTTAACTGGTGTCTGATTAGAATACATGTGGTATTGTTTAATTGCCTACATTAGGATATTGCCATTTAGGAATAACACACAGTAAAGAAATGTATATTATGGACAGTGTAAAAGCAGTGGTTCCCCTTTGTGATAACCGGAGGATAAAATGTTATATAATACAACGAAAGTTTGTACAATTGAAAACAATGTGTAGAGCTCTGACTCCTCTTCTCTGTTGCAATAATATAAGAGTCATAAAATACAATCACTATGCATTTTCTCTGGATGCAAAGGGTCCTATTCACATACTGCATTAGTTGAAGTACTGTGGTACCACAAAATGCTGTTCACGAATCTTTATGAGGAGGCCGCGCCTCTCCGAACATTTCTATGCGGAGATCTCCACCCAAATGCCTAGACCTCTGCACACTTAAGGGAAGTGGCTAAAAGACTGGGAGCACTTACTGCAAAAATGGAGGGGCTTGTGTACGGAGGAGTAAGAAAGGGTTTAGGGATAGCTAAGGAGGGGCTCAAGGAGGGACGTGTATAGGAACACTACTTATAAAGCTTGACATTCACTCAAGGTGATCTTGATGCTCAATAGACAAACTAAGTACAGATTACAGACACTAACCAACAACATTCTTCATTTAAACTAACAAAAAAAAAAGGTTTTTAGAGCCTTCCGAAAGTCATATATGACATGGTGGCTTTGATTTGAAGCAAGAGGTAGTTCCATACTGTACCAACAATCCTTGCTTTCTTAACTTGGGATACAGCAAAGAATAGTTTCGAGTTGTATTGGAGAGCTCAATGGGGTTGATAGAATTTGAATCTCATTTCTAGAAGGTTTTGGGTTCTACAGGAGTACCCCAAACATCAAACGGAGAGTTTTATTCTGGATTCTTTGTCTGACAGGAAACCAGCGAAGTTCCCAGGGTTTAATTTACATAGTTTGTCTACTCTTTAAAGTGCTGTAATGTGTTAAAAGAAGATGTTGGAAGACCTAGGTACAGTATGTTGAAATTATCAATTTTGTATACAATACAAACTGACATTAATTGCTTATGTAAATGTTTGCGTATAAAAGGTAAGATTGATTTAATAACCCTCAATGCATAGAAAACATGATGAAGTAAGAGCATTGACCCAACCCCCAAAGAGTAAGCCCATTCCTATTCACAATTGCACTTTTAAACTACTACAGGCAAAAAGGTCACAACACAGATTGTAAAAGTATTCCGGCTACAAGTTGGAGTAAATTGAGAGCCACACATGGCTAGCCATTTTCCCAGCAATACCATTTGAGGTGTGGACCTAAAAAAGAACGCATAGGAAATAATGGTAAAGTACATATACATGTAATTTAGTGTGTATATCTATCTATCTATCTATCTATCTATCTATCTATCTATCTATCTATCTATCTATCTATCTATCTATCTATCTATCTATCTATCTATCTATCTATCTATCTATCTATCTATCTATCTATCTATATCTATATCTATATCTATATCTATATATCTATCCTACTGGCAGTCGCCAGTAGGTAGTTATAGTTAGGACCTAAGTACCATAGGAAAATGGCAACATTCTATCCCCAATAACTTTGGCGCCGATTGACGGATCTTCGCGAAATTTTTGAAACTAATTCTTTGTTGAGATCATCTCCAATGTTGAATGATTGGGGGTGATTCGTCAAGGGGGGCACGAAAAAGGGGGGTCCCAAAACGTGTTTTCTCCATGTTAATTGCCATAGGAAACTTTAGACAAGGCTACAGGTCAAACTGGTGAACGTAATTACCCCAAATTTGGCAGGGAGAAGGTTCTTGGTCTAGAAAGCACACTTTTGTTTATTTGGTGTAAATTCGTTCTGTAGTTTTTGAGAAATATCGAAATGTAAAGATATCGATATTTGGGAATTCTGCCATCTGATTGGCTGAGGCATTACGAGCAAGAGCTTGTTGCTGATTGGCTGCGAGCAGTGCGATCGTTTGCAACTAGGAAGTGTTGTCCGCCATTTTGTGATTTTGTTGAAGCGAGTAAAGTGAAAAAAGGAGGGAAAAAGGGGGGGAAGGGGGAAATAGGAGGATAGAAACACTGTAACCTCTGTGGGGTGTTTAGGGTGTGCTATAGAGGGGGTGCGAAGTGAAGTATTTACCCCTACTGGTGTGTAAGTGGTGTGCTATGGAAATTAAGTAAGGTATTGCGTAGAGTCTGATGCGGGTAAAGTGAACTGGTGCGGGACTCGCGGATTAAAGCGTGAGCCCAAATTGTGTGTCTTATGCTGTGAAGTCTTGTGCCGTGGCCACTGCACTACAGTTGTGGTAGTAGTGTCTGGATGTGTTTATAACTACTAGGACAAACTACTGACCCCTACTGGTATGAAAGTCCTGGGGTACGGAATATATGTGAGGTATTGTCTAGAGTCTCATGCTGCTAAGCTGAGCTGCTGCCAGAGTCGGGGATTAAAGCGTGAGCCTAAACTGTGTGTTATATGCTGTGAAGTCATGTGCTCTGGCCGCTGTGCCACATCTGTGCAAGTTGTAGCTTGTGTGTAGTACTTAGGTGCTGTTGTATAGGGAGTGCGAAGGTAAATCAATGTGGTATTTGTAAAGCGCAAACTACTCACCCCTATGGGTGAGTAGACCTGGGGATCAAAGCGAGAGGTCTGTGCTGCAAAATGAGATGGTCTGGCCGCTGCGCCACAGCTGTGTGGAAAATACATTTTGGCGAGGGTGCAGGAGTTGGCGTTATATGGCCCTAAAATAGCGGGTCTACGTTGTAAATTATAGGGTTGCTCTAAAAAGAGCCCTTGTGTTCATTAGTTTGAGCTTCATATAAGTGCGGATGCACAGCTTCAAGTTGTTCAGGAAAACTCGGTTTCCCCGATCAGTGAAGTGTACTCCATCACTTCTGTATATATCCGCCATTTCAAAACGTATGTTGCTGTTGTATATGGACCCCATTTTGTGGACATCTTTGTTGACTTTTTTTCTGTAATTTTTCAATCGGAGGACAAAATTGTTTGGACCATTTCCACTTCTGTCTTTGGCATATATTGGAATATACAAAGAGAGTTTGAGGCAAAAGTAACATCAACTGTCCAAAGGTGTCCTTCATAAGCATTTCCAAACCTACCCTAGTCAATGTGCCTAGGTCGTTTCCACCACAGTGCACAATCATGATGTCGGGGTGTTGGAGATGCAGACAGGTTTTAACCAAAGGCAACAATTGGTGCCACTTCAGTCCTCTCTGCCCCAACCATTTAATATCCACATTTTGTAAACCCAGGTCTAAGTCAGTACATCTTTGTTCTTCATACCTCTTGCACCAGAAAACATAGCTATGTCCTACAATCCACACTAGCATTTTGAAGGTATGGCTGGAATGTATGGAAAGATGTCTGTAGCTCATGCAGTTCCTTCGTAGAATAAGAGATATGTTTTAAGATGGGGAAATCGATTTTTTCGCATACAACACGGTACCTGATTGGGAGATGAAAAGCATTGTTTTTAAAAGTAGGGTGCACATTAGTTTTGTGGAAAAGCATCTTTGTGATTGGTTAAGAAAAAGCAGTTTGCACGTGGAGTACATATTATAGGATAAAATTTGCTCAACTCAACCACACCTGCTACTTGCATTTGGAAGGCACTGTTCGAACTTAAAACAATCGTGAACTTTTAACCTGCATGTGCCGTTAAATGTTCGAGAAAATGTTGTAACAAAATATCGTTAGGTTTAAAAACATTTATGAACTTTTAACCTCCACGTGTTGTAGAATGTTCTAGAAAGTGTGTTGATAGAATACGTTGCATTCCTGACTTCGATGTGTACTTGAATATTAAAAAAACAGTAATAGAGACAATTTTTGAAAGCTAAAAGAATCAAGGAACTATTGTAATTTGTTCTTGGTTACCTACTGGCGGTCGCCAGTAGGTAGTTATCACTTTTAACAGTCTGAAAGTGCGTTGTTACCTAGAGTGGCATGGTGGTGATATGATATGGTGCTACACTCGGGTATGAAACCGAGAGTCTAAACCGCGAGGTCGTTGCTGTAAAGTGATGTGGTCCGGTGTTTGTAGTATACGTGGGCAAGTAGTGTTAGAAGGCGTTTATACCATACAGGGAGTGGGAAGCAAACTACTGACCGCTACTGTGTGTTGATAGTATACCGGAAGCGGGAAGCGAAGTAGTTACGCCTACCGGTGTGAAGACATGGGGATGAAACCGAGCTGAATGCTGTAAAGTGTTGGGCTCTGGGCATCGTAAGATACTAGCTGCTGTAGTATAGTGTGTAAGTAGTGTTAGTATGCGTTTATAGTATATAGGGAGTGGGAAGCAAACTACTCATCCCTTCTGGTGTGAAGACTCAGGGATTAAACCGTGAGCTTAAATTGTGAGCTCATTGCTGTAAAGTGGTGTGCTCTGGGTGCTGTAGCATACTTGTGAAAGAAGTGTTAGTTTACATTTATACAATATAGGGATTGGGTAGCGAAAGTCTTACCCCTACCGGTCTCAAGACTCGTGGATGTAACCATGAGCTCATTGCTGTAAAGTCATGTGCTCTGTGTATTATTGCATTGTAAGTCATAGTAAAATGTTAGTATGTAATTCTACTAGAATCTAAGGGGCATATTATCAAGGAACTGCGTTAAAATCATCGCCGCTTTAGCGGCTGGAAACTGCTGCTAAAACGGCGATAATGGGCTTCATAATATGCTGTAGAGAATTCCAATAGAAGCCCATGTTAATACATGAACATGGGCTTCTATTGGAATTCTCTATGGCATATTATCAAGCCCATTATTGCCATTTTAGTGCCAATTTCCTGCCGCTAAAGCGACGAAAATTTTAACGCTGTTCCTTGATAATATGGCCCTCAGTATGTAATGTTAGAATGTAGGGCTGTCATGAGGGAAACTTTGTGGAGTTTGTACACTGTGCTGGATTAGACAGTTGCTTTTCTGTCTGCTCCTGTTGGTGGTTATTTCAGGGCTCTTGTTTTCTTGTAATAAATCTACTTATTGGATCTACTGCTGTCTGCCTCTTCACTACATAAATTTGCAGACGAGCGGGAGAAAGCAAAAAAAAGGCACCACTCACCAATATTTCAAAATTGCTTGCGTTGTGCTGAAGACCCGTTTTCTTCGTGTAGCTGTTTCTACTCATGCCAGGTTCATCGGTTCATTGAACTATGTCATCTGACTTCTGGTGGGATTTATATTTTTAGATTTTGTGCTTCCTCTGCTTCTTCACTACATTCTGGTTGCTGTACTATACATGTGTAAGTAGTGTTAGTATGCGTTTATACTAACAAATGCATCATGGTAGTAGGGAAGGCGACCTCTCAGGCGCAGCTCATACAATGTCCTGGGGTGTGCATTCGCTGGACATTTGTGTTTGCTATAGAGGGTGGTGCATGGCTTCCACCCTGTGATAGCAAATACTTGTTTGACTACTTGAAGCGAGAGGAGGAAAACCTCGTAACGCTGTAATTGAGGGGATGCGGATGGTACAAATGGAGAGAAAAGAAAAAAAAAGTGGGGTCTCACCCGTTCTTTTAAATGAGGCCCTTGGTGGGTGGGTAATTTTCCGTGGCCAATCCAATTATTATATTGCAGGATCTCTGTAGGACTGAGGATCTTAATGTCACATGTGAATTAGGTGCGGAAGGGCACAGAGACGTTTTGCAGCCTAGGGGAGCGCCACCTTCCCGGGTATTGTTTACTAATTGTTCGGGGGGGTTTGAGGCCAACTGAAGTCCAGGGATTGCCACACTCCGGGTCTTTATTTAAATATGCAGGGTGGGTCTCGGCAGTCCCTGAAGCCACAGTGGTCCTAGGCAGTGCCTTATTTGTTCAGTTTTCACACGGGCAGTACTTATGGTGTTATAAAGTGATACACTCATAGAACTCTTGCAGTTGTACAATTACCCAGGCTTCATTTGTCTAATATAGTCAAAAAGGGAATCCCTGGGTGTACACTGAGATCGATGTGTTTAGTTTACTGCATGGGTTCTAGCCAATCATACAGACATTCCTACTAGGGGTGTTGACGGGAAAGTTTATGATAAAATTAAAACGTTAGATAAGGAGTTCCACACTAGAAGTAAACGTTCACAGTCTCTTTAATGTTTTATAAAAATAAGATCTCTTATCACAGAAAAGTAAATTAAAAATCCAAAGTACATCCCTTTGGACAAGTACAATAAAATTTATCACAAAACAATTAAAAACAATTCATTGTACATAAAAAAACATAGTATCACAGTTATAAGACAAAGGAGAAAAAGTTAACCAACACAATTCCACACATAACAACAATTGGATCCTTTTCACAAACCCCTTATTGTGGCCTTGATATTTTTTGCCACTACTCATATAGATCCACTGGTCTTTTCTGTAATTCTGGTGGTACAGTAGACAGTATCTATAATTTGTGGATATCTGCTACCTCCTTGACCTTGTGTGGATTCTAGCCACAGAAAATGCGTCAACGCGTTTCTGTGTTATTGTACTTGGTCTTGTAACACCTTCATCAGAACATGCCGTCTCTTTGGGGTCACCGGCTTCTACACTTATATTAATGAATTTCTGTATGGATACATAGAGAAAAAACAGTGCCACTATTCTGGGGGCGTGTTGTCCTATTTTGGTATACAACATCTCATTTCTTTCCCACAAACTCATTAACTCCACTTTAACAAAGCATGCGTGTTTTCCAGTACATTCTTTGGAACTTTTCATTAATTTCAATTCTATTGGCCTATTCATGATTTCGCCATTTCATTTTTATAAAATTTTTTTTTACTTAGTTGATAAAAAAACGACGTATTTTCATTCTCATTTCTTCATTATCATTGTAAGCTAAGGTCACAATTAGACTATTCTCATTATCCCTTAAGGACTTTGGTCACTATTGCCATATGTCACCATGCCCTCCGTTTCTTTTTAGTGTGGATACAGGTAGGGGTTTAGGCTCATTTGCTCATTCACCACAACATTCATCCTTCTGTTATCTATCATTACTAACATTTTCAGAGTCCCCCTTACCCTTTAAGTCTTGGAAGGTTCCCCGGGGACACAGTCATCAGGGTGCCTCTTATATGTGACCTCTTGGTTTTGTATTGTGCCTATGGGATAACAGTTTAATTTGATATCATTAGTTTATTCTAAGATCTCACATTAGTTTCCCTCCCAGCTGTAGAGGTTTCCTGTATTTACCTTTAGGGAAACAGACTTTCTCAAGGTGGAAGGATCTTTCTCCTGTTGTATATACAAGTAGACTGAAAATTTTCTCTCTTTTTGGGGTTGTTATCGATTCAACAATAGCCGAATATCTGTATAAGTAAGGGGGTCATAGTTAACCATTGTCTTTTTGAGGCTAACTACTTAACCTCTACATTTCAGTTCCTATCTGTCTTACCTCCATGTACTTAAAACGCTCTTCTGAACGGGCATATGTCAATGTCGATTTCTTGACCCGCGAACTGGATATGTTCTGTAGGTAAGAGAGGTTTATTTAAAGTTTTTTTAGATGTTAGCCAAGAATCTAGCCCATCTACTTTTTAATTTGTTTCTATATTGGTCAGGAATCTGGCCCATCTACATTTTAATTCGTTTCTATCACCTTTCCTTTATTTATCTCAGGGCAGCATTTCTAACAAAAGTTAGCTCGTATTCTATTTTCACAGAGGAAGTCCCTTCTTTTTTTTAAAATGACCCTTTTAACTGTATTATTGTTTTCTCTGTTCCCTCCGATGTTCTTTTACTCTTTGTAAGGGGACAGGCTTCGTATCTCCCACCTGTTTCCATGCCTGCCGCCATAGCGTGTAGCCTGGGTGCAGTTCCATTATGGCTCTCCCTCCTCCGAGGTGCACCCAAAGTCCCGAGGCTATAGTTTAAGCCCTCCCACTTCTGTTTGGGATCAAAGCCCTCCCGCTTCCGCTTACCTGGTCATCTGTTTGTCCGCACCTCTGCCGCGTTCTTCTCCTGGTATTCGGAAGACGCTACCGGCGTGCTGCTTTTGTAACGCGCTGATCCCTGTGATTGTTTACAGCTGGGGATCGCGCATGCTCCGTTGGGTTTGTTTCGACCCTCGATGGTCGGCGCCATCTTGGAGTGGACTGTTATATGGGTAGTATAAATGGGACCCTACATTATTGGCCCTCCTAAAGTACTGTTATCCACCTTATTTACTTTATTTGGTTTCTATTGAGGAGTTATGTATTAATATGAGGCCGTTCATTATTTTTATAATTAAAAATTGTCACGATTTTAAGGCAATAGTCATAGTTGCTCTACTTAAGAATGTCTGGGAGACGAATTATTTCCCCATCATACAGGTGTCTTTCTCTCTTGGTCGACCCTCGAGATTGCCTGCCGATATGCAGTAGATTGACTTCCTGATTATGAACATTGTGTGCATATGCATGTTCATGCCCTTGGTTTACCTCGCAGTCTCTTAATTTTCGCTGTATTTGGGTTTGAGCATACAATTTTGTTGCATTTCCTAAATAGCTATATTATTTTTTTTTTTGGGGTGAACAGTCTCATTTAATGGGTCATTAAATATATGTTGAGATAAAGTGCTCATTTTTTAGATCACCTATTATATATTACTCTATGTGGGAGGTAGATTATTTCCCTCTCTTATAGGTGTCTTTCTCTCTTAGTTGATCCAGTTGATCCTATGTTACCTAGAACAGACCCTACGGGTTGCCTGCCGATTTGGGGTAGAGTGGCTTCATGATTGTGAATATTAAATATTGTATGCATGAGCATGTTCCTACCCTTGGTCTACCCCGCGTTATCCTGATTGTCGCTATATTAAGTTTTAAGCATTCAGTTTTGTTTCATCTACTAAATGGCTATAATGTTTACATTTTTTAATGGCTCATTTACTGTATGTTGAGATGCAGGACTCATTTGTAGATCATTTCGTGTATATTACTCTGTGTGTCTTCCATCTATAGCTTTCACTTATATTAAGGTTTCCCACTCCTCCCTTGAATTTAGGCCCCGTTTAATGGTGTCAAATTTAATCATAAACCATTGCTCCTTTTGTTTTCTTCTTTTAGAGCTATCTCCCAATCTGGTTTGTTCCTTGATTCTTTCCAAGATTACCCATCTGATGTGTTTTATATTATGTCCTTGTTCCTTCCAATGATTGACCAGTGGTGCATTTTCCTTGTTATTTTTAATTGCTGATTTGTGCTCGCCTATTCTTAACCTTATTTCCCTGCCTGTTTCTCCTACATATCCTTGGTTACACGGACATAGGATTAAATCTACCACATTTTTAGTTCTGTAGTTATTCAGTGTGGTAATTTTCTGTGTGGCTCCATTTAATTCCACTTCTTTAGTAACTAGACACAGTTCACAAATACAGCAGTTACCACACTTGTGGTTTCCAACTGCCTTTGTTCCTGTCATAGTCCTTTGTCCTTCTATTATGTCCTCTCTATACGTGTGCACTAAGCTGCATCTAAGATTCTTGTTCTTTCTGTACGCATACAGGGGACGTTCTAGCATAGTCTCTGCCCCTTCATTTAAAATTTTCCAGTTGTGGTTTATTATATTCTTGACTTGGTTTGCCACTACTGAATACTGGCTTACCATGACAATTTTCTCCTTAGTTTGTTTCTTTTCTTTTTTGGTTAAAAGACAATCCCTGTCGTAGAATCGTGCCCTCTTAAGGGAGTGATCTATACGTTTTTTTGGGTAACCCCTCTCTTTAAATTTTGATTTCATCTCTTCTGCATGGTGGTAGAAGTCCTCAATATTAGTACAGTTTTTCCTTAGCCGGAGAAACTCTCCAAAGGGTATTGAATCATTTGTCTAATAGTCACTGCCTTTTTCTACTGCGCCTTGTGCTGCGGCCCCTTAAATGGGCTGCAGCACAAGCCGTAGTAGAAAAAGGCATTTTTCAAACATCCATGCACCGTATACCAGGCACCATGTGGTGCTTGGTACAAGGTGCATGAATGTTTGGGGGCACCACATGTGCCCCCCTGGCCACTTAATAGTGGCCCACAGGGATTGGGGCCCTGTTTGGGGCCCCTAAATCCTTTTCCGGCTGCCTGTCCATGGCGGTGGGACAGCCATGAAAAGGCAGTCGAAAAGAGACAACCCAATCCCTATAGCTTTGCCTGTGCAGGCACCACCCTCATGGTAGGGATAGGAGTCCGACCCCTCCCCCCCGATGGGCTCTTGAGCCTGTTGGAGGCAGCGGTCTTTCCCCCCGACATCATTGCTCCAACCGCCAGTATTGTAATCTGGTGGTTGGACCGATGCCCTGGATGTTGGGCAGACCGTCACCGACGGCCTAACGGTAGCGGTCTGCCCGACATCTAAATGAGCCTCCTATTTCGAATTCCTTCAAATTTTCAGAATGTTTTAAAATGTTCAATTTTATATTGTGCTTCTTTATTTATGTTCACTGTATTACTCTGTTAATAATATTTAATTTTCTAAGCATTCGCGGACCTCCTGAATAGGTGCTGTGGACCCCCAGGTGTCCCTGTACCACGGATTAAGAACCTCTGCACTAGAGAATTGGGCCTATAAATCCTATAAATATTTGGCCAATTTATATGAAGAGGATTCTATGGAGGTGCACAGTTTGGCCCTATTCTTTTCCATTTGTTCTACGGTGGACAACCATCTTAACCTATCTAGTGGGTGGAGTTATGCAGATTTGAAACACTTGCCTCTTGCAGTAGATGTGGGGTTTTAATTATTCCCAGCCCTTTAAAAGTTCACTGATGCCATTCGGTGTTCGTGCTGAGATATTTACAGGTGTTTTGGCACCCAGAGGATACTGAGGGCTGAGTTAATTAGGTGCCGGATTGGTGCCAGTGTAGGAGCATACTGTGGGATTTTGGATAGCTGAGTGTGAAAAAATGAGTTTTTCTGCAGCATTATGTGAACAGATCTCGGCTAGCAAAACAATAAATTGTACATCTGGTATTTGGATTGTCTGGATATTTTCTGTGATGGTTCATCAAAACAACAAAAGGAACACCATCTTGTATTATCAAAATATGTCACAAAGGGAGCCAAGTTTACACCCACCTATTTTGAAACGGAAACTTTCACTCATCGTCAAATCAGAGATGGGTTAGAAAACTGGTGAATCGATTGAGGTATGTCTTTCATTGGCGATAATGCACCCAGCACTAGTCGTGCTCTGAAGTCCCTGTGAGTGTTTTTTAGTCTTCCTGTTTGGAGATGCCCGTTTTGTTTCACTTGTCTATTTGCCACCGTTGCATTGCCAGCACTGGGTCAAATGAAAACTTTGGATGTTTAGATAAATTTGGCCTTAGATCTTGGTAAATACTCTGTTGGGTGCCGTGATGGATCTTTGTCCAAATATTTGTATGCCAGATTTTCATTTCTCAATGTTGATCTTTGAGACATTTTACAGTTACTTCGACTTTTTGTTTAAATACACATTTCTTGAAGTACTTTTCTTTACAGTTATCTTGAATGTTGCTGCGTTTTGTTCCAGATAGCTGGTGGAAAAATTAACTGTGACAAAACAATTATTGTCTTCAGAAATGTGTTTCAAGGTAAACTTTAAGTTATGCCAAAGGCAAAGTGATCCGTATGGGTAAGCTAAGCAAGCAGCCAGGACTGCTGTGGGTACGATGAGAAATACGTCTTTGTGTATTTCTCCCGCGCTTTCAAGATGAGGCAATCGCATTGTTTGGTGCATGCTATCATGGACACTGGGGTCAGCCATTTTTGGAAAGTAGTTCTTAATAGGGAGAAATAGTATTAGTAATAAGTGAAGCTTGCAATACCTATCAGTCTTTAACCTATAATGCGCAATTAGAAAATTATGCTTAAAACCGATTTCTGAACATTTGTAAGATGCGAGATAACTAACTGTAGTGGGGCCCCAGAGAGGACCAAGCACTTCGATGAGGGAGTGAGTTTGTGATGTAGAGGGTCAATGGGATTGGATTGCATGGCTGCTTTATTTTAGAGTTCGGGAAACAAACACCTAATGTGTGGAAAGCTTGAATTTGTCTTGACCACTAGTAATGACTCTGGCCATTGTTTTTTGATCATTGGGTCACTTCCGAGATCAGCCAGTGTGCATAACAGTCTTGCTACTGCTCCAGAGGAAAGGTCAGCCCGAATTGCCGGGGGGTGCAGTTTGAGTCCAATGCCACGTTGATGGGAATGCTGTGATGTAGATCTTGTGCTCACACTTGGGATGTATCACTTTAAGAAGAAAAAACATGACGAGTGGATGGTTTGAATTTATTATAGACAGTGATAGTTAATTGGACCAAATTCCAGCCGATCATTATGAGCTAGGAAGTCCTTATTGCAGATGAGTTAGTGGGCGTGGTTTACATCTAGGGCCAGATGTACGTAGGTTTTTAAGATCGCGAATGGCCCGATTCGCAGAATTGAGCTGTTTGCGACTGCAAAAAAAGTTTTGACTGTAGAGAACCTTATTTTGCGATTCGGTAACCTATTACCAAATCGCATAATGTGTTTGAAATTCGTCATTAGGAAGGGGCATGTTAAGGGCATCCCTTCTGTTGGACTTGGCCCTTTCTGGCAGGTTCACCCTTGAACTTTTTGCCTTAAGCTCTGACATGGCGGTGGTGGTTTTAGGACTCTGGGCACTTTAGCACTGTGGCCCAGTGTAAAGTGCGTGCGCTCTCTGTGTATGTGTGGCGAGATGGGCGTACCCTCCCATAGGAATGCATTGGGGATAAGTGTGTCCATGGTAATTCCTGATATGAGAGGAATGCAGGGTCGAGCTTAGTATGTATGAACTTGTGAGGATAAATGCTGCGCAATGGTGTACGCATATTTATGATGACTGGTGGAGAAGTGCAACTTTTAGAAGTTGGCATTTCTGTGTGCTATGTGTCTGCCTGCCTGATGTAATTTGCATGTCTGGCTTGTGAGTGACAGGAGCTGAGAGATGTGGGTGGCTCCAGGAGGGGCAGGGTGAGTCAGCTAGGCTGAATGGGACACCTGGGCTAAGAGTAGTGGGAGGGGTAATCCCCTGACTCTGAATAGGACTGTGCCCAGGCTGTACAATGCTGGCTCTGCCTCTTGTGGTGTGTCTGATCTCTGAGCCCCCACCTGACAAAAGGGGAAGAGGATCTTTGAAAACAAAGTTCTTCAAATTCCCTGAACCAGTTTCATCTGGTTCCCCCAAGCCCTGCACTTTAGACAAAGGATTGGGTGATACAAATTTAGGGGCTGTCACGCCATGAAAAGGGTCAGTTCTGGTGTGCTGATCCTGCTGGGGGGTGCTGCTTCTGGGGCCCAGGGGGTCTGCCATGGGGGCTTGCCTCCCTGGGCCCTGCATTGCCCTTGAGTCCTAGAGGACCTTTTTGCTGGACTTATTCTTTTTTTACTGCAGGACCTTTGCCTGCGACTAGCACCTTGTGAGCGCTTAATTCTGAAGGAAGAGGAGAACGTGGGCTGTTGCTGCGCTGTGAGTGGAGATAGAGGGAATCCCGGCTTGAGGGATTGCCCCGTGATGCAGCTGAGGCGGGAGCTCACCCGGCATTCTTTATGTATCGAGCGGGAGACAACCCGCTCTACTTATATAAAAACGCGGGTGCCCAACCCGCTTTTGCGCATTTATTTACCGGGAGCCTACCTCGTATTGCCCGCAAAGAAGTCACCGCTGCGGCCCTGAGCCACGAACCAAAAGCAGGCGCGTCTGCCTGACTGTGGGCCTAGTGGAGCGAAGCAGGAAGACATCCAGAGCCCTTCCAACCACGTCAAGTCAAGTCAAGTTTAAATTTGTATAGCGCACTAATCACCAGAGGGTCTCAAGGCGCTTGAGGGAGGGGAGGAACTTTACTTATCGAATATCCAAGTTTTTAGTTGTTTTCTGAAGGAGAGGTGGTTCTGTGTAAGGCGGAGGTGGGTGGGGAGAGAATTCCAGGTCTTGGCCGCTAAGTAGGAGAAGGATCTTCCCCCCATGGTGGATCTTTGGATGCGTGGGATTGCGGCGAGGGCTTGATTGGACGATCGTAGTTGGCGGGTGGGGGTGTAAAAGGACAGGCGCGTGTTGAGGTATTCGGGTCCTAGGTCGTATAGGGCTTTGTGTGCGTGGGTGAGGAGACGGAACTTTATTCTCTTGTTGACTGGGAGCCAGTGGAGGTCTTTCAGGTGACCGGAAATGTGAGCTTGGCGGGGGATGTCTAGGATGAGTCTGGCTGAGGCGTTTTGGACGCGTTGGAGTTTTTTCTGTAGTTTGGCTGTGGTTCCGGCGTAAAGGGTGTTTCCTTAGTCCAGTCGGCTTGTGACCAATGCATGGGTGACCATCTTTTTTGTTTTGGTGGGGATCCAACGGAAGATTTTTTTGAGCATATGTAGGATGTTGAAGCATGATGATGAGACGGCGTTGACTTGTCTGGTCATCGAGAGGGAGGAGTCCAGGATGAAGCCCAGGTTACGTGCGTGGTCCGTTGGTATGGGTGCGGTTCCCAGGGCCGGTGGCCACCATGAGTCGTCCCAGGCGGAGGGGGATGATCCTAAGATGAGGACTTCCGTTTTATCCGAGTTCAGTTTTAAACGGCTGTTCTTCATCCACTCGGCTACTTCTTTCATCCCTTCGTGTAGGTTGGTTTTGGCGGTGTTTGGGTCTTTTGTGAGGGAGAGGATCAGCTGGGTGTCGTCTGCGTAGGAGATAATGTTAAGGTTGTGTTGGCGCGATGGATGCGAGGGGGCTCATGTATACGTTGAAGAGGGTGGGACTGAGTGAAGATCCTTGTGGTACGCTGCAGATGACTTCAGTTGCCTCTGATCTAAAAGGGGGGCGGCGGACTCTCTGGGTTCTTCCGGCGAGGAAAGAGATGATCCAGTCCAATGCTTTTCCTTGTATTCCGACGTTGCTGAGGCGTTGTATAAGGGTGCTATGACAGACTGTATCGAAGGCTGCGGAGAGGTCAAGTAGGATGAGGGCGGCTGTTTCTCAGTTGTCCAGTAGAGTTCGAATGTCGTCTGTTGCTGCGATGAGGGCGGTCTCGGTGCTGTGTTTGGCTCGGAAGCCGGACTGTGAAGCAAGGAAGAAGTACTGAGCCCTAGGAGAGGGCCCAGGTGAAGAGCATTGACGGACCAGGCAAATGGGACAGGCAGCACTGCCCTTGCGGTGAGACAGGGCTCCTGTGTGGTGAGGAGAGCCCCGCGTGCAGTCTAAGAGCCGGCCAGGAGTGCTCAAAGAATCCCGGTGAGCGGAGGGTCCTTGATGTATGCAGGGAGCAGGCCCAGTAGATACCCCAGGAGCCTGCAGAGCCTGGTGAGTGGGGCTCAGTCTTCCAGAGGTTGAGGGGCATCGGGCACATTGCCGGTGCCCGCTCCCTGTGCCAGTGCTTGTTTGTTTCTTTTCCAGCTGCTCCACCTGATAGCGGGCAGCTGCACCTATGGTACCTTTCGGAAAGCCACATGTGGTTGGTCAGGAGCCCTTGGGGGCTCCAGCAGCACATCGTGAGTGCCTGAGCAGTCCCGCCATTTCGGGCCGCACCCACGTGGGGCAAGTGCCAGTTTCAAGAGCATGTGTGGCTTTAACTTTGGGCATGTTAGTTTCACGAGCCCCAGAGGGGGGACTCAGGTCATTTTCACCAGCTGCCCTGCGTGATAGAGGGCAGCTGAAACGTTGCTCAGATCTGTTCAAGAGGGCACAGTGAGTACCCAAGCCATGTTCTGTTTCCCAGCTGCCCAGCATTCAGTGGGCAGCTGCAACGTTTAGGCCAGTACCTCTGCACACTTTCTGCTTGCTGCATTAGCAGCTAGAGGGCTAAGGGGATAAATAGCCCTGGAGAAATCCTGACATTGTGGACAGAGGGCATATGGGCCAGTTGGCCTGGGGTCAATTGGTAAGGTGTTGTGTGCAATTTATCTGGGTTACTGTGATGCCTAATGTTATGCTAATGCCTAATGTCATGCTATGACGTTTTGGGGTAGTTCCTAATGTGTAATGTATTTATGCTTAGGTTAGTGCATACTGCGGTTATGCTGGTACGGCCCATTGCGTAATGTGTTTTTGCCCCATGATTAGTGCCTAATGTGTTTGGGCTGCTGATGTCCTAGTAGGTAAGGTGTTTATGCTTAGGAGGGTGTCTTCTGCTAATGTGGTTGTGCCCAATGGTAGGCTATGATATTTTAGGATGGTGTCTAATGTCACTGTGATAATGCTTAAGTCATTATTGTACCAGGAGTTACTGGTTGTGTTTTATAATTACTTACCCGTTCTGATAGTTCTGACCGTTTTCCGATTGGTCCCGTCCTGTATATATTCCCCTGTGAAAATTGCCCGCGCCAGTTAGCACAGCGTAAATGCGTGATTATGTTTCTAATGTGTTTATGACAATACAAAGGCTATTTTTTATATAATCTCGTGTGGAGTTCCTTTTGTGGTGTGCCTAGTTTGTAGCTGCTGTGTGTGTGTTGCGCAAATGCTTTACACATTGCCTCCGGGATAAGCCTGACTTGTCGTGTCAAGCTACCAAGGGGGTGAGCAGGGGTTATCTTCGGCGTGGAACTCCCTTGCCCAGACTAGAGTGGTGGTTTCTGCCTGGCTTTAGCGCAAGCCTTAGCCAACCAGAAATCCCATTTCTAACACCTTCCTAATAGTGACTCGCAGTGGTATGTGTGAATGTTTTGCAACCGAAATGCAGCTGCAAAACATTATTTTTTTTTGATATTCATGTTTTTATTGTTTTTATTACTACATAACAATTCATAGAACAGTCAGTGCCAGTCCCCATTGCAATACAATGACAATAGGAATACTCCCATACAGTGATGTAGATACACTCCTGTCTGGAGTACTTTTAAACCTGAGTCAAATCCCTGCCTTCAAACCTTTTGCTTCATACTTTGGCATACTTGGTTGGGCAACCCTGTGCTTCATAAACAGGCTTCTCCTGTTGGGTGCACTAGTCCATTCCCTTCATTCACTGCGCCAGTGCGGGAGGCCTGGAAGCTTTCCAGTGGACTGCGATATCCCATCAGTAAGGCCGTTCCCAGTAATGCCCTGTCTGCCCTGGTTCCCCGGACACCCTCCAGCACCCCCAGCAGTACCATTACCAGGTAAAGTTCAAGCACTATATCATCACCCCAGAGAGGTCAGCAATGATTTTCCTCCAATAATCCTGGATGCAGACCACAGGACCACGTCATGTGAAAAAAATCAACAGGTGTGTGGGATCATTGAAAGCCTGAGGTGCTGGGCAGCAAATTCACTCCATAGAGCGTGTCAGATGACAAGTGAGCACAATGTAGATAGTATATCTGCACCAAACGTAGGCTAGATGGCCTAGTTAATACCCGAGGGGCCATGAATGCAACCCTTTAGTCTGCGTCTTCCATTGGCCCAAGCCACTCTTCCCAACATGCGCTGAGTGCCGGTGAGGTATCTGGGGCATTTACGATAAAAGTGTTATATATCTGGGAGACTCCCCCCTACCCTGTGCTCTCATCAAGCTCTTTGCCTCCACTGGGCTAAACTCTGGGATCTGTGTGCCTGGGTGCACATGTACCCTAAGAGTATGTCAGAGTTGTAGATACTTGTGGAACTGGGTCCCTGACAGGGAATAGGTTTGTTGAAGGTCTTGAAAAGAGACAATATGAGATACCTTCCAGACCTCCCCCAGGAGTGTATTGCCAATGGCATCTCTGAGGGTGAACCCTTCCAGTGACGCTGTCTCCCTCAACCACCTGCCCTGCCACAATGAAGTTTGTCGCGTGAGATTGGCCACCATCCTTTGTGTTTGTGGGCTGCTCTCCACCCTTCAAATGTCAACCAAGTCACCTCGGGAGTGTACAGGGAACCGTGGCCCCGTATAGCATTGCAAGAATCATGGGGACGATGCTCCCAAACCACCATCTTAGGGGGCGCATTGACAGGTCTGAAATGCCAATAGAGGTTGTGAGTTGTGCCATAGAAATGTTATTATCACAGAGTCCATCTCATGAAGCCAGTGATGGGGAATCAAGTGTGGAAAATTGAATAGGATGTACAGGAAGCGTGGCAGTATCATCATTTTCATCAAACAAAGACATTTGTACAGTGCACGGCTGCCTCGAACGAGGCGTCCTGGCGCTCAAAATTAAGACTGACTAACAGACTCTGCCACTCATATCTGTACTTGATCAAAGAGACAGGTCTTTAAATCTCTTCTGAAACAGTATTCATACTCTGCCATACGAAGATGGATAGACAAGGTTTTCCAAAGCTTGACTGTCAGTACCGAAAAAGACCTCCCACCTCTGCTAACCTTGGCAAACCTTGGGATACGCAGAAGTCGGATGTGATTAGATCTCAAGCCTTTCACCTGCTGGTACTTATTAATCCTGTTTCTCAAGTATCTTGGCCCTTTGTCTCCTAATGGCTCTAAATGCCAATGTCAGGGTTTTAAACTCAACCCTCTTAGCCACCGGAAGCCAATGAAGCTGCTTCAGATGCAGGAAGATGTGATGACGAAAGGGTAGCCGTTGAATCTACCTGGCCACTGCATCCTGTATTATTTGGAGTTTATGAGTTAGGAATGCTGGAAGTCCCAAATATAAGCATTTTGTACAGTGCTATCCTCTCCATGACATTCAATGGAAGTGACTGCCATCACTTAAGATCCTTCTTGCTTTTACGAATGAGCGGGGTAATATTAAGAGGCCATGTTAATTGGGGATGCAGGGCCTCCATGATGCCCAGATATTTAAAGCTGATGTGACAAATAGGAATATTTGAGTGCCAGTCCACACAGTCGTGCAAGAGTGCCAACGGGACTAGCACCGATTTTGTCGGGTTAACAGTTAATCCTGATGCCTCCGCAAAAAAATGGAGGATCCAGAGACACTGGGGGCCACTTGATGCCAGGTTGCCCAAATACAGCCCCTTCCCCTTTATGAATCATTGTAAAATGTTTTTAAGAACAAGCAGTGGTACTTTGGACCACTGCCTGCACTTAAAAAATTAAAAGAAAACATAAATTCTTTGTTTTTGAAACACATACCATTTTCCTTTAAGGAAAATGGATTGAATTTTTTTTAAAAAAAACATTGCTTTATTTAAAAGCAATCACAGTCATGGTCGACTGCTCATCCCAGCAGGTCCCTGTGATTTTAGCGATTCCCAATGGCTCGGAAGTTGCGACCTACCTCATGAATATTAATGAGGTAGGTCTACTTGCGACCCACTGGGAATCGTAAAACACACTGTAGTACCTACCGTTTGCAATTACCTGATAGTAAATCTCAAAATTCGCTATTAGGTATTCTCAAACACAAACGTATGTACATCTGGCCCCTAGTCCCTTGTCGAAGTTAGAGCCCCTCACTAAGGTCATCCTCGTTCATCCGGTCTTCTCCACTCACCTTGACACCACAAGGAGGAAGTAGACGATAAACGGAGCAGCAGGTAAACTGTAACGTCTGTAACAGGCTAAAACTGGAGTCAAATTGCTGTGCAAGCTGTCACAAAGCATGTAGGTATCTGTGCTATGAAGCCATTGCTGAGGACGGTCAGGGAGTGGCATGGACCCAGCCCTCTGGTACTTTCATCCTTCCTTGTGTCACCTTGTTCACAGTTGAGGCAGCAGTCAAGCAGAAGCTCTGTGATCTGTGTGGCCAAATTAAATCATTGGCTGGACTTCCCATTTTGGTATAGACATTATACATATATAACTATAGTTGAGTTTATATGCACAGAAATACAACCATATAATATATTAGATAAATATTATCATGCATAATCAATATTATTTGTGTATGTGAAAGTGCTATCCAGTATTCTCAGAACTTAATAATGCCTTTCACCGCAGACTGAATCAGTGCCTGTGCTTTTTTATTGCCAGAAACAAAGATACTTGTATTTATATCCTGCGCAATGTGTCCATTTTCCAAAACGGTTAAAAAAAAGTGAAAACATTGAAAACTCTTGAACGTAACGTGGGCTTAACGCTGTGTATGTCTGGACTCCAGCTATGTTCTTGATTTCGAAAATAAAACAGAATATATATATCCCAAGAAGAAGTGCTGTTTAGCACGAAACGCGTCGGAAAAAGACTTCACATTCCAGCGTGACACCTGTCTGCTGTTTCTGCGGTGCCTTTCTCCATTAAAACTGGCTTAATTCGAATACCATCGTGGGCTCTCTTTTTTCCAGGCAAAACTGTGTTTTGAATATATATATATATATATATATATATATATATATATATATATATATATATATATATATATATATATATATATATATATATATATATATAAAAAAGTGAAATATGCCATTTATTTCTATGCCTGAGCGTAGAACGAGTTTTCTTCTATCCACAGGCTCCCCCTCCCCCCCTTCCATGTGGTGCGAACGTGTGACCTATAGTTTATTTATATCCAGTTTCTATGGCTGCTCCCGACAACCACTGGCAACTCCCACTGGTCTCATCTGGACGGAAACGTAGCTGTGTCAGTTGTACCCAGGAGATCTAAAAATCACGTACAAATCGAGACCAGTAATGCACGTATTATGTGTGCTTTGTCGTGTTGCACACGCACAGACACAAGAAGTATGCTGGTTCACTGGCCAGGAGCACTCAGGCCCATTTTATTTGCTGGCCCATGCCTGAGTGGAACGGGTGTGAGGTGCCAACCCTGGAAGGAGCGGCTGGCAATACAAGTACCTGTTGAGAAACTGGAACGTGTACAGAAGGACACGACATGCTTGTGACACAGACTTATGTTAAAATTACCCACGCCGAAATTATACCTAAGAAATGTTTTGTGCTTCCTCCCCAATGTGTTTTACTTCCGTTTATACGAGAAATACTCATTACAGTCACCAGCATTAGCACTCAGTCTAAGGATGAAAGCTCAAGTGAGCCATTTTTAAAAAGGGGCTCACACCTGTTCTCTGGTTCTTAGCAGCCGGAAGTTAATCTGCTGAGCTGTAATGCCTGCCTAAAACAATGAGCGAGTTCTACAGACCGTGCGGTGCCCTTAGATCCCCAGGGGTGCTAACTTCAGGTTTTAAATTTTGAGCCTTTAAAATTATTCGATTTGAAAAAAGCAGGAATGCGGTGCTAGCACGCATGCCCCTGGCGTCGGTAATTCATAAAAAACCGAAGATGCAGCCTGCCTCGTTCCCACTGCTGGAAATAGAAAAATATGAATGAATATTTCTAAGAACGCTGGCTGCCTCTGGAGACCTGATCTAGTGAAAAGCTTTATGTAATGGCATATCAGCCTCATAGGTAGTATTTCACACTTTTAATGGGATCGTTACAGCACAATTCATCGAGTCAGACGCCATTTGCCAAGCACAAACGAGGCCTCGCCTGGCACTTCATCAGTGGGGCGCCGCACGGTAATTAGCCAAGGAATTTGTGCCAACTTCCCTCGTGACGATATTATCAAGATGTAAAATTGTTCCAGCCGTCGTTCTGTTTTGTGAATGGAAAATTTCAATGAAGGAGCAGAATCAACGTACACACATAACGTTCTATACATTTACATTTAGGGCTTTTTGTCAGCAACACCTGCGTCCGTATTTAAAACAGATGACTAGCAGAGTATTTACAACGGATAGCGCTGTACTCTGCCCACCCCTCTTCTAAGCACTATGTTGAGCTTCCTCATTTTAGTTTTATGAATGTTGTGGTAATGTACCTACGCGTCTGTGTCCCTCTCATAGCTGTTTCTTTGAACTGAATTGTTTCTAGGCACTTTAATAATAAGAGTTATGTTCACCCAACTCAATTGTACTCATTTTATCGAGAAATATATACTTTTTTATTTTTTATTTTTATTGACAAGCAAGTCAGGGAGATTAACATTTTCCATATACAAAGTGAGCAAAAAAATAAATCAGATTCAAATTAGCACAAATTCATATTAGGTACAGGTACAGATCAATATACGACTCATAATAAACAAAAAAAAGAAGAAAAAGAAGAGACACAAACAGAAGTAAAAGAAGTAGTTCCTAGTAGGTACTAATCAATAATAACATCGTGAACAGAAAGAGCATCCGTGATCCATATCATTGCAAACTTTGCAAAAAATTACCCCAAATCTTAACTAACTTTGCTTTTGCATTAGTTCCTCTGTTCCTGGCAATAGCATCTTCCATAGTATAAATTTCGTGAACCAATGTCCACCACTTGGTCGTATGAGGAGGATTCTGAGAGATCCAAGCCCTCTCTATCACCAATCTAGCACAGGCCAAGATAATATTTAACAGATCTTTATAGATAGAACTAACCGGGTATATAGACAATAGTACCGCAGCTGCAGTTAATGGAAAGTTAATCAGTTGATTTTGAGTTAAAATATTTTCTATGTCCGACCAATACTTAGCTAGTGATTGGCACGAATAGATCATATGTATGAGATCTGCTGCCACCAGACCACATTTAGGGCATTTAGTACGATCATTACTTAAGTTATTTTGTGACCATTTTGAAATTTTTAATTGAGTGTAGTAAAGTTGACTAATCGTCCTGTACGATTGAAGTTTCAAACTAGAAGACTTGACGACTTTGCTAATATTAACTAAGGCAGCTGAGATATTCTGGGCTGTCACATTAGATCCTAAACTAACAGTCCATTTTAGCGCCAATCTAGGGGCTTCATCCAAACTATTTTGACTGAGACACTTGTATCCCATACTGATTAATGATTTTCTATTCGCAGAATAGAAACAAGTCCATATATCTGAGCTGGTAATTTCTATCAAATGTATCTTACGTATTAAGTAGTCCCTAATTTGAATATATTTATATCTCATTTTTTCGGGCAATTTGTACAGAAGTTGAAATGTTGCAAATTGTAAAAAGCCATCAGTACCATATAGATCTCCTAATGTCTCAATACCATAATTAGCCCATTCTCGACCAATTTTATCTCTAAAAATATCGGGAAGCCCTGGATTGTCCCATATTGGCAGCTCATTATGGAAAAACGAAGTATTGCACTTAGTTAGCATCAAATTCCATATACATACTGCATCTCTTGCAGTCTTAAATTTTACACGTTTGAAGTAATTTGGATCTTGCACTTTTGCCAGGAATTGTTTTGAGTGACTACCAAGCATGAATTGGTGAAAAAAATATTGATTGTTAACAGCAAACAGGCTACGAAGCCGGCCTAAAAAGGAAGCAAAAAATTAAGCTCTGAAATCAGGGAAGTTCAAACCACCCTTTTCAAGTGGAATTTTTAATATTGACATAGACCTTCGAGCCTTCTTGTAGCCCCAAATGAAACTACTAAGAATGCCGTCAAATTTTTTAAAGAATAAATTGTTAACGCGACAAGGTATGGAACGGAAAAAATATACAAATTTCAGCAAAATATTCATTTTGATCAAGTTCATATGTCCTAGGAGGTTTAACTGGATCTTATGCCATTTTTTCAAAAGAATGGTCACTTCTTTTAATAAAGGGTCATAATTTAATGAATTTATATCGGCGATCTTAGATGATATCTTTGCCCCTAGATATACTGCAGATTGACAGAGTCCTTGCACTGGTAAATTGGCCTGATAGTTCATAATAACATGTGTTTTATTTATATTCAGTTTATAGCCTGAGGTGGTCCCAAAATTTTTAGCTTCTTCCGTTATCCCTACTAGTGCATCCACGACATTGGTGGTGTAAATAGCTAGATCATTCGCATATGCTGTAATTTTTAGAGTTTTGCCTTCGTGCAGAATAGGGACAATCTTGACTTGAGCTTGCAAGGCAATAATAAATAGCTCAATGGAAAGAGGGAAAAGTAGGGGTGATAGCGGGCATCCCTGCCGCGTCCTCCGTAAAATTGAAAAAGTTGATGAGAGTGCCCTAGCATAACTAATTTTGGCATTAGGGTCCCTATATAATGCCTGTATACTTCTCAAAAAACGCCCCCTAAATCCAAATTGCCTCAGGACTCCCCACAAATAATCCCACCCCACTAGGTCGAATGCCTGCTCTGCGTCTAAAAGTATCATACCGAGTGGGGTGAGATTAGTTGTAGCCACATCGAAAGCAGTAATAGCCATGTTGACATGTGTGGTGGTGTCCCTCCCAACGACGAAGCCGTGCTGTTGATCATTTACCAATTGGGGCATGAGAGGAGCTATTCACATTGCTAAAAGTTTAGAATAAGGTTTAGCGTCGGCATTTATCAGAGATATAGGTCGATAAGCCCCGCACTCCACAGGAGGTTTATTTTTTTAAGAAAAACATAACTTTAGCTGTCTTCCAAGAGTCCGGGGCCTTCCCAGTAGCACCAATTAAATTAATTATCAAGCAGAGAAGTGGTAAAATTTCATCCGCGCAAATTTTATATAACTCTATGGGAAGTGTGTCCTCGCCAGCCGCCTTATAGGATGGAAGAGAGGTAACAGCAAGACGAAGCTCTGTTAATGTAACCTCCTCTTCCAATTGATCAATGCATGCCTGTTCTAAGTATGCTCCTGCAGGCAAATTCTTATTAATATAAGATTGTATCTGAACCTCGGTGCCTCTACACTCAGGGGTATATACATTTTCATAGTATGAGACAAATTGTCCCAAAATGTGTGCTGATTGAGTGTATAAAATATTATGGGGACCCTTAATGGATTCAATTAGGGTTGTTGCGCGATCATCAGCAACTTTGCAGGCCAAAAGCTTCCTTACTCTATCCCCACATTCATATTGGGAGAGTTTATATTTAATACTTTTCTGACAGTTTTTCTCCCTAAGAGAGCTATTAAAACTTGAGCGCAAAATAACAAGTTTAGTTTCTAGGTGAGCTATGCTATGCGCGCTCATCTCATCAGCTCTAAGTTTGTCATCTAATTGTTTTTCAAGTAGCATAATACTAGCTAGGGTAGCCTTAGTCTCTTTCTTACGCACTATATTTTGTTTGAACACGTATTGCTGCGCAACTCCCCTAATTGAAGCTTTGCAAGCGTCCCAGACTGATAGGAGATTAGCAGTGTTAATATTAATTTCAATAAATTCTTTAATATGCTCTTTAAGCTTAGCTACAAATACTAAATCTGTTAACAAACATCCAGGGAACGTGAAGGGTCTGAATTCAGGTGCCCTTTGGACAATATTAAATATGAGAAGTATAGGACTATGATCGGATGAGTCCCTTGGGAAGATCTCCATGTCCCCCGAATCAATAATTTCATCCGAAGCCCAAGCCAGGTCTATTCGTGAGCACCGTTTATGAGGTGGAGAGTAATAAGTATATCCAGGTATCGAGAAATATATACAAGAAAAAAAAAGATAATCGGTTCCTTCTATCCCTCTGGGGTTAAGAATGTGACTTGCACTTCCCCTAGACGTGGGTTAGCCCCACCACACACCACCCAAATATAAGGCCCCCCTAAAGCCTGCTCTTATCTTGGAAAGTGTGTGACTTGTCATCCTGAAAATGTGTTGTTGAATCAGCATTTCTTGCAGGGAGTGACAGGACGTGGTGACCGTGCAAACAAGCCCATCAGGTCGGGCATTCCCTGTAGTGGGAGCCTTCACCTATCACCGTGGTCCTTTATGTGATGGGTTGGTTTGTAATTTCCTGTGGCTTGCTGCAGCCATCACCCTTCACGTGATGAAGCCTCTGTATCCTACATTTCTTACTAATGCAGGGAGCAGGTTGTGCATAGGCAATGATACAAGTCGCTACCATTGGGCACATTTTGTGATTAGCAGATAAACACGTTGTCGTGGAACTGATGGTGTGTTGGCCGATTTATTATGTGAAACTATTTGAGTTGCCTGATCCTGTGATTGACAGCTTGAAATTGATTTGTTTTTTGCAGGCCGTAAGCAGGGCATTGCACCCATGTACCTGACCCTCATCTGCCGCGGGCGTCATTTCATACAGCGCTTCAGGAAGATATAATGGACAGGCGTGTCGCGGGACACAAGCTTTCCATTTGTTTGGGTACAATTATTTTTTTGGGCTTCTATTTCCCATCGAGGATTTCTCCTGGATGCAATTAGCCTTTACTCTGCTATAAGTGAAGTTCATAAGGGAAGCAGCACGTAGCCGCTCTACTCAAAGTGTATTTGATTACGTTAGTGTTTTCACCCTCTGAGACGCAGTGTGCGCTGAAAGTCGGAATGCTGGGGGTTCGGCAGCATCCCTGATAACTTTAAGTTTGAAGGTTTATTGGAATGTTTCATAGAAATATACGTGTTTCTATATAATAAGCAAACTAAACTTTGAAACCAGTGGATAAAATCCAAGTACCTAAACGTTGAAAATAGTAAAATTGCATGCCACATT
The DNA here is from genome assembly GCF_964263255.1 of Lissotriton vulgaris. Taxonomy (NCBI): domain Eukaryota; kingdom Metazoa; phylum Chordata; class Amphibia; order Caudata; family Salamandridae; genus Lissotriton; species Lissotriton vulgaris. The sequence continues at coordinate 1,584,331,933 of NC_141685.1, read as the reverse complement.
ACATGATAGCAGGTTTATAGGTGTTTAGACAAAACAATAGTTTAGAATATCGGGAGATATAAATATTGGAAATTATATTGTGACACAAATATGGTGATGCACTGATATCGTAAACAGGAACATTGTTTGTTGAGGTAACTGATATAATTGTAAAGAATATTGATGTTTTTAATATAATTTTCAGTAATATAGTTGTTAAAAATTTAGTTTTTTAATTATTTGAATGTTTTAGATTATATAGTAAATTTATGTGTTACTAATGTTTATATAAATGTTAATAATTAAAAAAAATGTATAACTTGTAATTTTAAGTGTGTTTTTATTTTTTTATTTATTGTTAATATCAATTTATACTGTTGTAGAGTGTTGTGGAGTTTGTGGAAGTATAGGGTGAGAAGTTAATTAATTAATACTTAATTAACAATGAATTATGAATTGTTAATTAATTATTTCATTGATTTTAATGCTGTAATTTATGGAATGCAGATTTTTTTAACTTACATTTTAGTGTTGGGTTGCTCAGTTTGTAGGGGTACAGAGGGGGAAATTAAATAAGTAATTATGATCCAGACCTATTTACTCAATAATTAACATCTACAAGGCTCGCTCGTGCTCTGTAACCTTGTAGGGTGCCGGAGTGTGGGGCTTTTGCAATCCTTCTCTCCTTCAGGTAGTGGCGAGTAATTTTCTTAGACGATTACTAACAGTCCCAAGTAGTCTCCCAATTATTTTTTGTCACAGTTAAAATCAAATAATCAGACCCCTATTAAAAAAGACAATCTGGACCCAGCCCAGTTAGGGAACTATCGGCCTATTTCACTTCTACCTCTAATTGGCAAATTAATATGTTAACGGAGCATTAACAGAGTTCCTGGAAACTAATCATTGTTTCCACCCCACTCAGATGGGCTTTAGGGAACAACGATGCACGAAATCGGCACTGCTGGTTGCTGTGAAAGAACTACAAATGACCCTGAACCAAGGAAGCTCAGCCGCCATACTGCTCCTCGATCTCAGTGCAGCATTTGACACCGTGGACCACTCAATCCTACGAAAGAGGCTGCAGGAAAGTGGTATCCGAGACAAAGCGCTGGAGCGGCTTTCCTCCTTTGTGGAGGGCAGAACCTTTCAAGCCCATTATGAGGAGCATAAATTGGCCCGGCTTCATAGCTGCCCCCGAATAGGCAAGTTAACCTCAGCCTTTCTGGAAATTAAAGATAGATTTAGCTGTGAGCCGGCCCTAGATGATATCAAACCGGCAGCCGCTAGAAAGCTTTACCTCCAGTTTAAGCATGGGGTCCTGCCTCTCCGTTGTTTTACATATAAGTGGGGGGGGATTTACAAGTTTTGAATTGTCCAGCATGTGACTTCCCTGAAGAGTCAGTACTCCACGTGTTTTTTAGCTGCCCTGGCTACCATAAGGCAAGAAAACAATGGCTTGTGTAGATTTGTAGGAACCTTGGTACTAGACGCTGCTCTGAGGCTTTCAGGATACTGAAGCATGATTCTAGTATCCCGATTGTTTACTCAGTTGCAGGTATCCTATTTTCCATGTGGTGTACCCGCAGGATATTCTTAAAAGCACCCTAAAAAGAGCTAGGATGTTGTTTCCAGTGCAAAAGCAACAATTATATTTTATTAACAAACAGTCGGGAAAATATCTATCCATGGCTACCCCAGTTAGTTTTAAAATATGGTCTTGTTTTAACATGATTAGATTAAAATGAGCTTGTTAATTGGCCCCTTAGTCATGCTTCATGGAAATGGTAATTCATTAGCCTACCACCACAATTAATCGATATATTTTGTGTAGAAGCAGCCTGTAGCATAGGGGGCTCCCAGTGCCAGGTCTTACCATTAGTCGTATGGTAAGTATAAAGGTCATCTTTTTTAGGATTTTTTTTGTTGCAAATTTTTAAAATTATTTATTTATTCATTTATTTGCACATTGCACTTTCCTATGGTGGATCCTTGTTCCTTGCCTTGAATAACCCTCTGTGACTTTCGCTTCTTTTGTCTCTTCTTGGTGAGCTAATTAGAACTGTAGGCTTTTTAAATGGCGTGTGGAATCCATTTATTTTATATGTGCATCAATAATGTCCTTATTGTTTTCCCCATCTCTTTTAAACTAAACTGACTTTTGATGTCATTTTAAATGTATTTGTATGTATTATGATTGTACTTTTGAGGTCATGTTGACCGCAATAAAGTTTATTGAGATTGAGATTGACTATTGTAAACACTATTTTTATTTAAAACAATCAATATATATATTTTTTTGTGTTGCACTTAGAATACTTAAGGCTGATGCCAGTAAAACCCTAGCCTGTGGGGTGGCTACATTTTTAAGCTGGGCATGGTTGATTAGACTAAAGGCTTTATGAAGAATCTGTATAATTAATTATTTTTAAACATCCACAAAGCTGCTAAAGTTTAATACATTTTTTATCTATTCATAGTAAAAAAAAGTTTTTTAGATGAAATTCTCTTTTTAATGTATTTATTATGAAATGTGTTTTAATTTGTAAATGTGCTTTTATGATATCAAATATCGAAATAACGCTTTGTTGATTGAATGATTGATTGATATTTTTTTGTGGATATATTAGTGTCAAATATATATATATATATATATATATATATATATATATATATATATATATATATATATATATATATATATATATATATATATATATATATATATATATATATATATATATATATATATATATATATGTCCAAAACATAGCTCAGGGCTTTGAAGCCGCACACCGCTGAAAGTTTGGTCACAAACCTTTATTTTGCAAGCACATTGTATCCCCTCCAGTTGCTGTATCCTTCGGCCTGACGCGTTTCGATGCCTTTGTGCATCTCTTCAGAGGCCAGCACAGGGAAAGTTCTTTCGCCGCTCTACTCCCACAGCAATGCTGAATTGATTAGCCTCCGGTGTGCTGTGATTATCACGTTCTTTTCACAACTGCATGCTGGGAAGTGGAGTCTTTGTAGGCAGTGTTAACCCTCCAATGGGTCCCGTCCCTGTGCCTCAATTTAGGATTATTTGATTAGCCCTCCAATGGGCCCCAGACGGTGTACAGTGTGCTTAAGTCCTGCTACTTCCAGCGCCAATACAGACGGGACGTTACCCCCCTGCTGGTCCTTACTTCGGTTCTCAGAGGTGCGTCGCTTCCACGGTCCGAGCAACCGTGTAAACATGTCCAAAACATAGCTCAGGGCTTTGAAGCCGCACACCGCTGAAAGTTTGGTCACAAACCTTTATTTTGCAAGCACATTGTATCCCCTCCAGTTGCTGTATCCTTCGGCCTGACGCGTTTCGATGCCTTTGTGCATCTCTTCAGAGGCCAGCACAGGGAAAGTTCTTTCGCCGCTCTACTCCCACAGCAATGCTGAATTGATTAGCCTCCGGTGTGCTGTGATTATCACGTTCTTTTCACAACTGCATGCTGGGAAGTGGAGTCTTTGTAGGCAGTGTTAACCCTCCAATGGGTCCCGTCCCTGTGCCTCAATTTAGGATTATTTGATTAGCCCTCCAATGGGCCCCAGACGGTGTACAGTGTGCTTAAGTCCTGCTACTTCCAGCGCCAATACAGACGGGACGTTACCCCCCTGCTGGTCCTTACTTCGGTTCTCAGATTTTTGTACTTACCATTATAAGTGTAGCAGTACAATATTGTGATAAACAATATTTTTTGACAGAGTATTTTTTATCAACGATATTGTATCAGTGATCCACTATATCTTTATCATTCCCACAACACTTATTTTATAGAGAAATGTTGTTATATGTTTCCAAGTTTCCTTTCTTTTAATAGCAAGTGATATAGGTGCCCCAGATAACTTTGATGCAGTTTGCTTGGAGAACAGCAATAAAAAGTCCTAAGATGTGTTTCTTCTTATGAACATTTGATGCTTGCTTAAAATCAGGCTGTCAAATACCAGGCAATTTCTTCAGATGAACGACGTACATTTTTTAACATGAACATATCTGTTTAGATTCCCTTTCCTGACTGTGGTACAGGAGAGAGTAATGGGAGAAACGGAGACAGAAACTGTTTGTGTAAGACTATGCAATAATATGAAAGCATATATTTGGTCGAAATATTATAGTTCTGGAGCAGTATGAGAGCACTTCAAGTGCACTGTTTGTATTTTTGCAATTAAACATGTACGAAGGCGCGCTTTTCATTACTGAAGATGTGCTAAGTCCTGAACAATAATTTTACATTTGTTCAACATCATTAAGTTACGGTACCCACTGACACAGTAGAGATTCTTGCATTTTGAACTTTTTTTTAAAAGACTTGTGTTGCTTGGTTGAGAACGTTTTCTATTTGTTACTTGAGCATCCATTATACAAGTGCTTATTAAATAAACGTGTTTTCAATATGTGTGTTGATATTGTGTGAGCTGGCGCAGTAAGGTAATGAAATTGCATCTATGGAAAAGAATCATCATATTGGACATTGCGCACAATCAATAATCGAAAGTACATCAGTTGTATTAATCCAAATGGTTTCATTTACCTGAACCAAATCTACAGCTCATGGCATGCAATATGTTCTTAAAGGAAAGCCCAATCCTGGAAAAAAGAAAATTCCAATGACATCTGATAATTATTAGGTTAAGCCTACACATCGCTTGCGCTGTCTGAAAGATCTATTGTATGTACTTTGTGGGATCTGGAAATCAGCCCTAGGACTTTTCTGCTTCCGCCTTTGCTTAGGGACTTTTGTCTGTTCAACTGCCTCAATTTAACTGTCTTGATAGAAAACGACCAGTAGGGGTCAGCAAAATACCAGAATTGCTTTCTGCTTGTTCAACTGCCTCTAATTAACTGTCTTTTTATGGTCAAATCTGTTTATTGGCATTTATCTTATTTTAAGCATTACAATGACTGCAGCACTTTATACATTACATCTGATTGGTTACGTCAATCGTACCTGCATAGGCAAAATAGCGCGTCTTTTTTGCGCTGCAACATTGTATAGAAGTACCACTGGGTTTAGAGTATGCGTCTGGGTGTGTCCGTAACATGGGGGGTCCATGATCCCCAGCCCGTGCACAGAAATTATATTTATATAACAACTGTAGAAAAACAAATCAAGCGAACAAACAGCGGCATGAGCACAGATGTACATTGCATGCCAACCCCCTCGCCACCTGGCCCCCGGCATTCCCGGCATGCATGCAATTCCAGCCTCTATCTTTCCTGTATTGCAGCGCTTTGCATCGCACCTAACAAGAGACGCAATATCAAGTCAGGTGTACTGTCCGCGGTGCACCCCCATCCCCAAGTATACCTATCTGATCCCCTGCTGCCCCGTCGCTCATAGAGCTTCCCACTGGCTGTAGAGGGCTCTAAGCATGTGCTCCCAGCGCTCTGCAATAGGTTCCCTGCGGAGCCCCACCGTTTCCTCCCTTTGTATGGCAGTCCATTCCGCCCGGGCCCATGCTTGGAGGGACAGGGTCCATGCCTGTACGCTGGGTGGGTCGCGTGCATTCCACCTCTTCGTGAGGAGGCGCGCTGCCACTATCATCCCCAGATCCAGGAAGGGGGACGAGACCTTATCTTTGGGTGGTCTCTTGAAATGATGTAAAAGGTATTCAGGCCAGTTGCAGGGGATGGCGCGCCCAGTGCAGTGCCCAAGTAGCTCACTAACGTCCCTCCAGTAAGTGCCCAGCCCTGGACAGTGCCACAGGATATGGAGCAGATCTGCATCCACCTCACCGCATCTGGGGCAGGATACGTCGGTTCTGCGAAATAATTTGTTTATCAGTGCAGGGGTGAGATAGGCCCTGTGCACTATATAGAGCTGGATTTGGCGAAAGCGCAAATTTCTGGGAATGCGCACAGGGCTTTTGAGGATTTTCTCCCATTCTGCATCAGCGAGTGCCCGCCCTAGATCCCGCTCCCATTTGCCTCGCAGCGGGGCCAAATCCAGCTCCGTGTGTGCCATCAAGGACGCGGCAAACCATCTGATCAAGTGCCTACCCCTACCCATGAAGTGCTGATATTGCATGGTCAGGTGTTGTTGTGGATCCGCCGTGACCTCTCCCCACCTAATAGTCATGTGCGCTATAAGGGAGTGGTCTAGTAAGAACCCCCCAGAAGGAAGCCCATCCTCAGCAACCAGTATCTCATATGTTATCAGTGTTCCATCCCTGTATAAGTCACCCAACGTCCGGACATCCGCCTCATGCCACTGCTCTAACAATTGGCGCGTGAGAACCCCCTCACCTCCCGGTGAGCCCTCTAAAGGCATCGCAGGAGCATAGAGGAACACTTTTCATGTGGGAAGCAGCGCTCTACGAAAGCATTTATATGCCACTGCCAGCAGCAAAGGAGCGGGACGAGCCAGCGCCGTTAGCGGATGAAAAAGCTTGGTGACCCCTTCCATCGTGTATGGCGGCGCATCCGTGGCAGTGTCCTCTCTCCCCTGTCTGCTAACCAGCGGGCGATCCATTGGAGCTGTGCAGCTAGGTAGTAGTGCTAAAAACTGGGAGCAGCTAGCCCACCTCTGTCTGTGGGGAGAAACAGTTTCCCAAGTGCCAGCCAGTGCCGAGACGTGCCCCAGATGAAGTTGCGCAGGTTCGAGTTAAGCGTGGAGAAAAAGGATGCCGGTATAAACAAGGGCAGGTTGGCAAAGTGGTACAGAAGGCGGGGGAGCATGACCATTTTGGCAAGAGCCACCCTCCCTGTGGGTGTCAGCGGGAGAGTGGACCAGGAGCAGATCTGGGACCTGAGCGCTGTCACCGCTCGTCCCAAGTTACCATCGAATAGGTCAGCCAGCTGACAATAAATCTGAATCCCCAGGTACTTAAATGTATCTGCCTTCCATTGGACTCTTGTGCCATGAAGGTGGTATTCTGGATTGTCTACTTCGCTGCTAAATGCATAGAGGCAGGACTTGCTGGCGTTCACACTGAGCCCCGAGACAGCGGCGAAGCGGCTCAGTAAGTGGGCCAACTGCTCCGGTATGTGTCTCACGTCCCTTACGAATACCAACAGATCGTCAGCATATAGTGATACCTGATGGGTGGCATCGCCCAAGGGGATACCATCTCCCAAGGTTCGCCTCATGGCCTCGGCTAAGGGTTCCATGGCCAGTGCGAAGAGCAGTGGGGACAGAGGGCACTCCTGCCGGGTGCCCCTGCCCACCGCCACTGCCTCTGAAACATATGGCCCCAGTCTCACACGGACCACTGGATTTCAAAATAAAAGGTCTACCATCCGCAGGAAGTCCACATCTAGCTCATATTTCTCCAGCACCAACAACAGGTAACCCCACTCCAAACAGTCAAAGGCCTTTTCCAAGTCTAACACCAGGCACCCTGCTCTAGGCCAATCCTTCGTCGCCTCGGCAGCCAGCCTGAAATATCTCCTGAGGTTCAGGGACGTGGACCGCGCTGGCACAAAACCATTTTGGTCTAAGGGGATCAAGTGGGGGACCACTGGCGCCAGGCGCTCCGCTAGTAGTTTGGTAAAGACTTCGTAGTCAACGTTAAGCATTGCCAGTGGACGGTAGGAGCCCAGGGCTGTGGGATTTCTGTCTGGTTTAGGTAGTGATACCAGAAATGCCTCTCACATAGACGGTGGGAATGAACCTGCATCTATCGCTGCATTGTATAGCTGAAGGAGTTGGGGCGCTAGAATGTCGTCATTCGCTTTATAGTATTCAGCTGGCAGGCCATCAGGCCCTGGGGTTTTTCCGGTCGCCAGTGACTGAATCGTGACTCCCACTTCCTCCAGGGCAAGTAGGGCATTAAGTACATTTTTGAGTTCGTCAGAGGCTGTGGGCAGTGGAACCGAGCCCAGGAACTTAACCAGCACGTGTCTAGGTCCTGTGCCTCGGGCCGCGTAGAGCTGCCGATAGTGATCAGTCAGCGTCCGATGTATTTTGCGCTGGGTATAGACCATCTCCCCTCCCCCTGTTGGAATGGCACCTATTGGGGTGCCGCGGTCTGCCTTTTGTATCAGCCAGGCCAGCAATCGACCAGCTCTATCTGCCTTGGCGTGGGTCCTGGCCGTGTGGGCTGCATAGTTGTGACATTTCAGCTTCTCCATGATAACCGCATACTCACCGCAAAGTTCGCCTAGCTTGGTTGAGTGCCTGCCAGCCCCTTCACCTTCCCTCTCGTACCTCAAGAGCTCAGACTCCAGGCGCGTCCGGAAAGCGGACACTGTCTTGCGGATGTTCCACGTGGCACCCAGACAATGCCCACGAATGGCCGCTTTATGTGCATCCCATTCCACCATGGGATCGCTCGCCGTCCCTGCATTTTCCTTGAAAAAGGCTGAGATGGCAGTACCCAATGAGGAGCGGAACTTCGCATCCTCGAGCGCGGCCGGCTGCAACCGCCATGTGGGCACAGGAGGCCGGTCCACCTCCTAGCTAATTTGGAACCATAGGGGGTTATGATCGGAAAGCGTCCTGCCCAGGTATTCCTACCTGGCCAGAAGCGGGAGCAGCGATTGGGAGCCTATTATACGGTCTAATCAGACGTGCAGGTCATGAACAGGCGAGTAGTAGGAGTATATTTTATCGGCAGGGTGCTGTGCGCACCAAAAATCAAGGATCCCCCAGTGCGAGAGCCAGTCCCGGAACGCCTGAGCATTCAACGTCACTGCTGCAGCTCGGAGGGGGAGGAGGAGCTGTCCAGATGTGTGTCAAGGACCATGTTGAAGTCCCCGCCAAGTAGCCATAGGAGGCCCGCATACGAATGGAGGATGTGGTTGAGACTTGCCAGGAAGGATGACTGATCCGTGTTAGGTGCATACAGGGATCCCAACAGGACCTCCCGACCGTTTAGCCTTCCCATCTCTAGGGAGTATCTCCTCTCCGGGTCCACCTGGGTGCCCTCGCAGACAAAGGGGACACCAGCCCTCACCCAAGTCAGCGTGCCACGCGCATGCGCAGAGATGGTCGTACCATATATATGCCCTATCCAGCACCTGCGGAGCCTGTCGAGTTCCACCTGAGTCATGTGCGTTTCTTGAAGGAGCGCAATCCCCACCCCGTGACGCTGCATATAGGAGAAGACAGAATAGCGGCGCGATGGTGCATGCATACCTCGGACGTTCCAGGTCATGATGTTAGTGCACGCCATGTGTCAGGTCGCAGCGCAGCTGCCTGGGGTCGGGGGCCATCCCAGATGAGGCCTATGGGTAGCCTCTCGGGGGGAGGAATTAACATGCCGCTTCTGAAACGTGTAAACAACAACTAACCGTGTAACAGTGTGGGCGAGTTCGCAACGGGGCATACGTCCAAACCAAAAATATATTACCACTTAGTAATGTATTGTCGCAGCGCAATGAATATGCGGTGGAGCGGGCAGTCAACAATCAAGCCAAGGTACACCCCTACCCAGGCCCTTGAACATCTAAGAGGCGCATAGGGAATGCTAGGATGAAGGTCGCGCAGAGCTAGTGGAAGCTACCCATAGGGGCCACCGCACGCGGCGGGCACTCAACGTCGTCCAACTGCGAGCCTGGAAGCGCCTCTGCATACTCTAGGCGGTACATATTTTGAAGGCAGCGCCAGCATCGGAGGCCAATTACATAGTCTGGCAGCACGTTTAGCAACAGCAATATAAAGGATATAAGAAACAGAGCATTAAGAACAGAGTCTTCAGCCAGGTCACCATGTCTTATCATCCAGTCACACAATGTGGTCCGCTGTCTGGGGCGTCACCACGGGTAGGCCCACGTCCTCTGACAGCTCAGTGGATGGGGAGGACAATCGGCTCTCGTCCAGGTCACTCTGCGGACGGGAATCCAAGCAGGCAGCATTGTCCGTCACTCCCAGTGTCGCAACCGCCTCAAGCTCTTCTTGCTGCTCCTGTCGCATCTTCTCGGGGCTGGGCGCGACCCGGCTCTGATCTGCTCCCCGGCGAGCCCCCCTCTTTCTCCGCCTCCTCGAGCGCTGCTCTTGCCACCCGCCCTCTTCCGGGCCCATGGGTCTCGTGCCCGACCATTGCCCCGTCTCTTCCAGCCAGTCCCAGACGTCCGACGGGGCCTCGAAGAAGTGCGTGCCATCCTTGGAAACTACCCGAAGGCAAGAGGGGAACAGCAGGGAGTAAGGCAGTTCCAGTTCTCGCAACTGCCTTTTTTACGGCCATGTGTGTGCTTCTCCTTTTCTGCACCGTTGCCGTGTAATCTGGGAAAAAATCACTTGGCTGTTTCCCACTTTTAGGGCACCCAGCTTCCTGGTTTCGCGGAGCACCACCTCCCGGTCTCGGTAGTTGAGGAGTTTGAAAAGAAATGGGCGGGGCCGAGCCCCAGGCCGCTGAGCCTGTGCCGGCACTCTGTGTGCCCATTCCACCACGAAGTGCGGGGACAGCGTCCCAGGTGGCCAAAGTGTCCGCAACCAGGTCTCCGTGAATTGCTCAGGGTCCGTCCCCTCTTCTCCCTCCGGCAGTCCGACCACCTGGATGTTGTTGCGCCGAGAGCGCCTTTCTGCGTCCTCAGCACGGTCCTCCAGTGCGTGAACCCTGTCAATTAAGTCTTGCAGCGCTGAGGCATGGCTTTGCACCACAGGCTGTAGTTCCTGGACCGACTGGTGCTGCATGGCAACTGATTCTGACAGTCTTCGATGCTCCGCGTGGAGTAGTGTGAAGTCAGAGGTGACTTTGTCTATCCTGGCTTCGAGGAATGTTTTGGGTTGCTCCAGAGTGATTCTGATGCGCTCCACCGCCGCCAAAACAGAGTCCATCTTGGCTGCCAGAATTTCTGTGGGCTCCATGTCTCCCCGTCCCCATTCTTGTGTGGAGCCTGAGTCGCCTGCTGCTTGCTGCTTCAATTGGGATTTGTCCCTGAGCCTGCCCATAACTAACTGCTGTGCTGTTGGCATCAACGCGCACTGTCGGAGCTCCAGTACCTAGCGGAAGGGACACCTCACCGACTCAAATATTGCAGCACGAGTTCCAGGAAGGAGCCAAGTAAAGAGGCAGATTGTCACTGCCTGGGGTCCCGCCGAGAGTCCCCAGGGTGAGTCACCGCCCAGCCCAACTCCAAGTTTCTTATGCAGGTGCCCCCCAAGTGTGGGCAGCCCCCGTCAACGTTCCACACCAATGGCTGCAGAAGCTCCAGTAGCGCAGAGGGATGGGTCCAGTGCCCCCTGCACAGCCTCAATATCATGGCTGCCAGGCGCGATGTCTGAGTTGACTCGGGGGCAGAGTCCGCTTGTTATGGCAGGGTCAAAGATGGCTCCCGGCATAAAATGGCGCCCAAACCCAGGTGTGCCAGGCCCCCACCAGACCATGCACGCCAGCAACACTCTCCACTGTGTCCCGATGTCTCCGCGACCCAGCCTGTTGCAGCAGTCTCCGCCAGTGCCTTATGACCTCCACTGACACGCCCGACTCGGCGCAGCAGCACGGCGTTCCAGTATCCAGGAGCCCGGTCGACTTCAACTATGTCTGTTGCATAACTGCCTTCAGCCTCCTGCGTGGCCCGCCTTCCGGGGTCTGTTTAGCACTTGTGGCACCCACAGGGCAGCCCTCCACTGCCAAAGTCCAGCGCCTGGTGTCCAGCGTCAGGAGCAGGGTATATAAGTCCCATGGTCGCCTCCAACAACTGGCTGACCGCCACCGCATCTCTTCATAGGACTGCGCCCGCTGGGTCTCAGGAGTCCTCTCCGTCAGTGCCTCTACCCCAGCAATCACAGCCACCTCGCCACGGTAGTCCCCGACAGCAGCGGCCCCAGCGCCACACAGGGCGAACGCAGTACACTGCGCTCAGTCCTGGCCACCTGTCGCTCTGCCAGCTCTCCAAGCGCAGGTCGCCAACTGGGCAGCAGCAGCGAAATGGCGCCCACACCAAAATGGCGCCCAAATCTTAAAATGTCTTACGGTGTGCGCTGCTCGTTCCAGAAAAGTTGACCTCAGGCATCAGCTCGTGTTTCCGCTGGTCACCTCGTCCTGCTGGCAAAATAGGCTACCGAGGCCCTGCCTGGCTCACGGTCAGCGCCGTCGGCCGCCTCTGACTCAGCCCCCACCTCTGGCCGCGCTCCGGGGGCAGTAAACCACCTCTATAATCGCAGGCCTGCTTTCACCCTGATGCTGCAAGGGCCGTGCAGCACACGATCTCTCACGCGGCCAGCTGGCACAGGAGTCTGCCCCCACCTCACAGTACACGCGTAAGGCGGGCCTCCGTCCCCAAGGGCGCCGCTCACCATTCACCGCGGGGCACCTCAGGCCGCCACCAGCCACCAAGCCGCGGCACGTCCGCAGGGCTCCCCCAGGCACCTCCGGTCCTGCGCCTCACCGTGGGGAGTTCTTAAAACGGGCAGCAGCTCCGAAAGTTCAGACGCGGCCAGCCGCCTCGCCGAGCCAGGAGGATCCGCTCGCTGTCACCAGTCGCGGGCCTCAAGGGGGAGGTGTCAGGTCACCGTCTTCGCTGGCCACGGGGATCTCCTCATCCCCCCCTCTTGCGGGGCACTGCAGCAATTATCGCGGCCGATTACCAAGCCGCCCGCGCCTCCCAGCAGCGCCAGTCCCTGGACAGGGCTCACCTGTCCCCCACAGGCTCGGGGCAGCGCCCGGCCTCCTGTGACAGCAGGCGCCAGCTTTAACGGCTGCTGGACACCTATCGCGCCACACTCTCCTCGGTCTCACTGCCGCCTCAGCTACCCGGATTTGGGATCCACTGGGCTCCGCAGGTTCTCCGCAGCAGCCCCACACCAGCTCCGCACAGCGCCGATCCGAATAGCACCTCTTACAGGGTAAGTGCCAGGATAATAAGGGCCGAGAGATGGAGCTCTACACAAACGCGACAGCCATGCTTGGCTGACAAGCCACGCCCCCCTCTAATTAACTGTCTTGACAGAAAACGACCAGTAGAGGTCAGTAAAATACTAGAATTTCTTTCTACTTAGGGACTTTCTTTTTTTATTTTTCTGGCAACTGCCTCTATTTAACTTTCTTGATAGAAAACGACCAGCAGAGGTCAGTAAAATACCAGAATCCTTTCAGCATTCCCTAGATTCCAGGTCATAGAAACCTGTATTCAACAAGCACCTTTTGACGATATTTTTTTTTTCAAATGTATTTTCATTGATATGAACACCAAAGGGCTGATTTTGTATTAAAACCAGAGCTTTAGACAATACAATTTCCCGCTGTTAGGCATTATTTCTCTCCGATGTGTTCCCATACCTGGCGTGTTCCTCAGTTTAGTGCTTACTTTCCCTCCATGTGAAAGAACAGTAGATGTTTCAGCACCCAGGCTAATGTGCTGCATAGCTAAATACATATAAAGTCCCAAAGCCGAGACCGATTTCTTTGTAAATGCTTGTTGCATTAACAGCATAGGCAAATTCAGTTGCTTTCGATGTAAAAGAAGAAGATGCCAAAGAAAGAAGCAACTCTGCTGGTTTCTAAAGATTTACTTTGTCCTTCAGATTCACATTGCACCACAGACAAAGCTTTGTGGCATTGTCTGTGGTCTGACTTAAAGGACTGATCTGACTTAAAGGACTGATCTATTTCTTGCTGCCCTTCTTGGTTTGGGAGATCACCTGTGGCAAATAGTCACCGGAAACCAATGGAGTGGGGAGTAATGCATTGACATATGTGGGAGCGCATTCCTGATAATACATACATGTTACATACAAATCAGGTCTAATTGTATGGTATTAATCTGCAGATTTATATAGCGCAGCTTATTACCCGTGAGAGAATCAAGGCGCAGTCCATGGGCACAGGCATATTATGTGATTGGCCCAGCATTACAGGATGTTGAGCTGACGTTGAGATGCAACCCCGGATCCCCAGCTCTCAAATCAGCTTGCAGACTCTTTCCAAAGGTTAACTGGTCTCCTTTAAGTTGCTGAATGCTGCATTCTGGTGTAAAACTGGTACAATGCTGCATTTGCCCAGCAGTATTAATTAGTGTTACTATGACAAAGCAAAGAAATAATACTGCTTCACAGGTAGACAAGCAAAGAGAAATATTAGGAAAAATGGGTGGAGTGAACACTCTGAGACATGTACAGGGCTGATACATATATGGGATGTACAGACACAAGGAGACATCAGTAAGATTCTAGAGGACACCAGACTAGACTGACATGTTAAGACATTAAGAGACACGAAGAGAGAAGGACATGGGTGCCCTAGCAGATAGCTAAAGAAAGACATAGAGAGAGAGGGGCATGGCTAGGCAACAGGAGGTTTGTGCTTGGGAGACAAGCACTGGAGCATACCAAAAGACATTTTGTAGACAACAGGAGCCACTGGTGGATGCATGTGGAATGAACAGTTGGAGACTTGCACACGGGGAGCACAGACACAGGGAAAAGCTTGGAGACACTACTGGGCACAGGATGACTCTGAAATAGAGAGTCATTTTGAGAAATGTTGAGCCAAAGACTGAGGGAGACGATGCAGTGCACTGATGCGGGGAGTCTCACAGGAGAATATGTATAAGGGATGCAGGGAGTCGCACAGGAGAGTACATATAAGGGTAGACAAATGGAGATAATGACAGTGACAGACAACACAAAGAAACACTAGGAGGCACGCTTAGACATGAACTTTCAAAAGACATGGACAAAGGGGCATTCTGAGGTCACTAACACACGTAAGGGAAGACAGTCACAGGCATATGTGGGGACATTGAGAAACATACTGCGTTCCGGAGATGAGGACACAGAACTTCCAGAGTGCTACAAGTCAATAGAAATGGCAGAAGTGCTCTATTTTCACATAGTATCAAGTCATGGGATGGTAAGGCAAAGCCAGACCCATGAAGGGCACGCGATGAATGCCACCCGAGGGCGGACCCCGAGGACACGAAAGGCCCGCAAAAAATCGCTGCAACCCTGCAAAATTGGAAGCAGGCAATTGGGCGCCAAAGGGCCAGTAGCAGGTGGACAGGGCACTTGCAGCCTGGCCAGGGCCTGATGGTCAACCACTCAGATCTCAGTAGCAAGGGAAGCCTACAGAACGCGAACACTGGACATCTGCTAAACGGCCATAAATCAAGGGACTGTGCGGGAAGTGCTGTAATAATTATTAGAACATTGGAATGTTGGGAGCTCCATTGCAGACAATGGAGTGCTCCCTGCTTCTACGGGCCGGTAAAGGCCCGCAAAGCAACATTCCAATCTTCTACAAAGACTTCTCGAAGCTCGAGGGGATTTAAGGACCCCTCGAACTTCGAGAACCCTTTCTTTAATTTGTTAGAACATTCTGTCCTCTAGTGGCAGAATGTTCTAATAGCCTTATATTATAGCCCTTCGTAGCAGGGCTATACCGGCAATTACAGTCCCGCTGTCTCGTTAAAGTCCCTCGCCTTCGGCTCGGGCCTTTGACGATTCAGCTGGCCTTTAATAGCCCGTATAGCCCGCTACGGCGGGCTATAAGGCTATATTGCAGACCAATTAATCAGACTGTTTGAACAAGATTACAGATGTGATGATGTACTGAATTCTTGGAGCATGCGAATAACTATAAAAATGCAATGTTTATGTTCCATGTTTGTGAATAAACTGTGGCCGTTATGCACCAACAGTGACTGAGCTTGTGTTTACTGTGATGGTTTAAAAAAGGGTGCATGAGCAGGGCTCGAGTCAGGGTATCACGCGGGTAGATGGCGTCCCCCCACTTATTTTACCGGGGGCACGCCGTCCCCCCTGCCAAACAGCTGGACTTCACTCTTTAGCCTAACTGGGACGAGGAGCTCGGCACCTTTTGTGACGTCACTTCCTGTTGTGACGCCACTTCGGTGACAGCGTCCCCCCACTTTTTTTTTTACGACTTGTGCCCTGTGCATGAGCAAGGTCGGGATGGACTGGTGGTGACTCGCACGCCTGAGAGGGTTTATAAAATACAGGCTAGCGGATAATAAAGACTATCAACATTGAGCACTTTGTTGTATGTAGAGATCAGACAGAGCAAACTAGCGGCAGGCGCTCAAAACGTGTGTGTGTGGGTGTGTGTGTGTGTGTGTGTGTGTGTGTGTGAGGGCTAATATGCAGCTCTAAATTATTCACCCATTGTTCCTATGGTACATGCAGATGCACTCAGAGTGAAGGCGGCCACAGAGATTGCATTGAATACAGACGTGAGCTGCAACAGCCAGAAATAGTGCTTGAGGTTTTTTCATATGCAATGCGGGCAGTGATCCGTGTAAAGAATGTATTTTAGTGCCCTGGTTTGTGCTTCAAAGCAATCACCTGTTTAACAACATTTTGTGATTGAAAAATCAACCCAAGTTTAAGCTCTCTTCAGCAGGGAATGATTTTCCTATTTTTTTCAGTTTATGAAGTGGCCTTTGGAAAATGAAGCGCTGTAGCTACAGTGCGGTTGTCTTACAGGGAGTTTTATGACCCTGTAGCTTTGGGCTTGGATATAATACACTAGGGGGCAGATTTACAAGCCCCTTGCACCACGTTTACGCCGACTTGCGTGACGCAACAGCGGCGCAAACGTGGCCCATCCCTGCGAGGCATTTACAACATGACGCATCTAGGGAGATGCGTCATGTTATAAAGCCCAGCGCCACAATCTACAAGATTTCACGCAGGCACTTCTGCGACGCTGCTACGTCAATTCCTTACGCCTGCTTGAAGCAGGCGTAAGGACTGACGTAGCATGTTAAGTATTGGGCGGCCCTGAGCATTGCTGGAGTTGCGTCGCAAGCGACTCCAGCGATGCGCCGCCCTTACGTCACGAGATGTGTCACACATCTGCCTACCCTTGCGCCTCGGCGCTCTACATTGTAAATGCAGCGCATCTGTCATGACGCAAGGGTAGTTTTGCGTGACGCATTTGTTCTGGCGTATCTCTGCTGATATGCAGAGATGCGCCAGAACTCGTAAATATGCCCCTAAGTGCGTATTCGTCTTCCAGCCAAAGAGCCTAGCCGTCACCATTAGAGGACTGGTCGATGTTCTTTACATCTAGGGTGCTGGCTGGACAGCTTTGAGGGTGGAAGCTCCTTCTACGGACATCTGGGTCAAGAGGTCAAGTGTTCAACCCCCCTGCGTGCTCTTCTCTTTGCTTTTCACGCGCGTGATGTTGATAAAAGTTGTGACACTTCGAAGCAGTAAAATCTGTTATTTCAGTAATGAGACTGTTTATTTCATAGTGTGTGCATCTGCTAAACATTACAGGTCAGACGTGTAATACGTCAGCTTTGGATCCAGGAACTTACAGCCACATGCATCATTGTAGGAATTTGCGATTCCTAAATTGCGAAAAATAAAGAAATTGCAAAAGTTTTAGCGATTTCTTAATTTTCCTTATTTGCGATTCCTTAATTGCGAATCGCAAATAAGGAAATGCTTTACATTGATTCCTATGGACCTGTAGGCCCATAGGAATCAATGGGAAGGCATTCTCATTTTGCGATTTCGCAATTAAGGAATTGCAAAATGAGAATGCAATTTCAAGGGTGCGGGGGGGGGTCCAAAGGACCCCCCCCTGCACCACTGGAATGTCACGTAAGTACATTTTACTCACACACATGTCCCAAGGGCATGTGTGTGTGTAACATGTAAGGTTCAAAAATGCATTTATGTGCATTTTTGAAACTTTTCGCAAATTACCATGAAGGTTTACTTCATGGTAATTTTTCACTTCAAAATTGCGAATTCGCAAATTAAAATTAATCATGCAAAGCATTTAAGAAATCGCAAAATTTGCGATTCCTTAAATGCTATCGCAATTTGAGAAATCGCAAAAAATTGCGAATTCTTAAATTGCGATACATGAGAAATAAATAATGCATCCCAAAAAGTGATTTTGGAATCGCAAACGGCCGAATTTTGCGATTCGCACCGTTTGCGATTCCAAAATCGCTTGATGCATGTGCCTGTTAATGCAGGTAAACAATATCATATCATTGGAACCGGATCCTGATCGAACTTTACCTGAGGTACACATTTTAATGCGTCTTCACCCACCGTGCCTACACACCTGATGCAACGTTACCAAAGTACCTAGAAGTAATGCAACTGAGCTTTACCTTCCAACACCTGAGGCATTTCTACCCAATGAAACTTTACCTAATGTACCCATATTTAATGTTTATCGCTGTCTAATGCACTTGCATTTAATGCAGTTGTACCTAACGGTTCTTTACCTATTATGGCTTTACCTAATGTCCTATACTTATTTTTACTGTGCCTAATGCACAGGAACTAGCACACCTCATCTATAGTACATCAAGTACCTGTGTCTAATACACCTATATCAATTGTACCGATTGTACTTATACCTAATACACCACCTCTCATTGGCACTTAGTATACTTATTTTAACTTTATTCAATGAACCAGTACGAAATGCACGATGGTGTGTGATGCGTACCTGCCTGCAGAACAGTGTTGCTTATGCTTTATCCACCACAGCGGGCAGCAGGGCATTAATATTGATGCTTATACACTCTCCACTTCAGGGAGCGCCACACCGCTGTCTGCCCTCGGCACCTCTGTGACACCCGGATGGTCCTGCCTGTCTGCTGCTTTGTAGACCCTAAGCACTGCTGCTGGGTCTGCCACCCGTCCATGTCCGAGGCCGCACATATCCATTACCAGCTAATATTGACTCCAAAGGCGCCCATGAGCCTCATCTATTATTAATGCTGCTCTTTACACTTCAATGTCTGCAGTGTTTCCCTGTAAGTGGGATGTCAGAGCCAGGCATAGGGCTCAGGGGGGGTCTCTCATGTTCCTTCACACAAGGGGAGACAGACACGCGACCACATTAATTCCCTTTCAAGAAACTGCTTAATCTTGCATCCCTTTTGAAGTTGTGGCACGCTACCATTTTAGATACACGTGAATTTATGCAAGTACGGTCCTTTTTCTAAACGCAAGGTGTGATTTTTATTTTGATGATTTTTATTATGATATTTATTATTGTTTGTGATGTTTATTGTTGATCAAACTCTAGGATAATTAGAATGTAATCACACTCTAACAACAATAATACTTAGGGGCAGATTTATGTTAACTGGCGCATCCCCAGGGATGCACCAGTTAACGTGCGTCACAGCTCCGCCACCCATGGTGCGCCGCATTTATAATGCGGCGCACCATGGTGCAAAAACGGCACAGATGCGTGACGCATCTGTGCCGGAAATGTGGCGCATTGCTGGAGTTGCGTCGCAAGCGCAACGCAGCTCCAGCAAGGCTCGGGGGTGCCCCATCTACACAATGCTGCATCAAGACCTACGCCTGCTTCAAGCAGGCGCAGGGTTTTGACGCAGCATTTGCCTGAAAGTGACTGAGTGAAATCTCATAGATTTCGTTCAGCCACTTTCAGGAGGCGTTCCTGCGCAGCAACGCCCCCCCCCCCCCCCCCCCCCCTGCGCAGGAACGCCTCCTTATGGCGCAGGGCTTTACAATGTGACGCATCTCCTAGATGCGTCACGTTGTAAATAGGGCACATTGTTTGCGCCACAGTTGCGTCACATAAAGTGACGCAATTGCGGCGCAAGGGCATCATAAATCTGCCCCTTAATTTTTTATTCACATCTTGAACATCTTGAAATGCTGATGTTACGATTACCCAAGTTAATGTTGCCAAATTTTCATACCTCGAAAAAGGAAAGGCTCAGTGGGTCTGGATGGAATCGAACTTACAACCCACAGATCAGAGCCAGGGTCAGAGTGTAAACAACACCATATCGTGATTATAATTCCGACCTGCAAAAATATCGACTCCGCGATATTAACCACAACCATATTGTCAAGACAATGGGAGTTAAATATATTACATTTATACTCCCTTACTTATATTTATCTTGAAGCTATGGAGATAGTTTATATTGTGGGGTTGATCATTTGCAGTTTGATGTTATAAGCTCAACATTGCTCTGAAAACTCACTCAGCTTACTGCTCTAATGCATCAATGCATAATCCGCCATTGTTTTTATATCTGCTAAAAGTTGTGCTCCTGTATAATTAAACTATGGATTATTTCGTTATTTTTCATTTTTATGTAAAGACTATTCATTTTGACTTCCTCCAAACTTTTTTCTACGTGCCATTTTTTCATTCTTCCATCTTACAAGGAGCTTATTTGCTTGAAGAAGTTTCTGTGTCTCAAGGTCATTTCACCGAAAGGGTCACTCTCCATTTAACCCTGACTTCGGATGATGAATGAGCATCTTGTCAGCAGCTGGCCTAATCCCTTTCTAAAATGGAACCCGAAATAGTTTTCAATTGAAACTCTTACTTTCTTGGGAATAATAGAGAATGTTTTCTTGAATCTTCCCTTATTTTTTGTACTAAAATGATAAACAGTGTCAATGCTCTCAAGCTACTAAGATGCGGATATCCATTTTTCGATATAGTTAAAAACACGGTTGGAAATTCTTGCATCAATCTTTCCCACAGCCTACATGACCTCCTCATCTCTTCCTTACAATAGGTTGCTGTCTTGAGGAATTGTATACAAAAAGGGGATGGGTGGAATTTTTGACTTCATCTCTGCCGCTTGTAGTTACTTGGGGCCGCATCCCAGTCCATCATTACTTTGCTCACCATGCCACCTCAGTTTGAACCCAGCCATATGCAAATCGGTCTTGACCCTGCTCCAGTAGAAACTATTAGGGCTCATCAGCCAGGTATAGCTTAGGTCTGGAGACACAGTGTGCACAGAACCCACGCCTGGGCACACCCATCCTACATAGTGCGACACAAAAAAGTAATGGATGAATTGCTTGAATTATTCTCAGCCATCAGTTTAAGAATTCAACATCTTTCACTTTGGTTTTGATGCCCTAAATTTGATGGGTATGCCCAAAGGTGGGACTCATGCTCACTGTGTCACTGAAACAAAGCTATACCTGGCTGAGAAGCGCTAATAGGGCTTGTGTTCTATTCAGGGAGAACCTGGCCTGCCAGTTCGGACTGGACTGTTCCCATTGGAGCAGGATCAAGACTGGTTTACATATGGCTGGGCCCAAACAGAAGTGACCTCGGGTATGAAAAATGATAGAGTGGGACGTGGTCCTGAGGGATTACCAATGGCTGAGATTAATTCAGACAATCTAGGGAGAGACAGGGAGCTATTTGAATAGGTCCAGCATCCATGCCCTCAGTGAACATTAAATTATAAAGAGTGTAGGGGAGAGCATTAGCAGGTGGATCAGGTGGTCCATCATAGGGATCACTGGGAGGGGGATCCGAGTGATCAGATCAAAGCCCTTTCACACCAAATAGGGTGTACTGCTTCATCGTAGGGTGCTCCTTGTCGGGCTAGCACTGCAATGCTTGATGGGCCCCTCAATGGCGGCTCTTTGGCAGAGATCTTTTGATCTTTAGCCCACATGATATGTGCAAGTAAGGGGGTGTAAATGTAGGGTGGTTAAAAGAGTCTAAGGGACCACCCACAAATGTATTAAGGTGGTGGTTCCCTTGGCACAGTAAAAACAGGCGAGCTATCATAGCTAATAATGTACCGTGATAGCTTCAGTGAGTGTTGAGTGAGGTCAACATGTTTCATGCCTCAGTGCCTGGAGTGGCAGTGGTAAATACCTACCCAACTGAGGAATGGGGCCCTGCTAATCGTAAATAGTGTAGTGCCCACACTCAAATTAGGTTAATTCTGCACCTGCTGCGGTGCAGCAATGGGGATCCAACATAGTAGTTGAGTGAGTGATGCCCCTTAGGGGAGGCAGAGGACCATGCTTTGCTGCGGAGAGAAAAACTGGACTATGCACTACATTAGCCGGTACTTACCCTCCTCTGCAGACATGATTTTTGATGCACTAAGTGTGATGGGTATGCCCAGATTCAGTTCCCGTCAGGGACTAGCTGTAGCAGGCACCAGGCATTAGCCCGGTGGGCTGGAAGGGTGGGGACCGGTTTTGGAGTGCTGGGGGACTTTTTATATACTGGGGGCTGGTTTTCGGCCCTCCGTAACAAAATAACAAAAGCAACAGCAGTGTTTGATGGTGATGGGTGAAAAACGATGGGTGAGATACGGCCCAAGCAATTGCCAGTGGTTGAGATTATTTCAAACATTCTGTCTATCGTTTTGTTTTTGATGACCTAATGCATTTTCAACAGACCATTTTGTGTTTATTAAATGAATGTGTTACTGGATAAATGACTTCCCTGGTCCTCTGGAGAGCCATAGAAAGTTGATAACAATGAAACCATTTTCCCTGGCTACATGCACCACTGGCACAGGGGCCTGCCAATTACTCCCTTTAGTTATATTTTGTCAAAACAACTTTAGATTTTTACATTAAATGTTTCTATTCACTTCCACTCAGTTTTTCTCATTCATTATTTGTGTTTCATATTTGTTTATATTTTTTCTATGTCATTTGGATTCGAGGGATCAGGCCTGGGGCAGCCATCTGGAGGGTTCAGAGCAAGCCCTCTCGCTGCCCACAGGCCATTAGGGGAATTATTGATCAGTTTTTATTTATCAGTGATAATGCCTTTGATTGCAAGGAACACTGTGCACTCTATTTTCCAGAGGTGAGTTTTCTTGTATATCTACTGTTGTTCCATACATTTGTTCAGTGCTTGTTCAGTGCTTGCCTAAGCTGTAGATATTCTAATGCCTGTGTCTTGGCCACGTTTAAGTCCTCCTTGATGATGTAGCTGTCCCGCAAAGGGGTCTCACCCATGATGATATTATGCCACCTTATTATCTTTGTTGTTGCCTTCTATACCAGCCACATTGTGCTCAGGGGCACTGGCAGCAGGGCATTTACCATAAATCAGAGTCTGGTACCCACCCTATGTCTCATTACTTACTTATCAATACGGTGGGCTGATCGTCCTGAGGCAAAAAATACCCAGTTATGGAACACTCCCAAGTGGGAGGCCCAGAGTACCTGGACATATTCAGGAGCACAGTTCTGCCACTGTGTTCCCCTACAGGTAGTTTTACCAGAGAGTTGAGTAGTCTTGTCATTCCACAGCATGGATCTCAAAATCTCAAAGATGCATGAGAAGTAGGTCTGCAGCACCCAAAAGGGGATATTTTCTATAATATACATAAATCTGGGAAAATACATAATTTTATACCAGGCTGTTCTGCTAAGCAGAAAGAAGTAGCATCTGCGTCAGTGTGCCACATCTTTCCTAAATCTGTCCAAGGCTCCTTGCAGGTTACCCTCAGCAGCAGGGGATTCAGGCCATTGAAGCAGGTGATCCTCTGGGAGCCCCCTCTTGGTTCCCTGCTAAGAACAATTTGAGGGTCTGACCCAACAACCTCCAGCATGCCCCCCACAGTGCCCCACACCAGTCACTCAGGTGTTCCTCTACCAGCCCCCAGGCCTGGCAGGCACTGATATCCTATAAGTATGGTTGCCTCGCCTAAACTTCCTTCCACCGTTGCCAGGTAGCCAAGCACATCCCCTGCCCCCAACAGGATTCTGTGGAGGGCCTACAGCACATGATTGTGATGCCTCCTCATTCCATGACCCTTGGATCTGCCACACCTAGGCCCAGTCCAAGTCCACCATCCTCATGAAGAGGGGTCCCAATGCACAGCTCCTCTGGAGCTCAAACGGTCCTCCAGGTCAGTCACCAGTCCCCCCTCTCCCCATCACTCCCTGGCTCCAACAGGTTTCTAGAGGTAAACCCTGTTGCTCATAGGATTGTGCATGCAGGAAATTTTAAGGATTACGGGAGATTGCTAGAGCCGATCAGGAGCTTAATCACCCTGCGGCCATCTTGATTGGTTCTAACCCACGCCCCCATGAAGGTCTTCTCCTTCATTAGTTCCAGCCTACATTTTGGCATTGTGATGGGGTACTGATCTTTAATTTGATGCAGTTCCCAATGTGCATTTGTTAAAAAATGGCCCTTTCAATGGTCCTTCCCCTAGATTTTTTGCTTTTCTTCTCCTCTTTGTTTGCTGATATAGGTGCTAGCCTTGGAACTCTCAGCACAGTTGACACTTCCATTCAGTGCCAAAGTGTTGTGCTTGTCCTATACATACTGGTGACTGGTGTATACATGATTGGGTGATTCAAGTTAGATGTAAGTCCCTTGTCTAGGGGTAAGACATATTCCCAGGGCATGTACCTCGAATGCTTATCCATGGACATCCACTGGTTGTGCCATCCACAGAGCTAGCTCATCCATCATGCCACAGGTTTGCTATGGTGGAGCCTGGGTGCACACATTACTGTTACTCGGATTGTCATTTAAAAAGCTAAATGCCAAGGTTCTGCATGTCTCTTGCTATGTCGGTGTTCTTCCTGTTGACAGGGTGTGCAGTCGGGAAGGGGTAGGGCATGGGCGCATGTCCGTTACATGCAAGGGTTGTGAATGGCACCGGAAGGTGGGTTCGGTACGGCAGGAGCATCATGGGAGAATGTAGGGAAAGGCTATTGAGCAGTATTTCCTATGTTCAGAATAGCAGCAGCATGGTGTTTGATATCAATGAGTTTGTAATGGCGAATCCTCTCTGGTAATGTGAGTGGATCCAATATTACATATGTGAAAAGGTCACTTTGGGAAAGTGGTAATGTTGATGCTCGTGGCCCGGTGTGCCTGTTGGCCTTGAGTACAATTCACATCTGGGTGCTGGGGGGACAGCCACATTGTGCATTCCTGATAGAACGACATTTAGAGAGGGACTGTGCATTTCAATGTTGGCCTTTTGAACTGATTGTATCTACAAAGGCCATTGTGGGTATAACTACTTGGTCTCCAGCCTAAGGAATCACTGACACAATAGCAACTACAAGAACATTGACTTCAAAAATATCGGAGGCGAAATATCGAGATCCACAATATCGACATCCTATCTACATTATGGTAAGCACAAAAATATTGGAAAAAAATATCGATGTCAAAAATATAATTGTTCAAAATATCGTTTGTTATTTAAGTTTTAAAAATACTGTAAAATGAAGTAATACATCTAATTAAAATAAACATAGTTAAAAAAAATTAAAATGTTTAAAATGTATAAATAATATATATATATATATATATATAATGTAAAAATACATTAAACATTTACATATAATATATAATATAGATACTTACTAATAATTAATCATACTTATAATAATTATTTTAATAACATATATTTTTTAAATATCATGTATATTATAAATATATATATACACATTAAACAATAATATAAATAAAAATTGAATAAGTATATAACACATTTAAAACACTTTTTTTACTCTTTTTAATATTAACTATGTACTTCAATTACAAAATAATATAAAAAATATTAGATAGCAGAGATATTAAAATTAATATTCCAAAATGACTATTCCCACCCCAGTGAGTGCAACATAAGGGAAAGTGTGGGATAGCATAGGGGTAAACATTACTATTCCCTCTCCAGTCAGTGCAACAGTAGGGAAAGTGTTGGATAGCATAGGGGTAACATTTACTACTCCCACTCTAGAGTCTGCAACAGTAGGGAAAGTGTTGGAAAGCGTAGGGGTAAAAGTTACTATTCCCACCCGAGTGAGTGTAACAGTAGGGAAAGTGTTGGATAGCGTTGGGGTTAAAATGACTAATAATACACAACAAACTTTGAAAAAGGGTCTCAGGGAAAGTTTTAAAGACCAATACCGATATTTATCCCCACTCTAAACCGTTACAAACAAAAGAAAAACCGTAGGTCTGACAGAACGAGCACTAACAGAAATAGTAAAGAGGTGGCCCTTGCTTGTTAGGGGAGTCCTTTTAAAGAGGACTGAATCCCATCACCCACGGAGGTGGCATGTTTCATCATCTGTGATCTCCTCCTGATTGCATCACCTAGTGCAACCAAGAGCTACAACCTTCTCTGAGGGAGATGCGAGCTTAGGGATGTTTTAAATAGTCTAAGGTGGAATCGACTAAGATCCCTTAGAAGTGGAGCAAGGAGTGTGTTAATGGTGATGGTTGCAGTGCGTGTGAATGAACAAAAGTAAACGTGATTTAAAATTGGCTACCAGGACACAAACAAGTTTAATGGGAGCTGTCCTGGTGTCAACTATAAAAAAACAGTGTGTATGCAGTTTTAACCAAATAACTGCATTAGTCCATACGGATAAAGGTCTACATGTTTAAGCCTACTGATCAAGTCTGATCAAGGCTTTCATCAGGACCTAGATGTAGTATCGCTACTGCAAAAATGTGTGGATGTACAAAACAATACAAGTTCAGTCTCAATTAAGTGGTTGATCCGATACAACCTACTATCACCTGTGATTCCAATATTTGGTCAACTGTCACAGGAAAATTGGACGAAATCCTGTAAAAAAAGAAAAAAATCTTAAATGTGCTCCTAACAACCAAGTGGTCCATACAATACTGAACCAATACTGTTACAAGTGCTCAACAGGTGATATCCTTGCTATACCAACAGATACTATCATATGTATCATATACCAATTAGTGTAGATTTAATTTAGATTGTAAAGATCTTTAAATTGCTTACCCATCAGTATGCGGGTGCACTCCTCACCTCACCTGGCATCAACTTAGGTCACGAGGAGCCGCTCTGTTTGAGAGGTAAAGAATAAAACCACATTCAAAGACCAGCTTACTCTGAAAATGGCTACCTCTATAAAATATTATCAACATAAATGCATGTCCATGGCTGCACTGAGAAATAATCCCTTGAAAAAATTATAATAAAAAACCAAAAAGACTTATATGCTAATATGCATGTGATGTACCAAAAATTCTGGCAACACAATAGTGGAAAAGCGGCTAGTTGTGAGAATATTCCCCCAGCAACCTTGTGATGCCATCAAATAAATACATCTAGCATATCACATGTAGGTGGTAACAAAGTGACCTTGTATAACAGGTCAAAGCAGTTCAAGCGGTTTAGATACTGTGCAGCATCAAAAACTATTCTATTTACTATGATGGTAAACTGGTGAGACACAATTACGCCAACATGCAAGTACATATAGCGTAAAGTAACCCTAGAAAAGCAAGTCAAATCAATTGTAAACTGTGCGGCAGGAAAGCGGCAGAGAAGACTTCTATTAAATAGTAAAATACGCAAAGCACTCTTCTGCTTCAACAGCACCTCAATCTATACTCAAGAGACAGGGCCTTACCTGTCCGTCTATACCCCGGGACGTACACAAGCTGGAACAGGAGTTAACCGGCAGACAGAAATGCTCAGGTTTAAATAAGGCAGGAAAGAATCCGCTGCCGGTGTGGTCGATTTCGCCTGGCGCATAAAGATTATGTCAAATCGCGGACTACAAAAGTACTCATGAATTCTGGGAAATGTAGTATAGAAAAGCCTTTTTTCTTGTCTCATCATCTGCTGTGTAAAAAACTACAAAGGCATACATAAATCAGGGTAAGTGTAGTTTTGAAAAATCACGTTGCCCTGTGTGTAATCAGCTCCTCATTTAAACATTGATATTGATACACTAAGGATTCCAAAAATGATGGTCTTCTATACTAATATAATGTATTGCACAAGGGTCACCTAATCATGGCCTCATTCGAGAACTCGACCATGGCACGTCAATGGCGATCTCTTACTTAGTCTTAATATTTACGCGATTCGTAATGACCATTTCATTGAAATGCGCCCAATAGAACAATATCGATGTTTAAATGAGGAGCTGATTACGCACAGGACAACTCGATTTATAATTATTAAATTACTTCTCACCCTATTCCCCTATAAGCCCACAACCTGCTCCACATAAAAATTAACATAATTCATTTATTCATCAATTAGTTAATTATTTACCAATTATTTATTAATTAACATAAACATTAATTAACAATAACAATAAACAAATAACATACATTATTTATAGTTAATATATTGATACATTTTTCAATTGATGAAAATTAACTACAAATTAATTAACAAAGAATTATTTATCAATGATAATAAATTAAAAAATATGTATTACTAATTATTAAATTACTTCCCACCCTATTCCCCTATAAACCCATAACCCGCTCCCCATAAATTTAACCTAATTCATTTACTTATCCATTAAGCAATCATTAAAAATTAATTACCAATTATTAAGTAATTAACAATAAATTAATTAACAATAACAATAAATAAATAACATAATACATTATTTATAAGTAATATAATAATAAATTATTCAATTGATAAAAGTTACCTACTAATTATTAATTAATTAGCAATACATTATTTATCAATAAGAAAATTGTGTATTAATTTATCATTATTAAATTACTTCCCATCCTATTCCCCAATAAACCCACAACCCGCTCTAATACTAAAAACTAAATTCTAAAATATTTAATACATATATTTAGAAATAATTAAAATACATTACAAAAAACGTTAAACACACATATAAAATACATACTAAAATACATAACACTAATATAAATATTGATATTATTAATAACAACATTTTTGCTTACGATATTACTTACTTCAATATTACTAACTTCGATATTACTTACCTTAAGGTCTATATTTTGGTCAACGATATTCTTGACATCGATATTCTGTCCCTACGATATTGTAAACTCAATATAATTGTGGGTCAATATTAAAAATTTTATATTTTGACTGCTCACCCAGCCTAAGAAGGTAGAGATTCTTTTGGAATTGGAACCATACTACGCTGGTTCGGTGCTGAGACATCAACAAGAGGAATCATTAGGGCAGGAGGGACTGCAACTGGATTATCTGAAGACTTGTGGTGGCCTGGAGCTTGTCATGCTCCACGAAGGGGACTATCTCCTGGTGGATTTTACCTGGACGTCGCTAGCTTGCAGCTAAGTGCCAACTATTACGGCTCAGGACCCTAAGTACTCTCCAAGGGCTGGTAGGTGAGCCTCCAGTCCAAGAGATTCTTGGCACACAAAGGATCTCCCAGTTTCCACCTATAGTAAGGTCTGCGCAGGGTGCAGTGGAAGCGGGTGGAAGTGATCGTCGGTTTAGATAAGGACCGTCCTGACGCACACCATCATCACAAGTGTGCTCGTAAAGTTCAGCAGCCCACCTGAGGTGCCGGGATGTGAGGAGTTCAAGGAGAGTGGGAGAAGCTTGCAGAGTTCGACCTGTGCTTGCAACCAGGGGACCTTGTGTCCGAGGGGTGTTGGAGGAGCAAAGCTGGGAGCGGAGAATGCATTGGACCTCGAGATTGGGAGGACAACAGTGCCTGACATTGTGGCCTCGCACCGAGGTCCCTCTCCCTGGATCCACCTCACAAGGTACTTTGATGTGGAGAATGTTGTGACGGGGCCCGAGGGGTTTCACTGTGCTTGCGGGCACCTACGGCTGGCTGCCGGGAGCTCGGCAGCTCGCCCCTCTGCTTGATGGGAAACATTTCTCCAGAACTGGAAGCATGCCAGTTTCTTGGGTCACTACCTTTTGTCAATGGGGGACAGTGATCCTGCACTCGTGCAGATGCCGCTGGACGAAACTAAGTAACTGTTTCTTTCATTCTAGGTAGTTCTGACAATCTAATGAACCAGCAGGGACAACGTGTATCCTTGGCTGGTGTAGTTGAGTGATCGAAGGGGTCAGGAGGCGTAGTCAAAGACCTGTGATTGCTTTACCATTGCAACTATTGGGATTATGCTATAGTGGGGAATGTTGTGTTGGATGAATACCTCGGAATAGGACATATATGTTCATGCTGTTATGATGCTAATGGAAATGTATACCAATTACATATCACTGTGAAGTGTATATATGTATATCTCAATTTGATTTTAATATAGTTATAATATAAAGACCCATGTTTTATACATATGGTGTGGAGTATTTTTGCAGATTACACAGTGTGTTGCGAGGGTGTTGTTGTGCCAATACTATAAACTTGGGCCCTGAGGATTAGCCTCACTGCTTGGTCCCAAGCTACCCAAATGTGAGCACAGGTTATCGGGCACATGTATCGTACTCATCCTATTTAATACGATGGATTCTGAAAGGCTTTGATGCGCCCCAGCCAGCAGGACTCCACTGGGTCTAACTGCATTTTTAACAGTCAGGTATGTTCATGGCCACATCAGGCTTCCTAAAGCCTCCTCATGCTAACCTTTTGCTCTTCATGGGCTGTTCATTTTCCAGTCATGGTCAGTCCTAATATAACAGCAACAAGAGACTATTGTGTTGCTTTGTTTTTATTGGGATGGTACTATTTCAAACGAGACAGAAATAGCAACGTTACATTGTGGATACGAAAGAGAGGCCCCCTCTGGTAATGAATTATTTTAGCTGGTGGTTTCAGGATGGAAGGACACCAAATTCAAAAACACATTGTTGAGACAGCCGATCCCTTTGAAATGCCCAAAGAGTGTTTTTAAAGGTGAAAAGGAATGGGCGATTCACGGTGTGTATAGAGAGAAAGGTAAACTGGAATACAGAGCCCGATTAAATCGCAGATTTCTCACGTGAAGATGAGAGAAACCTCCTATCAAAGCATGAAATGTAGATATGCACTAATCTTCACAAACCCGACAGCATTATTCCAACCCAGTGAAGCACTTTTACATGCTCCTGCTTAAACATTGCATTTCTCATAAACGCCAGAAAATATATTCATAGAAAGCAATTGAGAAATGTTCAGGTTATCTCCCTTGTGTCTGAGACAGTAGTTCTGGCTCTTGTTTCCTCTCATTAAACCGAATCCCTTGAAACAATTTAGTTGAATATAAATACAGTTTAAGCAAACCCTGGTGCCTTCATTTGAATATATTGTTATCGGTTGCATTCAAAGCTAGCTGCTAGATTTAGGTTGCAGACCACATTGAAGCACTGATAATCAGTGGTGAAAACTCCTGAAACAAGTACATGTGTAACACCCATGTGCACTCACTTTAAAAAGACGGATATTTTCTTTTGATTAAAATAAGGTCCAATGAATAGATGCTTTCAACAGCCGAAATCTGTGGGTGAAAAACGAAAACGTGCAACTCCAATGGGCTCTGTAACTCCAGTTACCAGGCCTAGCGCCTTGAGACCCTAAGGGGAGAGTAGTGCACTTTATAAACCCCTGATTGATCATGATTCACTGTCCACTCATAACCAGAGTCTAAGAACGTGTCTGTGATGGAAAGCTGACCCCCCAAGTCGCCTTGACTCTCTGGGTAGACGTGGCTTAGCTCAAACGAGCTGGTGTGGGGTAGCTTGGTGTCACAACACAGTTGTTACAGTGACAATAAAAATGTGAATGCCCAGTCCGATTTCCGAGTTTTTGTAAAAAGTCAAACATTATAAATAAAACTCAGGGGCAGATTTATGAGGCCCTTGCGCCACGTTTACGCCGCTGTTGCGTCACGCAAGGCGGCGTAAACGTGGCGCATCCCTACGAAAGATTTACAACGTGACGCATCTAGGCAGATGCGTCACGTTGTAAAGCCCTGCGCCGCTTGTGGGCGTTCCGGCGCAGAGTGGACGTTCCGGGGCAGGTGCGCCTCGCAAAAGTGGCTGAGTGAAATCTATGAGATTTCACTCAGTCACTTTTAAGCCAATGCTGCGTCAAAAGCCTGCGCCTGCTTGAAGCAGGCGTAGGTCTTGACGCAGCATTGTTAAAATGGGGCACCCCCGAGCCTTGCTGGAGATGCGTCGCGCTTGCGACACAACTCCAGCAAAGCGCCACATTTCCGGCACAGATGCGTCACGCATCTGTGCCGTTTTTGCACCATGGTGCGCCGCATTATAAATGCGGCGCACCATGGCTGGCGGAGCTGTGGCGCATGTTATAACATAAATCTGCCCCTTCGTGCTTAAAAATATGCAGAGCATCAAATAAATCAAAGCACAGAAACACAATACAGGAAAATCAATAACAATATAGTGCAACCCAAGGTCCCTGTGTACATACACCAGCTATAGAATAATCACTGTACAATCACAAACACTCAGGCCCCCATGGCGAGAGCACAATGCTGCACAATGCAGTTACAGGAAAAGACGGATGATAGCTCATACAGAGTTTACTTACATGTTTTTTCTTGAACGCTACCGGATGCAAAATATAAAATTGTACAACCCTACTGAATAAACCTGCTTACATTGTATCAGGGTCGCAGACCGACTTTATTTATCATCCTTATGGCTGTGAATCCCAGAAGTTAGCTGAAGTCAAGAAACACAGTAGCAAATGAAAAACAAGTAACTCTGTAAGGTAATAGAAAGTGTCTCGGAATTCAGGAAGGCAGCCAGAAGGGCTAGAATGTTGAACATATGTCTCAGGTTGGGGTTAGTGGTAATACATTACTACAAGAGAGGGCATCACATGACCTAGGTGTTCTGGATACTCCAGGTCAAGCTGCTAAATTCAGAGACAAAACTCAATAATGAAAATGCAGGAGACAAAATACACCAGTTTGCAGGACAAAAAAAGGACACAGTAGTAACACTTGACCTCTTCTCCTTCAACTAACAACCTAACGACCGGTTGAGGCTTCCTGCAAACACAGTTAGGGTCAGGGGATAAACGATGGTAACAGGAGACGGTGTGCCTGACAGGCTGTGCCACCACTTTCTTGTGGCAGGCATATTCCTAGTTTCTGGTGAGGAAGGAGAGGGCTTCCCTTATTCTAGACTGCGTTGACTTGCTCCAACTCCTAGAGAGGCATGCCATTTAGCAGTACCATGGCCGGCCAACAGAGCTTCAGTAGAGGTTTTAGGCTCCAAACAACTCGGAACAGATGTATACAGACTTCAGGGCTTGGAGATAAATGAAGCAGGAGAGGAAGAAAAACTTAGGGACGGGCAGTGATTGGTGTGTGTGTGATGTAAGCTCCTAAGTATTTATGAATACGCTTGCTGACAATAATACTAGTGGTCTTCACCCACGGTTTGTAATTCCTCTTGGGGCACACAGGAACAGTCCGGGATTAGACAAGTTAGTCTTAAGGCTGGAATAAGCGCTGAATTATGCCACTGTTCTCTTTATCACCAGGCCTGTGCTCAATGGGTTACTCAGGTATATGACAACATTGTCTGCAAATAGCGAAACCTTGTCCTCAAGCCCTCTGGTCCATTTAAAATCATTCATATGTTCACTCTGTCTAGTGGATCTGGCTAGCGGTTCTACAGCAATGGTGAACAGTAGAGAGAATCGACATCCCTACCTCAATCCTCTCTCAATTAGGAAGGGTTGCGATACCTGTCTTTTTATCCACACCTTGACTGAAAGGCTGTGATGAAGCAATCAGGTCTAAAGAAGGAGCTATGGTACAAAACACATAAAGTGCAGGAGGTCAAATGTGTAATCCCAGGAGATGCTTGTGAACACTTTTTGAAGTCAACCACCAGCAATGCCATCTGTTAATTCAACCTGGGCCCCATTGCTAAAGCATTAGAGACAGGTCTGATATTGTGTCAGGTGGCACTATGTAGCATCAGGCTGCTTTGGTTGGGGTGAGTTAGATTGGTGACTACTTGAGTGAGGTGAGTTGCTTGTATTTTGCCGAGGACTTTAGGTTCAAAGTTGGACAGTGACATTTGGTGATATAATTCACATATGTTCAGAAGTTTATGTGGTTATGGTATGGTGACTATGTGGGTCTCATACATATCTGGAAAAAAGTCTCCTTTTGTTTTAGCTTCTTCAAATCTGATCCATGTAAGGTATTCCCCTTTTCTCTGGGGATTCTTGTGTGGTCAGCCTACAAGTACAGACAACTATGGTATCTTAAATTCTGGGTCTTGTATACCCATGTCTATCTGGCTCCTCTTGTAATGGGGGCCTTGATGGTCATGTGTATGACCGCTGGAGGGGTTGCCATAGCTTGAACATGGAGTTCATTTGCGGCCATGAATTTTACGTCACAGATTATTCTGTTCTCTTCCAAGGGTAGCAAGGCTCTTCGATGCCTCAGTATGGACCAGTGATAAAAAGAATGCAAAACTTGCTTTGAGGAACCTCTTGAAAATTAAGCTGGACTAGAGCTAACCATCACATATTTGGAAGAAGCGGCTTCTATCTATAGGAGCCCATGCACTGGAGCAGTCTTGAGTAGACAACTCTATTGATGACATCATTTGGCCTAGAAAGGCAAAGCAGGCCTATTTCTTTTGTCCAGCCTTGCTCACTTAACTAGCGTATCCGACAACCCTCTGAATAGGATCACCACAGCAGGGGCTCTGAAGCGGGCTGGTGCCAAATGTGGCAGGGTCCAGGGACCAAATAAAATTACTTAGAGGGTTGATGAGACACATACGTGCACTGCAAACTCCAGCACACTAACTTTATTTGTGCAAGCACTGCACCGTATATTTAATGAGGTTCACTGATTTTAACACCTGACAGTGCATATTCATTGAAATTGTGGCAAACGATGTCTTGCCTATTGCATGTTTGGAATATTGTTCTAAGAATGTATAGAAAGATGCAGTCCCCTCGTTTTTATGTTATTTGCACACACACTCTGTAACTGATGCCTTGGGACTACACACAAGTTTAACAAAACTTAGCGGCCAAAACCTGGAATTCTCTCCCCACTCACCTCCGCCTTACACAGAACCACCTTTCCTTCAGAAAGCAGCTTAAAACCTGGCTATTTGATAAGTAATGCACAACCCTCCCCCAAGCGCCTTGAGACCCTCTGGGTGAGTAGTGCGCTATACAAATTCCTGAACTTGAACTTGAAAAGACACAATCACAGCTCTAAAGAGCTGAATTTTACAAACAGGGAACATGAAGCATTCACCTACTGTATGAAGTGTTCGCCTCTGCAATAGTTATTCATGTCATAGTGCATCATTTATGAGTAGCTAGATCTGGCAATTTCTGCACCATGTTGCTGCATGCAACCTGTGATTTGCCCTGCAGCACCAGTGATTTATCCAACCCGCCTGCTGATCTGTTGAAACAGGCGCGCCTTCAGCCGTTTCTGAATTTAGCAGCCGTTTTCACCTCTTGTCGGCCAGTGCTTATTATTACTGCGCTCAGATAAAGTTTATTTTAAAGAGGGATGATGGGGTGACATTTCACGCGATGCTACTTCATGTGACGTCACCGGTGGCCTTAGTGTGCATGTAATGACCCTTTTTCCTTTTGGTTAAATAAGGCCACTGTAAGTGAGGCCACAGAATGCGGGGAGGTGTGTTAAATAATCCATGCTGCTGTGTACCACCGCCATGAGCAATATTAGATGTGTTATCGATGGTTATAGCAGGATGCTATGACGCACGACATTTCAGATACACAATATAACGTTCCTCACCATAAATGTTTAGGTTGCCTCATCAACAGTATCAAAATTGTTCCTGAACTATTTCTCTAATGTTTTCATTTTTCTTTAAATGGTGTATCTCGAGATAAAAAAAACACCATATGTGTAAAACGAGATTGCACCAGTCCAATATGTAAAACGAGATTGTACCAGTCTGGAATTTTCCCGGCGGGTTTCGAGAGACACTCCGGTACTACTGCACAAGGTTATAGTCTCGTCACCGTGTCCGGAGCATTGTTTCTCTGCAGCAGCAAATCTAGCCGAAAGCTCCTCGGCCCACCCACCTCCCGACCTTCACTCCCCAGTCAGCAGGGTTTCTTCTAAAGTGTCTTTTAACGTGTCCAGCCCCTGCTGTCTTTCTTCCAATATTAATGTTAATAGTTAGTTTTAGTCGCTCGTCACTTTCTAGCGCGCAGCTGTTCATACACATTATTGAAACGAGCGTCCTGGAATAGATCGGGGTGAACAGCCAGAGAGCCATATAGATTCCGAGAGAAACACCTCTTTTAGTGATTTATATAAAATATCCTCGAAGTGCACGTCTGTTTACAGTTCGAAGTCTGTGGACTCGCGAGAGCACCAATATTCCTCGGTCTTTCATGTGAGAATTGTGCGCAGAGGCTCGTGACATTCAAGGGATCTCTGGGTTAGGTGGTCTGCACTGATGAGCAGATGCCCCGGGGGCACGCGCAGCTATTTTGTCATGCTTCATTCACATAATGAGAAATATATTAAAGAAAATCATGCATGGCAGCTGTGCAGCCTGGAGGTATTCCAGTCTATCGAAGCAGGAATTCTGCAAATCTCTTGGGCGCCGATTCCCTGGTGACCGGTATAAAAATATAGTGTCTAATATTGGGAATCCTAAAATAGACCCACTGTTTTCGCTTTATATAGGTCTCAGTGATTTGGACGTATAATGGCTCTTATTGGTGACCAGACACACCCAATTTCACCGTCTTCCTCTGTATTTTAACAGAAAAATGCAAGGTACCCACAATGCCCTTAAATGCTGCACATTTTCATCAGGAAGTGCAATTGTCTTATGTCAGTTTATTGTGAAATGTTATGACAGAAAACATGCTAATGGTTTTCAAGAGGCCACTGTGGCTCATCTGACGTTTCCCATTAGGATGCTCAAGGGTTGAGCACACATTCATAGGTGTGAGGGCCACAGGATAGAACCACACGGCCTTTCATTCCTCTATGGTTGTAGCATGAATGATGTTGACATGGGTAGTCATAGCGCCCATTTTTAA
This sequence comes from Lissotriton vulgaris, assembly GCF_964263255.1. Lineage (NCBI taxonomy): Eukaryota > Metazoa > Chordata > Amphibia > Caudata > Salamandridae > Lissotriton > Lissotriton vulgaris. The sequence continues at coordinate 1,584,295,550 of NC_141685.1, read as the reverse complement.
GACCTGGTCACTGCTTCGTTGCGTGGGTTATATTTATTTATTTATTTATTTATTTATTGCAATTTTTAAAGCGCGCAAATACCCCTACGGGTGTCTCGGCGCTAGTGTTTACAGAGCTCGCTGATGGTGTGACGGGGGAGTTTAGGACAATGAAAACAGCCATGTTTTAAGGCTCTTTCTGAATTTGAGGAGCGTGGGGGCAGTTTTAATATGAAGTGGTAGGGTGTTCCACAATTTGGCCGTGGCGGTTGTGAAACATCTGTCTCCCCAGCTGGCCTTTCTTGTCCTAGGGACGTTCAGCAGGTAGGCAGAGGAAGATCGAAGGGTCCTGCGTTGTTCCAGTGGGCGGAGAGCTCTTTTTAGAAACTGTGGTCCTGCATTGTTCAGAGTTTTATAGGCTATGCATAGAGCCTTAAATTTAATTCGGCTCCTAACCGGAAGCCAATGTAGTTTCTTGATATGAGCTGAGGTTGAAGTGAACTTAGGAATGGATAGTAGGGTTCTGGCCGCCGCGTTTTGTACTGTCTGGAGCTTGTTGAGGACCTGTTCTTGGGCATTCAGGAGAAGAGAGTTACAGTAATCGGTTCTCGAGAACACTAAGGTGCTGATGAGTGTTTTGCCCGCGGACTGTGGTAGGTAAGGAAGTAATTTTTTTATTTTTTTTAGAGTGTAGAAGGCAGATGATACAACAGCGTTGGCGTGGTGTATGAAAGTAAGTTTATTGTCAAAAATGACTCCGAGGTTTCGGACCTTGACCACCGGTTGGGGGGGGGACCCCATCTGAGGTGGCCACCATTGAGGGGACCATGCTGGGCGCAAGCTCCCGAATGTCATCACCTCCGTTTTATCGGAGTTAAGTTTGAGGCAGTTTGATGACATCCAGGAGCTTATGGCCTTCATTCCCTCCTGAAAGTTGGCAGCGATAGATGCTCCGTTGTTGTGCACTGATAGTACTAATTGGGTATCGTCGGCGTAGGTTGTCAGGGCAATTCCATAAGATTTTATCACCCTCGCTAAGTCCGATACATAGATATTAAAAAGCGTTGGACTTAGCGAGGAGCCCTGTGGAACGCCACATGGGAGGGAGAAGGTCTGGGAGGTGAAATTACCCATCTTGACAGTCTGGGGGCGATTAGCTAGGAAAGAGGCAATCAGGTCTTTAGCTTTGCCTCTAATTCCTAGAGCTGAGACACGGTCGATCAGAGTGACATGATCGACCGTGTCGAAAGCCGCAGAAAGATCTAGGAGTATTAGGACTGCCGCTCCTCCCATGTCCATTGTCGTTCGAATTTCGTCGGTGGCCTTTAGCAGTGCTGTCTCCGTCCCGTGTCCCTGTCTGAAGCCAAACTGAGTGTCATCAAGTAGATTGTTGGCATTGATGAATTTCGAAAGTTGAGTGTTCATGGTTTTTTCGAAGAGCTTGGCTGGGAAGGGGAGACATGCGATGGGTCTGTAACTAGAGGGGAGCAGAGGGTCCAGGGTTGGCTTTTTTAGAAGTGGCTTGATGATAGCCTCCTTCCAAACAGAGGGATATATTCCTGTTGAAAACATGGCATTGCAAATAGTGGTCAGCGCGGGGGAAATGGCTTCTGGAATGAGGTTTAGGATAGCAGGGGGACATGGGTCTAGGGGGGATCCGGATTTCGTGCTGGTTATCAGGCGTTGAATATACTTCTGGTCAATGGTGTCGAAAACTGATAGAATGGGCGAAGTATTCATGGGGAGTGCCATAGGCGAAGGTGAAGGGGAGGAATGAGAGAAGGTAAGGAAGATGGAACTGACTTTTTCCTCAAAGAAGCTGGCCAGAGCATCTGTTAAAGACTGGGAACCTTCTAGGCGCGGGGCAGGGGGGTTAGACAAAGTGGTAACCACCCGAAATAGTTCTCCAGCTGAATTTTTCGCCTGATCGATTTGGGAAGTATAGTAGCGACTTTTTTCAGCAACTATTAGTCTTTTGTAGATGGTGAGAGCGTTTTTGTAGGTCGTTTTGTCTGCGGAGTTGTAGTTGCGACGCCACTGCCTTTCAAGATTCCTGCAGTACTGTTTCTGCGTCCGGAGGGCTTCAGTGAACCACGGGGCTGAAGGTATTTTCCTGTTTCGATGGGAGGATTTTATCGGAGCAAGTATTTTACAGGCCGTATCTAGATTCGTCAAATAATTGAAGGACGCTATAATGGGGTCCTGCTCACCGGGAATATAATTCTCCTGCATACTCTCTGCTAACTGAGCTGTGTCGAGGTTTTTCCAGTCTCTATAGGAAGATTGGTTAGGGGCAGTAGGAGTGGGTTTGGTATGGTTTGTTTCAACCGTAAAACAAATCACTGCATGGTCTGTCCAAATGAGGGGAATAGTTTGGGTGACAGTTACAAGGGGACTATTGGTGAATATACCGTCTAATGTATGGCCTGCCTGATGCGTAGGAGAGTTTATCAGTTGTAACAGGCCAACAGCTGATAGATCTGTGAGTAGCTGAATGGTATCGTGGTTGTTGGTGACTTCTAGGTGAAAATTAAAGTCACCTAGTATGGTATTGCAATAAATAGACATCCTTATAAAAAATAGTGACACGTCTCAGTTTTCTTTCCATAGTGGGACAGCCTCAAGGTGGGTAATCAGGAAGGTCAAGATTCATGGTCATCATCCTGAGATTTTGTGGTGGGGGTGCCTTAAAGGCAACTGACACATTGCTTCAAAGTAGTCTCTGCCATACATGCCTGTGACCAAAATGCTTCTCACACAGATCACACTACACGCACACTTCTTTCCAGCCAAATAACAGCATCCAATACTTGTGTCCTCTCCTTTCCCTCACTCCTTTTCACTTCAAACTCACACTTATGCACAGCAACAATATATGGTGAAAGCACAACTCTGGTCCTCATACAGAACATAAAAACACTTCCCATGGAGGTCACACAATAGGTGCACCCTCTTCCATCCATAGCATATCCACAGCGGAGTGATCTACCCATCCTCAAATGTGCTCCAGTGCCTCGCCAATAGAATGAACAGCCCTGTAAGATTCCAAGGTCCATGAGTGCAGAGCAGCTACAGTACACGTTTTTTTCTTTGAATAATGTGACTTTTCACTATAAAACCAAGACTACAAAACACACTCACTCAATTAGGCTAGTCAACACCGTTGGTGGGGAGGGGAACAAGGTGTGGGTTCAACTTTATTCAATGGCTTCATCTGATCCCTAGTATTTTATTGATACAAACCCTTCTCATAACCAATGGATCTTTATTTTAGTTGAAGAGTAATTGATGATAAGACCTAAACTTCACTTACCCTATAGCTTCCTAAATAACAGCAGACTCGAGAAATTTGTTTATCTAATTATTCATATGAGCAAAACAAATTACAGTGTTAACTCCATCACATCCTGAGGAAGCAAGATCATTATATTACATTTTCAGTATTCTTATTACCCCCTTGCGTGCTGCCGTCGGCTACCTCGCCAGTTCTGCCGTCGGCCAACGGCTGACGCGGCCCCGTCCATTTTGCGGAAGTGCTGCACTGCCGCGAAATCGCTGCCGCAGCAAAGGGGTTAATTGAGAATTCACAACAACAAGTACCCAGTAAAGAGAGGTTAGTGAGAAAGAGAAGCACATTGACACAACATAGATTATATTTACCTAGGATGGTGCAAGAATCAGACCCCTCTGATTAAGTCTATGGGCCCCTTCAAGTTCTTTTGTACTACAGAACAGGATAGAGGACCTCTTCTGGATTCGACGCCTGCGTCTCAACCCTCTCTGACACTATTTCCTCCTCAGTTCTTCCACGATCTTCTTCTAATTGTGATACCTCCTCGATTTTTCCGCGATCTTCTTCTAATTCTATTTGCTCATGAAATTCTAAGACTGCTTCTACGGGTATTCGATCCGCATTCAGACAGCATCTCAGTCTCTCAGCGTTTTGGATGCAACACCCACCCTATTCTAACTAAACTACCCCAGTTATACTTTCTTAATCGCATGCACCCCCCAAAAATGTTTCAGCTTTACGAAACTTCCGTTTCTGTTTGGACAAGCTAAGGGGATGATCATCACACCATGCTAAATTTTCAATAATTTTGTTACAGATTATTGTTTTAAGTTCCTGGCCATTAATTTGTTCTTACATGCTTTATTTCCCACCCATATTAGAAAATATAATTCACAACATTTTATACAATTTTCACAGTTGTCCATTGAATCTTCAGGATGTTCAGCTGGTTCCCAAAACTTGAGTGGAGAATGTCCTTGGCTAGGACCCAAGACTTGAGCTCACTACTTCCGAGTTGTCTCTCATGGGCATGTGAGAGGCAGACCTTAGCGTCTCTATGAGGCCCAAATACAAACTAATAGAGAGGTCGAAAGACAAAGTATTAGAATAAAAAATACATTTCACTGTATACCACCAATCTCTACTCTAATCCCACTTCCCACTTACATATAAAAAATCTTTTTATGCAATTTTAGTTTTTGGGAAGCAGATCCTTCGCACATGAGTTTCCAAGCGTCCATTTTAGATGCTAGTGCGCAGAAACAAACTTTTCCCTCCGATCGTTAAGACGTCATACTAGGTAGATGCAGTTGACTCGGGTTACTTGTTAGTAAAACACATATGCAAGCTTCCCCTCTTTCCTAAATATGTGAAAAGTAGCGCATATTAGTAAAACAATACAAATGTATTATTTTGTTACGGGTTTATATGAGAGGATTGCGTCCGAGCAAGTCTCTTTTACACGAGTCCTTGCTCCATCAGTACGAAGTGCCATAGAAATAAAATTGCAACACCATATGATATGAGTTGGGAAAGCAGTCTCGTTTTTCTATTATTCTGCAGCCCAGAATTTCTGCATTTAGTCGTATTTCTTCCTCAGCCCCAAACACTCCTTCTTACTGAAAATCCTTTTAGAGTGATATCTATAAAGCATGAATAGCCTCTCTTCCCTTCTGACAATAGTTCACTTTTTATACATTAACTTTAATCTCCTTGCAAATCTTTAGTGTCTATCTACATTAGATGAACAGCCCACCCATTTCTGTATTTGTTCATTGATATAAATATTTATAAATAATCTGGTTATTCATTGCTATGACATAGCAACACTGAGTAACAAAAGTTGTTTCCTGCTGCTGCAACGCTATAAAGTATTTCAAGGTTGTGCTGCCCGGGCTCTCTAGGAGACAATGAGTGCAGCACCGGAGAGAAGAGAATATAGCTTTGGGATTGCAACACAAAGGAAAGCAATGGAAAAGGATGATGGGGTGGGCAGCAGGCAGCCCGGCTGTTTTTTTCACATTTGCGGCAGGGAGGAGACACCATGTTATGTTTAGCTCCACCATCCCTTGGGAGCAGTTGAAAGCAGGGCAGATTATTTTGGGGGCCATGCATAACAGAACTTTATAAATTATTAAAACAATGCATAAAAGGGATGTTCTTCACATCAAGGTACTGAGTGACTTAATAGATACCTCGAGCTTTGCTTTTGATCTTCAATTGATGTCACTCAGAAGCCCTTGCTGAAAACATCCTGTTATTCACTGTTACCCACATATAATTCTGTAGGTTGCACATGAAATGGGCATCTGCACGTCTGTTTCACTGGAGTGACGTCACAATCTGCATTGTCACTTCACATCAAAGAATGTCATCTCAGCAGTATCACTGAGGTGGTTGAGAGCACCTGACATGATATACAAAGATCTGATAATAATTCGAGGAGTGATCAGTACTAGAAATGCAGATCATTTCTTGCAAAATCTCATCATAGTCGTGGTGGAAGGGAGAAAGTGCACGAGTAAGGGTGGGGATGATAGGAAAAGAAATGCATTGTAGAAAGTCTCCTATCACAAAAAACACCTATTGTGTATTATTTATTTGTGGTTCATACATGAAAGAGCATACAACCACTGACAGAGCCTCCACCCACCCTTACTACACAATCACCTAAATACAACAATGGGTCAGACTGAAAATGGCGACCATCTTCTCCTTAGCTGCTGTAACGGGCAGTGTCCGACACCTTGCAGACTGAAAGAAGGCAATATTGTTATTTATGTGTGGCATTAATCAGGGGTCGATTGAGGAAATTTGTATTCGCCTATGACAAAGGCTCCGGTTGCTTGGACCGGGTCATCTCTCACTTAACCTCCTAAGCACAGGAGCAGAAGCCTCACCAGGAATTGTTGGACAGGTGGTGGTAACAACGCCTTCGCTTTTTCTCACCTCCAGCCCACCAGAATCTACCACATCTGGGCAGTGCAGGCTGAGGAACGCGTGCTTTGGGCGGGTAGAGCAGGGAGACAGGGAACATGTTGAGCAGTCAGCACTGTATGTCCAGCTTGGTAGCAGCCTTCAGCCTACTGCACAAAGCCAATGCAGGGGTCACTCATAGAGGCAAGTCCCTGGGCTATGTACTCACTTAGGAACCCTAGTATAGTTCGCGTGTACCAAAAACGCTATACCCCAATGCTTAAATATACATTCGTGATTACACCATATTACACCATATTTGTACAAATTATAAAGCAGAAATGCGAAAATAAGAACCTTAAATGTTGTTTTTTGTCATAAAAAATGTACAGTTTATTACAATATTCTCAAGGTTAAAAACATTATTATGCACAGATAAAAATTAATAAAATATCACAATTAAATTAAAAACAATGAGTTTCAGGAGTCACAGTTTGTTTTCGTTGTCGACGCTGCGTTTCGGTGAATCTGTGATAACACCTTCCTCAGGACAAACAAATTCTATAAAGAAAACTGACAAAAAAAACAACATTTAAGGTTCTTATTTTCGCATTTCTGCTTTATAATTTGTACAAATATGGTGTAATATGGTGTAATCACGAATGTATATTTAAGCATTGGGGTATAGCGTTTTTGGTACACGCGAACTATACTAGGGTTCCTAAGTGAGTACATAGCCCAGGGACTTGCCTTGTGTTTTCCTACTCAGTCCTCCTTGTCCCTTATCACCACACATAGGAGGCCTCCCTTTCTTTTTTACATTTGTACTTACGGTTTGTAAACCGGGGAGGTGTGTTCTCTCACCTTAACTAATGGCCACAATGGAAGGCATGAAAATCTTGAGTTATGACGAAGATCAATTCAACAAAATAATTAATGGAGCTACAAAAAATATATCATCTGTCCAAATCAACAACACAGATGAGGAAGAGTGGCGAAAGTTATGGAATAGTAAGAAAAAAATAATACGGACGGAATTACATTCCGACTTCCTGATAGATTACTGTAAACACGGAATTATACCGAAAGGTTTACAGGTAACCAATGAACCTGGCATATTTATAGGGAACCCTAAATTTATAGAAAAATGGACATTTGTCGCCAATAGATGCAGCCGTGACTGGATGCTTTTAATTATAGAAACAGCCGCGGATATTTTAATAATTGAGAGGGAAGAGATCAAAGAAATGGAGAAAAAACTTAAAGAAAGCTCAGCCCTAGATGATGCAATCAAAAAACTGGAAGAAATTCAAAAAGACGTTGACGGTTATAGAGACTACCTTTTTAACAAGAAAAGTAATAAGTTTAAAAATGATGTGGCTAAATACAACCCTGAGATCACTTACCCTTATTTACAAAAGGATTTTTACGATAGACCGCGAGAAACATCTCACTATCGAAGACCTTGGCAACAAAACCAAGGCCAAAATTTCCAACAGAAAAAGAAAGTTAGATTCTTTGACACCTCCTATACCAGCACAGACAGTGAGAATGAAGCACAAAATGAGACTCGAAATAGCAATAAAGAACAGGATACCTTTAAAGGCCCAACCAAACCATCACTTCCTTTTTTAGATCAACGTCAGAATTTTACTCAACAGAAAGGGAGAGGGAGAGGCAGGGGCAAGTATGTGCCTCAACATCAGCAGAGACCCTATACAAGGAGTCAGAAAACATGGGACATATAGACAAAGCGCCCATAATTAACCTCTCTGACACTATACTTTCCCCCATCCAAATCCAGGTATTAGAAAAAGGTCTAGGATATGCGATCTCATCCCCAGTTAACAAATACAATCTAGAAAGGGACCTCCAAACATTTTTTCGAAAAATTAGGCTTATGTCATTTTTCGAGGGTAAAGAAAAGATAAACCACCCCAATAAGTCAGGGCTAAAACCTAAGTCCACCTGGACCCCTCATTTAGGTCAAGTTAACAAACAAATAGAAGCCTTCGAAATAGCGGTAACAAAAAGTGTCTCAGATGTACTAGACCAAAAAAACTGGGTACAACACAACCTCAACAAAAAAGAGAAAGAAGCATTGAAGGAATTGGAAAATAACCACATGCTGACGATCAAACCGGCCGATAAAGGCGGAGGCATTGTGGTGATGTCTTCTTCATATTACAAAGACAAAATGCAATTGCTCCTGAACAATCCAGAGCACTACTGTAAATCTAATAGACAAGAGTGGCAGGATCTAGCAAAACACATCAGACACCTTTTAGATTTTGCGAAAGAAGAAGACATTATCTGCGAAGAGGAGCATAGATTCCTACGTAATGATAACCCCACAATACCGGCCCTCTATGGACTTCCTAAAGTTCATAAGAACCCTGATGATCCACCCATGAGACCCATAGTGTCGAGCATTGGTTCGCTCACTGAACCATTAAGCAAATATGCCGACATTTTTCTCCAACCATATGTCATCAAACAAAAGGCATATATCAGAGACACGGCAGCAATCATTAAAAAAATAGAGAATGTTCCATTTAATCCTGACTCTCAGTACCTGGTGACACTTGATATAGAAGCACTATATACTAATATACCCCAGGACAACACCATAAAGACTATCAGTACCATACTAAGTCAAGACCATCATGACCCTACAGCACATGAAACCTTTATCATAGATTGTGTGACTATAGTCTTAAAAAACAACATTTTTCTTTTTGAAAAAGATTTCTACAGGCAGACGAAGGGGACCAGCATGGGAGCCACCTGTGCTCCCAGCCTGGCCTGCTTGTACGTATCACAATTTGAAGAAAAACACATTTTCAATGTAGCTGCTCCATTTTTCGAGAATGTCTCGATGTGGTCGAGGTACATTGACGATATTTTCTTTGTATGGACAGGGACCTCTGAACTACTTCAAGAATTTATAACCTGGCTGAACCTAGGAGATAGCAACCTCAAGTTCACTAGTCATGTGGACCAAGAACAATGTGAGTTCCTGGACATATTAATCAAACACGTGAGAGGCACTTTGCAGGTAGAGTTATTCACCAAAAAGACAGACAGAAATACAATGTTGCACTATCAAAGCAACCACCCTCCATGTCAGAAAAATAACATCCCTTTTGGACAATTCCTGAGATTGAAACGCAACTGTACCAACAACAAAGACTTTTTATACCATGCAGGAATTCTATCCAAAAAACTCACAGATAGGGGATATCCTAAAAAGATGGTAAACCAAGCATTAAAAAGAGCAAAATACTTTAACAGGGAAAACCTATTCCAGAAGAAGGCCAACAATCCAGAAACAGACAAAAGACTGGTCTTCGTAACTAACTACAGTGGTGTCAGCAATAAAATTAAAAACATTATCAATCGGAACTGGAATTTAATAACCACAAACACCAGCAAACCACCTATCCCCAAACCCATCATTGCCTTCAGAAGGAATAAAACTATCAGAAACAGTTTAGTCCATACATATAGGGAAACTACCCAACTACAAAGAACCATAGACAACAACCCCCTGCCGGTGGGCACATTCCCCTGCAGTAAATGCTCCAACTGCAATCACGTGATCAAAGGCAATCCTATTGAACACAACAAAACTAAACATCTGACTAAATCGTTCATCAATTGTAGATCTAAAAACATAATATACTTAATCAAATGCATATGTGAACTAGTATATGTAGGTGAAACATCGCGAGAAATTAGACTGAGACTAAATGAACATAAGTCTGCTATCCGATGTAAAAAACAAGGTGCCCGCTAACTGAACACTGGCAGTCAGCTAATCACAAAATTGAGGAACTGAAATGGTGTGGCCTTGAAACCATCACCCAAAATACTAGAGGAGGAGATATTACCTTAAAACGGAAAAAACGGGAACAATTCTACATGTCCCGTTTTAATTCCGTAAACAATGGATTAAACTCAAAAGAAGACTGGGAAAGGATTCTGCAGTAAATCCATTCCACAGACCTCAATCACGGCTGTAAATTCCAAATAACAACGCTCAGATATGTGTGCAAATATATTTTGCAATAACATACAAACGCGGATCAGGACGCTATCCCGCTAGTTAATCACCCGGATCGTAACTGTAACTAAACAAACCCATTGCGTCCTTGGTTACCCCCAACCAATAGAAACTAAAAACAGTAATATTAGGACCTCCTATCACGCGCCAGCAGATAAGCGAAACTACAATTGTAGTTCCTTGTCTAAACGCGTCTTGATTGGTTAACGATCCGTGACGTCATTCAATTGACGTTTTCCCGGGAAACTGAATCCTTCTTAAACAGGAGTCAAACGACCCTGTTTATCTTTGGCCGATCGTGCACTCGAGCAGATGTTGATAGGACCGTGAGGGGAGCAAGGAGGCCGGCAAGAATGCAAAAGGTGAGCGCGAGCCCAGCCGATCCAATCTCCGAATGCCGACAACTGTAATTAGAACTGCGGCATCTTTACTCGAGGCCCCTTGATTTAAAATACTCGGAGGCATACTTACTACTGTCAGTTTGCTCTCCTTCCAACATCGTGCATCACGGTGTAGATACCATTAAAGCAACAACAACTAAACCTTTTTAAACGTATAGATAGAAATCCATGCTATTACTAATGATGATATATATTACATATCTCAAATAGGTTGAATGTTAAAACAGCCGTGATTGACTTTACCCAACGCTTTGGATATAATTGAAGGCATCCAGCGGCGCGGTTTTAATGCAAGAAGGAAGGACTATTCATAATCCTTATGATTGGTGAGTTATATTTCGTGAAAGTAACCCCTTCAGAATAGATAGGACATTAAAAAATGGTCCAATAATGAACAATGAGGCCCATTCTATTTGTCTTCTTTATTCCAACAGTGGTCCCCCTATTCAAAATCGGTGGCCCCCCTCCGGTAACCTCTACATCATAGAGCTTTGAATCTCAACAGGTAACAAGAGAAATTTAGTAACTCCCGCCTGTAGAGAGTTCTTCTCAAAATAAAAACTGGAGGACACATATTGAGTACTTATGTTCACCATATCCTTTTATAGGAATAGCTACTTGTCAATTAAGAAACAAGAAGCCATTTTCTCCAGATTTACGCATGAGAAGTTCCTCAAAATTGATTAGAAGAGGAATCTGAAGAATTCACACACAGGTATGCTTCATATCCATCCCCACTTAGAAGCCGCCTTAAATGTGTTGTTTAGCCAACAGTACTATGGAGTCCATAGTTATAGTCTAGTGTACCAAAATGCTCCCATAAATACACCTTTCAGAACCTAATCATGTAGATGATATTCCTAGTGAGTACCATGTTGTTTAGTTTGTTGTTTATTGAAGATAGAAGGTTAAAACATGTCTGAATAAATGCTTGCCTAAAAAAAGAAAAAAAGAGCCCTAGTTGCTCTACATGCACAAAAAAGGATGTCTTTTAATTATAATGTTTCTTTATAGAATTTGTTTGTCCTGAGGAAGGTGTTATCACAGATTCACCGAAACGCAGCGTCGACAACGAAAACAAACTGTGACTCCTGAAACTCATTGTTTTTAATTTAATTGTGATATTTTATTAATTTTTATCTGTGCATAATAATGTTTTTAACCTTGAGAATATTGTAATAAACTGTACATTTTTTATGACAAAAAACAACATTTAAGGTTCTTATTTTCGCATTTCTGCTTTATAATTTGTACAAATATGGTGTAATATGGTGTAATCACGAATGTATATTTAAGCATTGGGGTATAGCGTTTTTGGTACACGCGAACTATACTAGGGTTCCTAAGTGAGTACATAGCCCAGGGACTTGCCTTGTGTTTTCCTACTCAGTCCTCCTTGTCCCTTATCACCACACATAGGAGGCCTCCCTTTCTTTTTTACATTTGTCACTCATAGAGGGCCATCAACCCCTTACTGGTGCCCATAGAACAGGGGTCTTCAAACTGTGGGGCGCGACCCCCAGGGGGGCCGTGGAGCGATGCAAAGGGGGTCGCGCCTTCACAGTGTCACTTCTGCCCTGGCCTCCAGGACTTCAGCCCCCCTCCTCCCCCCCCCCCCTCCCCCATCCTGTGACTCAGCCCGGGCTGATGCAGTGCAGCTCGCGCTCCTGGGGCCTGGGCTGGGTAGTGTCTGGAGTCTTATCTCCGGCCCGAGTTTCACAGGTCTTTAAAGACCATTAGCATATTTACATGCCTTTGTTAACTGATTACCAAAGCTTCGTTTTTTAATGGTTCCAGTACCCCCTGGGCCCCCACTCTGCCTATTCCTTACATTTGTATTTTTACACTTACTGCTGTAGTGTGAGAATGCATCTAATGAAAAGAAATATAAAGTTGGGTTGCTAAAAGAAACATGCCTGCTATGTGTTTAAAGATAATTGAGTTATAAATAAAAAAGTATGTATTCATTAGTAATGTAACTTTTCTGTCTTTATTCTCTTTAATTATTAGTCATGGATCATTGAGGCATCCCTAGAACACAATTAAAGTGCTTTCTATTTATATTTGCTGTTCTAAGTATTCACAGATAAGTGCAAAAAATACAGCTGTAGGTGACTGCTTATTTCTGGGCCATCAAAATAATGATCTGGTAACCCTAATCATTAGACTGGAAGTTTGTTGCAGGATCAGCACATTATTTATTTCCTCCACCCTCAATCCCTGATTAATGCCATTATAGCAATAGTTTAACTTATATCTGAAACCCTACGCTTCAAGTTTCTGGGAATGCACCCTGCTTTCAGACTACTCACTTCTCATTCTCGCCTTCACTTTCACGTTCACCCTGCACTCCTAGCGATCACCATGCACTCATAGCGATCACCATGCACTCATAGCGATCACCATGCACTCATAACGGTCACCATGCACTTATAGCGATCACCATGCACCCCCACTGATCACCATGCATTAACACTGATCACAATGCACTCACACTGATCACAATGCACTCACACTGATCACAATGCACTCACAGCAATCACAATGCACTCACAGCAATCACAATGCACTCACACTGATCACAATGCACTCACACTGATCACCATGCACTCAAACTGATCATCATGTACTCACACAATCACCTTGCACTCACACTGATCACCATGCACTCACACCGTTCACCAGCTCACCCTGCACACACAGTGATCACAATGCACTCACACTGATCGCCATGCACTCATAGCGATCACCATGCACTCATAGCGATCACCATGCACTTATAGCGATCACAATGCACTCCCACTGATCACAATGCACTCACACTGACCACAATGCACTCACAGTAATCACAATGCACTCACAGCAATCACAATGCACTCACAGCAATCACAATGCACTCACACTGATCACAATGCACTCACACTGATCAAAATGCACTCACAGCAATCACAATGCACCCACAGCAATCACAATGCACTCACAGCAATCACAATGCACTCACACTGATCACCATGCACTCACACTGATCACCATGCACTCAAACTTATCACCATGTACTCACACCAATCACTTTGCACTCACACCAATCACCATGCAATCACACTGATCACCATGCACTCACACCGTTCACCAGCTCACCCTGCACACACAGTGATCACAATGCACTCACACTGATCGCCATGCACTCGCAACATTCACCCACTCACCCTGCACTAACACTGATCACCATGCACACACAACATTCACCCGCTCACCCTGCTCTCACAGTGATCACTCTGCACTAAAAATTCGCTTGCATTGTTCATTCAGTACCTCTCCCTGCAGTCACACGAGCACACTTCTCACCCTGCACTCATGTGACACTTCACTCACCTGTAACCCCCCTTACTGCTCAATCTGTAGCTCACTCAAACAAGGCCATCACTAACCGTACACTAATTCGTCCCACTCTGCACTTACAGCCGAACCCAAAATTATATGGTCACCTCACTCACCCTGCAGTCACTCCTTTTACCCTGCTCTCACACTGTTGCATTGCTCACCGTGCAGTCACATGGGCACTCTTGTCACCCACACAGTGCACTTCACAGAACTCAGTGTGAGTAAACTATGAGTAGCGCTATAAAAAAATGAAATGTTTGCCAGACAGGTGCTATAGAGAGATGAGGTGTATTGGTGAGTGGTAGTGAGGGAATTCATGGGCCAGGTGAGCTTCTAATGTGGCAGCGCTTATTCCTGTGGATTGGGAGGCCCTTCACAGAGGTTGATTAGACATCTTTCTGATGTTAATTGCTGTATTTTGGTTATAAACTGGAACTGATGGGGTGAAATCTTTCCTCAGTGTTACTGTGTTTAAAAAAATTCTAAATAATAAAGCAATACTACCCCAAAATACGCAGCATCACAGAACATTATTTAAATTTTCTGCTCACACAATTTAGTCAAGCCTGTCGCATAATTTGGTCCTCACCTTCCTCATAACCTAGAGGTTTAGAATTTTTTGTCAGGAGGGGGTCCTTACGCTTGAAAATGTTGACAGGGGGGTCTCGGCATCCAAAAGTTTGAAGACCTCTGCCATAGAAGGAGGTTGATGCACAATTTCTCATACCTCTGTTCTCCTAGAGACCCAAACCTTAGAGCTCACTTGCAACCATTGGCGACTTTTAAATTAATGAGAACCGGCAACCAGTCCGTCTTTAATTAGATTAACATTAACGATAAAATATTTTAATATTGAAACATATATATCTATGAAGCACTAAAAAGGATGAAATCAAACATAGCTTTAAAGCACACCAGCATAACTGCAAGAAGAGAGAAGAGGCACGTTTTATATTAAAAATAGACCATGTGAAACCAATTTCTCTGTATTTTTACTCCAGTGCTTTCTAATTCTGCTAACAGCATCAGGAGAGAGGTCAGAAGACTGAAGCTGTCACACACTGGTTAAACCAGGCTCTCTCCCTGTCGCTCCTGTACCATGTCTCAGGAGCTCAAACGAGCTTCTTGGTAAACTGGCTTTTACATTATTATTCGTTGTTGGACTGTTTGCCATGGTTGACCAGGCCCATTGATTAACGTTGTACCACAATGCAATTTATTGGAGTGCATCATTTTTTGCAGTGCACCCAGGGCCCGATATAGGAAAACACAATCTCGCTGAATGTTAATGAATGGATGAATTTTATTGATCATTATACAGTTAACTAAAACCTTTATATAATAAAAGAATACAAATAGCAAAAAAGAAAACAAATGGAAAACAAGTACATGTACAAAGGTTCAAACACAAAAGATCTGGCATTGTCGGGAAACACCCATGTATTCTAAGTAAGACTGGTGTAGGTGGTTTCTACCTCAACCCAACTGCTGCGACTCAGTTATACAGTCTGAACCAGTCCTCTGTGCCCAGCTCTCTAATAATTTTATTAAAAAATGGGAAAAATGTAAGTCAGACATACCCTCAGCATACCCTCAGCAATTAAGCAAGAATTAAGAAACATTCTAACATTTATAGCTTGCTTTCCTCTGCTCAATAAACAAGTGGACTCGCAACTGAAATTTTCCACTTTTTAAATGTGCCCCCAGCCTGGCGTGACATCTTCCGCCAGAAAAACCTAGAAGTGCAGGAAACCTCCCACGTGAGGCTTCTTACCTCGAACAATAGAGGTATGAACCATTTATTCCCTTTTAAACAGTCCAACAAAAGGGATCATAGAGCGTCTCACCCTTAGCCACTTATCCACTCGTAGCCACTTAACTATCTGAACGACTCAACACTTGCACTACCACTGCACAATGAGAATCCCAACTCACCATCATGTCCTGAGACGAACTAGAACAATCACTATCACTGCACAGTCCGATAACGCAGCATACCACGCATGTCACTGCGATTCCGAGTATTGTCAAAATAGCATTGCAATGTTCTCTTACCTGGCACGGACACCCTGCACTTGTTCACACACTGCGAATTCGACTGTGTTACAACGTTGGCAGACATGTGTAAACTACTCCTTAGTGGTACCTCTAAAACTCTTTATCTTTTTTGTTTCTCCTAACAGGCTTTATTACATTCAGGCATGCTTTGTTTATTTCTAAGTCCTGATGATGATCCCATGTATCTTGTTGAGCAATAGGGATCGAAACGTCGACACCCATGAGTGGGTTTACACTCACAATATTTTCAAATGAGATTGTGTATACACCACTGCAGGCGACACTGTCAGTGATCTTTAATTTGTCTACAGTGCCCTGTTCTTGCTCCCTTCCTTTGCCTGAAAAACACCCCTTTCACTCTACTCCTATTTATCCTTTTCCTTTTTTGGTACGGCACAGGCTTGTGTCATGCTATTTAATTTGTATTGTATATTGGACATTGTTTCTTGAGAATAAATTCCTTTCCCGGCTGGGTCAGGAAACCTTAATCGTATAGTATTCCATTGTGTTCCTATACTGTATTGCATTTATGTTGAATACGCTAGGCACCTTTGTTTTCCATAACGCAACATTAAAAACCCAGCATGTTGTAAATCACTTCAAGGAAGGCCAAAATGTTTAATTGCCTATATATCTTTGCGGCAAATTCGTCAGGGCTTCGAGGTCAGCAATCACCTCCCTGGACATCTGACATTGAGTCACAAGTGACTAGTGGGAGCCACAGGCCCTCATATCCGCTCCCACAAAGTCAGGAGGGTGTGTTTCTCTTACACTTTAATCCCTCAAAAACAGCACAGCCGTTGCTTATAGATTCATCGCTACCCGATGACCGTCACGCGGTATCTCAACCAAGCTGAGTAGCAGCCGTTGGGTTGACGTAGAAACCCCCTACACCAGTCTTACTTAGAATACATGGGTGTTGCCCAACAATGCCAGATCTTTTGTATTTGAATATTTGATGATTTCAGGGTGATCTGGCATACATTTTCCCTCTTCCGCTCCTTGTTGGTAAAAACATGTACAAAGGTCCCTTGTTAAAACCATATTTAAAAACGTGTGCTATTTGTGCCGTCTGATTCCTGGCAAGCCACACTTAATCTTCTGCAAGCTGTGTAGAAAGTTAAGATGATGGTCTTAAGAAATGCAATAGTAAAGCTGGTAATGACTGCCACACCAGATAATTGCTAGTTCAAAGAGTGGATTCCAATACCATCAGTCTGTTTCAACATTTGTCCATAGTAGTGCAATGACGCAAAAGGTTAATGTGCCAGTGCTTAGAAAGTGCAATAGTGCATTTGTGGTGACCACTACTGTGGCTCTTATTCAGTTCATAAAGTGTGCTCAAGTGATGTCAGAGTATTTCATCAACACTGCATGTTAATGCCACACCATACCTGCCAACTCACAGGGTGCAACAGCGTGACACACAATATCGGCTCCCATCACACGGTCTCCCGGTGAGGAGCCCATATCACACTGTGGCCGAGAAAATGAGCTGAAAACCATTCAAAATAGGTTTTTTCCAGCTTGTTTGCGAGACTTTGAAGTGCTGACATCCACTAAGGGGTGTGAAACCCCCTCAGGACATCAACACCAGCCTCAGCAAGCTTTCTGTTTTTGGGAGGAGGGGGCTTGGGGGCGGGGTGGGGTTCAAAAGTGCCTCATAGGTACTTCTTGTCATGAGGCCCGCCCCCTTCAAGGCCTGCCCCTCCTCACACTGTGAATTTGTTCTTCAAGTTGGCAGGTATGCCACACAATGCTGCTAGCTAATCAAGAACATGTAAAACTAGAGAGAATTGGTTAAATATGGATATAGAATGTTGTAAAGTTCCCTGCTCCACCATGATACATAGGAGTCACAGTTTTCCCAGTAAGGCAGGACTTATAAACAGATAAAGATTCTAAGTCACATAAGACTTCTGTTATGCCCCATGGTTTATTTGGTAGCTATGTATTCAACAAGGTTATAGAGCAAAGGGATTTTATCCACTTAGGTGGACGGAAGGGTACTCCCAATCCCCTGGTTAGGTAACTATATTTAACAAAAAATAAGGAGTACCACCAAAGACCAGGTTAGACAACCAATATTGGTGGAATGAGACACTAGTGTTCAAAAAGAAGAAGTCCTTCTTTGTTTTTAAGGAACCCCTCACTCACCGACCTGGTCGGTGACATGCTTCATCATCGGGGCCACCTTGACAGCCGAGTGCCGTCAAGGTGTGCTGCGACACCTGAGATACAGTGGAGCGGGTATGTGAGTGATGAATGTGAAAAAGAAAAAAAGTCAGTGAGTTAAAAATTGTCCTGGTATGACTTATCCAAAGATTATTTATTCTAAGACTACTGGACAATATTAAAAACAGTGTATGTTGATACAATAAAGGCTTTAATAGGACCTAGTGTATCTGTGGTATGTGTTAGGTCTACATGTTTCAAACCAAAATGGGAGTTACCGGTTTTTCTTCAGGACCAAAATGATGTAAAAGGAGTTGGGTGGTCAGGATACACTAACACCCTGCCATACCTGCAACCCTTTCAGGACCCTAAATAGCAAATTGCTAAGTGGGTAAAAATAACTGTAACCCAAGAGTGGTTACAATAAAAATTGAAAAAAACCTGTGGAGAAAGAGAGGATCATAAGTCATAAAGGCTGTTTACATGCCTGTAACGTAGTGAAGTGACGTAGTCCGCTCTATCTGTGAGCCATTCCACATTCAATTAATGCGAGTTATCCATAGTGCGGTGTATCAGCATTGTTTTTAAGTGGAAACTATTTGTTCCTAGAAGGGCACACCTATCAATATGGGTGTGAGAGTGAACACGCATGTATATTTCTATTTTTTAATAGCCAGTCTTACACAAGCCATATTGTGCGTGCCTAAGTCAAGACTCAATATTATTAGTGCCAGGGATTACCGACGTGATACTATACCAACTTGAACCAAGATTGCATTCAACACAAGACAAACAACACACTACACACATATTGCCAGAATATTAAAAAATGCTCACTCCTCAATGGGAAATTGTTTGCTGCACGGGGATTGAGGGGAGAGGCCACAAAGCTCAAAACGTATTCTGTGGAGTTAATGAAAAAAGGGGAGAAAATATGGTCATGGTCCGGTATCGTATACCGTACGTTTTCCTTATCTTGGGAAGAAAATGGTCCGGAAACTGAAGTGTTTCCTTAAATACAGCCTCTACTTACAGTTTCTCAGCTCAGAAAGCGACATTCAACCTATTCCGCCCCTCCGCGCACCCGTGTGGGAGAGAAGGCAGCGCCGATGTTAAAGGCGGCCGCCATTGCGGGCGCGGAGGGCGTGGTCGGCGTCGCGTGCTGACGTCATGCGAGCACGTGATCGTGTCGCGGGTGCTCGATTGTCAGGGAAATGCTGGATAAACAAAGCCCCGTGTTACAAAACGAGCCCGTTGTTGGGAATAAAAAAAGGGTTTGTTGTAGTAAGAGATCATTAGATCAAACCAGGAAGCGTGGTCGGCGTCGTGTGCTGACGTCATGCGATCACGTGATCGTGTCGCGGGTGCTCGGTTGCCAGGGAAATGCTGGATAAACAAAGCCCCGGGAATAAAAAAAGGGGGGTATGTTGTAGTAAGAGATCATTAGATCAAACCAGGGGTAGACAAAGGGGGGTCATGGCAAAAAGAATTTTTTTGGGAAACAAATATCTGAGGATTGAAATGCACTCTTAGAGATATTTAGACACAGAGGGATTTATAGCAAAAAGATATCTAAGGGTTCAAAAATACTCCTAGAGATATATTTAGACGGGTAGTATTATAAGGCCCAAGGGACACAGGCCTCGTATTTAAATAAATGATCCAGCAAGTTGTGGAGTACTTAGGAGAGTACAGAGGCCCAAGGAATATTGTCATTTAGACCATGTTTGTGGGTGGATAGTCTATATACCCATCTCTGCTCCTTCTCATATAGGCGTTTTTGTAGGTTGGGTTCCGGGGTTATTTGCTCAATGACAGTCCAGAACATATCATTTGGAGTATGGCCTTTTTCAAGGAAATGATCAGTCAATCGAGTTGCATTTTTCTTGCAGCGTATGGTGCTGCGATGCTCACATATTCTCTGTTTGACCTTTCGAGTTGTCATCCCGATGTATCTTTTTTTGCAAGTGCATTCGATAAGATATACTACATTTTCACTGTTGCAGTTGGTATGTGCAATCTGCCTCCATGTCTTCCCAACTTCTAGGTCTAGAGTCTTTGTGTTCCTGGTTAGGTGGCACACACTGCAATCTCCGCAGCGAAAGTGACCGGTTACATCAGGTAGACCCCAAGCCCTGGTAATGGAAGGTGTGGTAGGAGTCATTTTTGTTCTAGGTCTGGTATTTACAAGAGTGTCTTTCAAGCTCTGTGACTTTTTGAAAGAAAACAAAGGTTTTTCCCAGTGAAGGTTTCCAGTGTTTAAGATACTCCAATGTTTGTTTATACTCTTGGTTACTTGGTTTGATATCGAGTTGAACGTTGTCACACAGGTCAGTGGTATTTACTCATCAGTTCTGATCTTTTCTTCAAGGAGTGCCTCTCTGGGCTGGTTCCTGGCCCTCTTTTGGCATTTATTCACTATCTTCTTAGGATAACCACGATTACTTAGTTTTACAGATAGGTCCTCTGCTTGTTTTTTATAGTCAGATAGTTTGCTGCAATTTCTGCGCAGTCTTAAAAATTGCCCGTAGGGTAGGTTTTCCCTAAGTGGTCGAGGGTGGAAACTTTCAAACCTTAAGAGGTTGTTTTTTGATGTTGGTTTGTAATGGCTTCTGGTTTCCAGACGATTGCCTTCCTTGCTTATTACTACATCGAGAAAAACAATTTCTCCTTTGTCGTAGCAACTCGTGAACTTGAGGTTTATATCACAGGTGTTTATCCAAGCGATAAATTGTTCAAGAAGTTCAGTTGGTCCTTGCCAAATGGCAAGGACGTCATCAATGTAGCGCCTCCAAAAGGTCAGATGTTCCCGATATGGATTTGTGTCGTTCAGAATAAATTTCTTCTCGAATTCATACACGTACATACCAGCTATGCTGGGGGCAAAAACGCTGCCCATTGAGGTGCCCCCAGTCTGTAAGAATAGTGCTCCCTCAAATTCGAAGTAGTTACGTTTGAGGGCCAGGGTGGCGCATTCCAGAATGAAGGCCCTGGGAGTATGAAAAGGCCAGTCTGCATTCTCTAAGGTATTTCCCAGGACTCGGATGGTATCGTCCTGGGGTATGCTCGTGTATAGGCTTTCAATATATTGGTAGCTACACATGATTGCAGTCCAGTAAAGTATTCTTTAAGTTGTGTCATCTGTTCTTTTAATCCCCAGGTCTGAGGATATCTCTATTTCTCGCTGGAACTCTTCACAAACTTATGCCCTTTTCATCAAGTCTCTCCTAACAAACAGCAGTAATAAAAATGTAGACCTGATTGATACACTGGCAATCTCCATTAAAGAGGACAGGGTGTGGATTGGAACACAGTTTCTATTCACAGACATTCCACAAAGAAGTAAAAACTATTAAATTACTTGTGCACGCTCTTCAAACATTTTCTTACTTTACCCTGAGACAGCTGGCTATATCACCTCAATTTTTTACTTAAAACAGTCTGTTCTAATAAAATATTTCTGTCATAAACACAGGACGGGGAAAAGCAATTGATCATCCTAGAAGAGTGTTTAATAATTAGCAGGCATTTATCCCAAAGAAAAACTCTGTAAGTATACTTTTAATGGAGAAAGCGAAGAAGGTGTATGTTGTTTGGGAATTTTCAGATCATCAGAGTACCTTAGTTAGGAGGGAGAATTTTCGATAGTTGGCAACAGGACTCCTCTTGCTGCGGTTTTTCTGGCTGCAGGCAGGCACTGCGTCAATTTCTCTGGCCGCACAAGGCTGTCCATGAGAAAATGTCTCCCACATGGAGGTGCTGCGTTGCCATACAGCAACTAGCAGAGCGAAGCATAACATTTTAGAGTTTCACTTCTTCCAGTGGCAGAAATAACCTCCAGGGGCCCAGAACTGGAATTGGCACCACCTTGCAGGTCAGAACTCCCAGCAGTGGAGTTCAAGGAAGCTGTTGGAGAAGTCTTTGTGTCCCTGTGACTTTAGAACCGGAGGCAAGCACACACAAGCCCTTAGAGATTCTTCTCAAGCAGGTGTCACAGCACATTCCAGTCTTTGTCTTCTCCTAGGCAGAAGCATCAACTGCAGGCCAACCCAGCAAAGCAACACACAGCAAAGGGAGCAGTACTCCTCTCAGCTCTTCAGTTCATCTTCCTTCGCAGAGGTTCCTCTTGATTCTAGAGGTGATCTAAAGTTCTGGGGTTTTAGGTCCAACAAGAATACCCCGATTTCTCATTTTAGTCATTGTTTCAGAGTCTCTGAGCTCAGTACAAACCAGTTCTGTCCTCCCTGGTCCAGCTTGACCACAGGAGTTGGAGACAGCATTGTGCGGAGGAGACACATCCTATTCAGGTGCTAGTGAAAACTCCTCCCACCACTTCAAATGAAGAAAGGTCTATTCAGCATAGCTACGAGTCACCTAGGAAAGGCAGGACACACCTCAGACCCTCCTTGTGACTGTCTAGTGTGAATGCACATCCCCAGCTCCTGTCATTCCAAAACCAGATGGTGAATACATAAACAAGCATTGGCTCACAGAATGGTAAAGCAAGAAAATGCCCACTTTCTAAAAGGGGCATTTTCAAACACACAATTTAAAAAACACATTTACTAAAAGGTGTGTTGTTAAATTCTGAGTTTAGAGAGCCCAAAATGGAGAGACACACTTGTAAGATATTATAAGAAAGGTCCCAGGTTAACATTTGAGACAGACAGCCTTTCAATAGTAAAAAATGAAATGCAAAGTTTTTCACTATCAGGATATGTAACACACACCAGTACATGTCCTACCTTTCACAGACAATGCACCTTGCCCATAGGGCTACCTTGGGCCTACCTGAGGGGTGCCCTACATGTAAGAAAGGGGAAGGATAGGGCCTGGAAAGTGGGTTCACTTGCCAGGTCGAGATGGCAGTTAAAGACGGCAAGCACTGACACTGCAGTAGCAGGTCTGAGACACATTTTACAGGACTATTCATGTGGGAGGCACAACCAGTGCTGCAAGTCCACTAGAAGCCTTTGATCTACAGGCCCTGGAACACTCCGTGCACTTTACTAGTCATTAGTAAATTAAATATGCCAAGCATGGTTAACCAATCATAATCACAATTTACACAGGGAGCACTTGCACTTTGGCACTAATCAGCAGTGGCAGAGTGCCAAAGTCACTTAACCCTCAAATACGACATCCAACACATAGTCAAAAATATTGGAGGTGGAGGCAAACATTTTTGGGACAAACCTGCGAAAAGGGCCAGGTCTAACAGAGATAATATGTAAAACCATTCTCCCACTATATCACTTTCCTGGCCCTTCTGTGTCATTTGCGACAATCTTTGTCAAGATTACCATTAACTGAGATATTGATCATCAACAGGAAACTTACATCTATGCTGACTCTTCAAGATGAAATATCACTTCGTCAACTGACCCAGGACATTAGTTATTCAAAATGTCACACCAGTAACCAGATCTCTATTGAACCTGCCACTGTTCATTCCGTTATTTGGCAAACCTGTTACACTCAATTGACATACCAAACCTACCAGTGAGGCCATATTAAGTTATCAAATGAGAAGTACCATGGTAGTTGAATGTCATGTGGGCTCCAGTTTATATTTACACCACCCACTTATATAACTAAATGGTGTGGTGGCAGAATTTCATTATTACAGGATCCTCTGCCACAAACATGGTGTATTAAATCTTGTCTACAAAATCTTTGCCACAAAAGAGTTAAAAATAGAAAATCAACATCGAATGGATTTATAAACTATATTTAGGACACAATATTTACGTCATACGCTATTTCTGTATACAATATTTTGACATATAACTGAATAAAGTATCTATCTCCAGAGAAAATCAATATATTCCGGCTAGGGGCAGTTTTAAAACGTCTGCAGTGACACATGGCAAGGAAAGTGCCTTGTCATGTAGAAAGCCTGCTTTAAACTGGATTTGTACGAGTTATGTTGACTGCATTTCTCCAGTGACTGTAATTAGCATCCCCATTAGTCATGAAGTGCTGGCCTTCTAAAGAAAAATGCAGGTAATTCTAAAAGTTTGAAGGCTGTTGTAGTGTAAACAACTGACCACTTAGCAGGGGTGATTCATCTGGTTAAATACAGGAAAAGGTGATAATGCAGAGAAATGCTCCAACAGCCTCCTATTTCAAGTGGGCACCCAAATGTGGGCCAAATTAGAGTAACCTGTTTAGCCCTAATTCTCTCAGACATTGGGAACGGGGTAGAGTTTTGGTTACCCCGTCATAAACATGCTGGATATCCCATCTGCCGAATTACAAGTTCCATTAAATATAATGGAAATGTTGTATGGCTGTTGGAACATCCGTCAAATTTGTGATGGAGTAGCCTGCCTGCCGAACTCTAAATCAGGTCCATTGTCTATTTTCTCAGCAGGAGGTAAGACTGTTCCCAGAACAGGGAGAGGTACAACACCTCGTTTTCATAGGCATGGG
The DNA here is from genome assembly GCF_964263255.1 of Lissotriton vulgaris. Classification (NCBI taxonomy): domain Eukaryota; kingdom Metazoa; phylum Chordata; class Amphibia; order Caudata; family Salamandridae; genus Lissotriton; species Lissotriton vulgaris. Next base: position 1,584,270,847 of record NC_141685.1, on the reverse strand, counting down.
CCCGGAGCCGGGACACTGGGCTGCTGAAAGGGGTAGAAAGTGGGAACCATCTTGAAATATGGGCTCTGGGATATTTACAATATGTTGATAGAGGAAGTGCTGGAAAAAGGAGATGGGGGTTTTAGGAATGTTGGCTGAAGTGGCAGTCAAGAATTCTCTGATCACTGAGTGGTGAACAAGCTGAGAACTGTACCTTACCACTACTGCCTCTGATGTTGACTCTGATGAACACCTGACTGAAGAAGAAGTTTCTGCCCGACTGCTGTGGAAAGAAGGGTGGAGGACTAATATCCACATGCACCCAGAGACTAGAGCAGCTTTCCAAGGCTTATCTTGCTGACCTTATGTTCACTGCTGCAGGGACACCAAAGGACAAAGGGCGCCACCCTTGGTGAAGATAAAGATGACCAGGGAGCAGTAAGAGAGATCAGTTTTGACTTTTCTAGCAACAAGAAACTTTTGGGACATAGACACTTTTCTGCTCTCTGGTGGACTGGGATGATGCCCCAAAATTACCAGACGAAGGTATGACCATGGTGGCTACACATTGCTAATTTGTCCCACTTGGAGTTTTTCAGCCAATATTCAGTACTACAACAGGACCCCACAAAAGTGTACATGACCTGTGGAGCCTTCTTTGCATACAGTCTCATATCTTGCTGGCTTATAAACCCAAAAAACTGACTAAGTCTGAACGAAGGGCAAGGGATCAGGATAAGGCAAGGAATTGATTCTAGAATGGTAGTTTCCAGAATTGGCCAATTTGAGAAGAAGAACCACGCGTTTGACATCCTTCCACTCTTCCTTGGATCCGCACTTTGCCAGCCATTTGCTTAGCATAGCTCCCCACACAAAACATGAATTCCTTTTGGATGACCACGGAAATGTTGACTTTGGTTGGGCAGAAAACTTCTCACTATATGCTAAGTGCAAAGTGCATTTTTTTTCCTGGGTGCGAGGCCAATAGAGTTTGCTGCCGCCTCTTGAGAGTCAAGTTCCCAAATGTTAGAGTGGCAAAGGTAAAAACCTAGGCTGATGTGACCTGCTAGGTGTACCTGACATCTGCAGTAAGCCTGAACTTGCATCTATTTCAAGGTCTGCTGCAATAATTGACTTACATTAGCACTTTGTGTTTTTTTATGCCTTTTTGGCTTAAAAAGTAAAAGTGCATGTCTCTAGTTCCGCTAATCTGATTTTCACCAACCTTCTATGTTTTTGTCCCATGAGGTTGTCTTGATTTATCTAATTTAGTTTAGGAGTTTTATTGTGCTGCGTTATTAATTATAATGTTGTCTGGTACTGTTTGAAGTTAGCACATATACCTACGGGCAACTGCATGCTGCTTAGGTCATTGCTACCAGGGTTAAGCAGAGTTCTACCATTGAACTCTCATCTGACCTAATCAGTTGCCTAAACATTGTTGGAATTGAAAGCAGTACAATGGCTCTGAAATATTTTATGCCTTTGATCCTAATTTTTTGATCCCCACATCACCAATTAAAACCCCCTAGAATTCAGAGCAATGAAAGGAGAGCAGACAGCCCAAAGGCTGACATTCTGTTGCAGTAAATTAGGCATAATTAAACAAGGTAATGATAGGAAATAGGTTCCACTAAAATATTATGAGGCCTAAATCAAGTCATTAATCAAAGTCAAAACAATTCAAGGCAATTCTCTCATTTATGTTAGTTGTATGCCACATGTTTAAAAAGGAAACAACTTAGAAGAAAAGCATGAGCATTTTTGGATGTGGCAAAGTAAGAAGCTGTTTCATGCCATTTCTATCAAAGAAGTAAGTCAAACGTTTAGGTATTCTATCAACGATGAAATTAGAAAATTATTATGCAGACTTTGGCATGCCAAATGCTGTTACTCGTTAGCATAAAGTACACTTAAAAATAAATAAATAAAGGACATCAGCAGTGGACACATGATGGATAGTGAGTAGCGAACAGTCGCAGCTGCTGCAGGTCATAGTGGTGAGGCCGAGTGCGGGGAATTAAATAAAGAATTAATTTTCCCTCGTGGCCGTCTCTTGAAATCCCACCCAGCAGGCCCCACTCCCCCTCCGCTCTATTACCTGCAGCGGCCACGGTTGGTAGCGAAGATGGAGCAGCTGGGATGAGAGAGAGGGGGCGAGGCCAGCAGGCATGGAGGAAAACAATGGTGGTAAGTCCTTGTTGGGCAGCACTGATGGAGCAGGTGGTATTGACATAATGGCTGGGATAGTGATATGATAAATGGGGCCAACGCACTGGGAGAAAGGCACGCGCTGTATGCCAATGGTGGGTGCCATCAATATGCTGATCTTGTTGGACGGTAGATGGCCTTTGAAGACAGTTTTTAGTTACTAGCCGCAATCATATCAAGGAGGACATTTCACCGGTAATGTCCTGATACCTCCATACCTTGGACCCTCAAATTAGGGTGCAAGCACCCTTTTTTCACTTGACTTTCAGGATAGTGAGGCATAGCATTCCAAGGCTCGCTCTTGAGTTCCTGCAGGCTAGAAGCCTAGAACTCAGCAATGAAAAACAATTCTAAGTACTGCCCACAAAACCCCTGTCTGCCCCCGTTAGCTATGAGGCACCATGTGATGATTTACATGACTGTGAACCCTAACCCAGAAGACCAGCAATACCCTCAGAGGCCTGCAGCACTTATATGTGACGTTCCATAATGTAATAAGTTCGCAGGCTTTGTACAACTGTTCACAATTCAAAATAAAAGCCTGCTGCCCTTGATAGCACATTTGTGAAATCAACCTGATTAGGTTTAGCGTATACCTGTGGCTCTGTCTGGAGAGAGCAATCAATATTTAAGCAGGCCTAAAACATAAACAATAACATGAGACATAAGCATTTAATTTAGCCAGATCTCCAAACATGTAAAATGTAAACATGATTTTTTTTCTCCTAGGGACACCTCTTTGAACAGTAGCAAGACTTTAGTTTTACATTATGGCTTGTTGCCTCCTGCGCGTAAGTGTATGTGTATAGCCCCAGATGCCTTACAGTGAGGACTCAGAGAGCCCAAAGGTGCTTGTCTATTTATGAAACAATTACCACTGCCCCAATGAGCATTTAACATTTTGAACACCATTGCATCTGACCTTGGACTCTTCCTCAGTAACAACCACAGGGCCGCCATGAAAGGAGGTGTGCCCATTTCTCCAGGCACTACACCATGACCAGTCAACAGAAGTCCAAAAGGACCAATCCTTCAGGGTAATTAGCAGGTACACTCTTCACTAGACCAGGAAAGAAATCAGGAGCTGATGCTCTCATTTCAGCCCTGACGATGGTCCCAAGAGTCTGGAAATGCAAATCAAGAGTGGATGCACATTCAAGGCTCTAGACATTGGTCATAGTGTCGGTGGTCTTTCCTGTTTAGTTTACAAGGTCCTTACCAGCTCTCCCTGGGTGCACAGAGGCGTGCAAAGCGAGGTGTGTATCTCTGTGACTCATGTGGCACCCACTTAAACCAGGGATGCCTTATCATCCTTTTGGACCCCCTCCCTCACCTGTTTCCTCCGTTCGCACTCTTGGTATTAAAGTCAGTCATGACTTATCCATGCACAACCAGATCAGTTCCGTCGTATCCTCCTGTTTTCTGTCCCTCCGTCTCATCCGGAAAATCTCGCGTTTCTTTTCCACCGACGCACTCAAAACCATAGTCGTGGCTTTAATCATCTCCCGCCTCGACTATGGGAATGGCCTGTATGTGGGCATACCTGCTTACGAAACTCGCCGGCTCCAGGCCATCCAAAATCAGGCCGCTCGCCTCATTTTGTCTCTCCCCAAATCCTCCCATATCACTCCCGTTCTCAAATCTCTTCATTGGCTTCCTATCCGATTCAGATCCTTTTTCAAACTGGCTTGCTTGGCTTTTCGAGCTCATTCCCGTTCTGCCCCCTCTTTCATCACTTCTCTCATCTCTTCTCACGCCCCTAGTCGCACTCTTCGATCTTCCTCCCTCTCTCTCTTGCACATCCCCCGTTTTCGCAAATCCAGAACTGGCGGTACTCGGTTTTCTGTCCTGGCCCCCCAGTTCTGGAATAGCCTCCCACTTTCTATTCGCTCCATTCCCATCTACACTCACTTTCGTAAGGCCCTTAAAACTTTCCTTTTTTCTCAGGCTTTTCCCTCTTAGTTCTCCTGGTTTCCCGTTGTGAGCTCTGAACAGGTCCCTAGCGCCAGGAAGCCGCTTGGCCGCAGTGCGCTTTATTAAATATTTTTTTCATTTCATTTCATTTCATTTCATCCCTCCAACGCTGTCACCGAAGGTATAAACCCACTACCTTTGCCACCGCTGTATAGCATTTAGAGATAATTACAAAATTGCAGTCCACTTCACAAACAATGTATATCTCTCACTGAATGTGTCTCTGCCCACTCAGCCTGGTATCCTCCCTTCAAAATATTCCAAGGTGGCAACGGAAACAGAGGTCTCCCTTCTTCAAAGCTAGAACTTCCCATATCTTAATTTACAGAGGAGCTGATATTGTTCAGCTATTGAGATTATAACCACGCCCCGTTTTCCACCAGGACATTTCTAATATCTCTGGAATAGGCCTATAGTCCACAGGGACCTTTGACCTGCAAGGTGATGGAGCACAGTATTTAGATTCACAAGATCAAGCAGCTCAAAGGGGGCATTCTGTTAGGGGCTGGCTCGGTTATAGTTGAAGTAGAAAGTAAACAAAGTGGAAAACCCATCCCGCACTATGCAATTTACCCAAAAAGAATGATGCAGCACAGTTAAATGATAATAATGTAAACTGGAGCCCATCTCACATTAAACTGCCTGTGTTCAGATGTCAGGCTGAGTAAGAGAATAATCATGCCCGCTAAGCCTTCGTGTGTGCACAAGCGGCTGAACACATATTGTGCATAATCTACTCAGAGACGTTTGTCCCATCTAGCCACTGCATGACCATACCTTATTTTAAAAGGTGGTGTCTGGGTGCTGTAGCTGGGCGACATTTGTACAAAGCATTAGAGTTTTTTAGACCTCATAAGGGCATCTCATGCGTCAACAGGAGCAAAATCTAGAGGTAAACATGATAACGCAGGGGATTTTTATAGGAAGAACCCAGATCTCTACACTCAGATAAACCAATTTTGCCAAGGCCAATAGAGACACCTCATCGTGGTAGAAGAGCCGTTTTGGGTGTGGAAGTGACGAGGAAACTAGTGGGACTTTTGTCTGGCAGGAGCAGCAGAAGGGACACAAGGTGCTCTGAAGTTCACAATAACGCCTGGCAGGGGCAGCAGGGTCCTCCCTGTACTCTGATTTTGACTTCAGTGCCCAGCTGCAGTGATGAGAGGCAGCCTTGGACAACTTTATTGTCCCATTACCAGTACACATCGTAAACATAGAAAGACAAACCTTTCTGCTTGCATAGGTAACCGGAAATCTAACTACCCACTTAATGCTGGAGAATGACCCAAAACACAAAGGACCCTTCAAACAAGCAATGTTTGAATTGGGCTGACTCAAAACAGTCAAGGACTGCAGGGGCTGACTCAAAGCCCACTCTCAGTGGTTTTGTTAAGGGCATAAGGTCTTTCAATATGTCAGTACGAAAAGCACCCACCTATGAAGCTAGAACTATACCTATAGCTTTATTGGTTACAGAACCCCAACCACTTACCACTGCGGGGAATGAGATTTTAATATCAATTTATAATCAATTTAATAACTTATCTCATTCGTCAATTTTGGATCGATTTTTCTCTGTCATTGAGTAAAAGACAAACCCCGCATAGGTTAGATAAACCCCATAAACTGACGCAACTCTGAAAGACCACTGACAACTTATGAAGTTTTGAAAGTTTTATATAAAAGTCAAATTTATATGCGAATACAATCCTCTCAGGATAAATCTCAAAGCGTATACAAAAGAATACAAAATCAATTCGAGAATCAGCAAATTAAAGCATCGATGTGAAGTGGTACCTTTGCGTCATCTACAGAAAGAGAAAATAATCAAGTTATCTCTGTCCCTACTCTATACTAGGTGACATCCCTACTTCGCAAGTTCCTAACCTAAAAAGGTGTCAGCAGTTTGACTCCCAAAGAAGTTCAAACTCTCTTAGCCTCTAAAGGTAACTTAAGTTTAAGAAGCAGTACCCTTGCTGCCTACCCATCCGCTCTCTAAGGGTCCTCGGCCTACTGCTTTCTTGCGCTCTGATCTCTCTCAGCGCATCTGTTCAAGTCATCTACCCTTCGCCCTTCGCTCTGTTCTCGGTCTGAGCAATTCGCTTTCGCTGTTCCCTTCGCTAATTGCCAACTTCTCCCCGGGGTGCTGTCCCTAAAATACACAATCACAGTGTGGGTGGAACGCCCCTTCGACGCCCACCACGGACTTTCCCCGTGAGATCATCTTCTAGCTTTTTCCTTGCTTCGTCTCTTTCGCCGTCCGTTAAGTTGACCTTTCTCCTCAGATGTCATCTTCGTCTTCTTGCTGTTGACTTCATTCAATATTACAATTGACACTTTCAGAACATAAGTTCATTACCTCAGCAGAACTTTAATCTTTATAGTTATGTATATAACCTTTCTTGGTCCTGTGAATGGACTTCTCAAAACAACTCTCAAATTCCAAGCGCTTCTTATCACGTTTAGGCCATAAACTTTGTCCAGCGTTGTCACCTTAAATCTAGCAAGCACTAGACTCCTTGGCTCGCATGTCCACATCGAGGCTATTCACGACTCCTGTGAGCCCACTAAATTACATACAGCGGACTACACTCCTGCGAACCCTTGATCAGCCAGGTTAAAATCACAAATGACCTAAACCCTTCTAACATTTCTTACAAGAAGCCTTCTACACAGTATAACCTTTAACACACATTTATATATATATTCGTATTTAGCAAATCCTTTACATATAAGTGAATATATTGTACATATAATATAAATTATATAGAGTATAACTTTATATTCTCATTTGTTACATCGCCGTGTATGCTCTCTGCACATTTCTCCATGTTACATTTCACGCCGTTTCTTCATTTAAAGTTACACACGTACATGATTTCTACTTTGCACGTTCTACATTTCATAAGCATTTCTACATTAGCCCACTACGTATACGGGCCTTCTAAATCTAATGCATGTTCTAAAGTGAATACAGTTATATTTCCTATATTACTTTTGATTACATCGGTTAGCTTTATGCTATAAGTGTCAACTTCATGTTACAATATACATTTCATTCCTACGTTATACGATGTGCTTGTAAATATGGCTCATACATCATTTTTATTCAAATTTGCGCTCTCTCAGTCCCCCCTTTGATGACTTCTAGGAGTCATCACTAAATGCAATTTGAATAACATCTCTACACAGAACTAGTTACAATATTCCCTCTTTTCATCGTTTCGAGAGCTCTTAAGCTTTTGTACTGTTGATCTTGTAAAGCAGATAATCTCCTTTCTTGCTCTCTCATGGATCTTTGTAACCGGTTCGACCTATACCATTTATACAATTTTACTAAACCTAACAATGTGATTATGCAAATTAATACTATCAATACAGGTTTTAATATATACCACACTATGCTTTTACCAAGGTTGGCAAACCAATTTCCAACCTTTCCTACTCCATGACCTACTTTTTCCCAAACATTTATTTTTGATAAATCTTCGATTTCTTGATGAATCTGTGTAATGTTTTGTATGGCTTTCTCAAGTGGTTTTGAATTATCAGGAATATAAGTACAACATTCCTGAACCTTCAAAGCCTTACAAACTCCGCCTTCTTTTGCTAGCAGTACATCTAAAGCAAGTCGGTTCTGAAGAACCATTGCTCTAATCGACTGCATCTCTCCTTCTACTAGCATTAATGACCTTGCAGTGCTTGCAGATAGTCTATCTACAACTGTAGCTAGTCTCCTGATCTTAACATCGTTAAGTATTAAACCTAACATAGGAAACATCGCTCCAAATACATCTCCTACTACTTCTGCATCTCCTACTTCCCTTTTCGCTCTCGTCGAAGCCTTTCCTTCTATAATCGCTACATCCTTTGCATGATATATTTTGGGGAAGACAATTGCCAAGTAACACGAACCATACCAATTGTCAGGTAGTTTTACATAGGCATTTCTTCCACATACAAAATACACATTCGGAATAGCTTGCATCCCTTTCATAAAATCTTTCGTATAGTACTCTAATCGAAAAGCATGTTCGCAATTTACTTCACCTACAAATACACTCTCATAATATGTCTTGCTTCGAGTTAAACATAACTTTCCTTTCTGCGTTCTATCCAACGCTATTGGACCATTGCTACCTTTCTTTTTATGTGCCTTCTCTTCTTCGGTCCAATCAGTTTTCCACTGTCCTGACATTTTTAGAATCTTCTGCCTTCTGTATCTGTCATCTACTTGTCCTATAAACTTTTTCTCAACCTCTGACACTTTGCAAGTTAGATTATTTCTGCGTGCATATGATGTATCTAGTGTATCCCATGGAAGAAAGAATTTGGCTAATCTATCCTCCTTTTTATAATAGTCCCACTTATTCATTTGTTTATAATTCGGAACTTCAGGCAGTACCGAATCATAATTTGAAAAGTAGTACTCGAATCCTTCCCTACCATAAAATATACTAAGCAGTAAACTACATGTTATCCCATAAGTCAGTGGGAGATGATGATATCTAATGCCTTCATCTACAGAAGCCGGCAATTGCATACATACATAGCATTCTTTGGCCTCCATGGCATCGATATACTCATATAATAGTTTAGCATATGCATTTGACCTAAAATTTCCCTGTGACTCGTCTACGTGTAATCTACGAGCTTCATCTGCCAGTAACGCTTTTTCACGTATTTCATTGCTCTCCTCCTTCTTCCCCACAAGAGCAGGTCTCAAAGTCGTTACAGGCTTTACATCTGCTGTTTATTTATCGGTTTCATGTCCTATTATGTATGATATTGTTACTACTGTAATTATAAGAAAAATTACTACTGCTATTAGTGTACCTACTATGCATCTAGCTTTTCGGTTTGGGTTGCCGTTCTCCATGTCATCAAACAGCGTAGCTCCTTCTTTTGCTAAAAGTTTTTCTTTCAGTCTTTGTTTGTTTTATTTGCTTTCTCAGTCTGTAAAGTGCTTTTTATCAACAAAGTCTCTTTTTCGCAACAATGTCTTTTTCTCTTTTAGTACAGACAACCCTAACCCTTCTCCGTCCTCTAAATGTAATCCCTAATTTTATTCTTCTTTCCACTCGGCGCTAGGTTATCTTCTTCTCTATAGCTTATATACAAAAGTCTTTTATGCATCAACAATAATTCTCGCACCTGCAGCTTTCACAACAATTTCCAATAACTCAAAACGAATGACTTTTTCTTCTTCCTCTGGAATTTGATGACCAAAAGTTGGAAATTGTGATCTATTTAGCACTAGATCTTGAATTTGACTCAAATATGGGGGTATGGGAAGTGTGAAAGTCAGCAATCCCTCAGTCTCGAGTCCAGGCGTCAACATCCATATCTCCACTGCCACAAATGGATCGTGATCGATTACTTTCACTTTCTTCACTCTCCCAGATTTCTGTCCCCAAGACATCTGCTAGATAAGTCCACTCTGGGGTGGCGTACCTTCTGCAGGGCACACGTACCCTTCTCGATCTTTTTGGACTTTCAGTTCCTGAGTCTGTAGTTTCCTCTTCCTGATCCGATTCTTCAGCGATCGGGACAAGAGCTCTTTCTTGATCTGCTTTTAAGCTTGGCCTCCTCCTTCTCTCCGGCCAACTAGCTTCGTCACTCCTTGTCCTCCCGCTCCTTGTTCTTGGACTTGTCTCTTGGTCACTCTCTGCTTGTTCAGTATCTGATTCGATCTCCCAATTACTCTCTTCTCCTGAGGCGACTTCGGTCTCACTGGTGTCCTGACCTTCGTCGACCTGTTCCGTCTCAGTCTCAGCCTCTTCGATCACCTCCACAGCTTGGCTTTCCCCCTCTGTGGCTTCTCCGCTTTCCGCCGGATTCTCATCCGAGAGAGGAGCTGTTTCTTCTAGAGGTGTTAGCACTCTTCGGGTATGTGAGGCATGTATCCAGTTTGGCAGGCCTCCACACTTTACTGCAGTATTCGTCACAAGTATGACTTGAAATGGTCCTCTCCAGCGCACGTCTAAGCAGTTCTTCCTGACGTGTTTTTTCACCAAAACCCAGTCCCCCGGACTCAGGTCATGGCACAAATCTTGTGCTGATGGAACCTCCGCAGCCTGGACCTGGAGGGACACAGAATTAACGGCATCAGATAGTCCCTTACAGTAGTCCAAGATCAAATCGTCTGTGATGTTCACTAGGGCTGCAGTCGGAACCGATGGCAATCTCATGGCTCTCCCCATTAGCACTTCATGAGGAGGGAGACCTGTTTTTCTATCTGGTGTGCTGCGTATGCTCATAAGAACCACTGGAAGTGCGTCTGGCCAACTCAGGGATGTTGATGAACAAACTTTGGCAAGTCTGGACTTGATTGTACTGTTGATTTGCTCTACAATCCCTGAAGCTTCTGGTCGATAGCTGCAATGTAACTTCTGATCGATACTCAAAGCTGAACATAGCATCTTCACTATTTCGCTGTTAAAATGAGTTCCTCTGTCCGATTCCAAAGAGGATGGCACCCCAAACCTCGGTATTAACTCTCTAAGTAACAATTTTGCTACTGTAAGTGTATCGCACCTACGTGTAGGGTAAGCCTCAACCCATCTAGAAAATATGCAAACAATCACTAAAACGTATCTGAGTCTATTGCATTTAGGCATTTCTATGAAGTCAAGCTGCATCCTATTGAAAGGCCCCCCAGACCTCCCAATGTGACTCAGTGTGACTGGTGTTCTCTTTCCTACGTTTAGCTGCTGACAGATCGCGCATCGCTGACACACTGCTTCTGCCGCTACTCTAAACTTTGGATTAAACCACGTTTGTCTGAACACTCTCACCATAGCATCTCTACCTATGTGTGCTGATCCATGCAATTTCCTTGCCATTGGACTAACAAGTTCATTTGGTAAAACTGCTCTCCCATCTGCAGATATCCAGAAATTCATCTCACTTCTAGAACAACCTGCTGTTTCCCAACTCTTTTTCTCATCATCTGGTGCATTTTCCTGAACACTCCTTAGCTCATCCCACGTATCTACAGTATCCAACAACATTGTCAATTCAGTTCTTTCTTGGATTCCCCCCACTTTTACATCAGTGTGAGAATATCCCTGTTCTGCGCAGTAACGAGCTACTTCATCCGCATAGCGGTTACCTTGTGACACAAAATCTAAATTTTTTGTATGCGCAGCACATTTGATGACTGCAATGGCTGCTGGACTTTGCAATGCCTCTAACAATAATCTCACGAATTCTCCATTCCTAATTGGAGAACCCGAGGAGGTCATGTAACCTCTTTGAGACCATAGCTGCCCATAATCATGAACTACCCCAAAACCATACTGGCTATCGGTGTATATGGTGACTCGAAGTTTGTCGCCTGCTAGACAAGCACGCGTCAAAGCAACAATTTCAGCTACCTGAGCGGAGTGTACTCCTTCCAGGCAAGCGGCTTCTATTACTCTCGTAATTGTGCAAACTGCATAAGCTGCTCTCAGCTGACCGATATCGTCTCTTACACATGAACCATCAACAAAGAAAATTTCATCGGGGTCAGTCAATGGCTCGTCTACGATATCGGGTCTCGGTTTGGTGCATAGTTCAGTCACATCAAGGCAATCATGGTCTGTACAAATTTCGTCATCGATCTCATTTGGAAGTGGCATCAAAGTTGCAGGATTCAAGACGGAGCATCTTTTTAGGGTCACATTCTCGGCAGCCAGTATGACTTGCTCATAGCGTGTGAGCCTGCTATTTGTCCGATGCTGAGTCTTAGTCCTGGTCATTAACAATTCTACAGAATGCGGTACGTACACCACTAACTGATGTCCCATTACCACGCTTTCAGAACGTTCAATGCTGACACCCGTTGCAGCTACGGATTTGAGACATCCGGGCAACGCTGCGGCTACTGGATCTAATGTAGCCGAAAAATACGCCACTGGTCTACGCGCATCTCCATGTATCTGAGCTAAAACTGCTAACGCGCATCCCTCTCTCTCGCAGCAGTAAAGCAAAAATGGTTTTGTGTAATCAGGCATCCCTAAAGCCGGGGCACGACATAAGTCCTCCCTCAGCTGCAAAAACGCCATCAAACAATCTTTGTCCCATGGTACCGGATCACTTACTCCTTTGTGCGTCAGTTGTAATAACGGTTTTGCCTTTAGTGAAAAGTTGGCTATCCACTGCCGACAATAACCGACCATACCTAGAAACATCCTGACTTCTCTTTGTGTTGTAGGCGCGTTCATTTTCATGATCGCCTCTATTCTGTCTGGAGACACCTTCCGTTTTCCCTTTTCAATCCTATGGCCCAAGTATTGCACCTCAGTCATACAATATTGCAATTTACTTGGAGAAACCTTGTGTCCGTTCTCGGCCAAGTGATTTAGCAAGGTTATGGTGTCTACTCTGCAAGCTTCCTCAGTTTCTGACGCAACTAGGAGGTCGTCTATGTACTGGACTAGAACCGAATTCTTGGGCAGTACTAGACTTTCAAGATTTCTTTTTAATAGCTGGTTAAAGATCGATGGGCTTTCTGTATACCCCTGAGGGATACGACACCATGTTAAAACGCGATCTTCCAGCTTAAAAGCGAAAAGATACTGACTCTCTTCATCTAAAGGAATCGAAAAGAAAGCCTGGCACAAATCTATCACAGTAAACCATTCAGCTTGGAACGGTATCTGAAATAATATCACTGATGGATTCGGTACCACTGGACAACATGAGACAACAATATTATTAATCTTTCGAAGATCCTGCACTATTCTGTATTTCCCACTAGGCTTCTGCAAACCCATAATCGGGGAGTTACATGGACTTCCCACGATCTCCTTCAGTATTCCCTGTTTAATCATGGATTCGATCACAGGCTTTATTCCTGCAATCGTCTCTGGTGTCAACTTGTGTTGCGGTGTTCTTGGATACTCAGCATTGGGTCTTACCAAGATCTTTACTGGCTCTACTCCTTTAATCAATCCTATTTCCTCTCCAGTAAAATCCCACACCTCAGCTGACACTTTCTCCCTCAAGTCCTGTGGAAGCTCCTCCGCTGTTAAGGTAGGATATAGTTCCACGCACTCCTGCGAGTTTATAACCTTAAAATCGGCATCCTCATCATTGGTCTGCACTTCTACTCCTTCAGGTGTGCAATGTATTGTGCAATTCAGTTTACACAACAAATCTCTTCCTAGCAAACACACAGGGCTAGAATCACAGATCACAAACTGATGTTCGTCACTGTAATTCCCTATCTTTACTGATACTGGTTCGGTCAGAGGATTCGTCATCCTCTTGTTTGCGACTCCTACCACCTGAATCGTCTCCCCCGATATTGGCAGACCTGGGACTACCGCTGATCTCAACGTGGATCGAGTGGCCCCCGTATCCACCAAAAAGGTTGTAGGACATCCAGCTACTTCAGCCTCTACGTATGGTCCCCTCTGATCTACTTCCAGGGCTGCACCTAGAGTACAGTCTTCCTCCCTATTTACTCGTTGCCCTGTAAGAGGATCAACGTAGTAGCATTCTTCTCCTCCTACAAACAATGGCATTTGTCTATAGGTTTTCCCTCCGTTCGTGATGCGAGGTGGTTGAGGAAACGGGGCTCGCGGAGTCTGAGTCCCCCCTTTGATAAACTTTCCCTTCGGGACTGCGGCTCCCTTAACCACGTTATTCTGTACCTCTTCCTCCTCTTGTTCTAATTCCCCTGACTCAACATTGTAAGGACATTCGCGTCGCCAATGTCCCACCTCATTACACTGATGGCACCTCGTCGTCTTTTTCAGTGTCGCAATATCCATTCTCGGTCTCGGTCTTTCCTCCTCATCTCTGCTCTGATTATTCTGTTTCTTTGCTTGCGTTCCTGTTCCCTGTTGCCGCTGTCCACCCTTTCCAGCTGCTTGCATTTGTACCAGCATTAGCTTTTCCTTGAGCTTCTTTACCTTCGAATCTATTTCGTCGCTACAGTACCTTGCATATCTCAGAATCTCATCTAAAGGTTTGTTCTGCCAACAGATCAAATGCTGTTGTATCATCAGGCTTATGTCCGGTCTCAATCCTAGAACGAACTTCGACACAAACTGTCCTATGTCCTTAGGATCCATTACGTCTAACCCACTGTATTGTTTAAATGCTTTCAGTAACCTCTCATAGAACTCGTGCACTGTCTCTTTGGGCTCCTGAGTTGTTCGATCTATCTTAACCCAGTCTATGTCCTGCACTGGCACTTTCTCCTTTAGCCATGTTATTACTCTTTCATATTTTTCCATGACTCTATCTGATGGACCATTTGTCCGGGTATCTCTCGGAGGCTCACAAGTAGGCCATTCAATGCTAAGTTTGCATGCCGTCCACAAATCTCCGGGTACTACGATATCGAACAATGTGTTCAAATCGATCCATAACACCTTAGAGATCTTCACGAACCTCTCTACCTGCTTGTACCACTCAACGGGGTTTTCTCTAAGCTTCGGGAAAGAATTAGTGAATGCCGCTAAATCCCCCCTACTCCAAGGTACATGAACGTAATTTCCGTTCGCGATTTCTCGCAAAGGGAAAGCTTCCATTCGCATTAGGTCTGTATCCTGGGATTTCACAATTGTACTTCTTCTGACAGATCCCCTCTTAGACCATTTTTCCTCCCATCTATCCAGATCTCTCCATATTCTGATACACATGACTAGTTCCCTTATGTGTACTCTTAGTCCTATCGTTCTACGTTCATCTAAATCTCGATCTGTGCAATTTAGCCTATGATTGGGCTGTAAAGCTTTAGTTCGTGACATGTCTATCATATACTTTTCCGCTAATTCAGATAGTTTTTCATGAGCTGCCCTTGCTTTCCGAGTAACATCTTTGGATAAAAACAGTATTTCATCTGGTGCGTACAGTTCCAACCTCTCTATTGCCACTGTGCCGTCTATTATTTCGTCCAAATCTGATTTTAAGCTCATTACATCAATCCGTCTGGCTTTTATTTCAGCCCTCAGTATGTCAGTCCTAGGTGGTTCGCTCATACCCCTCTCACCTCCACTATGTGCCCTACGTCTAAACACAGGTGAGTTATGAGGAGTTTTCCTTCCATCTCTTTGTTCCCACCTCTCTAGATCCCAAGCCTTTCCATCTTCCCGTGGGGTGTGGTGGAACATTACTCCATCCCCCATCCCTACACTGCGCCTTTTCGGCTCGGTTTCTCCAGATACGAGATAGGATCCACCGTTCTGTTCAAAACCACTGTAACTCGCTTGCTGTCTGGTGTCGCTCAATAAACGATAAGGTCCTTCATGGCCCTCCATGCTCCCGCGATCTCGTTCTTGATCACCAGAAGTATGGCGAGACGTTTCGCGACTCCCTATATTCTCATGACGTCGCTCGCGATCACCAGATGCATGGCGAGACCCTTCACGACTCTCCATGTTCCCGTGATTCCAATGTTGTGTCGTTTC
Source organism: Lissotriton vulgaris (assembly GCF_964263255.1). Taxonomy (NCBI): domain Eukaryota; kingdom Metazoa; phylum Chordata; class Amphibia; order Caudata; family Salamandridae; genus Lissotriton; species Lissotriton vulgaris. Next base: position 1,584,255,275 of record NC_141685.1, on the reverse strand, counting down.
ACCCGGGGTATGGTGAGTGCATCTGAAAGTATTTCGGTACTCCTGCGTCCTTCGTTCCCCTTCACTAAAGGTGACGCGAGGCACTTCGCCACACCCTGCACTCCTGTCGTCGCACATTTGCCTATTGCCGCTGACAGTAGGACAATTATTTCCTCTGCTTTCCTGGCTCTCTCTCTCCCACTCCGGGCTGCTTTCGCCAGCTCCACAATGAGAGAGGATTTTGTTATCCTGGTCTCTCCACTCTGCTCCTGTTTCTAAACCTTTATTCCGAATCTCTTCAGCAGTATCCCATTCTTTCAGGTATTCCCTTAATTCCTTATGGGATTTCGGTTTTGGTCCTCTTAAGTCCATTGGCCCTCTTTGACCCTCCTGTTCTACCCAGGGATCTGCTGCGGCATCTAATGGGGTACTCCGACTCATCGGTGCTAGTATCTGCCTCTGGGGATTCATCATGGTATTCCTATTCTCCATCTCTGCCCTTTCCCTGTCCCATCGTGCCTGTTCCTCCTGCTGGACCCCTTCTGGGTTGTAGATTGACACAATAGGGCCTATGGTAACAGGTACTTGTAGAGCATCTGGCATTTGGTACGACCTTGCATGTTGTGTTTCTGGCACCTTCTGGACCACTAATCTTCCCACTACTCTCTGTTCGGAACTAGATTGAGGTACTTCCTCACTTTTCTTGGCATCCCACTCTGATACTGGGAGCGATTTATATTCCCCCCATCTAGCTCCGTCCCCTTGTTGTAATACAGGACTTGCGGCTTCTCCGCTGTACGGAGGTGGTCTATCTGTTAATAGCCTCTCTATCAGATCCTCTTCTGTCTCGCTTTCCTCATCTTCCTCTAGAGGTTTCCTTTCTCCCGTAACTTCTAGCATCGGGTACAGTTTGTCTGCTTCTATCTTCTGCACCCTCCACTTCTTAGCTTCCTCATCCCATTTGGCATCCTGTACCGCCTTTACTGATCGTCTCACTCTTTCTTGGCGCCTCTTTACGCTCTTTTCGTGTGCTGCTCTAAACCATGCACTAAGGGCTTCGAACTGTGTTGGCCTCGGTAGAGGTCTTGTTGCAAGCATTACCGCTTTCAGTTCGTTCAACACGTCTAGCTTAAACGTTCCGAATCTCGGAAACGTCAGTTCCTTATTCCCTTCAGTTAGCTTATTCCACTCGGAGATCCATAGTATCGAGTGTAAGCCTACATTTACTGCCATATGATAAGCTGGTGTGCCTTCTGGTGGAGCTTCTTCTCCGGCATATAAGTTTCTTCTATTCCTCCTAAAGATTGCTCTTAAACTCTTAAAACACTTCATTTTCGATAATCTACGATTTTCCTCTTTTACTCTTCCTTGTTTACGTCCCGATGACAAACCAACCAATCCCTACGCGGCTCTCGCTAATCGGCCTATCTCAGCGCGACTCTACGCTGACCGACCAATCTCAGCGCGGCTCTACGCTGACGTCACTCGTTCCCTCTGCAGCAGTTCTCCTTCTTTCTCTACTTGTCTCACGATTTCGCATGCGTTTTCATTCATACGCTGAAAAATGACTACTTCCGTCCAAGCGATCACTTTTCTCTGACTGTACGGCCACAGTCTAACTGTAATTGTCACCTCAACTGGCAAAACGTCTTCCCTCTTACGGTCAGACGATCGCCTCAACTGATAGGTTACTTACACACAGTAAACGTACGACCAGCGTCCGTTACTCATACACTCACTCTTACGCTCCCCCTATCATCGGTCTGTCGGGCGATCAATGGTACCTCATGACCCCCTTTCAATGGTAGACAAATTACTCTGGGTGTTCGATACACCCGAACCACTTAAGTCCTTCCCTGGAGCTTAAGATTTCATCCGGTTGCGCGCGCTCACAACCTTCCCTCAATCACACTACAGGCATTCAACTCCGCTTGACATTACAACACAGGTACAACATAAAATACCGCAATCTTACAACGCATGACCCTTATACTCACTCTCGACCGACTCTGCTGCTTTTCTCTCGATACACCGTCGGCACCGTCTTCGGCTGGGATTCTTCTTCTGGTCGTCGATGACTAGGGACCTTGGGGTAAACTAGACCTGACCTAGGTTGTCTTCCTCAAGAAGAGAACCATCCTCTGCTACCAACTGCGGGGAATGAGATTTTAATATCAATTTATAATCAATTTAATAACTTATCTCATTCGTCAATTTTGGATCGATTTTTCTCTGTCATTGAGTAAAAGACAAACCCCGCATAGGTTAGATAAACCCCATAAACTGACGCAACTCTGAAAGACCACTAACAACTTATGAAGTTTTGAAAGTTTTATATAAAAGTCAAATTTATATGCGAATACAATCCTCTCAGGATAAATCTCAAAGCGTATACAAAAGAATACAAAATCAATTCGAGAATCAGCAAATTAAAGCATCGATGTGAAGTGGTTCCTTTGCGTCATCTACAGAAAGAGAAAATAATCAAGTTATCTCTGTCCCTACTCTATACTAGGTGACATCCCTACTTCGCAAGTTCCTAACCTAAAAAGGTGTCAGCAGTTTGACTCCCAAAGAAGTTCAAACTCTCTTAGCCTCTAAAGGTAACTTAAGTTTAAGAAGCAGTACCCTTGCTGCCTACCCATCCGCTCTCTAAGGGTCCTCGGCCTACTGCTCTCTTGCGCTCTGATCTCTCTCAGCGCATCTGTTCAAGTCATCTACCCTTCGCCCTTCGCTCTGTTCTCGGTCTGAGCAATTCGCTTTCGCTGTTCCCTTCGCTAATTGCCAACTTCTCCCCGGGGTGCTGTCCCTAAAATACACAATCACAGTGTGGGTGGAACGCCCCTTCGACGCCCACCACGGACTTTCCCCGTGAGATCATCTTCTAGCTTTTTCCTTGCTTCGTCTCTTTCGCCGTCAGTTAAGTTGACCTTTCTCCTCAGATGTCATCTTCGTCTTCTTGCTGTTGACTTCATTCAATATTACAATTGACACTTTCAGAACATAAGTTCATTACCTCAGCAGAACTTTAATCTTTATAGTTATGTATATAACCTTTCTTGGTCCTGTGAATGGACTTCTCAAAACAACTCTCAAATTCCAAGCGCTTCTTATCACGTTTAGGCCATAAACTTTGTCCAGCGTTGTCACCTTAAATCTAGCAAGCACTAGACTCCTTGGCTCGCATGTCCACATCGAGGCTATTCACGACTCCTGTGAGCCCACTAAATTACATACAGCGGACTACACTCCTGCGAACCCTTGATCAGTCAGGTTAAAATCACAAATGACCTAAACCCTTCTAACATTTCTTACAAGAAGCCTTCTACACAGTATAACCTTTAACACACATTTATATATATATTCGTATTTAGCAAATCCTTTACATATAAGTGAATATATTGTACATATAATATAAATTATATAGAGTATAACTTTATATTCTCATTTGTTACATCGCCGTGTATGCTCTCTGCACATTTCTCCATGTTACATTTCACGCCGTTTCTTCATTTAAAGTTACACACGTACATGATTTCTACTTTGCACGTTCTACATTTCATAAGCATTTCTACATTAGCCCACTACGTATACGGGCCTTCTAAATCTAATGCATGTTCTAAAGTGAATACAGTTATATTTCCTATATTACTTTTGATTACATCGGTTAGCTTTATGCTATAAGTGTCAACTTCATGTTACAATATACATTTCATTCCTACGTTATACGATGTGCTTGTAAATATGGCTCATACATAATTTTTATACAAATTTGCGCTCTCTCACCACCTTGTGGCTTGTTCCTATTTCCGTCATCCTCGCCATCATCCACATGATGCTCATATGTTGAGGCCTCATAGTCAGCTATTGGGGAGCGGATTCCCCAAGCGTCACAAAAACACAGACATCAAAATATTAATTCAAACCATGTGAATAGCTTCAAAAACATCCCTTTTTCAGTTGAATCTACATGCACACTCATCCATTGATTGACTAATATCTCCTGCCTCAACCGCTTTGTGGCCCTCGGTCTGCAGTGTGTGTATCCAACGAGGCAAGGCAAAGAGCTCCTGAAATATTCAACGAACAGGTATTAGGTGGAAATTTATTGGCTGTACCAGTAATAGAAGCCCCGCTTGGACACACAAACCACCAAAAGAGTGCCAGACTACATAGAGAATCAATTATTTTAGCCTGGAGACAGGTTTGTGCATACAGAAACAACCCTACTGAGTTACCACAAACTGATTGAAACCTTGCAGCCAGGCTAGTCTTAAATAATGCAATGATTGATGGGTGTTTTTAGGGGATCATGGGCATGGCTTCCCAGGGAGGGTGTTTGTGGGGTCCCCCCTCCAAATTAATGCATCCTTGACTTGGAAGTTGGGGTCCTGTGTTGGGTTTGTTATACTTGTGTCTTCTCTTCTCGTCATGCACCAACAGCAAGAATAAGAGATAAAACATTGACCTTCAATGTAAAACATGAGAGAGAGAGAGACACACACACTGGTGACTGAATTTAAGAATGAGAAACCAGATAACCTGGAATCAATACCTGCTTCCCTGTCTTTCCAGATTGTGTGATGGTAGGCAAACATTTTTGTTTCACAGAGTCTCCTTTTTCTTTACTATCACATAAGAAAACATTTTAAATACTTGAGTTCTGGATGTGCGGTGTACAAGCAGCTCTTACTTGTAATTTACTAGACTATAATTAGGCTTCATCTATAATAGAAATCAAAGCCCCATTTAGGGTTTACATGATTACTGACTTGCCTCTTAGCTCTCTAATGGCATTGTCACTGGGGATGGTGAGGCATTAATGTTTCTAAGTTCATGTTTAAAATCTGTCACTATTAAATAATGTCCGGCTATGCAGTGATATAATCTGATATCGTATGGTGAAATGCTTCCATATGTTAAGGAAATATACTTATTTATATTTTGAAGAGATTGTACTACATTTTGTGCATCATATTTGCTGCACACAATATTCATGCCAAATGTTTTCAAGGCTTGGCTCTTGCATGGTCTCTTAGAGTCAAGCAAGATCCTTAGCTCAGCTCTGGCTCAGCTTATCCTATTAATTTACTGGTTCGCTCACCTCTATTTCCAACTGGGCTTAGAACATCAGTTGTTTGCCACTTGATAAAATGATTTTTAAATGATGAGTATTGGAACCATGGAGCAATGACTGTATGCACTGATTTTACAACTCTACCATCAAGGCTTCCAGTAGCAGAAATGAAATAGAGTGCATACTATGAAAATGCATTTAAAATGAGTGAGACCAGGACAGGAACTCCAGGTTATGGTGTTGTATATGATGGTAGTCATGAATTCCCAGGTAGAACTACCAGGCCCAGATGGGATAGACTGTGAATGAAATGCATTCTTGGCCTGCTAGTTGCGTCTGGGGGCCTGATTTGGGTCTGCGGTGTCTGTGTTGATTTTTCTCTTTGTTTTCATTTCACTAATAGCTTTTAACTTGTTATTTTTAGGAGGGTAATCGTGAACATATATAGTGACTGGTTTATCAAAAAGTAGTAACTATGCACGCCTAGAAGTAAGTCTTGAATGTGGGCAAATTTACAACTTTTTGGAATTCTCCAACATTGGCAGACGTAGCTTTGGAAAGCTGCACCATTCTCAGCTTTCCAGGCATGCTACTTGCACTCAAACACCCGAAAGGTATTGGGATGAATGCTTGCAAATAGTCTAACCTGTAGAATCGTTTGGGTAGCATCCCAATTAATAGTAGTTTTTTGCTCACTGTGTCACTGTAGAAAGAGGCCTACTTAATGCAAATCAGTACTGACTCTGTTTCTCATGGTAACACGCCATTGTGGACTTTGCTCATCTCACCTCTCCATCCTTCTGTTTTTTAGTTTAGAACGTTGAGATTAGCCCCCCAAACCTTCTCCCCGAATGTCACTGATTCTACGCCCCTGAAGAAGAAACCTGGTACATTACATATTTAGGGGGAGGAGAGCGAGAGAGAGAGAGAGAGAGATGAGAGAGGGAAATGGGAGAGGGAATGGGGAGGGGGATGGGGATAATGAGAGGGAGAAGGAGAGAGAACGAGAGAGAGCGAGAGAGAGAGAGAGAGAGAGAGGAAGAGGGGTAGGGAGAGGGAGGGAAAGAGAAATGGGGAAGGAAGAGGGAAATGGCAGAGGGGGTAGGGAAGGGAAGGTGGAGGGGGAGAGATAAGGAGAGAGCGATAGAGAGAGAGAGAAAGGGAAAAAAAGAAATAGTCGTGAATGTCCCAACAAAGGGTTTAAATAGGCTTAGGCGAAAGGCCAGAGCAGTGCACAATGAGAAACTCAAGATATTACTTGCCTCTTTGATCTCAGAGGAGCCCTCTGGCACGTAGTTATGAAACTACGAGTTTCTGGGGAATCACAAGTGATGGATGTTGTATAGAACTCTAATTTCCAGTGCAATGATGTTAGTGAAACCTTCCGGGACCAATGCGAGCGAGCCAACCCTAGAGCTCCCTTTCCATAAGTGTACGGGGGTCACAAAAGTGACTTGAACACAACCTTTTTAGACATCCAGAAAAGGCTTGCATTTGGTTCAAAGTTAATGAAACAAAGCAGGAAAACACAACCAATTGTATTAATTCCTAGGCCAGTCATTCAATCAGTGATAATCTTCAGATAGGGTTTAGTATGGTATTATGCTCTGCATGCTTTGCACCTAATCGTCTATTAAATGACATTCATCAGTAATACTGAGACTGGGCAATGTCAAGGCATATTTTAGCATCCCGTTCATGGCCAGAGTTTCCCTCAACCTTGCATAGGACAGCAGCTCTAACAATTCATTATGATCATCTCCTGTTGTCCACATTCCATCAGAACACATCTTGCTTCCCCTCTCCTACAACATCAAAGTCAAGAGATCTGTTTTGTTTTTATCGTTTGTTACATATTCAAACTCCACTTATCCCCAATCCCAAAAATGGTAGTACTTACGTCTGTCTCGTCATCCTACTTCCCCACGGCTTTGGTGCAGGCCAATTGCCCTCAGATAACTCTTGTAGTATTTTAATACTAGGGTACAGCTGCCTTTCATTTAATCCAGTTACAGCAGCTTCTACTATTGTGAAACCACCCAATGCACAGTCTGAAATTACATTTTTAATAAATGATTTCTAGAATGGTGTGTTAAAGGTCGCTTTTCACACTGAATAGTGAGGATCAGGCAATATTAAACATTTAAGATATTCTGACAAGATAAAAGATCTGAAGCAATATGCAAATACAACTTAGCTATGCTAATAACAGAGGATGTAAGTGCCTGTAAGATTGTGAGCTTGATATAGCAGCTAGGGCAAAAATAATTGAAAAGCTATTCTGGCAACAGTATGAGCTAAATATAACGTGCAGCCTTTCCCTTGCTTTATAAAGACGCCTGTCTGGAGGATGCCTCTGGTGGCAATATTATTCTAGGAAAGGGGAGGGTTCCAAGATAAATGACTGAACGTCAGTGCTTGCTGAAGCGGAAAAGGTATTTTATATTCTACCTTCCCGGTCAGTGCATTCGTGATATTCAGAAAGATTGCACGAAGGAGCCTTCAAAAGGCGATCATTCAGCATGATGTGCTCCAGTATGGACTGTGGCCAATTCACAAAGCCACTTGCAGCCATACACCTACTCTTTTTTTTATTTCACATGATTTTATTAAGAAAAGAGTTTTATATACAGAGTACAGTATATAGGGTACAGTATAGGTAACCTGCGGGCAAAAATTAATTGGTAACTTTGCATGCCAGTTGGGTTACATAAGGCATCTCTTGGAGCATATGAATGGCAGTGTGTGCTTGATGTGTGATGTTATAGCTGGAAGTGGCTCCATATACACCTGGCAGTGGCAGCTATCCTCAAAATTAGACCTAGCAGGCAAAAGTGATTTTGCAACTGCATAATTCTAGGGCATGACTGCGTTCAATTACACAATTGTGAACCCGTTGAAATCGGAGAAGCGTGGTGTGATTTGCATTTGAGAGTTTGTAAACACCCAACAACTCTTGAGTTTTTTGGACATTCACAACTCTTCTCTCACCCTTTCTAAAACTAAATGTGGCTAGAGATTTGAGCCAGCAATGGAATGGCGTAATCCCTGCTGAACTTGGTCCATTTAAAAAAACAAAAACATTTGATTGATTTAAATGAGAACCGCAATACATAAAGGTGGTTTGCATCACTCGTTGTCACATCTAAAATAAATTTGAACAAACACAAAAACGACCCCAAACTAGAAGCACCTCGACAGCCTCCAAAACATTGCTTGCAGAACAGCCGAACAGAAATGAGCCTTATAGACCATAATAATCCGACCATTTCTGCCACACTTTGGTATATTTCCCAGGACATTCCCTTGCCACATGTATCGTTTCCTCAAGTTTGCCTCATCAGTCCATGACCTTCCTCCATGCCTCGACAGGTGGTGCTAAAGCAGCAGTCCAGTGACGGGCAATGTCTCTCTTGGCTATCACGGCGCCGAGACCCACCAGCATTCAGTCCCCTCTGAGTCCACCCATATCCTCCAGAATTCCAAAAATAGCTATCTGGCGCTGCGGCTCAATATTATCTCCGATCACAGCAGAAAGGATAGAAAAGAGGGTCTGCCAGTAAGATTGAATGATCGGACATGCCTAGATTGCATGGAAGAAACCCCTAGGAGAGTATTGGCATCGGGGCATGCGGGGTAGCTGCAGAGTCCAGCTCTCCATATCTGCAAAGGTGTCATTGCTGCTTGGTGTAAGTAGTAACATTGTTTCAGTCGAAGCCTAGCTGAGATCTCCAGAATCCGAGGAGCCATGCGCACACAGCACCAATCGGCCTTGTCCAGTTCTCCAACCCAAATCTCCCAATTGGTTAATAGCATATCTAATGTCATGGGTGAATATATTACTAGAGATTTATACATTTGTGGCACTCTTCCCTTGCCTAAGTGACCCATAAGAAGCTTACACACTATTGGGGCTCAATTCAGGGATATCAGTCAGTGTGTCCTGATACTGGGAAAGGGCATGGCAGGGCTGAAGATAGCGAAAAGAATTCGGAGGATGGCACATTAAATTGTGATGCCAGCTCCTGAAAGGACTTCAACATCCCACCCTTCCAAACGTCTCCAAGTCTGTAAATCCTTTATATTGTCCCATCCTCTGAATCCCCTAAGAGAGGCCATCTGTGCTAGCAATGTGCCCTCCCACAACAGAGTCTCCAGAGTGAGCCTATGGTCCCCTCTAGTCCAGCTGGGTGCTGCCCTCCAAGTATGAAACAATTCTGGGTGATTTCAGGTAACTGTGGGGGGAGCTCACCTCTGTATGCAGGGTCGTCCCACCCTCCATGCAACCAATCGATCAGTGGGAGAAGTTGAGTAGCCCAGTAATAGAGTTTAACATCAGCCATGGCTAATCCACCGTTGTACGATACCCGGTGCATTTCCCCCAAGCAACTTGGCAAGGGCCATCTGCAAAAAATGAATCAGCGTCCCATGGCCCTGATAGTGTCAAACCATGTCAGAGGAACAAGCAAGGGAAAATTTTGCAGAACATACAGTAGTTTTGGGCGAACCATCATTTGAAAAAGGGCGACACGACCCATGACATTGAGAGGAAATGAACTTGGTCCTTTGTACAGGGTCATCCCTAGATGTTTTGCATTCCTCCTCCTATTTTTTCTGAATTCACTTTTATTGGCCTTAGGACTCTGTGCACAAAGTGCTTGTGAAATCTCCTTAGAACATCGTAGAATTGGCTAATCCTCAGTTGGCATATTTAATTTACTTGTAAGTCCCCAGTAAAATGGCACTACTTGTGCCCAGGGCCTGTAAATACATGCTACTAGAGGGCCTGCAACACTGATTGTACCACCCACTTAAGTAAGACTTTAAACATATCTCAGGCCTGCCATTGCAGTCTGTGTGTGATCAGTTTCAATTTGTCATTTTGACCTGGCAAATTTTGCCAGGTCCAAATCTTCCTTTTTAAATCATATAAGTCACACCTAGGGTGGGCCCTGGACATCCCAAAGAGCAGGGTGCAATGTATTTAAAAGGTAGGACATACGCTTTTAAATTATACATGTCCTGGTAGTGAAAAACTCTTACATTCTTTTTCACTACGGCAAGGCCTACCTTTTCCATAGGATAAACCTGGGCTTACCTTATTGCATCCTATAAGTGTCATTTCCAAATGGGAACAGGTATCCCCTTCATGTTTGGTGTCTCTGAAATTGTAATTTCAAACCCTAACTTATAGAAAGTTGGCATTTTCTTGCTTCAGCCATATTGTGCCTGCAGCCTGTTACATGACTGGGTGTGGGTCACAGTTGGACTTTGTGTATTCCTCCTTGACAGTTACACACAATGGGGTGCTTAGGTGTGACTGGATGGGCCATCACTGGCAGGATGGGAGGAATGTGCTGGGCCCAGCCCCACTCACAGTTGAATAGGATGTGTCCTGTCCCCACACAAATGGCTGAATACTCCCTGTAGTTAGTCTGGAGCCATAGTCAGTAAGGCAGGGCCTCTGTGCACTTCAAAGGCAAGCCTCTAGAAGATTCTCCTCACTTCAAACTGTGTAAAAATATTGGACCTCAGACACCAACTCTTCAGTTCACTTTTGGATCTGTGGATATGCTGCCTGGAAGAAGGACTGTTTTGCTGCTACTCTGTTGGACTGCTGCTCTGACAGAACTTCTGGCTTGCTGAGCTGACTTGCTGCCATCTTGCCTGGGTGAGAAGGACTAGACCTGCATTTCTCTTGACCCCAAAACCTAGAGTGACTCTAAGGGATGGTTGGCTGGCCATATGATCTAGGAATATAATTTATGATTGATTGATTGACTCAAAAGAAACATCCAGCAGAGGGTGCTAAGAGCTGGACTGAGAAAGTTTTCACAACACAGAATCAAAATGATCAGAGAACGCATTCACAAAGTGTTTGTTATGAGTATGTGTGACTTACTCTTGTAGTACCCATGACACACTCTTAAATTTCATGATTAAGACAGAAGTACTGCAAGAGAAAGTCACAGAAAAATATTTGAGCAATCAGGCCCTCAGTGGGGTCAAGTAATTGCAATCTCTTGATCATCGATTTTGGGAGGTTCAGATAAACAGCTGTTGAAAAGACCTGCTTGGCTTTAAAGAGGACTGTGTGTAACTATATAGAAGTCAACAATATCGACCTACAGAATATTTGTATTGCTGACCTAGCACTGCATCATAGATTAAGTATACAATTCATATTGTTAACGCTACATTTACTTACCATAGAGCCTACGTATAAATAAAATTGAGAATAGTAATTACATATTTTCCTTACGCTGTAGTAGATAAGCTATTACCATGCAATATTGTGAATGAGATATAGTACTCTCCTGCATATTTAAGTGCATTGGTGGAGGTGGGCAGACACTAGTCTTTTCTTTGTGAGGATGCTGCCAGGTGCAGATGGACTTACTTTAGGTGTGTTGTCAACATTTCTCAGGCAGGAGCACCTTGCAAGAGCATGCTCCCATCATACTCACAGATCTTCACAATATCAAATCAGTTCACTTCTGGCCTTGTAGAGCCTTTAGGACTGAATGATAATTAACTCATCCCAAAGTTATGTAGGAGCAAAAGAAGTGCCATTTCACTCCAAGTCCATAAATGTGTCTGTAAGAAGTTTGTTTCGAGTCACAGTTACAATCGCATTTAAAAATCATCAATAAACAGTTAACAATCGACTAGGTCCTGTGACCCTTAATGACTTAAAATACCGCAGTGCTGTCTAACTTAAATAATGCAATGCTGTGCAACACAAGGCAAATAATGACTAATGAGGCAATATACTGACTGAAATTGAGTCTTGGGAGCACGGACTCACTGCCCTTCATAAGGCCTACCGCACGCTGAATCACTTACTTTCCTCTTTACCAGAGAGAGGCAATCAGAATTGATAGCCAATCTTCCCGAAGTGCTATTGGGGGGTCATACAGGTGTTAGTCAACAAGTAAAGGGTGTCCATTTTGAGCTACATGCAATCAAGAACTGCTGAAGATGAAAGGACCTGTTCAGAAGCTCATCCACCCCATTAATTAGCAAGGCACTTTTATTTGTCTTGACACTATTAGAATACCCCTCATCACTATTTGTTTTATGTATTATTGTGGGCATTGTAAGGGCATTGTTTTCTGTTCCCGAGCTTGCTTATTTTGTGTAGTCCCTAAAGTATTTTAGTTTTTTAAAATATTTCTTTATTAGGTTTATATCTCCAGATCAGTTAAACAAGCAAGGTACAAACATACAGCTTATCCGCCTCGGCTGAGGTGGTTCGTAAATCAGCAACAATGCAAGACAAGTCTTATAGCGATTGTTATGATTGTGGAGATTCCTTTGTCCACCATATTCGCAGCTTCATTTTCGCTTAAACCTACCGCAACTGTACGAAACTCACCACCCCTCACCCTCCAGCCGCTTCATCTCCCAACGCCCCCCCCCCACCCTCTCCCCTGCTGCCCGGTCCATAGAATTTGAGGTCTAAGTCACCTAATCCCTATGTTGGGTCACCGTGTGTCTCTCCCTAAAGTCTCATTACCTGATACAGTTTGTCATGCCTCTCCCAGTGCTTGTGGTGCTGGATGATTCTTACCTGGTGTGTTGTAGTTTCCTGGGCTCAGAGCAGAAAGACAGAGATTTTGAGTTTTTCGTTAGTTCGGTAGAAACCACTCTAACCTGCAGCCTCCATCCCGCAAACCTATTGTGTTTTCACCCATGCTCAAGGCAAAAGTCACTGTTTTGGAACGGGCCTTTATTGTCCAGTTTAGACGAGCTCAGACAAAGCCTTCTACCTCCCCACTCTTAGATCTGCTGTACTAGATGAAGTACATGGCGGTTTGGACTCTAAGCAGGCTGATGAGGGCATTGCTCCCATCTTCTGATGCTGCTCTACATATGCTGGAGCCTGGGAAGACAAACCTTCTGCATCGTTTCTGTCAGAGTTGGGCATCGTCCTGCGGATCCTTAAAAATATAGCATCTTTGACCCAAAGCACTTTAGGAGCAATTTTTCAAAGGACCGGGCATGGTTAGGATATCTAGGCATTCCCAGCATTACGAGAACTGGCTTGCCCTTGTAATGGCCTCATGTTTGTCCATGACTAGGTCTGGCTTACTTCTGGAAATTCTGGATTAAGCTATACCTAAGTCATGTGTATTTAACATTTGTTCACACAATCTTTGAACATTGATCTTCAAATCAACTTTCTGCAAATTCTAAGACCCAGCCATGTCAAGGAGATAGTCCTGGTCTGGAAATGTATCAGTAGCCTGGTTTTCCATGCATAGTGTGTCATGTGGGGTAAACATGTCTAACAGTCGCAAATTCTTTGCAGCAATGTACATAGATCCTTGGGAGCATCCTTCCTTCAATGAGAGTTTTCTCAAGTCACCCCTAGTTCTTTGGAGATTGTATCCCTATAAAGACATTTGGCCCGATTATAAGTGCCCTGGTAAATGGCGAGCCTTCAAACACCTTTTTGTTCATCGACTGCAATGATAAGTGGTGTGATGATTTTAACACCCCGATAAGCAGCAGTTATGATAAAGTTTGCACCCTATGTCAAATTTCAGATGGCCAAACCTACAGAATGTAACTAGGGGAAAAGACCCGGTATTTACTGATACATGCTGATTTTTGGCTGGTATGCATCCTAATCTGCATGTTAGCTGCCATTAAACGGAAAATGCTTGGAATAGGGGCTATCTATCACTCCAGTAAATTCTGAACACTGGGGTGTCGGATTTTGTTGTGAATGTCAAGGCCACCTTCCTGCACAAAAACAATCTCCTGAGGCATTTTCCTCTTTCTATGTGTGCTGCAGAATGCAGCACACATTGAAAGAGGAAGCAACGAGGAGAAATGAAGACAGTTCTCCTAGTTATGCCTCACCTGGGCGGCGAAGCACTTTGACGCATTCCCAGGTTTACCACTGTGGTAAATCTGGGAATGTTTCAGAATCCATGGGTGACAGTGTGGGGCACCCATGCTCCACCCATGGAAGGCCTCCCTGTGGCAGTGTGGGATCACCCATGCTCCACCCATGGAAGGCCTCCCTGTGGCAGTGTGGGATCACCCATGCTCCACCCATGGAACGCCTCCCTGAGGCAGAGTAATACACGTATCAATTTGTGCTGCATTTGAGTTACTCTGTATTTAACTAGCAATGCAAGGCCATGCAATGTGGTCTTCATGGCTAAATACATCAAACTCACAAGTTGCGCCGCTCTTGAAACCCGTAGCGTGACACAGGGGCAAAGCAACTCCCATATAAATATAACCCTTGTTTTTTCAGATGGGTCCTTTGAGAAAGGCCTACGCTTTCATGAAGCAGTTCTTTTTGTCTCTTATGATCAAATCTCAGCGAGGCATACTTTCACTGTTAAGGCAATGCTGATGCGAGCTCATTCTGTCTAAATTCATTAAGCAACATTCTCAAATAAAAATAACCGGACTATGTCCGAGCAATGTGGTCGCGTCCATCATTTCTTGCCCTGGTGTCCCACAGATTACAGCAACCTCTGGGAGAGAAAGGCTAATACGTGTCAGTCTAGGGGCCATGCCACAGGAAGGACATCGGGTTAGTGCAGAGGGACTCCCATGGGTTTCTTTTATTGTTAATATCAGTGCATTACTTTCATGTCTAAATATAAGTATTGTCATTTGAACAACTCTAATCACAGCACACAGCTATTCTTTCAAAGCCATCTAAAAAAAGCCACAGCTATGATTTTCTTATTTGTAATGCACCTTTTCTTATTTAATTGTATTGTTAATATGAATCAAAAGGTGAACATGATGTTTGATCATTCTCATTATTATCTGACTATAGTCAATATTGCATTACTCTTTTTTGTAAATAGGTTATTGTTATGGTAATAATAATAATATTAACTATTATTATACTGATTGTTGTTGCTTGTTGTTGTTATTAATATCTTAAGGAATCCAGTATTACTTGCATTGAAGATGCCTGGACTTTTGAATCAAGGATTTGTAAAGCAAGCCAAATCACCTGTGATGAGCTGTTCATTCGAACCACCAGGTCTTGATCCTTTTCTTGAAAAGCGGAAGTGAGAGAGGGAGGTCCTAAAGTGCAGGTGGAGGGCGTTTCATGATTAAGCTGCCACGTGTAGAAAGGAGCGTCCTCTTCTATTGCTTTGGCGGTCTGGGGGAGGAGGGGTGGCTCTGCGAGGAAAAGGGAGGCAGATCATAGGTGTCTGGCTGGTTGGTGGCAGGTCAAGTATTTGTTTGTGTAGGCTGGTCCTTCGTTGTGCATGGCTTTGTATGCAAGGATCAACATCTTGAACACGCATCTCTTCTGAATTGGGAGCCAGTGTAGCTTCTTGAGTTGGGGTGTAATGTGGGTTCATCTGGGGAGGTCAAGGAGGAGCCTAGCTACTGTGTTTTGTATTGGCTGTAGTTTCTTCAGGAGGCGTGTGGTGATTCCAATGTAGAGTGTGGTCCTGTAATCAATCCTGCTGGCGATGAGGTCCTGCACGATTTTTTTGGTGTTGACTTTAAGCCTTCTATACAGTAAGGAGCTACAGAGGGAACAAACAGATTAGGTCGCCCTCCACTCAAAATCATAAACAACACCAGTTAGACCTAATTTGCTCAGACAAAAATCTTATTTACTTCATGAGTGGGAATGGAAGTTTATTTTCAACCTCAGCATCAACCCTTCACTTTTTATAGGCATTGTCCCTACTCATAATTGCCATATGTCTTATTATTAAAAAAACAAACCTAAGAGTCAACAGTCACCTTGTTCAATTTCTTCAGGGCTCGAGGACTTTATCCACCTTTTCTGGACCCTTATTAAGAACACACAAAGGAGGTTCATTAAAAGCACATCCAGCCAGTACAGAATTCTAATCACTACATTCAACCTATGCTTCCTTGCACCCAGACACGTATATTTACTCGGTAGTAGCCAAGGCCCCTCGTACCAGCTAGCCACCTTGTCACACAGGGACTATATACTTCTTAATAGCCCTGTTCTATAAAAAAAGACACCTATGTTGTCCATATTCTGCGAAGATAAAGATGCATTAGTGGCTTCCTAGGGGACAGTTTTCTCAACAAACTTTTTCTGTAATTTCACGGTTGAATGTAGTGATTAGAATTCTGTACTGGTTGGATGTGCTTTTAATGAACCTCCTTAGTATCAACAGTCACTGTGTGTTCTTAATAAGGGTCCAGAAAAGGTGGAATCCGGATTGAGAGGAGTCCAGGACGTTGTTGTGTTCTAGGTGTTTGGTGAGTTGCTGGTTGATTGCCTTCTCTAGCACCTTTGCTGGAAGGGGAGTAGGGAGATGGGTCCGTTGTTCTTGAATTCTGCTGGTTTGGCCGAAGGTTTCTTCAGGAGGAACCTCACTTCAGCGTGCTTGTAGTCTTCCGGGAAGGAGGCAGCCGTGATGGAGGTGTTCAGGTCTTTCTTGAGCTCATCGACAATTGTCTTGCTCCTGACTTTGAAGATGTGGGGAAGACAGGGTCCCCGGGTGCACCTGAGTGCACAGAGTTCATGATGGAGTTAGTGGATTGAGTTGTGAGGGGGTCCTAGTAGGTGATCAGATGCTCGGGTTTGTTTTTGTGCATGTGAGCAGGCTGATATTGTCTTTCTTCTGGTGTATGAGGGATATTGTTGTTTAATTGTATTAGATTCTAAAAGGTATATTAAGTGTAATTCCCTTCTTGCTGTCTTAAAAGATATAACAATTCAACGTTTATACTGGGCTGCTTACCAGATCACATCTCAGTGCCTTCCACATTTCAATTATGATACCCAACATTACTACCTTCTTTTAATTGGATACTACATATCAGCTCTCTTTAGTCACATATTATAATTTATGTGACACATAAATACAGAAGGCTCCAATTGGGAACTCACAGGCCTGGGGGCATAGGCGACTATAAATATGGGCACTATAAGCGGCAAAGAAGAATCAGGTGGGGTCCCTTTTAATATTTCATCAGTGGAACCCTTTGTGAAGTAACAGTGAGTAAATGATGGTGGTACTAATTTAATAATAATAATACAAGCAGCTTTATAGAGCACATGACTACTTCATAGAAGTATTCCATCTCTAAGACTCCGTTACAACAAGGACTGCACATGTAGGGGGTTAATGACATGAGCTAAAAAACAAGTTTTTAGCTGTTTCCTGAAGAAATCTTCAAATGGCGCCAGCCAAATTTTTAGAGGCAGGGTGTTCCAGATCTTAGGAGCCAGATAACTAAAAGAGTTGCCCCCGATTCTAACTTTTTGGAACCAGAGCTAACCTAGTATCAAATGAGCTTAAATTCCTAACTGGGACACAAGGTTCAATCAAAGTCTGAAGGCACCACGGTCCAGCATTAGACTATGCCTTATAACAATAACAAAGAGATTTAAAGGCAAATCTCTGGATCGTCTTAAGGATTTTCAAAATCCAAAACCATTTTCCAGCTAGAGAATTGACTTGGATGTCAAACAATATCTTATGATCAGATAACAAGATTTTTTACTTTTTGTTTTGGTGATTGTAAAAGACCTGGACTGACAGGCCACCAAGCGATGGACCAAATATCAGACTGATTGCCCAGGACCAGTACCTTGGTCCTCAAACCATTTAATTTAAGCAATTATTGTCCATCCAGTTAGCTACTTCCAGAAGGCACAATCGCAAATGGGAAGCAGCTTTAGTACTTTTTTGAGACAGAGTGATAACTAACTGGGTATCATCTACATACAAAATAATAGTATAGCCAAACCGGTCAATGACATTGGCCAAGAGGCGGACCCGGACAATAAAAATGGTTGGACTCAGGGATGATCCTTGAGGCACTCTTTGGCGCAGCTCAAGTGTCTTTGAGGGGAACGGTTTTTGTGAAACCTGAAATGTAATACATTTCAAGAGACAAGCCAAAGCAAAAGCTAGCTGCTGATAGTGCATTACCATAGTCTCTTTAACGGCTGTTATGAGATACAGTGTCAAAAGCATCACTGAGATCTAACATTATAATTGTCACAGAGTCATAGAAAGACATCTTGCACAATTCAGTCGGCATTAACAGAGCAGATTCAGTGCCGTAAGATGGGCAAAAGCATGACTGAGTCCTATTAAGCAAGTTACTTCCTTCTAAAAAGTTGGAAATGTGCTTGTTTACATATTTCTCTGCTATCTTGGAGAATAAATGTACCAGGGAGATTGGTCACTATTTCTCTGGTTTCAAAGGATCAAGCAAAGGGTTCTTTAATAGTGGGACAACCATTGCATGTTTCCAACTTTGGGGAACATAGACCATGGCTAAAGAACAATGCAAAAGATCGCAAACAATTGCATATATCACCACGGAACCCTGCTCCAAGATAGACGGAGACACAGGGTCCAGGGAAACCGGATTAAACAGAGAAGTCTAAAGAAGCCATATCAGCCAGCTCAATAGCATCAACTTTCAGAAGCCTAGAGGTATCATCAGATGTGCTGAACTATATACTCAAACATGGCAGCCTCTTGCATCAGCTATAAACAATACATATATGTTACTTATTGTTTTAGAGAAAAAGAGAGCCACATCATTGCATCTCTCAACTGAGGGCAAAATGGCAGACGACACTGAAGAAATTGAAGTTCGCAACTTAACTATAGAGAACATTTCTCTAGAGGTATTGGTGCCTGCCTGGATTGTAATTGCATAAAATTGTCTGTGCGATTGCTTAGTTGAAAGTTAATAGACTTTTACAGCTGCTAGCTAATCAACTTTAAGATGGCTCATAAGATTTACACCAAATACACTCAAGGAGTTTACATTTTTGCTTCCTCGCAAGTAAATCCTTCTTAAACCAACAGGCTCAAGGCCCCTGTCTGCATGATACCCACTTCATAAAAGGGCCAATTTAGTCTAAGGCCCCACTAATCCAGCCATCAGTTTCTTTATTGGCCTTGTTCACATTCCTATCTAAAATGGGTGTGCTGTTATCAAACAATCGACAAAATTGCGCAGGGGTAAATTTAGCCCACTGACACGACCAAATTGGCATGAGGATAGAGCCAGTCAGAACTCCTCTGACCAATATCAAGATAGGAGCAGCAAAATGATCAGACGAAATCAGAGGAAGTGGGTCATTGATCTCGAGATTATCTACATTTGAAAATACTGGATTGAGAGTATTGCGCTTGTTGAATAAGTTGCAGGCTGTCCAGGTTCCCCATCAGAGTTTTAACCACTGAGCAGCTGGTGTTATCAAAATGCAAATTAAAATCACATACTAATGAAAATGTGAGTATTGTGGTAGTAAGGGGGATACAGTGTTGACTAAAGAGGTAACAAAATTAGACAGTGCACCCGGAGGGCTATAGACAGTGGCACTCAAATTATGCGATTACGTGGCCTCAACCTTTTTCACATAAGGATAGATTAGCCACATTTGCCACGAAATCCATCATCTGCTGCATTATCTGCAGATTTTGGGAAAAAATAGTTTCTACGGTTCAAAAGTTACTAAGAACAGAGCAACACGTGTTTCTGCAGAGTGGAAGTGCTTTTGCAAAGCGGGACTGATCACCTTTCAGTTGTTTATTGCCATATTAGGGTGTTAAACTTGTACTAATGAGGTGCAACCGATACCCAAATAGCGTTAAGTTTAAAAATGATTACTAATTAAGTAATACTATCATAAAATGTGCTGTATCACACTGCATAATTAGCTTTTTCTTGGCACATAAGTTACTCAACAATGCCTCACGATTTGATCCTCCTCTGATGCATAATTCCAGGTGCCCTGGCTATAGATCAAAGCCCATGACAATATAAAGTTTTTGGTAAGTACCAGAGAGAAAAAAGATGCTCACAGCCAGCTAAACAAGCATTTACAATGCAATGGTTTCGCCTTTGTTAAAGTTTGAGCTTTTGGTATTGCTTTTGACAAATGGTATTTTCTAACTTCTTTGAATAATGTGTAAAACGTGACTGGGAATAGGAATCGCTTGTACCGAAGCGCGTCCGTGGTCCTCTGCAGTATGAACATATTCAGCATTGGATATATTTTATTATATAGTCTGCCGTCATCCCTGAAGATGCTAGGGACATTTTAAGTGCCCGCAGTTTATTGTTGGTTCCTGTCTGCATTAGAAGATGGGGCGAGTATCACCGTCCTGGAACTACATTCCTTTTTTCCGGGGGGAGGGGGGGGTTGGAACGCCCCCCCCCCTCCTCCCCAGGTCTCATCCAACGCCCTCCTTCTCCTTTCCCTGGTGGTAGGAGCGTTCCCGAGACCTCATTTTGTTTGCTTTAGATACTTGCCAAAGTGCCACCATTGCCTACGTTACGTTTGTTCTTGAGCTTGAGTGTCTGCCATTTATTGCAGTATTATACCTCTACTTGTACTTTGTATGCCTTTGTAACTTGAACACGTCACTTTTTCCTCCTGTAATGTACCGCTTGCTACCTCTTGTATTTTGTGTGCTCACAATTGTCACTTTTGCCTCATGTAACTTATCGTTTTCTTTCGTATTTTATTCCCTTGTAATTTTCTCCTCATGTATCATTACTCTTCCTATTGTGACGCGCTCTGACACCTTCGGGTAACGTCCGCGCTATATAAAAACGCATAAAATAAAAATAAAAAACACTTCACCCTTCCCTGGGGGTAGGAACATCCACCATCTCACGCAGTTTTTGCGGGAACAGTCATTGCTGTATCATTAACGCTTTACCGAAGACCGCAATGACCCCAAAAGCAGTCCTCAATATGAAACTTCAAGTTCCATTCATCTGATCTTCAAAAGTACCCCAGGCTCTAAAAATTGCAAGTTTCCTCCTGAGAAGATGGTCCAGGATCCCAGACGACCCCCATAGATCCCAGCACAGTGCTCATTAATGCCTTTTAATCTTGTGATGTAAATAATAACGCCCACTAATGCCATGTGCTCTCTTCAATGTAAATAAAGGTACTGCGAGCCCTTACCTGGACGAGACTCCATGCCGCCTCGGCCGGGGGTAGCAGCGCCCTCGTGTCTTCTCTGCTGCTCCTTCCTCATTGTCAGCACCTCGTGCCTGTCATGGCCCTCCCTGTCTCTGCAGGGCTGCCCTGCTGCCTCCTGCGGTCCATGCGTCTCTCTCTGGATTAATTCATAAACAGCTGAGGGGGGCGATGCCTGAACTAAGAGTTCTTCCAGTGAAGGTGCCACCGCCTCTGGGTCACCGCCTCTGCTCCTGAAGTGGGGTGACCGGACCCCCCATGTTGCCTGGAATAATTTTGTGCCTCTTCATACGCAGTGATAGTGAACGCTCTCTCATGCCAGAGATTGGGGTCCCGGGAGTCCCCGGCCCGAGCCAAGCCCCTGGGTGCCCGTGCTTTACCAAGGAGCTGAGCTGGAGGAGCCCTGGGTGGCTCCACGCAGCTGTGTGCTTCTGAGTGCACTGGATCGGGTTCCTCCTTCTTCATCGTGAGCTCTGCTCCGATGCTCATCAGCTCCACCCCGTCACACAGCCAAGAGCAGTGATCAGTGGTGCTTCGCTCAAATGTACTGCTCCACTCCAGATCGTATCACCTCCTGACACTCAACGCCCATCTTCTACATCCTATCACCCAGGCCTGTCTTTACCTTTCTCGTTTAGGCAACCTTACACCTTCAAAAACCCAATCTTACTCCCACTTCTCCTTATGCATATCCCCTCGTAACACAATCCTCATTACCGTCTGTAACCCAAATACCCCCCCACCAACCCCTCCTTACAATTCACTCTATTACATCCTATCACCCAGATCTCTTTACTCCTATCAAGCAAGCTTCCTTCCAGCATTCCATCATACTCCCCTCCCTCGAAACATAGCAGAACCTCTATGCATGTCTCTCCATCTCCTTAACCCGCTTCAACTCAATCTACTGCCTCCCGAATCACACACATATCCACCCGCCCCATATCTATCCACATAACACAACACATACCAGTACTCCATCATGGTATTTACGTTAATAGCACTACAATGATACATCCTCAACTGCCGTTTGAAATGAGCTTACCGGAGAAGCGTGCCCCACCGTGCCGTATTCAAATGATGTACACAGGACGTAACTTCAGCAATAGCACTTTCGTCAAAACAATCAATTTTAAATATCAATCCAAACACGAATACGTCAAAATACGTAAACATACAAAGGGAAAACACATTTATAAAGAAAATGCTCCTTACCTGATCGCTTCGTGGGAACTTAAATCTTGCAGCCAACTCCAGCAACAGACACTTCTAAAAAGAACAAAACAGGCAGACACGAAAAAAAAAAAATATAGCACCCACCCACCGCCGCGATGACGATCAGAAAAGGGTGGAGAGGGAAGAAATCGCGGGAACGCCCACGAATCTGGTCCAGCCATGACGAACAGATCTCTGGTCCACTGGCTAGCCTCCATTTATGGAGCTAGCCAATGGAACAGAGGGCGGATTCTCAAGCCACATAGTATTCTCATTAGGTTTTCGCCTGCGCAAAAAGCTGAGCAGTGCGCAGCTTTCACTTAGGCGAAACCTAAAAAAGGAGCAATGTAAACCGTTTAAAAATAACAGCTTAGCAACCGTATACGATGGTTGTAGTTGACTTACCTCAACTGAGCCTGGGAGAAGAAAGTAGTCTAAAAAGCTGCAATATTTGCAACCTATCTCATTGAGACTGGGGTCCAGGGAGTGTTTAAATAGTGCCAGAGGAGTGTCACGAAAAGCTAGAAGACCTTGCCCGCTGTAGCGGTTGAAATCTGATTTGAAAATGCCAAGGGTTCTGGCCCCTGGCGCTATCCGGGTGTGGACGGATGCAGACAAGCTTGCCTTTGGCGCACCAGCGCTGTGCGGGAGCACACTTGTCATCTTAACATTGCCCACCTAATGAATGGGGTGTGGCTATGGGCATGACACACACGTAAAAACAGAGTTGGGAGGGAAACTAAAGAGAACCTGGAGCCGAGCAACTCCCTACCTACTCGAAGGCTTTCCTTCCAGGAGAGAATACTGGCAACACAAACAGTAAGTCAAAGAAAAAGGGAGGAAATAGTAACATAGAAAATTAAAACCAATGAGCAGCCTCGCTGCCTTCGATTAATGGAGCCAGGCACCTCCACTCGGCGATTGCCGAATACAAGGAAATAAACTTTGCTGAAATTATGTCAAACAACTCCTAACTCTGCCCATTACACTAGTGCTTACCAAACGTCGGTGACCTCAGTGAAGAATCTCATGTGTCAGCACTATTGACATCACTTGCGCCTTCACACACAAAGTTATTTTTGCAAATTGTCATGATCTGCTGTACATATAGCGGAGTTCAGCAACCTCAGAAACCCCAAGCTCATGGCGTCACACGCGCTTCATAGCTCCCCAAGGTGACTATAAACTGCGCTTCTAATCATTTGCACTCTAAGCACTCTCCTCGTTCACACACAGTCTCACCACACGCACCTGCAGCTAAAGTGCACTGTGCACACTCTGCTAGAGCATGTGTGACCTCCACACAGGGCCAGCTCTAGGGTGGTACGACTGGTGCCACTGCACCGGGTGCTGACTTCACATAGGGGGCTCCTGTTTGCTAGTTTATATTGTGCTGAAAAGCACATGCTAGTTTATATTGTGCATAAAATCACCTGCTAGTTTATTTTGTGCTTAAAAGCACCTGCTGCCACATTCCTGACCTCCAGCAATTTTCAGTCAACAATTAAAATGTCAAGAAAACTTCGGTGATTAATGTTCTTTTAGGCAAGATCAGAGTTTTGTATAGTAGAAATTTTGACGGTAGACATTTTGACTTGTGGAAGTTTTGATTCATGGTAAGGTAGCGCAGTGTGTTAATATGCCTGCTGTTAAGAACATGTACCATGCAGATCACAAAGTGAATATAATGTAAACAGGTCAGTGGGTTACTGCTTTTGTCAGAGACTTCCTTTTGTTAGTTGCATTTTACAGTGAACTATTAATTGTCATCAAAGAACTGCGTGCAGGCTTCAAGGGATAGATTAGAGGGTATGTATTTTTGCCCAGGCTTTGATTATTCTAATGTTGCAAAAAGGGTTCATTTGGGTACAAACCAATTCTTGTTATTAAAGGGAACCCCAATCCATTGTGTTACATTTTCAATTCAGAGTTTGTGCTTCTCCAGAACAAGTACTCTTCAACTATACTGCCTACCTGTATGGATGACATGTAAATCCACCCCTTGTTGTCCACTGTCTTATGTAACAATTACCCTAGACTAATAAATACAATATGTAACAATATAACGTGTTAAAAACAATACAAGGGTCAAAGAGGTCTTAAAATAGCGACCATGTGGAGAATGGGGGTGGATGAGTAGTTGTCCTTCAATGTATCATGAAACAATTATAATCCGTAGGAGTTTTACAATTAAGGGGAAATGCGATTTATTATTTTCTAGCCACGGTTAGACTTTGGGAAGGTAACAGTCATGTTTGATTCACACTTGCACTTACAAACATCTACGAATATACTTACTACGCTTATACTTGTTAAATACTTAAACTACGTCCCATTAAATCTGGCACACGTTGTTGAGAAGGTTTGGGAAAGTGCACCAATCAGAAAAGTTATTTTAGAATGTATATAACATGTGTATACAATTATTTCGAGGACAGCAGAAACAATACGGTTTAACAAACTTGAATATTTTTAAGCCTTTGTGTGCGTAATACTATCTAAAACCCTCCTCAAAGTTGTGATTAAGAAATCTTCTATGCAATAGGCTGGATATATGATACTGACTTTCTCAAACCACGAAATCTCACTCAATGGCTAATCGATTCCATCTCCCTGAGCGTCGCGTGCCACGCTATTGTACCCTTTGCTAATATTCCTGCTGTTTTGACTAGACCAGTTGTCCTTAAGGCATATACTGGGGTCATTGGCAAGTTACCATCTGCTCAACCATGTCGCCGACTGTCATTCTCGTTAAGAGCCTCTTGAACAAATTTTCATCGACTGAGTGGGATTTCCGATGAAAGGGCTTATTAGCTGTCAACCTTTATCAATAGGTTCTACAATTGTAGCGCAGTGGACGTTTCAGAATATTTTAAACAAGATATTGATAGAGGGCTGACTTAGAATGGCGCAAGAAATTAGCATTTTATATTTTTAAACTTGCAAAATGCAAATACTATGTCATATTAGTTTGCATATTTGATGATAAACTGCATAAATTATTACTTATCAGCAAAAAACTATTGTAAACACTGGATACATTTCTCCTGCCGAGAGTGAAAAAATAGGCATTTGTTTCAGTTGCATATAAACTCCGTAAATATAGATAAACACGTTTAGATGCATAACATACGACGATTCAAGAGGCAATGTACACAAATAGACAACTCATAAAATCTAGACATGTGCAAACACGATTTCCACATGCTCTACAATACGATTGTAAATTGTCCCCAGTTTTCATTTGTGGCCATGCGAAAAAATAGATAGTAGTAACTGGAAGCTATCAGGCTGACCCTATGCCAGGTAGAAGTCTATAATAGAAAATTAAATGAAGCTTGTTTGAGTTTTGAAGTATTGAACCTTAAATCTGAAGTGATTACTATTCGTTGTGCAGTCTTGTGACAGTATATGAGGTTTTAAAAGTGTCTCATTTCAAATACTAAGGGCTTGCTTTAGAGTTTGCCAGACTATGACACTTATAAGGAGAGGAGTTGGCCTAAGGGCTAGGGAGCTCGACCTTAGACCTGGAGAACTAGGTTCGAGTCTCGGTAATGACACTAAACCTTCTGTGATTCTGGGCAAATCACTTAATCTCCCCGTGCTTAACAAAAATGAATGTGTGTCCTCATGTAACGTGACTGGTGCTATGTAAAGCGTACCCAAGCGTACCCGATACAGGTCAAGTTTGCGCTATATAAAGCTCTGCAAAAAAAGTAAAATAATAAGGTAGACGGAATACCTGATGCAGTTATGGCAGAATAACTGTCTGCCAGCTCTAAAACAGGCTCGAAGTTTTTACCTTTGTTTTGGATATAATGGGTACAGAATTACTCATATAATCAGAATCAGCACCTAGAGCCAGGCTACATTTAACCTTGAAGATCAGATAAAATCCCTTAATTCCAGAAAGAGCTCCATTGGCTCACAGTTGAGCAAAGGACTGTATTTAAAATACTGACACTACTGTAAGGAAGTGGGTTATTAGTAGGTGGCGGTATTCACCTTCAGCTAGTAATATCACCACAATCACAAATAGGTCCATTCAAGTCCCAGTAAATGAACCCTTGCTCAACCCATCATAGTGTAGCAACCGAGCGGTCAGGCTTAATTTAGGAGACAGGTATCTGTAAAGCATTTAATTAACATCAAAATAGTAAATGACACCAATAAAAATCTAACACCAATTTATAACAATAGAGAATATGTAATATTTGTATCTTTAAAACAACACCATAACGACAAAATTCCAATGTAGAGAACCAGAGATAATAATTTTTAAACATTAACTAAAAATGTATGCATGCTAGCGCCAAAAAACTTAAAGCGCCACTCGCGGCTACTGGTCCTGCTGGACGGGGACAAAGTCAAAGCTTTAGGCCAACCACGATGGAGCACAGGTCGGATAAGTTGAGGGATAGGTCCAGGTCAAAGGTTTACCTTCGGACTTTGGGCCTGATTTAGATCTTGGCGGACTGGTTACTCTGTCACAACGGTGACCGATATCCCCTCTGCCAAAATAAGGATATAATGGGATTTATATTTCAGCGGATGGGATACCCATCACTGTTGTGACAGAGTAACCTGTCCGCCAAGATCTAAATCTAAACTTGCCTCCTCGGAGAAATGGTGCGAAGAACTCTCTGTCTTCTTCGTTGATAAAATCACCAAAATCCAGGACGATTTACTCACTGTATGCAACAGCTTTCCACCCACACTGGTCATTCCGTCCCCCGTGATGCCTGCCCCCACGGAACGGTTCCACCAGTTCACCCCAGCAGAAAAAACGGACATTGTCAGCATCCTTGCCTCCCTACAATCAGGATCCCCTTCTGACCCCTGTCCTGCCAGAGTGTTTGCGCGTATCGCAGACACAATCGGCAATGAGGTAACACATATCATCAACCGCTCTTTCCTCACTGCCACGGTTCCGGCCTGCTGGAAGCAAGCTAAACTGCTCCCACTCCTAAAGAAAAATGGTTTAGATCCTGCAGTCCCCGCTAACTTCCGGCCCATATCACTGTTGCCGGCTCTAGCAAAAATATGTGAAAAGGTCGCTTTCACTCAGCTGGACAAATTTGTAGAAAATTCCCAGGCTCTACATCCAGCGCAATCAGGCTTCAGAGCAGCCTTCAGTACGGAGACGGCGCTGGTGGAAATATCTGAGGCCATCCGGGAGTGTCTGGACGAAGGTGGCAGAGCGGCTCTGATTTTATTAGATCTCTCTGCCGCCTTCGATACTGTCCCTCACTCCCTCCTGCTTACCAGATTAGCAGCCATAGGCATCACAGGCTCCGCCCTTGACTGGCTAACGTCTTTTCTAGACAACAGATCCCAACAAGTCTGGATGCCGCCCTTTGCCTCCTCCCCCAAGAAACTTGCAACGGGTGTACCTCAGGGCTCTACCCTTAGCCCCCTGCTCTTTAATATATATCTGACCCCGCTCATCTACCTCGCCGAACAACTGGGAGCAAAAATAATGGCCTACGCTGACGACACTCAACTCCTGTTCACGTGGCCCAAAAACAACCTGGATACATCTGGAGCCCAATCCTGCTTGTCATCTGTCTTTCGCTGGCTTGCCCCCGCCCAACTAAAATGTAACGAAAGCAAATCCGAAATCCTGCTATATGGCTCCTTCCCAGACAACTTTGGCAACTCTCTTTGGCCTGCCGATCTACCATGCCCCAAATCCATCGGAGGCCCTGCCAAAAATCTTGGAGTCTGGTTCAACAATGACCTCAGATTCGAGGATCATTTAAAAAAACTTACTGGGATCTGCTTTTCCACACTTAAAACATTACGCAGGTTCTTCCTGCTCCTCCCGAGAGAGGCCAAGGAGACTGTCATCCGCGCCCTCATATTATCCAGACTGGATTACGCGAATGGCCTCTTCTGTGGCCTACCTGCCTATCTGATCCACCGCCTCCAAGTTATTCAAAATGCCGCTGTACGGCTCTTGTTTAACATTCCAAAAAGTTCAAGTGTCCGTCAACCTCTCCGCACCCTACACTGGCTCCCAGTTGCCCACAGGATTTTATTTAAAATCCTTGTCCTCGCTTATCGAGCTGTCCATCAAACCGGCCCAGTCTACTTGAGGAAAAGATTTTCCCTATATGTTCCCAACCGCCCTCTCAGATCAACTAATCTGCACCAAATGACTGTCCCAAAATTCAAATACAGCAGGCTTGGTGGCCAATCCATCTCGGTCAGAGCGGCGAGAGCATGGAACACCCTTCCGCTCCATCTAAGAACAGCCCCATCCATTACTGTGTTTAAGAAGGGACTGAAGACCCACCTTTTTAACATCATTGTATAGGGTCTCCCCCCTTTTCATCTCACCGGTTCTACTCTGCTTTGCCTCTCACCCATCTCGCGCCAGGATACTATTTTCTTAGTAACAGAGCGCGCTACAAAAGCCTCTATAATATTAATAATAATAATAATAATAATAATAATAAATCAGACCTTTAATCTTTTTCTTGGAGATTTTCTCTTGTTGATGGGATAATCGGCGGGTCCTTGGGGTTCTCAGATATCATTCAACAATGGTGGCCTGCTGCAGCACGATACCTTTGTGGGCTGGTCAACCAAGAGGGGCAAATTTACCTTCCTCTGCTATGACCACTTCCTGTGAAGTGTGGCATATTTTGACACCGAATGCACTGTTCTCCGAAAGTCAAAATGGAGAAAATCTCTCCTTGGTATGTGTGTGTCTGTGTAAACCAACCCAAGGGTGTGGCTAACAACTGACTACACCACACTTCCAGCCCCTCTCCTAATCTAATTAGGGGAGCTCTCATCTGGCTTGGGATCAAGGAAGTGGGGACTGGTCTTGGTCCTATGACATCCGTTATTCTGCCTTTGAAGGCTAGCTTATCTCCCCAGTGCACTTCCTTTCCCTGGCTTCTCCAGGAAGCAAATATCTATCCACCAAATGGCTGCGTTGTTTCAGCCCCAGGCGTCTTCATACCTACTCATAGAGCTGCTTGGCTCAGGCTGTCAAAGACTAGCCAATCAGAAGAGGCTGATTGATACAGGGCTTCTTTAGGTAACTTCATGGTAGTAAATTCTAAAACAACTTTCCTGTAATAGTCTAACCATTGCAAGTTGTTGGATTTAATGTGACCATTAATTTGATACTTTGAATGATATTGCTAGCTAGCTCCAAAGCAAAGGTAGACTCTCTTAAGTATTAGAAAGCCTTCCCAATGTTAACCTATGGGGATAGCAGCATACAATAGTAAAAAAACAGGTTGGCTGTTTTTACTTGCTAGGGCACATAAACCATATTTTAGATTGCCCTGCTTTTTATAACTATGCACCCTACCCTTGGGGCAACTAAGGCAGACATTATGGGTGACTTGTAAGTAGTTAAAAGGTAGTTTTGGACTTTGGAAGTACTTTTAATTCCAAGTTTGAATTTAGACCTACAAAGCAGGCCTGCTTTTTAGAATGACACCAAACACCACAGCAGTGCACACTTAAGTGCATTATGTCCACTGAGGTCTCAAAAACCCACATGCCCAACCATATACAGGGACTTACAGGTGGCACATTTGGAATTATATCAATTACCATATACTTTTAGAGGACAGGGCACTGGCCCCAGACCTGTTTAGCAGAGCCCAGGCACTTCCAGAGTCAGTAACCACCAGCATCAGTCAAAAAATTGGAGTAATCGGAGCAAAAAGGATGACTTCCCTAAAACTACCTACAAGACCACTGGTGGAAACAGGCTTGAATGCCTCAGAAGACTGGAAATCCATTATATCTTGGGCCACAAATCTGATCAGCCAACTGTCAATATACTATACTCATTTCATGTTGCTGGAAGAAGCATTGAGAAAAAACCACCTGAACACTGTGCCTGAGTGCTTGATTTAGAGTTTGGCCGATGGTTATCCTAATGCACTTGTAATAAAGTGAACAAGATATCCGTAATGTTTGTGACAGAGTGTTCATCCACCATGTCTAAATCAGGCTCTAAATGCTTTTATTGAGTCTCTAAGTAGGTTGTTACAATTTACCTTGTTGTGGTAAGTCATTTTTTAACTGCTGCTGAGCAGCACACAGATCGCCTGTCTCCCACCCGATCTCCATGGAACTAGGCCCAGGTCCTTTCAACCAAGAAAAACAGATCTCCCGTCCTAAGTCCCAATCGAGGTTATCTTTTTAAGCTTGAAGAGTCCCACTGGCCTTCTGTGCTGCTGTATTCAGCCTTATGAATTGGCGTAGGCGATATATGAGTGCTTTATAAATCAAACACCAGTAAGTTGAATGTAAGATAGCAGCATGGATTACATTACTGTGATCAAATCTTCTTTGCATCTGCACATCGTGTGTCTGAGTTAGTTGTGTTATTTTCAAACCCGCCACATCTCTCTGTTGACAAACTAGAAGTGCATTATGGCCAGGGCGCCTTCAAACGGAAGGGAAAATGCAATACATAAAAGAGACAGGCAGGGAATGAAAGTGAATTAGAAGCCTGTTTGTGGCTGTGAATGAGCTCATCTTTGAGGGCAGAGCACAGATAATGTCCAATTATAAAAAGAAATCTATAGAAAGAGGACAAAATCGTCTGACCCTTGAAAAATATAGTCTCCAGCTTTGGCTCCCTTGGCTGTTGCAAACAGACCCCGCCCATTAAATCTTTCCAGAGATCGGTCACAGGTTGAACTGGTGGAGGGAAGCCTGAGCCTTCACCATAACATACACTAATAAGGCTCTCATTAGGAATAGCTCTCTGTTATGTGCAATATTTATCGCACCTGATAAATATCACCACAGAGGGGTGTAGTACTTTTGGGTAAATGACACCTATACTTAGTGCTTAATTTTAGCCAGTGGTTGCCGGTGTGGGGCACATGAACTTATTTTTGGGGACCAACACTTATTTCGCCACATCAGACATTTCCTGAGGACAACAGAGGAAAAAAAAATGAAAAGACGGAGAAAAAGAACAACAGAAAATCTGTCACCAAGGGAGAAAGCATACACCTTTAAGAGTGAGATAACGTGGCAGGGAGTGACTTCAGCACGTTTCCAGTCATCTGGGAAGGTACCTGGTTCGAAGGTGGTGTTGATGGTGCATTATAGATGGGAGGCGCTGGCGGTGGTGGCTCTGTGGTAGATGTGTAGCGGCAGGGATCAGTGGGGGCCCCTGAGTGGATGCCTTTCATGGTTGAGGTGGTGTCTTCAGCTGTGATTGGCGTCCAGGTGGAGATGGAGGGCTGACTGGTGTGTCTGGTGGGCAGGCCAGCAGTGGTGTCTGGTGGATGGTCGACGAAGTTGTCGTAGAGGTTTTTGATCTTGAGGTGGAAGTAGGTTCCAAGCTTATTGCAGAGGTCCTGGGATGGGGTGATGTCTGTGGCTTCGCAGTGGGGGTTGGTTAATTCCTGTATGGCACTAAAGAGTTGCTTGGAGTTGGTGAGGATCTTGTTGTGGATGAAAGTCCTTTTGGTGGTTCTGATTCGGTAGTGGAAGTCTGTCATGGTGTACTTGAAGGTGGTGTAGTTTTTGGGTGCCTTGGTGTTTCTCCAGTTCTTCTCTAGGCATCTGCAGGTGCGTCTGGCTTCTTGGAGATCGGTGGTGAACCAGCAGTCTTCCTGGGGCGTTGTTAGTCGGAGTTGCGTAGCAGGGCAAGCTCATCAGCGCAGTTGGAAATCCAAGTGTGGAGTTCTCTGGCCACGACGTTGGCGTCTGACGCCGAGATGTGATTGTCTCGGGTGAGGGTGGAGTTGAGTTGCTCGTCAGTGACCTTGCTCCAGTTCCTTTGTGGTGGGTTTGGGTTTGGTTTGGGTGCCTTGGATTTGTCAACGGTGAGGTGTACACAGTGGTGGTCTGTCCATGAGGGCTGCATTGTGTGGCTGAAGTGAAAACTGGAACCTTCAGCAAAGATAGGGTCGAGGGTGTGTCCTGCCCTGTGGGTAGGTGTGGTTATGAGTTGTTTCAGTCAGATGCTGGCGAGGTTGTCACGAAGGGTGGTGGTGTTGGGTTCGATGGGGTTGTCAAGGTGGAAGTTCAAGTCTCCAATGAGTATGTAGTTCATTGAGGCGATGGCGTGGGGTGCAATGAGGTCAGTGATGGTGGCAGCGAGGGGAGCCCGGGGGGGTCTGTAGACGAGGGTTCTGCAAAGAGTGGAGTTGGGACTGGTATGGATCTGGAAGTGTAGATGTTCGGCGGAGGGGAAAGTTTCGCTGGGTGGTGAGGCGGAGTGTGTTCTTGTGGTCGATCGTGAGCCCCCCCCCCCGGTGGTTGGGTAACTGATATACGACATAAGACCGTGTATGCAGTTCAACAATACTGCCGACTGCGGACTGTACTTCAAAATCGAGCCCTCATCTCTGTTATAAGTGTAATTTGTAGGAGTGTACGGAGGTACTGTTTTTATTTTACATAATTAATTCATGAGAGGCATTCTAATGTAGCTCTTTGACATAAGAGTGAGAATTTGTGAATTTATCACTTATTTTTTATGATCCTTTAAACCTTGAGTTACACCATCAGCCACTTGCATTTACAGATACAATGAACCCTATCTATTCTACTCCTTAGATAGAACTGGTTATTGGAAGCGTCATTTGGAAGGGTGTTTCTGTCACTGGCAGGATTGTCCTGTATATGAAATATGGTCTACAAACAAGACACTGTAATATTTACCAAATGCTAGAAATATGAAATCTCCATTATTTTCAGACAGGATGAGACTGTGGTTAGTGAGATGAATATATTACATTTGTTGGACATTTTTGTGCTAGCACTGAAATCGAAATGCTTGCAACTTTCCAAAAAGAAGAAGATTAATAAGGACGATTTAACCTTTGCTAAGCGCAGTTTGCAGCCATTTGCAAGGCAGAACAGGCGATCAGTCATTACCAATGTGGCTAGTATCGATCTCGTTGCCTTATCCCAGTGAGAAAAATGAAACTAGAAGGACATTCTAGTCCCGCTTGAAAAAAAAAGGACTGTCAGATATGATTGTACTATCCATTGACCAGTGACAGTTGAAAGGAAAGTCCCCTAACACGGTTGTCGCCCACAGAGAAGTCTTCATACGAGACTGAAAGCAGACATGCTCTTGCTGCTGCTTTACCCAGTCAAACCCCTTCCCTTTGATTCTTTCCCCTCCAACAGCACAAGGAACCCTCATTTGTACAACAGAGGCCATTAATGTGCACAGCTTGTAAGTATAGACGCTTTTGACTTTGAGCACATCATCCGATTTGGGGCCTCTTGCCAAATGCAGAATTGTTTGCAGCGCTCTAGGCATATAACTACACGATTCTCTACCTGTTAACACCCGTTTTTTAAGTTTCTTGCACTTTACTTATGCAAACATAGGGAGAATATTAAGTTAAACAGTTCTAAAACAAGCATCGTAAAAGCCAATACGTCTGGATTTGAAGTGCTAACGCACGCAGTGTACTCAAATTAAAGCCGTTCAAGACATAGAAGGGGAGCTCTACTGAGGGCTTCCTTGCCCTCTATACACTCTTTTTGTTTGTTTTTCAAAAAAAGACAGCTAATGTCTCAAAGTATTCATTTGTGCAGTTCAAAGCAAGCACTCAAGTGGAGGCAGAGGTTACATCCACAAGGTCATTTGCATTAGGCGAGAGAATATTCCACTCGGTTGAACCCTGATGTGATAGACAAGGTGTCAAGGCAGTGGCCGCTCAAAGAAAGCCGATGGTTGAAAGGGAACGACAATAAGCCCACTCAATGTTTTTAGAAGAAAAGGATCTGTTTAACAGCCACGCTGACAAGGCCCAAATTATCACATAATGAGGCAAAAAATGCTTCATTATTTTCTTGTTGGAAATGTTGGAGTTCATAAACTTTAAACCATATGGCCATATTTTCATGGAATTCGGCAAAAGAAAGTTGCAAATTCATCTGCATCTTTTAAGTAAGCTCACTGAGCAGATCTTTGAATTTCGCAAATGTTGTAATGGGTCAAAAAAGGCAAGACTTTATCAACAAACTTCATAACTTGACAACAGTGTAAGCGTTTCTTTGCAAAAAATACTCATAAATATGTAAGAATTTTTTTCTTCACCCTTTTCTACTTTCGGTGCCAGTGATGGCAGCACAAAAGTAGACGGCAAGTTTGATTGACTTAATCTCAGCCACTAACAATGACTCTGTTCCACATTCCATTCCAGCCGGTTTTATCTTCTTTAAGCCACTATCACAAGGACAAACCATATACAAATCAGTTTTGGTCTTATCCCTAAAGAAATAATCTAGCCTTAACTTCTAGGTCATGTCCCGTCTGAACATACACACAAGCAAACTCAGGCTAGTTTGTCACTGTTGGACCTTTTCATTGAGTTGCAGCGTAGGTCCCATGGCACAGTAATGGGCTGCAATGATAACATTAAGAGTGGGCGAAACTCATGAAATTTGACTCTGTGGAATTCCATGGATCTACATAAAAACTCCATGAGATTTCGCAGAGCTCCGCCAGTGGGAGGAAATAGGCACGTCGCCCTGCTCGCGCTGTGATTTAGTACCTGGAGTGCATTCTGTGTTGAAAAATCAGCACAACATGCACCAGCAGATACCTTTCTTACTTTCATTTTAGCTCCAACATCGCCGTAGCTCCAGTGGTACCGCAGGTGGTATCATCATAAACTTTTTTAGTAGGACCGCCTCCTGGCCTTTTGCGCTACATCATTCAAGAGCCGTTTTACTGACCCATCCGGTCGGGTTAGATAGAGTTAAGGGCACAGCCAGACAGTAGGGACCTTTAGAGGTCCCAGTGGCCGCATCTGTGACATAGATGATGCACTATTGTATTACTAGCTAATAATAATAACTGCTGGAAAAATGTGTGCAACTTCAACTAACAAAACACATTGACAAGTTTGATCTCCTCAACCCTCATCAATCAGGCTTCCGAGCGAAGCACAGCACGGAAACGGCCATGACCCACATAATCGATGACGCCCTCCAAATGCTTGATCGCAATGATTCATGCCTCCTCATCCTTCTCGACCTTTCTTCAGCTTTCGACACGGTCAAACACGAGAACCTCCTTGAGCTGCTAAACACTAGAATGGGTTTATCCGGGACTGTTCTCAAGTGGTTCACTTCCTTCCTACATAACCGGTCTCAGAAGTTCAAGATCAACAATGTGTTGTCCTCGCCTGTGCCAGTAGACTTAGGCGTTCCACAAGGATCCTCCCTTTCACCCACACTGTTCAACCTCATCATGGAGCCACTTGCCACCCTGCTCCAAGCATCCAATGTATGCTTCCATATGTATGCTGATGACACTCAACTCTACCTAAAGGTACAATCCCCGGAAGATAGCAAACTCCTGAACCACACTCTTATAAAGACCCAATCGTGGTTGGCCGACAATCACCTCAAACTAAATGCTCTGAAAACTGAGTTCCTTTTGATAGCACCCCCTGCGAAATCTACCACCACCCAACTTTGGCTCAACCACCTAACAGCATTCAATGTCCGGCCCACCATCGTGGAGTCCGCGAAATCCTTAGGTGTCACACTTGACGCAAAGCTCAACATGCAACAGCACATTAGCAAAGCAACGAAAGGAGCCAATTTCCATATCAACTCATTGAGGAAGCTGAAACCCTTCCTCCCAGCCAAAGACTTCCAAAATGCAGTACAAGCCCTTGTCATCCCCCGCATAGACTATGGAATTGTGACCCTCAGTGGTCTCCCTCTAGCAACAACTGCACCCCTAAGAGCCTCCTTGAACGCTGCTGCGAGACTCATTACGGGCTCAAGAAAACACTCTCATATTACCCCTGACTTGAAATCTCTGAAATGGCTGCCCTTTGAAGCCAGAATACAACTGAAAATTGCTGTGATGACACACGCGGCCGTTCACCACAAGGCACCTAACTACCTCACTCAAAAGCTGACTATATCAGGAGGTTCGAGATCCAATAGAAGTACAAAAAATCTACTCTTGAAACCTTGCAGATTCCGGAAGGAAAAAACATACAAACGCTCCTTCTCAGGAATGGCACCGAGGATCTGGAACGCACTCCCTCCTGAAACCAGGCTTATCTCCTCCACGGCCGTCTTTAAGAAAGAGGTGAAAGCCATCCTCATGGCTAAGTTCACCTGAACTTTAATGTTTGCTGCTCAGAGACTTAGCACCGCTTGGGTATTACTGGTTACATGTTTGTCTAATGTCAAATAATGTCATATTATTCAGGATCTAGACTCGTTTATTCTTCTTGTTTGCCATAATTCCATGATGGATAGTCGATCCTTTTATACTACTCACTAAATATCTATTATTAGACTATTCACGTTAGCCTACTGAATCTCGATGCCCGTCCCCTTTGCTCCCCGTAACTTTTAGATACTGGCATAAGCAATCCCTTTAGCATTAGTTCGCCTGACTTTTATCGTAGTTGTATGAAAGTCTCAGTATCGTCTTATATTATCGCTTATTTGATTGTTTATTGATCTTTTATTAGAACATGACTGCCATCCGATCATGCTACTGAATTTTATATTGCACCCAATATTATGTTGCGTCACCTTCATGCTATCCCCACCCTTGTTTCTGTGAAGCGCTCTGATATCTGTAAAGATCTTGTTCGCGCTATATAAAACTCTGAGTAAATAAATAAATAAATAAATAAGCAAGATCCAATTATAGGTCCACCTAATGGGCATTGACTAGAGACAATCTTTGCAGGTACAGGGTTTGAAAGGTATTGTTAGATTGACAGAGCATCTGTACATATTTTGTGATATTGGCTGCGCCACCATTTTTCTGTCTAAATAAAGAGAATTATGAGAGAGGTGTTTCACCGACCTCCATTTTAAGATCACATTGTGACACATAGTCGTGTATAAGAGGTGAACGGAATACGCAGATGTATACATAGATAACTCGAGATACAGCTTATATAGCAGGACTCATTTAGGTACCCGCACCACAGCGTAATTACAGAAGACAAGACAAGTAAGTCAAGGCCATAGTAGCTTATGGGGAATTCTACTGTCAGATTTACCTCTGTCCTTAAAGCTCCAATCCTTTTTGCATACCTCAATTCACTATTTCTAACTCTCTTGATTTTTTGAAAACATTCATCTGCAGTTGGAATTATTTCTGATTTCCAATATTTAAGAATAAGAGATCTGGCAATTGCAACAATGATGTACAAAAGCTTCACCAAGGAATCTTCCAAATTAAGCTCTGGATCAACCCCAAGTATAATCAAATTATTATAGTTATCGATCTTAAAATGTAAATATTGAGACAATATAAAAAACATATTTTCCCAGAAAACCTTGATTTTGGGACAAAAGGCAATAATATGTGACCAATTAGCCAAATCAGGTTGAGTGCATCTAAAACAATTAGACGTTGCATTACTATACATTTTGGACATCGTTGCCGGTGTATAATACAATAGCCATTTGCTAAAGAAAAGCATACGTCTCCAGTTTGCCCCTCTAAGGACCGTGAAGTTTAATTTATTTAGTGTTGTCCAGTTTATTTCCTTTAAATTGAAGTTTTCATGTTTCTGCCATTTATTTATCGCTTTGGCACTCAGATCCTCCTCCCTATTTTCTGCCAAACTTTTCCTCCATGTTCCCGCCCTCTTGAATACTGGGGACCAAAAGATATCGTTCGTTAAATTAGAAATCTGGGTTAATTGTGTTATATCAATAATACTCAGTAACCTATACAGCGCTACATATGAGCCCATAAGAAGAAAATTACCGCTTATTAACACTGCCATCTCATCGGGAGTCAACCAGACTCCAAATTTAATAAAATTTGATAAGTTAATGAACCCATATCTTGCCCAGGTAAGTGTAATGTCTAATTCTAATCTGGTCCCTAATCCAAAAACAGCCTCTCTTAATGGAGTTACTAGGGACAGGAGAGAGAGTGAGTACCTTTTCAGCATAACATCTCGCTTTTTAAGAAACCAACGCAGAGTCTTGTATCTAACTAATTTGGGTGATTTAAAAATCGCGAGAGGAGAAGGTATTTTGGATTCTTTACAGATTAAATGAAAAAAGAAATTAATAAACAATACATCTCCAAGTGCTGGATATTTAAATCTCGAAAGATACTGCACAAAATATGCATAGTAATAGTCTTTTAAATTTGGTAGGCCCAATCCACCGTGATCCTTATCTACATATAAGGTTTCTATAGCTAATCTTGGAGTATTTTTTGCCCATATGAAGGCTGAAAAAAGAGATTCAATCTTGGAAAAAAAAAGGCCAGGAAGGGAACAAGAAATGGTTGAAAACAAAAAGTTGAAAAGTGGGAGTATTGACATCTTAATTAATGCTACTCGGCCCAAGATAGATAAAGGAAGTGTATCCCATCTTAGGAACATAGCACGGACTTTCCTAATCAAGGGTTCAAAATTAAGCGTGTATAGATCACGTATTGTAGATGAAAAATAAACCCCTAGGTATCTTTTGGGTTTATTAGTTATACATCTCCGAATATCTGGATGCAGGTCCGGGTTGTTATTCCCGCTGATAATAATCTCAGTTTTCCGCTTATTAATGCGATACCCCCCCAATGCTTCAAATTGTGAAAAAATGAGAAAGGCTTGTTCTTGTGACTGCATATCGGATTTCAACAGAAGCATAATATCATCTGCGTACAGTTTGATCTTATCCATACCATCTATCGGTGGAGAAATATTTTTTTTTTTTTTATTGCAGATGCTAGAGGCTCGATAAAAAAAGCAAAAAGAGTGGGGGAGAGAGGGCAACCTTGTCTCGTTCCTCTTTGAACAGGAATAGACCCAACCATCAATTTATTGATTAGAATATGGGCTTTACCTCATGGTAAATTACCACATGCGACTCTGGTTCCCCTGTTGAAGTGCTCATCTTGCGCAAAACAGCATGGGAAATTCCCACTCCTCTAAATACTGAATCCCACACAAGTTGTGTGAAGCTCATTTTCTTTTTCTTTTTGTTTGTCTGTATATACGTTTTCTTGTCCTGACGAAAGCTCCATAGACCCGACCGGGCCGAGCGAGCTGAAACATGTCGACACGTCCCTTAAAAGATATGGTGATCCAGTAACCTGACCACCTCATATCGCAATTCCTTTTTAACCATAGTGCCTAAACTACCCAGAATAAATAAACCTTTTTTGATTAGACACTATTTTTAGTCTATTTCTTCACCTAAATTATTTTGATCTCTGGACACTTCTACTATCACCAGAGGTAGCCTCAGGTGAGGCAGGCACCCAGCACGTCAATCGATCACCCGATGAATACGCCATGACTCCTGAAGGGGCGGAGAAAAGATACACCGCAAACGACAATACCAGGATGTCTATGAGGGTTTTCGAATACAAACCAATGGTTTTGTAGAAACTAGTGTCCGTTCTATTTTTGATTAATGAATATCTGTAAGAGTATTAATGTTTTTCCCCCCCATACTCTTGGACCTAAAAGCACTTTTAGGGGGAACCTTTTTTGATATTTTATTCAAACTGCACCACACGACATGCCAGAGGGTGCAGCTGCTCGAGTTAATTTTTCTGCCATTCATGTACATTTTCTACTCGAGGGGCAGGCTTCTGTCCGCGAACAGTATAAAGGGCCTGTGACCGCCCCCGTTAGAATAATCTCACCAGATGTCCTCTTAGAGTCCGAAATTCACACTAGGGGATGCCAAATCTCGCTTGTATATGCCAACTTACTGTTCCTGAAGCTGCACACATGAAAAAGATTGCCATGCCGCAATTGGTGGAATCCGACCGAACGCCACCAATTTTTGCATGGAACTGAATATTTTACCCACCCCTAGATAAAATAAGCCTGCCCTCTAGGATGCTACTCCAAAATTCAAAGTGGCTGACTAAATTC
Organism: Lissotriton vulgaris; assembly: GCF_964263255.1. Lineage (NCBI taxonomy): Eukaryota > Metazoa > Chordata > Amphibia > Caudata > Salamandridae > Lissotriton > Lissotriton vulgaris. The sequence continues at coordinate 1,584,215,200 of NC_141685.1, read as the reverse complement.
ACCCGCATCCTACCTGGATCATTTTCTTTATACAGAAGTTTTGGTGGTTTACGCTGATTAACATCCAGCTTTTTTTTAAATGCCCATTGGTCAATGCATTTCTTATTAAAACTATGCATTCAGTTTACTGTATGCCCCAGCGCATCTTGTGCCTTGAGGCTGCTCGGGTATGATACCTAATACCTTTACCACGTCACCCGTCTTCTGTCTGGCAAGTAGTCTAGTGACATTATCATCCTTATGCATATATATAAATATTAACAAAGACCAATAGAAATAGCACTGGTCACTTACTTTCTAAAAGCATCCTTTGGCACCCCCTAATGGAGGCCCCTCTTTACCTTTCTCTGCCAAATTTACCGAAAAGTATGTTAAGTAAGCTCAAACTATTTATGGAAATATCAGTGAAAATGACTGAAGGTGTCCAAAACGAGAAGGATCCTAAAAGTTTAATGTCTGTTCTTTTTCCTATAGACAGGGTCTAAGAAGCAAAAACACAAAGGCTCCAGAACAGAATCTCACCCAGTCTGGCATGCAGGCAGAAATTGCACCTTATGCACAACTTCAAAAGTGGCCCTATAGCTTCAAGTATTGCTACACACATCCTCCAAAAATTCATCGTAGGCTCCCAGTTTTTTTGTTTCTAAGGATACCTACATATAAATACAGTGCTATCGTAAATGTTTGGGGGCCCTGAGTGAAACAGTATGAAACAAATTCCAATTTTATTACCGATTTCCTGCTAACTGCTAACTCATGCCAGCATGATGTAAATTATTACTAAATTATATGTGAACGTTTAATAGGGCCACACAAAAGAGTTGAAATATATATTATATGGGACCCCGAAAAATCCATAAGGTGTAACGAGGTTGAAAGACAGAGTCGGAGGTAGAGGTAGGGAGAGATGTTTAGATAGATACATAGAATAGACAGAGGCCAAAGAGAGAAAGGTCACTGTCAGGGGAGACTTTTAGAATGCGGAGGCCCTGGGCAGTGTCCACTTTGTCCATGTCATAACAAGTCTTTGTATAAATACGCACAGACAACTATGGGTTTCTACTCTCTATTTATTTTTAAAAACGGAAAAAATCAGGACACTGAGCTTGTTTTGACTGACCTTCCTTGCTCTCATTTATGACTTTCAGGACAATATCTGTGCAGATTAATAGCACAGGGAGTGAAAAAGAAAGGAGCTTTCCTAAATGAACTGCAGATATGTACTAGGGTTGATACTGTAGTGATATATTTGTATATGAATGTTTTGTAATAATATATTAGGATGCTTATAGTGCTAATCTTGAAGGGTTAAAGCATGAGTGCACATTCGTCAGTTAAACGAATATGTAAATACACTAGTTACAACATATTGTTCACAAAATATACAATAAATATGGATAACTGCTAATCAGATGGGCAAAAAATAAATGGATGGATGGATGGCTGCTGGGCATAAGATCCCCCCCGCCCCCTACTGCCTTGAGCGGCTCTTGGGGGTTTTGGGAACAACATCTCTCTATTGTAAAAAGCTACTAATATTGCCACTGTTTATTTTCAAAATTCTCATAGCTATGAATTTTGTGTAGCTTCTCTTAGTAATGAAAATTTGCAGAGTTGCGCGTTTCAAGACTTCTGTTTTTCGGTTACCCCTGATACAGACAAAGGAACCGAAATACTCCCACAAATCTAAAGGGAGCTCCCCACAGCACATTCTTGTTAACAAGAAGTTTGACCATCGTTTTTGGGAACTGCCGAATTCACTGTCCATCTCTGTCCCCCAAAAATCAAGAATCTCTCTGAGTTCAATGGTAAGCCACAAGGTGCTGCAATGCCTGCACACCGCCCAAGGCACTTGAAACCACCAGAGGTTCAAAAAGGCAGCAAATCAAACATAACTTCTGTCTAAAGTGTGGTGTCAGTTATTGAAGGGGTCGGCTACACACAAACACACATTATTGATTATTTATTTTAAAAAGTACTGTTTTTTGTGATTTACTAGATTGCCCAAAGCCTATCATCTCATACACAGTTATTTGATTGTTAGAAACAGACGTGGCTCTGGGAAGCAAGACAGTTGTCTAGGAAAAGATTGTGAGTGCTACCGATAAATCACACCGTGCAGTACACATTATAGACTGTACCACAGACTTGAAATATGGATGCTGTTGAAGAATAGGTTTGAAGTCAGGATATCAGGCCTGACATCTTTTATTGTGATCCTTTTTTAAATATTAAACAGCATGTGTTTTCTTTATGAATGGGACAAAGGTTATAAGCAAGCAACATACAGGACACTCACAATACATGACCTTATATCATGTAGCCAATCACAGGCTTTCCTGTCAAATAAGAAGCAGCAGGTGTCGTTGACATTTGGATGCTTCCTCTGGTAGAATCTATTTTTCTAGCATCCTTTTTTCTTCTCATTGCAGCTCATGCAGTGACTGACAGTTATGCTATTGTGGAGTTCTGTGCTAATCTGTGAGATGTTTTTGAGACATGCACCACATGATTTTTGCATCTCAATAATGAAAAGTGTAGATGTATAGTCAACGTGGAAGAAAGTAGGTTGAGCCGAAGACCATGGCATTATTCCATTTGCCGAACCAGGGGCGCTGATAATAATTTGCCTCTTGCATTTGCCACGTGTGAGCCCAATACGTGATTCAGTAATATCACATGAGTCGCTAGCATGTGTTTTTGGAGTGGGGGGGGGGTGACCAAGGTTAGTCAGGGGTGGCATTGGTCACCTCCATGGTGGTCCACTGATTTTGTCCCTGAGATCAATAATTGTTTAATATGCAGCAGCCCTGAATGTTGAATGACTAGTGACTAGCCAAACAACACAGCCCCATGATCAAAGTCCATGTGGTGTCGTTAGTGTCAGAGGAAATGTGGGGTCACTTCTGATACCCAACTGAATTTTGTAAACTCATTCATTTGCAAACCACTCTCTGAAATAACATCTATGTTGAAGGAACAGCATCAGAGTTTTGCGCAATATATGGCGTTCAAGGTCTTTTTTGACAGCGAGGAGGATCTGGAAACGATCTATGTTCTTCAAACATCTGCAAGGAAGCAGTGAGTCTGTTTTGAGCCTCTTTGCTGAGACTGTTGAGTTTTGCACGCTTTGCTGGAGGTGTTCCTCTCAAATAATTTAAAAACAAAGCATGACACTTTCTGCTACTACATTTCTTGTCTTGGTGTTCTCTCCACTTGATTTCAAACCTCACAAGAATCAGTGGCATTGATTTGTTTCTGTCGCAGGGCCTTATTTAGAGTTTAGCTGCAGGATGCTCCATCACAAATGTGGCAGCCGTTCCGCCCACTAGATTACAAGTGCATTATTGCCTATGGCACGTGTAAGACTGTGAACAGGATATTCATCACTTTAGGAGTATCCCATCCGCAAACCCTAAATATGGCTGTTGGACAGGCCACGTGAAGGGCTTGCTTCCTCCCCGCATGACAGGGCCCGAGCCCGGCCCTCCAGGTGTTACCCACAGAACCAACCCGCACCCCGTCTCATACGGGACTCCTGCCCCCGGACATCTCTGCATCATGGGGCCGAATCACTACCGGCTCCCTCAAAACGGCCCGGCCACCATCTTGGACACTGCACCACGAGGCCGCGTGGCCTCAGATCGACCCTAACCCTGGGCCTGGCCAGGGCCCGACATCCCGGCACCACCATCCACCCAGGAGGTGAGCGGCCCACTTGGCAGGTCAATGGGAGAAAGAAGTGTCGATGGCTCTCCCCCGCCAGGTGCCGATCGCCCCCAGCTCCCCCGGGCGCTGGCTCCACCCCCCTGCTGGGTGTCTGGACTCCCTCATCCCGGACCTCCCGACCTCCAAGTACAAGGGTCCGGACATCAAAGGACGCCAGACCTATAACTGGGGCAGCTCCAGAGCAGGAAGGCAGTTGTATCCTGGAGTCGAGAGACACCGTGACAAACTCATCCTTGACGGACTACTGGCGCTGCCGTAGCCCTGCCTTGTGAACTACTGTCCTGCCTGCTGGCGCTGCCGCAAACCTTCTGAACCCTTCATCTTCACCGGGACCTGCTGGCGCCGCCGCGGACCGTCGCTACCTACGATCATCTCGGGACCTGCTGGCTCCGCCGCGGCCCGTCCATCTAAGAACGCCGAGCTCGAGGATTGTGAGCTATCCATCTTATCATCGCATCTACCAGATTGGTAACAAGACTGTCCCGCTACCCCCTTTCCGCCCAAGAGACTAGAATCGAGGGGACCCCTGAGTCCAGACCTCCTTGTACCATTCTACCGTACTTAAAGATTGCTTATAAAGAACGTTAAACCTTATCCTTGTGTGGTGTACGTCTGTGGGGGGGAAGTTATTCGTCTGTACGATCGCTGGAGACGGCTCTCCCCGGAGACCTCTCCTCTTGTCCTCGGCCGACCCTCCCGGTCCGTCTAACATTGGTGGCCAGCGGCGCGATCCGAATCAACGCGTAATCGTACAGAGAGTAGCTCACCCCACGACAAAACCACAATGACAACCAAAGAGAGCGGATCCACCGAGAAATTCCAGATGGAGAAATTGGAAGAATACAGCCATCGTGAGTTGAAACAATTCTGCATTGAACTAGGCATTGCTACCACCGGTCTGAGTATGAAAGACGATTTCAAACACGCCATTGAGTCATGGGCAGAAACCGGGGCCGCCAGACCCCCGGACCAAAATGTTGCAACATCGGAGAGGAGCACCACGGCTCCCGAGGAGCGAAGAACGGGTCTCTCGCAGGAAGAGATCCAAGAGAGAGAAAAAACAGACTACATGAGTTAGAAATGGCCCGACTCAAAATGGACGGTGAACTCAAATTAGCAGAACAAAAACTGAACCTAGAACATCTGCGGCTCCGAGAAGAACAAGAAGAAAAACAGAGACAAAGAGAACTCGAAGAAAAGAGACTAGCGTATGAACATGAGCGCAAGCTAGCGGAAATAGACTTACGAAAGCAAAACAAAGAACTGGGGGTGCCCGAGCAACCGCGCACTCCCGGAGCGACAGAAAAGAAAGTACACATCCCCAAGGATGTCGTTCGAGAGTATTTCCGAGATGACGACATACAACAGTGGTTCAAGGCCTACGAGATCGCCCTGACCTCCCACAGGATCGATCGAAGTGACTGGGGAGGTTCGTCAATGAGGGCCGCGATGCCCTGTTACAGCTCCCAGACCATCTGATGACCTCTTATGACCACATGAAGGCTGCCCTCCTCACCCGATATGGGCTCACACCCGAAATGTACCGCCAGAGGTTCCGAGACTGCACCCGGATCCCGGGTACAACTTGGGTGGAGTATGTAAACTATTTCAGCCGAGCCTTCGAGGGGTGGATCAAGGGGAGCCAAGTAACAACCTACGAACAACTTTTTAATCTCATGGTGTGGGAGCACCTCTCCAACAACTGCTTCGTCGAGCTCAGGCAGAACCTCCTCGACAGCAAATTGACAGATCCACGGCAGCTCGCCGCCGAGGCTGACCGGTGGGAGATTACTCGAGTAAGCCGGAATGGGCCGCACGAACAGAACCGGAACCACCAAGGTCAGCACCGTCCCCGAGGAGGAGGAGGGGGCCAGGGACGAGGAAAAGACACCGCCCCGGCCGCTTCCGCTGCCAGCACCCCGCCCCCGGCCAACCGGGGCAACCCCCCGGTGCGCATGGGGTACAGAGCCAATGTCACGTGTCACCGATGCCAGCGAGTCGGCCACTACGCAAATGACCCTAACTGTCCTCAGAATCAGACTCCGAGACCCCGCCAGATGGCTGCCGCCGCCCTGGGGGAAGAACAAATTTCCGAAGAGCAAGAGGAATGCGAGCAAGAACAACAGGAGTGGGAGCCGGCCGCCATGGTTCTAGCGTGCCTAGGGGGAAGAGACATGGTCTCGCGGGCTCCCCTACCCGCCAACACCAGAAAATATAGTCAGTGGGTGAACATTAATGGGCGCAGGGCCGAAGCCCTACGTGACACAGGGGCCAGTGTGACAGCCGTCCGCTGTCACCTGGTGACCCCAGAACAGATCCTGCCGAACATTCTCTGCCCTGTCCGTTCAGCCGACAATTCCGAGAGTCTGTGTCGGATGGCCTGCGTCCCCTTCGAATGGGGAGGAGTCTCCGGCATGTTAAAGGTGACGGTCCGAGATGATGCCCCCGTGGACTGTGGGGGCCGCCGTAGAGAGAAGAGAGCACCTGGGGATGTTGGGCCTCCCGGACTGGGCGTGCGTAACCACCCGGTCCATGGCTGCCCGTACCATCCCCCGACCCGAAGAACCTGAATGGCCAGTACCTCCTACCCCGGTCGCTCCAGTAGAAGACACCGACCGTGCCAACCCCCCAGGGCAAACCCCCGAAGGGCTCGCTCAGCTCCAGGACCTTCCCGACCTGGCTCAGTGGCGCCAGGAAGGGGGGCCCACCCAGGAACAGTTCCGTCAAGAGCAGAAGACCTGTCCCTCCCTCGAGGGACTCCGCCAGCAAGCCCTCGCCCAGAGCGCAGGGGACACCACCGGAAACCATTGGATCTATTGGGACAACGACCTGTTGTACAGTGAACAGAGAATCGCGGAGTAAGGGGCCAGTCGAGTGCTAGTGGTGCCCCTCCGCTTTAGAGACTTCTTGCTAAACTTGGCCCACGATGTCCCCCTGGCTGGTCACCTGGGTCAAGACAAAACCTACAGTCACCTGGTGACCCACTTCTTCTAGCCCAAGATGAGAAACGACGTCCTCAACCACTGCCGGTCCTGCCCCACGTGCCAGGCCAGCGGGAAGAGCGGCCGCAAACTTAAAGCACCTCTGCAACCCTTCCCAGTTGTCACCACCCCGTTCGAGAGGGTGGGAATAGACATTGTGGGGCCCCTGGACCCCCGTACAGCACAAGGACATCGGTTCATCCTGGTACTGGTGGACCACGCCACCCGCTACCCTGAGGCTGTTCCCCTGCGAACTGTGACAGCCCCGGTGGTCGGCCGGGCCTTGATGGGGATCTTCTCCCGGGTGGGCTTTCCCCGAGAAGTCGTCAGCGACCGAGGCACAAACTTTATTTCAAAATATATGAAATCCCTCTGGCAACAGTGTGGGGTCACCTACCGATTCACGACCCCTTATCACCCTCAAGGAAACGGACTAGTCGAGCGGTTTAACCGCACGCTCAAAGGGATGATGGGGGGGTTGGAAGAGCCCCTCCGTCGCCAGTGGGATGTGCTACTGCCGTGCCTCCTCTTTGCATATTGAGAAGTCCCCCAGAAGTCCCTTGGCTTCAGCCCGTTCGAACTCTTATACGGACACCCTGTGCGAGGGCCCCTCAGCCTAGTCAAAGAAGGTTGGGAGATGCCCCCTCTGAAGACCCCTCCAGATGTCTTCAAGTACCTCCTGACCCTACGCAATCAGACCAGGCGATTCAGAGAAATGGCGAAAGCGAATCTTGAGGCCAGTCAGGAGGACATGAAGAAGTGGTACGATCAAAATGCCTCCTCCATCGAGTTCGAACCTGGCCAACAAGTGTGGGTGATGTCCCCCACCGAACCGTGCGCCTTACAGGACAAGTGGACGGGGCCCTTCAAAGTGGTCGAGCGCAAGAGCCCCGTCACCTATCTCATCGATATGGAATCTTCTCGGAACCCCCTCCGGGTCCTCCACGCCAATAGACTAAAACCCCACTTTGTGCGCTCGGAGCTCAGCCTCCTGATGGCTACCGACAGCGGAGCCGAAGAAGACTCCGAGCCCCTCCCTGATCTCCTAAGGACCCGGGAGAAAGACAGTTCCGTGGACGGGGTCCGACTCTCAGAGGCCCTCACCCCGGAACAGCGCCAAGGCTGCCGGGACATCCTGCTGCAGTTTGCAACTCTGTTTTCCCTCACTCCAGGGGTCACCCCCTGGTGCTTGCATGACGTGGACACTGGGGACAGTCCCCCTATCCGACATCGGGCCTACCGCGTACCAGATCGGGTACGGGCCTGCATCCAAGAGGAGGTGTCCAAGATGCTCACGCTCGGGGTCATCGAGCCCTCAGACAGCCCCTGGGCCAGCCCAGTGGTACTGGTCCCCAAAGCTGCCGCCCCCGGCACCACTCCAGAGCTCCGATTCTGCGTCGACTACCGGGGCTTGAACGCTGTCACCAGAACCAACGCTCATCCCATCCCCCGAGCAGATGAACTAATCGACCGCATGGGAGCTGCCCGCTACCTCAGCATCTTCGACCTGACAGCGGGCTACTGGCAGATCGGTCTCACACCCAGGGCCCAAGAACGATCCGCCTTTTCCACCCCTGATGGCCACTACCACTTCAAGGTCATGCCATTCGGCATGAAGAATGCCCCAGCTACTTTTCAGCGACTAGTGAACCAGGTCTTGGCGGTACTCGAGGAATTCAGCGCCGCCTACCTGGACGATATCGCTGTGTACAGCCGCCACTGGTCCGACCACCTCCACCACCTCCGAGAGGTCCTGCAGGCCCTCCAACGGGCCGGCCTCACGATCAAGGCCAGCAAATGCCAAATAGGTCAGGGGTCCGTGACCTATCTCGGACACCAAGTGGGAAGCGGTCTGGTGGCCCCTCTTCAACTCAAGATCGCTGCCATCCAGTCCTGGCAGCCCCCCATCACACAGACCGAGGTCCGCGCCTTCTTGGGCCTCACCGGCTACTACCGGCGGTTCGTGAGGGACTATGGCAGCATTGTGGGGCCCCTCACGGAACTCACATCCAAAAATCACCCAAAGAAGGTCAACTGGACCCCAGACTGCCAAGTGGCCTTCGAGAAGCTGAAGGCCGCCATGTGCTCTGCCCCTGTGCTCCAGGCCCCCGACTACAGTCGGGAATTCATCTTCCAAACGGATGCCTCCGACCATGGCATTGGGGCAGTCCTTTCCCAGTTGAACCCCGAAGGACTTGACCAACCAGTGGCCTTCATCAGAAGACGCCTTCTGGCCCGAGAACAACGCTGGAGCACCATCGAGAGAGAGGCCTTCGCAGTGGTGTGGTCCCTCAAAAAGCTCCGGCCTTATCTCTTTGGTACCTACTTCCGGGTGCAGACAGATCATCGGCCCCTGCAGTGGCTAATGCAGATGCGGGGGGAAAACCGAAAACTATTGCGTTGGTCCATCTCCCTGCAGGGAATGGACATCGACCTGGGCAAGACCACGCCAACGCAGATGGCCTGTCACGCTTTTTCCGCCTCGCCGAGGAGAGTCCCCAAGAGGATGGGTGACTCTCCCCGCCTTCAGCTGGGGGACGCATGTTGGACAGGCCACGTGAAGGGCTTGCTTCCTCCCCGCATGACAGGGCCCGAGCCCGACCCTCCAGGTGTTACCCACAGAACCAACCCGCACCCCGTCTCATACGGGACTCCTGCTCCCGGACATCTCTGCATCATGGGGCCGAATCACTACCGGCTCCCTCGCCCGGCCCGGCCGCCATCTTGGACACTGCACCACGAGGCCGCATGGCCTCAGATCGACCCTAACCCTGGGCCTGGCCAGGGCCCGACATCCCGGCACCACCATCCACCCAGGAGGTGAGCGGCCCACTTGGCAGGTCAATGGGAGAAAGAAGTGTCGATGGCTCTCCCCCGCCAGGTGCCGATCGCCCCCAGCTCCCCCGGGCGCTGGCTCCACCCCCCTGCTGGGTGTCTGGACTCCCTCATCCCGGACCTCCCGACCTCCAAGTGCGAGGGTCCGGACATCAAAGGACGCCAGACCTATAACTGGGGCAGCTCCAGAGCAGGAAGGCAGTTGTATCCTGGAGTCGAGAGACACCGTGACAAACTCGTCCTTGACGGACTACTGGCGCTGCCGTAGCCCTGCCTTGTGAACTACTGTCCTGCCTGCTGGCGCTGCCGCAAACCTTCTGAACCCTTCATCTTCACCGGGACCTGCTGGCGCCGCCGCGGACCGTCGCTACCTACGATCATCTCGGGACCTGCTGGCTCCGCCGCGGCCCGTCCATCTAAGAACGCCGAGCTCGAGGATTGTGAGCTATCCATCTTATCATCGCATCTACCAGATTGGTAACAAGACTGTCCCGCTACCCCCTTTCCGCCCAAGAGACTAGAATCGAGGGGACCCCTGAGTCCAGACCTCCTTGTACCATTCTATCGTACTTAAAGATTGCTTATAAAGAACGTTAAACCTTATCCTTGTGTGGTGTACATCTGTGGGGGGGAAGTTATTCGTCTGTACGATCGCTGGAGACGGCTCTCCCCGGAGACCTCTCCTCTTGTCCTCGGCCGACCCTCCCGGTCCGTCTAACAATGGCCCTTTGTTGTTAACTCTGCAACTCCACTGAAAAGTAGGTTTAAATTTCCTGCCACAAGCAGAGGGTAAATGTGTAAATGTAAATGTGTTTGTATTTATATAGCGCACTTCTACCCTGAGATCTCGTAGCGCCGCTGTGGAACCCTTCCTGGCTTTCCTGTGAAATGTCCACTCCTGGGCACCCCCAAGGTGAAGCCAGGCATCCAAGCGTAGCGCCCCTGTGGAACCCTTCCTGGCTTTCATGTGAAATGTCCACTTCTGGGCACCCCCATGGTGAAGCCAGGCATCCAAGCGCTGCTGGGGCCGTTGTGGAGATTAAGCAAACTATTCTCAGAGTCACAGAGTGGGACCCATGGTTAGACTAGGCACCAAGGCGAGAATTATCAGGTCCGGGAGATTGAGTCCAAGAGCCGCCGAAGCAGGAATTGAACCCTGGTTCCGGGACAGACCTCTGCATCAGGGTCTGCCGCTCTAACCATTGAGCCACACTTCTCCAGGGTAGCTACAGTGGGGCCATCAGGTAATGCCCTCTCAACCACACTTGAAGCAGAACAAAGATGCAGATTCTGCTCTTCAGTTGCATTAACTTGTGCTTCCCTAAGCGTGTCTCTTTTATGCTCAGCGGGAGCATGCCATGGTCCCTTGAGGGTTTAGTCTGAGAAACAGTAGCTGTGGTGTGGGGTTTTCTCGGCGCCTTGCTTCTCCCTTTGGACTCAATCTCCTGTCTTCAGTGCAGGGCCATAGGCAGGCGCAGTTTTTAGAAGGTAAGTGGTGGGCTCTGGGATTTGTAAGGTGTTCGCTCGTGGCCATTTACGGATTGTTGGGTCCTTGCCTGACAGGTGGGGATCTGTGCTTTCAGGGCATCTGCCCGTGTGGCCGAAAGCAGAGTAGAACATGTTCTTTTGGCTCAGCTGGACATTCTTGTTTTATTATTCTGATTAAATGTCTACATGCCTCCGTATAGTCTGCGAGCATGCAAAAGCGGAAATAAAATAAAATAACAGCGAAAACATAAGTGAATTATTTTTATGCTCTTTTATAACGAGCATTGCAGGACATGGGGCCTTATTTATGAAGGCCTTGCGCTACCGGTGCGTCACTTTTTCCCATTTTAAAAGTGACGCACCGGCGGCGCAAGGCCTTCATAAATAAGGCCCATGGTATCTGTATCAGGGTGAAGTCTGAAACAAACATTTTTTTCTTTTTTTGTTGCTGTTAAATTTAAAGGAAAATCAATCACATTTGCTTCACTTTCAAGTTTGAAATGCTGCTCCGTGTTTGATGTAAGATCAGCATCCTCCATTTGGTTTACACAACAATCAAAAATCATGCAAAATCTGTTTACTTTTCTCTTGAAAAGGGTTATTCATCAAGTATGATTTAGTGGTTAAAATCTCTACGTTTAACTTAAAGCCACAGTACACAGGTTGTATGTGGCTTCTCAATACATTTTCACAATTTTTGAAAGAGCCAGTTTGTGATACGGACTGAAAATCATTATTTTGCACCATTTCCATATAACATGGGGCAAATGGATTTATGATTTTTTCCACTTGTCATAATTCTGCGATATGGCACAGGTTTCTGTAATCAGGACTACACACACACCATAAAGATCCATGTACAGAATATTTAGTTAGATATACCCCTGCTACAACAACCGTGATCTCTGTAAAGTGCTCTCTTACTGTTTGGAGGCAGGTGTGCATTACATACAGCAAACACCTCAAATCAGTGTATTTAAAATACAAATCCAGCAGGTACCATGTCGTTACATGTTTGCCAGTACATAGCTTGGTCAGTAATATTGGGGGGCTGGTAAAAATATATTATGTGAGAAGTAGGACAGGAGGGGGGACTTAAGGAACAGTAGGAAGGGAGAGGAGTGCAGATTGTGAGGATTCAATATTTTGTAAAACAACAATTTTTTTAAGCTCTTTAAAACAGAGACAAGAGTGTGTATGTTTTCGTCTGCACATGTATGTAAAAATACCAAGTGAAATCTGAGAAACTCCTCACTATACCCGAAGTAAGCACCTGTACCCAACTATTTAATACAAATACATTTATTTGGGGGGAGGGGAGGAGGAAAGTGTAACTCCCCAAAGACCTTCCCTGAAACTACCCCGCAGCATGTTTGGTTACTCTAGGAGAAAGAAGCAAACATATCCAAAACAGTAGTGGATTGCTTGTACCGAGGGTGGTGAGGCATTAAAACTAATATTAATTAAAATAAACTTACCATATCATGCAGTGCGATGTCCTCCTCCCTCGAGTGTCTTCTCTCCTTATGTAAGCACCTGTTGCAAGAAACTGCACTACCCAATCCTAGGGCTGCTTTTACAGCATGAAAGCAGTGCCATGATTGGGTAGAGCAGCCTCTCCAAGCCCTCATTAGAGCACTGGAGGCCTGCGCTTTCTGCAACCCAACTGTCTAAGACAGCTAGGTTAGAGAACTTTAAAATGCGCATGTCTGGCTGGCCGTCCCAAGCCGGCCAGCCAAACAGACATGCACATTTTAAAGCGCATAGCTCTCTGCTGCTGCCACTCAGCAGTGCTGGCCCCGCCATGTCCTGACACTTAGTTCAGGATGGGTTGCTGAAAAATAAAACGGTAATAAATGGACTTCTTTGTTATTGTCTTTTGCAGCTCTGAGGATTTTGGGGGCGACGCTTCTCTGCTCAAACAGAGGAGCCTCCCCTGAGCCAACACAATTACAACAGCCCTATGAATTTCTTCTTGCATTTCCTGTCTTCATCGCTTTATTTATTTATTTGGTGTTCAGGGAGATACCCGACCTTTTCTACAAGGGACGCTCTTACACTGATAATGCACTATGTAAACATTTGCTGATGGACTGTGCATTAAAGCCAGAGCCACTGGATTCATACAGCGATTCATACAGCAATAGAGGGCCAAATGACGTGGCAAAGTTCAGTAAAATACGAGCAAATATAGGAAACTATCCTGCATAATAAGGCACATGCTATGACTGTATTAATTTATTTTTCATTTAAATACACATTAATATTGTTTGGGAAAATGTTTCACTCCGAATAACATTTTTACATTGGAATTCAGCAGCTACAGTGGCTGAACAATGACCAGTTAACATTTGCAAAAGCTCTGCAAATATGTGTCATTACATGTGGCACTTTATTTTAGCAACATTCGAATCTTTTGGCTGGAAACATTTTTGTTGCACCCGGCAAATTGTTCATCAGATGGTGGATCATGTGACCCCTGTATGTGACTGGTGTGGTTGTGGTGTGATCGTGCAGAAAACATACTTGCCATAAAATCGCAAAATCGTATAATTGCAATGGTCCTGATTAAACCTTTTGTATTGAAATATTAACCTGTTTCAGAAAAATGTTATTGTACTCATGAAATGTATATGCTATGCCGAGGGATCTGCATTGTATTTAAAAAGTACTGAATGGTTTGGGTAACAACGACCATCTATTATATGCCAATAAATACCAAGTCATCCCCTTCTTGTCGATGGGTGCTCTAAAAATATGGAATCACAACCATTAGACAGCACCCCTATAAAATCCGACATGTTTATGGGTAGCTGATCATGTGATGCATTCCTTCCCAGGCCTCCTGCTGCGTACCACCTATGCATATTCTGTCACAAGAAATGTAGGAAGGTTTTGAAGACTCATCTTGGAATGACCTTGCCATAGCTGGGCAGATCCACCTGATACCAGCTGAGCGGGCAGGATGCCTTCTGAAAATGTTCATTAATAACCTCGGCGACAAGGTACCCTGCAGAAAAACACACCAAGTTCATCCAAGCGTTTCCCAGGATCATGAACATAAAAACAGAGGGAAAGTGTTTTTTTTTCAAGGACTGGATTTTGTCAGCTCTATGGGGCAGAAATAACCCAACAGCACCACATATTAATTACAAGAAGTATGATAAATATGGCGAATGTCCTATGTTGGAATTTTGCATTTGCAAATTTTAGTATCTGTGAAGGCGCAATAATGGGTGCGTGTTGGGTACAAGCGGAATACACTGCACGCAGAACATGAGCGGTCTGTCTACTTCCAAGAGTGAGTTGAAATCATTCACAAAGGGAAAGGAGTCCCAAAAAGCTATTTTGCAGTCGCAAATCTTGTGAGTTTGCAAATCGCAAGGTTTGGAACCACACAATGGCTTGGTACATCGGACCCCAAGAAGATACATGCTTATCTTAACCTGATGTGACAGCAGTGTGATTGCACTCTCAGATGAATAAGAAAACTTCAGTAACTGCCATGGGCCACCAGGTTTGTACCTGAATAATGTCGGCCCATTGGCATAATAAAATGATATTCTGTTCCAATTCACGTTTATTGAGTGATTTAGAGTGTTCGCCTGCCAATGTTTCTGCTATCGACAGTAGGATATACCTGAGCAGGGCACACAGTCAAATAGAGGAATGTTATATGAAGTAAGCTCTCTGTGCCAAAGCCAGTGTTGGAACCAGTCAATAAAGCCCACTTTCCTGCCATACCATAGCACGTGCAAGTGGTACTCACACACCTAGATTGCAGGCAGCTACTTCTTGGCAGCGGCTATGTTGCAATTGCGGCATGAGGGGGTGGAGGGCAGCAGCACTCTTGTGCACCTTAACGAGCCGCAAGAGGATGGAAGACTGACCCACTAAACAGCACCATAATTAAGACCAGCCTAATACCTGGCTTTGTTCTGGAGTTGTCAGTCCACCTTCCACTGACTCTGTAAATTTTCAGAGGATCGCAGTGTGGCAGACACTGGAGTAAAGCTAATTTACATGGGGTATTGATCAATACTAACATAGTCAACCGTCAGTGAGGCTATTCGTATCCGACTGATACAGTACATATGGTGACATCAAGGGAGCATGGCAGGTGCAGGCCAGTCTCTAATTTGAAACACTGCAATGCTCTCGCACACAACAAAAATAGGGTTTGCAACTGGTAAGTAAGTAATTAAACATAACAACAGTCTCATCAAAGGACAGATGCAGAATCTTGAAAATATATCTCAAGGTAGTTAGTTTTAATAGGTCCACAATCAGCCGACACGTGTTTCGTCGTGTAGGTATAGTTCACAACGACTCTTCAGGGCTTGTGGCAAGCCTGCAAGTGAGCAGGTTTAGTGGAATAAAATTCAATGTAGATATCAATCAAGTATTCATTTGGAGTCGATAAGTAATGTAGAGAGATTGGCAAGTGTGTATGCCTCTGTTAGCGGTAAGATCATCAGGTTGAGGTGGTACTCGTATGCTCAATAGGTGTGTGTGTTAGGCCGTAACCGGGAGGGGATCCACTCAAGGTATATTAATCTATCTCGTCTTCCGGACAGTTGCGTCCCACAGTCTTTGCGATTAGAACTGATGTGTGGTATCCCTCCTCCAAAGTTTCCCGGTCGCCGTTTACCGATGAACGGACTAACATAGTCAACCGTCAGTGAGGCTATTCGTATCCGACTGATACAGTACATATGGTGACATCAAGGGAGCATGGCAGGTGCAGGCCAGTCTCTAATTTGAAACACAGCAATGCTCTCGCACACAACAAAAATAGGGTTTGCAACGGGTAAGTAATTAATTAAACATAACAACAGTCTCATCAAAGGACAGATGCAGAATCTTGAAAATATATCTCAAGGTAGTTAGTTTTAATAGGTCCACAATCAGCCGACACGTGTTTCGTCGTGTAGGTATAGTTCACAACGACTCTTCAGGGCTTGTGGCAAGCCTGCAAGTGAGCAGGTTTAGTGGAATAAAATTCAATGTAGATATCAATCAAGTATTCATTTGGAGTCGATAAGTAATGTAGAGAGATTGGCAAGTGTGTATGCCTCTGTTAGCGGTAAGATCATCAGGTTGAGGTGGTACTCGTATGCTCAATAGGTGTGTGTGTTAGGCCGTAACCGGGAGGGGCTCCACTCAAGGTATATTAATCTATCTCGTCTTCCGGACAGTTGCGTCCCACAGTCTTTGCGATTAGAACTGATGTGTGGTATCCCTCCTCCAAAGTTTCCCGGTCGCCGTTTACCGATGAACGGACTTACATAGTCAACCGTCAGTGAGGCTATTCGTATCCGACTGATACAGTACATATGGTGACATCAAGGGAGCATGGCAGGTGCAGGCCAGTCTCTAATTTGCCTTGGTGGACAGCCGGCTCAAGACCTTGACTGCTGTCATTGGTCCACAGCTGCCCACCTGGTCCTGGAAAAGTCTTCTGTAGCAGGAGAAGCAGCATGGCTTATTAACGCCATCCACTGGTTAACTTCACAGTGAGTCATGGCCTGCTGCTCTTTCACAGGAAGCACATCCACACACAAAACGTTGTTCCCTCTGTTGTCAGGTCTGTGCTTTTTGGAGCCAAAAATATATTTTAGCCAGAGCCCAGTAACATCCTCAGCAATATACTGTTACAAAAAATGTGACAAAATCAAACAAACTTTGACTAAGCAAAAAAGGCTGATACCCAACATAAGACTTATTGGCTTTTCCAGTGCTTTTCAATTTTGTGAACACTGTATTCTTTTTTGATTTTGTAGAATTTATTTAGCAGGATAGCTAAACATTGCTGCACCAAATTTGAGTTTTCGAATGGTGCACAAATAAGCTTCTTATCCACAACAAACGAGAGTAGACATGAGGACAAGTATTCATTTTTATTCTTTCTTTATTCAGTTCTGTTTCTTTATATCCATACACAACATCCAGCCAACGCGTTTCATTCAGTTAAAACTTGAACTTCATCAGGGCATTTCAGCATTACACTGGATTGTCCTGATAATCTCAAAATGCTTCATGTAGGAAGAAAAAGATGTATTGGTTCCCAATGGATTGTTCCTTTACGCCCATAAAGGGCAAACTTCAAAGGGACATGGCCCAACCAAAGGGCTGCAAGTTTGATAGCCCATCTAGTCTGCCTGGTCCGTCCCCTGCGGAAGGCTCGAGCGGGCTCCGGTTCCAAAAGTAACCCTGTGTAACAATCAAATGTTAGTACAACCAATTCAGAGATATTCATTTTGTCCTTTTTGAATGTTAGAAAGTAACATTCAGAATAACTTGAGTTCAGGTGACCTGAGAATAATTTACCCACAGAGGTATCTCTTACTGCTGTAGTTACAGTTGAAAGTTCAATACATAGGAAACTCAGTTTTTGTCCCCTTGCTAAATCTGACCCTTTGTCACCATTTTTGACCAAAGTGCTGATTGGTAAAGGATGGACCATTCTCTGTTGCTGGGAAAGGCAGGGGGCTGGAGGAGGGAGAAAAAAAGAGAGAGATAAAGTGTTTACATTTCCGTCCACCATCCCAGCCTAGATCAGGTGTAGACCACTTTTTTCACGTTTACATCCGTCCGTGTTCTCTATGCTTCCCCACTGTGCTGCTTTTTTGTTTCCTCTGAATATTTATGACCAGCAGTCAGTGTCTAGTGAGGATGCACCTAACTGGTGTACATGCAATTGTATTTGTTATTGCTCACGATGCACTCTCTTTTTTTTTTTTGCGACACTGCGATACCTTGTGGATATAGAGACCACTGGCGTGTGCACAGGACAATCACATTATTGCTTACAGCTTTAAAATGGCTGGATCAAAATTCCTCAAACTCAGGAAATGCACCAAATAATGAAATTGCCACCATGTCTTTACACGTTGGTGTTTTTAGAGTTCAGTGGTTTGGGAGATATTTGAAAGGCAAATATAAACAATCAAAACCTGAGTAATTTAGAAAGTGACACGTTTGGGGCCACTTTTATCTTTGAGCGATCTTCACCAAACATGTCTCGCTCAAAGCTTGACCATTGTTGCAATTTCTAAAAAAAAAGCAACGTTATTAAGAGGCAAACATGTTGTTGCTTCTATCAGAGGTGCTATCAGAGGCGCTACAGCACATGAGGATGAATTCGAGAAGTTTGAGATAAGGTGGTGGTTGTTCGTAGTAGTTTTGGCATCTATTGTTTTGGCGAAGACTTATACACATCTAAAATAAATGCATTTCTAAATATGATTGAGTAACATAATTATTTACATCAGTATGAGGAGTGGGGAAATATTGCTTCCATCTTTTAGTTTGCAATAGATGACTCTTGAGTGCAGTTTTGAATTCCTAGCATGAGGGGATGTACAAATGCCTAGTGGTAGAAAGTTTCAATGGAGGTCAAGACTGTAACTTGGTATTCTGGGTGAATATATGAAGTCCTGTTTTGGGGCGGATAGGAATCAGAACAGGAAAGGAAAATGTGGTTTGAATAAAAAAAAAAATCTTTTAAAGTCCAGAAGTGGAAACTAGTTTTGGTTCAGGTCTTGCAGGGGGCCACTGGCAGCAATTTTCAAGAATTTTCAGTCTTTGGATGAATTCTTTAGGTACTGTCCAGTAGTATAATATGGTCTTGTGGTCATTCTATTTTTTATGGCCTACGGATAGCATTTTGACCCTTGGAAACTGTTTTCTCTTGTTTTAGCATTGCAAAGTTGAGGTTCTCGGACAGGAATAAGAGCATTTTAGAATGAGGTAGAATTGGAATGGAAAGCAAAGTCCTTAAGTGTCAAAGGTTTAAAATGGCCTTCCAATATGGGCGACGTTACTTAGGCAATGGTTAATAGAAGGTGTTATGGGAGGTGAGCCTACAAAGTGACCTGAAGAACAAGTGGGGTACCTACTGTTAAGGCAAGGGCCTGTCAGGCATCAAATACTGGTGGGTACAAGCATGAGGAATGTGTTCAGGGGTCCATAAGAAGAAAGAGGTGTTATGAACACACTTCCTTGATGGACGTGGTGCAGTCATGCCCCTGTAAAATTAATTCTTTCAGCAGAGCATATCAGCTTTGTACAGGTATTTTCATATTGCAGATGAATATTCCTAAAACACTAGCTTGTTTTCCTCATTAAAGTGTGTGAGTGGTCATTTTTAATAAGATTTACAGACCCCAACGTGTAAATGAGTTCCACTGAGATTCACTGTGTGCAAATATATCATATGTAGATATTCTGAATATATGGCACAGGTCCGGCTCTCCTGGGCCTATGCCAGACTGACACCCCTGGTCTACGCATTTGCTAATTGACGATACGCTGTGGACCTGTGCACGCGCTCCTCGGAGCGCGCGCGGCATCCGCAGGGGTGGCGGCTCTCTGCAGAGCTCCCGTTTCCCACGCGCCAGTCAGCCAGCCTCGCCATCGTCAGCAGCTCGTATCATTTCAGTCGCATGCAGATTTTATTTACCGACATTATAAATACACTTCTCACCTAGCTTTCGCTGACTGCGAAGAAGAAAGAGAAACCGCGCAGGGGCTTGCTCTCAAATGTGTGTTTTGGTAAAGGTTGAGTTCTTGTTTTTCCTGTTCACAGTGAAAACCACTTTCAATGAATATATATTTCCAATGACTGCATTTATGTGTGTTAATCTCTGCTGTGCCCAAACGTATATTGAAATCCTTCCAGACAAGCACGCTTTTACAGAACAAACCTTTCAAAGGACTAGAAATGCGCGAGCTAAAATCAATATAGCAGTCGCAGAGAGCCAGCCGCAAGAGAGCTGCAATTTCAAATGCTTTAAACTACTGGAAATGTTATTTTGAAGGCATGTATTTAATAATGGCATTTCTCCTAATCAGATGTTTGGAGTGGATTTATAGAATTCGCTTTGGTGAAGACTTGCACACATCTAAAATAATCACTCAGGTGTGAAATATAATTATTTCTATCAGTATAAGGAGTGAGGCAGTGTCGCTTCCATCTTTCAATAGGTGCAGGTTTGAATTCCTAAAGTGATGGGTGGTCCAAATGCCTGGTGGTCGAGAGTTCCAGTAAAGAGAACCACACCGGCTAAATATATTGTAACTAGATATTCTAGGTGAATCTAAGAAGTCCTGTTTGGGAGACGATAAGAACCAGAAAAGGAAAGGGAAAATGTGGTTTGAATTTAAAAAAAAATGTCTTCTAAAGTCCAGAGGTGGAAACTGATTTTAGTTCAGTCCTTGCAGAGGGACCGCTGGGAGCAATGGTTTCTACCGGATTCATTTATTAGTATCTGGGCTTTAGGGCATCTACCTGCCGCCTAGCGCGTAGCGCTTTTCCACTGCTGCCTTAGTATCACTGTATCGTAGCGCTTGATTGGCATTATAGCCCCTCGACCCTCGCAGCATTTGTTTGTTGCCATTTTGTTTAACTTCTTGCTGGCCCCTCCCAGACCCTCCCTCCACCTCGCTCCCGCCTCCCAGCTGCCCCTCCCACCCACAGAGACTAGGAGCTGCCCTCGCCCTCGTGCAAGCTGTGACCGTCCTGCCTTCATCTAGAACGGTTGCTCCCCCCACCTCCTCTCTGCTGGTATAGTGCTGATTGATATTGTACTCCACGTTACTGCTATTCATTTATGTGTATGTGTATTTGTGTAGCGCTTTGAAGCGCTCGCCACTGCTGGGCATCACATAGCATTTTTGATAAGTTTTGCTTGTGTGATTTAATCTGCCTACCTGCCGCCTAGCACGTAGCGCTTTTCCACTGCTGCCTTAGTATCACTGTATCGTAGCGCTTGATTGGCATTATAGCCCCTCGACCCTCGCAGCATTTGTTTGTTGCCATTTTGTTTAACTTCTTGCTGGCCCCTGCCAGACCCTCCCTCCACCTCGCTCCCGCCTCCCAGCTGACCCTCCCACGCTCCGCCCCCTCCACCATCCATTTATGGCCAATGCCCCCACGCGCAGCGTCCACGCGCTACGGCCGCGCCGAAGGTGCGCCAAAGGTAAGCCCGTCTACGCCCGTCCGCGCCTGGACCGCGCCCAGCGCCAGAACCCCTGGTTCCCGTAATACCCAGCCCACTCGCATCACTTACGATGCTGCCTCCCTCTTAGCCCTGAACTCCGGCCGCTCCCTCAACTGCGTCCAAGCCGCTCCTGGACACACCCATGGTCCCTTCTCATGCAACTCCTGCAAGTTCGACGGCACCAATACCAACTCCTCATCCACCAACGCAACACAGAGATCCGACACCAACCACCTAAAATGCATCCTGCTCAACACCCGCTCAATCCACAGACATGCCATCGACCTTTGGAATCTACTAGACACCATCTCACCAGACGCCGCCTTCCTTACAGAAACATGGATGAACGCCTCATCAGCCCCAGACATCACCATTGCTATCCCAGAAGGATACAAGATCATCCGCAAGGACCGCGTCAAGCATACAGGAGGAGGCATCGCCATCGTCCACAAGAATTCCATTCACATCTCAACCAGCTCAGATGACAACCCTGCCAGCGCCGAGCAACTTCACTTCCAGATCCACACCGACCACAAAACCACACTCAGAGGCACCCTTCTCTACCGGCCCCCGGGCCCCCGGGCGCAATTCAATGACGATATCGCTGACTTCATCACCCCACACGCCCTCCCCTCCGAAGACTACATCCTATTGGGAGACCTCAATTTTCACCTGGAAAAGAGCAATGACAACAGCGCCACCACCCTTCTGGACAACCTCGCAAACCTCGGACTTAAACAACTTGTCACTTCCCCCACCCACATTGCAGGTCACACACTCGACCCTATCTTCACCTCCAGCAAATACGTCTCTTTCAGCCACACCACAGCTCTTCATTGGACGGACCACAGCTGCGTTCACTTTTTCTACAATAAGCCCACAATCCACTACCACCCTCAACCCTCCCTGCGTAGAAATTGGAACAAACTCACCATCGACCAGATCTCTTCATCGCTCCTCCAAATCCCTCCTGCCCACTCCTCAAACCCCGACCAAGCAGCCATTAACTTCACCCAATGGCTATCCAAAAGCGCCCACATCCTAGCACCGTTGAAAAAACATCAAAACAAACTAAGCAGCAAGAAGGCCTCCTGGTTCAACGATGATCTTAAGAAATCCAAGAAACTCTGCCGCTCCCTCGAGAAAGCATGGAAAAAAGACCCAAACTCCAACACCAGAGACGCCTTCAAAAACGCCACCCGCATACACCACCAACTAATCCGGTCCGCCAAGAAAGCCGCCTTCAAAGACCGACTAGATAACAACGCCCACAATAGCAAGGAGTTATTCAACATCGTCAAAGAATTTACCAACCCATCAGCAAACTCCAACGACATCACCCCCTCTCAAGCCCTCTGCGACTCCCTAGCCTCCTTCTTCCACAACAAAATTGCAGACATCCACAACAGCTTCGACAACCGACCCGAAGACCAACCCACCCAACCTTCTGCAGGACCTTCTCCCCCCTTGAACATCCTTAACAACTGGAACCCAATCTCCACTGAGGACACCATCCGCCTGATGAACTCCATCCACTCAGGATCCCCAACTGACCCATGCTCTCACCACATCTTCAACAAAGCAGACTCCATCATAGCACCACGCCTCCGAGACGTCATCAACTGCTCCCTCAACTCCGCCACCTTCCCGGAAAGCTGGAAACACGCAGAACTCAGCGCCCTTCTGAAAAAACCCACAGCTGACCCCACCGAACTCAAAAACTACCGCCCCATCTCGCTCCTTCCTTTCCCGGCCAAAGTCATCGAAAAAGCTGTCAACAACCAGCCTGCCGCCTTTCTTGAAAGCAACAAATCCCTCGACCCCTCACAGTCCGGATTCCGAGCCAAACACAGTACTGAGACCGCACTCATCGCAGCAACAGACGACATTCGAACCCTACTGTACAATGGAGAAACAGTCGCCCTCATCCTCCTTGACCTCTCCGCAGCCTTCGACACAGTCTGCCACAGCACCCTATTACAGCGCCTCAGTAACATCGGAATCCAAGGAAAAGCACTGGAATGGATCACCTCATTCCTCACCGGAAGAACTCAGAGAGTCCGGCTCCCTCCATTCAAATCAGAGGCCTCTGAAGTCATCTGCGGCGTGCCGCAAGGATCGTCACTCAGCCCCACCCTCTTCAACGTATACATGAACCCCCTCGCAGCCATCGTTCGTCAACACAATCTCAACATCATCTCCTACGCTGACGACACCCAACTGATCCTCTCACTCACCAAGAACCCCAACACCGCCAAAAACAACTTACACGAAGGAATGAAAGAAGTAGCCGAGTGGATGAAACACAGCCGTCTGAAACTGAATTCAGACAAAACAGAAGTCCTAATCTTAGGTACCTCCCCCTCCGCCTGGGACGACTCTTGGTGGCCAGAGGCCCTTGGAAAAGCACCCATCCCGACGGACCACGCACGGAACCTGGGCGTCATCCTGGACTCCTCACTCTCAATGACCAGACAAGTCAACGCTGTCTCATCATCCTGCTTCAACATTCTTCGCATGCTCTAAAAAACATTCCGCTGGATCCCCACCGAAACTAGAAAATCGGTCACTCACGCACTTGTCACGAGTCGCCTGGACTACGGAAACACCCTATACGCCGGTTCCACCGCAAAACTTCAGAAAAAACTCCAACGCATCCAGAACGCCTCAGCCAGGCTCATACTTGATATCCCGCTTAAAGAACACATCTCTGGTCACCTGAAAAACCTCCACTGGCTCCCCGTAAATAAGAGAATTACCTTCCGCCTATTAACCCACGCACACAAAGCACTTTACGAACTTGGACCCGAATGCCTCAACACACGACTGTCCTTCTACACCCCCTCCCGTCAACTACGATCCTCCAACCAAGCCCTGGCCACTGTTCCCCGCATCAACAAAGCCACCATGGGAGGTAGATCCTTCTCCTACCTGGCAGCCAAAACCTGGAACTCTCTTCCCACTCACCTTCGGCTTACTCAGAACCACCTAGCATTCAGAAAGCAACTTAAAACTTGGATATTCGATAAGTAATTTTCCCCCTTCCTCAAGCGCCTTGAGACCCTGTGGGTATGTAGCGCGCTATATAAATTTCTGACTTGACTTGACTTGACTAAATATCATACTTTCAGCAGCAACACTTATCCAACTGTATCAGCACCAAGACCACTCCCACGCCTGTTTCCAAGGGTCTGGATCTTGGCTGTGAACAACTCTGTGCCGCCAACCCAATTCACAAGAAACCACGCCCGCTCCCACGTCACCTCCTGAAAACGTTTTTCTAACCTTCCATCAACAGAAGAGGGGCTCAGAACTAGGAAGTGTCCGGAAAGATCGAGAGAGAGTGGTGCTTGTCACATAAACACAAATTACATGGAAATGGACACTGTAAAACGTCTTTCTAATAGCAGGAGAGGAGTGTATACTGGTTATTAGCCCCACACGGGGATGAACTGACCTTTCTCTGGAATTCTACGATGCTTAGTCAGCCATTTACCTAGAAGCTAGATTAGTTTACAGATCATTGCGCAATACATGAGAGTTTGGCGATTTTTAAGAGCCTGTTTTATTCATACAAATGCTGTGCTCATAACTTTTTTGTTTACTTAATCTGAGGATTCATAATGTGCATAGGTAATTCTCTGAGAGGATTATCAGATCTACATGAACTAACAGCCTTGGGGTGATGTCTGGTATTGCTGTTTCATTCAATGCGTCTATTACATCAACCAAGGCTATAACTTTAAAAATGCGTCCTGGAAGTATTCACACTTGCATAATGAACACTGGCAAAGACAATACTGGTTCTAAATGAAGGTTTTCTTCTTTAATTTAATTTAATTTAAAAGAATTTATAAAGCGCACGTATACCATGCGGTTTCTTGGCGCTGAAGGATACTAATACATAGGGCAGGACAGCGGGTGCCTAAGGCAGAAAGGCTTGCTGAAAAAGAAAAGTTTTGAGGGCCCTACGAAACTCCATGTAGGAGGTAGCCGATCTCATGGCGAGCGGAAGTGTATTCCAAATTAAAGGGGCCAGGACAGAAAATGTTGAGCCTCCCATTCTGCGTTTCTTAAAGCGAGGAACTGAGAGAAGGCATTTAGAAGAGGAGCGCAGCTCTCTGGTAGGATGATAGGCCTGGATTGCAGAAGAGATGAAGGCAGGGGCCGTCCCTGTGCAGGCTTGAAAAGTCATACAGCCCATCTTAAAGAGAGCCCGCTCTTTAATAGGTAGCCAGTGTAGTGCTTTAAGTAAAGGGGTGGCATGATGGAATTTGGGTAGGCCATAGATCAAGCGGGCGGCCTGATTCTGCACTAGCTGGAGGCGTTGAAGGGCATAAGCGGGAACACCGTTATACATGATGTTCCCGTAGTCCAGCAGCGATGAAACCATTGCCATAAGGATCAGTTTAAGGGCCGGGAGAGAAAAGAACCTAGATATCTTCCGGACAGTGCGAAGGATAAAGAAACAGGAGGAAACAACAGAACTAATCTGGGAGTGAAGTGTGAGATGATGATTTAATGTAATACCTAGTGTTTTGACTGAGACTGAGGGGGAGGGAGGGGGACCGAGAGAGGAAGGCCAGAAAGAGGGGAACCAGGGGCTGCCGCTGCCACCGGTCAAAACTAACTCAGTCTTATCCGGGTTGAGTTTGAGTTGGTTATGGTTCATCCAATCCCGGATAAACAGCATGACTGATTGGAAACTGTGGATACCAACTGATGAGGAGGAAAGATTAAAGACAAGCTGGAGGTCATCGGCGTAGTTATACACCGTGACCTCCATCTGTTGTAGTGCAAAAATAAGAGGGAAGATATACAAATTAAACAATAAAGGGGAAAGAGAGGACCCTTTGATTGGTGAGTTTGTGTGAATGGTTGTGAGGATGAATAAATGCTGCAAGGAGCCAATAGTTGTTTTAATAGATGGATGATTGGCAACATGAATGTATAAGTCAATGTGTGTGTAAATGTTGCGATTAATAAGTGCATGGATGGATGAAAAGGTCAGTGCATGAAGTGATTACTGAAGTATATTGATTCATGGAGAAATAGGAGAGAGGTTTTCCAATAACACATTATTATGCAATAGGTCTTTGCTCCTCAATGTGTCAAATATGTTTATAACTCACCATCCACTCCTTTATTCCCATACTACAAGTATGTCAAGAATTGCAACCATCTTGGCTAGGCCAGAATTAGCCGATACCCACTTTACGCCAATAATTAACACAGCGATGTCAGGGATTGCTTGAAGCCAGAGGTAGATATCACCATGCAGTGGATGGACTTGATATGTTCAGAATTTTCATCATTATGAATAAATGAATGAACAGACATTAATAAAGCGCATGGCTATTCAGCAGAGCTCCCTGTGACTATTAGGCAGCTCCCCACGCTCCCCCACGCCACTTAGTTGCACAAAAAGTCATATCTTGAGTTGTTTCCTGAAAACAGCCAGTTCGGTCGTTGGTCTGAGGACCACTGGAATATGGTTCCAGGTTTGGACTCCCAGAAACATAAAAGATCTTCCTCCGGTTCTAATCCGGTGTCTCTTGGGTATGGTGGCCTGGTGATTAAATGAGGACTTCACAGTTCTAGAGGGAGTGTAGTGAAGTATTCTCTTCCTAATGTAACTGGCATCCATGGAATGTAAGACTTTATATGTAAGCACCAAAGCCTTGAATTTGATCCTCTTTCTCACTGGCAACCAGTGAAAAGCACTAAGATGCGAGGACATATGAGTTCTTGGGTTTAAATTGAGGACTAGTTGTGCAGCTGCATTTTGAACTACCTGCAGACGGTTTAGAAGATAATCAGGCAGATCCAAGTACAGAACATTCCCGGAGTCCAGCCTAGAAGTAACCAAGGCCTGGACCACAGTTTTCCTAGTGGTCACAGGTAGGAAAGGTAAAAATGTCCTCAGAGTTCGTAATAGCCTGAAACAGGTAACTACTACCGCTTGGAATTAATGCTTCTTAGAGAGAGAACTGTCAGTATGGATGTCCAGATCTTTTACTGTGTTTTGAGCAGAGGGAGGTGGAAACATATCATGGATGAATGACTGTTCCCTGGAGCAGCCGGTGGTCCTCAGCCACAATGACTTTTCAAGTTACAATGCGGCGGACGGTGGACCACCACTGCTGTGCCACCGTGTAAATGGTGGTCGGAAGACCTACACACTCATAATCAGGCCCCAAGTCCTCACACTGTCCCAGACTGTGACTTCTAACTCCACAAAATGATGCAATAGAACGGGGTGACCCTCTGCACATCTCAGATGGCACTCCTACTATGAAATATTGAAATATATATGGTGCTTAGAAGATATCCTCTGTGGAAGAGGCCACACTGTTATCTCCCCACCACCAGCACTTTAGCTACTGGACAGACAGTGTGCACTGCGTTGCAGCAGAAGGTGCAGATGGATTCCTTTGCCTTTGGGTGCTCGCCCTTTCCAAAGCACATTTACATATAAAGTGGCAACATTCTGACATTCAAACTGTGCAGGCACTTCAACCACCAAATGGCTGACCTGTGGGCTGACCTAAAAAGTTTATGACACTGCCAACAAAACTAATTCTGAAGGCGCTTGACCTATTGGTCACTTATTGGATATAGTCCTGTGGGCTGACACAGCAGGTAAAATGGAATTCCAACTGAGAAATGAAAGAGGGAGGCCGACTCAAATCCCTTTAAAGTATGTTTCATATATGAAGGAGGCTGGCTCAAATTCCTTTTACGTATTTTGTTTAACACCATGCGCGCTACGCGTTTTCCCGCTGTGCGCTGACTTTTGTGACAGGCGTAACTCATGACGAGCACGTCATGAGCGTCGAAGGGGTTAAATAGAAGAGGCTGACGAACAGCTGAATCTGTCACTAGGCGAGATTTAAAACTGTAACAATGCTCACTTCTTACAGCAACAAATAAACGTCCAGTTCACAAGTGTGTGTTACTCCTGCAAATGAAGAACTAAGTTGTACCTAAATAAAGAGTATGGCTGGCCTAACTACCAGAGAAAGTGTTGTGAATTATGCACTGTCATTCTTCTTTACCCTGCTAACCATTCCCCAGTAGTGTTTTCCACACTCTAGACTTTTCTCTGCATCCTACTCTCCTAAATCCTATTATTTTCTCATTTTTCTGCAATAAAAAAGTTTGAGATAAAGCCTGGTGTATACTGTTTTTCGGATGAATGTTTTAAGTAGAAAGGAGTTATAACTGCCTGTGAGTTTGTATTTTGACTTAAATCTCACAAATGTATTTCTTCCACAACTACAGTGGAAGAAAACAGAGTGTAAAAAAAAGATTAATCGCTAGTATTGCCCACAAGAAACTGCCACACTGCCACATTGAGCTTGGCTTCTCCTTATTTTGTTCATCGAGCTATCACTGTTTCCACTGATAATTGTGTCATTCTGAGCTCAGTCACTAATATTTTCACTTCCAGGGAATTGACTGTCATTTGTCTGACTCAACACCATCCATCCACAAGCCTGGCCAATCGCTATCCCCTTCTACTTTGATTTTTTCATCTCTTTCGGGAAATCGTGTTGCCTGAGTTATGTCAATTATGCCTCTAGTGATGCATTCGGGAGTAGTACGCCTCTCTCTTAATCCAAACAAGGTTTACCCAACCTGTGTTATGTATACCTTACCTAAAGTATGAAGGCCCAAATTAAGACCATATGGTTGATTTCCTATGCCTATGGAACAGAAAAACACACACGATGATGGACGGAATTTTGCACAATGGAAAAACATTCACCCCCAGTCACAGATCTGGGTTTAATCCCTCGTTATTTTGCTCACCAAGCCACCCCAGTTCAGACATGGAAATATGCAACTCAGTCTTGGCCCTGTGCCTCATGGGACCAGTCCAGCCCGAACTGCCAAGTTATGTCTTCCCTGGACCGGAATCAAGCATCCTAGGACCAGTTTCTGGCTATCAGCCGTCTTCAGCCAGGATAGCTTGACTCCAGTGGTGTGGAGAGCATGGGACTCACGTCTGAGCATACCCATCCCACTCGGGGTGACAAATGAAAAAACAACAGTTGATGGACAGAATGCAGAACAATGTCATACGTTCAACCCAGTACAGAGATCTGGGCCTAAATCCATCGTTTTATTGCACTCCACAACACCCCAGTTCAGACATGGCCATATGCAAATCAGCCTTGACCCTGTGCCTCATGGGAACAGTCCAGCCCGAACTGCCAAGCCATGTCTTTCCTGGACCAGAATCAAGCATCCTAGGACCGGTTTCTGGCTATCAGCCGTCTTCAGCCAGGATAGCTTGACTCCAGTGGCGTAGTGAGCACAGGACCCACGTCTGGGCACAGAAGCTTGCACTAGGTTCAGAATTATGAGTTTGTGATAATTATCATGCCCCAGCTGTTTCCCCTGATATTTCCCTTGTGTAACGTGGAAAAATATATCAGGGAAGACACTTAAATATTGGCAAAACCTGGATGTTAGGGCTCCCTGTGAAAGAATACCGAATACTTGAAATAACGATTGAGAGTCTTGCATGCTGGATCTTATTGTCTATTTACATAGGCAGGCAGGAATAATTTCCTATTGCATGCAGTCCTTTATCAGGGGAGTGGCAGCGTTGGCCACCTTTGACATTCGGGATGCTCCAAACTAAACACCCCCTGTAGTTTTATGGTAAAAAATGGTTGCTCTTGTATTTATTGGGCATGTTGCCCCAGAAACACGGAATTTTATGCATGAAGGCACGTGCAAGAGAATGGTAAAAATGTTCCTGCGTAACGTGTAGAAAGATGGAGTTTGGATGAAATACGTGTGAGGTGTTAAAACACAGTGGCTTTTTCACAAAGATATTTCCAGGCATCAGTGTGACTCATGCATGGAAATTTCATGGAAACCACACTGACAAAATCAGAATTAAAAGCCACTATAAGTAGGATAGTGCGCAATGCTGGCAACTCCTGCATATGTTATACAATCATAGGTTAGGACTTAAATCATAGTAGTGGTTTGTCTGAAGCCAGAGGAGTGGTCAGAGAAATGCAACATGGAGTACACGAACACAGAAGTAAATTTGTAGCTATTCCTAAATATTTTGAAGTACAGTACTTTTCGCACACTTATCAGCATATCCAAGTGAATCCAAAAATGGCCTACCGTAAAGCATCGAGTAAGCGTAGGAGTGTACGTGCATTAGTGTGTCTGTTTTTGTGCAATAGGAAAGGGAGGCAATGAAGACAATAAAAGTGTACTCGTATAAACACTGGAAAAAGACACCAACTGCAGGCTGAGTACGTCACATAGATTTATGCAAGGAGACCTCAATGTGCAATGTTGGAAGGAGGATTATTAGTAAGGGTAAGTATGCACCTACCACTACACTAGCAATAAGGATGTGGCCTAACGGCAGTCAACCTCGAAGCTGGGGAACCAGGTTGGAGTATTGGCAGCAACGCACAAAATCTTGTGATTGTGGACAAATCACGTAATCTCCCTGTGTGTAACAAAAAAACATGAACAAGTCTGTTTGTAATGCAACTGGTGTTCATGTAAAGCTCTCTGATACCTGATACTTTTGGGTTGAGTTCGCCGTAGCTAGGGGGGGTGAGGGGGGCGGTACGCCCCAGGCGGCAGTATTTTTGGGGCTGCGGCCGCACGGCACTGGTGGCTCGGCCGTTGCGGCTGCGTTTATAATTTATGTGGGACACTTTCACTGACACTACTATCAATTACAGTAGTGTCAGTGTCCATGAATAAATTATAAACGCTGTCGCAAGGGGCCACCAGTGCCGTGCCGTCAGCCCATTTGCAGTGCGCGGGACATTTAATCCTGGAGCAGTGAGCACCAAAGAAGACGTCATCACTAACCATCCCGGTTTCTTTTGAAGCTCTTCGTCGTCGTCGCTGTTTTCATCAAGGCGCGCGCGCTTCCTGATTACGTGCAGGGTAATTGGCCTCCTAGGCTGCAAGGCAGGAGGGCTATCAGGAGGTAGGCGGCAGGTTTGATTTTCCTAGCTGGCAGACTTGCGTTGGACAACACTGTGAGGTAGGATTGTAGTTCTAAAATCGGAGTCGGCTCATGTTTATCGGCCCACACACACTCGCATTCACCTGCCCAGACTTTCGCATCATGTTGGCCCAGCGGGGCACACTCAACCGCCCCTCGTTTGTTTATTTATTTATTTACTATTTTATTTATGCGTTTTTATATAGCGCGGACTTTACCCGAAGGCGTCAGTGCGCTTCACAATAGGAACAGTAATGATACGAGGAGAAAAATACAAGTGAACAAATTACAAAAGCAAACGTTCAGTTACATGAGGTAAACGTGACAATTGTGAGCAAACAAAATACATGAGGTAGCAAACCGTGCATTACAGGAGGAACAAGTGACAAGTGTGCAGGTTACAAAAGAAAACAAAGTACAATTAGAGGTATAATACTGCAATATATGCTAGACACTCAGGCACAAGAACAAACGTTATGTAGGCAATTGTGGCACTTGTGCTTGTATATAACGCAAACAAAATGTAAGAGGTAGCAAACAGTGTGTTACAAGAGAAAAGTGGCGTGTGCATGTTACAAAAGAGTACCAAACACAGGTAAAAGGGAAATATTGCAATAAATGGCAAACACTCCAACCACAAGAACACACTGGGAAGGCACCTCCATAGTTATGGAGAATAGAATTTTCAGTAATGGGAGGTCTTCCTTCATATAATAGAGAGGGCGTGAATTAATTTTTGAGGTGTCTTTGGATGATTCATTGACTCCCTTTGTTGGAGGCTCGCGGATCACGCCGGGCGGTCATTCTGTGGACTTGTTCCTGAAATTCGTGCCTTCGTGCATCTAAGAAAAGGTGTTGAGAAAAAATGTAGTGCTTTCGGACCATCATTCATTCTCATTCTGTCCCGCCTGGTTATGTTGCACCCTGACCGTTTGAATTTGCACTTGCATATTACGAAAACTAAGAAGCCTCCTGGAAAAATCGAGTTGTATTCCGTGCTTAAGCAGGAGTCATCTTTATACAACACCAAATGGTGAATAATTATGCATGGGGCATTGTTTCATTTTTTTTCTCGTTTTGTTGTCAACAAAAGGGTGCATATACTACCAAAGTATATTCATCATTTATATTTTGAATTGAGATTGTGAGGGTTCTGCATCATCAGGTTTAAGGTAATAGTTAATTGTTTATTTAGGCAGCAATCACTGCGTTTTGGACTGTTTACAGTTTTTATTATCGCTTTCTCTTTGCATTGTGCATTGTAATATAAGGTATTGCCATGTGGTATAGAACTTTAAAATAAATACACTTATTTTATTAGTTTTAATATTTATGTTTTTATTGTTTTACTGATATCCGCACCAAGAAAATTACTTCTTGCAAAGCCGCTCAAAAATAGTCAATTGATTGGACTTCCTGTGATGTCATTTCCTATGATTTGACGTGGATGCAAATTAGAAGAGGCCTTCTGCCCGGGGTCCCTAAATACCTAGAGCCGACTTTCCTCAAACACATCGCAGACAGCCAGAAGTGAAACATGTAATGCACAATTTGTAGCATTACCATCTTGCTTAATTGACAGAGAAAAAAAGAACTAGACAGCAGTAGTGCAGGCTTTTCACCCAAATACAGTTGCAGAAGCACAAATGTACAAAGAAAAGCCCACTTTTGGGATCTCCACTGCAAAGAAGATGTATAAAATGTAGGTCTGATTTCACAAAAAAGAGAAGACCCTACTGAGTTCCAGGGAACAGGGTACTGTCGACAAATTGAGTCAAAGGAAAATCCCTGGACTATGTGCTATTTACTCTACAGCCACCGTCTTCATACACATCAATCATTCAAATATCACAGTTGTTATTCAATGTCAAGCCAACACAAAAATATGATGTTTACAGTCTTTATGTTTTATTAAAATCTTTGTATCCAAGGTTAAAAATCAGACCATTGTCTGCAGTAAATAAAAAACAAATTTGTTATACACTTTTATCAACTCTAATACAAAAGTACATATAAATATACAGTTTTACAAATAAAAAGTACAATGATACGAGAAAAAGGGCAAAACAAGGTCACAAAGGTTACACAAATTGTAATCAGTTAGGTTTCACAATTTAAAAAAAAAAATGTAGGTCTGACGTAACCTTCCAGGTGAGTGATATTTATTGTTGGCGTTCCTGGCGCTATTGGGTTGAGCCAACCTCTAGAGTATGAAAGGGCTGGAGGCAGCTGTCCTAGTCGTGCTGGAATAGGCTTTTACCATGTCCTATTCTTGGTTTCTTTGAGGTGTAAT
The DNA here is from genome assembly GCF_964263255.1 of Lissotriton vulgaris. Classification (NCBI taxonomy): domain Eukaryota; kingdom Metazoa; phylum Chordata; class Amphibia; order Caudata; family Salamandridae; genus Lissotriton; species Lissotriton vulgaris. The sequence goes on along the minus strand of NC_141685.1, from coordinate 1,584,181,867 downwards.
TCCTTTCAGGATAGTAGGTGGCGTTTGTTGTTTGGAGACAGAGGTTCAGTTAGTACTGCAGTCATAGCCTTTTGCCATGTCATATTCTTTGTTTCTTTCAGGTGTGACTCCCATCTAGTTGGCAGGCGGTGTGTGTGTCCTGTTGTTTTGTCCACAAAAGGCTGATGAGGGCATAGTGTGAAGTCTTTAGTTCCTTGTGTCTTAGTGTTTCATCTCTGGGCAGGAGAATCCCAGGATTTAAATAAGGGAGTGAAACCACAAATCTGTGTTGCAGGACTTTTCACTGAACCTAGGCAACAGAAATAATGCAGGGTGTAACCTTGGACCGTGTCATGTATGTGCATGTAACTTGCATGATCGAGGTAACTATTAGCGGCGATACTACGTGTCTCTTGGACCTCTTTCAAGTGCTTGTCATCCTTTCTCCCCCCTCCCTCCAGGGGCGGCAATCTGAGGGATAGCCCTGGGCGCCACAAGCTCTAGCTACGCCCCTGGCGCTAAATAAAAAAAAATGCAATATAAGGTCTGGTCAAGGTCTCAATACATTAGCACCTGCCTCAACCCTTGGTAGCTTGAAGGCTTAACTCAGGAGACAGATATGTAAAGGATTTAAAAACACCAATACATTAAATAGGTAAGACACAATACACAATAAAAATCCTATACTAATTTATAAAAATAGGAACTCTTTTAAAATGTAAAATGACACCAAAATGACAAAAATCCAGTATAGGAAACCAGAGACATGAATTTTTAAAAATGAAATACTTTCTAGTGCTTAGAAACATATAGCACCAACTTGGGACATCTGGTCACACTTGACCAGGACAAAGTTAAAGTTTGAGGACAACCACAATGGAGCCCTGGTCGGATACACTAACCTTCTCACTTGGAAACCTTTTCTGGAGGATTTTCTCTCGACAGCTAGCAAGGAACTTCACCAGGATGGATTTGCAGCTAGTTCGCCGGCTTGGTTGAGTGAGTCAACTCCTGGAAGTATTACGCTCTGGTTCTTTCAGTGAGACAAACCTGAAATCCAGGCCGGGTCGGGGTTGATGGTAGTCGGCTTGACTCTCGACGTTGGGTCATTCCAGTTATGGAGCTTTTTCTAGAATTTGTTCCAAACTTCTCCAAACTTCCGGCACTTCTTCCTGAAGTTCCTCTTGTGGTTTCAAAGAGCCCCAAACACAAGTCCCAGGGTCTAGTTGCCCCTTAGATGGTCATTTGGAAGTTTGGGGCTACAATTCCCACAATGCACATGGTAAAATCCTTAAAAGTCTACTGGACGCACTTCAGGCTGGGGAATTTTGAGGGGGATGGTGCAGGGAAACTCTGGGGTGACCAGCAAGAGGACAGCTCTGTCCTATGAGGTGCAGGGAGCCACCCAAAAGTGTGACAGCTTCCTCCAGAGTGTGGCATATTATTGCCCAACAAAGCACTGCACTTTAAAATTCAAGATGAAGATTTTTTCTCCTCTGGAGTAAGAGCTGGACAAACCAACCTACTGGTGTGGCTCATTTCTATTAATACTCCCCCTCCAGACCTTCTGCAAATTACATTCCTGGGCCTGCCATCTGGCTGGGGATACAGGAAGAGGGGGTAGGCCTGGCTGGCATTCGTTACTGCTCTTCTCTCTTTGAAGCCCAGTTTGATTTACTCAGCCCCCGACCTAGTCTGTTCTCTGCAGCTGCAGAGCACCCCCATCTGATCACCTCTGGTCCATGCAGTCCACTTATCATCTCATCAAAGCAGCTTGGCTAAGTCTGTTAAGGCTGACCAACCAGGAGAGGCTGCTAGAAGGCTGGATTGTGGATCACAGAAAAAAAATGTATATAACTTATTTTCTGTATTAGTTACAATAAACTCAACAGTGGCAAGTTGTTGGATGTATCATTGACAATCTTCTAAGTGCTTGAATGACATTTTTTGCCCCTTCCTAGCAATATTTAGACTTAAATAAAAGATTCCACTGTTAGCCTATGGAGCAAATTATCTACAATGGGGAAAAGAACATTTGCATTTTTTCCCCTCACCAGGGCATCTAAAACATCTTTTAGAATGTTCCTACTGATAGTTACATGGAGCCCCAAACCTGGAGCACCTAGGGACGACCTTGAGGGTGACGTATATGTAAAAATAAAGTAGATTACCACTTTGAACTTTTATTTCATAAGTCGCATTTCCATATATTTTACTTTTAAAGACAGTCTGTAAGGCATGGCTTCCCTTAATAATGACAACAGGTAACACAGTAGTTCACACTCCCATGCAAGAAATCTAATAGGCCTCTAAACACCCCTGACCTATTATATACTAGGGAATTATAGGTAGCTTGAATCCCCTTTGCCTTATTATATGCTAGGGTCTTACAGGGGTCTGTTATTGCCAATTGGAATCATACCTAATCACCATATACCTTTTTCATCAGAGTACTGTGCCCTGGGCCTGGTTAGCAGAGCCCAGACCACAGCCAGAGTCAGTTACTAGCAGTATCAGCAGTATCAGTCAAAGAATGGGGGTGAATAGGGCAAAAGGCATTACTTTTTTATATACAATATATATGAAGACTATACATGTGCAAATGTGTACGTTATGTAATGAGCTATCCTGGGACTGAGCAGGTGTGCGTGCCTAGCCCTGACTATGGTAGGCTGGTGAATTGAAAAGCCAGCCTTCAGCTTCTTGCGGAATTCAAGAAGATAGTAGGAGGCTTTGATAGGGAGTGGGAGGTCGTTCCACACTTTAGTAGCGATGTATGAGAACACACGTACTCATGATCTCTTTCTGTCTATGCGTGGGCTGTGTGCGAGTAGGATTCCTGCATAGCCTATGCATGCATACGACAGATTTGTACCTGTCTCCTTCTCAGACTTTGTGAGTCACAAATATAGTTGAATGAATATAGACTTGACTTTAATATCTATTATATTTATAGAACACACCTTCTGTGAAGCTGAAAGGCAATCCACCTTGCATCAGGGAATTTACAGATTTTCTGTTTTGAACTCAATAGTCTACAGAGTTCCAAAGACAGATTGATTGGCTGGCTAAATGTCACTGCAAATATCATAGGCACAAAAACCTTTTTTATTATTTCAAAGCGATGGGTCAAGCCCCTGGGGTGCTAAACACTCTCGCAGTGCAACAGCAGTTGATGGTCTATCTGTTGTTTGATGTAATGCTATCAAAAGGTGAACTTTCCATGGGCAGGAATAGGTTCTGTTTGATCAATAACTCCTGCCAAAATATTTGCTGCCACACATAAAGAGAGTTGTGCTCTTGGTGGAGGCGCCTCATATTAAAAACCAACCTTTGAATGTTTGCGGTATATTTTTGTGTACCCTTTCTTCAGTCTTTCTTGTTCTGAATGTAGCTCCTGCCAAAATGTGCATGCAACAACACTTTGTCAAGGAGAAGGAAAGGACTGCTCGCTGGCGGTAATTACACTTGTAGGAAAAAACGTATTACTTGTGTATGTTTTGATTGTGTATAGCATCAGAGTTTAGCCTTCTCATGATCAATAACGTTTAATTGATAAACTAGCAATGACCAGCACGTTGTGGTTTATGAGATTTTTCAATGTGTTTGTATTTTTTTTGTACATAAATCTTTTGTACAATTGTATAGGCCGATCAGAATAAAAAAAAATGATATAACATATTGTAGCCACGACCAGACTGGGAACCGAAATCGGCCCTGGAGGTGGGGGTGGGGGAGGTGAGGCGGATTATTAGAGGAAAGCACCACTCCTGTCTCCCTGCAGCCACTTTTGTTACAGGGTGCCGATATTGTAGCTATGCTGCAAAACTGGCCCCAGTAACAAAAACAGACCCAAGGGGTCCAAAACTAGCCCCCACTCCGGCAGCCCACTTGGGAAATGCCCGGTGCCCCCTACAGTCAGTCCTGCCCTGATTGTAGCTTGACCATACCTTAAGTTAGTGGTCTTTAAACTTTGGGGCATGCTCCTTGGGGGGCGTGAAGTCATCTGAGGGGGTAGCACAGCTCCACATACCCCTAGTGGTGCACGAGTCTCAAAAGAAACTCACTCCAGTGTTCTTCAAAATATTTTGTGCCTTTTCCCCTTGTTTTGAATTTTGTGGCCTAATTTTTAAAGGCAGTTTGCTTTCTACTGCAAATGCTCCTTTTAGACCATTGCTGGAACACTGGAAACGAGGACAGCAGGACCGACATGGGATATGGAAGCAGCCAGAGTAAACAGTTGAAAATAGCCCCTGTCTCTTTCCAATGTCTCTCTCCATCATTTTGTACCCTTTGTACCTGCTGCTGTAAACCTGGTTATAGAAGACATAGGCAATATCAGTTGACCTACAAAAACTGGGTCCCAGTGTCCCCCACAGAACTCCCTCCTCCTGGAGCAAGGAAATGACTGATGGAATAGAAAGCTAATTAGACCCTGCCCATGGGGCTGTGAAAAGGGTCCTGTGATGAGGAAAAGGCCTCAGGGGAAGCCTAGGGGAACATGAAAGTGAGGGCAGGCAAGAGAACCTAGCCTGTACGAATGATGTAAGTGGTTTACTTTTCACACATTTTAAGGTGTTACTTTTTTAGAACTTTAGGAATAGAGCATAAACCATTCAAGTTAAACAATTACAACAATTTTGTTAAGGGCTTTTTCTGATTTTCTTTCTTGAGTTTACCTGAAAAAGCAGTTTTATTCGAAGCATGATAACTATTTGCTAATAATTCTGACTAGAACTAATTGTAGAATAGGATAATATCTACCAGATAAAAAAGTATTTAACTTAATGGCAAATAAAACACAAGCCAAGTTAAAAAAATGTTTGCTTTCATTCACATGAGTCTTCATCTCACTGTGACATGCTACCTTCACCTGACAACAACACTACACCCTCCTCCTTCCCCCACTTCATCTAATCCTCACCCGCAGGCCTTACAATGTTCTCTCATTCGTCTTCAAAACGCTGGACAAGGGTATTTTCGTCTCCCAAATACTTGCAACACATGTTGTTAGGCAGGACACGGCGATACAAAGAAGTGAAAAAGCAGGAGCATATCCCCTTTTCTGTTCTCCCACTTCTCCAGTATACCCCAATCCCCACCTCCAATATTTTCAATTAGCTCCGCAGCGGGAGCCAATACACCCAAAATCTCCTGCTGCCTGACAGACGGTGAACCCTGGGATTAGTGTTTCATCACCTGTAAACTCTGGTTTTACTGTCTACAGGTCCTGTAAGGCAGTGGTGGGTATTGGAGGGGCCTATGACCCCATCATACCCTAATATCCATTAAGAACTCAATATACTTCCCTTGAATTGACAGGACTTCTACTGCTGTCATACTTGGCCACAGGAAACCACCCTAAACTCAAAGGCTGTGTGATCCTCGTCTCAGCGCAGCCATAGGATGCTGGCTGTGCCCACATGATGACATTTTCTCACTTCAACACAACTAGAGAAAGCAAAGCTTGGTCCAGAGATTGACGGATCCTCATCTCAACACAATTATAAATTCGCTCATGTTTAGTAGCATACTTACCCATGTCTCGATCAACCCCTTTGAGGTTTTGAGTGGGGCCGGACTCCAAAATGTTTTCCTCGGGGGCTGGGGGGGCATGTAACAAAGCTTGAAAACCACTGCCTTAAGTTATGAGAATTGTCTGATGAAGCTCATCTCTTGCCAGAATTCTCTTGAGATGTTGCAGATAGTCCACCATAGACACTTTACATGTTCCTTAAGTGAGCAATCCATCATATTGTGCCAACCCTCTCTTACAGTCGGTATATCTTCAAACAGCATATATTACTTTCCTAATACATTTGATTAGATGTTTCAATGTAAATAATATGTTATTTAGACTATCATGACTATATCATGTAATCAATAATCAGAAGGTAAAGATAAATCACCCAATTGCAACCTGCTCACTTTTGAAACTTCCTTCCCAATAGCAATGTATTATTTGTGTAGAGTTTATTAGTACCAAAGCTTCTGAAGAACATCTGCATTCATGCAGGTAATCCTTGGAGATTCTTTGGATCCCTGCAGGCAAGTTATTCAATTTTAAGATTTAAAGGTAAAATCATTAAGCATAAAAGCTATGCTTCTAAACTCAGAAAAGTTAAAGCATTTTGCATTCACATCAAGGACCTGTTCCATACTGAGTTTAAGATGCTCTCATTAGTTTGTACCACCCTTCTCGACCTAGTATTATCAACTGAAGGTTCAGTATGGCTTTAGGTGATACAATATATTGAGGTCACCTTCTCCTGGTGGACTATTGCATAATGCAAGAGTTTTTGCAGACACAGGTGCATCTTAATATTATTTTTTAAGAACCCCATGTTTCATTAGGTGTTGTGTCTGAGCATATATAAACTTCAAGATCTTCAACCCAGTTTCCGGTTGCAAAATGTGCCAAGGTTTTATTTTGCCACACAAATAATTTGAACAAAAGCAGATAGCCCTCCTCTTCCAGTTGTTTTAGAAAGCTCATCCCACAGTACTCTCTGAAAAAGTGAGGTTTGCCGATTGGCTAAAACTCTTGGACATTAGTTTAGGGAAAATCTTTTACACATCGGTACCCATGTTCTAAAAAAAGGTTAAAAAAAATCTTACCTGTGTTTTCTTTAACATCTTAGTGCTATTGTATTTTCGATCACATCCACCTGTGTTAAATGGGAAGGTTTAGGTCTTACATACTAAAATCAGATCGGCTTGCTTATAAATACCATTCAGTAAGACTTTCATGTTTTTCAGGATTGTTTTTCAAAAATAAAACTGAAACGGGTTAAGTCTCCCAGTGATTTATGATTGTGTTGTAGTCTTCCCACATATAAAACCAGGTATAAAACAATGAATGTTACTGAACCAAAATACACCTTTTAGTTCATTCTTCACTGGGAGAGAAAATCGACTTTATTTTTCTGTTTTCCTCACTCTTCTATCATATTATACTTTTGTGTGTGTGTGAACTTGTGAGAGATTTTAGTATGTCTAAAGGCAGGTTTTGCAACAAGATGTTAATTATATTGCAGAGGAGCCCGAATCCAGCAACAATTATGAGTTTTGAAATTGATGCAGCCTTCTCAACACATCTGTTTTCCACTTGGCACTCGTGCCCAGAAAAAGCAAACAATCTATGCGACAAGTGGCAAAGTGTCATACAAACAGGCATAGCAGGATATTAGACACTTCCAAATTCATTTATGTGAATTAGAAGTGTTAACAAAGGGCACGATTCCAAGTGAAGACCGCTCAAACGACTTTGTCGCCAGTATCCTGCCAATTCTTACTTCAATACAATCTGCAAATTGCTATATCAAGCTTCGAGCTGGAGGCGCTTCAAATAATAAAATAACGTCTTGGGAAAGGCACAACGTGGCACACTGATGATGTGCAATCTTACTAAGTCTGCAAATTAGCAGACAACCACAGCTACCATTCGTCCTCCACGTTGTAGGCTGTGAAGAAGGCAGCGAAGAGTCAGAAAGCTCATTCATTCTGGCATTGACTTTTTGCTTGCATCACTTTAACAATCGCTAGACAGACTAGAAAACTTATCACCCATGAGGTGATGTCTGGCCTGGAAGATCATCCTGGAGGCATGTGTCCCCAGCAATTTAACCCCTTCAACTCTTGTGACGGAACCATTCCGTCATCAGTCACGGTTGAGCTGTGCTGATGACGGAATGGTTCCGTCGTTGACCACACCCAGTTATGGAATGTCCAGCACCGGGGGTAAATTGGGGCAGCACGCAAGGTGTTAAACAAGGTTTCCCTTCCTGCACATAAACAATTGCTCCTACCTGTAGGTGGCCTGAGCTGTCTCAAGGACATTCGTACACAATAATAGCCCTCTTTTTTTGACTGCACACCTGGTTCCAAGTACATTGTTTCTTTTATCAATAATGAAGTGGAAACATTTACAACAGAATACGTACTGAGTCCACCAATGAGAACTACTAATAAAAGCAACTAAACAATACCTTTGTAATTACTGTCTCAATAAGATAGATCTTACACTGGAGGAGTGACAGGATATTGTGATCTGCGGGTGAAAAACTGTTTCTTCTACCATGACGTGAAGCCTTGATATAGATATATTGTATTCTTTGTTAGACTTGGCATCCTTGATATGGTTTCCCCTGTCTTTGGACTTTGTTTTTGCTGGTTTATGTACTCTGGGCACTTTACCAGTGCTGATCTGTGCTAAAGTGAAAGTGTTTCCTGTATAAATTCTAATTCTGATTGGTTCTCCACGATTGGCATATTTGATTTACTGGTAAGTACATAGTAACGTGCAGTATGTGTGCCTGGGGCTGTAAATCAAATGCTACTAGTGGGAATGCTTCACTGGTTGCACCACCCACATGATTAGACCTGCAAACTGATCTTAGGTCTGCCATTGATGTGTCTGTGAATGCAGTTTTAAACTGCCGTTTCGATCTGGCAAGTGCCCTAACACTCTCTTTTACTACATGTAAGAGATCCCTAAGGTAGGCCAAAGGTACCCCCACGGCCAGGGTGCATTGTAGTATTCTACAAGCGTAACTTTCAATTGGGAACAACTAGAGATTTGGAGTTTGGGCTCTCTGAGCTCAGAATTTAAAGACATGTCTTTTAGTCAAGATGTTTTTTTAATTGTATGTTTGAAAATGCTACTCTGAGAAAGTGGCCATGTTTCTTGTTTAACCATCCTGTGACTCTGCATGCCTGTGGAATCAATGTCTAGTTGACAGAGGCCTGTTTGTGCATTCACTCTAGACAGTCACACAAAGGGAGTTGAGGTGTGCCCTGCATATCCTGATGGCCTTTCACCAGGCTGACAGGCCTTTTCTGAGCTAGAGTGGTGGGAGGAGTTGTCACACACACCTGAATAGGGTTCAATGCACTATGAGGGCCTCAGGAAAAATATTGGACTTCCAGCCTTCTCTACACCATCGAAAACAAGCGCTCTGTGTCGTTGGAACGTGCCTGGACTGACTAGCATTCTGCTGGATGAAACTTGGTGTCCCCTTGCAGTCCTTTCACCTTGTTGTCTTAGTTAGTGCTTTGCTCTCCATGCCCACCGTCTGGTCAGCGCTCTCCCTTGTGAATAGTCCACAGGCAGCACCTCTTCACTTGTAAGTGTGTGGAGGGCTGTGCTCCTCTGACCAATGCCGGCAGACTTGTATACCACCATTGGTGCCCCCTCTACTGCCCAGACAACCAGTTCTGAGCTGGGAGCGCATTCTCCTGCAGCAGTAAAGAGTCCGGAGCTAAACAGTGACACAGCATACAGTGCAGTGGCCGGCCTTGCAGATTCAAGGTACGGTGCTCTCTGGCAGGGGGTGCACAGTATCACAAGGCAGCCTCACTACTGTTGTGTATTGACAGACTTGAAGTTGCTTGAACTGGTGACTTATTACCTGTGCTAGATAATGCCTGGTGGGGCCCTAGGTGACTGTTTGTGCAATCCGAGGTGTCTGTATCTATCGGCCAAGCCAATATCCCCAACACTCAAGTGCTCTCCCTGCACTCGCCCATTGGGCTATATACTCCCTAGAGGGAGCACCTGCATTGTTCATGCCGGCATTACTGCATTCGAGCATGATGCGCCCTCTGATAATTACCATAAAGCATCCTAAGATAGGCCTGGCTGCTTGCGCTACCAAGGGGGTGAGCAAGGTCTATCTTGGGTGTGTAACTCCCCTACCCTTACTAGAAGGAAAGGGTGCATACCCCTGCCAACTAGAGACCCCCATTTCTAGCATTCTTGTTCAACTCTATTTAGGTTGAGCTTATTGCACATGGCAACTTGGATACTGAAACGATAAGGAATGGCCAAAATCAGATGAAGAGAATCATACCTTGGGAAATGCAGATATATATATATATACACAAAACCTATAAATCATACAATGTAAGTTACAACAGTTACAACAGATGCTAAAAGAATTACGTATGTATAAAATGAACGGGCAGTCCTCACCACAGAGAAACTCTAGTGCCTATAGGCCACAGGTTTGAATCCCAGCACGGTCAACGAAACTCTCCATCCTTCCATGGTTGGGAAATTGAATAGTATTAAATGTGGTACTCATAACCCCCCGATATTTATAGCACTGAGAAACCTGGATGAAATGCAGTATGAAACTCTTCATAACTACAATGTAGGAAATGTGAATATTAGTCGAGAGGGGTGACAGCCCCACTCAGGTAACAATCACATCCCTCCTCAGGGTGAACCATAAAAGTTACTAAATAAACCTGATCTTAATTAAACCTTTGTTAGCTTGGTACAAAAGTAGTCAGGCTTAACTTAGAGGCAATGTGTAAAGTGTTTATTCATCACTAAAGCAGTAATAAAGTAAAAACATAACACAAGGAAAATATCAAACCAATTTAGAAAATCGAAGGATATTTAATAAATAAAAGGATCCCAAAATTACAAACATCTAATCAGTAGAACCGGATTCATGAGTTTTAAAAGTTTAAGGTAAAAACAGGGCAAAGAGGCACAATGCACCAACTGCAGTATCTCGTTGCGCAAGACCGGGATAAAGTAAAAAGTTCAGGTCGACCGCATTGGCACACCAGTCGGTTATGGGCCCAGGTGCGGTCTGCTGGCAGTGGTACCTTTTGTCCTTGTTTCGGAGTTGCATGGCACTGTGATTCGAGACCCTGCATCGTGCTGCATTGGATCTTTAGAGCCGCCAATCAGGAGCTGCAATGTGCTGCGATGCATGCCCTTACATCGTCCCGCATCAGAATCAGTTAAAGCTACCGATCACGAGTTCAGAGGAGCTGTGGTGTGAGGCCCTGCATTGCTTTGCCTTGTGCTGCATCAGGTCAGGTGAAAACTTCAGCCACTTCAGTTCAATCTGACTCCAGTCAGTGGTCAAAGACTTTAAGGACATCACTTGGGAAGTCAAGACTCACACCTACAGAGGCCAGCAGAGGGAACTACGTAAAGTCCAGTTGGGTCTGGTCAGCTGGACAGCAGAAGAGGCCTCTGGAAGCTTGTGGTGTCCCTGTAACTGAAACAGGAGGTCAGCCAGCTGACCAACGGAGGTACTTCTAGGAATTTGGGTTCCAGGCAAGCAAGTCCAGTTTTCCTTCTTCAGATTGGAATCAAGTCTTTCTCCTGAATTTTCTCTGGTCCAGGAGTGTTCTGATTTCAGTTTCTTTCCAACCAATGTATGGGGGTCACTCCTCTGTCTAACTCTAAAACTGGTTCTGGTCACATCCTCTCTTTCCCTATACCCAAGGCCCTTTTGACCTCTGTGTGGGAGGAATACATAACACACCACAGGAGAGCCATTAACAGTCAGGTAACCCTGGACACTGGTAGAGAGGCACCTTTAAAGTTTAGGCAGACAAATGACAACTTTCTAAAAGTGTCAAATTTCAAAATGGTAACTTAAAATCCGTCTTTACCATTAAAGAGGATTTTATATTATGATTCAAATTAGGGAAGAAGTATTTCTCTATCTGTTCTCATACTGAAGTTATCATGTATTGAAGGTAGTATGGTAACCCAGTGTTAGCTTATGGAACACCAGCCTTGCCTCACTGAAAAAAGACTTTGGAGGGTTTTCACTATCAATACATGTAAATCAGAAGAACACATGTCCTACTTTTTAAATACCATGCACCTTGCCCTGCTTTCGGACCTACCATAGGGATGACTTATAAGTAATAAAAAGGAAGGTTTAGACATTTTACAGAATGAAATGGCAGTTTTAAACTGCAGTACAGGCTACAGTGCCAGGCCTGAGAAATGTTTGACAGTGCTATTTTAGTAAGTGGCACAATAAGTGCTCAGGAGAGGCCCGTGCAGGTAAGAGCGGGGTGGTGGGGTGGGGGATACGAGAGAGGACGACGAGGGAAAATGAAATAAATAATTAAATTTCCCTCGTCGTCATCTGTAGAATTCCCCCCTGCCCACGCACCACTCCTACCTGCACGGGCCGCTCCTGTGAGTGCTACAGCCCACTTGTAGCATTTAATTTACAGGCCCTAGGTACATGTAGTACTACTTACTAGGAAGTTAAAAAGTATGATAATTGTGCCAATTAGGTGTATACTAATTTTGCCATGGTTGGAAGGGAGCGCATAAGAACTTCACCACTGTTTAGTAGGACTAAAGTTTGCAGAGCCATAGAAGCCAAGTAAACGTGTTGCAAAACATGTATTAAAAAATGAGGGTAGTGAAGGCAAAAATATGGGGAAATATGACGCAAAAGATGTTAATTTTGACAATTATTATTTGTTGCACTGCCTGAGGTCAGTAGGTATAAAACACACAATCTTGATATTTATGTGTAGCATGGGCCTTAAAGAGGGCACTGGAAATACGTGCTCATTGTTTATCCCATTCAGAGTGCTGTGTTAACTTGGAAGTCTGGCACAAACTCTGGGGAATATTAGCAAGGGCGTTATCGCCGCTTTAGCGGCACTTTTTGCCGATAAAGCGGCGATTTTATTATCGCCCAATTACCAAGCTGTCACTAACATCAGTTAGCCAAAGCTTCCAGGCGATTGCGACTGGTTTGGGGCCCGCTTTGCACGTCAGCGATATTTATCGCTAATGACATGCAAAGTGGGCGTACCCAAACTGGTAGCGACTGAAAGCAGTCGCTAACACAGCTAGCGCCTATTAGCAACACCTACGACGCGATAAAAAAACGCGCGCTAACCACGATTAGCACAAGGATTTTACACATGGTAAAAACCGGACTTAGCCATAATAGTCAATGGGAGGTGGATTCTAGGGCTAAGTCCCCACCTGCCTAATAGGGAGATTTTCCTTAGCTATTGGATTTTTATCGCTGGAAATCTCACGTTATAGATGGGATTCGCCGCTATCGCAGGATTTTTTATCACCGTCGAGATAAACGTTGGTAATACTGTATTATCTCCGCGACAAAATCCAGCGATAGGAGGCAATAAAAAAAATCACGCTAAGCGCGGTTTGCGATAATTATAGCAAGTTGTTTCTAATATGCCCCTCTGTTTGCACACAATTTCAAACCACTGGTTTGGTGCAAACTGCTCTAGGTCCCTGGTTTTGCCAGCACAATTTCATCTCTGTAGTACCTGGAGAATTTTGCATACTCAAAACAGTGCACACAGGGGAACACCATGAAGTAATGGTGAATTTAAAAACTTTTACAACGTAATTCCCCATTGAGAAGGGGGAAAATCATTGTCCATAACAAAAACTGACCAGATACTAGTCATTAATGGTATTTGCTTGGGGCACTTTTTGCCCCTAATATTTTTGGTACTTGAAATGAAGGCGATAGATGCCTAATTGACCTTTCACAAAAGTTAGCCCCTTATTTAGTTTTCTGCTGAGTGGGACATCCGCTAAAAAGTGACATCTGCCCCGCCTACCATATGTACAGTGCCACTGATCTAATGAAGTGGACAGAACATCTGTCACTTTTTGGTACATGTCTTGGATCCACCCGACTCTAAATAAGCCCCAAAGGCCTCAATCACACCTTTGTTGTAATTGCATCTTAATAAGCACACCCAATTAACGATACATTTGGTATTTATTGGATGCAATAATAAAGGCAATCATGTTTATCTCCCAATCGGGGCATAGCAGGCAGATTGAAATTTCAGCAGCTTTATGGCGTGAAAAATCTGACTGTGGTATTTGACCGATAAATGTATAACTCCAACACCTCTGCAAACAGTGGTTTGAACAGATGTTGGATTGTATGAGACACTTGCAGTCAAGACCTTAATCAAAAAGACATGTAGCTGACCACAGTTACCAGTAGAAGGTGGACGCAGAGCACAGAAATCTTCATGATGAACTTGTCCTGTCTGCTACAGTTGATAAACATGCCCTCCTCTGCTGGCAAAAAATAATACCTGCCCATTAAATGCAGAATTAAATTCTATGATGTGTCTGATAATGCATGAGCAGGGCATTGGTATTCATGCGACCGAAGAAAGGACGGTGTCTGAAGGTTAAGCTTTCTTTAGCTGCAGCGTTCAGTGCTAAATGGTTGAAGGTCTGTTTTGACAGCCGAGTAATGCGCTGTTTGCTCCTTTTGCCATTCAACACGGCGTGGAACTCTTTCTCCGTTGAACAACCAGGCGACCTTGCTCCAGGGAGAGCGAAGCAATGGAAACATGCCCTTGACGTAGACAGGATGGGTTTTACTCAAGGCCGAACAAAGTCAAAAAACAAAACACATGAACTTTCTTGTGTAAGGTGTTTTGCCGGGCGAATTAATCGAAAAAAGAACAGTATATACTGAAACTTGGAAAAAAATTATTTATTGGGTGAAAATAATGCGGCGACTCCCAGCTCCTTCATAGGAGTCAAATAGAGAAATAGTGTTAACCAATGGTATCTGGAAAGGAATTTATTGGTTCTGTAACCTATTTCGAGAGATGTGACTACTTTGTTACTGGAGTGGTCAAGTGACGCATCCACTAATTCATTCACAGTATCATAGTAGGTGTTGTATGCGAAACCTTTTGAACTATTGGCTACCAAATTTCTATTCCATAAGGATCTATTTGGAGAAATCTTTGTAATAGATTGCTTGTTTAATAAAATGAATCTTCACTAAACCAGCCTTAGAACTATATCACCACAACTCCTAACACCACTCGATCCCCAGGGACAAAGCACTCTGCACAAGCGATTCCCTGGACACCGGTCACAAAAACCAGATCAACACAAAAACTACGCTAGAAGGAAGGGTGAAAAGCCTATCAAACTGGGTGTTGGTGTATTCAGTACACTTTGTAGATGAAAGCCTCAGTGCACTTTCCACATTGACCCCACAAGCAGAATCGCAGACTGCAACTTCGGTTTGCCGTCCTCACTCCCTGTGAGCAGCATGACAGTTCTACCCTGGTTCACTCACGACCATGGTGGGAATAGCTTCAAGACCCATTCTACCCATAGAAATGCCTCAGGGATCATAACCATCATTAGATCCTTACGCATGCATTTCACTGCCTCAGACAGCCTGCAAAAATTGAAACATGTGACACCCCAGCACCTCACAATTTCAAAATGCCACACCCATTAGTTTCAAGAGGGTTTAATGCTCAAGTACTCGGGTGCAATATATGGTCCTCAGACATCCATTTGCAAGGATGTTGGGGAACAGCTAAAAAAACACACTTCATACTGTAACAAACCTCACACACATACAAAGCAGAGCACTATAACCTGTCAAGATCTCCTCCTTCTGCAGCCAACCCAGCCAACGCTTCTGGTGCTTCCACACATGTTTTCTGACACACACTCAATTGAAAGCAGAGCCAAACCAAATTACCTGAACACTTGTTGGTTCTAAAGTAGATTACTTGCAAACCACCCTATGAGGCAACCACCACAGGGCAAACCGTGCAAGATCCTGATGACTCCGAACACCTAGGGTTTGTGGTTTACCTACAGAGTAGCAACACTCGTATCTAAGGTAAACCACATATTCTCCCTGATGAGGTGGCCAAAAGTATCCCCCACAAGAGAGAGAAAGAAAAGGAAGCAGATTGGATATAAAGATACATTTGATGCACACGCATAATCTGACGATTCTGCTCCTCCGACTCATAAACTCACCTTTAATCAAGCACATACTGTTTTCTCATTGTGAGTAATCCACTTTCAGGCCAAAAGCAAAACCTCGACATATGTTTAGAAACCGAGATGGTTGTGGCACTGATAGCAATGTGTGAAGTCTCAACACTGCAGAAGTATGTATGGATTGTTCACCTGGTTGCATTTAGGTGTTACTCCGAAGTGTTTAAATGATGAACATATTGGTTGTGAACAATCAAAAACAATTTGAAGACATCAAAGTTGCTAATCACTCCCGGCTTCCACTGAGAATATAATGCACTATGATAAACTAGTAATGCATGTGCCCTTTTGCAGTCTTTTATATTAGAAACCTTGTTTGGAGGAGCAAGTGAAAAGCAGATCTGGCTATAATTCCAGATTCAGAACTGTGTCACTGAAGAACTTTCAATGCTCAAATGAATTCACACTTTTACAAAATAACATTTAAAAGCTTTCTGCTGAGAGTTGAAGAACTGTTTCCTCGATACCTGGCCCTGCTGTCTGTTTCATTTTTTATTGATATGGTGAGTTTTAGTTGGCGAACGTCAGCTGATGTTTCTGGGCATGGGTACTCTGATAGTCCTAGACAGCCGCACATAGTCAAACTTTCTTTGTCGCCAATGACTATGCGACTGATGATCATAGGAATACAAGGTATGACCATTTATCTCAAGAAACCCGATTATGGAATTCCTGAAGTCCACACTGGATTTGGACCTTGAATGCTCCCGGCAAATACCCATGAGGCAAGCTAAGGTTTTCCTGATCTTTCAAGAGTCTGAATCTACAAGAAGAAGCAAAGTAGGCCCGAAACATGATGTGATGGCAGCAGACAGATTCTCGCTGACACTTTGAGCTGTGGTCATGGTAATTAATTAAAGTTGTGCCATTCCTCATATTTTCCAAGTATCTTTCAGTTATTTCTGCAACAGATATGAACTGGCTAATACATACATACAACAATAAAATATAGTGCACAGCAAATGTGAGTCCAAAGAACAATTTCAAGCAGTGGTATACATTTTTAGGCAGTGATTGACTGGCCTGCCTGGCAGTCTGGCACTACCAGATACGCCAGCTTGAAGGACCAGCGTGTTGGATGTATTGTTTGACCCTTTGGGCTGAACTGTGACCAAACACCACTGCCTCCACACTGTTATATTCAAGGAGTCCCATCTGGCAGCGTGAGACAGCAGGATGGCCAACAAGCCAACCAAATACTAGTTTAAAACAATGGGGTCTGGTTGAGAGTTTGTTGCATGGGTTACACCATCACAAACGTGATGGCTATCCCATCCGCCCTTTTGCAAGTGTGTTATATCCTATGGCACTTGTAATGGGGTGGACGGGATATTTGTCTAATTCATTACAGAGTAACCCATCACCCAAACTCCAAATCAAGACCTAGGAGTTAAGCAGCATTGAAATACTTAGCACTGTGTAGGGGCTGGTGGTATACAGCTGTTGCCACATTCAGAAAACAACCAGAAAACCGTATTTAGCTGGAAACAGAAAAAACAGAAAGAAATTACAGAATGATATGTGTTAGACCTGGTATCCTGGGCGTGGTATTTCCCCAAACGTTTTGCCTTCACTCCTCCTGTTTGCTGAATTCGGTTTTGTTGGATTGAGGACTCTGTAGCATTTAGATATTTTTCACTGTTCGAGCATGTAAAACCTAAACACACATGTCCTACTTTTCACCCTACCTACCGTAGTGGTGACTTATTTGTATTAAAAGGGAAGGTTTAGGTTTGTCAAAAGGTTTATTTGGCCAGGTCGAAATGGTAGTTTAACTAAAACCAACAAATCAGATCCAAATCCACCTAAACAGGAGGGGTGATGGCACAATTAATAGGGCTAAGCCTGCAGAGAGGACCATCCCAACTCCCGCCAATGTATCGTTCGGGCTCCGTAATTTGTACTCTGCCTTTTCTTGCCACTCCTGTTTGTTCATAACTAATACTGATCACTGTTGCATGTGGCAATGCATGTTTGGTACCATACATTACCATTCATAACGTGTTGTTTTGGTGCCACATGATTGCAGTTGTATGAAATGTTTCTTCCAAAGTAGAAACTACAATTGCTGTGAAGAGTACCTCTTCA
This sequence comes from Lissotriton vulgaris, assembly GCF_964263255.1. NCBI lineage: Eukaryota > Metazoa > Chordata > Amphibia > Caudata > Salamandridae > Lissotriton > Lissotriton vulgaris. Next base: position 1,584,164,190 of record NC_141685.1, on the reverse strand, counting down.
CATTCCCTGAGGCCCATACCATCAGCAACCAATTGGTGCAAGGGGCAGGGGTGGTGGAGGAGTCCAGATAACTTCACATGAGTCTGGAGCCGGAGATCCACTTTTTATGAGTGTTTCCACACATGGCAATACTGCCAAAATAAAGTGTAGTTCACACCCTATGATCTTGCAAGATATTGATAAATTGGTGGTAGATAGCTGACCTAAGTAGTACCTACAGTAAAATAACGATTGTTGCTGTCACTAGTGATCACTGTGGTGAACATCGATGTGAAACAAGAGCTCCAGGACTCTATGCTGGCATCCTCCTGCTCTCTTATTTAGGAACATTAGGGTACCACCACTTAGATAACAGTAGTCTTGCTGTCTACAGGTAACACAGACTGGCAGCTCAGATGGAAAACCAGATGCCTCTGCAGAAGAGAATGAGAAAGGCTCTAACTCTCTGTTCTGTGAAGAACATCTAAAGACAACGCCCATAGCAGAAGAGCTTTGTTTGCACTTCCTCATTGCACTTCCTGTTAAAGCAATCAAGCTGATTGCTCCAACATTCTTTTTAATGCACTTTTTCTAGAAAGCCGCAAAATACAGACACCATCTAGCTCTAAAAACATTGTTAAATGTTAATGCTGTAATTCTGCGCGCAGATCGATTAGGCTACTGAGAATGAGGGTTGAGCCAAACAAACCCTGAGAAATTGTTATGATATGAAGGACAGATCACTGACATAATATCGAGGGACATAATATCGACTACCAAAAATATCGTTGACAAAATATAGACAGACAGAATATCGAGTTTGTATCTACAAACAGGTAAGTACAAAAATAGCGAGTAAAAAATATTGTTTACAAAAATATAGTTTATAAAAATATTGACTTTATTAAAAACAATGTTAAATTTAATTAATATTAAAAATTAATTACTAAAATATACTTAAAAATACTTACATTAACTTAAAATAATTAAATGATTAATGAAAGTTATAAAAAAAATTTAAATCAAATTTGTTAACATATATATATATATATATATATATATATAGTAGTAACATAATATAATTAAATAATATCCAATATTATTACCGTACAATAGCGGAAGTGTAAAAATTACTATTCCCACTCCAGAGAGTGCAACAGTAGGGAAAGCGTTGGATAGCGTAGGGATAAAAATTACTATTCCCACTCCGGTGAGTACAACAGTAGGGAAAGCGTTGGATAGCGTAGGGGTAAAAATTTCTATTCCCACTCCAAAGAGTGCAACAGTAGGGAAAGCGTTGGATAGCGTATGGTTAAAAATTACTATCCCCACTCCAAATAGTACAACAGTAGGGAAAGCGTTGGATAGCGTATGGGTTAAAATTACTATTCCCCCTCCAAAGAGTGCAACAATAGGGAAAGCGTTGGATAGTGTAGGGGTAAAAATTACTATTCCCACTCCAGTGGGTGCAACAGTAGGGAAAGCGTTGGATAGCGTAGAGGTAAAAATTACTATTCCAACTCCAGTGACTGCAACAGTAGGGAAAGCGTTGGATAGCGTAGAGGTAAAATTTACTGTTCCCACTCCAGTGGGTGCAACAGTAGGGAAAGCGTTGGATAGCGTAGGGGTAAAAATTACTATTTCCACTCTAGTGAGTGCAACAGTAAGGAAAGTGTAGGATAGCGTAGGGGTAAAAATTACTATCCCCACTCCAAAGAGTGCAACAGTAGGGAAAGCTTTAGATAGCGTAGGGGTAAAAATTACTATTCCCACTCCAAAGAGTGCCACAGTAGGGAAAGCCTTGGATAGCTGAGGGGTCAAAATAACTATTCCCACTCCAAAGAGTGCAACAGTAGGGAAAGCATTGGATAGCGTAGGGGTTAAAATTACTATTCCCACTCCAGAGAGTGCAACAGTAGGGAAAGTAAATACTTCATATATTAATTTAAAAAATATAAATTAATATCTATAAAAAAATTATTAAAAGTAATTACCAATTTAATATAATATAATAATTAATCTATTAAATGTACTAATTAACATTCATTATTACATTTAGTTACCTAATAATACAAATTAATTACAAATTATAAATTAATTGTTTAACAATTAAAAATTAATTAACAATTAATTCAAATTAAATGCAAATAAATACATTTTATTATTTAATTAATTATAAATAAATTACTTCCCACCCTAGTCCCCTATAGACCCACAACCCGCTACAGAAAATAAATTAGTAAAATTAACACATTTACCAATTAATCAATTAAATTAAATTAATTGACAATTAAAATTTAATTAATTACCCATGAAACTTAATTAACAATTAATTCTATATAAATACCAATAAATGATTTTACATATTTAATTAATTATAATTAAATTACTTCCCATCCAATTCCCCTATAAACCCACAACCCGCTACAGAAAATAAATGAGTAAAATCAACATAATTAGCAATTAATCAATTAATAAAAATTAATTGCCAATTAAAATTTAATTAATTACCAAATATAAATTAAATAATAATTAATTAATAATTAATACCAATAACTAAATTTACATATTTAATTAATTATAATTAAATTACTTCCCACCCTATTCCCCTATAAACCCACAACCCGCTACAGAATTAAATTACGCACAAATTAAAAAAACAAAATTCATTAATTAAAATTGATTATAACATAAATACACACTTTTCACACATATAATAACATAAAAAGCACTATAAAAAATTCGATATTATTAAAAATTCGATAATTTTAATAACCTATATTATATACTTCGATATTTTAACTTTCTATATTTTTAACATTCGATATTACATTACTTACCTTAAAAACGATATTTTTGATGTCTATATTCTGTCCATTCGATATTTTGTCCATTCTATTGTTGCGTGCTTATCTAGGTTCCTGATCGATACTGTGACCTTATGCCCCTATTCGGCTATAAATCCATTTATTCCCTATATTGGCATAACCGTTCAAGTGCGATTTTCTGAAAAGTCATCTCTGGCCTCACACGAACAGAGCCACATTCCAGCATGACTCTCTGCTACTTCCTTTGCGACCAATTAGTGCAATGACAGAGCAGCAGTCACTATCTGATATTCCTAGATAACACTCCGAGTTCTTCAACAAGATAAAAACTTAGCAAACCTGGAAATCCCCGCTTGCTATGTTTTGATTAGTAATGGAACTCTAATGAGCAACTGATAACTGTCACTTCCTAGTGACATCTTTAATTGACGTCTTATGTCCAGCAAACTTGCGTCAAACCCGGCACCTGTCAGGTATAAATATTACCAACGTTGCCTTAAGCAATGCGAGTTCGTTGCCTGTTGCTGATGCCAGCTGCCTGCATGACCCTATGTTGGTAAAAACTAGCACTCTGTCGCTGCAGCCTGCTATCCTGTGGTGGTGAAGCTGCTGATTACCATTATCGCCGCTACAGCGCGAACTATGGTGCAGTACGCTTAAGGAGCTCTGCGAAGACATCCAGCAGATTCCAGCTGCCCGCGGACGCTGTCACCCCTCCTTCCTCGACGCGCTGAAGAGAGCCGCTGCCTTTCTCGTGCAGAGAAATCCAGTCCCGGCGCTTCCGGTTTACCCTCGCGGGTGACTGGGATATCGAGAGAGACCCCTGAAGGAGATACCAATCCTCCATCATTCTATTCAGAGGTATGGTGTTGACTAAACCCTTAGACGAGAATTCTTGAAACAAACCTTGGCAAAACCAACTTAACTTAAGCTACTTACTTACTCCCCTTCTCACGTGTTAGGCTTAGGTCAGGCACACTGGGGTAGGCTTAGTTAGAAGCACCAGTTGAGTATGTTAGCCTAATGTATATATGACTGTATATATGTTTTATTACTTTTAAACCATTGTATGGCTAAGAAACCATATCAATGCTTTTACAGTTCTATTTCGCAATACTTATCTTACTGTACGTACTTTTTATAATAACAGTTATTGCAATTGTGGCAATACATTTCTCTTGTACGAGAAGAAAGACTGTTCAATAAATGTTAACCTTTATTGATACACGCCCGTCTCTCTATTCTCTACATCTCGTGAAAGTAAACTGCACTAGACTGACTGAGTGAAATCTATGTCTATTGTTTCACACGACCCTAGAGATTGACTCTTGATCTGAGGAGCAAAGTTGTCATGTTGCACGGTTGTTGGAAAACTGAATCCCTTCTTGTCTGTGCCAAGGAAGCTGATCACTTCCTATGCAGAGAAGAAAGTTTCCAGTGACCTCTGAGCTAGTTGGTAACACAACCCAATTAAGTTTAGCATAGTCAGTGGAGGCCTGGAATATAAGCAGTTCCACGTCGATACTACTGTTTATGTTATTCCAATGCGCAGGGCCTAGTGGGAAACTAGGAACTACACTACACTATATTTTAAACTCAACATTATGTCCATTCGATATTCTGTACTCTATATTTTGACTGTTTACCATGAAGGACTGAACAAATACATGCCACTGAGCTGACAGGCAGTTTCTAATATCATAATCTCATTAATAATATCAGAGATCTTTATATAATAAGAAAAAAGAAACATATTAAACATCAGCGAGGTACTGCTCTCTGCCAGGGATCAGAGCGATGTTTGTGCTTTGTTCCAATTGGACCTCTCCTTGGCCCTTGATAAAGTGGATCAATTTCTAACTTTGACTAGTCATCTCAATTTGTACTTTAGAAAAATGCACAAAACCTTATAAACTCGCCTCTATCATCTGTCATATTGCTTGGCCTCAGTAAAAGTATTTGCTAAACATAGGGCACTTTTTATTATAGTTTTGCTGCCTCAGCTTCTCTGCTCCACCTCCCTTCCTGTAGAACTTTGAAGCTCTCCTAAGGATTATGTTAGTGCTACATAAAAAAAATAATATAAAAAAAAATACAAAATATATGCAAAAATTAAGCAACAGTTTGGATGATCAAGCAATGTTAACCTACACAGATTTGTGAACTGGCTCATGTATATTCTTGAATTCAATAAATGTTTACTAATATTCTCTTATACATTACTTTGTTTTGCTTCTATTTTTATTGTGCATTGATTTATAAATGCCTGCACAGACTGTAGTAGCTTTTTAAATGTCTGTTTGAAATAGCCCTTTCTAGAGATGCTTTGTCTCGACTTTTTGCTTTTGTCCCTCGTGGTTTTCCGCTGATCTATTTTATTTATTTATTCATTTATAAAGTTATATATTGCGCAAACTTGATCCCGAAGGATATCAGAGCGCTTTACAATAAGAGAGACAGGTAACAAATCCAAACATGAGTCAAATATGTCTATGTGTTAGCCTTTGAACTTTGAGCTCTTTTGACACTGCCATTCAGTGCCATAGCGCTGTGATTGTCATACACATACTGGCGATTGGTGTATACATGATTTGCTGATTTGAATTAGCTGTAAGTCCCTTGTCTAGGGGTAAGACATATACCTACGGCATCTAACTCAAATGCTCCTCCTTGGGCTTGCAGCACTAGTTGTGCCATCCATCGAGGTAGCTCTTCAAACGTGCCACAGGATTGCCCTGGTAGGGCCTGTGTGTGCAGGTTACTGTTACTCAGCTTGGCAATTAAAAAGCTACTTGCCAAGGTTCTGCATGTCTCTCGGTACTTCGGAGTACTCACTGGGGGTAGGGTGCGGTGTCGGGAAGAGGCAGGGCTTGTGCGCTACATGTACTGGTAGTGAATGGCACTGGATGGTGTGTTTGGTATGGTGAGGCCTGCTACTCGCATTGATTAACATGGGGGACCAGTTTGAAATGCTATTGAGCAGTATTTTCATGTGCAAAAGATCAGCAGTGTAGTGTTTGATTTCAATGAGTTAGTAATGATAAATCCTCTCCGGTCATGCAAGGGGATTCAACATTACTAAAGTTCAAATGCCACTTTGAGAACGTGGGCATTTCTGTGCTTGTGGCTCTGTGTGCCTGTCAGCCTGTCTCTAGTCTACATCTGGGTGCTGGTTAGACAGGTACATCTGTGCTTTCCTGATAGTAGGCCGTAAACTAGGGGCTCAAGGGAAACTGCAGCCTGCTGACTCTGAGGGGCCTCCCTGGGACGGATACGAAGGGGTGGAATTTGGCGCCTGCATTCCAAGGGGCAGGGGCAGGGTCATGGCCCCACTAAAGATATTGATCAACCCTCCCAGGGTAGGATTTAGAGAGGGCCTGTGCATTTTAAACTGTTCTCATCTTAAAAGGCCATTGTGGGTATAACTACTAGGTCTCTCCTCAGGTGTTAAAGACTCTTGTGGGATTGGAACCATACTACACTGGTTCGATGCTGGGAGATCGACAAGAGGAACTATTGGGGCAGCAGGGACTGAAACTGAATTATCCACAAACTTGTGGTGGCCTGGGGCTTGTTGTGCTCCAGGAAGGGAACTATCTTTTGGTGGATTTTGCCTGGATGTTTCTGGCCTCCAACTCTTGGCCAAGATCCCTAAGCACTCTCCAAGGGCCTGTTGGCTGGCTTCCTGTCCATCAGATCCCAGGGACAGAAAGGATGTTCATCCAACCATTGTGGACTCGGCGAAATCACTGGGTATAACCTTGGACTGTAACCTCAATATGCAGAAGCACATCAGTAATGCAACGAAAGGAGCAAACTTTCAGATCAACACACTAAGGAAGCTTAAGCCCTTCCTACCCCCAAACGACTTCAAGTTAGCGGTTCAGGCCTTAGTTCTACATCGGCTAGACTATGGCAGTGTCTTGTTATGCGATCTCCCCAAAACTGCCACAGCTCCTCTTAGAGCCTCCACCAACGCGGCGGCGAGACTCATCACTGTCTCGAAAAAAAGGGCCCACATCTCCCCGGATCTAAAATCTTTAAACTGTCTGCCATTTAAAGCCAGAATTCACCTGAAAATAGCTTGCATGACGCACAAGGCCCTACACCATAGTGTACCCAGCTATCTCACACAAATACTCACAATATCTGGAGGATCAAGATCAACAAGAAGTGTGGAAAACTTCCTTCTGAAACCACAAAAATTCAAGAAGAAAAAAACTTACAATCGCTCGTTTTCAGGAATGGCACCCAGGATATGGAATGCCCTGCCACCAGAAATTAGACGGAACCCCTCCACCTCCTCCTTCAAGCTGGAAGTAATAGGCATCCTTATGGCTACATTTACGTAAACACTGCTTGACTTGACAGTGGAGAACCCCAATTCCATTTATCTTACCTACCAATCTAATGCTTAACTTTTATATGTTCAGCTTTCTTCCACTTATTGTGACATTTTCATCATCTAAGTTCTACCATCACCCTTCAATTCCGACCGGTCCGGTCTTGTACCTTATCTGACTTGCCCTTCTATCTGTGATTGTCTTTGCCGTCAATCTCTATGGTTCTGTTTATCCTTAATGTTTGATCTGCCCTGTGTTCACTTATTAAGCTTTTTGACTTTATTCTTACGGTCATACTTATTTTTATTGTTCTGATATGCCTATACACATTTATTGTAATGCGCTCTGATATATCCACAATGTTTGATCTGTGCTTTGTTCTTTTATTAAGCTTTTTGATTTTATTCTTACGGTTCTGCTTATTTTTATTGTTTTGTTATACCTATACATATTTTTTGTAAAGTGCTCTGATACCCGTAAGGGCCTTGTTCGCACTATATAAAACTTTCAAATAAATAAATAAAATAAATCGTAAGGACCACGCAGGGTGCGGTGGAAATGATCACCCAGTTGGGACAAGAACCATCCTGATGGTTGCCGTAGTCACACTGTGCAGAGCAGTGTGCTTGTAAAGCTCAGTGATCCACCTGGGGTGCAGGAACGTGAGGAGTTTGAGGAGTGTTGGGGAAGTTTGTCAAGTCAAATGGACCCCTGCTTGCCACGAAAAACCTGTGCTAGTTTGCACTTCATAGTGTGTGGTGTCTGGGAGGTGTTGTGGGACGTTTGCCGAGTCGGCAGGAACTGAGCTGGAAGCCTAGACTGTCTACGACCTCCAAATCGGAAGGACAACAGTGCCTGAAATCATGGCCTCCATCTGTGGTTGATGCCTCCCTTTCCCTGGCTACAAGGTACTCTGTTGTTGAGAATATCGTGACTAGACCTGAGGGGTCTCCTTGTGCCTTGTGCAACTGCGGCTCGCACCTCTGCCTGAGGGGAAACATTTCTCAAATTTGGAAGAGCACCAGGTACTGGTGTCACAGTCTTTTACCTATGGGAAAGATAGTAATCCCACTCTGGTGAAGGTGCTGCTGGGTGCCTTTTGGCCTAATCTGGAGGGATGAAACAAAGTAACTGTTTCCTTCCAGTTTAGGTGGTCTCGACAATCTAATCAAAGTGTCACCGCCCACTGCAACGTGTATCGTTGGCTGGTGTTGTTTGAGTAGCTGAGGGGCTGGGTCACAAGGCATAGTCCAAACCTGTGATTTCTTGACCATTACAACTGTATAGGATATGTAATATTGGGAAAGTTGTGTTTTATGCTAATGTGTTGCCAGGAAAGTAAAATACCTCTGAGCAGCCTGCTAATATGTTTCTGTCGCTTTTGATGTGGGAGGAATTGCTTGGATCGTGAACACCTCGGGAAAGTGCACACATAGATTTATGTTGCTTATGAGATTGAGGGGGTTAAGGGGCAGGTGAATACCTATGATTAGTACATATATGTTCATGCCATTCTGCTGCTAATGGTAGAATTCCACAATTGCACATAGCTGTAAAGCATATTATCCATTGTGTATGTCGTTTTGATTTCATTGTGTGTAATACAATTGCCAGTATTTTATACATATGATGTGGAGTCTTTTTGTAGTGTACTCAGTGTGTTGTGGGGGTGGTGGTGTTCCAATACTTTACACTTTGACCCGGAGAATAAACTTGACTGCTCTGTGACAAACTACCCAGGGGTGAGCATGGGTTATGTATCATGCTCTCTTCCTATCTGGGACGGTGGATTCTGTCTGAATTTGATGCGTCCCAGCCTGCCAGAAACCGCTAGGGCTCATAATAACAGAATCGCTTCAGTTTTATGTAATTATAGTCATGCTTTAAATTAATTTAAAAATAAAATTCCTAATGTACTTGCTAGTGTTTTTCCTAAAATTTGTAGAATTTATTAAGTATGGCCTTTCTAAACTTGGCCAACTGTCTTCTGAAACTGAACTTACCATGAACTGCTGCCAATTTCAAAATATTAGATAGAATGTACATTTACTTCTTGTTTATGACAAACACTCCAACTTTATGAAGAAATTCAATTTCTTTTACTTTTGGTTCAAAATCTGAATTTAAACACCTACTCCAAAAACAAACACCGAACACACTTTTACATATCTAAAAGGATTACTAAGAGACTCTTGTGTTCTTTGAATATTTAAGAAGCATAATATATTTGATCTATGAATGGGTAATTTCTGACTGTCCCAGATGGTTTGTCCAGAAGGCAGCATCATCATTGTTAGCTATTAAATATTCAGCTGATAAAAGTCCGGGTGTTTCTTGTGCAATTTATTTGAAGACAGTCAAAAAGTATTTCACAGACTGCCATCTGCAAATTTATGAAAAGAAGATGGAGCGAGAGAAAAGGACAATAATTAAAAATACATAAAATATCCCCTGTCTGGTAATTTATCACTATTTCGAACCAATCTAGTAACAGTTTTAGCTGTCTCACCAGCATCATGTAATAAAAATAGAAAAATACATGCATACATACATTGAATGATTTTGGGTCAGCCTTCTTCATAAATTGGCCTGTTCAGCTTTATTAACATTTTGTTTGTGCCTACCCAGCATACAGCATGGTACAATTAGTCAGCTTGCAAAAGCGGCTGGCTTTTTATGGGCTGGCTTGATAGAGCAGATGTCGCCAGATAGTTCTATGAGACTCACCAAGATAAGGGGTTTGGCTCCACCCACATGTTGGGAGTCAGGAGTACATGTTTTGATTAAGCAGAAGTTGAGGTCTTCCACAAAAAGTGTTTGCCTTCCACACAGCTGTGATTATTTTATTTATTCAGCTGCCAGAGCCTGAATGTTCAGGGACACATACATGCCATTTTAATGCTATTAAATGTCTTAGATAACTAGATACTTTATGGTGCTTTTCTCTGGGAGCAGCACAGATGGGAGAAGGGCAGTCATTAACGTACATGGATTTTTAGGTCTGGACTGACAGTGCATTCATATACCAGCCCAATTGGCATTACCGATGATTGTTTCACCTATGAGTGAAAGTATTTTTCCTGATAACATATGTACATGCAATAAAAAACAAGCAAACTTCAGTGTCTAAGCTGTTGGCCGAATACTTTACTTTTCTAATGCTTCCATTCTTTATTTTTTTTAATTTTTTTTGTAGCCATTCATGTGTGTTTATGTCATATCTTCAAGTTACATCCACTGAAAGCCAATAAACTGTTATCTTGTTGGCAATAGCAATCATATTTCCCCAATATGTGCATTAAAGCTAAAAAGGAGTTTCTGTACCTTTTTCATGGTAACCTATCTGCAAAGACACACCCATACTATTCTATCTAAAATATATGTGATGATTATTTTTATTTTATTTTAGTTTGAGTATGCATGTGTATAGCTACTATGGTGTTTGCATGTTTTCTTTTTTATTTGTTTTCTTTTTGCGGATTATATTTGCTATTGACTTTATTCATCACACTAATTTGCTGAGGACCTTGGCTTTGCCAATGCCTGTAATAGACAGCCCCAAAGGTTGGTGTTCAGCCCATTTATAAGAGTGATGTAAAAATTCATTGGCAGGGCAGGCGTAAGAGATTGGTGAGAGAGTTCAACGTATGCTTTAGCAGAGCTCCCACCATACACTTGGCAGCAAATTTTCACAGAGCCACAGCAAAAGGCCCCTTGAAGTAGCAATGAGTCATAGGTTTTTTTTGTCCTCATATGTTTGACCAGTATAAGAAAAGAGAAAGAAGAATTTGCCGAGTTGATTTCTAACTGTCCCAACCAGAGTGAAACCCGCTCTCTCCATGTGGGAGGGGATGGTAACCATCAAGGGCTCCTTCTCTTCAAAAATGGGCTTACTCTTTTCTGCTATTTGTACAGGTTCTCGAGCAGAAGTACCAATCTGTCTTGGTTACCCTCCCAGCTTGATGAGAATATCTTGTAATTAACTGATTCTTAATCATTGAGTCATCATTTTGTAGCATGGGCTGGACTCAAGATGTACTTAATTGTCAGAAGTAGTGCTGCAGAAAGTGCTGGTATCAGCAATCTGAGACGTAACCAATTCAGAGAACAAAGAACATAAGGTCCAATTCAAGAGTGATAAAAATTGATAACAAATTAACTAATTACAGCTAAAAGGATTGAAAATAAAGAATTCAAAAGGAACCAAAATGAGCTTAACCATGTATGTTAAAGCCAATAGTTAGTACAAAAATTATGGAGTTAGGAAATATGCAGCCTTATAGATGCTTCTAGGGTGAATGAGATAAAAATGGTAGATCAAGCCTTTAAAGCAACTTTTCACAGAGAATTTTTCCAGAACTGCAATTGATATTTGTGTCCCACATAGTATGAAATCTACAATCTCTGGTACTAAAAGAATACATTCCTACACATAGGATATTCTTCACACCATTCACCCGATGACCTAATTAAAAAGCACAGCAAAGGTTTCAAAGAGATTGCTATGCCAATCTTCTGCAATTGCTGTCTCTGTCCGTCATGTAGAATTTACAACTACAGGGCTTTGCTCACAGACAGGAATGTGGAGCTCCAACATTGAAGGAGGCTACATTTATTCAGGATTGGCAGAGTGCTCTACTGTCCCTGGAGATATATCAGAGACCCTTCTCTCCAAGCTCTGGTAGCCAGTCCTTAGGTCAGAAAGAATGCTTGACTTTGGAAAAGAGTACTTTTCTTGTTAAAGATTCAGTATTTTACTCCAATATTAGTGATTACTAGCTCTAGGTATGTGGCCAGAGCCAGGCACATCTATAGAAAATGGGCCGATTTATGAGCATGGAAAGTAGGAGTATGGTGAGTGCAGAATCAGCTGGTGTTCCAGGCAAGAAGGTCAGCCAATGAATCGCACTGAGCTTAGTAAAGGAGCCCAGCTTGAGGTTAAAGGCTTGTTCTGCTTTGCCCCCGGCAACTGATGGTGTTCCTGGTCATAATCTTGATAGATTTGAGCTGCTGATGCCTGCGGAGACAGAATATAGGGGCGTGGGCAGCAGATCAGGTTTGTGAGCTTGCCTTTTTCAAGCTCACTAACCTTGTCTGCTGCCCACACCCCTATATTCCGCCTCTTCGGGCATCAGCGGATCAGGAGGGCTGGAGATACCCTGTGTTCTGGATGGCATCCAAATCCTATGGACAAGCAGGCAAGATGGCTCCAGTATCTTTCATCCCTTTCAACCTCACTGAAACTTCCATCCTCCAACAAGCACTGCTACTTTTGAACGTTGCAGTGTGTTATGATCCGAGTGCACAGGAGCCACATTTGCAGCCCACCTTTTCCCCCCTGTAAAATCTCCCTAGTCTACATAGGGAAGAATATCAATCAATCAAACAAAAATTATTTATTCGGACACCAGTATATCCATAAAAGCACTGATCAAATAACAGCATGATTGTACACAACTCAATAAGAAATAAAAACAGTTAAAAAGATAAAACGTCATGGAGAACAATTTCCAATTGAAGGCGTTATGAGCATAAGGAAGAATATATAAAGGACTGTGCTACACTGAAAATCTCTCATCTTAAAACTCAAATAACTATATGTAAAATGTCATGTAGGCCTTTGAAATTCAAATGAGAAGGAACAATCTACATCTTTCTATGGCATCCCAAATGGCATGGATGGTGGCGACCCTCAAGGATTCATCGTTCATTTGATTCTGTAGTAATTTCAAAGTCTTTGCAATTGGGAAATCAATTGCCAAATCAAGAGGGCCCTCCTCTTGCCTTTCAAAAAACCAAACAAGGAAAAGGGTGATCCTCACCCCAGAGTCATACTAATCAATGTAGGCATTTATTTCAGGCAACTACTCTACCAGGCTGCCTGCCCCAACAAGCATTTCTAAAGGAACCCACAAACTGAAAGTTGTCATTAGAGACTACACTTTGTCCTTCGGATTCTCGAGTCCAAGACCTATTAACTCAGTGCTAGCGGAGCGCCTTATCAGACAATAATGTACTCTGTATATCTTTTCTGGCTTTCAGTGGGCTGGCAGGGAGACAAGGACCAGGATTTGCTGATAAGGGAAGGCTATGATATTTGTGGCCAAGGAATGATTATGGGCTGGGTTCCTCTCCTCACATTGTGACTGATACAGCAATTCAGTGTAAAGAACAGTCAAGATTTGAGGTGGGTCCGGACTGGGCAGTTATCCAACCCAGACAGACCCAATGGGTGATACATTAGCGTTCTGGTGGGATGTGAGGAGGCTGAGGGTGTTGACAGTCCAGGTTCACACGAGGAAAAAAGTAAACATAGAGAAAATTAATAGAGGGTGCTGGCTGCAAGGAAATGTTTTCAATGAAATTATGCCGGGTAAATGCGTTATCTTTCTGGATGAAGGATTAGCATCCTATGTTGAAATGTTAATGACTTAAGAGTCTTTTCCAAAGGACCCCAGGTAAAAGCTGAATTGCAGTGTATGGGCATGGAAATGTTTACAAGACTCTCTACTTTACTCACTCTTAGTAGCCAGCTGATTGGCTTTTCCAAATATTACAACCCAACTAGAGGGGTGGCTATCTTGACACAAAGCAAATTATGGGAGCGTTTAAAATATCGCTCTGATAAAAATAGGTAATTTCATTATAGTCTATATATGGTACCAATTTATGACGATCTTTTAATGTTGCAACAGCTTCCCTTGGAACTGGCCAGCTGGGAAGACCCCCCTATCATTTGTGGCGAGGTTGACACTTGACCCAAAAATTGATTACATCCATATGGCTAGTTGTAGATGTATAAAATATGCAAAGGCTGTGGTCTTACATCTTATGAAGGTATATGGTCTGATTGATAGCTGGCAACATATCAGCACCCGCTCTCAAGGCTTTACCAACCATTCTGTACAGCACAGGAAGTACAGTTGGATTAATACAATCTGTAGCTTGAGTGTTAGCTCTACACATCTGAGTATCTCTGTTCCCTCATAATTAATTAGATCTTAATCCAGTGGCTGTCTCTCTTTGCACAATTTTTTTCTGAGAATTATTGGCCTGTTGCTCCTGCTTGGGTCTTGGATATAATGAAGACAATTGTTTGGGGGCAACTCTTAAGTAAACTTTTCATAAATATAATGAGGTTCGATATAAAGTAGATAAACTCCATACATCACCCTCAAATCCAACATGCCGCTCCCATTTAAAAAGATTTGCTGGAGGGTCAGGCACTCTGCATCTTTCAAAAATGATGTCTGGTCAAAATGGAACTTAAGAAGCTAACTAGAGATAAAGCAGTTAAATTGTCATGCACTATCCATTTTAGACATTTCGAGAATAGTGAAAGTCTGGATAGGAGATAATCCCTGCAAATTAAGGATCACGATATCAAGAACCAGATGAACATGATAATTGATTCTCGAGGTCAGAAGCTATCTGGAATGGCAAATTTTGTTTTGTATTAATATGCATACTACACTGAATTGCATAGAGGCGACGTACTACTTCCCCGGGAGATATAAATCATTATATCGAGCCAGAAATTACTCATATATTAACCGAATCCAAAAGTAGTATATTAGATTCATTTTACATCCTAGCGGCTGGTCCTGATACATTTCCACATGAACTTCACAAAGTTTTAAGGATATTCTTTCGCCACATCTCTTACCAGGAAACCTTTAACACTGTCTTTCTTTAAAGAGCAATGATCCATTTTCTTAGCTCATCACAACAGCCCATATCACTTATTAATTATGTGACACACCAGGAAGCAAAGACATCATATTTACTTGTGTTATTTTTAACAGCTGGATGATGACTGGCGACCTCAGCCAGTTGCACGTGGGCACTCTTGTCTATCTTTATTAAAAATATAAGCACATTATATTGTTACAGAAACACGTGAGATTGAGTGGAAATGGACCTAAATACTACATGTGGTACCAAAAGTGGTTAGCGAGAATCAAAAATGGTTAGCGAGAATCAAAAATCTGAAGCTTCACACTACAAGATAGGGCTCTTTACACGTTCTCAGTTTTGACAGGAAGTATGAAAATCTATACTAAGGTGAGAAGACTGTTGGATATAAAAGTTGCTCATTTTTTAAATTTCTTTAAACTTCAGAAAACATGAAGCTGATTTATGTATTTATTTTTTTAGATTTCTGTCTATTATTTTCTCTATGTTTTTTTCTCAACTCATGGGTATTTATCCATATTGATGTTTTGGTTGGTGAAAACATAAAGATGTAAAAAGCATATTTCCTCATTTATTTAACTGACAACTGTACATGCACACTGTGATGCCTATAGTGTTTTAGTGCACCACATAAGAATGCTCTACCCTCAAAACCATGGGCATAAATTCGCCAAAATGCCAGTGGTAGCAGAATTGGCATCACATATCCTTTGACCTTGATGACCTCATGGGAAGTGTTGTAATATGACTCTTGGCCCTGAAGTTATGTCACAATACCTTAACCATGCGACATCACAATAATTGATATCACTGAAGTTCCATAACAACTTCGTTATTAAAATCAAAACACAGACAAACATTTAAGCGCAGGATTGATATTTGAAAATTATGGGACAAAATACTTGCACAAGTATTGTAGTGAGCAAGTGAAGCAACAAAGCCAGGCCTCTACTAGTGGGCTTCTCCCCCCCTGAATTTTCTTTAAAAGAATGTGGTTGTATAGTGGATTTTAAAGCACAGTTTTTACATATATTTACTAAAAATTAATTTGCACTCATTCATTTTTCAAATCCTTTCATGGTGTGTCAAGCCATTGAAGCCTGACGCTTCCTAGGAGTTGCTGCCTTTTTCCCAAAATGCGCTACGGATGCCACCATATGCCAAGAATTAGCTTCATTGTACCAGGGCTAGCATTTTGTCTTGGATGCACCATATGCTATGGGTGCCCCCCAGTGTGCCAGTGCAGAATGTTTCAATTTATACTGCCCATGTATCCTAAGCAACCCTTTTTGCCAAAAGAACCTTAGTATGTCAGGGCCAGCATTTTGACATGGTTCCCCCTCTCCCATATGCAAGGCTGTCTCCTTTGTGCCAAGAAGTGTGCAAATACCAATATTATTTTTAAAGGTGACTCATTTGCCAAGAATTACATTAAATGTGTCAATACAAGTATTACCCATGGGTACCCATTACCCCAAGAATTACTTCCAGTGTGTCAGTGCCAATGTTATGCCACAGAGGTCTATCAGCTAATAATTGCCTCAAGAATGTCATATTTTACCATGGTCTCTCCATAAGACAAGATTACATGCCAGGGCCAACAATAGATTTGCAAGCATAACAAAACATTCTCACTCACTAACACACACTGTCTATCACATAAATACACTAACACCCACAAGCACAACATACATTCTAATGCATTTTTATATACCCAAATTGCCACCTAAGGTCTTTTCCAGAGAACTGGGATCCATTTTGTGTTACACTAATAGTGAACATTAGGATATTATTCACTATTAGCGTAGCGGAAAATGGGCAGAAAATGAGGTGTTTTGAGTCACGCCTGTGTCCTTGGCACTGATTTTGCCACCTCTGAGGCCAGGAGTCGAAAAGGCGGTGCCAGGGGTCGCAAGGGGCAATTGAGGCGACCCCTAAAGGATGTCCATGATCCAGACATTAGATTTGTTGTACTAACTTTTCTGAGTGTCTTTAGCTATTAGGAATTGTCCCTTCTTTTCAAAAATAACCTATGCTATCTTTAAGAACTATAATTATCATTGGCCTGTATATCAGGACATGCACAAACAAGAATATGTAATTTCCATTTTTGCCATTTGCAAAAATTAGCATGTAAAGGGCAACAGATTGCTTTCCATCAGTATTTATATGAAAAATGCAACATAAATGTGAAACTGGGATTGTTTTTACATTTTTAGTGAGACGTTGGGCCAACGCACATTGTAAGTTATTTAGCGATGGGAATATTTTCCCTGACCCGGTGTGCTTGCGATAGTACCTTTACTGCATCTGTCTTGCTTATCTGTTGCAGTTTATTTCATCTGTCTGTGCAGAATACTTAGGGCCTGATTATGATCTTGGCAGACAGGGTTGCTCCATCACAAACGTGAAAGATATCCCGTCCGCCTTATTACACGTCCATTATATCCTATGGAGCTTGTAATACGACGGAAGGGTTATCTGTCATGTTTATGACGGGTATCCCATCCGCAAAGATCATAATCAAGCTCTTGGTTAAAGTCACGTGAACACCTGCAGTGTGGTGACCCTAACTGAGCGGGGCCCACCCTAAACGAGCAAACAATCAGCTCCAGAGGCTACAATGCAAAGGCTGATCGGCAGTTAGTCTCGGAAGGCCTCATGCGCGGCTTGCGCATGGCTGTCACTATGGACTCTGCCCGGAAGGTTGATGGCGCGAGATTACCAGTTTAGGATATTTCTAAACACACATACTCACTTGGGCCCATAAACATACACACTTTAAACTGGTAATCTATTTTACTGCCTGTTAAGGAGTTTTATAACTTATACCTGAACACCACAACTTGCCAAGTTCTTGTCACTTTACTCATTTAATCACTTAGATAAATGGATATGGCAGTTAGAATAATAGGTAGCATAATAATTTACTTTTATCATAAAATAACCACAGACTCGGCACAGTTTTAAACACTTTATCTATGCAATATTTTGTGAGTCAAATATCAATACAGATTAATCAACAGTTTCTCAAGAAAAAGAATGATGATGAAAGCAATCTTTAGAGTCTTAGTTAAATTTCTAGACATTCGTACCTGGGAAGGGTAAGAAAGGGAAAACAGTACTAGGACATACCACACAGATTTATATTTACCTAGAATGGTGCGAGGACCAACCCTGGCCAATGGGCTGGAAAAGAAAGGGTTCCCGACTGGACAGGAGCCAACAGGTCAGGACAGGTGCAGGACAGGACAGGTAACCTCCGCTAAGTGCAACACCAGCGTCACACCCCTCTCTGATACTACTCTCGAACCCCTCTGAGTAGATTGATTCTTCTCCTTCAGCAATTTCCCAATTCTTCTGTCAGGGTGCTCGACCAGCACTCTTCTCTCGATTCTCCTTCAGCATACGTTGGGTCAGTGACAGGCCTGTGACAAGACGGACAATCTAACTGACTAAGCCTACCTTAGTTATACCATTCTCCAGGGTATGTACCACCCCCCCAATGTTGCAAATTCATGTATTCCCTTTACTTGATTGGTCAGAAAGACGGGGAGAGGTCATCACACCATACCAATATGAAGTCATCTTCCTTTAGTTTTTTGAACTAGGTTCCCTCCCATAATTTTTTTTCCCATGATTTTATTCCACCCACCATTATTTCATTTAATTTCCTATACAGTGTAAAACATTTTATTTTATTTTATTCCTTTTTCCGGGTCAGGAGGTGAGGTTTCCAGGCGCATCACTGGTAAGATGGTACTTGGCAGAGTTTCAATGCCAGGACTTTAAGGTTTTCAGAGTTTGAATGCACATGCACCACAAATCCAAGATTTAGAATATAAACACCCTTCAGGCCCAAATACGAGCTATCAATAAAGTCAAGGAGAGACACGTTAGAATACGAAAATAAATGAACGCACTGTATACCACTTATTTCTACTCTATTCCCATTACATTATTTTAACTATTGCATTAGCAGTGAAGCTAAACACACAAGGTTTAGTTCAAGCAAAAGCATATGCATTAACATCTGAGATTCAAAGCGGCCATTTCTGGCACTACTGCCCAGCTGCAAAGAATTCCCACCAAAAGCAAAGTATGTCATACTACGTAGATGCAGTGGACGCATGCGCAGAAGAGTTCCCGCGTTTTCGGCGGCCATATTAAGACACTCAGGTCACTTGTTCGTAAAGCACATTGGAAAGCTTCCCCTACATACAATAAATGTTGTTTAGAGCAAGTATTAGTAATCACAAAACATGTTGTTAATTTATTACATGTTATTTCGAGAGGATTGAATCCAAGCAAGTTTCTTTATGTATGAAACCTTGCTCCATCAAGGTCAAGAGGTCAACTCAATTCCAGCACCTTCAGAATGCGGCCAGCTCTACCACCTTGAAGACTCATCGCAGGTTCACGTTTTTGTTTTGCAAGGATGTTCTGGCTGGCTGGTGCACTGTGGGCTCTGTGACGTTACTAGTCACTAGTAAACCTTGACATTAAAATGAAAGAGAAAAAAGATAACATTTTAGTTTTAGTTTACCACCTGAGTCTTTACATGCAGGAGCAGCCATCAGAGGAGCTCTGACTGCACGCGAGCAATGGCAGCATGAAATAAAATGTGCAGAAACACATTTTCTGCACCATTGAATTTGCTGCTGCGAATTGAGCTGCGCCATGGAGAAAGCAATGCTATACGATAACGGTGTATTGCAACCTATTAAACCTTTTGGAATTGGCCTTTAGGGCCAGAAAAATAACAGTACTTGGCGATAAAGCTAAATGCACTATCAAAACAACAATATTATAAGAGCAGCTTATGGCATCCAGGGAGGAATTTTATCTGAATGGAAGGACATCATCGCCCCTTTCGGAAAGATAAAAAACAACTTGACAGTATGCCACATGTTACCTACCCTTATCCTTTAAAATTTATTAAAAATGTAGTATAAGCGTAACCTGAATGATAATTTTGATCACAACCGACTAGAAATGACAAAGAAATTGATGATAATTTTAATTTTAACAATATTATTAGCAATACTAATCCTACTCTGTTATTAACAATAATGTATGTAATAATAACGATTTTAATCATAATACTGCCAGCCACAATAAACGTTATCAGCCTTTTCTCAAAACTGCCACTAGCCATTATTCACCCTCCACTACACTAGCATATTACCTCCCGTCATGCCAAAATAACATCAACAATAACAATCATAAGAACAACTACCATAACAACACTCACAACAGTCATATCAACAGCACTCATGACACTAGGTTTGAACTATACAAATACCACATAGATACCACTCATATCAACAAGAAAGCTCATAACAATAGCAACACTAAGCAACAACTGTATCCATAACAATGAGTGCAATTATTGTGAGTGCAGCTGTAAAGCTGTCTCATCAGATGATTATACGTATTAGTCAATATGGGTGGGCGGAACTCGCAGAGTTTTACTAAAAACTGCAAGGTTCTACAGAGTTTCGCAGGCGGCGGATTTTGGTACATTGTGCTGATTTTTAGCGCCAGGAGCTTGTCCCGTTCTGTAAAATCAGCGCAAATGGCACCACGCGGCATGCCAGATGGCACTGCTTTTTTCTGCCACTCAAGTAGATTTTCTACTCCTGCGGCAGCTATCTCAACGCAAGCATCAGCTTTCTCAACCCGATTGGTAGCGACCTGTTGGGACCACCCTCATTGAGAAATCTCTCTGGGAGGCGATCTACCAATCAATTTTCTCACTCATGCTTGCCAACATAACGTTGGTGAGCTGTGCGCGAGAAAGAACTCAGCCACACAGAGGTTGGAGCAGTTTTTCAGGAACTCTGGGGCTTATTACCAACAACTAGCGATAATTTTTGTCTCTAACTTGTTTAGAGACAAAATTATCGCCGCACATCGGCGATTTTTTATCGCAGATAAACCTTGCTATTAACAAGGTTTATCGCAAATGCGATAAAAAACGGCCGAAATGCATGAATATCGCTGAAAAGTCAGCGATATTCATGAATTATCGAGCAAATGCTCTTAGCCATGTTATCCACCTCCCATTGGATAACATGGCTAAGAACTGCTCAGGGCAGGTGTTAGCTTTTGGAGATATTCCCGCTTAGCGCGAATATCTCCAAAAGTTGGTAATAGGAGATAGCGATGTTAGCGACTGTTTTCAGTCTCTAACATCTTGGCACGCCCACTTTGCATCTCATTAGTGATAAATATCACTGACATGCAAAGTGGGGCCCAAGATGGTCGCTATCTCCTACTAGCTGTCGCTAACTGGTGTTAGCGACAGCTTGGTAATAGGGAGATAAATCCCCTTGATAATATGCCCCTCTGTGCTCAAAGTAGAGAGCAGAGTGGGCAAAACTCTGCGAACGCTGCTGGAGGAGCAGAATGTATTGCCCACCCCTTTTAATCACTTGCATGCATTGTAATTGATCATTCTCTATGGTAATCACAGACTTAACAGGTATTCCGAAACATTTGAATTATGACTAATTGTGAGCTGGCATTGGCCTGATCATGAGTTTATGTGCTATTTATCAGGGGTATGTTATTTATCGGGTGCAATAATAACACATATTACGAGATGGCAGGGAAGAACATGCAGATTTTGGTGTTACCTCACAAAAATCCACATGCTACAGTCACAGATAACATTAAAACGAATGGTCCTGATCGGCGATTCGTGTGTATAGAAGTATTGCTTGAAGTGGAGTGACACACGATACTAAGGATCATTTGTTGTTTCCCATACTTAAGAAGGAAGCATTTACCACAATGCTGTAGGAAAGTTGGTTGTGAGGACCGTGGTTCAAGGTATAAGGATTATAAAGTTAGAGACAACCAATGTTGGAGACAGAAGCTCATTGTTTTTCTGAGTCCAAAGGAGAACCCTGTTAAAATTAAATTGGGGTTTGAAGCGCTTCGACTACCTATTCACTTTTCAAACAAGTGTTGTTTGGCAGATTTTAAAGCCAAAAAAGCGGAGATAAATCCCCTTGATAATATGCCCCTCTGTGCTCAAAGTAGAGAGCAGAGTGGGCAAAACTCTGCGAACGCTGCTGGAGGAGCAGAATGTATTGCCCACCCCTATTAATCACTTGCATGCATTGTAATTGATCATTCTCTATGGTAATCACAGACTTAACAGGTATTCCGAAACATTGGAATTATGACTAATTGTGAGCTGGCATTGGCCTGATCATGAGTTTATGTGCTATTTATCAGGGGTATGTTATTTATTGGGTGCAATAATAACACATATTACGAGATGGCAGGGAAGAACATGCAGATTTTGGTGTTACCTCACAAAAATCCACATGCTACAGTCACAGATAACATTAAAACGAATGGTCCTGATCGGCGATTCGTGTGTATAGAAGTATTGCTTGAAGTGGAGTGACACACGATACTAAGGATCATTTGTTGTTTCCCATACTTAAGAAGGAAGCATTTACCACAATGCTGTAGGAAAGTTGGTTGTGAGGACCGTGGTTCAAGGTATAAGGATTATAAAGTTAGAGACAACCAATGTTGGAGACAGAAGCTCATTGTTTTTCTGAGTCCAAAGGAGAACCCTGTTAAAATTAAATTGGGGTTTGAAGCGCTTCGACTACCTATTCACTTTTCAAACAAGTGTTGTTTGGCAGATTTTAAAGCCAAAAAAGCGGAGATAAATCCCCTTGATAATATGCCCCTCTGTGCTCAAAGTAGAGAGCAGAGTGGGCAAAACTCTGAGAACGCTGCTGGAGGAGCAGAATGTATTGCCCACCCCTATTAATCACTTGCATGCATTGTAATTGATCATTCTCTATGGTAATCACAGACTTAACAGGTATTCCGAAACATTGGAATTATGACTAATTGTGAGCTGGCATTGGCCTGATCATGAGTTTATGTGCTATTTATCAGGGGTATGTTATTTATCGGGTGCAATAATAACACATATTACGAGATGGCAGGGAAGAACATGCAGATTTTGGTGTTACCTCACAAAAATCCACATGCTACAGTCACAGATAACATTAAAACGAATGGTCCTGATCGGCGATTCGTGTGTATAGAAGTATTGCTTGAAGTGGAGTGACACACGATACTAAGGATCATTTGTTGTTTCCCATACTTAAGAAGGAAGCATTTATCACAATGCTGTAGGAAAGTTGATTGTGAGGACCGTGGTTCAAGGTATAAGGATTATAAAGTTAGAGACAACCAATGTTGGAGACAGAAGCTCATTGTTTTTCTGAGTCCAAAGGAGAACCCTGTTAAAATTAAATTGGGGTTTGAAGCGCTTCGACTATTCACTTTTCAAACAAGTGTTGTTTGGCAGATTTGTATCAAGGTGGCTCATAAAATGAAATGTCCCATTCAGACTTTAGGCCTCATTAGGATGGTGGACGTCCGCCACCCTCGAGGTGGAGGGACCGTCCGCAGGGGCAGCGGCGGACCCTTCGTGCAAATTAGGATGTGACCGCCACCCTGGCAGTCACATCCCGTATCTGTAACCTTGCGGCAGGTGCTGCTTGAAGGAGCGCACGACGCAAGGTTAAAATTGCATGCTTTGCATATGCATGCACAAAGCGGCAGGCACCGCGTGGTGCCTGCCACTTTGTGCATGCATATGCAGGGGGGTACCATAGGTGCACCCCCCACCCCCCAACACCCTGGGGGCTCTCAACAGGCCCCCAGAAGCAAAGGTCCACCTGCTTTTCCACGGCGGAAAATCCGCTGTGGAAAAGCATGTTTACTCACCCTTCGTAATTTGGCTGCCGGTGTCTTGCAGACACCGCCACCAAATTGCGGACAACATCCCGCGGATCAGCGGCGGACGGACTTGCCGTTCGCTGCTGATCCCACCGCCATCCTAATGTGGCTGGTGGTGTTTTGGAGGTCCACAGAGGTGAATCCGCATCCTCCGGTCCGGCGGAGGCTTCCGCCGGCCCGGGGGATGCGGATTCACCGCCATCCTAATCGACCCCTTAATTCGATACAGGAGGTTCCCTTGAATACTGTGTGCCTGCACAGATACGTTAATATAACTCCACCCATAATTTCTTACCATATGTTTCTTAAGACAAAAAGAGTTTTCTTTAACCCTTTCGCAGCGGTGCGAATTCCGCCGTGGTGCAAGGGGTGGGGGGTTAGGGGGTGGGCGTGGCGCTGGTGTACTCATGGCTGCTCTCGGCCATCATAAATCACGGTGGACGTGTGCTCATGATGGCAGAGGGCCGTCCAAACTCCGCCCACTAATTAATTCTCCTGCACAGGCGGAGAATTAACACTGTGTGGCAGGAGCAGCAACGTTCGGATGTCTCCCGGCCATCAGTAGCACACGCCTACCGTGACTCTTGGCGACCGGGAGCCGTCATGAGCTCCAAAGAGGCTAGACTTCTGTGCTTGACACAAAGGTTTTTCTCGACAGTTTTATACCTAGTTTCTTGGCCATGACATCTAGGCATGATACCACAAACTTGCCCACAGCTACTCCAATGGCTTGACTGTATCTTCAGATTCAAACGCTCTAAACTTGGGGGAATCTCAAGTGGAATTCAAGCAGCAACCAATGGGACTTTCTTCCTTTGGTCCTAATGAGAGAAAACAACTACTTTAATTTCAGTTACTGAAAACGTTGGTAGTTTTGTGTTTCACTGCTATTTTAAGTTTCTCACACACTTGTTTCTCCTAGCACCAGAAATCTCTGGTGTACATGCATGATATAAATAATATTTAATATATAATAACACTGGTATGATGTGAGGGTGGGCCATTCATTGTACTATGTAGTGTCTTCATAATGGGAAGAAATAGGGCAGAGGTGAGGTAACTTAAATACCAGTCTCGTGTGTAATGGACACAAAAGATGGCACTGACAGAGTCAGTCTTCTCCTATTCATGAACATTATGTCATACTCTGGTAACCCATGAGTTCCTACATAATTTCTTACTATTTCACATTTCTAGAAATTAAAATATAAGAAAAGTGAATAGCGATTAATTATTTATTAAGAGCCTGAAAAAGTGGTAACTGCATCATAAATGTAAAGAGTGAAGATAAAATTACCTTGCCCTTAAAAAACTATCACCAGTATTTGAACCATTGACCATCATGGTACTCTGAGAACACTTCGGCTATTGCAGTTCACTCAGATGCCTGACTCCAGCCTGTGCCTTGTGAAACTGTCTGCTGTTAAGGTGAGCTACAGCTTTACCAACTATAAGAATGAAAAAAGACTATTGTCTGAGCCCCACACTTTTTGCTGTTAAACCTTTTGGGATTAAATCAATAATGTACGCAGATGACACTCAGCTCGTTGTTTCCCTCAACCAATCAGACAACGCCCTCCCCAATCTATTCAGCTGTCTGGAAAAGGTGCACCAGTGGATGTGCGAGTCCCGGTTAAAACTGAATGGGGAAAAATCAGAAATACTCCTCCTGGGAAACCCAAATAAAATCCCCACATCCCTTCCCTGGCCACCATGCATGGGATCTCCACCATCCCCAAAATCCGAAGTAAAAAGCCTAGGGATATGGCTGGACCAGGATCTCAGTTTTAAAACACAAGCAAGGAAAACTGCGGGAACTTGCTTCGGCCTTATGAAGATGGCACGAAAGATCCTCCATCTACTCCCCTTTCAATCCAGGAAGCTCTTGATGCAGGGGCTGGTGAACTCCAGATTGGACTATGGGAATGTCCTATATCTGGGGGCCCCAGTCTCTGTAGTCCACAGACTTCAATGTGCACAAAATGCGGCGGCAAGATTACTCACAGGAACCGCAGCGAGGAACTCGGCCAAGCCAGCCCTTAGAAGTCTGCACTGGCTGCCAGTTAAGGAACGGGTCAACTTCAAGACCCTGTGCATGGCCCATAGAATAATGCACAATGAAGGCCCTCCCATCCTCAGGCCGCTTGTGTCTCACCAACAATCAAGCAGACAACTTAGATCTAACTCCCTCTCCCTGGCAAAAGTCCCCAGAATCAGGAAGGCCAGAACAGGTGGTCGCCTGTTCTCGTACAATGCCCCCAGATTATGGAATGCCCTCCCACTCTCCCTGAGGCAAGAACAAAACCACCTCAGATTTAGGAAAAGACTGAAGACCCTACTCTTCCCCTGAGCACTCCCTCCATGACTTCCCACCCTACAGGACTGTGTTCACTAGCGCCGGGATACCCAAGGGTAGCTGTGCGCTCTACAAAACCCAAAATCAAATCAAATCAATCAAATCAAATCATATTTCAGATACAATATTTTTAAAAATCAAGCATGACTCACTGTTCTTTATTATCATAGTGGTTCATAAAAATAACAATATTGATGCATCTGGTGGCACTATGAGGGAAATCTTTGAGAATTACTTCTATAGTAATATTACATGAATGTAAAAACATTTATTTTTCTAGTAATTATTTTTTACTAACTTTTTAAGTACACAGGGCTGATTAGGATGGGGGGGAGATCGCCACTGACAGCCCATCGGTGGTGGTTTCACCGCCATCCTGTGCATGTTTTCTGCCCAACACATTAGGCTAGCGGGCGGTTTGTTGGCGGTCGGCAAGACCGACCGCAGCACATCTAATGGGCTCCTTGACCCTGCTGGTGCGGCAGAGTAATGCCTAAAATGGAGGCGGCGCCTGCCAGGCACTGCCGTAGGCTTTACGATGTGGCTTTCTGCCATCCCTTTTATGGCGGTGAGCCTGCTGTGAAAAGGCTGGCTGGAAAGGGATATTGGGGGCCCCTAGTGGCTCCCCCTGACCTCTTGGCCCCCTGACACGCATCTGTGAGGCACCTATGACGCCCCCCTACATATCCCTTCCCCATGTGGCAGGCAGCGTATGGTGCCTGCCACATAGTGCAGGGATGTGCTCAGTGTTCCTTTTTTGCATTGCAATGCAAAATATAGGCATTGCGACTGCCGTAGTGGCGGTTGCATCAAAATGCCTACAGCGGGACCGCCAACAGTATGTTGGGCAGTCCCAGTCCCCGATAGGGTGCGTCTGCCCGCCATCGTAATTGGGCCCTTATTTACTAATTTTCCCTATTTACTTAAGTACTCATAAATTACATTTATAAGCTTTGTTATTACTGGCGTTGTTCAGCACTAAAGATGTAGCTCAAAAGAGGCGGTGTTAAGGCTGAACTTAAGGTGTTTACATCACATTTATTGTAGTTATGGATTGACTGTCCCATCAAGGTTCTTTTTATTTTTTTTATAAAGGAAGAACCCTAAAAGAAAGCTGTAATAATATATGTAAGTATGTATGGTAGAAAGTGAGATTCGCACAAATGAAGTGCATCACCAAAACAAAATACAATGAAATGTGGTTGCAACCCGGAGCATTTGAGTTGCATGCAATACATACTGTTTATAATCAGTAACTTGTGAACACCCGTATTGCTGTTATGTACCCAAAGGTTTGCATACTCCTTATAAAACAGAACGACTCAAATCATAGTTTCTGGTCAGTAACTAATTGCCAATGCCAGAAATGTAATGAGAAACCATGATGCAAACTTTGAGGCGAACAAAGGTTCAATACCTTGGAATGAATTCTTTTTGTGTTCACAGTAGAGCAGTGGTTCTCAATCTTTTGACTTTTGGGGACCCCAAATTATTTATTAATGGAGCCAAGTACCCTAAACCCTCCCCACCTCCAAATCATTATTGGAATCTGGGAATCCCCCACTGAGTTATGACTGCTAGCAGAGGGCCCCAGCCTAAGCACTGTCAATGATTTGAAGCAAAAAAAAAATATACAAAAAATACTGGAAAAAATATAAAAACAAATAGACAAATGATGACACATTTTATTTAATTTGCAAACACATATAAACAAAAATACAAAAAAAAAATTATTTGAACAAAAGGATAGAGCTTTTCTAAATACAAATAAGGCCACTCATCATCCATACTATATTCTGCTTGATGCACTAGCACTGCTCACACAAATCAATCTGAGGATACTAATTTAATTTTGGGTCCAGTTTCAAATTCCTTCACATTTACAGTACATTCAGAAAAATGTCAGTTGTACATTTAGCTTCTATATTTATATACTCTTTATTAATCTGTTAATATTTAATTTTCCTAGTAATCATGAACCCCCAGAGGAGGTTTGTGTACCCCCCATGGGTCTCCGGACTACAGGTTGGGAACCACTGTAGTAGATGATCATGGAACCAAGAAATATGTTAATCTCCAGAATTAGGGTTGCATTTTGTCAGTACCTAGCAAGGGGGCTATCACGTGACCTGGAGAGCCACAAAATCCACAAACAAGTAGTGGGTGTTCTCTGCCATTCAGAGTTACCACTCAGCTCTCCTGCACTTGTTAATAGCTAGGCAGCCCTTCTGGTCTATGGTGAGGGTTTGAGAGAGCATCTTGTTGCTTTGTGCCCATGACTTTGACCTCGTTGCACTGGCTCTGGACTTGCACACAGGCAGATTTAACAGTGGCAGCGGCAGTGGTGGCGGGTAAGTTTAGGAGGGAACGAGGCGGACTGGAAGCACACATACACAAAAACATTCACAGCCATGTATTCACACAGACACAATCACAAACACATCCATTCACAACACTCATTACCATTGGCTGACCTAAGGCCAGCCAATGAGTGAAGCAACAGTCCCAATGTCATCGCATAGTGCGATGGGGTCAGTGAGACTGCTGACCCCACCCCACTCTGTGATAAACTGCTAGTGATTGACACTCGACCCAGAGAGCTTCAGGGTTAAAACTAAGGTGGTTCAGGTGCACCACAATCAGTGACAATACACCTGTTCGCTGTGGGGAGGGCCTCAGGGATCTTTGCTGAGCTAAAGAGGTCATGCCCACAGATGCTGTGGCTTCCTTAGTCCAGCAGAATTCAGCTCAGGCCTCCAGGAGACTGCGCATTTAGCTCATGTCTTGCTCCTGGCTGCCTGACCTGAAAATGAACAGTGTCTGTCAGGCTGACCTTTGTTCAGCCTGACAGACACTGTTCATGAGTGGCAAAAGGTGAGGGGCGTGGCCCCTCAGCCCCAATGGACCGGCTGCGGCTGGCAGCAGGTCAAGCTAATGTTTCAGGAGGACATCAGGGTTAGTTATTGTTTGAAAACATTAACAGCATGCCGTTCCACATACATATGAACCCGCCACAGTACTAGTCAATAAGCGGGATTGGGGTTACAGTACTGTTGGCTGCACGGGACACAATGGAGTGGGACGGGGAAAATAACAGACAACATTAAAAAAATGCCTCATTGCTCCTCTCTCGATCCTGATGCTGGGCAGGTCCCAGGCTGATCACACTGTGCAGGCACCTAAATGCCAATTCCTGACACTGCTCTTGAGCAGGGCTGGGATTGGTCTGAGCGCTGTGGTTCGGTGCTCAGAAAGGGAACCTTTTGGTTTTTCTCCACCAGGCTGTACAACACAACTGGGTAGAGAAATGTTACTTGCTCATGACAGTTTGGCTGGCCAAAGATGGCCGGCGAACAGACATGTGCACTTTGTAGTGCCCATCAATCCTCCTTCCCACTGATGTTGCACACACATTGGTTTATTATAATTTTATTTTTCAAGTGCTTCACTCTGTTGCCACCTAATGGGGCGATGCACTTCCATCATAACAGAGGAGCCACCCCTGAGTTACAGCGTTCACTGTGCCTGAAAGTTTAGAAGTAACCAACCTCAGCCCACTTCTAACCTATGCCAGGGTATCTTTCAAGTTTGTAATCACAACCAACCACATTAAGGCAGGGTTTTCCTTCTAAAAGCAGTAAAGCAGTAAATAAGCAATAAGTAAGCAGTAAATAAGGATGGCAATCCTTACCCTGCTTACAGAATGTATTGTGGTGTTGGTTTCCTACAAGATACCCATGAGGTACAATTTCCAAGGACTGCTTTAGTGGTAACCCTTCGGTTTCCTACAGACAGGGCATCAAGACACAGGTGTTGGGAGAGGAGGAAGAAGTGGGAGATAGATCTGTCATGGTTGTTCGCCTTTCAGAAGAAACAACTCTCTATCTTTCACCATTTTCAGTACAAAATTATTTGAAATCATCTAATGGTAACCCCAATGATAGATGCATGATTACAATCAGCCTTCTATTCGCACTTATTCTGATGTCCAACATCACTGTTGCAAAACTCATTAGCCAAAAGTTCATAAGCATCCATAGGGATTACAAAATTAAGCACACAGGATACAATTTACCCTTGGTCACTCGATCTAAATGACTGAGTTTCAGAAGGCATCACAATTGATTGAGCTGAGGTACCTCAGAAATTGTGAAATGCTTCCACCGGTCAGGATCAGAGTTAATGGGCTACCCCTTCAGCCCTGCAATGTGGAGAGACTGACTGACTATATCAAAGGAGTCCCTAAGGAACATTACATCTGTATTTTGAGATTGGAGCCCCTCAAACGACAACAAACACATGGAACCAGCAGGTCAAAGGCAAACACCCAATTCATTGTACATATGTATGTATCAGCTTCCTCGTTATGGGCACTGTACCCTTAAGGAGATTAGCTTTATACTGTGTTGTATTTTCAGAGGAATAGCACAGAAACCTTTTTATTAGCTGGAGTAAGCAACGTGACATTTGTTGTGGCAGATGTGCAGCTCGTTGCTTCTGCTCGGTGAATAGTCGCCTAAGGGCAAAAGGAACCCTGTACATAATTATAATCATTGCCTGAGCCTTTTAAATGTCAGCACTGTATATTTAGAAGCAATTACCGGTGGAATTGTAGCCTCAAACATCTTTACACATTCATAGGAGAAATGAAACATCTTGAGTGGCAAATTTTGAGCTGGCTGTGCTCAAGATCTCATTGCATTTCCCACAGTTTCTGGTTCAGTAGTGTGGAAATTGGTAAACACTGATTCCATGTGGCATGACCGCATCATCCCAAGTTCTGCACCTTGGAGTGGGAAATAATCCCTGCAAATAATTTGATGGATTTTTGTCTTGATACAGTGAAAAAAAATTATGATGTTAGAAATGGGGTCTCTAGTTGGCAGCGGTTTGCACCCCGGGAAAGTAGGGGCACTCCCTCTAGTCAGGGTAAGGGAGTTACACAGCTAAGATAACCGCTGCTCACCTCCTTGGTAGTTTGGCACGAGCAGTTAGGCTTATTTCAGAGGCAATGTGTCATGTCTTTGTACACTCACAGAGTAACACAGTGAACACACTGCAAAAGGAGTCCACATCAGTTTAGAAAAATATCCAATATTTATCTGAATTAAACAAGACCAAAAAGAAAAAAATCCAACATACACAAGTCAAAATATACCTTTTGAATGATTCAGCAATTTGAGTCCATAGAAATCAATGGATGTGTTTGTTTTAACACAAAATACCTTAGATGGATCAAAAATCAAAGACAGTGCAAGGTTCAAGGGAGGTGAGGGGCACATGAAAAGCAAAGCAATACATTGGTTCCTTACTACATGGGGAAAGTGATGCTTCAGTTCCTTACTGGCAGGGGAGATGATGCATCGGTTCCTTACTGGCAGTCGGTGATGCATCGGTTTCCAGACACACGGCCTCTGTTCCTTGCTGCGGTGCGGAGTAGATGAAGAATCTGCACCTAGGGATGATGGGTCAAATATCCAGATGCGCTGCATTGATGCATTAGCGGCAAAGCAGGTGATGTGTTCATTTCACAGCCATAAAGCAGGCGCTGTTTCGATTCCACAGCTGCAAAGCAGGTGCTGCGTCGTAGTCGTAGCGGTTGCTGCGGATGTCAGTGACATCGTGCTCTGAACTCACACTGCCGCAATTTTTTGGACATGCTGCGATGGCATGTTGGGGCCTGTGGTGAAAGCTGTGGTTGGTGCATCAAGCGGGAACCACGCTTCAGTGCAGGCAGTGGTGATGCATTGATCTTTTTTGCAGTGGTGTGATGAGAAAACAGGCGCTGGGAGTCGATGCATGGATTTTCTCCTTAACCGCATCGCTGCTGCGATGATTTTTGCGCTGTGCGGCATTTTTTAAAATACTGCGTTACATGACGAGCTCAGCTCGTCATCAGTACACGCCACCCGTGGCTGATGACGGGCTGAGCTCGTCATCAGCAGCGAAGGGGTTAAGATCACCAGGTTACACTTCCAAGGGCACAGGAGCTGGATTTGGCACCATTTGAAAGGTCAGGACTCTCAGCAGAAGAGCCCAGACATTAGTGGTTGAATGAGCCTTGTTCACAGGAGGCAAGCTCAACTCAGGCCCTTGGAGAACCTTGGAAGCAGGATGCAGAAAGCAAGGTGAATGGGGCTTACATTAGGACATGACATGTGGTAGTAACACCTGTATCACTAAGTATCACCATAAGCATCAACACACAATATGGTAATCCTTCTTTTTTGTAATCTTAACAGGCAAAACCGATACTACTCACTACTCACATGTGCACTCTTCGAGATAGGTTAACTCTACCCCAGATCACTGGAAATGCATATACAGCACAAGAGGATTTCTCAACATGTGAATTCTACGTAAGTATCACATTAAGGGCCCCTAGTATCCCTTAGGTACAAATGCACCTGCACCTCTATTTCAGATTATGTGGTAATTTCCAATGTCTGGGGCAAGCAAGATCAGGAGCCTCCGTCGAGGACTCACCCGGTCAGCACAGTCATGTAATTGCCCCAGGTATGCTAAAGAAAAGGCTTGCAGGGTCTTAGCTGGAACACCCATGCCTTGGGGGCTATATGCAACTTCTCCCACTGTGTCACATAGCCGAAGGTCCTCACACAAGACCTGCGCTGGAAGTAGGGGAGTCGGGCTGCTAAGCAGCTCAGAGGAGCCGACCGGGTTGGGTCATGATGATGTTGTCTTAGGCGGTGTTGATCAGTTGGTCCAGTGGCCCGGAGGAAGTCAAATGAGTGAGTGCTGAATTTGCCAGTTGACCGAATGAGGCTCTAGCAGTGCACAGGACTCTTAGAGAGGGGTTGCTGAACAGCAATCAGGCACCAACAAAGGAGCTGCTGCCTGGATCTTTCCTTACTGCTAATGGCTCTCCCTCGCTGGAGAGGTGGTGCAGAAAGAGTATGCAAGAGATCCTGGGGCCCCCAAGAGAAACACATTCAACATGCACTTACACAAGGCTTCAAGGTGGCAAGGATCCTTGATAATTAGTACACACGCTGAGGTACATGAAAAATACCCATCACTTGACATGCAATGAGGGGCCTCACACAGCGCCCTCCACATGCTTCATTTACACGGGAGAAGAACAGACCAGTCCAGCCCTTCTCCTACCCAGATAGAAGCAGCAACTGCAGGCAGACCCACCCCACACACATCCAGGGGCAGCCCTCCTTACACAGCTCTCCCATCTCTCTTTCCAGGCAGGTTCCTTTTTGATCCAGAATGGAGCCTTATGAAGTCTTTGATTTCCCTGAGACTTCCAACAGGAGGCAAGCTCTGCATCAAGCCTTTGGAGATCTTCTCAAGCAGGATACCACAGCACGACAAATTTGTCAGTCTTTTTCCTCTGCCCACAGATAGAAGCAGCAACTGCAGGCCAACCCACCTCTCACACATAAAAGGGCAGTGCTCCTCACACAGCTCGTTAGCTCTTCTCCTTGGCAGGGTCCTCTTGTTTTCAGAAGTGATCTAAAGTTCTGAGGTTTGAGCTCCAATATTTATTACACATTTTCCCATTGTTCTCTTTGTGGCAAGGGTCTCTGAGGTCAGTCCAGCCCAATTCTGTCCTCCCTGGTCCAGCTTGACCACAGGAGGTGGAGACATCATTATGCAGAGGAAATACAGCTTATCGAGGTGCTAGTGAAAACTCCTCCCACCACTCTAAATGCAGAAAGCTCTTTTCAGCCTGGCTATGAGTCATCCAGGAAAGGCAGGACACACCTCAACCCCCCTTGTGACTGTCTAGAGTGAATGTATATCTCCAGCCCTGTCACTCCAAAACCAGATGGTGAATACATAAACAGACTGAGGCGCACAGAATGGTAAAGCAAGAAAATGCCCACTTTCTAAAACTGGCATTTTCAAACACACAATTTAAAAACCACCTTCACTATTAAGTGTGTTATTAAATTCTGAGTTCAGGGAGCCTAAACTCCATTTCACTATCTTGTACCCATGGAAGATTACACTTGTAAGATGTTACAAGGCAGCCCCCATGTTAACCCATGGGACAGAGAGCCTTTCAATAGCGAAAAGCAAAATGCACAGTATTTACTATCAAGACATATAAAACACAGCAGCACATGTCCTACCTTTCACATACACTTCACACTGCCCTTAGGGGTCCATCGGTCTACCTTAAGAGTGACTTACCTGTAAGAAAAGGGAAGCTTAGGGCCTGCCAAGTGCGTGCACTTGCCAGGTCGACATGGCAGTTCAAACTGCGTACACAGACATTGCAGTGGCAGGTCTGAGACATTTACAAGGCTACTCATGTGGTTGGCACAACCAGTGCTGCAAGCCGACTGGTAGCATTTGATTTAAAGGCCCTCGCACACTCAGTGCACTTTACTAGGGACTTACCAGTAAATCAAATATGCCAATTCTGGATAACCAATCAGAATCACAATTTACATAGAGAGCATGTGCACTTTAGCACTGATCAGCAGTGGTAAAGTGCCCAGAGTCCCGAAGCAATATAAATAGGGTCAGAAATATAGTTAGCATTGTGATAAAGGTTTGGGGATAAACCTGAAACAAGCACTGGCGTTGCCAATAGGTCTCGCAGTAGGAAAGTTGGAGCTATTGGTTTTGTAAATGACAAAGCCCTTTATGTTTTTAAAATGAAAACAAAAATAAAAGGCATTGTTATTTGCAATTGTAATAGCTCCAACTTTCCTACTGCGAGACCTATTGGCAACGGAGAGAACAACACGAGTGGTGGGTGAAAACCACAAGGGAGACGCACGCACGGAGACAAAGTTAAATAATGCGTCACCAACACGACACACGAAAGAAAGAGAAAAGGAACGACGGAACAGTGGGATAGGAAACATTACCTATGAAAAAGGGAGACACAAAGGAAAATAAAGGAATGTAACGAAAAAGAAACAAAAATATACGTGAGAAAAAAAGAATTGAAAGGAAAAAAATAAAGACAAGTACGGGAAATGCAAGGGGGGTGTGGGTTGGGTTCACAAGGGAGAGAACAACACGAGTGGTGGGGGAAAACCACAAGGGAGACGCACGCACGGAGACAAAGTGAAAAACAACACGTACCTGATAATGCAGAGCGGCCGGGAAACTGAAAGTACGGCCGGCCTGCGGCCGACCATGAATAATTAGGGGAGGAGAAGCCCTTTGATGTGCTGTGCGGCCATGAATGCGCGTGCTTGTTTGGTCACGTGATTCACATGAACTTAAACAAAACCGCACGAAAGAAACCCTTGTATGGGCCTAACAAAAAATAACTTGCATTGTGTGCCTTACTCCTGTAAGGAGTAAGCCATAAGTACTACAAGAGTAAGTGATTACAAAACCTTATAGAACTGGAAATCTGAATGCGTGAGGGGTAAACATTATAGCGTGCTGGAGCAAGAGAAGTAAGGTCTCCAAAGCCACCAAACTGAGAGTGATGTTGCGGTTACTATGTTTAACCTGGTGAGATGGTCACCTGAAGGAAAGGATGCTGCGCTACTCCTGAGCGCCCCTACTGGCCTCATGAGGCGTATTACTGGGTCAAGTACCGGAGGTCACGTATGACGAACGGCAAAGAACACAGACAGTCCAGAGAGGGGCGGTCAGTGCGGTGCATGGCTCAAGCGGGGTGTCATATAAGGCGCTCAATAATGAATAGGATACACTGCAGAAGAGAAAAATGTTGGCATGTCTAACTAAGTGCATACTACAGGAGGGATGAAAGCCACAAGCAATGTTATAAAACCCCATTGGCAGCCAGGGATAGTAATGAATGGAGCAGCCTCTCACCAGACAGGGTGGGGGGAGGTTGCATCTGAAAGGCCTACAGACCTGCACGAGCAATAAGTAAAGAACTAAGAGTGGTCCTTGGAGATCACTGGCCTGATTCACAAACATTCTGCCATAAGAGTGATCTAATGACTGCTGCCGTATTCCTGAATTCCAGGAGTACACTGGGAGTGCTCCTGGCTTACTCCATGGCTGCAGCAATACTGCAAAAGTAAGTCGCAGCAAAATCTAGGAATCAGGCCTCCCCTGTATGCTACAGGGATAAAGGTTATCCAGAGAAATGGGTGCATGAGTGTTGAATGTCTTTCGTCATCGCACGCACGATGCTTGTTTTTTCTACATCAAACCCTAAACGCTTTCATTAAGCTGTGATACAGTCCTAGAATCATGACTGTAGCGGACTCAGTGGCAGTCTCTCTGGTGTCTATGTCTGCTCTTCAGTTTGGCAGCCAAAGAAGTTGTCTACAGACTTGGGCAGCCGTCTCCGAACCCTCATATGCTCCATCTGCAGGTGTTGGTAGCACTTGGGTCTGTGGAGCCATTGGTCTGGTGTTGTTTTCGGCTCTGCGCTTGTGTTTTCACCTGATTGCTTGATGTCCCTGGCCAGGAACATCTTAAGGATTTTTGGGGCCCTGGGCCAAATATATTTTGGGGGGGCCCTGTTTAGAACAGCTTTGAAATTATGATACAATGTCACCTCTTTAATGCCCTCTTCAGCCAGGTCACTGACAGTGCACAGGCACACTCTAAATTCTGAATGTTTGGTTCAACTTATATTCAGGGATAGTGAAGTTTGTTTTTAATAGTGTAACACAACAGTAGTTCACTAATATTACTGCAAATAACCTCTGTTATGCCCTCCTATTTCTCATTTGTGAGACCCTATTTTGATCTAAAGGATTATTTTTATCAGGGGTGGCTGATGACATTTGAAGGTGGTTGAGGTCCGAGTTAAGCAGCCGGTGTCTGCAGTGGGTGTACTTGCCGGGCGGTTATGTGGGAAGGGGGAGGGGCAGGGTGGGGGTTGGTAATCTATGGATTACAGAGCTTTACAGGTAAGTAAACATATAAATAAATAAAACTAATTTCGTTGTGTGTACTGTATCCCCAAATGCGATGCAGTGCATGCAACAAAATTAGTTTTATTTATTTATATGTTTACTTACCTTTAAAGCTCCGTAATCCATAGATTACTACCCCACCCTGCCCCTGCCTCTCCCCACGTCACCACCCGGCAGATACACCCACTACGGACCGCGGCTGGGGTTAAGTGCCCGTTGGTGGGAGGGGGGTGGGGGCTCGGGAGGGTTCTCCCCTTGAAAATGTTTTGAAGGAAGGAGTGAGTTGGTGGTGCATTTTCAAGCACATATTTGGGAGGGCAGGAAGGTTGAGAGTGGATGAACAGAGGAAGGCAGACTGCAGGGAGTGTGCGGGGAAACTGCAGGCCCCAAGAAGAGGAGGAGAATGAAGTAAAGTATTTCTTGTGAAGTTTTAGACATGTACTTTGTGGTCGGGTCATCAGACTTGTATGCCCAAGCTGTTTCTCATTAGCAGCAACAGGCGCTTGGTCTGTGTCGTCCAGCTTCCCTCTGAGGGCACATGGAACTCAAGTGTTACACAGTCATTTCCTTTTTGTTTCCTTTTGGAGACTCATGGCACAGTCCCAACAAGTGCCCAAAGTGCTTATGACAGTCCATAAAATTGGTGGCACATGAAAGTAATTTAAAACACGACGCGTCCGGCCCATTAAGAGGTGGCATACTTTTTCTGTCACACATGTTCATATGTGACAGAAAGCGAATGCTGACATGGCGACTTCACGGATCAAAAGTAGTACTTTTGCAGCACTAACCACCGCCTTCCCTGGTAAGTGTTACCCAGAACCCTGCCTTCCTGTCCCCCACACCCAAGCGCTCTCCACTGCGCACCTCTTAAAAGCTTCTACGCCACACTTTTGCCAAACAATGCCTCCTTTCTGCAGCCAAAGCTCAGCTCAGCACGCGCACAAATCTATAAATTAAACCACCCAAGCCACATTCGGGAATATCTGAAAGTGTGCACGCGTGCTACTCTAAAACATATGCGCTGCATTCACCACCACAGTCGATCTTTCACATGTGCACCTCCTCTTTGCTTGTGCTTTCTAGCTAACGATTCGTATAATCATTTTTCAACACAACCTGCATCGTGAATGTTCATGTCCGCCACTGTTTATTTTGCAGGATCCACTTAACAAGTGACATCTTGGAGTGCTCAAGAAACACATTCTGGCCTGTGGCATGTGAGAGGCTGGAGGGCGAGAGTGTTCTGCAGTGCTGTGCTGGGACTCCGGCCGATGCTGGTGTCCGTCCCGAGCAATGCACAGCCAGCAACACATGGAGTGCAGCGCACCTGCTGCGTGCCATCAGTCATGGTGCCGGAGTCAGAGATGCACGGCGGCCTGCGGGCTCTTCTGCAGCCCACTCCCTCAGCTCCCATTGTCCAATCAGGAGGCCTGGGACTAGAGCGAAGGCAAGGGGAGTGAGAGAGCGCAATTTGAATAAAACATATATGCGAGTCATATTTACAAGCACATCGTATAAACGTAGGAATGAAATGTATATCGTAATGGGAAGTTGACACTTATAGCATAAAGCTAACCGATATAATCAAAAGTAATATAGGAAATGTAACTGTATTTACTTTAGAACATGTATTAGATTTAGAAGGCCCGTATACGTAGTGGGCTAATGTCGAAATGTGTAGAAATGCTTACGAAATGTAGAACGTACAAAGTAGAATTCATGTACGTGTGTAGCTTTAAATGGAGAAACCACGTGAAATGTAACATGGAGAAATGTGCAGAGAGCATACACGGCGATGTAACCAATGAGAATATAAAAGTTATACTCTACGTAGTTTATATTATATGTACAATATATTCACTTATACGTAAAGGATTTGCTAAATACGAATATATATATAAATGTGTGTTAAAGGTTATACTGTGTAGAAGGCTTCTTGTAAGAAATGTTAGAAGGGTTTAGGTCATTTGTGGTTTTAACCTGACTGACCAAGGGTTCGCAGGAGTGTAGTCCGCTGTTTGTGATTTAGTGGGCTCACAGGAGTCGTGAATAGCCTTGATGTGAACGTGCGAGCCAAGGAGTCTAGTGCTTGCTAGATTTAAGGTGACAACGCTGGACAAAGGTTATGGCCTAAACGTGATAAGAAGCGCTTGGAATTTGAGAGTTGTTTTGAGAAGTCCATTCACAGGACCAAGAAAGGTTATATACATAACTATAAAGATTAGGGTTCTGCTGAGGTAATTGACTTATGTTCTGAAAGTGTCAATTGTAATATTGAATGAAGTCAACAGCAAGAAGACGAAGATGACATCTGAGGAGAAAGGTCAACTTAACGGACGGCGAAAGAAACTAAGCAAGGAAAAGGCTAGAAGATGACCTCACGGGGAAAGTCCGTGGTGGGCGTCGAAGTGGCGTTCCACCCACACTGATTGTGTATTTTAGGGACAGCACCCCGGGGAGAAGATAGCGATTAGCGGGAACAGCGAAGCGAATTGCTCAGAGAGAGAGGAGAGAGAAGGGCGAAGGGTAGATGACTTGAGCAGATGCGCTGAGAGAGGTCAGAGCGCAGTAGGCCGAGGACCCTTAGAGAGCGGATGGGTAGGCAGAGAGGGTACTGCTTCTTAAACTTAAGTTACCTTTAGAGGCTAAGAGAGTTTGAACTTCTTTGGGAGTCAAACTGCTGACACCTTTTTTTGGTTAGGAACTTGCGAAGTAGGGATGTCACTTAGTATAGAGTAGGGACAGATTTAACTTGATACTTTTCTCTTTCTGTAGATGACGCAAAGGAACCACTCCATATCGAAGCTTTGAAATTGTTGATTCTTGAATTGATTTTGTATTCTTTTGTATACTTTATGAGATTTATCCTGAGAGGATTGTATTCGCATTTAAATTTGACTTTTATATAAAACTTTCAAACTTCATCAGTTGTAAGTGGTTCTTCAGAGTTGCGTCAGTTTATGGGGTTTATCTAACCTATGCGGGGTTTGTCTTTTACTCAATGACAGAAAAAAACCGATCCAAAATTGACGAATGAGATAAGTTATTAAATTGATCATAAATTGATATCAAAATCTCATTCCCCGCAGTTGGTAGCAGAGAAAGATGGTTTTCTTCTTGAGGAAGACAACCTAGGTCAGGTCTAGATTACCCCAAGGTCCCTAGTCATCGACGACCAGAAGAAGAATCCCAGCCGAAGACGGTGCTGACGGTGTGTCGAGAGAAAAGCAGCAGAGTCGGTCGAGAGTGAGTATAAGGGTCATGCGTTGTAAGATTGCGGTATTTTATGTTGTACTTGTGTTGTAATGTCAAGCGGAGTTGAATGCCTGTAGTGTGATTGAGGGAAGGTTGTGAGCGCGCGCAACCGGATGAAATCTTAAGCTCCAGGGAAGGACTTAAGTGGTTCGGGTGTATCGAACACCCAGAGTAATTTGTCTACCATTGAAAGGGGGTCATGAGGTACCATTGATCGCCCGACAGACCGATGATAGGGGGAGCGTAAGAGCGTAAGAGTGAGTGTATGAGTAACGGACGCTGGTCGTACGTTTACTGTGTGTAAGTAACCTATCAGTTGAGGCGATCGTCTGACCGTAAGAGGGAAGACGTTTCGTCAGTTGAGGTGACAATTACAGTTAGACTGTGGCCGTACAGTCAGAGAAAAGTGATCGCTTGGACGGAAGTAGTCATTTTTCAGCGTATGAATGAAAACGCATGCAAAATCGTGAGACAAGTAGAGAAAGAAGGAGAACTGCTGCAGAGGGAACGAGTGACGTCAGTGTAGAGCCGCACTGAGATTGGTCGGTCAGCGTAGAGTCGCGCTGGGATAGGCCGATTTAGCGAGAGCCGCGTAGGGATTGGTTGGTTTATCATTGGGACGTAAACAAGGAAGAGAAAGAGGAAAATAATAGATTACCGAAAATGAAGTGTTTTAAGAGTTTAAGAGCAATCTTTAGGAGGAATAGAAGAAACTTATATGCCGGAGAAGAAGCTCCACCAGAAGGCACACCAGCTTATCATATGGCAGTAAATGTAGGCTTACACTCGATACTATGGATCTCCGAGTGGAATAGGCTAACTGAAGGGAATAAGGAACTGACGTTTCCGAGATTCGGAACGTTTAAGCTAGACGTGTTGAACGAACTGAAAGCGGTAATGCTTGCAACGAGACCTCTACCGAGGCCAACACAGTTTGAAGCCCTTAGTGCATGGTTTAGAGCAGCACACGAAAAGAGCGTAAAGAGGCGCCAAGAAAGAGTGAGACGATCAGTAAAGGCAGTGCAGGATGCTAAATGGGATGAGGAAGCCAAAAAGTGGAGGGTACAAAAGATAGAAGCAGACAAACTGTACCCGATGCTAGAAGTTACGGGAGAAAAGAAACCTCTAGAGGAAGATGAGGAAAGCGAGACGGAGGAGGATCTGATAGAGAGGCTATTAACAGATAGACCACCTCCGTACAGCGGAGGGGCCGCAAGTCCCATATTACAACAGGAAGACGGAGCTAGATGGGGGGAATATAAATCGATCCCAGTAACAGAGTGGGATCCCAAGAAAGATGAGGAAGTACCTCAATCTAGTTCCGAACAGAGAGTAGTGGGAAGACTAGTGGTCCAGAAGGTGCCAGAAACGCAACCTGCAAGGTCGTACCAAATGCCAGACGCTTTACAGGTACCTGTTACCATAGGCCCTATTGTGTCAATCTATAACCCAGAAGGGGTCCAGCAGGAGGAACAGGCACGATGGGACAGGGAAAGGGCAGAGATGGAGAATAGGAATACCATGATAAATCCTCAGAGGCAGATACTAGCACCGATGAGTCGGAGTACCCCATTAGATGCCGCAACAGGTCCCTGGGTAGAACAGGGGGGCCAAAGAGGGCCAATGGATTTAAGAGGACCAAAACCGAAATCCCATAAGGAATTAAGGGAATACCTGAAAGAATGGGATACTGCTGAAGAGAATCGGAATAAAAGTTTAGAAACAGGAGCAGAGTGGAGAGACCAGGATAACAGGATCCTCTCTCATTGTGGAGCTGGGGAGAGCAGACCGGAGTGGGAGAGAGGGAGTCAGGAAAGCAGAGGAAATAATTGTCCTACTATCAGCGGCAATGGGCAAATGTGCGATGACAGGAGTGCAGGGTGTGGCGAAGTGCCTCGAGTCACCTTTAGTGAGGGGGAACGAAGGACGCAGGAGTACCGAAATACTTTCAGATGCACTCACCATACCCCGGGTGAAACAGTGCAACATTGGAATCACGGGAAAATGGAGAGTCGTGAAGGGTCTCGCCATGCATCCGGTGAACGTGAGCGAAGTCACGAGAATATAGGGAGTCGCGAAACGTCCCGCCATACTTCTGGTGATCAAGAACGAGATCACGGGAACATGGAAGACCGTAGAGGACCTTTCATTTTATTGAGCGACACCAGACAGCAAGCGAGTTACAGTGGTTTTGAACAGAACGGTGGATCCTATCTCGTATCTGGAGAAACCGAGCCGAAAAGGCGCAATGTAGGGATGGGGGATGGAGTAATGTTCCACCACACCCCACGGGAAGATGGAAAGGCTTGGGATCTAGAGAGGTGGGAACAAAGAGATGGAAGGAAAACTCCTCATAACTCACCTGTGTTTAGGCGTAGGGCGCATAGTGGAGG
Organism: Lissotriton vulgaris; assembly: GCF_964263255.1. Classification (NCBI taxonomy): domain Eukaryota; kingdom Metazoa; phylum Chordata; class Amphibia; order Caudata; family Salamandridae; genus Lissotriton; species Lissotriton vulgaris. The sequence goes on along the minus strand of NC_141685.1, from coordinate 1,584,121,713 downwards.
TGAGAGGGGTATGAGCGAACCACCTAGGACTGACATACTGAGAGCTGAAATAAAAGCAAGACGGATTGATGTAATGAGCTTAAAATCAGACTTGGACGAAATAATAGACGGCACAGTGGCAATAGAGAGGTTGGAACTGTACGCACCAGATGAAATATTGTTCTTATCCAAGGATGTTACTCGGAAAGCAAGGGCAGCTCATGAAAAACTATCTGAATTAGCGGAAAAGTATATGATAGACATGTCACGAACTAAAGCTTTACAGCCCAATCATAGGCTAAATTGCACAGATCGAGATTTAGATGAACGTAGAACGATTGGATTAAGAGTACACATAAGGGAACTGGTCATGTGTATTAGAATATGGAAAGATCTGGATAGATGGGAGGAAAAATGGTCTAAGAGGGGATCTGTCAGAAGAAGTACAATTGTGAAGTCCCAAGATACAGGCCTAATGAGAATGGAAGCTTTCCCTTTGCAAGAAATCGCGAACGGAAATTACGTTCACGTACCTTGGAGTAGGGGGGATTTAGCGGCATTCACTAACTCTTTCCCCAAGTTAAGAGAAAACCCTGTAGAGTGGTACAAGCAGGTAGAGAGGTTCGTGAAGATCTCTAAGGTGCTGTGGATCGATTTGAACACTTTGTTCGACATCGTAGTACCCGGAGATTTGTGGACGGCATGCAAGCTTAGTATCGAATGGCCCACTTGTGAACCCGATAGGGATGCCAGGACAAATGGTCCATCAGATAGAGTCATGGAAAAATATGAAAGAGTAATAACATGGCTAAAAGAGAAAGTGCCAGTGCAGGACATAGACTGGGTTAAGATAGATCGAACAACTCAGGAGCCCAAAGAGACAGTTCACGAGTTCTATGAGAGGTTACTGAAAGCATTTAAACAATACAGTGGGTTAGACGTAATGGATCCTAAGGACATAGGACAGTTTGTGTCGAAGTTTGTTTTAGGATTGAGACCGGACATAAGCCTGATGATACAACAGCATTTGATCTGTTGGCAGAATAAACCTTTAGACGAAATTTTGAGGTATGCAAGGTACTGTAGCGATGAAATAGATTCGAAGGCAAAGAAACTCAAGGAAAAGCTAATGCTGGTACAAATGCAAGCAGCTGGAAAGGGTGGACAGCGGCAACAGGGAACAGGAACACAAGGAAAGAAACAGAATAATCAGAGCAGAGATGAGGAGGAAAGACCAAGGCCGAGAATGGATATTGCGACACTGAAAAAGACAACGAGGTGCCATCAGTGTAATGAGGTGGGACATTGGCGACGCGAGTGTCCTTACAATGTTGAGACAGGGGAATTAGAACAAGAGGAGGAAGAGGTACAGAATAACGTGGTTAAGGGAGCCGCAGTCCCGAAGGGAAAGTTTATCAAAGGGGGGACTCAGACTCCTCGAGCCCCGTTTCCTCAACCACCTCGCATTACAAACGGAGGGAAAACCTATAGACAAATGCCATTGTTTGTAGGAGGAGAAGAATGCTACTACGTTGATCCTCTTACAGGGCAACGAGTGAATAGGGAGGAAGACTGTACTCTAGGTGCAGCCCTGGAAGTAGATCAGAGGGGACCATACGTAGAGGCTGAAGTAGCTGGATGTCCTACAACCTTTTTGGTGGATACGGGGGCCACTCGATCCACGCTGAGATCAGCGGTAGTCCCAGGTCTGCCAATATCGGGAGAGACGATTCAGGTGGTAGGAGTCGCAAACAAGAGGATGACGAATCCTTTGACAGAACCAGTGTCAGTAAAGATAGGGAATTACAGTGACGAACATCAGTTTGTGATCTGTGATTCTAGCCCTGTGTGTTTGCTAGGAAGAGATCTGTTGTGTAAACTGAATTGGACAATACATTGCACACCTGAAGGAGTAGAAGTGCAGACCAATGATGAGGATGCCGATTTTAAGGTTGTAAACTCGCAGGAGTGCGTGGAACTATATCCTACCTTAACAGTGGAGGAGCTTCCACAGGATTTGAGGGAGAAAGTGTCAGCTGAGGTGTGGGATTTTACTGGAGAGGAAATAGGATTGATCAAAGGAGTAGAACCAGTAAAGATCTTGGTAAGACCAAATGCTGAATATCCAAGAACACCGCAATACAAGTTGACACCAGAGACGATCGCAGGAATAAAGCCTGTGATCGAATCCATGATTAAACAGGGAATACTGAAAGAGATCGTGGGAAGTCCATGTAACTCCCCGATTATGGGTTTGCAGAAGCCTAGTGGGAAATACAGAATAGTGCAGGATCTTCGAAAGATTAATAATATTGTTGTCTCATGTTGTCCAGTGGTACCGAATCCATCAGTGATATTATTTCAGATACCGTTCCAAGCTGAATGGTTTACCGTGATAGATTTGTGCCAGGCTTTCTTTTCGATTCCTTTAGATGAAGAGAGCCAGTATCTTTTCGCTTTTAAGCTGGAAGATCGTGTTTTAACATGGTGTCGTATCCCTCAGGGGTATACAGAAAGCCCATCGATCTTTAATCAGCTACTGAAGAGAAATCTTGAGAGTCTAGTACTGCCGAAGAACTCGGTTCTAGTCCAGTACATAGACGACCTCCTAGTTGCGTCAGAAACTGAGGAAGCTTGCAGAGTAGACACCATAACCTTGCTAAATCACTTGGCCGAGAACGGACACAAGGTGTCTCCAAGTAAATTGCAATATTGTATGACTGAGGTGCAATACTTGGGCCATAGGATTGAAAAGGGAAAACGGAAGGTGTCTCCAGACAGAATAGAGGCGATCATGAAAATGAACGCGCCTACAACACAAAGAGAAGTCAGGATGTTTCTAGGTATGGTCGGTTATTGTCGGCAGTGGATAGCCAACTTTTCACTAAAGGCAAAACCGTTATTACAACTGACGCACAAAGGAGTAAGTGATCCGGTACCATGGGACAAAGATTGTTTTATGGCATTTTTGCAGCTGAGGGAGGACTTATGTCGTGCCCCGGCTTTAGGGATGCCTGATTACACAAAACCATTTTTGCTTTACTGCTGCGAAAGAGAGGGATGCGCGTTAGCAGTTTTAGCTCAGATACATGGAGATGCGCGTAGGCCAGTGGCGTATTTTTCGGCTACATTAGATCCAGTAGCCGCAGCGTTGCCCGGATGTCTAAAATCCATAGCTGCAACGGGTGTCAGCATTGAACGTTCTGAAAGCGTGGTAATGGGACATCAGTTAGTGGTGTATGTACCGCATTCTGTAGAATTGTTAATGACCAGGACTAAGACTCAGCATCTGACAAATAGCAGGCTCACACGCTACGAGCAAGTCATACTGGCTGCCGAGAATGTGACCCTAAAGAGATGCTCCGTCTTGAATCCTGCAACTTTGATGCCACTTCCAAATGAGATAGATGATGAAATTTGTACAGACCATGATTGCCTTGATGTGACTGAACTATGCACCAAACCGAGACCTGATATTGTAGATAAGCCATTGACTGACCCCGATGAAATATTCTTTGTTGATGGTTCATGTGTAAGAGACAATATCGGTCAGCTGAGAGCAGCTTATGCAGTTTGCACAATTACGAGAGTAATAGAAGCCGCTTGCCTGGAAGGAGTACACTCCGCTCAGGTAGCTGAAATTGTTGCTTTGACGCGTGCTTGTCTAGCAGGCGACAAACTTCGAGTCACTATATACACCGATAGCCAGTATGGTTTCGGGGTAGTTCATGATTACGGGCAGTTATGGTCTCAAAGAGGTTACATGACCTCCTCGGGTTCTCCCATTAGGAATGGAGAATTCGTGAGACTATTGTTAGAGGCATTGCAAGGTCCAGCAGCCATTGCAGTTGTCAAATGTGCTGCGCATACAAAAAATGTAGATTTTGTGTCACAAGGTAACCGCTATGCGGATGAAGTAGCGCGTTACTGCGCAGAACAGGGATATTCTCACACTGATGTAAAAGTGGGGGGAATCCAAGAAAGAACTGAATTGACAATGTTGTTGGATACTGTAGATACGTGGGATGAGCTAAGGAGTGTTCAGGAAAATGCACCAGATGATGAGAAAAAGAGTTGGGAAACAGCTGGTTGTATTAGAAGTGAGATGAATTTCTGGATATCTGCAGATGGGAGAGCAGTTTTACCAAATGAACTTGTTAGTCCAATGGCAAGGAAATTGCATGGATCAGCACACATAGGTAGAGACGCTATGGTGAGAGTATTCAGACAAACGTGGTTCAACCCGAAGTTCAGAGTAGCGGCAGAAGCAGTGTGTCAGCGATGTGCGATCTGTCAGCAGCTGAACGTAGGAAAGAGAACACCAGTCACGTTGAGTCACATTGGGAGGTCTGGGGGGCCTTTCAATAGAATGCAGCTTGACTTCATAGAAATGCCTAAATGCAATAGACTCAGATACGTCTTAGTGATTGTTTGCATATTTTCTAGATGGGTTGAGGCTTACCCTACACGTAGGTGTGATACACTTACAGTAGCAAAATTGTTACTTAGAGAGTTAATACCGAGGTTTGGGGTGCCATCCTCTTTGGAATCGGACAGAGGAACTCATTTTAACAGCGAAATAGTGAAGATGCTATGTTCAGCTTTGAGTATCGATCAGAAGTTACACTGCAGCTATCGACCAGAAGCTTCAGGGATTGTAGAGCAAATCAACAGCACAATCAAGTCCAGACCTGCCAAAGTTTGTTCATCAACCTCCCTGAGTTGGCCAGACGCACTTCCAGTGGTTCTTATGAGCATACGTAGCACACCAGATAGGAAAACAGGTCTCTCTCCTCATGAAGTGCTAATGGGGAGAGCCATGAGATTGCCATCGGTTCCGACTGCAGCCCTAGTGAACATCACAGACGATTTGATCTTGGACTACTGTAAGGGACTATCTGATGCCGTTAATTCTGTGTCCCTCCAGGTCCAGGCTGCAGAGGTTCCATCAGCACAAGATTTGTGCCATGACCTGAGTCCGGGGGACTGGGTTTTGGTGAAAAAACACGTCAGGAAGAACTGCTTAGACGTGCGCTGGAGAGGACCGTTTCAAGTCATACTTGTGACGAATACTGCAGTAAAGTGTGGAGGTTTGCCAAACTGGATACATGCCTCACACACCCGAAGAGTGCCAACACCTCTAGAAGAAACAGCTCCTCTCTCGGAGGAGAATCCGGCGGAAAGCGGAGAAGCCATAGAGGGGGAAAGCCAAGCTGTGGAGGTGATCGAAGAGGCTGAGGTTGAGACGGAACAGGTCGACGAAGGTCAAGACACCAGTGGGACCGAAGTCGCCTCAGGAGAAGAGAGTAATTGGGAGATCAAATCAGATACTGAACAAGCAGAAAGTGACCAAGAGACAAGTCCAAGAACAAGGAGCGGGAGGACAAGGAGTGATGAAGCTAGTTGGCCGGAGAGAAGGAGAAGGCCAAGCTTAAAAGCAGATCAAGAAAGAGCTCTTGTCCCGATCGCTGAAGAATCGGATCAGGAAGAGGAAACTACAGACTCAGGAACTGAAAGTCCAAGAAGATCGAGAAGGGTACGTGTGCCCTGCAGAAGGTACGCCACCCCAGAGTGGACTTATCTAGCAGATGTCTTGGGGACAGAAATCTGGGAGAGTGAAGAAAGTGAAAGTAATCGATCACGATCCATTTGTGGCAGTGGAGATATGGATGTTGACGCCTGGACTCGAGACTGAGGGGTTACTGACTTTCACACTTCCCATACCCCCATATTTGAGTCAAATCCAAGATCTAGAGCTAAATAGATTACAGTTTCCGACTTTTGGTCATCAAATTCCAGAGGAAGAAGAAAAAGTCATTCGTTTTGAGTTATTGGAAATTGTTGTGAAAGCTGCAGGTGCGAAAATAATTGTTGATGCATAAAAGACTTTTGTATATAAGCTATAAAGAAGAAGATAACTTAGCGCCGAGTGGAAAGAAGAAAAAATTAGGGATTACATTTAGAGGACGGAGAAGGGTTAGGGTTGTCTGTACTAAAGAGAAAAAGACATTGTTGCGAAAAAGAGATTCTGTTGATAAAGAGCACTTTACAGACTGAGAAAGCAAACAAAGACTGGAAAAGAAAAACTTTTTGCAAAAGAAGGAGCTACGCTGTTTGATAACATGGAGAACGGCAACCCAAACCGAAAGGCTAGATGCATAGTAGGTACACTTATAACGGTAGTAATTTTTCTCATAATTACAGTAGTGACAATATCATACATAATAGGACATGAAACCGATAAAGAAACAGCAGATGTAAAGCCTGTAACGACTTTGAGACCTGCTCTTGTGGGGAAGAAAGAGGAGAGCAATGAAATACGTGAAAAGGCGTTACTGGCAAATGAAGCTCGTAGATTACATGTAGACGAGTCACAGGGAAACTTTAGGTCAAATGCATATGATAAACTATTATATGAGTATATCGATGCCATGGAGGCCAAAGAATGCTATGTATGTATGCAATTGCCGGCTTCTGTAGACGAAGGCATTAGATACCATCATCTCCCATTGACTTATGGGATAACATGTAGTTTACTGCTTAGTATATTTTATGGTAGGGAAGGATTCGAGTACTACTTTTCAAATTATGATTCGGTACTGCCTGAAGTTCCGAATTATAAGCAAATGAATAAGTGGGACTATTACAAAAAGGAGGATAGATTAGCCAAATTCTTTCTTCCATGGGATACACTAGATACATCATATGCACGCAGAAATAATCTAACTTGCAAAGTGTCAGAGGTTGAGAAAAAGTTTATAGGACAAGTAGATGACCGATACAGAAGGCAGAAGATTCTAAAAATGTCAGGACAGTGGAAAACTGATTGGACCAAAGAAGAGAAGGCACATAAAAAGAAAGGTAGCAATGGTCCAATAGCTTTGGATAGAACGCAGAAAGGAAAGTTATGTTTAACTCGAAGCAAGACGTATTATGAGAGTGTATTTGTAGGTGAAGTAAATTGCGAACATGCTTTTAGATTAGAGTACTATACGAAAGATTTCATGAAAGGGATGCAAGCTATTCCGAATGTGTATTTTGTATGTGGAAGAAATGCCTATGTAAAACTGCCTGACAATTGGTATGGTTCGTGTTACTTGGCAATTGTCTTCCCCAAAATATATCATGCAAAGGATTTAACGATCATAGAAGGAGAGGCTTCGACGAGAGCGAAAAGGGAAGTAAGAGATGCAGAAGTGGTTGGAGATGTATTTGGAGCGATGTTTCCTATGTTAGGTTTGATACTTAACGATGTTAAGATCAGGAGACTAGCTACAGTAGTAGATAGATTATCTGCAAGTACTGCAAGGTCATTAATGCTAGTAGAAGGCGAGATGCAATCGATTAGAGCAATGGTTCTTCAGAACAGACTTGCTTTAGATGTTCTATTAGCAAAAGAAGGCGGAGTTTGTAAGGCTTTGAAGGTTCAGGAATGTTGTACTTATATTCCTGATAATTCAAAACCACTTGAGAAAGTCATAAGCAACATTACACAGATTCATCAAGAGATCGAAGATTTATCAAAAATAAATGTTTGGGAAAAAGTAGGTCATGGAGTAGGAAAGGTTGGAAATTGGTTTGCCAACCTTGGTAAAGGCATTGTGTGGTATATATTAAAACCTGTATTGATAGTATTGATTTGCGTAATCACCTTATTAGGATTTGTGAAATTGTATAAATGGTATAGGTCGAACCGGTTACAAAGATCAATGAGAGAACAAGAAAGGAGATTAGCTGCTTTACAAGATCAACAGTACAAAAGTTTAAGAGCTCTCGAAACGATGAAAAGAGGGAATGTTGTAACTAGTTCTGTGTAAGGGTGCTATTCAAATTGCATTTAGTGATGACTCCAGAAGTCATCAAAGGGGGGAACTGAGAGAGCGCAATTTGAATAAAACATATATGCGAGTCATATTTACAAGCACATCGTATAAACGTAGGAATGAAATGTATATCGTAATGGGAAGTTGACACTTATAGCATAAAGCTAACCGATATAATCAAAAGTAATATAGGAAATGTAACTGTATTTACTTTAGAACATGTATTAGATTTAGAAGGCCCGTATACGTAGTGGGCTAATGTCGAAATGTGTAGAAATGCTTACGAAATGTAGAACGTACAAAGTAGAATTCATGTACGTGTGTAGCTTTAAATGGAGAAACCGCGTGAAATGTAACATGGAGAAATGTGCAGAGAGCATACACGGCGATGTAACCAATGAGAATATAAAAGTTATACTCTACGTAGTTTATATTATATGTACAATATATTCACTTATACGTAAAGGATTTGCTAAATACGAATATATATATAAATGTGTTTTAAAGGTTATACTGTGTAGAAGGCTTCTTGTAAGAAATGTTAGAAGGGTTTAGGTCATTTGTGGTTTTAACCTGACTGACCAAGGGTTCGCAGGAGTGTAGTCCGCTGTTTGTGATTTAGTGGGCTCACAGGAGTCGTGAATAGCCTTGATGTGAACGTGCGAGCCAAGGAGTCTAGTGCTTGCTAGATTTAAGGTGACAACGCTGGACAAAGTTTATGGCCTAAACGTGATAAGAAGCGCTTGGAATTTGAGAGTTGTTTTGAGAAGTCCATTCACAGGACCAAGAAAGGTTATATACATAACTATAAAGATTAGGGTTCTGCTGAGGTAATTGACTTATGTTCTGAAAGTGTCAATTGTAATATTGAATGAAGTCAACAGCAAGAAGACGAAGATGACATCTGAGGAGAAAGGTCAACTTAACGGACGGCGAAAGAAACGAAGCAAGGAAAAGGCTAGAAGATGACCTCACGGGGAAAGTCCGTGGTGGGCGTCGAAGGGGCGTTCCACCCACACTGATTGTGTATTTTAGGGACAGCACCCCGGGGAGAAGATAGCGATTAGCGGGAACAGCGAAGCGAATTGCTCAGAGAGAGAGGAGAGAGAAGGGCGAAGGGTAGATGACTTGAGCAGATGCGCTGAGAGAGGTCAGAGCGCAAGAGAGCAGTAGGCCGAGGACCCTTAGAGAGCGGATGGGTAGGCAGAGAGGGTACTGCTTCTTAAACTTAAGTTACCTTTAGAGGCTAAGAGAGTTTGAACTTCTTTGGGAGTCAAACTGCTGACACCTTTTTTTGGTTAGGAACTTGCGAAGTAGGGATGTCACTTAGTATAGAGTAGGGACAGATTTAACTTGATACTTTTCTCTTTCTGTAGATGACGCAAAGGAACCACTCCATATCGAAGCTTTGAAATTGTTGATTCTTGAATTGATTTTGTATTCTTTTGTATACTTTATGAGATTTATCCTGAGAGGATTGTATTCGCATTTAAATTTGACTTTTATATAAAACTTTCAAACTTCATCAGTTGTAAGTGGTCCTTCAGAGTTGCGTCAGTTTATGGGGTTTATCTAACCTATGCGGGGTTTGTCTTTTACTCAATGACAGAAAAAAACCGATCCAAAATTGACAAATGAGATAAGTTATTAAATTGATCATAAATTGATATCAAAATCACATTCCCCGCAGTAGCGCTCTAGTTGTTGCCACCCACTGCCCTGCCCCTTGCCATTGATTTCAGTTGTGTGCTGCTGAAGACGCCTGGGGCGCTGCATTTGAAATCAGGCATTTTCCTCTTTCTTTGGCCACTCCCTTCAGGATAACATCACTCTTTCCACATGTGCTTCCAGGGCGAGCAATATTCCTCGCCCTGGCCAGCACATGCGCAGGAGGTCTCTGACCTGCTGTGACCTCGTCCCTTGAAGAAAACAAAACAGAATTTAATTTGTGATCGACACACCGGGCAGTGAGCACTTCATTTGAGGCTGCTGCATTGCGTGTGGTGTCTCTCTTGTCTTCCTCCCCAATCCTCGTCCCGAGGCTAATGGAGCAACGCCCCTATGCACCAGCCGCAGCTGATTTTTATGGATGTTGTGTGAACCGTAAACAACATTTCTTGGCAAAATGTCTGTAATAGACTCACACATCACCCACATAAAAAATTGATGAAAGGAAAACGGTATTTAAAACAATCTGTTTTAGAGTTATTTAAGGACATCAGGTCAAGACCGTGCAGAACAGAGCTGGTTCTACCAGGGGGCCCGCGAAAATACTGGGGGCCTTGGACCAGAGCCCCCTTTGCCCATGCTTCAAACGTCTCTGTCCTTGGCTCCTCTTACTTCTTTTTGCTTCTCATTGACTAGAGGAGGCATCTCATACGAATAGACTGGAGGTGCTCCTTGTGGTGTAGTTCACCCTCCCGTCCTCTCAACCCAGTATTTTTGTGACAGGGACTAAGATGACTGGCTTACTTCAAGCACCTAGTGGCCTGACTGGAGCATATGAGGCAGGAACAGTAGCTGTACGAGGCTAGAGGTTCTGCACAGCGACACTCTGCCCAACTGCGCGAGCCGGAGACATCTTGGGGTGATCAGCCCATCGCAGATGTTTATTATCAATGTTGATGGAATGGAGGGGCATCGTGACCAACCTGGGTCTTTTTGTGTTGTGAGTTCAGGTTCCCTGCACTTATTGATGGTATTAAACATCATACTAGTCACGGCGAATCTGCATGGACACCTATTTACATGTACTTATGATGGTATATTTTGTACCTCGCATGTTGAAAGCTATTTTAAATGTTGTTTTCAGAGAACCGCAGTCCTATCGTATAATACTGTAGTTAATTTGGAAGGTTGTTTTCAAGAATGAAGGAGGACACACACCTGTAGCATCTACATGGTGATTCCGAGCCGGACAAGGCTCTTTGGTGTGGTTCCAAGCAGGGCTGCCCTGTTGGGAATGGAGAGGCCCCAGACATACTTTAAGCACGCGAGATTAGCTGAAACACGTGAAAAGGTTAGACCGACAACATATAAGAGCCGGCTGAGACAACAGCTACTGATTATTGTGTAGGGACATGTTCAGATTGTAGACTGCAGACGTCCAAGGAACGGATGTGTCTGAAGGGTTGAGTTTTGGTAATACAATTGTAATTGCATTCATATAGCACTTACTACCGCCGAGGAGGCGTGGAACTGAAGTGAATGTGCCATTAAGGCCTCTGTACCATAGGTTCTGTGATGTTCTCACTTTGCTGTGTGGCGTCTCATCAACAAGTTGTGTGTGATCCTGTCTAGAGTTTATTAAAGCCTGAAAAAGAGGGTAGTGTTCCTCAAGGAAGAATATCGGGGTTCTTTTTATTGCATGCCTGTTGTACTTGTGAAACACAGTGCGCATAGAAGAGTGTTTCCATGATACTCTTAGTATGCACCACGTTTATATGGAAATTATCTTCACAAGGCTGCCATTCTCTATGGATTGCTGATTTCTTCGGTGTGCGGGTCGTACATCAGGTGATGAATTGTATAGCACACCTTGTGAAACTATATTTGATGATGGCCAATAGACATAAGGTGTTCATTGTGAGGATGACCAGCTTTTACATATCCCTCTTGAATAGGATGATGGTACTTCCTTGAGGGAATAGCAAAATGTTAAGCAGCAGACTTTGATTCATACCCTGTTAATGCATTCATTATAAAAATGAAAATGCATTTATTGTCATTCATGCATCGGATCTGCTCAGTGGCCATCAACACAACAGCTCTACACCCATTCTTTTGTGTACAAGTAGATTTCATAACCCGCTATGACCTGGCCATGAAATGATGTCACAGGATAACATTAACCCCTTCGCAGCGGGGGTAATTCCCCCTCTGTGGTGGGGGGCGGGGGGTGCGCACAGCGCCCCGTGCTCATGACGAGCTCAGCTCGTCATGAGGCACAGTGCTCGTGTGCTCATGACGAGCTGAGCTCGTCATGACCACACCCGTTCCCATGTAAGGCTCAGCAGAGTAGGGGAATTATCCCCGCGTGTGAGCGTTCCACGGCTCATGACGAGCTCAGCTCGTCATGAGCACCGGAGCACCGTGCCTCATGACGAGCTCAGCTCGTCATGAACACGGAAAAGGTTAATCATTTTGACAAGCTCAGTAATCATAGACACGACAGATCATCAATAAATCCCTTTGCAGGCATAAATCATTTAGACAGGCTCGTAAATCACGTGACAGGTTATAAATCACAATGTCTGACAGGTTATAAATCATTTCTGGCATATCACAATAAGGTTCTGTTATCTGTCTACCATACTTTTGACACCTCCTAGTTTGTTCAGCAATCGTGCATGCCGTTGTATGGTTTATAAAGTTCCCTGTTGGTTTTCACACTGATTGCGTGGGGGGTAGCCTCTCCCTGGAGTTAAGCCCTAACTTGCTACCTTGTTTGTCCGTTTTTGTGTCCTGCCATTCGGCGAGTCGGGGGTGTGAGGGATGTGTCCACTTTCTCAGCCTTCCGGCCTGCTCACCCTGCTAGAAGGCATCCCAAGGTGAGAGTAGCCTTCTTCCGTCACACCACCCTGCGGGTGTGCCTCCTTACCAACAAATGGACCCCTTCTTAGCTGCCTTGCATGCTGTCCAGCACTGCGACAATGCTGTTGCTCCTTGGTGTGAGTGGGTGGGTCTCGAAACTTGTTCAGCGCACTTCCCAAGCTTCCAACAGTAACCTGTGCTGGGCTGCTGGTGCGCTCATACCCCCAGATTGTCCCCTCCTGGCATGCAGCACCGTCCACCCATTGGGGGAAGATTGCAATCGTTCCCCTGGTCTCCCATTGGCCAGGTATTTTGCGATACCTTTTGGCGCGCGCTCTTTCCTGAGGGGGAGGGGAGGGTGATAGAACCCTCCCTTTGTTGTTGAGCGCACTAAGCTGCCCAGGTCCCGTGCAGCCATTATAGCGCCGGCCCACTAGGCCCTCTTCAGGGGCGGCCTCTGCTATTTTTCTTGTCTGGGACTCTTTGGAAAATATGTTTGTTTTCAGGTCCAATAGTCCACATTCTCTTGAACTCTGGCTGCTCATTTATAGACCAATTCTGTTCATTAAATAGTTTTAAAAGAGAAACACATACACTTTTCTGCTTTTAATGGCCGGCAGTACATTACTCAACTTGTATAAAACAAGCAAATGAATATCCCAAAACCTCATCCCTCCCTGAACCTCCCCAACCTGCAGCCAACCTCAGCACCTCAGGATATGTGCTAGGCCTGGGCGGAGTTTGCAAAATTTGAGTCTGCAGAGCTCTGTGAAGGGAAAGCAAAACACTGCCGCGCTACACAGAGTTCCGCCACTGGCGGAGTATGCTAAGTTGCGCTGCTTGCATTGATTTTTTAGTGCCGGGAGTTTGTCCTGCGCTGTAAAATCAGCACAAACAGCACTCTGCATCATGCCTGAGGGCGCTGCTGCTTTCTGCCACTCAAGTAGACATTCTACTCAAACTGCAGCTTCTTCATCATGAGCGGTAGATTACTCAACACAAGCGGTCACAACCTACCATGACCGCCCGCATTGAGAAATTTTGCCGAGAGGAGTTCCAGCATGATTTTTGTCTTGCGAGCACTCGGCAACTTGCAGTTGTTGAGCCGGGTGAGAGAAAACACCCCACCAAAGCTTTGTGGAGGTTTGTGGAACTTCACGCTCCGCACTGAGAGCGAAGTGGGAAAAACTCTGCAAACTATGCCAGCTGAGCTGAATTCTTCACCCACTCCTAATATTTACATAGCAGTCCGATGAAACACAAGTCTGTACTCCCTCGCCAGTTCAAGGCCTGGCAGTTTCCACAATTTTGACTCTAGATCTTCCTTGAATTCAGTGGCTACTGGCTACTCGTTTAAATGGATACACCACTAAATTTATATTTCCAGCAGCTTGATGCCAAGCGGTCTAATAAATGCTAACCACTAGAGGATTATCTTTCCCTGCATAATTACCAAAGGTGAATCAGTACCTAGATGGACATAGACAATTTGGGCTTTAACCCACCTCGAGGTACTGAATCTTTTGTGAAAAATCTTCAGACTGCCATCCTCAAGATTGTAGATTCAGGGAGCCCAGCGCTTTTGACACGGCTTGCCCTTCAGCAGCTCAGGACACCCCTGATCACCGAAGACTGATGAAAAGTTTGATTCAGGTGGGAGGGATGTCCTTGAAATGGAGGAACTCCTCCCTAATACAGAGGAAATCTCAAGAAACAGTGGACCAAAAAGAAGTGGAAAAAATAACAATTTGCTACTTGGTTCCTGTTGATCTCCACTTCTTTTTAACCTCCATATTCAACTGTTAGACCAGCTGTTTAATTTTCAGAATTACTGTGATGACATGAAAATGATGTTCAGGTTATCTAAGATTATCTATGTAGACATGCAAAAGGTAGCAAAAGTCATTAAAAAGGGGAAAGAGAGCAGGCTAGGTGCAAGCACAGCCAATATGGAATTTTTATTAGATGTTCTGATTATTAAACATCTATAGCAATGGTGGCTGCACTACCCAGGTAGGCTTTATTATTGTTGATGTGAAAAATAAGGTGAAGACCTTGGAGGTGTATTTTTGTGAATGTCTCTCAATGGACTGTCAAGGCAACTAGATAAAACAATCCTCAAGCTGCCACCTCAAACCTATTTAACAACAAAACCTCCCTTGTCCCAAGAAGTCCCCTTAAAAGAGCAGTTTTATTTGTTCCAAAATTGGTTACAAACATGATCCGTTAGTAGGTGCAGCTGAGGCCAATGTAAGTAAGCTATGGAACCTACAAAGCTGAGAAGAGCAGCTCATTCTGTGACCAAAACAGACCTTAACTCAAAGGCTTGTTGCAACATTCACTGGCTTCCTGTGGCATTCTGGAACAATTTTAACACAATGACTAAATGCACAAAATTCTATCCGATGCTGTCCCTAATTATATAAAAGAGGATGTTCTTTGAATTGTCTTAGTGTGGTCTTACAGCCTATTTTAAACTTTTACTAGTGTCTTTGTGGAGTAGCCCATCAATTTGAAAGTTATTCCTTAGTTGGGTATATGTACTTTCTGGAATAATCACTTCGGAAATCCTTTAGAAACAAGAAGATGTGAATCTCATAATATCATTATAAACTGCATTACTTTGAAATCACCATCAACCATCCCCGCCATGTGTGGCCTAGAACATGCAGTGAGAAGAACAGTAGAGTAATATTGCCTTGCTAAGAGTGGCCACCACCTTCTTTCTGTTGTCCCTAAAAACACCTTTCTACCATCAGGATCACAATATCATCAGCTTTAGGAAAGAGAGAGTCTTGAGAAAAGTATTTAGCCCAAATTCCTGCTGGACACTAAACTGGGATAAATGCCAGAAGGCCTGTAATTTATTTTTTGAAAATGTAAGAAGGGCAACTGGCAGGGACTAATGAGAAAAAAACTAGGGTAAGCTTCACTGATGAAACTAAGATACAGACTCAGTTTCCTTTGCTATCCCTTCTGAAATTCCAACTCACTCAAGTCAACCTACTAAAACCAAAGGGGCATATGTCCAAGGAAGTGACAGAGTGTGGCGTTGGCCTTCTTGGCATAACACTGTGCTCTGCGACTTCTGAAACGCAGGTCTGCATGGTATTTATAATAAAACAGTGCAGCCCTGCGTTTCACCCTGCACTGGCGCTAAATTTAGCTGGCTAGCGCCAACGCAGGCACTCTTGCACCATCGTGCAAGGGTGCCTGTGTTGCAGATTACGATTGTTTATGTGCAGGAAGGTGTCCCTTCCTGCACATACACATTCAGTAATGGCATTTTGTAACTTCTATGTGTGCTGCAGTTGCAACTTATACGTTTTTTTAAATGATTTTATATGTGCAAGAAGGGACACCTTCTTGTACAAAAATAATCAATTGTGTTTTGCAGTTTCTATGTGTACTGCAAAACGCAGCAAACATAGAAACAGCAAAAATGAGGATAAATAAAGCTTTTTGCTTGTTTCACCGGGGTAAGACCAGGTTTTCCCTGGTCTTAATTTTAGTGCTGCCTCATATTTACACCACCGTTGTAAATATGGGGCAGCATAAAAATCAGTGGGCGATGCCGTGGAACGCCCACCGCAACAATCATTGCCCACCCCATTCACGCTAAGTAAAGCATGAAAGGGGCCCTTACTTAAAAGCTGGCATAACAGTGCCTTATAAATATGGCAAAGTCCGTAACGCCACTGCAATGTCAAAAAAGTGACGTTATGGTGGTGATAGGGGCTTGTAAATATGCCCAAATTTTGCTCTGTTCAGGACATCAATGTGCAAGCATCACCAAACAGCAGCAGGATGCTTTCTGTGCCAAGCAACCGGTAGAAAAGGAAAGCATGCTTAGTACTGCAAGTAGAACCTCTCTTCGCGATTTGGATCCCTGGTCAATAGCTGTAACACAATAAAAGACTGGAAGTACTGATTGAGAAGAAGATATACACCGAAGCAATGAACTTTGTAGAAACTCAAGTGTGTTAGAAAACTTCAAATTCAGAAAAATTCAAGAAGTGCACGGCTGATGAATTTTGACATCCTACCCATCGCTCAAGGCAATCCATCGGTCACATAAATCAGGCTTGTCAAGCAATGTATGAAACACGTCTAATTATTAACAATTTTAAGATAAGGTATGCCATAATAAGATAACAATATGTTAGCATTCTATAAATTCTCCCTTAAATTACCTATATTATATCATTTAGCTGTATGGAACCTCCGAAGACTCAACATTGCTACCCACCCCGCAAAGTCATCTCACACATCAAAAGCTGTATCTCTGGAGACAATGTCCCCCGAATCAGATTTTCTGCTGCAGCAAGGACATCATATTTTATTATAACAAGACATGTTTTATCCCAAATTAGAGGTGATGTTGCTCCAAAGCATGTCAGTAATTCCCTTGTAATTAAAGATGGCATATAGTTTCCCTTAAAACTGAAATAACAGATCAATATAATTTGATATACATTAATGAATGTTTTTTTTCTGTATTGACTGAAGAAGCATCGTGATTATGGTTCTCTTTCTCTTGTCTTCTTACAGGGGCTAGATTACAACTGTGACCTATGTTTACACACAGTAATTAGTTCTCTGACCTCTTTTTGTACCACGTAGCACTGAGATGCGGGTACATGGGATTTTTATGGTGGGAACTATTGTATGTTTTCCCTGGGCAGGACCATAATATAAGGGAAGAGGAAGATATCGGGTGGGCAATTTAAACTCACCATTTTAAACTAAAAAGATCTTTGCAATCTATATATACATATATAAATATATATATATATCTCTAATGACAGGTGCAGCAAATGTGATCACGTTTGATTATGCTCCTATATGGTATTTATGATAATTTTTTAACCATGCACCTGACATTCACAAAAACACAAAATTAAACATGAAGTTTTTCATTTGCTCCAGGTCACTGGATTAAATGTGAATGAATCTACACCCTATATCTCTCGCAATATATCCTATACCTCCACTCTGACTCATCTCAAATCTCATTGCACTACTCTCTCCAACGCACTACCCAATTTTTCACTCTATACCGCTTTCAATATATCCTCTACCTCAACTCTGTGACTCATCTCAAACCTCATTCTACTACTATTTCCAATGCACTAACCTGTATCTCAGCCTATCCCTCTCTCAATATATCCTTAACCTCAACTCTCCCAAACCCCATACCGCTACTATGATCCCCAAAATAACCCTTTCTAGACTCTTCCCTCCCCTACCCCTCCTTGCATCATCTCATACCTATTTTACAATTCAGATCTCCCAATCAAGCTTTTCTAAACCTTTCCCTCAGACCTTCCCCCCTCCACCCTCTCTTTACTCATCCCAAACCCTCTCATAACGCTATGAACTCAAATAAAATATATATATTTGTAGACCCTTCTTCTATTTCTCCACTATTCCTTTTACAATCCTAATAACAGACTAACATGCCCGCCGCTCAAATCAAATAAATTTCATATTTTTCTACACTAATTTACCACTAATCATTTTTGGGGTCCTGAGTAGTCTGCTACTTGCCAAAAAGGTGCTACAACACCTCATCAGGGGAGCAAGCACCATATAAATGCAAGCCTTTCCCTCTTCCAATCCAAATACAGACTAACATGTCTTCTGCTCAAATTAATTTCATACTTCCCTAGAAAAATTAATCCATAATCCTTTTCTGACTCTACTCGCCGAAAAGCGCTTCAACGCCTCATCAGGAGTAGCAAGCCCTATTTAAATGCAAACCTTTTCCTCTTCTATCCCCCCACTATCCTTCTCAATCCAAAGAACAGAATATATCCACTGCTCAGATTAATTTCATATTTCACTATACTAATTCACCACTAATCCTTTTTGGGTACGGGAGTACTCTGCTACTCGCTGAAAAGCGCTTTGAATCCTCGTCAAAGGTAGTAAGCCCTATATAAATGCAATTACAATATAATTACAATACTATACAATCACTCCTGGGTACAGCGACTGCACCCTACAACTGTCTCCAGCCAGTGCCCATGCAAATTAACCAGCAGAGGCTACCCTTCAAGAATATAGATTGGGGACACAGACCCCCACATGCATCAATCTAGGATTTTGCATTTCTTAAATAGCGAAAATTAAGGAATCGCTATTTAGGAAATGCAAAATGCTATGCATCAAGAAATCCTAAAAGTTTTTAGGATTTCTTAATTTTCGGAAATTGCGATTCCTTAATTGCGAAGTGCAATTAAGGAATGGCATTACATTGATTCCTATGGGCCTAGAGGCCCATAGGAATCAATGTAGTCAATTGGAAGGCACTAGCAAATTGCGAGTGGCACTTAGAAAATTTCATGGGTGCAGGGGGGGTCCAAAGGACCCCCCCATGCACCCCTGAAATGCAATTGAAAGTGTATGTTTCACACACACATGTCCTAAGGACATGTGTGTCTGTAACTGGACAGTTTAATAAATGCATTTTCAAGCATTTTTAAACAATTTCGCAAATTACCACGAGGTTGAACCTCGTGGTAATTTGCACTTCCAATTTGAATAATTGCATTTTTTTTTTAATGATGCATTGCTTTTAAGGAATCGCAAATTTGCAATTCCTTAAAAGCAATCGCATTTTTGGAATTCGGTAAAAATACCGAATTACTCAAAAATGCTTGATGCATCCCAAACACATATTTAGGAAGTGCAAACGGCCGAATTTACCGATTCGCACCGTTTGCACTTCCTAAATAGGTTGATGCATGTGCCCCTAAGAGAAGTTTGCGACAATCCTAGGGTACACCAAAGGTGTTCCCAAAGAGTTCTAGAGGAGCATTTCTAGGATTCACTTTAGACTAGGGGCTCCTCGAGCTGAGACAAATATTGAGAAGGGAAAAGTAAAAATGCTGGGACTAAACCACCTGCACAGATGGCTGGAGGACGTTTGTCCTTATAGAAGGTGCAAAATAACACCAGAGTTGGTGAGCTGATGCAATCTAAGTACTCCGACCACTAGTTGGCTGGTGGGGACCCATGGCAGCATATGAGGGGCACTTGAACATGAGAGGATCCCCCCCAAAAATATCCAGAAGGATAAAAAAAAATGGATGCAAAAAGCAGCAGGAATTACCGAAGCAATATAAATCACGAGGGAAACATCTGTAGACGTTTTTAACTACGCTTTCATTTGCTGTGAGTTGCAGATAAAAGTTAATTAAATTTTTTAGGTCATGGTTCTAAAAAGCGAAGCAGAAATTGTGAGAAAGGGTTAGTACTCTACAAAGTACACAATGTTAATATATGTACTGAAATAGATGAATGCACGTTAGCTTTGGCCATTAATGCGACCCTTTCAAGCACAGACGGGCCTGGGAGTTCTACGCCTATACATAGCTGTCATGAGAAAGTGACGATAAGGAGATATTTCGACTCAGCAGGTAAACAATTATGAATCATTCTGCTTTCAGGGAGAAGACAAGTGGATCAGGGGACGCCACAGAGGAAGTTAAAGATGGGCCGCTGATGTTTTTAAAAATCATGGACCACGACTGCTGTTAACGAGACTACAAACCGCTTTTAACAAGACATTTAGACGTGTCCAGGGGGTAATAGTTTTGTCGTTACTTGCAAAAGTAATACACTTAAGTTCTTCAGGGCCAGGCGCATGTCAGGAAATGAAATCGTTATGCAAACCTTGAAGGAAATCTCTTAGACGCCGTCTTTAATGTTTTGTTGTAGGAGAAAAACTGGTGAAAGCAAAAGAGCCGCGAAGTAACTTCGGCCCCCGGTTCACAGAGCAACTTCCGAGGCTACTGTCTAAAGAATGACAGCGTGAGTGAAACTCCAACCTTTACCATATGCTACTCCGGGCTCCACCTACTCTGTGTCTGCTGAGTAGCCAGGATTTTGGAAAGCCTGCCTCCAAGATTGCTCTTAAACAAGTTCCTATTCCCATAGACTTTGATAGGCCTTCATAATAAAACTTTGCTCAATGAGGGTAACCCCAATCCTTATTGAACTGTTATACCACTGGTACAAGCACGCACACTGGAAATGGGCACTTGCTCCTTGCTCAGAGGATTGGGGTGAGGGCAGGGGGCAGATGCAGGCCATTGCAAGACCACCAGCAACCCCGAAAGCGTGTTGTAGTTTCTCACTCTTTTGTAACTTTGGTTTAAATCTTTTCTGACCACGTCCTTAATCTATATGGCCGACAATATTCCTCTTCTAAATTTAATATGCAAAATGTCCTTTTTGGGGCTTGGTACATCTGATCCAATGGGGGCCCTTTATGGCTCTCTCCTCATCACTAGGTGAATCATACGCTGGATGTGAGAATGTGCTGTACATGTCTTGGGACCGAGACTGTCATCCTGTGAAGAGACCCAACAAAAAACACAAATAAAATCCTACTGAGGAAACACTGATGAAGCAGATGGGCCATGATATAAAAACTGTCAGAAGACCTTGTGACGTGGGCTGAGATGATTCAGCGACTAACTGAATCCCAGATGGTAGACCCCAAGGGCCGAGATGATCCAGTGACGAACTGACTCCCAGATGGTAGACCTCAAGGGCCGAGAAGATCCAGTGACTAACTGACTCCCAGATGGTAGACCCCAACGGTCAAGATGATCCAGTGACCAACTGACTCCCAGATGGTAGACCCCAAGGGCCGAGATGATCCAGTGACTAACTGACTCTCAGATGGTAGACCCCAAGGGCCGAGATGATCCAGCGATTAACTGACTCCCAGATGGTAGACCCCAAGGGCCGAGATGATCCAGCGACTAACTGACTCCCAGATGGTAGACCCCAAGGGCCGAGATGATCCAGCGACTAACTGACTCCCAGATGGTAGACCCCAAGGGCCGAGATGATCCAGCGACTAACTGACTCCCAGATGGTAGACCCCAAGGGCAGAGATGATCCAGCGACTAACTGACTCCCAGATGGTAGACCCCAAGGGCCGAGATGATCCAGCGACTAACTGACTCCCAGATGGTAGACCCCAAGGACTGAGATGATCCATCGACTAACTGACTCCCAGATGATAGACCCCAGGGGCTGAGATGATCCAGCGACTAACTGACTCCCAGATGGTAGACCCCAAGGGCCGAGATGATTCAGCGACTAACTGACTTCCAGATGGTAGACCCCAAGGGCAGAGATGATCCAGCGACTAACTGACTCCCAGATGGTAGACCCCAGTGAGTTTTCATGTTAAGTCTGATGTGAGGTTATAGCACCAGGGGGTGCCTTGGGCTTTGCCTTTGCCTGGGGTGTTCGAGCTGTTGTAAATTGATTTCTTTGGTGCAAAGTATGGGAAGGTACAAACACGTGTGAGTCATGCAAAGTGGAGCTAACATAGTACCGGTTTTACCCTAGCGAGACTAGGAGGGTATGATGAGGCCGATTTTTTATAGTGGTTGCCACTGAGAACGTTAACATGAGAACTATTGTGGAATGCAGCTGAGGCAGCATGGCTGATGAGGGAGTTTTGGAGTATGGTGGGGTGGTGCGTTTGGGTTTGGTTTGATGTGGGGCTTATTCTTCTTTGTTCTGCATCAAGGATTTGCAATACAATACTGTACTAGAGTTGTTTATGTATAAGGGATCCATTTTTATAGCATTGTAATGCATGTGTTGTGTGGCACATATGATTTGAAATAAAATAAAAAATACATTAAAAAATGTTTTTATGACATTCTAAAGTGCTTTTTACATACGGATGCTGTGGTGTGCCTCGTATACTCACACAAACCATGGGGCTTATTTAAAATCCCCTTGCGCTTCCGTTATGTCACTTTTCTCATATTAAAAGTGGTGCACCAGTGGCACAAAGAACTTGTAAATAAGCTCCCAGATTCTCAAATTTGCCAACACAAGTAAGGCGTGCTACTGTCTACATATAAAGAAAAGACAACCAACTCCATCCATAACATTGAAGCATCAAAACTTCTTTTGTATTCACTCTGCCATCACCACATGTTGTTTTGTATAAAATTCCACACATATTCAGGCGGTACCACCAAAGCACTTCGCTTTAGAAAAGGGGAGGGGGCACATTGCCTGACATACCAGCACACAATTTGCCCCGATGCATTGTGGTAAATGCAGTGCATAATAACACTCACTTTAGTTGAAAGCCTTCACTATTCACCATTGTTGGTGCAGCCAGTGCTGTGTATCTCTAGACGAATGCTTCAGGGTATTGGCACTATAGTAGAGAGTAACTAGTTAGGGGGTGCTGGTAATGCTTCTCAAACTCTTCTCAGGTTTCTGTACTACTCCCAGACTTCAGGTGCATCCCGTCTTTAACTCAAGAAGGAGCCAATTACAAATTGGCAAAGGCGCACACTGCCTGCTGTACATCGCATCACAGTCTCTCATCTGATCAGAACCCCACTGGGCGATGTCTTCCGATGCAGGACCTCGTACACAGCCGTGCAGACGATTGGAACCACTGTGTATGATGCCTCCTCTGCGCAGAACCTCACAATGCTCCGCAACCCAGATTCAGGGTACTTTATTCAGCGGGCCTAACTCGATCCCTGTATCCAGCCCATGCTCCATCGTGGTCGAACTGAACTTGTAATTTTGACCTTGTTCTGTGCTACCAAATACCACAGTTGGCGCTTCTAAGCCAGTGCTTAATACGTAAGAAAATTAAGTGCCAAGGACCTCATCACGAGGCCACTGCAGCATACACCACCCATTGCCCCTGAAATTGCTGCTAATGGCAGTACTAAACCAGCTACTAACCATTGCACTACAACAAGTGTGACAATTTAGACTATTGTAGGCCCCAAACGTATAAGATTAGCATTGCCCTAGAACAGCATTGCAGCATTGCCCTAAAACAGGGGGTGCCTCAGGGCTCTGCCCTGAGCCCCACCCTGTTTAACCTTTATATGGCCCCGCTGGCGGAGGTGGTTCAATCGTACGGCATAAAATTAGTTTCTTATGCCGACGATACCCAACTCCTCATCTCCCTATCCCAGACACCCACCTTGGCTGCTGCTAATTTCAAATCGTGCATGCAGGAGCTTGCAGGCTGGATGAACCAACACTGCCTCAAGCTCAATGGTTCGAAAACAGAGGTGCTTGTGATTGGGGGTAACTCGGCCAGTTGGACCCTGGACTGGTGGCCTTCCTGTCTTGGTCCTATGCCTTCTCCGTGCAAGGAAGCAAAGAACCTGGGTGTATGGGTTGATCCCAGACTCTCCTATGACAGCCACGTCCAGAAGCTAGCAGGAAAGTGCTTTGGTGTATTGAAGACCTTAAATCGCACCCTGGACCTCCTTCCTTTAGAGGCCAGACGCACGATGACTCAAGCTTTAGTCACCTCCCGTATTGATTACGGTAATGTTCTACTCTTAGGAACCACTGAGAAGAACATTAAAAAACTGCAGGTTCTCCAGAACACGGCGGCCCGTATGGTCCTCAGGCTTCCCAGAAGAGCGGCCTCTAAGCCTACACTAGTGGCTCTTCACTGGCTCCCTATAAAAAAGAGGATCCTGTTTAAAGCGCTCCTTATATGCTACAGGATTACCTCTCAGGTAGCCCCTGAATATCTGAAGGATCTCGCAATCCCCTATATGCCCAACAGAGAATTGCGCTCCAAGGGTACCGGGCTTCTGTGTGCCCCCCGGATAAACAAAGCCAGAATGGGAGGGCGCTCCTTTCGTGCGCTGGCGGCCAAGAATTGGAACCTTCTTCCTCTGCATATCAGATTGGCTGAGACAGAGACCCTATTTAGGAGGCTTTTAAAAACTCACCTTTTCACCCTTTAGGTCGCTCACTTTCTCCTGCTTCTCTCTCCACAGCGCGGGGACACGCCGAGATGGCGTCACCAGGCGCTTTATAAAATCCTTTATTATTATTATTATTATGGGCGGCATCCAATAGTCATTTTTTAGGTCTCGCCTTTGGAAAAATACCTTTTCCGATCGCTTAGGCTTTTCAGCCGAGAACATGCACGCATTCCATTGCCTTCAATGGCAACGCATGCACATCAGGAGATTCACTTGCGGGAGCACGCGGCCTATCTGGACGCAATTATCACTCCCACAGGTGAATCACTCCCCCCTGCTGCAGCGCGAGCTATTGTTTATGGTGCTGTTTCCCGCGCCGTCAGGACACATGCTTTCTCAGTGAAGCTGATAAAAAAAAAACACACTGTGCTGCTTGCTCTATGCATTGGTTCTGTAAAATATACGAAAACACTGCTTATTTAAGCAAATAAATATAACCTAAAACAATTGAGAAAGGGAGAGACAACTCTGCACGCGCACTGGCGGTGTATGTTGTTAACTAATTAACGTATACATTTCCTGCTTTGTAGGTCTTGCCCTGCGGAGTTTCTGTGGTAATTAGCTAACGTTGCTACAAGTGGGCAAAGGTGTGGCAGTGTTTAAACGTACTGTGGGCGGCAATTCAAAACAAATCACCAGGGCAGCTCCCGTGTTATATGTCACACTTGCATACAGAGCTCAGGGGGGGTGCCCTGGATTGCGGGGTGAGGGTATCTGCTTACACTTCTACCTCTACGCTGCAGGTCCCATCTCTATGGCGGGGGCTCCACGGTTTGACGTCAGGTGCGCTCCCACCGCCGCTCCTGAAAGTGGCGAACTCTGACAGAGCCGTGAAGCCTTCTCCGCAGAGCATGGAGCACGGGCGTCTGCTTGCCAGCACTGGTAGCAGCGCCTCCGTAGCCCGGGGAGACAGATAATGTGAAGGCCCAGTCGCGGAATACGCCACCAAGCGGGAACGTTCACTGGAATGGGAGTGTTAGGGAAACTTGGGGAAAGTTGCTGGCCAAGTCATGGACGCCCCAGCCCGACTGTGGGTGCTGCTGGTCGCGTTGCTTGGCAGGCCGGCTCGGGCACAACCCCCCTCCGCCACAGGTAAGAGACCTCGTGCCCCACACTATGCGGTTGGAGAGCCCCAAGCTACCGCTGTGAACTCCACGGAAGGGGGAGGTGGAGCAACACCAGAGCTCACCTAGAGAGCTTGCGGGCGGAGGACTTTCTGGGGGGGGCAGGAAGTAGTTTGGGTGGGGGCTGAGCACAGGTGTTTTCAGGTATGTGTTCAGTAAAGCCCTTGGAGTGAGGCCGATCCGTCAGATTTCAGATGTGCGTGCATTCATGTTGATCGAAGTAGACAGAGCCTGCAACTTCCGCCATGTTTAGTGCTTTTGTTTTGGAGAAAGGGCTCCTGGTCATCCTAGTAGTGATTAAATAGCTGTTGTGGAGAGGGAACACCTTCCAGCTGAACTCCTACTAGGGGAGGGGTGCGACTTGGAGCTTGCTTGTTACATTCCAAGTTGAACCTGGCGCTGTGCCTTTTATTGAAAACCCAACACATGCTTGGGCTTAAATAGCAGCTCAGCTCCCAACCGCCCCTACAAAGGGACTTTATTCCGTGAAAAATAAACAAATAAATAAAACGGCAAAGGCAGTTGCTTGTTTTAGAGGAGTTGCAGCTCTCAACGAAAGTCGATCATGTTTGTATTGTAGCTAGATCCCCCTATGGAGATCCATTTTAAAGGCCTCCAATTTACAATTCAATATTGACAGCAGGGAAAATGGTGAGTGTATATGTCCATTACTGAGGGCTGGCTACCCAGCCTTTGTTCCTTTCAACACTTATTATTGGTGACTTTACAATTAGTGAGGTGTATATATGTTTGGCCTGTGGGTGACTTATGCTTCTTTCAAGGTTTAAATACGTTTGCTGTCTTAGTACAAGATGAGGTGACTGTAGCCAGTCCTAATCATGAAATACCCTGCTATAGTCCAGGTCACCTTTAAAAAAAAGTACATCTGGGATGGCATGCTTACTTAGAATGTCAGACAGCATGGACAGTTCAGCTACTGTGTAATCCTGCATATGACCAGTTCAAATCTCGGCAGAGTCAACCCGGTCTTTCATCCTTGTGACACCACTGTGTTTGGTTCTAAACATTCCTGTTTCTCAAGCTGTCCGTTCTTTGTAATTCACATTCACCTCAAACCCCCTACCACTCGCTGGAGCCGGCAGCCTGCTTTCTGTGAGTACACGGGGCAAGGGCCATAAGAGCGGTGAAGAAATTTTGGGTGTTTTGAATTGTAGGTGGGATGGGGGGTGCAGGGGTTACGTCCTGTTTCCGATTCCTGGCATTTGAGTTCTGGTTGTTTCTAGTACCCTGGAAGGAAGACTGATGCTTTTAAGTGTTGTTTCTATAGTTTGTTTATTTTAGCTTTGCAGGGGCAGGAGATGGGGTCAGCACGCATTTGCCACATTGCAGCCTTATTACATGGGCCCCAAGCTTATCCACTGAGAAAGGGATGGTTTGATAGGGGCGAATGCTTGCAGCTGGGCTCTCTCACATAACACGCCGCCCCGGGCCTTCATGGCCACGTGAACGCGATGGTGCATGGGCTTTCTTAAGTTAGTGGACGGATAACTTCTCCCCGGGACATTTTCTAACCAGCGTTTGCAATGCAATAGGTCTCGCTTGTTAGAAACTATGACCTATTAGTATTGCAAATGACAAATGCATTTTATTAGTGCAGGTTTTTTAAATACATAAATAAAAGGCATTGTCATTTACAATGCCAATATCTCAAAATCTCGCAATTGCAAGACCTAATGTATTTCAAATTCTTGTTACTTACATTGAATTAGTAAACAACAGTTATTGTACTCACTCTAAATCAGACAGCCTGCAATGTGGCAGACTTTCATAAGTGCCGATGTTGCTAATTGAGGGCTGGTGCTGAGCACCGGAAACCACCGCCTCAAATTCAGCACTTATCCAAGCACTATTTCATTTAAATCTTTAAAATTGCATATCTCCGGTTCTAATAATTGGATTATTGTCTTTTTGGTCTCCAGTAATTGATTCAATTTTACTGTGGGTTTTTTCTTATATTGTGTTTTTACTTTATTACTGTTTGAAGTGCTCCATACATACTTTACACATTGCCTCTAAGTTAAGCCTGACTGCTTTCATGCCAAGCTACCAGAAGGTTAAACACAGGTTGATTTGGGGTTTGTTTGTGAGTTCACCACGAAAGGGATGTTGGTTTCTGCTTGAGTAGAGTCTCACCTCCCTCATCCAGTAACCCAATTTCCTGCACTTGGCATACCAGCACACAATTTGTCCAGAGGCATTATGGTAAATGATGTGCATAATAACACTCACTTTAGTTGAAAGTCTCAGCATTGCTTGTGCAGCCAGTGCAGTGCATATCTAGATATGTGTTTTGGGATATGGGGTGTGCTAACAATGCTGCTCATAGTCTACTTAGATTTATGTACCACACCAGAGTGCAGGTGCAGTCTAGACGTCGTCAGCCCAACAACTCAACAAGGAGCCAATCACAAAAGGGGGGGAGCAAATTATCTGGCATACCAGTACACAAATTGCGAAGAAGCATTGTGGGTAAGAGATAATATTCTCCAAAAAATAAAGACATAATACATGCAGGTAATGAAAAACATTAAACAGTGGTTGCAAATAAAAAAGACTCCTAAAGAAAATGTCATAATATCAACGTATTAATGTAACTATGTTATTTCTTCAGTGTTCCACCAAATATTATTAAAATTGACTATCCTGGAGTTTCCTGCGCTGGCTCTTTGATCAGCTAGGGTGGACCACAGGTGTATCAAACACATGCCAATAGACCTGATCAGACGGATTTTTTACACCAACAATTGATTTATTTTGGCTGTCTCCTGCCTGAAATTGCCTGTGCTTCAATATAAGTAAATGGAGGAAATACATTATACTGATTATTTTTTTTAAACACCCACTTTCCTTTTCTAAAATGTTGACATGTATAGATGGTATCATCTCCAAAATATCTGGTTGACACAAATCATTGGCTTAGCTATCAATTATGTGAACCTATCGGTTGAGTAGTGCAGGCCCTCATTACTCACCTTTTCATGCCCTAATAGTATGTACCTTGACACTGTTATTAAGTTGTACAATTGCCTTGCCTTTCGTGGATGCTACTCCTAACAAAGCCATCCAGATGCCATTGTTCCTATGAGCAGATGACATAGCTCTACCATAAGAACATTCTACTCCTCACATTCCCAACAATGCTTTTCCTCCTCCCCTAGCAGGTGTTTCTGGAAGAACTGCAAGGCATGCTTTTGGCTGAGCAGTATCTGTTCATTTGGGAACCTTGTCCATGTTTTCTAAGATGCATAGATGCTACGGAAAGTGAGTAATGGGATCTAGGGGAGCCTGTGGCATAGTGGCCAGATGAAAGGTGGGTCCTGGGAGGTGACAGATTTCTGTGAACCGTGTACAGCTGTGGTAGGCCCTGACTTGTCTATGATGATAACTTTGATGAAATGAGCTCCAGGGAATTATTTAGGGCTTTGACCAGTGGTGTTGAAAGAAGATGTTATTGCCCTGCCTGTGGGGTGTCTCAGGTGGGTGGGGTATCTTTGGAAGGGGGAATCGAGGACAGGGGTGTAGTGTTTTACCATGTGTAATGGATCAGTCTGTTTGTTACATGGAAATGTGTTGAAGCAATGATGAGGAACGATTGCATATGTATTGGGCGAAATGTGTAATATTGTCATAATTTGATTGAAATGGAAATTGTAAAGCTAAAATAAATATAAAAGATAAAAATCAAATCCAGAAAAGAGATGCACAGAAGCTCTCGGGTTTTGGATAACTCTGGGTAGCAAGTTGCGGACTCACCTTCAAAAGGATTAGATTGATTGGAAGAACATGGTGGAAATTAATTGCTGACTTGATTTTGTAACAAGAGGCACTAGAGATGACAAATTGCTTGCCATATACTTGTTTTATTTTGTGATCTCCACCTCAGGCACGGACAGGGTTATTTATTGAATGCTTTCTTCAGTGACTAAAGCTTCTTTCCAAATATTGTCTCCTTCATTGGAAACACTCGGTACATGAATAGAAGTTGTTTGTCAGAATATCATTGGCAAAAATATGATCTTATGCTAGGGTCGTGGACGCCTGGATCCATGGATCATTATCTCAGGTGGGCCACCCCACACAGTATATTTACATGGGGACATCTCTTACTCAGTTGTTCTGGTGACACAGCGGGCCTTGCAATTTTTTTTTTCACTGGAGACACCTGTGACACCATAAATGTGTACCGACATAATTGTAGCCTGCAGGCTTTTGTGTACTTTGTCCGTCGAGCAGCTAACTCCACCATCCACTGTTCTTGAAGTGGTTAGGTCTTAAATTTGTTTTAGGGAAAAAAGTTGGGGCATATTAGCAAGTACCTTGTTAAAATTATTGCCGTTTTAGCAGCAGGAACTGCTGCTAAAACGGCGATAATGGGCTTGCTAATATGCGTTAAAGAATTCAATAGAAGCCCAGGTTAGATGTCCTGCACATCTCACCTGGGCCTCTATTGGAATTCTATAACGCATATTAGCAAGCCCATTATCGCCGTTTTAGCGGAAGTTTCCTGACGCTAAAATGGCGACGAGGTTCTTGCTAATATGCCCCTTGGTTTTCTATTAGGTACGATCCCAGAATATATTGCCCTCATAGTCGCCTGATAAAAATATTGCATTCTAAATACACAAATATATCATCTAATTGGAATTAATATTAGAAATCCAACAACTAATGGAGTGGTATTTTTTTGTAAAGGACATTTAGATAGACGATATTTTTAAGTGCTATCCTGATACACAACTTTTTGATTAAAAAGTGATGCGTGAAGTTTTTCTCCTAAACAATTTAGCCAAGGTCCTGATTTTTGCCCTCTGCAAAGTTTAAAGATTTCCTAGTTTTCCTCAGCCTTTGTCTCTGCAAAGATGTTTCCTTCACATAGCAATACCAATTTTAAAACATTTAATAGTGAAACAGTATCCACACAGTGAGGTTCGCACTACTTTGTGTCATATTTCCATGTCAGAAAATATATGCAAAATGTTTCTCTGCAGGTATAAATTATGCTAACCTTTCTATGCAAAGTAGTACTGCAGCGAAAAATAACAGTAACTGTTTTCTCCGAAGTACATCTCTGTGTAATTCGTTTTTGTGTTAAACAAGAATATACAACAGAAATTGTTGTAAAAAGGTATAGTTTTGACACTGATATCCCGACGTAAAGAAACTTGATAAACTACTCAAGATTGTGAAGTTTGTAAGGAATCTTGGGGCATATTACCAACGATAAGCGATATTCATCGCTAACTAGGCTTAGCAACGAATTTTTTATCGCTTAGCATCGCCGGAAATTATCGCTGAGATAACTTGCTGTTAGCAACGTTTATCTCAAAAGCGATAAAAATCCGGCGAAATGCGTGAATATCGCTGAGAATACAGCGATATTCACGCATTAGCGACGAAATGCTTTTAGCCATGTTATCCACCTCCCATTGGATAACATGGCTAAGAACTGGTCTGAGCAGGCGTTAGTTTTTGGCGATAGCGGAAATATTTCCATCGCTACGCCCGCCTTGCTAATAGGCGATAGCGACGTTAGCCACTGCTTTCAGTCGCTATTTGGTTGGGTACACCCACTTTGCATGTCATTAGCGATAAATATCGCTGACATGCAAAGCGGGCCCCAAACCGCTCGCTATCGCCTAAAGCTGTCGCTAACTGCTGTTAGCGACACCTTGCTAATAGAGCAATAGAATTATCGCCGCTTAGCAGCCGAAAACGGCCTCTAAACCTGCGTTAATTGCCTATCACCCTGCTTGGTAATATGACCCCTTCATTTTTACAAAACAAATGAAATTTCGCACATCTGTACTTTGCGACTTTATATATATCAGCGTTATCTGCCTTGGTGCATGACTCTGAATTTATTGCAATCAACTTTCCAGGCTTCTTCGTAGTGGAACAAAATACATTTACAACAGATTCAAGCATATTACAGCCTAGAATTTCACCTCCACACTGGAAAATCAAATGTGCTTTGGCTTTATGTCCGAATAATTAGTTGGATACTCTTTGAAAAGTATATAGATACCACAATTATAAATTGCTGTTTTTGTCGAAAAAATTGCTATTGCTTTTAAAATAGTCTATCACATTTAGGCCGAGAGTGATGTGGTCCCTTTAAAAAAGAATCACAGGCGGGCCCTAAAATAGAGGCTGCTGTGTTGTTCTTTCCATGCTGATATTCTTCCGCATACGCCCACATGTCAAGGACATGTACTCCTGCCCTCCTAACTAAGAGGCTTAAGTATGAAATGTTTTGGAATTTGTAGCTCCACGCATAGCTTTTTCAAAGAGTGGAACTGGGGAGCGAGTCACTAGGGGGGGAGGCGGGCAGAAATCTACATGACAAATGGTGGGGGCGAAGGATAGAGCGATGCAGAAGAATAATAAATCATTGGGCGATTGCCAGAGGCACAGTGCCTTATCATGCGGTGCAGTACATTCGGCCCTACTATCATTATTCCCATCATTACTATTACGTACCACGCAATTATGTGTGTGCATACGCGCACACACTATCAGCTCAACTGGCAGCATTAGCAATTGCAACTCCATTCTTCCCTGTTTCCCTGCCCCTTTTTCTTGCAGAAGATAAAAAATTGTAATTTCGGTACTTGCTAAATTTAGAAGGAGAAAGGCAGAAAGTTCTCCTTCCCCTTGTGCCCTTACTCCTTGCCTGTGTCTGCATCCTCTTTAACTATCATGTTTGTCACTCCATGGGCCAGTTACACATTTAGAGGCTTATTTATGAGCCCTTGCAACACCTTTGCGCCGCCGATGCATCCTTTTTTGTGACGCACTGGTGGCGTAAAAAATGTGCCACTTTGCGCCTTATTTACAAAGTGACGCATCTAGGCAGATGTGTCACTTTGTAAACCCCCTGCGCTACATTATACCTGCATCGGTATAATGTATGCAGGGTGGGAGTTACCCCGCAAAAAGCATCGTAGAAGTGGCACATTGAAATCTATAAGATTTCAGTGCGTCACTTCTAAAACGCCACTGCGTGAAACCTTATGCGTGCCTCATGGCAGGCGAATGGGTGACACACTTCTATAATCATAGACCTCTCCCTGCATTGCTGGAGTTGTGTCACCCTTCCGACACAACTCCAGCAATGCATCAGTTTTGCGCCAACAGATACGTCAGTAATATTGATCTATCTGTCCTTCCTTGCTACCTGATGCGGCATACAGTCAATATGACGCATTGATGGTGTCGCAAGGAGGGCGCTCTGAGAAGTGTTGCATCACTGTTTTGTTGCAGCGCTGCAACACTTCTTATAAAGAAGGGCCTTATTATTTTGGATTTCCAGAGGATTATTAGGTTTTAGAACTTGAATCAGGAGCCACCAGCAAAATAATCAGGGACATTCTGCTGGCTAAATATTGATATTACTTGAGACCACAACACGTTATTGTATCCATCTGGAACATGTCAAAATCATAGGATGATCTTCTGTCATTTGGACCACAGGCCGTAATCACCGTTATTTCATTTCCAGCGCTGCTTGTGAAATATAAAACTTAAAAGTGATACAGAAAATTTAAGGAAAAAGGGAGAGAGAAAAGTTAGAATTAAACAAAAAAGATGACCTTCTGGCCCCTCCGATAGATTACAAATCCAGCAGAGCGGTGGTACTCAACTACAACGTGATTCAAAATGGGAACGTGGACCAAAAAGGGAAGCTTTCGAGATGCAGTGCAAGGACGTGAGTGAAGGAAGCACTGGTGGTGATGCCCGTGCAGCATCTGTTCTTTAAAGGAGTCTTCGAAGCCAGGGGCTATAATCTTCCGCAATAAGTGCAGCATTATTTATAGAAAGGATTATAAAAATATCAACATTCATTTTGCCCCTCAGCACTTGCTGAAATGAATTGCACCCTGCTTGCCTTTTCCAAGGGTACTTGGGCTGTAAAGCTTTATGGGGGATATTCACAAGGAGCTATCGCCGTATTAACAGCACTTTATCGCAGTTGAAGTCGTGATAAATTTACCCCACCATTTATCCCACGATAGCAGCCACAAAAAAACTCGCCACAGAGGACCCCGCAACTATTGCTAATCAGATGCAGAGTAGGCGTTTCCGTGCCAAAACCCGCAACAACACCACACCTCAACATTCACAAAGACTAGACAGATTGGCGATAAGAACACAAAACACGTGATGAGGCGCATTAGCAGCAGGAATTTTACACCTGCTCTGACTTGGTGTAAAGTCGGACGGCAGCATTGCACCACAATAGGGAGCTCTACCCAGGGCGAAATCGGAAGGGCAACAGATGCCAAGGAGCAACAGAACATGCAGTACGGACACCCAAGAACGCCATAACACCCACCTGGCACACCCCCATACCTCCGACCCACCACAAAGGCAGCACAGACAAAGACATTGGCCCCCCAGGAAATGCACCTGCCACACAGGCACAACACCTGACAATGTCACTGTCCACCACAGTCTGAAAGGAACAACAATTCTACGCATCCTGGCTGTCATCGCCCAACAGGCCAACTGCACCAATACAGCGGACAACCAACATCCGACCTCACACCAAGCTGCTGGCTGTGCAGCAACTGTTGGCCCCTGGCACACCCCAACCAACACCACCAGAGTCGGTGGAGTCTCACAGACAGCCACATCCGTCTCTGCCAGGGTGGTGCCTCCCACCATGCCACAAGGCCGAGGCCGTCCTTGTGAGCTGAGTTGCCTGCAATCCTGTGCACCTGTGTGCCCCAGCCCGCTGGACCACGAACCCGTCAGGCCCAACCCTGTGCAGCCAGGCCACACTGATCACCTGCAGATACCAGCGTGTGTCAAGAAGGGCCCACCACATGCCTGTGTAAGCTCCAAACCCGAGGCCCACGTCCCTGCCAGCCTCTCAGACCATCGTTGGCCCCCCGACGCTGGCCCACATTACTCTTTCCTCATTAACATACTCCACTGGCGTCTTCTGCGGCCCAGTAGGTCCCATATGCAAAACTGTGTCCTGGGTTCTGAATGGCAGTGACCCCACATCTGGGCCAGCAGTCACAGCGCCAGAACCCCCCGATCAGTGAGACATAGTTCGATATGAGCATCTTGAGACACGTGGTGCCACCAACTCTGTTCATCGCCAGCCGTCGACACGTGGTGCCACAAACCCTCTTCAACACCAAAGCTTGACATGTGGTGCCACAAAGCCTGTTCAACGTTAACCGGCAACACATGGATGAGGGACGAGGACTACCCTGTGACCAGTGGGTCTTGCATCCAGCACCTAGTCGTGAATCACAAATGGCAGGGTCCACACAAGTGGTTGCACAGCGACGAGTAAGAGGACGATGCGGCTCAGTCTAGATGAAAGCCGGGTCAAAGTTATGGAGGTGACCGAACACGTGGTGCCACTGAACCTGAACTACGCAGGTCGGTGGGGCCACCAATCAATGCCGGCGACACTCGGTGAATGGCCCGTGCTGACTGCTGCCTCCGGCCTACACAACTGTTGGCGTAGGCTGTGCTGGAGTAGGTCACAGATTTGGAACTGAACATTGAGTATGCGAAGGCAGATTACATATCATTGCATGCAAGGAGAGGCGTAAGAGGATTATGCGTTGCATCTTAGCGGAAAAAAAAGGATAATCAATTAACACCCCACTCACCTCAAATCCACAACCATGTAATCCACAACTCTGGCAATCCACACGTCACAAAATCACAACCAACATGCACGACAACATAGCCATCCAGCAGACACAACAGAATGGTAACCTGGGCAAGCCATGAACATGAGTCATCAAAGCCATGGCACCTCAGCCACACAATAGCTGAATGTGGGGAGAGGTGGCAACCAGGCATGTGTGAAGGATGCAGTAGAACCATGATTGGGAAAGTACACAATGCCAAGAGTGGCGGCGAAGTGCTGGACAGACCGCAGTATGCAGAACACACCCATATCCACAGCGCCTTACACCTCTGGTGAATGGAGTGTGTGGACAGTGGACTCAAACATGTCACCCCAGCCATTGGGAGTCCTTGCGGAAATGTTGCCTGTTACGCGTAAGCGTGAGCAGAGTGGGATGGGCCGGCGTACGTCAGGCCGGCGTAGGGGTGTGAATAAGAAGCACATAGCCCTGGGCGTTGTCCTCTTCTGGAAAGCCCAAGGTTTTCTGCCAGGGTGGCGCCTCCCACCCCGCTATGAGGCTGACACCGTCCTCGTTAGTGGAGTTGCCTGAGATCCTGTGCGCCTGCCGCACCCCAGCCTGTTGGACTACAAACCCGTCAGGACCGAACCTGCGCAGCCAGGCCGCACTGATCAGCACCTGACACTGGCATGTGTCAAGGAGGGCCCACCACATGCCAGTGTAAGCTACAAGCCCAAAGCCTGTGACCCGGCCAGCCTTTCAGACCACCTCTGTCTCCCTGACGTTGGCCCATATTACTCCTTTCTCATTTACATATTCTACAGGTGACCTCTGCGGACCAGTGGGTCCCATATATGAGACTGTGTCCTGGCTCCTGAATGGCAGTGACCCCAAACGGGAGACAGCGGCCACAGCAAAAGATCCCCCCGATCAGTGAGGCATAGTTCCATATGGGCATCTTGCAACAAATGCTGCCACAAACCCTGTCCAACGCCATCCGGCAAGCCGTGCTGCCACAAACACTGTCCAAAGCCATCTGGCGAGCCGTGCTGCCACAAACCCTGTCCAACCCCATCCGGTGAGCCGCTCTGCCACAAACCCTGTCCAACGCCATCCGGCAAGCCGTGCTGCTATAAACGCTGTAGAACGCCATCCGGCGACATGTGGATGAGGAACCAGGACTACCCTGCAGACCAGGAGGTCTCACAACCAGCACCTAGTCGCGTATCACGAATGGCTGAGTCCACACCAGTGGTCGCGTGGAGAGGAGTAAGAGGAAGATGCGGCTCAGTCCGGACGAAAGCCAGGTCACAGCCACTGAGGTGACCGAACACCTGGTGCCACTGAACCTGAACTACGGAGGCCAGTGGGGCCACTAACCTATGCCAGCGACACTCAGTGAATGCCCGTTCTGACCGCTGCCTCCGGCCTACACTGCTCTCTGCCTAGGCTGTGCTCGAGTAGGTCACAGATTTGGAAATGAACATCAAGTATGCAAAGGTAGAATACACATCATTGCACGCAAGAAGAGGCTTAAGAGGATGTCGCCTTGCATCTTAGGGGAGAGAAAAGGATCATTGTTACGGAGGGGTTCATACACTACTGACAACTGCACTGGTGTCACTAGCGCTGTGCATTGCGAGCCAAAGACAAGTGGCTGTGGGCCACTGCTGACTGCTGCCTACGGCCTAAACTGCAGTCCAGTAGGTCACAGAGTCATGATTCAACAATGGTGGAGTCCATATCAGTGTACCGGCATCATCGCAGTCTGCATCCCCACTCAGCCCCGGTGCCACTAAGTCTGTTCCCCGATATTCATGGACACTCTCTTGTCGAACAGTGGTGGCGTCTGAGCCTATGTAATAGGGGGCAGTTTTGCCCCCCATGTAACTGATACGGAATTGGTGGTGGCAATTGACTGTCGCATTCCACTCCTCCATTTGCTGCTTCCAGATAAAATCAAACCTTTCGGCGTTTTGCCCTGGAGGACACCTTCCACTGTCCCCTGAAACATTCCAAAACATACACCTCGGACAATGATGGTTACCCTCTCAGGTGGCATGGCCCATCTGACTGCACCACAAGTCACCGTTTCGTGGCATGGGTGCCTGTGCCGGCCGCAGTGGATCCGGGGCCACTAACTCTGTGCTGGCCCTGTCCGGGACCCCTTCTCCGGAGATATAGGCTGGCCCCTGAGGCGTAGACCTTGGGGTCATCAACGCCATAACTCTGTGGCCTTGCACTATACGAAGCCTGAGGGACTAAATGCGTCCCATCATGGCTCACACACCAAACCAAGTCCAGACAGGCCCGGACGATGCATCACCGCAGGAGGCACATGCCATCACCGCAAGGACCACCTCCAAACACCATCTGCCAAAGTTGAAACGGTGGTCCTGACAGACTTACGGAGTTGCTCAGACCTGTCGTGGATGCCATCATCTGGCTGATACCCTTGCTCAGCACTCCAGGTGCCAGTCACTGAGTGCACCGCAGGCCATTGTCCGTTGCTTATTGTGTTTTGTGCTGTGGAGCAGTTGCGCAGGTATGTCACCTCAAACAGTGTGGGGGCCCTGAGACGTTGATGGGGAAGATGATGCAGGTCTGACACACCCCACTGCATCTGCATCAGGAATGTTTCTAAGGGACAGAATCCGAGACTTTTTCTGCACATGAGTGTGCTCATCTCTAGTGTTCACAGCCCAGTGCACTGCAACTCACGGACACTTCTGTTTGCATGTTGGCTGTCCACACAGCCAACATGGGTGTATGACTGTTATTTGCTCACAACTGTGTGTGGTTATGTACTGTGAATGTGCATCTGCATGTGTCTCTGTGGCAGTGTGGGTCTCCTTAGTGGGATGTGGGTGGGCCCTGAAGTGTGATAGACCCCTACGTATGTGTCCTGGTTCGCATTCCATGGGTTCGGCCCCCACCCACACCTTTTGGGCCACCTCCTTTTGGCGTGCTGACACATGCCATTAGGGTGCCATGTGTGGGTGGGTGAAGTGTTGCGAGCCAGCTGTGCTTGTGGGTGCTTCCTGCTGGGTGGTCTGTTGCAGGCTCGGTGTAGATTTGCAGTCTGGGTCCTGGTGGAGGGTTGGGTGTGATATCAATGTGCTGTTGTAGGGCGTTGGTGTCGGTGGTGTGGTGGTCCACTCCGGCATCACTGATGTGTGGTATTATGTGCTCTGCTGCAGGTGTTGTGTGCCCCTCTGCGATGTGAAAGGGAGTTGAGTGTTGCCAGTTTACATGCAGACTGTATGGCAGTGTATATTGTGACTGTTTGGGGGGTGCTGTATTCTTCTGCGGGTGAGTGTTCATTTGGACTACATTACGAATCGGAGGTAGTACGTGTACATTTCTATTTCAGTGTCACCGGCTCTGTCAGCTGTAGTGGGCATGTTTCGGTGCATGTGCTGAGCCAGTTGTGTCCTCTGTTCTGCAGTGTCAGCTATGCGCCTAGTTCCATGTTGTCGTGAATGTGGATGTGCTGTTCGTGCTTTGTGTGTGTGCTGCAGTGTGCCAAGGGGATCTGGGACATGATCCTGGGTGTTTGTAGGTATGCAGGGTGAAACGCCTCGTTGTGCATGCTTGCCATTGTGCCCATCTCCCCCCGTCGCCCCAGGCCCTGTTTGTTGCACTCCCTGATTGTGTTGCGTCAGGTCCTCTCGAGCAATGTCCAAACTCTCTACTCCTTCAACCGTCTCCACAATGATGACTGTGAGCTGGGTTTCCTCCAGCTCCTTCAGTGGCGCTGTACTGCCACCTCCTGTCGCCGTTGCTGCCTTCCTGTTGGCAGCGGCTTGGCGCCTGGTTTAGGTTGTTACGTCATGCCGTCGCCTATTGGACTCCTCGATTGGCCTCCTCTGCACTCTGACTGCATTCCAAGTGGTCAGTTGCCTGTAGTGCTCTGTCACCTCCGTGGCGCTAGTCTTACTCTTGTTTTACTGCAGTCTGCATCCCATCTTCCTCTCCCTCTTCTCCTTGACCTTTCCCGACCCCTTTGTTCCTTGCTGGTAGTCTGTGGGGTTTGTGGGGTTCGAGTTGACCTATGCTCTGGGTCAGGTTGCAACCATGTTGCTACGTGCTTTGGCTTGTTTCTGGGAACAAGGAACAAGGGAACCCTACTCACAGGGAGCCTGGGTGCGTAAACTAGTGAGGGAACAATGGCTCCTGTGGAGTAATAAGGGATATTCCAATAGAGTTATGCACAATGGCAATGCACAGGGTTGGGGTGATGTCAGAAAGGAAGCTGACTACACACATCAAAGATTCAGTCAATTTGTGAAATTGTTTATATAGGAAATAAGAAGGTAAAACAATACATACATAAGGTTTTAGGTTGAAAAATATTCTGTACAACAGCTAAACATTAGACAATATTGTATTGTGTCCCAGTGAAAGAACAGTTGAACCTAAGCTAAATAGTTACATTTAAGGTGACATATGTATAAGGTTTCAATTTTTTAGAACATTTCAGAGACCATGAGAAATATAACACTGTGGTCCACAGCACTTTATCCAATCATAACTACTTCATTATGTTTCGCCTTTGTAAACTGTTGACGGCGTTTCAACCCAATTTGGATATTGGGTCTCTTCAGGACCTAGCAATATTGGGACACCTAAAAGACAATATGAGAATACCATCAGCATGTGGCCCTAATGGGAAAACTACGGGCATGTCAGCGTAAGATCTACATGTCAAAATACTTGAAGGAGGGCTTGTTCTGCCTGGTGTGAAAAGCAGTGGCACCGTAAAAGTAGTCAGATAAAAAGAACTCACAGGGGACCCAGACGGTTGCTGTGAAAGTAATAGGAGAAGTACATGGTATTAAGTTGAGGCATAATTGTCAAATTGATGTAGCATGCATGGAGGAGGAAGACTAACGAAAAAATTTACCCCATGTGAGCATAGTAGAAGGCAGGCAGGAGATTGGCTTGAGTCGGCAAACTACTCGGCAAGGTAATAGGCACTGTGGTATTGGATAAGTAGGGCACTGTGTGGGAGGAAAAATGTAGCTATTGATGGAGATCTGCATAGTTGCGACAAGCTGTAATGGCAATTACTGCAATATGTGCTTACCAGTAATCGTGAGATGTTGCTCCTTGTGCGGGGGAGCGGAGTGGCTCGTTGGTGCGAATATCGGCAGGCCGGGTGGTGGCTCTGTATTGTCAGATAACGCAGTATGCGCTGCAATGGAAAATTAGAAAGCGCACGCTTAGTCTCAACAAAATGAAAGCGTATCTACAGAGTGTCTGGTATGTACAGACATGTGTGATATGTACCTTGTATAGGCATGGATGCGCTGCGTCAGCTCCCACAGTGCTGATTGTACAGAGGACTGTCCCTCTCTCTGTCTAGTATGATGACAGCGAGGCGATGGAATGGCTTGCTGTAGATAAGGAAAATGTTCCCGCCCA
The DNA here is from genome assembly GCF_964263255.1 of Lissotriton vulgaris. NCBI lineage: Eukaryota > Metazoa > Chordata > Amphibia > Caudata > Salamandridae > Lissotriton > Lissotriton vulgaris. The sequence goes on along the minus strand of NC_141685.1, from coordinate 1,584,081,385 downwards.
ATGAGGAACATATAGACCAAGCTACGTGATCTGGGGCATCGATCCAATCAGTGGATCTGTAGTCAATCATTGAAGTAGGCAACAGACTACCCTGCATGTATTCCTAAATGATCATGACATGGCAAATGTGTGCAGTTGGAGTCAAGTGGTGAAAGCAAAAAAATAAAATGGAGTGAGCTACAATATAAATGGGGAATCGTTAGTGTGCCCGTTCAATATTAACGTGCATATATAAACAGTGTTGCTGCAGATACCAAGTTCATGGAGTAAAGGAAATGTCAGTGCATATGAACATATGTACAGCTAGCCAAGGATGGAACATTACTATAAATCAATTCCAATCAATAAAGGAAAGAGTGTGCCTCTAAATGAGAGAAGTAGTGGACAAATGGAAAAAGAATCAGATTAGATTCTTTTAGAAGGCCCTCACTCACCAACCTGCTTCATTATTGGGCCCCACCAGTAAGGTCTAAAACCAACCCGGTGTGCTTCGACGCCAGAGTTACTGCGGAACTGATTAATATTACTGTGAGTGATAAGTGAAGTGAGTTAAAAAGTGATCAAGTTGTAACCTAAAAAACTTTTATTCACAGGCCAACCTGGCATGGTTATTAATGAAGTGGGCAGTTAAAAAGCTGGATCGATGTGTCAGCTAAGCCCTGCTAGGTTAGGTCAATATGTTTCTGCCTATCTGTATGTTATTCACTGGGCATTCGTCAGGACCAACGTGTAGACCCCGGCGGTATGAGCGCGCAAAGGCTCACCTTTTTCTGGTGGTCATAATGTGAAAAATAAACACAAACAGGAAAGAATGTTAAAAACCTGTTTGTAGGCAAGGTACTCGTAAATTATCGGCACCCAGCAGTTATATGTGGTGCAAGAGTTGATTGCACCATGGGTCTCGGGAGGGGGTGGTAGTTAGTAGGCACACCGCCATCAAAGCCAAGCACCCATTTGGAAACCAGGAAAAGCCTTAATTACCGGACCCCGTTGATGGCTTTGATTGTGGTGCCTACTAGCTACCACCCCCTCCCGAAGCCTTGCAATGTAGCAGGCTGGATGGTCTTTTTAAGTGTGCTCATATAGCGTTCGACAAACCCAGTTGCTTGTCGCCAAAGAAGTTTGCTTTTCTGATGCTTGACATTGAGATGATTAAGAAAGTCTCTGAATTCTCGACTGTTGAATGCTGGACCATTATCAGACTATAGAATTGAAGGAACACCCCTTATTGCATAAATACCATCAAACCTCTCCATGACTCCTTCTTGAGTGGTTGATGAGAGATCTTCTACCTATGAAAAGTGGGAGTATTCCTTGATGACCACCATCTGGTGATTTCCACTGTTGATAGGACCAAAGAAATCAACAGCTACTTTCTTCTATACATGTTTTGGCAAATCAGACATATTCAAGGCATGTTGAGTGGTTTTCGGAGATAAGACATTGCACAAATGACAGTCCTTGAACTCTCTTGAAACTCTCTCATAAGATAAGGAACCCAAACTTGATCTCTGCGAGCTTGTTGCGTAGCAACAATTCTACAATGTCCTTCATGGGTCACTTCAATTATTTGTTGCTGTAGACTCTCCGGTATGACAATTCATGAACCTCAGAACACAATACCTTCTCGAGTAACGACACTTCATCTTTCACATTTTTGAACTTTTGATATTCATTGTCACGTGTAAGAAGTTAAATGTGCTGTTTCCAAGATTGATGTGCAATAATGTATTTTAGCATCAACATGTCACCATCTTTGCTCGTTGCAGCAATGATTTGTTCTAACGACATAACGGCAGGTGTATTGGACCTTATGCTGAAGTTAATGTAGGTTTCAGATGCTTTGGAAGGGTTACCAGGGCACTGTACTGGCACTCATGAAAAATAGTCAGCAAGGTAGGATCTTTCCCTGGTTGGTGCACAATTGTGTAGTCATATTTCTGTAATCTCAAACCCCAAAGTTCAATTTTAGACATCATGGCTTTTGGGTTACTAAAGATGGTATGAAATACTTGATGATCTGTTATAAGAGTGAAAGATTTTCCATATAGGAACATGAGGAATGTTCACAAGCCAACACTACTGCTAAGCTTTCCTTCTCTGGTTGCAAATAGGGGTGTTAAGTTTGTGACAAACTTACTTCTGCTTGAATATGCCACAATATTCCTTTGAGCATTTGAGTGTCCACTGTGAGCAAGGATTGTGTCCACCCCGACCATCAACATCCTCTGTATGAAGTTTTGGATCAAAATAGGCCTATTCAGTGGCGTTATCAATTATGTGATTAATTTTCTTAAAACTTTATTTACATTCATATAACCAGCAAAATGAAACCTTTCTTTTTGTTAAGTCTCTTAAAGGAGCACTTACTCTGGCAGTCATGTACGTATCAGGAACAGTAACTGGCCATGCCAAGGAATGAACGTAACTTGATAACATCTTGTGGGGGATGGGCGGCTGACAAAGATCGTACCTTAGCTGGATTCAGTATCGACCCCTATCAGAAAACATACGGCTAAAGAATTTGAGTTTTGTGTTGTGAAACTCACATTTCTCAGCATTCAAAGTTATACCTGCATTGGCAGGTGAACAACACACTTGTGTAAGAGTTTATCATGTTCCTTTTCAGTAGCTCTGAAAATGAATTTGTCATCACTGTTATTGAAAGCATTCATGACAGGTTGTATATGTCGAATGACATCTTGGACAAGATCGGCAGCTGATGACACACCAAAATGTAATCATTTATATCTGAACAAACCAATATGGGTAAAAAAGTTGGTAATGTACCTGTAATTTTCTTTGAGGTCAAATCGATGATACCCTTTGTTCAGATCAATTAAGGAGAAGACTTTAGTACCATTTAACTGTGTGTTCATGTCAGCAATGTGCAGACCAGGATGTTGTTCTCTTTCATTGGCCATGTTGGCTTGACTCATATCAACACAGATGCATACATCTCCTTCACTGTCTTGTGGGCACTACCACTATAGTTATGTCTCAATTTATCTATGTCTTTGAGCAACAGGACAAATATCCTCATTGATCCTCATTGATAGGCAATTGCATTTTCATGGTCTTAAGTTTTCCAATCCATGAACCAATGTAGCAAACTGACTTACAATTTTGTGATGAGAATTAATGTGGTAGTTCATAGATGTCTGTCCCATATCAGCAGGAGTATTGAAACTGAGTAAAGAGGCAATTGACACAGTACTTTAAAGTACATGAATGGGTGCCTGTACTTTTGTCCTCTTGTGTTTCATAGTTGCTACGAATTAGCTTTTATTCTTTAATGGTGTTGCTGCAGCCCATGTATGCACTTTAGTCTTCAATGGTGTGAGACTGGGAAATGGAGACAGTTCATCATATTTCTCCTCAGGCATGACGTTTGTTGATACACTACTGTCAAAAATGTAAAAGGTATGGAGCAACCATTTGCTTTTAATGTAATTTTTGGACAAGGTTTAAATGACTTTTGTGATTTTACTCGTCTATTTTTCTTTGACTTGTATTTTCTTTTCATGTGGCCAGTCCGACATGTTCACCTTTTTCTGAGGTAGCCATTGACAATCCACATACATCTTCCGCACTGTTCCTTGACAAGGAAACTGAAGAACTTTTAGACGAAGATTTAATTGCCAATCGATTTCATTTAGTGTCGATTTGCCTCCACAGATTTTGTCGCTTGGCCTTGTGGGCGTGCTTAGAGTGTCGCTTCTGGAACGTTCTGGTTTTATTTTCTCTTCATAATAAACGCAGCTTCTCCGTCGCTTTGCAAACCATTTCAAAATGGTTCTCCTTCCCAAAGTCTTTGCATACTTGTCCAATGGCTGGACATTTACTTTCATGTGGAAACAAAAATCCACATCTAAAACACAGTTTATTTTTCTTTAGAGACATCATTTTGTGTCCTTCAGCTTTGTGTTTCTGCTTACTTTTCATGTTCATGACTGACTCAATATGGGCACCTCCAGCATCCATGACATCAGCTTTTCAATCAGCACGTTCCTCTGCTCTGGCAGCATGAAAACCCACTCCAGATTAAGGGTTTCTCTCAGCATTCGTCGTCCGTATAAATCTGACAGACATCCGCCGATAACTCGGAGATGTATAGCTTTTTCATCATTGAATTCATTGAACTTACAGTGTTTGATGAGTGTATCAAGCTTCTCAACTATTTTTGTTGATTGTTTTGCCAGGTTTCTGTGATTCTATGATTCCTGACAGAAAATTAATTTTTTGTAATTGACATTTGGCATTGGATTGAACTTGAGATTTAATGTGACTTTGATTTAACGGTATTTAACTTCGTAAATTCGCTGTAATTTCTTGATTATATTTTTTACTCATTCACTGGTAAGATTTATGAGATATTTGAAAATCTTTTTGTTATCGGTTTCTTCCAGTGCATCGATGAAATCATCAAACTTTTCCATACAGGTAGTTTATCAAGCTCCAATATTCTGCTTTTTAGCAGTGTTGAATGGAGGTGGTGGTTGCAGGAAGGAGGCGACTGTGTACATTGTGCCTTTTGCTACTGTTGTGGAAAGTTTTGGCTGATGTGCATTTGGTACGGAAGCTTCAAAAAGTTCTGGCTCTGTACCTGTACTGTGGTTGTCTGACCCAGTCACCGAATGCACTGCACTTTCTTCCACCTTTACAGTAAAAATACTGTTTTTGTTTCTTGAACCTTTCTTCACCCTTATGCATGGTACCTGGTGTTCACTGCCTTTCGCACTTTTCTGTATTTTACTATTTTCGCTGTTGGCCTTTTCTAGCCCTTATCTGTTGCTGCTTCCAGCGCTTCTCTGTGCCTGGTACTTTCCGCCTTCAGCGTGATCGTCCGATATGATTGGTGTTGCGTAGTGGAGCAGTAACTTTTTCAAGGCCTTAGTTGCAGATTTCTGCCCAACTATGACTAAACTTCTCAGTGAAGCTTCCATTATCTTAAAATGTTGCACAGTGGCTGGAGTGGCAGTTTGACTCCACTTATACTAGATGTTGATATTCACTTTGATTGAGGCACATGCAGTATTCACAAGCAGTTTGCTGGACCACGGCAAACTCTCTGGGAGAGCACGGTCGATCTTCAGATTACGTTTCCCCTCTCTCGTCACCACTCCTCAGCCTAGGTATTCCTAAATGAGTACACCACACACGAAGCTTAGAATTACACATCTTTATTCCTGGTTTTGTAACTGCAAACTCAGTGTTCTATACATAAACTCTAATCACCATACCTCAAATCACCATACCAGAACACTTACATCATAGTTCTACGGAGTGCATCACGAACCAAAAGGATCCTGTCATCGCTAACTCACAAGACACTACACCCATTACAGCACGGTGCAGGCTCAGACCTAACCCCAGTTGAAGAGGTGGTGGTGGAATGGGAGTTGTCTTTGTCTCCCCATTAAATGCCTGTTCTGGATAAGTCTGCGTAGAGTAGATGTGATACGCATAAACAGGAAACATGATTATAGCATTGCACATGCAGCAGTATTGATTCAATAAAGGGTGCTAAACAATCCATGGGTCATGTTGCCTAAATGATCAAAAAGAAAAATGAATACCAAAAACACAGAGGAAGCACAACATGCGTTTCACTACTATTAAACATCAGTCCACTTCAACAGTATCCTTAACCTTAGAGCAATTACTTTTGCAGGATCCCAAAATGATAACCAGGAAAGTATTCTCCTCATTTAACGAATGGTAGTCTTTATTGAAGAAATATATCTTGAAATCCCTCCATCAGCACAAAAGTCTGGAAGGTCCTTTTCCCTGAAAGTAAAGGGCTATCAAAGAAACTATTGCATGGAAGAACAGAACTGAGGGGGGAATCATATCAATGAATGCCTTTCTTCGAAATGACTTTGCAGCTGGTCAGTTGGTTACCTTTGCCAATGGACAATAGGGTATGAAAAACAGTAATTATTTCTGAACCATAGAAGGCACTTCAAGAGAAGAAATTTAGTCACACTGAATAAATGCCTCAGAAGATATGTGATGACCTTACAAAAGCCGCATTTTGCAGTGCTGATGAAATAAAATCAAATGCGCTAATTTATTTAGTTTTCCTTAAGTACTCAATAATTACATTTCCAGTGACTTCCAGTTAGTGAAAATAGCCCTAATGCCAAAAATTGCATTTTTAAATCAGCTGCTTACACAAACTTGCCTTGGCTTCTAAGCCGATGTTAGTTTTTAGCTTGGAAGTAGGAAAAGCATTTGCTTTTTCAGAATTATACACCAAGCATATGTGCACAACTGTTAAATTGTACATTTACAGTAGACTTAAAAAGTGGTATATCTGTTTCTTAAAGTGCAAAAACACATTTAATTTTCCATTGCATACACAACCTGTCCTGCTATTGTAACATGGCAGTATTTAAGCCCATGCTGTCGCTTTTTCTCTAAATGTAAGAGGAGTAAACATCCTCCCAGGCGTACATATAAACTTTGACCTTTATGCACCAAGCCCCATCTGTCAGCACATTAGACCTTATTTACAAAACAGCGAATGTTGCAGGGTCATTCCCAAAGTTTTCCCCTTCCTCCTACTACTTTTTGCTGAATTTGCCTTTCTTGGCAATAGGCCTATGTGCACTTTACCACTGCTAACCAGTGCTAAAGGGCTTGTGCTCTCTCCTTAAAACATGCTAGATTGACTTATACCCAATTGACATATTTAATGTACTTGTAAGTCTCTAGTAAAGAGGTACTACATGTGCCCAGGATCTGTCAATTAAATGCTGCTAGTGGACCTACAGCACTGATAGTGCCATCCACTGACGTAGTCCTTTAAACATGTCTCTGCTCTGCTACTGAAGAGCCTATGTGTGCCATTTAAAATGCTAATTCAACCTAGCACCATAACCCTTTTGCCAGGCCCAAATCTTCCTTTTCGATACAAATGAGTCTCCCCTCAGGTAGTCCCTGGAACGCCCAGAAGTCAAGGTCCACTGTATTTAAAAACTTAGCATGTATTTCTACGTTTTACATGTCCTGGTAGTGAAAAACTCTCCAACATCGTGTTTCACTACTACTGGGCCTGTAATTATTTTTATTTAGGAAGAATGAAATGTTGATTCACCTAGGTTCTCATATCAAAATTACTGGCATAGATCGTCTACTTTGGCAAACTCCTAATTTTGCGTTAATGCAATTTAATTACCAGAAGAATGGTAAATTCTTGGATTCGCTGATTTATTTGATGTCTCTTAGGGGCATATGTAGGTAGGCGTTGGCGATTCGCAAACGCCAAAATTAGCTGAATTTCTGCGTTTGCGAATCGCAAATGCCCCTTTGGTATGTAGGTGGCACTTAGCAAAATAAGGAATCGCAAAAATTGCGATTCCTTATTTTGCTCATAGCATTTAAGGAATCACAATTTTGCAATTCCTCAAATGCTATGTAGGGGTGCCTTAAAAATTGCGATTTTGGCATAAGGAATCGCAAAAGACCACCTACTTCAAGTAGATGGTATTTTGCGATTTCCTTTAAAAATGCATTTTTATTAAAAATTCAAAGTGCCATGTGGCGCACAGACATGTCCTTAGGGCATATATGTGCGCCACATGTACTTACAGGCACATTCCAGGGGTGCAACAGGTGTCCTTAGGACACCCTGGCACCCTTGGAATTGCGATTCTCAAATTGCGATTTTTTCACATAAAATCGCAATTTGAGAATGTGTCCCCATTCATTCCTATGGGCCTTTTGGCCCATAGGAATGAATGGGACACTCATTCCTTAATTGCGATTCGCAATTTGCTAATTGCAAATAAGGAATGGTAGAGATTCGCAAAAAATGTGCAAATTATTACCTACATTCCATTTTGCTAGTCTCAAATAGCGAATCCTTAAAAATCGCTATTTGAGAATCGCAAAATGGAAATTACCTACATATGCCCCTTTGTTCCACTATGGCGGTAACTACGGGCCCCGTCAGGATTACTGCGTCCTCTTGGGGGAATTCTTTTGTATATAGTGAAGTGGCTGGCGATGGTTAACGTTACAGCAGTAAAAATAAATGATTTGCTGCTGCATTTTATTATATGAGTGCCCTGCGACCATTGTTAGCACAAAAGAATGGGGGACGCCATATACCACAGAACCATCTTATAAAGGGCAGAAATCAGTCCTGGGTGCGAAGAGCGTTCTACGTCACACGTCACACACAGGAAGAGAGTGGACGCCTGAGAGCCCGAACGACGGTAGCCCCTGAAGCATACTCTCCTCCAAAATGTGAAATTATGCTGGAGGCAGTTGTATTTATTTTGAAAAGTAGAACGCCCTACTATTTCCCCAAATAACATGACTGCATGTCTGGTTCCCTGCAGCTGAGATGCTGCCAGAGGTAGGCAGCGGGGGAGGCCTATTTATAGTCAATAAATCACCACAATTTAACCTAATGTCGATGACAACCACAAACAAATGGAGAAGGTCTTTGTCGGAAGCACTCTTTCAAAGTGCCTGGCTTTGCCCCTATGTATTATTAAATGGCCGGTTCGTTATATGTGCGCGCGCGGGGACATTTCCTGCCCTTGGCACGGTCCTGTGCGGCTCTGGCTTCCTGACGTCATTGGCGCACATAAAAAGAAATCCCTGGGACAACACAGGGCACTCATGCGTTGGACCCAGCAATACGAGATTTATAACCCAGTGTACAATGCTTGCCTCACAAGGGGGGTGGGGGGAGGGAGGGGGACGACATGTTCTCTCAATATTCCAGCTACCGATCTTTGATCATTTAATTGTAATGACGGCTCATGGTTAACAAGGGAACAGATGTGACAAGCTCTGCAGATCTCCATGCTGTATTGTCTGACTCTGCAACACTGTTCCGAGGGGGCATTCTTGCAAAAACAAAATCAGAATATAATATGAAAAGAAAAGCATCAGTAATTGCCCGTGGATATTGCTCAGAGCTTCTATTTTCGGGGGCAGTAGCTGTTTTCTGTGATTTGTGATTTGTGTGTGGGCTGGTGTCGGTGCTTCTCTTTCCTTTTTCTATCTGATAATTGTCTTCTGTCGGTGATTTTCCGCTTACTGTCAGTCTCCCATCTGAATATGGATTTCTCTGTATGTCCTGCGCTTCCTACAGCACACTCGCTTTTGGTATTCTGCTCTTGAGTGGATGTCACTCCAGGGGCGTCTGACTCATCCTTTCTTCCTGGTTTCCCTGACTACAGTCGTCTCTGAAAGCGGAATACGCTAGCTCATTTCAGGGAGCTTTTTTCCCGTTCTATAGCTTGTTGCATATTTTGTGAATGGTGACATCCTTGTGAATGGCCGCTGTTTAGTTCAATTCTTTGGTGCTAGGTGCACGTCAGACTATTCCTTGACCCTTTTACGAGTCGAAGGCAACCGCATAGAACGTGTTTCTAACAGCGTTCTCCTTAAGTAATGATATAACAACAATTTATGCTGTAGATTCTCGCTCTATGTAGGTTTTAGATTCCAGATCTCCAGTTATACTGAGCTTGCTCTTCATTACAGGGGGGGGGGGCTTGCCCGCAGAGTAGAATTATTTTGTGACCCTTTTTTTTGACCTAGGGATTATAGTTTAGGAACAAATTGAGGGCAAATTGAGGGCTTTTCTCTTTCAAAATCTGAGGCAGAGGGCGAGTCATGCAGGGAGTTCTCTGCTCCATTAATACCTGCATTTCTGTGCCCATTCTGCATGAGCCTGTTTATGCAGGCAGCACATTATCATTTTAAGCTATGTACAATACTGTGAATTATCTCGACTAAACAAAACGTCTCCCCTATCTGTGTTTTGCAGGTTGTGTTCCCCTGTAAATCGCTGGGGGGCACCCCAGAATGAAAAATGTTCATGAAGTTTCTGACTATGACCTGCCATGTTAGGTTTGACTTGTTATTCTATCTTTGGTAGAAAGATAGTTTGAATATTTTGGTCTCCCCTAGTTTTGTGCTTTTCAGCATAGGTAGCAAGGTGACACATTTTTGGGTGGGGCTTTGCTGATTAAATCAGAAATGCAGATGCCATTCTTCCCTATGCACTGTTATTCAGCCATCTGTCCTTATATTGAAAGAGCACAAATGCATATTCTTAGGGTGTTACTATGAACCGCTAAATCCTTCCAGAGACTTTGATTTCGAACCACTGGCATTTATACTTCTGCTGTGAGCGAGTCTCACTAATTGTGTCTCACTCAAAGTAAGTTTCTTCTAAAATGGATTCCAGTGGTAGCCACTAGAGCCCACATTTTAAAATGAAGCCTGTTGCTGTGCAGCTGGGGAAAGATGCACAGTGCTTGTTACCTGTGAAGTAGCCATGCAGCATATTATAACATGTGGTGATTAGTCAGTCAATTTCGTGCTTGCAAACAGTAGTTTCAAATAATATTATATACAAAGTATTACGAAATTGACTGACTAATCACCACCTGTTATAATATGCTGCATGGCACATATGAATAACTATCAACTGACTTGGATAATAATTAGTACTTAACAGTGTGACTTTTAACACTGTGTTAATGGAAAAGGTTATATTAGATCCTGAAACTATTGTGTATGTTCTTTTCTCTACCAATGCAGCCTTGAAAAAGTCGTGGGTTACATTCCCAATACGACGAAACACGTGTTGGCTGTGAGAGTTCAAGAATAAAACTTCACAAGAAACAACCGGATGATACTGACGCAATTCATTTCTGAATGCAAGAATGTTGAATGTACAATTTTGAAAAAAACTGAAAAGAACTTGATTTTTAACGTGTGCTAAGGAGTTTCTTTGTTTATGTATGGGCCTTTGCCTAAATTAGAGGGAGTTGTGGTTCCCTTTACCTTACAGCACCGTTTTTCGAATACTCATTGCACCATATTATAGTGGGATATTCTTATTGACGCTTTAGAAACCTAAAAACAAAACCACTGGTCTAGTGTTTACTATACAGGAGTTGATGTGACCTACCAGCAAGTCAGCAGAGAAATTAAGTTGACCCTTGACCCAGATGTGTAGTTTAAAACTTGAATCCCATTAGGATTGACGTGTGCTAAGGAGTTTTTTTGTCAACTCCTGTATAGTAAACCCATTTGTGTGGGAAGAGGGTGGTGGGAGAAATCTGAATGCGGTTATTAACTGATAGCCTTTGAAAAGTCTGGGCATGCTCTTCTCACAGGATGGGGAGGGGAAGCAATGGCGGCTGGGCAGGTCAAAAAGGAAAAAATTATATGATAATAACTTATTGTTATTATAATTTATTTTCTGTACTTTCTCAGCTTGGTAGGAGTGGACGGGGCTTCTCTGCTCACACAGCAGAACAGGGGAGGAGTGGTTTGCCCGTTACAAGTGCGCATGACACTTTGGCCGTCGGTCTCAGGCCGGCCAAACCGTCATGGGCACTTTGCATGTTATACACCCATGCAGCATTACAGCCTGGGTAGAGAACATGCCCAGCCTCCCATTCCCTGGCTGAGCGAAAAACTAAAATGCTCCGGCGAATCCCAAGGCTCCATTGCAGCATTGTGATTGGCTATGGGGAGCCTGGGAGTCGGGTGATTCCTGCCCTGGAGTCCTGGATTCACTGGAGTCCTGGAAGTAGGCGAAGAGGGTCAAGAAGTGGCGGCACACAGCTGTGTTTTAATTTTTTTTCATTCCATCCCCTTGTCCCCTCTCGCAAAGCCCTGCCCCCCACTGCCGCTAAATACCAGGAACCGAGATTTTACAGCAGACAGAGGCGAAGGCAGACTGGACGCTGGCCTTATCAGCCATTAATATTTACCTGTCTACAGCAGTGGCAGCATGTGCTCAAAGAATTGCTTTGACCTTTTTTCAGCTTTTAAAAGTTTAATTTGTAGTGCTGGGACATTCACAGGCTTGAGGAGTACTTGAATGAGCCCTTTAGGCCCCCTTCTGATTCCTCGTTTCTTACATATTTGCCAAGGTGAGGCCCAAGGAGGTATTGTGCCGGTTTGAATTGCGAGTGGGCTACGGGTGCCCAGTGGGCTCACTGAGTGCGTTTTATTTTTGTTATTTTTTATACAGAGCAAAAGAAAAAAATGAAGTTAATCATCTCTACATTTTGAGTAGAAAGGAATCGTTTAGTATTTTTCTGTATGTCATGCAAAGTATTGTTTTGTATAGTAATTGAATTTACATAGCACTTACTGCCCCTGACTAGGCTTTAAAGCGTATTGTGCTGGTTAGCACTCCTAAGGTTAGCGGTTAGTCCAGTATTTACTGGTTATGGTTGGTTATTGGAATTAAAATTGTGTTCTCATGGAAACCTTTTTGTGCATTTAGTACCGTTTTTGTGGGAATTTGCTGTGATCATTAGTAGAGGGTATGTGAGTTCACGCAGATGGTTTGCGGTGTGTATTAATCAATAAAAAAAGTTTCTTCAAGTTGTAAATTAAAAATTGCCTAAAATCCACCCGCGGCTGCTGCAGATAAAAGCGGTGGGGCTGGCTGAGGGAGTGGGGGCGGGGGGAGGGGGGGCATTTTGAGATAGACCACAAGGGAAATATTTAATAAATAATTCATTTTGCCTCGTGGTCGTCTCTCGAAATCCCCCCCAGTCGAACCAATCGCTCTTACATGCAGCGGCTGGTAAATTCTGGCACCAGGTTAATGAATGTCTCAATTAATTAATGAAGAAATGTGCTTTTATAGTGCAGCTTTGCAAATGTTATTGTATTGAGGCACTTACTGCCAGGATGGTTGAGCTTACAGAAAAGTACCAGACACTGAACCATTCAACATGTAATTCGGGGAAGAACGCGAAGCCCTGGTTGCCTGCTCTCAGCCAGGTGAAAACATTGAATAGGGAACATACCTTGCACCCGGCTGGACTCTAACTGCCCAGTTTAAGCGTCGTTGTAAAGTGATTATCAGATTTTACTTTCTGAGCAGAGCACACATTGTACTTCTCCCAAAGTTTGCCCTCACAAGGAACTCCATGCACGACTTGGCACCCGGAGGACCCCAGACAACCAAAACATTATGCTAAGTGGAATATCATAATGCCTGTTCTGCATGGCAATATAGCTCCCAATAGTGATCTCTGCATCAGTCGCAAGAACATCTTGGGTTAATACGGCTACTGTTTGGTAAAAGTGTGTGCCCCCAATCGATCTGCAGTGCTCTATGAGTCCATATGTACTAAGGCGCTATACACCTTTCTGGAATGTTGACATGGAAAGGGGAGAGGTTATTGAGGAGAAGCACTCATGTTGAGATATATGCTCATTTATTAGGTAATGCAGAGGGGTCAAACATAGGTCCAGGATGTCAAATCCATATTAGAATTTCTAAATAATGATAAAAATGTAGCACTAGTGCACAGAGATTCTACACAAAATTGGTCTACAAGAATGTAGATATTCATGCGACCACGCTTAGAATAAACTTTACTATCAATGCTTGACAGATATTCACAAATGCAGATGTATTCGAATTATGCACTCACACGTTGCTTAGAAGTATGCATGCATGCATATAGCTTTAAGAGAACTTTGTATGCTGACTACAGATGATGGTTTATTTAATGGTTACTACACATATGTAGGTTTAAGATACCATCATGACTACACCCAACTGAACTAGTCTTGCGATCATTGGCTTTTATTTCCACATTTGATGTTTCATGAAACAGGTAACAGTCAAGGATCTTAGCCGCCTTTTCATCATGCAGTAGCTTGGCTGTTTTTGTCACTGGTACAAAACTAGTGCACAATGGTGATAGTGACTTCTCAGCTCTCCACTGTCTACCTACACCACTACTTCAATTTAAGCTTCCCACTCTTTACATATAATTGGCAAGGCTGGAAAAGTGTGGGCAATGAGTGCTTAATTTGAGCAGGTGCTTTCAGGTGCTCAGCACCGGCACTTCTTTCACAGGGCTATGATTTCTGATCCTGCAGGTGGTGGTTTCAATATTAATTGCCCAATTTAAAATAAAAAGAACCACATATCATGCATGGTGTGTTTTCATAGGGAGGCATACATATGTTCAGGCAGGCATGATTGTGTATCATTAGTGATGATGTCGTCACGCCTGTTATGAATCCACGAAGTCATCACTAAGGAATGACTTGCATTCTATTCCTCAAGTCTGCTGCACCCTACCACTGCCTGGGCCTAAGCCTCCCATTGGAAGATGGTAGTGGGGGCCTGCAGCCCTGCATTGCTACTATCCTCAATGTGCTTGAGTGGCTGCGGCTCACCGCAACTTTTGTGCGCTATGGAGTCACCTGCAGTTTTCGTGCGCTGCCTCCAAGCATGCTAATTGCTGAGTGTGCTTGAGCCCAGTAGGTGCAACATCCATACTCATGTCTCACAGGCATTTTAGCATTCCGGTTGGGGACAGTGCTTTTGCTGTAGCAGGCAGGGTCACAGCAAGCTGAGCAGTGGATGCCTATGCCATCGTCATAACTGGACCAAACTAATTACAGGCAGCACTAGCAGTGACATGACCTGCTGTGCTCAAGCAGCATCCTGACCTGCAACAAACCGAGTCAGACCACACTTATTAATAGGTTCAAAAAAAGCATTTTTATTTGGTGTACATTTTGTTTTCGCACTCATCTGCCGGTGTAGGTAAAGAAGTAAAACGCATGTCTTATGGGATAGACAGCACAGCATGGTTACAGGATAGAGACTAAGGCAGTGCGGGTGTTGAAAGTTGGGCACACCGGAGGTAGAAGTGGGCTGTAGCCTCCTCTGCAACATGTTCAGCCCCGGAACTTCATTTTTTACAAATTAAGCAGTGGTGGGCATCCTGGTTAGTGCTGCTGCATGTAACAGGCGTAGACTTGAAATCTAGTGTTTAAATGTGCGTGTCTGTGGTACTCGACAGAACACGTGGTGCGCTGCAGGCTTTCCATTACGGGAAGTAGTGAACATTATTCCTTGCACATGTATATTTTGCTAGCTCCTTTTTCCCTGTTTACTTTTACCCTGGCTGACTCTAGTTCCTCCTCATTCAGGTCGGTTAAGAGCGTCTGCAGCTATCCAGCACTGTTATTGGTTCACTAAGGTTGATATCGTTTTTCACAAACAATGCCTGAAGTGATCTTAATCATAAGGCATTGGCTAATTTAGTATTTTGTATATTCACAGTTTTAAACCCATACTTTGCCTGCAATGTAAATATAATAACATATGACCCAGATTAACCATACTCTAACGCCTGTGAGCATTTTCACAAAACTTTTAAAACACATGCCTTTTTATTATTGGGTGAAATTCGCAAGTCAGGCCACTGTACAAACTAGTAAAAGCGTATACGATTGCATGTGGTATAATATTTAATGCTGTAAAAAATGGGGGGCACACTTATTTTAATACTTCGAGAGGACGCCCTTAGAATTGGTTCTCAAACCTAGCTTTTAAACCAACTTGTTTGTCAAATTGTTTTGTAACAATGCATCACTTTGTCTTCTATCTTTCAAAAGAGTTTTAGTGGTGGGGGCAGGGGGAAACACACCCAGATCTTTCTTGGATCAATTGGGTTTGGTCACTTCTTGCAACTCAATGTAAACTTTCATGCCTTACCACTTTTATATTTCATCAGCCGCCACTGAGGGGCGGACGGAACTCTGGAACCAGTCACACATGGGATTCCCTTTGATGTCTTGAAGGGAAAGAGCCTGTTTTGAAGTGAAAGTTAAGGTGGAGCTAAGACACAGAAGAGCTTTTGCAGGCTGGATCTTGATTCAGACGTTTTTACAATACCAAGTGTGAGAATGTGGATTATTAGTAGGAGGGGATGTGAGTCTTCACCAAGTATTAACGCCTTCGGTGCTCATGACGAGCTGAGCTCGCCATGAGGCACAGTGCTTCTGAGCTCATGACGAGCTGAGCTCGTCATGACCACCCCCGTTTCTATTATGGTCCAGCACAGGAGATACATGCCTCAAGCAGCCAAGGTGTTAATATCACAATTCTGTACCAGGTGCAGTCAGGTCTTAGTAATTTAAACCTGAAGTCAACCCTTGCTAGCTATAGCATAGACACAACAGGCTTAACTTAGAAGAATGTGTAAAGCATTTATCAGTACAGAAACAGTTACAAAGTAGAAAAAACAACAAAATAAAAACCCCACTCCAATTTCTAAACATAGTGGCTATTTTTATAAACAAAATGAAACAAAAACAACAAAAATCCTTCAAGGGGATTCAGAGATATACATTTTTAAAGTTTGAGCGATCCAGCTCTTGGGGTCTCTCTCCACAGGTTTAACAGCAGGTGAAATCTTCCTTCTGTCTTTCACAGGCCCCAAAATCTTCAGAAGGGGGTACAGAGAGTTGAACATGTATGCCCAGTGCCAACTTCTGGGTGGGAACAAGTCCTAGTCACTCCTTAACAAATGGGGTAAAAGTACATAGGGGTGGCCCTATCTATTTTTGCTCATTACTCCTCAGGGTTTGATCCAAATAAGGACTCATGGTGCAGGGATCATTATAAATCAGGCAGAATAAGGATCCCCCAACAACCATAGATTGCATTCACTTTTCGTTTAAGAGTATACAGAAGTGTGAGTTAGAGTGCAGGTTTTCATTACTTAAGATAATCTAGTTATGACAATTGGTCCCATAATTGATATCCCATCAATACATCATATAGAGTCATACCTTATTGTTCAACCTGGCATCCTTGGTGTGGTTTTCTTTCTAATGTTTGACCTCCACCCTACTGTTTTGCTGACATTGTTTTAGCTTGTGTTAGGTCAAAGGGCACTTTACCACTGATAACCAGTGCTAAAGTACTTGTTATCTCTCCTTAAAATATGGTAGAATTGGTTTACACCCAATTGGAATATTTAGTTTTCTTATAAGTCGCTAGTAAAGGGGTACAACATGTATGGAAGGCATGTAAATTAAATACTACTAGTGGGTCTGCAACACTTAAGTAGTCCTTTTAAACATGCCTTGGTCCTGCCATTGCAACGTGTGTGTGAAGTTTTAAACTGCCATTTTGACCTGGCAAAATAAATCTTTTGCTAGGCCCAAGCCTTCCTTTTTAATACATATAGTCACTACTGGGGTAAGCCCTGTACAGCCCAGAGGGCAAAGTGCTGTATATTTAAAAAGTAGCACAAGTACCTTTAGGTTTAGCGTGTCCTGGTAGTTAAAAACTCTTAATTCGTTATCACTCCTGCAAGGTTTGCTGCTCCCATACCATAACACTGGATCTTCCTTATTACATTTAATAAGTGCTAATTTCCAAATTGGAGCAGGCCACCCTTTCACGTTTGGTTTATTTGGAATTGTAACGAAAAATCCTCACTCATTCTAAAGTTGGATTTTAAATTACAATTTCAGTTTTCTTGCCTTAGCCATTTAGTGTCTGCAGCCTGTTGCTGGGTCACATGACTGAATATAGTTGGCAGTTGGGCTTTATGTATCCCTCCTAGAGGACAACACACAATAGAGAGCTTACGTGTGCCTGGATGGGTAATCACTGGCAGGAGGGCGGAAGGAGCGTGGCACAGCCCTACTCACACTTGAATAGGCTGTGTCCTGCCTCCACACAAAGGGCAACATAACCCCTGTAATCAGTGGACCCAGGGCAGGGGATGCAGGAAAACTGTTCACTTCAAAAAGAAACCTCTAGAAGTTTCTTTCACTTCAAAGGAAGACCCAGGCATAAATATTGGACCTCAGACACCAACTCATGATTATTTCCCCAAGAAGGGTCAATGCCAATGGGCGACCAGCCCACCAAGAGTGCTATCACACCCAGAGGGATGCCCAGTGCCCCAAGGGCACCAGCTTGCAAAGAGCATGTTGCCACCGGCGTAGCTAGGGGGGGGGGCGAGGGGGGCGGTCCGCCCCAGGCAGCACTATTTTGAGGGCGGCCGCGGCCGTGCGGTACTGGCCCGTTGAGGCAGCCTTTATAATTTATTTGGGTACACTGACATGTACCCAAATAAATTATAAACGCTGCCTCAACAGGCCAGTATTGCGCGGCCGCCGTTTGAAGTGTAAACGCTGCGCAGCCAGTGGATTGGCATTCACGTGACATGGAGAGGTCACGTGAATGCACCTAACAGTCCTTTTACTGTCTCTGGGCGCGAAGGCAGGGCAAGCGGTAGTTACGTTTGATTACTTTGCTGATGCCCGCCTTTGGTGCCTCCCTCGATCAGGCATGCAAATACCGGCTTTAACTGGAGCGGCCGCAGTGCACAGTCATGGCAGAGGCAGAGATGCATGCAGGGTCGGTCGGACGATTACTAATACAAAAGGTCCACCGTCCGGCTCAGCTGAGGTGAGTGAGAAGTCTGTTGCGGGCAATGATAAAATAAATATGAGCTTTCTTAAAATAAATAGCATACTTGTAATTAATGGAAGACTTGAAAAGCCTGAAAAACGGAAAGCGACATGGTTTCATTAACCAAAATTCAATACTGGACATCAGAGGCCCTTGTGTAGGTCTTCTGGAACAGCTGCACCCACTAACCAAAGAAATCGTGCGGGGCCCCACAAAGTGCACATGATCAGTCCAGTGATTAGTAAAGTCAGAGGCGCGTTACACAACTACCCACGGGGAAGACATATTTCTAACAGAACTACGGGGACTTAAGCAGATATTTCTGTAACCTACAGAAGCATCAGAAAAGGCAAAGAATTAATCTTGCTATATGTGTAGAAGGTAAAACATTATTTACATGTACAGAATGCAGGATTTTGGCTATGCAAATGTCTGTGGGTTATTCAAAACTGTGAAAGTCCAATACTGTTAACTGGTCGTATTACCCAGAATATTAAGTCAGTGGACACAGAAGTCGTTGCCTCAAAGTTCATCACAGTTCCAGAATTCCATGCGGAATCTGAACTGTAAGTATGTGCCCTAAACCTTTATCCCAACATGCGAACGCAAAATGAACATATAATCAAAAAGAGAGCGTGATGCTGAATGTACACGCAATAAGATTTCAAGTGTCAAAATATACATGGCACCAGTGCCAAGCGCCATCCACATCTGGCCAACACTGCGATGCTGTGGTCACTCGTGCCAACCTGGAAAACGATTAATATGGTGGAGCCCACAGATAAGTGAGCAAAGTCCTGTTAGGCTATAACTGAATCTAAATGAGGAAGGATGGGTGAATTCAAAAGAGTGAATAAGTGAGGGAGGCTAAACAATGTCGAGGGAGAAGGGCACCGAGCAGCTATTAGAAAGACCAGGACTGATATAAAGTGTGCCCAAGCGAGGGTGTTTTGCTGATGCTGACAGTGAGTAAGGGTAAGCGATGAGAAGTGTGTTTGAGTGAGTAAGGGAGTGAATCTGAGAAAAAGGAATAGACTACGGTGTGGGGAGTGTGCCTGAATGAATGAGCCAGAGAAAAGGGGGAGGGAGATAGGGTGATGTTTCATCATCCGGGTCTGGTGTCTTAGTGAACTAATGCGTTTACTGTAGGGACCTATGTTCAACCTCATGATCACAGGGTACACATGATGAAATGAGTACTATTAAGTTTGGGTAAGAATAAACATCTGTTATTCAGCGCCAAGATACCCTTGGGAGAACGTCCGCTTTATAAAGACACATGTTTATGTTGAGAATAAGAGATGGGGTGATGCTGAGAAAAGCTATTTAGAGGTGAGTGACACAAAATTCAAGGGTAGTGCATGAGTGTGTTTGAAATGGGGCTCATTTCCAACAACACGAGACATGCCAAAAGATAGGTGCCAGAAGCCTCTATGATATGGTACTAAGATTGCATAGACAAGGTATTCTAGGCACACAGAAGGACCACTTTTCAAACTATTTGTCATCACCATGGGAACGATGTCTGCGTACCTTAACGTAGCAACAGCAAATGCACAACTACCTAGGATGTTAAAACATTAAAAGGAAGTTAAACAAATATTCACTTCGAAATAACGTAAACTAAATAGAATCACAAAAAAAGCTATCTGGAGTCTACCTTTAATGGCCTGAATACCAAGGCCAAGTGCAAATGCATCAAATCATTTCACGTGTGACTGTGACTGGCGTGAATGCAAAAGAAGGAATGCGATTTCTTTTTAAGAACGTATCCCTCAATGACCTGGAACATGTGGGCCGGGGTTCACCTCCATAAGTTATTTTGGCAAATATCACGAAGGACGGAGTTTAGAAGAGTGGGGTCACTTCGATTGTTACAAGGTTACCAGGGTAAGATGAAGGGGGGGTTACTATTGTGAAAAGACGTCAGAACTTTAAATAAATCAGTAATGATTATGAAGTACATGAAATGAAAGGTTACTGCTAACGCAGCATGGAAGAGGGAGATATAGGGTTAACGGAGGTGGTTACGAAAAGGAGGACGGTGAACACAGAGCACAGGTGTTAAAAGCACAGGTTTAGGAAAGCATGCAGTACGTGGGGGCTTGTATTTCAATCGTGAGGTGTTTATGGAAGCTGATTTAGAAGGTAAAGTTCCGGGGTGACATACCTGATGGGCAACAATTCGTTTATGAATGGGTGTCACGTAAATGTATTGGGATGCAAGGGTTTGAAATGTGGGAAGTGGAGAGGTGGTTTTGGGCATCAACTTAGGGGTAGCTCTAGGGTTACTTTTAGCGCCTCATAACAAGCTGTGATGTTATGAGTGAGATGTCACAAACAAGGTAGGTAGAACTGATGTAAGTTTTTTTTTCTGCTTCTCCTTCAGCGGTGTAGCTAGGTGGGTCCGCCCCAGGCGGTACTATTTTGGGGACGGGGGCTGTCTAGCCCTGGACCATTTCATGTATGTGCATGTAATTTGCATGATTGAGGTAACTATTAGCAACGATACTACGTGTCTCTCGGACCTCTTTCAGGTGTTCGCCGTCCTTTTTCCCCAGCACCATCCCAGGGGGGCGGCAAGCTGAAGGATAGCCCCGGGCGCCACAAGCTCTAGCTATGCCTCTGCATGTTGCCCTCATGATCCCTGAGTCTGCTCTAGGTGGTGCACACCACTATCACAACTGAACCAGGGGAACCCCCAGGGCCTTAGAGAGGATACTGGTAGGTGCAGGGTTCCCCCAGCCCACATCAACATCATTATGCTGTCTCTTCTCACTCTTCGGCACAGGAAGTTTATAGCTTGGGGAAAGAGAAAGTTGAGAAAGAGAACAGAAGTTAGCTGTCTCACGTAATACCACAGGCACGAGAAGTGCCCCAAGCAGGCAGGGGTGCAACTGTGACTGTGCAGGCACTGAGCCTCTCTCATATACGTTGGCCAAATGTGTGGGTGCCCCACAGACAGGGCGTGGTCCCCCACTTGAGACAACAACGCACAAATGGCCCCATAATTTAATTAGAAAAAAAGTTGGAAAAGGTGAGCACGGGTGGCTGCATTAATAAGAGCATGATTGCTGGGTCAGAAACAGCCTTTGGCAAGAATTGTTCCCCATAATGCCTTGCAGGTTCTCTTTGCTTATCATGATGTCCAAATAAGAGCAATGGCATCATAAAGTATATTACTAGGCTCTAGGGTTACCAAGAGAGACGGTAAACCAGTGGGGAACCCCAACCTTTAATTTGGCGTTATCTCCCTGGTACAGGAATCACTGTGTGACAGTTCTTTAGCGTGTGACCCCTGCAGGTTGTGAGATCCTTTAGAAGGTATCACCAAAGGTCTCTCCAAACTTAATTCTGTATACACTAGTTTATTTCGGCATATAATTTAGTTTTGTGTATGATAAAGTAGTTTCATTTTCAAAGAAAAACACCGACTGGGCACAATTTATTAAGTGTGATTTGTTATGTTGCTGGGAGCCCACAACACTTCAACTGAGTCCCCTTTGAACTACTCTCCGTCTCTACAATGAGAGTCAAGTCCTAGAAATAAGTACGTGGGTATTCGTTTGGGCCCCAAGAGGAGTAAGACCGCAGTTGTTACAGTTGGCGCCCACTACCTTCTCACTGCTTTGGGCCCTATGAGTAAGATTTTAGACCCACATAAAATGTAATTGTGAGAGGCACTTGGTTTCACCCTAATACTTGTTCTGGTTATTACATGAGATTAGATGATGTGTCCCATCAAGGTGGGGTTCGTCGGGTTTGGCCGCATGTAGAGAGAAACGTTTAACCTTCTTATGACCCCTGTAATAAGCCAAATGGGGTGCTAGGAAGTGGTCTTGCTAAGCAGTCGAAATTTAAGGCTCCAATGAATTTGGACAATGCTCATAATTGTCAATTAGTGAACGCTTTTGTTTTATAATTTAAAGCAAAGCCGGCGTGAGTTGCAAATGTCCCCTTTGAGCGAATGGATCATTTTTACACCATGTGGGAAAGGAATTTATTTACACAATTTTATTGCTATTTTTTTTGTAAAAGCTCCGTTCATGTTTTACTGTTTTGTAAACTATACCTAATGACAACAACATAAGGACAGCATTTCCAATCAAAGTGAGAGATAGCCCCAAAACAATTATATGGTAATGTACCACATAGTTCTTCCTGTTTAGTTTGCCATATTACTCATTGTCAAAATGGTGTGATATATGCGTGATGGGAAACGATATTTTGCATATCAAATGTTTTGCAAAATAACTCTCGGTAAGAAAACATTTTACCAGTGACACACCTATTGTTGGCTGACAGATGCATGCATTTCACATGAAGCCTCATAAATTATTACATCTCGGGTCCATGACTAGGAAGAAACCCCTGCCTTCTGTGGCAGTCTATGTGTGGGCGAGGGGAAGGAGTGAGTCAGTGACACATAAGAGGTCTGGTGTCGGTGGTAGGAGGTTTGATGCGCTACTGTAGGCGTTCAGGTGCAACAAACAACTGCTGCTATTGTCTGGGCTAAAAGCTGTGATGACTGCCGCAACAACAAGAGCACACCTGAGCAAAACAGGGTATGGTCACCATTCTAATATTTTGCAAAAACATTTCCTCGCCGAGTCCTACAATTATTCAACAGAGAAAACAGCACACTGAAAGAACTTATTATAATTTCCATGTCAAACCTTTATAAACACATTTCGAGCAATTTATAGCAACACTCCTTGAAATTGTGCTTGAGTGTGCACATTTCTAGCACAGCTCAGTGCAGCCACTAAAAACAACAAAACATGTCAGCGTTGGGCTGTTTTATTACAATATGATCTCCTGCACACGATCTCACACAGGTATCTCTCTGAATGTCAGGTGAACACACCCACGCTTCTATATCAAGGTCTTCAAAGTAATTACTTGGTATGTGTACATCCCACAATGTATATGGATGTCTGTGAATGGAAGTTGGTGATGTGACGTTGGTTTAATAGTTCATCAGGGTCAATGTAATTTTGAAAAACAACTATAAATGTCTGGCCGCTCCTCAGTGAGCAGTAAAAGGTGTCTGTCTTTAGGGAGGAAACTACTGAAATGGAGGGTCTCTTGAAAGTATTGGGTGACAGTGCTTTTGTTGGGGTGAATGTTATTATCATTGAAGTTCAGGGAACTGATGCCGCTTAGAAAGTCAATAATGGCACGCTCATCTGGTTGCCAGCGAACGATGTTGCCGAAGGGGTGGCAAGGTATGGGCTGTCGTAATGGATTATTGGAGTGCCTATATTTTACCTTACGTTGATTGTGCAGAAAAAATAGTGTCTGTATAGGCAGCTAATTTTATTGCTGGTTGTGCTATTGAAAAGAGCATATTTAAGAAGGTTTAGTGGCTTTGAAGAAGATGTTCATTCATTGTTTGCCACGTAAATGGTATTGAATTAGAAGTGAGAATGTGTAATCACGTTGTTGAGGTACCCTATTATGTGGATTCTTCTGACTGTCATAGGGTCTTCAAAAGAGTATGATTTGGGGTGTCTGCTGAAATATCGCTAACAGAAATATTGGTGACAGAAATATCACCAACAAAATATCGAGAGCTCAAGTATCCACTTCACATACTTTGGGGTTCATTACAATGTCGGTCGGAAAGCCTCTGACTGACACCGTCTCAGACTTGGGACCGACCGACAGGCGGTCAGTGGTTCTGACCGCCGGATTACGATGCTACCGAATACTATTTGGTTGGATTCCCATTGTTCCCAATGGGGAAATGGGTGTGTGTGTAAAGCCCTGCAGACTGTTGCAGGCACCACATGGTGCCTGCCATACAGTGCAGGGTGTTACAGGGGTGTACCATATGTATCCCCTCGGCCATCAACCTTAGGCCGTGGGGGCAAAGTTGGTTTCTGTCAGCCTTTCTATGTCGAAAAGGCCAGCAGAGAAAGGCTGACAGAATCTGACATCATAATCCCGACGACGCTGACGGTGGATAGCCGGTCGGAACTGAGCCGGAATGACCTGCCGGTGTACGTTCTGACCACGAACATCGTAATGAGCCCCTAAGTACCTAAAGACAAAATTATCTGCAACAAAAAAATAGGGGCCCACAATTTAATCAAAAATAGGTACGTTTATTTAATTTCAGCTATGATATACTATTTTAAACATAAAATATATCTTTAAATATATTAATACATTTAAAAAATATACTTACAATATAAAACTACATTAAAAATATTTACAATGTACACACAAAAAAACATGGAAAAACAATACAAAAAATAAATAAAGATAATATTTAAAACGTTTTATTTAAACATAAATAATGAAAAATGAATACAAAATAAATATAATATCAAACTCTAGATATTCAAAGGTAAAAAATTGACCCAATAACAGAAAAATTATTTTACCTCCGAAGAAAAATAATAAAAGTAAATTTACATTAAACTAACTTTTAAAATTAAATTTAAAAAAAACAAACACTCAATGTAAGAAAAAGTAGGTGAAGTATTGGACTTTGGAGGGGTCAAATTTACTATTCCCACTCCAATGTGAGCAAAAGTAAAGAATGTGTTGGAGTTTGGAAGGGTGAGATTTACTAGTCATACTCCTGAAATAATAACACATTAAAATATAGACCCCCTAAAAATGTATACTTATTTAAAATAATAAATGTATTATTAAATATAAGACATTAAATTAAATTTTAAAAATACAAATTTTACCTTACAATGAAATAGGTGAAATGTAAATAATCTTTACATTAAAACAGTTCCTCCTACTACTCTGAAAACAAACACATACAAACATTTAAAAATACTTTTTTAAATAAAAATTATTTATATTAAAATACCAAAACAAAACATTTAAAATTAAACAAATGAATAAATGTAAGATTATTTAACCCTATGTTAGATCAACCAATTAACAATTAATTAAGATAAACAAATAATTAAAAATAACAAATTAATTAATTTACATTATTTATTACCAATTATAAAATTTTATTTCATAACATGTATTTATACATTAAAAATAGAAATTTACATTTAAAAAATGATTCACATTCTACTCCCATAAAAGCCCAACAACCCACTACTAAATTAACAATTTCTAATTAATCAGAAAATATTACAGTTCATAAAGAAATCCTACAAACTATAACAAAATAACTAATAAAACAAACATAACTAATATTTGCCACACTGATGGAAAAAAATGATACATTTAATTTATTTTTTTAATTGATTTTCATACTTAACGATCCAGTGTGACAGTGAATCATATGTTACAGAATACATATAGGTGTTCCATACTGAAATCAGAGGGTGATCATTACAACTTACTTATATTCTGTAAAGAGATATAACCCCCAAAGAAGCTGAGGTGACAGTATTGTAAATCATAGTAGCAGTTTGTTTTTACCACGCTCTCAGCGCTTGTTCAGCCATGTCCCCTGGACAAAATGGTAGCTTAGTTTAAGCATGTGAAAGCACATACAGCTGACGTGTGCAGAGAGTGCACTGCTCTTGGGAAAGGCAAGGCTGCCTGCGTCCATCTGCATCTGTGCCATGCCTGAGACTCAGACTTTCTATGCCTTTTTCTCAAAACTTGTCAGGGGTAGGAAGCAATATATAAATCCAATTACAATTACATCAAGTCTAAATTGCCAGCTATAGAACCCTACTCAATGGAAAAAGTAAGTTCTTCCCTTCCTCTTTGGAAGTCACATTTTCTTGTATACTCTCCATTGATCAGCACTTCACTTGGCAAGTCCAATACCAATACTAATCCACCAGAGGAGCACATATCCCCAAATGCTTTTCTAATCAATAGGCGATCATTCCTCAAACACCAAAATGATAAACTCTACTTCCCTCTGACTCAGAATTCTGATGTGCTGTTTCTAACCAAAACTTTGTTATGTAATCCTGACTAAGCCTCATTCCACTGCACCGGCGGTCTGCAACCAGCCTCAATATGCTGGCGCTGCATATCCACTGCCCTTTTCATTGCAGTGAGCCTGCCATGAAAAGGGTGGTGGACATACTAGAAAGGTGTCCTAACAGGGTCCACAGCTGGATCTGGATATGGATGTAGATGCCTGGGGGGGGGAGGGGGGGACATGCTGTGCCTCCCTGGACTTGCAGCCCTGTTCCTGCACGGTGTGACATGTATGCCACACCATGCAGGATCGTGCTGCAGGCACTGTCATGGCTCTTCTATGAGCCTTATTCAGCTGCTGCTGTAAGACCACCGCAGCACCACCTACCCACCCTGGATTCCACTCATAATCCGGAAGGCTGACAAGCTTGGCGGTCCTCCTGTAAGCATGGCTGTCTGACAGGAGGACGGCCAAACTTGTAATAAGGTCCTATGTCTACCATAATCTGTCTCCTCACTTAACTACGCCAATTCCCTTGTTGACCTGCCCACTTCCCATATACTTAAATATGTCAATTTTCCAATTTTAGGTAACATAATTTTGAAGATTCCTCCAACCTGAACTCAGACACCTTGGAAGAGACAGTGGGGTGCTGGGGCTCCACCGCACCTTCAGATGACCTACTTGTCACTCAGATCAGCTGTTAGATCTCATCTTCTCTAACATACAGGCTCTGCATCCCTCTCCTGGAAATCTTCTGATGAGGTCAGACCACTTTATAGATTTTTTTTTCATTATGCAAGCTCAGACTCTTCGGCCATGAATTAACCATAAGAATAGACTGAGATGAGTCTGAAATTAGTCCAAAATCAGTAAGACTAATTTTACAAGCATCCTATCCTCTCCAATCGTGTTTGCTTCTGATATCTCTTCATTAACTATGGAACACAACACAATGAGTGACTAGGTACCGTGATTCATCACACTGCCCCTCCCAAGTCCTTTTGCTGCCACTGCAAGTCAATCATGAGCGCTGTTGTCTCCTCAATGCAAACAAACTGCCTTAAGCTCAATGGCAAAAAAACTGAGGTCTTACTTTTTTGACTGGAATCCCTCTCTTGGTCGCCTGAATGGTGACCACCATAATTAGGACCCTCTTCCAGTCCAGTGACACCAGCTGAAAACTTGGGCTTGTTAATAGGCACAAAGGTATTAGGTCAACTAGATGGCTGGAATGTGTTTCTGTGAACTGAGCACTCTGAAACTATTCCTTCCCCTGCGTCCAAATTCTCTGAGCTTTACAATCACACTTTCTTTATTTGCCTCTTGATTGGACTACGGCAACTCACTATACCTTGCTTTACCAAATTATCTCACACATCATCTTCAAGTAGTCCAAACGCAGAAGCAAGTCTCCTTTTCAATTTCCTTGCAACTCAAAATCCTTCATTTGCTGCCTATTAAGAAATGGTTGGCCTTTAAGGCTGTCTGCCTAGCACATAAAGCAATGAGGACCAAGCTACCTCAGAAACATTTTCAATCCTGATTTCCTGCTCGTATTCCTAGCTCATCCTCCGTTTGGAGGTCCCCAAGATATGTAGAGCATGTTTGGGTAGCTGGTATATTTCCTACCTCATGGCCATTCTTTGGCCTGAATCTCAAATGCATATCTAATTACCACAGGTTTTGTAAGAAATTTTAAACCTGACTTTTCCGACTTCTTCTCCCGACAGCTGCTCCTTTTGCTTCAGTGGCAGGGCATTCATGTGGGTAATTGCGTGCTTTACAAATATCTTAGTATAACATAAAATGGCAAATACAACTTTATTTATATCGAAATATATGTAAAAAATATTGAATAGCTAGAAGGACAATATTCTTACCTTCAATATTTTTTGTGCAATATTTTTGAAGTCACAATATTTTGACAGAATATTTCGGACCCACAATATTTTTTATACAATATTTAATTGGAATACAATTAGAGTTTGGCGGATAGGGTACACTGTTGCAAACATGACAGAGCACTTTGTCTGTCTAACTGATGGTTCTCTTACCCTATTTAAAGTAGGGGGGAATGTCAGCTGTTTGACTATGGATCCCTTATTTACTTTAGTCAACGTTAATCTTCCTCTAACGGCATGACAGAGTAGAGATAATCCGAGGAAAGCCCCACAGGGCCCACCCTAATTAAAGTAGACAGCGTGATTTTCTTTTGTCCATGTCCGTCACTGTCTGGTAAAGCCAGGCTGTGAGAGACAAAAATAAATAAATAATGACTATTGGAAATGGGCCTTTTTTCAGGGTGCTTTCCATTGACTTTTGCCCCTCCTGGGTTTCTGCTGGTTCTATGTGCTAGCTTCCAATTCAGGCAAGCACTGAATGTCCTGATGTTGATCCACAATTTTAACTGGATCGAAACGCCGTCGACAAAATATGTGGTTTAAACACTAGTTTACTATCATGTGCCAAAAATGATGTGTTTTCTACATATGTTAAGCAAATAGATTGAAAAATTACCTTTTTGCTCCTGTACCTTCTAAATGCCTGAAAATCCCTAGTTAATTGTACTGTGTATTGTATGTTTAATACTGTGGATACAGGACTGTGTCCCACTGCTTTATTGTTGTTTTGTTTGATTTGACTTATTTAGTTATCGAATAAATTCTGAAGTCTGACTGGACTTTATGTTCATTATAGCGCACATTGTGGCCTATAATGATTGAAATTATTATTCTTCCTTGTGAAGGACCGTTATTCTTCGCTCAATTGATACCCCAGGTCCTTGCTTACCTAGAGGGTTCCCTTGTTCTTAGTAATAGTACACAACTGTAAAGCATTTATCCAAGGTATATGTTGTTTTGATTTCAATGTGTTTGCAATTCAAAGACTAGTGTTTTATTCATATGGTTTGGAGTCTTTTTGTAGTGTACTCAGTGTGTTGCGAGTGTGGTGTTGTGCCAATACTTTGAATTTTGAACCTGAGGATAAGCCTGGCTGCTCTCTGCCAAGCTACCCAAGGGTGAGCACAGGTTATCAGACAAGTGTATTGCACTTATCCTATCCAGGACAGGCGATTCTTTCTGGCTTCGATGTGTCCCAGCCAGCCAGAAACCACTGGATTTAACAATGGTCCCACTCTCGGGGAAAAATTCCCCACATTACTACCCCGGGTCTGCACTACCCCTACCATGCATTGCCAGGCACACTACCTCACCACAAAGCCTAGGCCTGATACACCACTTCCACTATGGGGGTCACAGTGCACCACCCCATCTCAAAGTTAAAGCAACTCCCAAACCTCCAGCACCACCCATAGACCCATTCCACAACTTCTTCCAGCATTTGCCCTAGCTTGTATAGAGCAGTAGTCCTGAGCCTTAAATGGGAGAAAACTCTTTAAAAGACCAGAAAGCAAACAGTGAAGACAAGATGACCTTTATGATCAGTCTCGACTGTGGCTCCTGACAGACAGGCAGGAGCATGGGGAGAAGGTTCAAAGGCAATGTGACAGCCTTGTCAACACCTTGAACACTACATGTGATGCACGGTAATGGGGGCGGGAAGGGAACCGTGGCTTTCCTTAATCTCATCTTTAAACAAAACAGCAATATGGAGAGGGCCCTACATTCCTGTGTGTGGTGTGAACTATGAATGTGTAGAAATAGAGAAAGAGCGGCAAGAGAGTTAGGAGGCAGAGGGCATCAATTATTTAGTGGTAAGAGAAACAGGTGGTTTGCTAGCACACAGTGTTGTATTGCTCTAAAGCAGTGCCAGCTTCTTCTTACAGTGTGTGCACGTCACCCCAGCTTTGGAGAGTAAAAGGAGTTTAGATTTCACACTCTCTCAATGGCAGTCCTCTCTGTAGAACGCCCAACGGGAGGAGAAGTCATGATACATAAACAGGGAACAAGAGTGAAAGGAAGAAAAGCATGGTGGAGAGTGAGCTTGCAGAGCTTAATTTGTGAAAGATAAGAGCCAAAGCCCTCGTCAGGAGGCCATTGATGCTTGTGATGGAGCTAGGAAGTGACAAAAATGTTTGTGTACCCCTTGTGAAGTCAGGTTTCTCATAACTATAACATGTATTAATCGAGTGGAGTACAATAATAACCAACGAAAAGAGAAACACACACAGAAAAGTACACGCGGGATACTAATTTGCTTGTGTTGCAAATCATAATACATTATTCATGTGAATTTTTCATACTAATATAGTGCAATAATGCTTTTTCAAGTAAACAAAGCTATGAATGTATGCTTATTATAAGTATTCATTTTGGCAAAACGAAGGAGATTGGTAAGAAAACAATGCATTTTCATTGCTTAATGCTAGGTAACTACTAACAGGGTAAACTTAGAATGGTAGGAGGTAAACAGCAGGGATTGACTTCGAAATCTAGCATTTAATTGTGTTTGTTTCTATAATAGTTCCCGTTGTGGCCCATGCGGCCTAGTCAAAAATTGAGGTTTTGTGAGACTCCGAGAGAGTGTAACACTACGCATGCACGACTGTGCTCGAGAGATGTATGAGCAGCCTGTGCCTGGGCTATTGATGTCAAGGTCAGCGTGGCCCGGAAAAGCGGAATGGTGCTAAGTGAGATGCTTGGGTTGAGAGCCTGGGAAAATTTAGCGAAGTATCGACATTAAGGACAGGATAAATGTGTTGCAAACATGAACAATTATGACCTCATGAGAATTATGGAAGTGACTTTGCAAAATTTGGACAATGAAGAGATGAGGTAATCTTCACCACCCCTTGAATGGACCAATGAGAA
Source organism: Lissotriton vulgaris (assembly GCF_964263255.1). Taxonomy (NCBI): domain Eukaryota; kingdom Metazoa; phylum Chordata; class Amphibia; order Caudata; family Salamandridae; genus Lissotriton; species Lissotriton vulgaris. Next base: position 1,584,050,493 of record NC_141685.1, on the reverse strand, counting down.
ATTAGTGAGGACCCTAAAGTTTCACATTTTAGTTAGATAGTTAGTGAAAAAGGGTATAAAAGAGGCTGTTTGGATGAGAGAAAAGATGTCTTGCTTTGAATGATTTTTCGCACCACGACATGCTGTCGGACTGATCGATTTTTGGGTGCAAAGACTTTGACATTTTCTTGACTTTAACTTTTGATGTGATCGGAGTCCTGATGGGAGGTAGACATTGAGGAAGATAGAGAGGCTGGTTTTGAGAACTTGTGTCATTTAATCCTGTTTTTTCCTTCTTGATTAGAAGACGGGTAATATGTCAACTATTTTGTTAATGAATGTAAACTAATCAAATGTATTCTTTCCCTTTTACTTGAGTGATTAAAGAAATGTTAGAACTGATTTTCCTGAATTAAGAGTACATTTTAATCATAAGGTTATGACAGAATAATCAAAGAAAAATAAAGTTAAATAAAATGGTGAATTAACCGGGTCCTGATTTCCATTAACTAACTTTTACTAGCTGGTCTATCGACCAAACTAGTGAATGGCCTTAAATGCTGTTTTATGAAATTTAAATACCAAGGTGATATTAGTCAAATGTATATGTATATAATGTATAGAATGTAACTTTTAGATGAATTAGTATACTCCGCTGTCCAGCAGCTCGTCCTCTAGTCTCCACTGATCTTGGGAGCAGTGTGTTTTGTGTGAATGAGTGACTCGCGGGGCTATGGGCCCCACCGACGAGTGAAGTGTGATAGCTCCTGGGTATTCCATGATGGTTTGGAGGGTTGTTTGAGAGCAGCGCTGGATCACGTGCACCAACCGATTGCTCCTGGTGGTGGCGCCTATGACAGAACCAACACAACTACTAACTATGAAACCCTACAAGTGTGACAACTTGGACTATTCCAGGCCCCCAAAGTTGTAGGAATGGCTTGGAGGCCAGGTAATAGCCATTTTAAGGTATATTGAATAAATTACCAACTGTTGTTGTGCGTGTCTCTATTTTAGACAATGTGCTTTTCTTTTGTGCGCCCATCTCCCCCTTAGGCTTTAAAGGTTTCACATGATGGTTGTCTCGAGACACAGCTACCTGCCTATTACTTTAAATAAGGGCAGGTGGAATAGGAAAAGTGACTCCTCCAAGGCAGTCACTCACAGACCATCAAGGTTGATTCACTTGAGGCGAGGGCCCTCATCCAGAGTCATCAGAGTACACAATGTACACTAAAGGAAGGATTACGGATTTGCCTGGACATGAGTTACATTACACATACAAGATATGCAGAAAGAGCGGACCAGATGCTTGGCGATGTGCAGCAGTGTTTTTGGGAACGGCACTATTAAGGTACCAAACTCACCTTATTGTGCATTTCACATCACATTCTATGACAAAATGTGCATTATGCAAAAAGCACCACAAGGACGAAATTATTTTTTTGATAGATCTGCAAAACATTGCTGGCTAAAACAAACACTGATATTGTCGCCTGCAAAATAAAGGGTTCTGAACCCAAGAAACAAGTGTTGGTGGTTTCCAGCCATTGGACTCTTTAAGCGCTATAGTCCCAGCCAGGACCTCCCAAACTTGCTGCTGTCCGTGTACTTGTCCACATCGACATTGCAGTGAGGGAAGTCCTATTTCCTCACAGGCCAGACATGGCACAGTGTAACTGACCGATTGGTCAGCCAGTACAGGTCCTGTAAACACTGACCAATCATAACGCAGCATACTGCATGTACTTCTAGCAGTATTCTGCATAATGCAAGTGAGCGCTTAACGTAGCTTCACTTCTGCATACTTTCCTGGTCTCGAAGAGGATTATTATTTCAGGTGGACAACTATCCACCTCACATGATAAGGCCACAATCTACTCAATGTCACACAAAATAAATAAAATAAAGCTGTACTTAGTCACTGGTAACGTGACACAAAGCACTGAGCCGTAAATCAAAAGCATTGTGTAAAGTATTTCAGCTTTCCATACAAAGTTAAAAAAGTCACACAAAACGCAATAAAACTCCACAACTTTTAAAAATAAAGAGAAAACATGATGAGTAAAATAAGGCCAAAACAACACAAATCCAAGAAGGGGAGCCAGAGTAGGTTGCTGGTGATTGGTGTTTCTCCTCTGAGAATGTAACAGGTTGCTTCAGTTATGAGTGGTCTTTAAGTTTGGCTCGATCAGAGTTGTTTGACTTACATCTTTTGAACATAGACTGATGACTGGTATCTGCCTTCTCAGCATGTGGTAATGGCCTGTTTCTACTTCATGTGTTCTATTATTGTATTTCATTTCTGAATCGGGCATGGGAACACAAAACCGCCAATAGAAATTCAGTGCCAGCGAACATGCAGTGATCAGTGCCAAATGTTGCATGAGTCAGCCTATGGAGTGATTATATTTCTGCTGATTCATACTATGAGTGAATGTGCATGAACAAGAGGCAGACACTGATAAAAAAAGATCACCTCATGGAAGAATATGCCTACGAAATAGATTAATTTATTTCATGCTCAAGGCCTGCTCAAATGCTTAAGTTCTTCCCTGAGAATGCTCTTAGAGTGTTTCTCCCCTGAGCATGGAGTAATAAACGTTTTCTGTTGTGCGTGCTTCATCACTAAGCCAGCTGCTATTTTCACGTGGGCAGAATTGCTTGGATCATATATTTTTAGCAGAAGCTGAAATGTGGAACCTCTCCTTTCAGCATGTTGTGTTTTAAGTCTCGAGTTATAAGAATCAATGTATCGACTATGTTCGTTGCTATTTATCCATGCATGCCAAGAGTAAATGAGCATGAACAGGAGACAGATGTTTATTTCAAAAGGATATCTCATGTAAATGTATCTATATAGCGCAAATCGCCCACATCGCAGGCATCTATGCGCTTGCTTAGGGAACCCGTCCTGGTATTCCCCTGTGAGATACCCCGGCAGGGTATCCACAAGGTGAAAGCCAGGCATCCCGCCGCGAGGGGCCGTTGTGGAGATTAAGCAAGCTATTGCCCAGAGTCGCAGAGTGTGAACCCGTGAGTCGAGTAGGCACCAGAGCGAGAATTATCGAGTCCGTGGAATTATTGACCCCAACCCCCGTCGGGGCGGGGAATTGAACCCTGGTCCAGGGCCGATCTCAGCTTCCGGGTCTGCCGCCTCTAACCCCTGAGCCACACTTCTCCACTAAATGGATGAATGAATAAATGAGTGCATGGGTGAGAGAGCAGCAGAAACAAGAGTGGAGAATACCCTCCTGCCTCCAACATGATTATAGATGACCCCCATCACACAACCCTCTCCTCCATCCACCCATTCATGGAGTCATCTGCCCATAAAGTCACTTAGCGACTCATCTCATCCATTAATTAACCCATTCGTATATGCACTAAATCATCCATTCATCCATACAAACATTCATCCACTCATCTAGTCTTTGACTTATTTTAGCGATCATCTTGGGCCCCACTTTGCATGTCAGTGATATTCATCACTAATGACATGCAAAGTGGGCGTGCCAAGATGTTAGCGACTGGAAACAGTTGCTAACATCGCTATCTCCTATTACCAACTTTTGGAGATATTCGCGCTAAGCGCGAATATCTCCAAAAGCTAACACCTGCCCTGAGCAGTTCTTAGCCATGTTATCCAATGGTAGGTGGATAACATGGCTAAGAGCATTAGCTCGGTAATGCATGAATATCACTGACTTTTCAGCGATATTCATGCATTTCGGCCGATTTTTATCGCTTAGGAGATAAACCTTGATAATAGCAAGGTTCCTAAGCGATAAAAATCGCCGCAGCTCGGTGATAAAAATATCGCTGCTAAACCAACATAGCGATAATTATCGCTAGCTGTTGGTAATATGCCCCGAAATCCCTTTAAGTTAAGCCTGAATGTTTTTATACCAAGTTACCAGAGGGATAAGCACAGTTTAATTTAGTGATCAATTTTGCTTCACCCTGACAAGGATAGTGGTACTTGACGAAGTGGGGCTTCCACCCCTCTCAAGCAATAACTCAACTTCTTATCAGTAACAATCTACAACCCAGCTATCTCTTCTACCACTCGTTGATGTTATGCTTGTCTTCAACACTCAACAGTTGCAATTCAAATTGTAATATTATGTAATATTTCTGTGTCAATGTTTCACTAACTACAGACATAAATACATTGAGACATAAATAAAAAGTGTCCATTTGTGGAGTATTCGCCTGCTTCACTGTATAGACATGTCATATTTCATCCATACCACAATCCTTCGTCATTTTTTAAATTATAGCAGCATTTATGATGCTTTCATGAAACGGGCACGTACCGTGGTCGATTCACAGAAGTCATTGAAAAAGTCCTTTAGAATTATCTCCACATTCAAAACAAATATCGGACTCTTCAGGAATTCAGGCAGGATCCATGAAGAACTCCTGAAAGCCGTAGTTATCCTGAACTGGGAGGAGATGTGACGTAAGGGCCAGAGGGACTCACTTTGGCTCCGGGAAAGCAGGTTCGAGTTTCGGTGTTGGCGGTGCAGGTGCGGGCCGGATCGGACTGGTTAGGGGCAGTGGCCGACAGTGTTTCCATTTTGAAAAACGTTGGTGCTGAAAGGGCAAGGGGTGCATAGGCGGTCTCAGCGGCAGCAAGACAGCAATGTGGTGAATGGTAGCTAGCCTTGCCCAATAATTGACCTGACTCGCCTCTCCTGACGATCGCCCAGGTGACCCCGCCAATACTGGGGCAGCTAGTGACTGCTGACTGCAGGAGACTGTGAAATTTATAATGCAAAAAGCTTGGACCACTGCCCCTGTCAGTCTGATCTGACCTGCACCGGACTCTAGCTCCTGCGAGCTTGCGCCTTGGCCCCTTGTCCAATTATGCTTGACAAGTGCCCTTTCGTGGACAGCCTTAAGCATCCATGGAGCCATTAATGACCATTAGCATGGGTGTATGGCAGTCAATGTATTTGTGAATATGTTCCATAGTAACTCTACATTTCACAAAACAGCAACTTGTGTGACCTGGCCCAACGTCTTTGGGCAGTCTTGCCGCTTTAAGGCTATGGTACAAAGTTCCTCAGAAGTAACAGGTGAAAAGGAACACGAGAGAGACGACTTCTTCCAATTCACAGAAACTGTTTCGTGGTTTCTGTTTTTGAAAATCATTGCCACTCACCAACAGGTTTGCGTTTTTCTTTTTTACATAATTATATGATTGGTCTCTGGGCACCGCAGCAACCGCGACACGCCTTATTCCGGTTTTGTCTTCTGTAAAAACCTTTTCTGCAAGAACATTTAAATGCTATAATTTCGAAGTTGCAGGCTGTTGAAAACGCTTTTCAGTCATTACACAAACTGCGATGATAGACTGCTGATTAAATACATGCTTGGCAGAGCACAGCAGATGACTGACACGGTATTTTACTACCGGCTACAATCCTGACAGATGTAAATATTGACCACGTCACAGCTTTCAGAAATGGGGAGGCTGAATGAGAAGTTTAAGGAAAAAATCTCGTAACCATCAATGCATACAAGCTATGGTATTAATATGAGTTTTTTTTAATGATTCAGTTAAGCTAAAAAGTAGCTGCCCCACCTCAATGTTGACAAAGTGTATAACCACAGATGTTGCTTGTAAGTTGATTCTAAAGTGAAAGGTTCTGCTGCAGGGGGGCTTGCAGTGTAATATAGCAACGCGGCTCATAACACTACTTACTGGTTCATCCTTCCGAGGTGGTTAATGCCTTACAAAAAACCCTACAATGAATTGACCATACTCTGAGACACATTCAATAAACCTTTTTTCTCTGTTGAGTCGTGGATTGAAGCCGGTGTACTCGACCCCCACCCGACTGTCACCAGCTCTTTCATCATAGAAAAGAGGAGATCTCTGCAAATCAGCATTGTTTCTGCTTGACAGCTTAATTAATTACCTGCCATTATATTTTAAGCATGTTTGATATGTTTGATGGCGATGTTTCATATTTAGCTCTCAGTGGAGTTGGAAGAAGCCGATAAATCGTGAGACTGTCGATCACTTCTGAAGTAAAGAGAAACATGGGCAAAAAAACATTCCTTCCTTTGAAGACATGAAGTAAAAGAATAAGGTTCTGCCAAGAAGTGACTGAGATTGTAGCAGAAGAGAGAGAATGAAAGTATAATCAAATAGTGTGTCAGCTATAAAGGCAGGTGTTCCTTACAAGATAAAAACCTGGGTCTTAGCCAAACAAAGTGCCTTATGGCTTTGTTCACTTTACAGCCTGATGCTCTTTAATTGGGTGGGTGCATTTCAACAAGAGCTGTAGCCTGTTCATGCTTTCTGAGGAATGCTGGGAGAGGATGTTCTACATTTCACATTGCGCGTCCTCCTTTTAGTTTGTTTATTTTTGTATTTTAAAAAAGAGCTTTTGTGTGGGAAACCAGGACCAGTCAGCAGCTTTTTGCCTCCATTTTGACTACTAGATACTGGCTACTTGACTCTGATTGTGCCCTGGGCTCTGCTAACCAGACCCAGGGCCTGTGCCTTGAATAAAAGTATATGGTAATTAGGTATAATTACAATTGATAATGACAACCTGTAAGTCCCTAATATATGGCAGGACATGAAGGTCTAAAGCCCAGTAGACTCAAAGTGTTCAGTACTGTGGTGCCTGCTGTTATTTGAAAAGCCTTCACTGCCTTGCAGGCTGCTTTTAAACTTCATTTCATGCAATTGAAATTAAATGAACTGCCGAAGTGTCAAACAACTTTATTTGTACATATAAGTCACCCCTAAGGTTTTCCCTTGGTATTCCAGGGGTAGGGTGTCTTGAAACTATAAGCAGGGACGTTATATATTTACATGCCCTGGTGAGGGAAAAAGTGTCAATTGTGTTTTCCCCACTGTAGGCTAACATGAGAATACTTTATTAAAGTGTAACTATTGAAAGAAAGGAGCTAAAACATACTTCAAACTATCAAAAATATATTTAGAATAAATCCAAAACTTGCCACTTTAAGATACATTATAACTATCACGGAAAATAAGTTATAGAACTTTTCTGTCAGCCAAAATCCAGCTTTCCAGCAGCCCCTTTTTGATTGGTCAGCCTCTGCCAGGTCGAACCAAGCTGTCTTAATGAGGTGTGAAGTGGCCTGACTAGAGACAAATGATTTTCTGTAGATGAAGAACTGCAAACTACAGAATAAAAGGCAGGATGGAGGTGGAGTAGCAAAACTGTTCTTCAAAGGGACTGTTTAGGACAGCACAGGCTCACCCCCACATCCTGCACCCTCAGCGAGACAGGAGCCCCTTTAGCAGAGGCGCTGGAAGGGGAGTATTAGGGAATCTTAGCCATGTCAGTGGGATGGTTTAGACAGCTCTTAACTTCAGAGAGAGAGTCTCTTCATTCTGGATTTTGGGAGAATAGTGCTTTCTGAGACAAGAATAAGCCACACTTTGGAGGAAGTGATCATACCCAAGGGTGGCGCCATGAACCCCATTGGTCAGGTTTGCACCCCTGCTGGACCCCAAAGAACAATGGACAAAATTGGGGGAGCTGCCCAGCAACTCTGATACCTGCCTGGAATAATCAACAGAAGAAGGACTGCCCTGCTGGAACCCTTGGTATGCACCCCAAGAGGACTACACCCACAAGGACTGAACTTGCTGCACACTTTGAAACTACAACCCTAAGGGCTTTGCCTTGCTTAATAAGGATTATGGAAGAACTCCATGAAACCAACAGGTACAAAAGACCTACAAGAATTTCCTTCCTATCACTACAGAAGAAAAGGACTGCCTTGCTGCAAGCCTGGCCGCACGCAAAGGATTGCAATCTGGATGACTGCACCTGCTGCACACTTGGAGCTCCAGTTCTAAGGACTTGGCCTTGCTTCTTAAGTGAAAGAAGTGGACTCCCTGACAGCAACAGATTGAAAGGGCTGCACCTGCGTCATCTCCACCAAGAAGAACCCATCTGGAGCGCATTCAATGGACTTTTAAGGATTTGGCCAGGTGCATTGAGGGAAACGTAGTCCAAACATCCCAAGGACCAATTACGCCTGAGAGCAGTATCAAAGGTAAATCCCTCAGCAGGGGCTGGGGGAGATGCAATGGGGTGGTGATCATTTGCTGTTAATTGGTAGCCCCAACATGAGAGGAGGGATAATTAACAGATATTAACCTCCAGCTGTGGGACAAAGCATTACCAATTTTTGCAGATAATTGGTAAGGGCCTCAGACTACACACCAAACAATGGCAGCATTACAATGCATTTACAACTAAGTATGCCCAAAGGCTGTGCATCAAGCACATTCACATTACTCCGATTCAACTATTCAGAACTCAGGCACTAACATATGACTCCTCTATTGTCCCCTTGTCCCCTCTCCAACTCCTCCGCATGCAAAACTCCATCTGCCTGCCCACCCTTCCTGTTGCAGTCTATAAATGATTATTATTATTTTTTGGAGGTGTCCGCAGCTGCTTTTAAATGAATGATAAATAAAAGAAAATGGTGGCTACATCTTGCTGTGTGCATGCACATGAGTGGTATGCATGTGCATGTATATGTCATCATACAGGGCCATTGCAGCGTCATGACATGACACAAATGCGCATGTGCATGATGACGCATCATGTACAAGTCATGGTACTTTCCCTCCCTTTTTTTGCCACTCCTGCATATTAGCAAAAATCATTTTTTAGGTCTTGCATTAGCCAAGACCAATTGACTTTACTGGAACTAAATATAAAAATACTTACTTCTTACTCCATTAGTCTGTGGTGTATCATATACATTTTTCTTCTGCCCACTACAATATAAAACATGGGCGATGGTTGAGCCATTGCCTAACTTATCTGTGATCAAAGGCATTTTCTCATTCACAAAGATCACATCCACACAAAGTAGGTCCCTTCTGTACCATGCATTGCTTTGGTTTTGGAGGTACAAAAAATATTTTTGCTGTTGGCCAATGTTGATTTTTTTATGGACCCTGCCCTCCCCCTCAGCAATTTCTCAGAAATAAAGTTTTTCAAAAACTATGATGAAACAAAGCAAGGCAAGCACTGACCAGCACTGACAAAGCCAAAAGAGCCGTGTCTAATGGCAAGCTTATGGGCTTCGACAATGCTTTATTTTCTTTGCATAGCCAAAAGGCACGCTTTTAGCTTTGCCAATGCTTGTTAAATATACAGGAGCCATGTTCATAATAGAAGATGCCCTCGTGTTATCTATCCTTGAGTAATGCACACAATGGAAAGTGAATGAAAATTAAAACATGTAAATGTGATTTAGGAAAGTGGGGTTAACTATTGCAAGAAACCATCTATTTTCCACTCTTCCGGCCCATGCTCTAAATTGATTTGGCATGATACAAAACTTGTATGTTTTAATTATAGGATTCTCTTGATGTCTCGTGCCTGAGTAAAAGTCTGTGTCCAAATATAGTACGGCAGGGCTCATTAGCAGGAAGCAAGCACTGAGGACCCATCGAGGTTGATCATGGTCAGTTTCCTGCTCATGGAAGACGGCGGAGCTCTTGGAATGCGTTTGTTGCATTAGGGAAGTCAGTCCTGTTTATAGCCTACAAGTATACATAAGGGAAATTCAGACTGGCACGCGGCACATAGAAGGACACGGGATTATAAGGGAAATTCAGACTGGCACGTGACACATGGAAGGACACGGGATTTAAGTATGTTGGAAGAACACCGTACACTAGTTGGACATCTGGGCTGCTCCCTTGGAACATATTGGCAACCTCACCGATATGCTTTCAACTGTTGTTGCAGGAAAACGTTCACAGCTGTGTGTTTTATCTTCTTAAATGAAACTCTGCTGTCTGTTTTAGATGTGACATTACGCTGATGCACGAGGGATGAAAGGGTAAGTGGGATGGAAAGACCTTTTCTTGTTTATCAAGATCCTGTTTAGCTTCATCTTTTGCAGAGTAATAAATAGGGACAGGCAATAACTTTAAGCCTCTAAGACATGTCAAGATACGTGTCTTTTAAATGCTGCATGAACTCGGGAAATGTACATTATCGCATCATGTCTGAATGTTAAAAATGATGGTGCTAAACTTTGGTCCATGAGTGCAGTTCATGCTAGATTTTTATAATACCCGCTATTTCTGTAAAATAGTTTCATTTGATGCATTGAGTGAAGTCAAAAATGTATCTTCACCTGTAAATCTACATTTACAACTGAAAATGCCTGCTATTCACCAAGAGAATCTTGGAAAAGCCTTATATGGGTTAACTACTGCAGATTTCTTGTTATGTTATGTTAAGCTTTATTTGTAAAGTGCACGTACACCAGGTTGGTTTCTTGGCCCTACTCTGAAGGTGTTATACTAAGGTGTTACTAGTATGCCTGTTTAAATAGCCATGTGTTAGACCGGGCACCTTGGCGTGAGTCTCCCTTCCACTTTCTGCTGATGTGCCTCAGATGTTTTGCTAGTGTTAGCTGCTCGGGGCACTGTGCCACTGCCAATCAGTGCCACAGTGCAAGTGCTCCCTATGAAAAGTGTATACATTGATTGGTGCACATGATTGACTTATTTGGTTTACTGTCAGTCCCCAGTAAAGTGCCCAAGGAGTGCCAGGGCTTGTAAATACAAATGCTACTGGTGGGCTTGCAGCACTGGTTGTGCCACCCACAGTAGCGGTCTATTAAAATGTGTCTAAGGTCTGCCATTGCAGAACCTGCGTGCAGTCTGGTACTGTCATGCTGACTGCGCAAGTGCACCCACTTGCCAGCCTCTACACCTTCCCCTTTACTTCATGTGAGTCACCCCTTTGGTAGGCCCAAGGGCAGGGTGCATTGTAAGCATAAGGTAGGAAAAGCCCTGATGTGTGTGGCATGTACTAATAGTGAATTACAGCCATTTTCGTTTTTCATTATTGTAAGGCTACCTGTTCTCATAGGCCAGAATGGGCTGCTGGAATTATTACACTCTGTAATCTGAGCAGGCTCAGAGAGCATGGTAGGAAGTCACATTTAGTATGCCTGAACTCAGAATAATAAAATACTTATTTTAATAAAGTTTATTTTAATATCCTGTATTTGCAAATGCTACTTTTAGAAAGTTAGTATTTGCTTGCCTAACCATTTCAGCCCGCCTCTGCACTTATGTGTATCTGCTGTCTGGTTTCTGTGAGTGACAGGGCTGGGGATGACAGGTGGTGAATAGAGAGATAACACCAGGATGGGTGGGGGGGGAGTGCCCCTTGACTCTGAATAGGGCTGTGCTCTGCCACCTCAATGCCACCTCAATGCTGGCTCTGCCCCCTGGGGAGCGACTGATGACTCTGCCCTACACCTTGTAAGGAAAGAGGGGAAGACTGTCAACAAAGTGCTCCTGGCCTGTACTCGTCATCACAATGCTGGCTCCACCTCCTCCGGAGTGTCTGATGTCCCTGCCCTGCTCACTGAAAGGAGAAGCCAGAGTCTGCAAAAAAAGTGCTCAGGGACTGGACTGGATTAGGCAAAGGCCCCCCTGGCCTGAAATAACAAAAAAACTGTGTATAGAAAGAGGAGCTCTGCTCCTAAGAAACTCGATCCTGTTTTGACCACGACAAACCTCTCTGTAGAAGCTGCCTTGCTGAAGAAAGGAGAGGAGAAAACCAGAAAGGACTTCAAAGACTTGTGCCTGAAACTGATCTCCAAGGGCTCGGACTTAAGCTTGCCCCCTGACCTGAGCCCCGGGACTATTGGGCTCATACTGCCTTCGGCCATATGCTGCTGGGCTGTGTCCTTCCCCCTCGCTGGAGCTGTGACCTCTGGTGCCCTCACCCCCTCCTAGGGCTGTGACACTCCGGAGCCTGTCCGCCCTGCCCGCTGAGAGCCTCGCTCAAGCTTTGGGGGACCGTGTTTGAATTAATGGACCTGGAATTAAGCATTTTTTAATGAATTTTAAGGAACTCTTTATAACAAAAGTACTAGGGCCTCATTTAAAAAGAACGCTACACTGGTCTTGTATTAAGCCTGCATCTACCTACCTATCTATGGGCCCGATTTAGGACACCAAATACTGGTCGGTAACGGCCGATTTCGTCCCTTACTGACCGGTATTTGGTTTTTGATATGTAGGGGCCTTACATTTTACAGAATCTTAAATTTACTGATTCAGTAAATTTACCGATTCGGTAAAATACTGAATCGGTAAATTTACCGATTCTGTAAATCTAGATGTAGGTGGCACTGAAAACAGTGCCACAGGCCCTTAAGAATTTGTTATTTACCACAAAATAATATTTTGTGGTATATAACAAATTCCAGTGTACATGCACATCTGTGCATGTACACCTGTGCCATGTGGCACACATACAGCCCTAAGAGCATGTATGTGTGTCACATGGCACACAAGCCAGAATCAGGGGTGCAACAGGGTGTCAAAGTGACACCCTGTCCCCTTGACAATTCGGTAATTTTACCGAATCGGTATTTACCGATTCGGTAATTGACATTGATTCCTATGGGCCTCAAGGCCCATAGGAATCAATGGCAATTAACTTATCAGTAAATACCGATTCAGTAATTACCGAATCATACGGATTCGGTAAAAATTACCGAATTATTTCCTACATCTCATTTACCGAATCTAGAATACCGAATCAGTAAAATTCAGTATTCTAGAGTCGGTAAATGAGATTTACCTACATCAGGCCCTATATTTTTACATAAAGTCTACTTATTTTTGATACATAGCTACGCCTGGTATCCATTTGTGGTGGGGTCATTTTTATTGTGTGTGATTATAAATGCTTACCCTAACGCCCTGAAGTTTAGCCTTGTCTGCTCGCGCCACACTACCTAGAGGGTGAGCAGGGGTTATTCTGAAGAGTGAGTCCCTTACCCTGACTAGAGGAGAGGGTCCCTGTTGGTCACAAGTGCATACCTTTGCCAACCAGAGAACCCCAAATCTAACACCATGTTTTCAGGAGTTTGCGGAAGCTCATGAGGTCTGTGCAGGATTTGATCTTCAAAGGCAGAGAGTTCCAGTATTTGGGGCCTAGAGTGGCAAACCTTGTCCCCCCAGCGCGTTTTCGCCTGAAAGGAGGTGTGATCAGGAGATGCATATGGGCAGATCGCAAGTGCGAACAAATTTGTTGTAGAAAAGCCCATGCAAAGGGTGAGGAGTGGGTGCCACAAGGCATATTCAGCCTTGTAGCTTTGGAAACTATAACAGGCTTGTACGTTTTTGGTCATTTCCACACTGCTCTCCAACCCGTCCCACAATGGAAATCTTTGGAGAAATACTTGAGATGAGGGTTTTATTTATGCATCTTCCAGGATGGAAAGAGGAATGGATAACATTTGGTGGGGTTGTAGTGCTTTCTCCATGAGGAAAAGTGTTTTTCCCTTGGATGAAATAAAGGCAATTCGCCCACCAGGTGCCAACCTACCCTTGCTTAAGTCTGTGTAATGTAGAGACACACACAGAGGGAACAGGACCTTGGGAGGAGCATATATGATATGACATTCTCAATAGTAGGTCTGTAAACTTTCCCCAGCATACTAATAGGAATGTATATCAATACCAAGAAAGTATAGTAAATTTGCACCTGTATGTAAGAGTACATTTACGGTTGTAGAATTACTACTTTTTCTGAGATTTGGGCCTCATTGTGCTTACAAGTAACCCATGCAGATGTTCTGAAAATTTGGCATGAATCTGGCCCTCATGAACATATGTTGAACTTTTCCTTATGTTGAGAATTAAGACTATTAGAAGTTGGTGATTCACGACAAGGCAATTGTGTGATCGTGAAGTGGGGTGGGTTGATTACATCGCCATTACATTACAGCCTACATAAAATAGATTAAGTAAAGGAGGGGTTAGCTGAGAAACTAGTCAGTGGAGAGGACTTGGGTGGGAGTCAAGGAGATACGACTCAAGGGGGGATCTATAGAGTTGGAGAACAAATTAAATCAGACAAAGTATACAGCATCTTTAAACAACAAAAAAACAATTGTAAAAACTTGTGTTGTTGGTTGAACTAATACTTCAAATGCACATTACAAATGGGTTATTGAAGACTCAGATATCCTCTTATGAGCTATGAGAAAAGCAACCATGAATCCTGAGGGAAATAGGAGTTAGTGGAAGAGCACTAGTGGTCCGACCGCCCTGAAACAAGTTGAGCATGCACACCGCCATGGGACCGCTCCAGCAGCCAGGGATCCGTGATCCCCGGCAGTCTTGAATCGGTCTGAGGCCCCTAATATGGTGGTGGTGTACCACCAAGCATATTAGGAGTTTCCTCATCGCCACAGTTTTCATGAGAAAACAAGGGGGGCCCTAGAGTGTCCCCTGGTGGCTCTGCACCAGGGGATGCTTGCAGAGGGGCACATGGTTTGGCCCCTTAGCACTGCTCCCCCGCATACCTGCCCCACCTGGATTCCTGTTGGAATCCTGCAGGCGGTCACATTATGGATTCAGCGTTGTGGCAGTGAGGCAGAGGCATGGCAGCCCGCTGCCACACCACCAAAGTCATAACAAGGCCCTTTGTATTTTGAGCTGAGATGAGAGTTATATTCTGATGAGAGGTTGGAATACCCATGAGAATGGGAGTATGGCAAATTAGAAAGTTGTACATTCAACCAGTTGTACCCCACGGCTGCTGAGGTAGGATCCCCTCAGACGCATACTTCTTGTTATGGTTGGGAAACTGCACATTGTATCCAGTTATCTACTCCCTTTTCAAGGTTACCCTTATATCGGATTGGAGAATCTCGTTCAAAACATTCAACACTCCCCATTCAGACTAGAATGCAATCTCACATACCACAATCCAAGCACATCAAGCCTCGTGCCCAATTTCACAAAGATGGCACGTATGGTATGTGTGCAAACATATTACTCTGTCTCACTTCATGCTTACATTCAGCCACAAGCTCTCCACAACAGCTGTGGATCACTAGCCCAAGCATGACACATGACACCAAATTTTTTCCACATAGGCTTCTATATAAACTCACACACAACCTTGGGTTCAGTGATAGAATATTGATGTAACAAACATCAATGTTCTAAATATCGAAGTATAAATATAGAATACAAAAATATCGACTCCCTATATTTAAACAGGTAAGCACAAGAATGTTGAATAAAAAATATAAAAGTAAAAAAATATAGATATACAAAATATTGACTTAAAAATATATATAACATAAAATAAATATAATAAATATTATTACTTTTTTGACAAAATAAATTACATTTACTACACATTTTAACTAAATATAACAAATAAACCTAAAAAAAAGATAAACACACAATCACAAAAATGTATACATATACACATATTTACTCAAATATAATTTATTAACTATTATCTTTATTTAATTTGTAAACTTTTAAATATATAAACATTAAATATATACATATATCAATAATTAAACATTAAAAAAACATAACCATTTTACAGTGAATTCAAACATTTAACTAAAAAGAAAACGAAAACATACATTTTACAATACAATAAATCCAACAATAGGGAAAGTGCAGGATAGCGGAGGGGTAAACATTACTATTCCCACTCCAGTGAGTGCAACTGTAGGGAAAGTGCAGGATAGCAGATTAATGAAAATTACTATTCCCACTCCAGTGAGTGCAACAGTAGGGAAAGTGCAGGATAGGGGATGAGTAAAAACTTACTATTCCCACTCCAGTCTGTACAACAGTAGGGAAAGAGCTGGATAGCGGATGAGCAAAAATTACTATTCCCACTCCATTGAGCGCAACAGTAGGGAAATAGCTTGATAGCGAATGAGTGAAATTTACTATTCCCACTCCAGTGAGTGCAACACTAGGGAAAGTGCTGGATGGCAGTGGGTTAAAAATTTACAATTCCCACTCCAGTGAGTGCAACTGTAGGGAAAGTGCTGGATAGCAAAGGGGTAGAAATTGCTATTCCCACTACAGTGAGTGCATCAGTACGGAAAAAGCTGGATGGCGGAGGGTTAAAAAGTAGTACTCCCACTCCAGTGAGTGCAACAGTAGGGAAAGTGCTGGATAGCAAAAGGGGTAAACATGTACTGGATGGCGGAGGGTTAAAAATTACTATTTGCACTCCCTTGAGTGCAACAGTAGGGAACGTTCTGAATAGCGTAGGTGTGAGAATTACTTTACTTTAGAAATCTTTATTTCGACAATTTCCATAAAAGATACACAAAAATATATAATCAACACAATACATGGATGACAATACAATACATTTTAGCAGGACATGGTGGAGTAAAGCCATTACTCTAGTCCACTATCAGATAAAAAAAACAATAAAATAATTTAATATAAAACCCCAAATTAAAAATTTACAGAATTTCAAAGAAAGATAATGTCTTGCTTAATGCACTACTCAATTGGTCATATACTGGCAATTAGACTCCTTCGCTTATACCACACAGCTGCCAGAAATTTGGACACAGCAAATACAAACGGTCTAGTCGTATCTGTTTTTAGTACTCTAAAAGCATGCATACACTGCATGAAACCCAAGTACTTAAACAGGGGTACGAGCCAGAACCTCCTAGGCCTAGAGTAAGCTGGACAGAAAAGAGAACGTGCAGTTCATTTTCCATGTCGCAGTTACACCCAGGACAATTGTTTACAGCAAGGGAGGAACATTTACTACTAAAGGCTCTCAAGGGTAGAGTACCATATCTCCACTGTACATACAGTTTACTTTGCTAAAATAGGATAAATATCATCCATGAAATGCTCAAAATAATAAAAATCTTTGATTGATGAAAAGGAATTGGTTAAAATGCCAGCATGGGAATTGGACAAAGCAGCAGTGAGTTTACTATCAGCAAATGTCCTGGTAATTGACTTGCGTGTGACCATTCTGCAACCACTCTCGGGATCAGTCCATAGGACAGGTACTCCTAGCCTTATACATTCCTTCTTTATGAGCATGAGCCAAGGAATATTCCCTGCCCTAGAGAAGGTAAGTATCTCTTTAAGTTCCAGCCTATAGTTTAACAGCTCAGGTGTCACCCAGAGTCTGTGCCAGAACCTAAGAGGTTTGAGCGCTAGCTCCTCATCAATAGGTCTCACCCCCAGATCAAGCCTTAAGGGAAGAAGTGGAGTACTGGGGGGTAGTGTTAACAAATGCCTTAGGAATTTATTTTCTAACTTAATACTTTCAGGCCTGCAAGAGTATCCCCATAATTCACTGCCGTACATAATCGCACCCCTTGCTTGCGTTTTGTATATCTCCAATGGCGGGACAACAGGTTAGATAGTAGACATATTGGATAGCTTGAGGATTCCACCTGCCAGTTGGGCCAATTTCAATTGTGACTTGATTTGCTGGGGGCCCCACGTCAAGGTCTCATTGATGGTGACCCCCAGGTAGTCAAAAGTAGAAACCCTTTCCAATCTTGTTGTACCTACACTGGGATTTGGCCCGGTAGTTTTGGGGGGGTTAAAGATCATAAATTTCGTTTTAGAAGGATTTATCTCCAAACACCGACTTCTACAGAATTCCTCGAATCCATCCAAAGTACGCTGTATCCCCATTGGAGACTTTGACAGCAAACGGGTGAACATGATCGCAGGGACCCTGCTGCCCGCCAGCTTTGGAGAGTCGTTGTTTTGGACTCCATTCAGGTGCGTGATTACCCCGTTGACATAGAGGCAAAACAGGGTAGGAGCGAGTACGCACCCCTGCCTTACCCCCCTGCCAACGGGGAATCTAGATGATAAGGCTTCCCACATCTGACTTGGGCAAAGTTCGCCTTGTGTAGCTTCATTAGTATGGTTAGGAGTTGAATCGGTATACCCAACTCAAGGAGCACAGACCAAAGTTTCCCTCGAGGGACTAGATCAAAAGCAGAGTGAAGATCAACGAACACCATATAGAGGCTGCCACCCTCTAGTCTCACCGTTTTCCAAAATAATAATGACAAAATAAAAATGTGGTCCATGGTGGAGGTGTTCTTTCTAAACCCTGCATGGTACGGGCTAAGTATTCCGTACTCCTCTATCCAGTCCTGAAGCCGATCTAAAACAAGTCGCGCAAAGATCTTATGCGGGACGTCAATGAGACTGATGGGTCTGTAGTTGGCTGGGAGCGGAGGAGAACCCTTCTTGAAAATAGGAACTATCTCTGCCCCCAGCCAAGTACAGGGAACCATCATGCCTCTCAGGACTGCAATAAAAAGAATTTGGAAGTACGGACCCCATATCTTTGGTTCGTGTCTAAAAAGGTCTCCCGGGACTTACTAGGCCCCACACACCACTCGGTGCAACTCTGGTAGAAAGCACACAGGTGCCTTCGATGTTCTGATCTCATCACACAAATGACACCATTATGGGACTCATGCAGATTAGGTTCCCTTCGCAACACTAAAGGGTTCCAAGCGTGGGACAACATAGGTATTTCTGTGGTGGGAGACCTTTGGAAGAAGGGCAGGGTGGTGGACTTCTCCTTCCTACAAACAAATTATGATATGGCGCAGGTGGAACGGTTTAGGTACACTCAAATTCGACACGCACTACAGACAGCCATTCCGGTGGCTACGGACTTGCAGGAATCCACTCCTCTTGAAGATAGGTTACCGACGGAACATATGACAGATAAAGCGACATCATTTACATATCGTAAGCTGGTTAACAACCTTCCTGACATGACTTCCAAGCTGCGACTGAACTGGTCACGAGACATTGGCGAATTTGATGATTCCGAATGGCAGGAGGTCCTCTCCTCCCCTCGGGAAACAGCTATCCCCTCCAGGCTCAAATTAGTCCAACTTAAAATACTACATCGCACGTATTACACCAGATAGATGTTATACAGGATAGGGAAGGCGTCGCATATGTATGGTCTGCGTGGATGCGGGGAAGAGAGGACATTCCTTCACACTATATGGGACTGTGGTCATGTGGCAAGATACTGGACCGCTGTGATGCGTACCATTTCTCAGACTCTAGCTATTTCCCTTCTGCCTGATCCCCGGGGCTGTTTGCTGAATATATGGGAACCTAACGACCTAACACATCGCCAACAGGATTGGGCCATGCTGGGTATGATGATGGCGAAACGCAATATTGCTAGGTTGTGGGGCTCTGATGCGCTACCTACGTTAAAGGACTGGTGCAGAGACATGGATGACGCAATGGTGGCAGCGAAGGCAGTCTTTGTCCATCGTGGATGCCCGGGGAAGTGGGGGCACATATGGGGAGCGTGGAATGAGTTCAGGGGTAATATTTGCGAGCCCCCACAAATAGACGAGGATGAGGACACCTCGGATTGAGGATTGTTGCTACGTGCATGTATGATGTCACACTGTTGAGTCCACTCAAACTGATTTTCTACTGTCTTGCAACTGATATATAGGTTGAACCTGCCTGTAAATGTACTTTATGCGTTTTATGATGCTGAAACTGTGTGTTTTGTCGCCTTCTATGTTTAATTCAATTAAACATTTTTTTTTAAAAAAAGGTCTCCCGGGAGTTTGTCTAGACCCAGGGCTTTTCCTACTGCAAGTTTTGAAATTGCATTGCAGACTTCCACTATCAAGAACTCTACCACCTCAGACTGCAGGATTAGAGCTGGCGGTGCCAATATTGTTTCCAAGGTTTCCGTCTCATCCTCTTGAGAATACAAAGCACGGAAGTGGGCTTCCCAGACCTCCGCTGCTATATTTGGCTCAATAGCAGCTTTTGATTCATCACAGCCATTATTGACTATAGACCAGGATTTCCGGGAATCTTTTGTGGCTAGAGCGATGGATAAACCGGCCCACCTATCATGGTCCCATTCTTCCTTTGCACATGTAATCAACTGCTTATAATGTGCTCTCCTAGCTTGAATTTCAGGTTTATTAATATTTATCTTCAGAGCCTGTACTAGCTCTGACTTTTCCTTCCTACAAGCTGTATTGTACCATGTACCTTTTTGGGCCCTTTTCCTATTTTTTGACACCCGAGGATTGAATACCTCCGCCAAATTGGATACTAGATCCATATGAAGAGCCTGCAGCTTTGCATGGTAATCAGGGGGTGAGAATTACTATTCCCACTCCAGTGAGTTCAACAGTAGGGAAATTGCTGGATGGCGAAGGAGTACAAATTACTATTCCAACTCCAGTGAGTGCAACAATAGGGAAAGTGCTGGATGGCGGAAGGGTAAAAATTACTATTCTCACTCCAGTTAGTGCAACAGTAGGGAAAGTGCTGGATAGCTGAGGGGTAAAAATTATTATTCCCACTCCAGTGAGTGCAACAGTAGGGAAAGTGCTGGATAGCGAGGGGTAAAAATGACTATTCCACTCCAGTGAGTACAAGAGTAGGGAAAGTGCTGGATGGTGGAGGGATAAAAATTACTATTCCCACTCCAGTAGTGCAACAGTAGGGAAAGTGCTGGATAGCAGAGGGGTATAAATTACTATTCCTACTCCTGTGAGTGCAACAGCAGGGAAAGTGCTGGATAGCAAAGGGGTAAAAATTACTATTCCCACTCCAGTGAGTGCAACAGTAGGGAAAGTGCTGGATAGCAGAGGGATAAAAATGACTATTCCCACTCCAGTGAGTGCAACAGTAGGGAAAGAGCTGGATAGGGGACGAGTAAAAATTACTATTCCCACTCCAGTGAGTGCAACAGTAGGGAAATTGCTGGATGTCGGAGGAGTACAAATTACTATTCCAACTCCAGTGAGTGCAACAATAGGGAAAGTGCTAGATGACGGAAGGGTAAAAATTACTATTCCCACTCCAGTTAGTTCAACAGTTGGGAAAGTGATATATTGCGAGGGGTAAAAATTACTATTCCCACTCCTGTGAGTGTAACAGTAGGGAAAGTGCTGGATAGCGCAGGGGTAAAAATGACTATTCCCACTCCAGTGAGTACAAGAGTAGGGAACGTGCTGGATGGCGGAGGAGTAAAAATTACTATTCCCACTCTAGTAGTGCAACAGTAGGGAAAGTGCTAGATAGCGTAGGGGTATAAATTACTATTCCTACTCCAGTGAGTGCAACAGCAGGGAAAGTGCTGGATAGCAAAGGGGTAAAAATTACTATTCCTATTCCAGTGAGTGCAACAGTAGAGAAAAGAGCTGGATAGCAGAGAGGTAAAAATTACTATTCCCACTCCAGTGAGTGAAACAGTAGGGAAAGTGCTGGTGGCAGAGGGGTAAAAATGACTATTCCCACTCCAGTGAGTGCAACAGCAGGAAAAGTGCTGGATAGCAAAGGGGTAAAAATTACTATTCCCAAACCAGTGAGTGCAACAGTAAGAAAAGTGTTGAATAGCAGAGAAACAAAAATGAAAATAACATTTAAATATTTAAAAACATGTAAACAATATAAACAATAAATAAACAATATTTTAAAACTAGCAGAGTAAATATATTCAACATTAACATTAAATATATTAATTACATATATCAAAAAGGTGGAACTATTATCCAAAATAAATACATTTATAAACAATATTTATTTAAAATAAGCAAATACTAACCAACATATAAAAAAAACTATAATATATTTATTTAATTTTCTAGCATATAACACCACACCAATAAAAAGTCAACATTTTCATTATAATTTATTTCCATATTTCACATAATTATTAATCATTTCACAATGTATTATTAATAACATCATTAATAAACATTGATTTAATATGCATTCATTAATGCTATAATATTCACAACACACATTTAAACTGAAGTACACAAATACCCTAATTAATTAGTAATTAATTATTATTAATTTATTACCTAACATTTATTAATAAATTACTTCCCACCCTTCCCACCATTTTCACCTAGTAACACCACAACATTCCTACAATATTTATACATTTCACAAAATTAATTGGCAATTAATTAATTAAAAGTAATTAACAACTAAGTATTAAATCATCAATTAAAAACTAAATGACTTCACACCATTTCCACCCTTTTCACCTATAAACAGCACAACACACACACACAAAAATAATTACACAATTAACATAATTAATTGCCAATTATTTAATTAAAATTATTAACAACTAATTAATAAATCTTCATTTAAAACTGAATTACTTCCCACCATTTCCACCTAAAAACAGCACAACACATACATAAAAATAATTACACAATTAACAAAATTAATTGTCAATTAATTAATTAAATTTAAGGAAAAACTAATTATTACATAATTGATAAAACATGTATTTACATATTTAATACTATAACATCGCAATGCAACAAATATTAATAAACTAAAATTAGTATATACATTTTATATAATTAAATTACTTCCCACCCTATTCCCCTATAAGCCCACAACCCGCTACGGTACTAAAAACACAAAATTTAAATAAAAAAAATGAATAACTTCTTAAAATATTCAATACATCTTATATAATTAAATTACTTCCCACTCTTCCCACCATTTTCACCTATAAACACCACAGCACTCCTAGAATTTTTACGCAATTAACATAATTAATTGCCAATTAATTAATTTATTAAAAGTAATTAACAACTAAGTATTAAATCATCAATTAAAAACTAAATGACTTCAAACCATTTCCACCATTTTTACCTATATATAGTAGAACACACACACAAAAATAATTACACAATTAATATAATCAATTGCCAATTATTTAATTAAAATTAATTAACAACTAATTATTAAATTATCACTTAAAACTAAATTACTTTCCACCATTCCCACCATTTCCACCTATAAACAGAACACATTCATAAAAATAATTATACAATTTACAAAATTAATTGTCAATTAATTGATTAAAATTAATTAACAACTAATTATTACATAATTGATAACATTTATTTACACATTTAACACTATAACATTGCAATTCAACAAATATTAATAATCCAAAATTATTCTATAAATTTTATATAATTAAATTACTTCCCACCCTATTCCATTATAAACCCTCAACCCGTTATAATACTAAAAAAACAAAATTAAAATTAAGAAAATTAATAACTGTTCAAAATATTCAATACATTTTATATAATTAAATTACTTCCCACCCTATTCCTCTGCAGACCCACAACCCGCTACGGGACTAAAAACGCGAAATTCAAACCAAAAAAATGTAATAACTACTACATTTCTTACACATATAATAGTAAGACAAACAAATCTTGCACAAAAAATGCATGCATCGCACACATAGAAAATATATACTAACATACAGTGGCGTAACAAACCTTGACGGGGCCCCCGTGCAGGGTACGTGAAGGGGCCCCCTCCGGGCTCAATCTAGAGCTCCCCAGCAGAAGTGCGCTGCTGACGGGGCCCCCTGCAGGGTGAGGGTCCCCCTGCACCGGGGGGGCTGCAGGGGCCTGTGTTACGCCCCTGCTAACATACATAACATTAATAAAAAAATTATATTTTTTACATCTATATTTTTGTAAACGATATTAAAGCCTTGATATTTTTTACATCAATATTACTTACTACCATATTTTCTCTGTCGATATTCTTGAGCCACAATATTTTTGCAATGATATTCAGGTAAGTCAATATTTGTGATTCGATATTTAGGGCCCCCATTAGGATGACGGGCGGACTTTGTCCGCCCTCCATTTAATCGGAAAAAGGGACCGCCCGCCATAAGGGCGGGGGTCCCGATGGTGGAATTAGGATGCGCCCGCCACAGTGCCGGGCGCATCCCTCATTTTTAACATTGTGGCGGGCGGTGCTCTCTGCACAGCCCGGCACAATGCGAAAAATGAATGTATGCATTTGCATACACAAAGCGGCAGGCACCGCGCGGTGCCTGCTGCTTCGTGTATGCAAATGCTGGGGGGTACCACAGGTACCCCCTGTGTGCGCCCCCCCCTCTCCTTCACTCTGGGGGCCCAGTGAAGTCCGCATGCCTTTCCGTGGCGGCATAGCCACCACGGAAAGGCCCCTAACCAAGTTGATTGTAATATGGTTGGCGGTGTCTAATAGACACCGCCACCATATTAATCCTTTTCTGCCCCGGCCGCAAGGCGACCAGGGTGGAAAAGCGGCGGACGGTCTTTTCGTCCACCGCGGTCAGCCCACCATACTAATATGGCGGGGGGGGGGGGGAATTTAGGTACGGATGGCGGGCGGAGTGCCCCCATTGCCGCCAGCCCGGCGGGGGCAATCCGCCCGCCATCCTAATGGGCCCCTTAGTCTCTGCACCACAACTTTGCTCAACCAATGGAGATTTATCATATTTGAAAATGGTAACTATGTGCAAATGCAACCTTGTCTCTAACAGCTCTCTTCTTCACTCCATGCTTAAGTGATATACCAAGTGATATACCATGTTTAATGTGACTCATTTGGAGCACTCTTCTGACCCTCATAAGGCATCAAAAGGCTTCTCATACTGGGCACTTCATTACCCATGCACAACAAATAGATTAGCCTCTTTCTTGACCACCCAGAAGTTCTGAAGTGCTTTGCAGGCTTGTCAGTGGTAGCAGTGAGTATGCATTCTACAAAACAACATAATACAATAAAATACAGTGACCCCCTGAGTAAATACTTGCCAAGCTAAGACGTTCAACTTAATGTTTTTTATTGTTGTGAAGTGGTATCCAGGAAAGGATTCTGCAGTAGAGATCCCAATAAAAAAAATTCAGAGTTTACTTGAGTAGAAGAACATGTGTTGCTAGGTATTCCATCAATGGTTATCAGGTAGTAAATGATTCCCGTGGCTAACGGATAGCTTTTAGGGCTGTTTCTGCCCCTGAACTCTCAATGAAGCAAGAGGATATGTTCTTTGGTTTTCTTTTGACCTAGTAGCTGAGAATTCTTGAGGGTAGTCCCTATGCATCAATGGACATCTGAAAATTTGCTCAGCTTCTGCCACCTCTTAGGACTCCCACTGGTCCTGCTCACCTACCAGCTCAGACTTCCTTAACTCAATTGGAAGCTGGATAGTTGCATTAAGCATAGTTCAGGATGAGCCAGTGTCTAAGGAAGCTGCCATGGCATAGCCACTTCTATTGCTTGAATGACAGGATACCATAAATAATGAGGCAAACAAGGAGTTTTCTCAACACCCTCTCTTCTGCCTTTCCAGAACTTAAGAAAGCACGTATACAAGACTAGAGACCACTGCACCAGAAATGTGCCTATCTATGCAGCCTTCTGGTTTTAGAACATAGAATCAAATATTGCTATTAGAGCATTGGCTTTGTTAGCATACAAGACCTCCACTGGTGTTGAGAATCTCCTTTAAACGTTTTGTGACTCATCCTGAAATATTGTGATGTGGGAAAGACCCTGCTCAATCAAATGCTGTTCCCCTGTCTACCAGGCAGCTCGACTTTGCATGTGCTTGCATGAATATGCTGTCCATTCTAATAAACAGTGGGCTCCCTATATACATTTTCATAATTATAGCAGTGCCTATGCATTGCTTGTACCTCTTTAGAGTAGGATAAGTGCACATTTTTCCTGATTGGATTTAACATCTATTGAGTCGACAGGAGATTCTTCATGTTTTGGTGAGCTTTACTTGTACAAAACAATGCTCCAATGGCTGGGGGTGTAACCAACGTGACCCCTGTTTTTTTCTATTTTTTTTTTGTTAATCAAATATTTTATTAGCATAAATGAAGTACCAAAAAAGAAATATAAGCAAATTCAATCACATGCAAGTCTAGTATAAATCCATATTAAGATACAAATGCGGTTTGCAATACATGTACCAATACCATGTGCTACTAAAATATAAGAAAGGAAGAAAAAATATGGAAATGAGTGAGAAAATAAGCCACAGATGGAGAGAAGAAAAGAAAAGGAAGGAAAAAGGACAGAAGGAAAAAGAAGGGAGGGAAGACGAAAGTAAATTCCAAAGCACAGTAGAGAGGGCAGAGATATGGATTATTCAGACGAAACCCAAGTATCGTAATGATGAGACAGAATCAAGAATCATAGCAAATTGGGGGAGGGGCATCTTGCAAAAAGGGAGATCACGTGAGAAGAAAAATATTGGCTTTGTGATTTAGGTTGTAAATGACCATTTCAAAGGACATGGTCTTGTACATTTCCGTGAGCCATACCTCATGTGACGGCAGTTGTTGAGAATGCCAATGTCATAGAATACAGATCTTAGCAGCTGTAAGGGCAGTGATGAGCAGACGATGGGCATGGCAGGCCAGCTCGGAAAGGTCTGATAAATCATGGAGGAGAATTAGGGGACCCGGAAGTGCTGAGGGCAAATCAATGGATTCTTGGAGGATACACCCCACTGCTGCCCAGAAGAGATGACTGGCAGGACAATCCAGTAATATATGAACTATATCACAGGGCACATGATCACATCACCAGCAGGCCCAGTGAGGGAGCAACCCTGCAACCTGAAGCCGTGCTGGGGTCCAGTTCTGCCTGTTTAAAAGTCAAGAGTGGAAATCACTCCCCTCCATACCAAGCACAAGCCATTTTACCGCATCTTACATTTAGAAAAACAACTATGGGCCCGATTATGATCGCGGTAAATCCGCATCCTCTGGGCCGGCAGAAGCCACCGCCGGCCCGGAGGATGTGGATTCACCACTGCGGACACAGAAAAGACCCCCCGCCAGATTAGGATGGCTGTGGGGGTCATTTTTCCATCCGCAGCTTTTCCGCCACGGTCGCCTTCCGACCGCGGCGTAAAAGCTCTAATATGGTGGCGGTGTCTATCAGACACTAAAAGCCGTATTAGGATGCCGGCGGGGACATGCTTTTCCACTGCAGGTTTTCCGCCGTAGAAAAGCATGTGGAGTTTGAGTATGGGGGCCCGTTGCGGGCCCCCAGGGGTTTTGGGGGGTGCACATGGGGGGTAGCTATGGTACCCCTGCATTTGTATGCACAAAGCGGCAGGCACCACGCGGTGCCTGCCGCTTCGTGCATGCAAAGGAAAACATGCACATTTAACCTTGCGGCGGGTGCTGCTTGAAGCAGCGCCCGCCGCAATGTTAAATATAGTGGATGTGACCGCCAGGGTGGCGGTCACATCCTAATTCCGAGGGAGGGAATGCCGCAGCCCCTGCGGACGGTCCCTCCACCTCGGGGGTGGCGGACGGACGCTGGTCGGTTGCCTAGGACCAAGACCGTATCATGGAAGGAACCGCTTGACCATAGGTAGGCAGTTCCGACCATGCAATTTGGATGCAACCGCACATTGTGCAGTTGCAAACTTCCATTATTCAATGCACAAGCTCCCATTGAAAAAAGGACGTTTTTGAACATCCGTGAGGTGCCTGCCACACGGTGCAGATATGTTTAGCGGTGCACCATAAGTGCTCACAGGGCTAAATGCGGAGGGCCATAGAGGAAGGGAGACCTCCTAGGGGCCCGCAAAGTCACTTTCCAACAGCCAATCCATGTCAAAAAGTCCGAAATGGACAGGCTGTCAGAAACCAACATCATAATCCTGACGGGGGAAATGCCATATGATAAAACTGGGGGTCTCTAGTTGGTTGAGGTAGCTACCTTTGTCCAAGTAGGGACACTCGCTTCTAGTCAGGGTAAGGGGGATACACACTGACATGAACAGCCAGGCTTATCCCATAGGCAATGTTTGAATTATTTGTACTCAAAACACACAGTACCACAGTGATAATACCACAAATGGACACCACACCAGTTTTGAAAAATAAAGTATCTTTATCTAAACTCAAAACAGTTATTTCAAAAGTAAGGCTTGTAAAAAACAAATAGCTCAACCTAGGACTAGTACGACGTTCTGATAGCAATACATCCAAAGTAAGGCACCGGCTGTGAGGTGCACAGCATCTGGCACAGAGTCACACAGACCCCCAAACAAACAGTACCTTGGAAAACGAGGTGTATGACGATGCATGGAGTCATGGAGGTGAAGATTCAGCGCTGGGCTTGAGGCCGGCTCCCTGCCTGCCCCGGGGCAGGTGAGGTGTCATGTCTGCGAGAAGGCGACGTGTCAAATCCAGGACACAGGAAGTCGGTTGTGTCACCAGTGAGGCGTTGGTTCCGGTGAGGTGGTGCGAAGTCGCGAGTTTGTGGAGCCACCCTTGGCGGGTATCGCGCCACGGTAACTGGATGCAGGCACTGGTGGAGAAAGAGTTGGTGCAAGCGCTGGTGTTGGGAAGGCTGATAACTGCAGGTGTTGAAGGGCGTTGAAGGGTGTCAAAGGGTGTTGGAGCTGCAGTGCAGGCAGTGTGCTGGTTCGTGCACTCCATGAGCAGTGCCCCTTGCCTCGATAAAGGTTGCAGCATCACGGCAGCATCGCTGATGATGTTGGAGATTGTTTTTTTTTTTTTTGCTTCTATTAGTTTTCTTCCACCTCCCAACAGCAGGAACAAACTCCAGAGGCCCACAACTGGTCCCGGAACCTCCTGGCAGGTCAGAACTCTCAGCTGTAGAGTTCAGTGGAGCTGGGGGTGAAGTCTTTGTGTCCCGGAGACTTCGGAAAAAGAGGCAAGCACACACAAGCCCTTGGATATTCTTCTTCAAGCAGGGTTTTCAGCAAAGTTCCATTCTTTGTAATTTCCTTGGCAGGGGTAGCAACTGCAGGCCAACTCCACACAGTATACAGCAAAGGGGCAGTTCTCCTCCTCACAGCTCTCCAGCTCTTCTCCTTGGCAATGTTTCTTCTTGAATTCAGAAGTGATCTAACTCTCTGGGGTTTAAGGTCCACTACTTATACCCCATTTTGTCTTTATTCTCTTGTGGCCAGGGTCTCTGTGCCAAATCCAAACCAGTTTTGTCCTCTCTAGTGCAGCATTACTGCAGGAGGTGGAGACTGCAATGTGCAGAGGAGACACTGCCTATGCAGGTGTAAGTGAAACTCCTCTCACAACTCTAAATGCAGCCGAGGGCTATTCAGCTTAGATCTGAGTCACCCAGGACTAAAAGTGGCATTTTCAAAACACAATTTAAAAACCATCTTTACTAAAAAGATGTTATTGAATTCTTAGTTCAGAGAGCCTCAACTCAATTTCTCTGTCTTGTCCCAATGGAAATTTATATGTGTAAAATGTTACAAAGTAATTCCAATATTAGCCTATGTGACAGATAACCCGTCAATAGCGAAAAATGAAGTACACAGTATTTCATTATCAGGACATGTAACACACACCAGTACATGTCCTACCCTTCACATATACTTCACCCTGCACATGGGGGTACCTTGGGCCTACCATAGGGGTGCCCCACATGTAAGGGAAGGGAAGGTTAGGGCGTGGAAAGTGGGTGCACTTGCCAGGTCGGCATAGCAGTTTAAAACTGTGCACAGACACTCCAGTGGCAGGTCTGAGATATCTTTACAGGGCTACTCATGTGGGTGATACAATCAGTGCTGCAGGCCCACTAGTAGCATTTGATTTACAGG
This sequence comes from Lissotriton vulgaris, assembly GCF_964263255.1. NCBI lineage: Eukaryota > Metazoa > Chordata > Amphibia > Caudata > Salamandridae > Lissotriton > Lissotriton vulgaris. The sequence continues at coordinate 1,584,021,208 of NC_141685.1, read as the reverse complement.
CCCTGGCACACTCAGGGCACTTTTACTAGGGACCCACCAGTAAATCAAATATGCCAATCATGGATAACCAATCATCATAACAATTTACACAGACAGCATATGCACTTTAGCACGATTAGCAGTGGTATAATGCCCAGAGTCATAAAACCAACAAAAACAGGTCAGGAAAAATAGGAGGAAGAAGCAAAAAACAGGAGGAAAAGTAGGAGGAACAAGCAAAAAAACCTGCAAAACGGCAATTTCCAACACCATCCTTAAGGGATTATGAGGGCTTTCTGACTGACTGATGGACTTCTCAACCCCGTCAGGACCATTTCGAATCCCCGGCCTGTTTAAACTCCGACCGCCATCATAGTATGGCGTTGGGACTTTAAACCTACAATGTCAGTCGGAAAGCCAGCTGTCAGAAGCATTCCAACGACATTGTACTTAGGCCCTAAGTTATCTAGTTGTGTACTCAGGATCACTGAGAAACTTGGAAACTGACAGATGTTCAATCTGTCTTCTTCCCCAGAGTCCATTCACAATTTTCAATCTGTTATGATTTTTATCAGGGACTGGATGAACTACAACCACCTGAAGTTAAACCCTGATAAAACCGAATTGGTCCTGACACGTGGTAGCTCCAGTCCCTGGAATTCTTTGTTTTTGCCTTCCTCCCTGGGTCCTCCTCCCCCCCTCTTCCTTAGTGAAGACTTTAGGGATAAAACTGAACGATCACCTCACCCTGCACTCCCAGATTAGCTCAGTTGTTTCATCCTGTTTCCTGATTCTCCGCACTATCCAAAAGATCTCATGTTTCTTCTCCTTGTCTGCCCTTAAACTTATTCTTTTAGCGATGGTCATTTCCCACCTTGACCATGGCAACGTTTTGTACACTGGTGTTCCTGCCTATGACCTTCGTCGACTACAGCTGGTTCAAAACCAGGTCGCCCGACTTGTCTATAATCTCCCTAAGTCTCATCACGTCACCCCTTTACTTAAAGCCTTGCATTGGCTTCCTATCCGGGAACGCGCCCTCTTCAAGATGGGTTGCATAACGTTCCAGGCCCGGGCAGGGACGGCCCCTGCCTTCATCAATGCTGAAACTAAGGCCTATATCCCCTGCAGAGAGCTGCGCTCCTCCTCCCTATCTCTTCTTTCTGTTCCTCGTTTTAGGAAGAAGAAATCAGGAGGTATGAAATTCTCTACCCTTGCCCCCGCCTTTTGGAATACTCTTCCCCTTTCCCTCAGGTCCTCCCCCCACTACTTAGAGTTCCGAAAAGCTCTTAAGACACTTCTCTTCTCTCAAGCTTTTCCACATTAGCGGCCTGCTTCCCGCTCTGCCCTTGGGATTGCATCCCTAGCGCCAAGAAACCGCTTGGTAAACATGCGCTTTATAAATATTTTAAATTCAAATTCAAATTCATGTCCTATAGTCTACAATAAAAGTTGTGACTGCCAATTACACCCAAACCTATCCCTTTTGAATCACATTGATCACCGGGGTCCATGTTAACTAAATGATAGTGCCTTACCACATAAGTGTCATTATTTCGGATGGGGTTTTATCTCAGCCCCAAGTGCTACATCATTTGACTTCTTTATATCATCTGCATTACCTTTCTGGAAGTAAATAAATGGTAGAACTGTGAACCGGAAACACCATGGTGAGGAGATCATTTTGAGACATGATTGCATGTATCCTGAAAGCTGATCACTGCCATGAAGAATGCTTGCTGTACTGGCATGTAGAGCACCAAGATATATGGTGGAGGAATTTAATATAAAAAACATTTGATAAGAAATAATTTGGAAAATATTTTGTCTGAAAAAAATACGTTTGAAATTCGAGCATTCACCATTGTCATAACCTGCTATTAGCTCGGTCAACTTGGGGGGGACTGGGGTTAAAATAGCAAATATGCCTAGTTGAGAACGTACCTTTGATAACATATTGTTCAAGGTCAAATTGAAGGCCAAGTCGAAGATATAAAAAATCTGCACTTTTAACATTGTATTTTTCATTTTCATCTTAAATATGGTTTAGGTAAATGAAAAATAGATCATATTTTTTAAACAAAGATATATTTACTGAGATACTCCTGAGGCGAAAAGCCGGGAGCCGTGTTATTCAAAACCTTTGTTTTTACCAATTGGATACTGTGTTTTTAAAACTGCTGCACAATTGCACCAACCCCTGGCACCTACCTCAACTACGCCGAGCAGCAGATCTAATCGCTGTTTTCCGGCCAAAACGCTCGCTTCTGCCGCCATTGCCTGCTCGAGGGAGCCACGAGCCACGCCCACCTCTGTTGGCCACGCCCCCCCTCACAGGTACAAATAGAGCACGCTGATCGCTAGCGCTGCACTATTTACTGAGATACTCCTGAGGCAAAAAGCCGGGAGCCGTGTTATTCAAAACCTTTGTTTTTACCAATTGTATACTGTGTTTTTAAAACTGCTGCACAATTGCACCAACCCCTGGCACCTACCTCAACTACGCCGAGCAGCAGATCTAATCGCTGTTTTCCGGCCAAAACGTTCGCTTCTGCCGCCATTGCCTGCTCGAGGGAGTCACGAGCCACGCCCACCCCTGTTGGCCACGCCCCCCCCTCACAGGTACAAATAGAGCTCTCTGATCGCTAGCGCTGCACTATTTACTGAGATACTCCTGAGGCGAAAAGCCGGGAGCCGTGTTATTCAAAACCTTTGTTTTTACCAATTGTATACTGTGTTTTTAAAACTGCTGCACAATTGCACCAACCCCTGGCACCTACCTCAACTACGCCGAGCAGCAGATCTAATCGCTGTTTCCGGCCAAAACGCTCGCTTCTGCCGCCATTGCCTGCTCGAGGGAGCCACGAGCCACGCCCACCTCTGTTGGCCACGCCCCCCCTCCGACGTCCAGAGCATTTACTATAAAGCATAAGTCTATGCCGGAAGCGCAGCGGACGAGCGCAGCGGGCCCGACGATGGCGCGCCGATGGCGCGCCGAAGGCGCGCTTAAGGCAAGCTCGTCTGCGCTCGTCCGCGACGAGGACGCGACTAGCGCAGACAACTCTGCTCAAATTCTCACGCAACCCCCGCGCTACACCCGTGAAACCCTGCTCAATCTGCGAGAATTCGCACACGAAGGTCAGCCCATCTTTGCTGACACCGCCTTTCCACTGCATGACTTCGCAAATAAGGGTCTGCTCCTGGGAGGCCTTCTGAATGTCAGATCATTGCCAAAACACGCTAACGAAATTCATTTACTTATTGACTCTCATCACTTGGATGTCCTCTTCTTAACCGAAACGTGGACCCACGCAGATTGTGACATTGAATTAGCATGGGCCTGTCCTCAGGACTTTAAAATTTTGCACCTTCCTAGACCCAAAGGCCGTGGTGGTGGAGTAGGTATTATCTACAGAGCCTCCTGTCACATTAACACCATAGACATGGACCCAGTCGCCGGGACCGAGATCCTCGGCCTCTCCATAAACTGCCATACTGGAGGAATTTTTACGGCAATCATCTGCTACCGTCCTCCGGGGACCTTCACCTCCCAACAACAGCAATCGCTACTCGCCACCTTCACGAACATAGCAACCTCCCACAATAAACGAATCATCTTAGGGGACTTCAACCTCTGGCCAAACGGTAGTCTAGACACTGGTCTAGAAAATCTCTTGCTCTCTTGCGAAAGCGTGGGACTCTACCAACTGGTTAAGCAACCTACCCACTCAGCAGGTCATCGACTTGACCTCATCTTCTCCAGTCCTCAGCTAGTACATCTGAACGACATTCTGCGTATGAGCTGGACAGATCATGCTCTTCTCAAATTTTACATTACCAGCACAAAAGCTAGAATGCCGAATCATAGTGCCCTACCAGAATTTATGTACAGAGACTGGAAAGTTCTGGAAAAATTGAGTTCTACCACCGCCGTGTTTAACGTGGAAGATAGCTTCTACCCTATTAACTCGGTCGAAGACAACTACAAGGCCTTCTGCACGAGGATATCATCCACTACGGACTTCCTAGCTCCATTAAAAAGATGCAAACCTAAAGGCAGAGCATCAGCCCCATGGTTCAACTACTTCCTGAAAATCCTCAAATTATCCTGTAAACAGGCTGAGAGGAAATGGAGACAAGGCTATTGCGACACAAACAAAATAATCTGGAAAAATAAGCTCCTGGAATATAAATCTGCCATCGCTGAGAGCAAATCCACCTACTACTGCTCCACCATAGTCAATGCCGCTAATAGCTCCAAAAGCATCTTCCAGATTCTTAACAACCTTATCCATCCCGACTGTGCCAAAAAAACCATCCCTCCTACACAAACACTCTGCGATAATCTCGCACTGTTTTTTAAGGACAAAATTGAGACCATCATCCACAACCTTAACACCTCCCCCTCACAAGATAATCTCAACACCCCCGGGGCCGCCACTACCAACCCCGATCCGTTGAGCCCAGGACACCTACCCAGGGAATGTCTGCAGGTTCTCCCCCCTCTCTCGGAAGCAGACTTCGAGAGAATGGCACACGGAATCACCTCTGGGGCCCCCTCGACCCGCTGCCCCCAAAAACCTGGAAAGCGTGTGGAACTGAACTCTTCTGCACCTTCCGCAGGATCTGCAACCAATCCCTGTGTTGTGGATTTGTCCCTACCCCCTGGAAGCAAGCACTCATCACCCCGCTGCTGAAGAAGCCCTCTTTGAACCCTGAGTGTTTATCTAACTTTCGGCCTATATCGCTCCTACCTTTTCCGGCGAAAGTTGTGGAACGCTGGGTTAGCTCCTGTCTATCGACACATCTTAAGCAGAATCACATTCAGGATGACTGGCACCGAAACGGCTGTGCTTACAGCCATGGAAGAACTTTGTATGCGTGCAGACAGGGGCCACGCAGCGGCCTTGATCTTATTGGACCTGTCTGCCGCATTCGATACGGTCAACCATGTGATTCTGCTAAAGAGACTCAGAGAGGCAGGGGTCGACGGCACCGCCTTGCTTTGGTTCCACTCATACCTGCGAGATAGGAAACAGGCTGTGTCCCTCCCCCCTTTTCAATCCGCCTTTTCCCCAGTACCTCACAGGGTGCCCCAGGGCTCGTCCATCAGCCCGATCCTTTTTAACGTTTATCTGAAACCATTAGTCACTCTGATTAAATCCCACAGGCTAAAAACTATAAACTACGTGGATGACACCCAGCTTATCCTCTCCTGGGAGGGGGAAGACTCAATTCCCATGGAATCGTTCCACGGCTGCTTGAGAGACACAGCCGGCTGGCTGCACAAAAATTCCCTGCAATTCAACTCCTCTAAAACCGAGGTATTGTTCTGCGCTGGGAGCCGGATTCCTCGCCTATTTCCCACAGAATTCTGGCCCCCGGAAGCCCCAGAAAAACCAGAGCCGGTCACCAGTGTCCGCAACCTGGGCGTCATGTTAAACAACAAGCTCAGCATGGAAACGCAGGTAACCAAAACAGTCTCCACCTGCTCGGCCCTACTGCGTTCTTTACGCAAAATCATGCCACTACTTCCCGCACAGGCACGAGCACTAATAGTCAGGTGTACTATCCTTAGTCACCTTGACTATTGCAATGCACTTCTGCTCGAGTCCCCAGCTGTTCTGCTGGACAGACTCCAAAGAGTCCAGTCGGCCGCAGCCAAACTAGCCCTCGGATGGACCAGGAGATCCTCGGCCACAGCAGCCTTAGCCGAGCTACACTGGCTCCCTCTGAAGCAACGAGTAGCTTTTAAAGCACTCTGCCTTGTCTTCAAAGCACTACACAGAACTGGGCCCAGATCCCTACAAAAAATGTTTTCCTGGTACACCCCTACCAGAACTCTCCGATCCGCCTCAGCCTGCCTTGTCATGATACCCAGATTCAACAAGGTAAGGACGGGGGTAAGATCCTTCAGAGTGGCTGCCGCTAAACTCTGGAACAGTTTGCCGATCAACATCCGCCAAATATCGCAACTCCTTCCATTCAGAAAGCGGATTAAAACTTGGCTCTTTCCCTAAATCCCTCACCTATAACCCGATCCCAGTCTCCCGATACTCACCAATTTAGGAGTAATCTCTCAGCGCCAGGATACCTGCCAGGTGACAGATGCGCTATACAAATGTTTTAAATAAATAAATAAATAAATAAATAAATATATCACAAAAAGTTTTGAACTACATGTACTAGAAAATATGTTGACCTTCAAATTGGTTAATTGTCAATATCTGCTGCAGGATTTCATTTCGTTTTGAACAGATTGGACACATCTATTCACCTTCGTGTTCAGAACAAACGAAAGCCTGCATCTAATTTTCTCCACCGTTTTTAATGAAGAGGAAGCGAATGTGGATCAGAATCTGTGCTTGGCCATCATCGATGGAAACCTAAAAGACGTATAGGTACTATTGCCTGTGGACATAATTTTCGGTTTAAACCACAGCAAGGGTGATTGCATGGGAATTCGATTCTTCTTAGCACATTGCAGAAATAGTGACACATTATTGTGCAAGAGGGTGAATGTTGGTCAGAGATATGGCTCAGATACCATTCTCTCATAAGGCATATTCCATTCATTCCAGGCTCCTTAATTCCTCTTCTGAGGAGGAATCTGGAATGTTTGGTATTTACTGTGTATATCCTGCCCTCTTCTTGTCGACATTCCTTGTCATTGCTTTAACTAAAATTCACATCAGTCATGTGCAGGGTTTCGAGGAGGCTTGCTGAGCTTTATTCCTGACCCTCTTTAAAAATAGTCCCTCCTCCATTTCTACTGTGATGCAGAGCAAAGTTAACCCTGGGTGTTTTTGCCTCTCATGTCTACCACTTTCAGCTTTCATTATGACATTTCAAATAGTGCTAGAAAAATACCTTGCACAATCGCCTCAATAAGAAATGTCTCCGTTGTTTATGGGCTTATCCCTGTCCTGAGTTCTCAACCAGTTGGGCCTATGCTCCACCATGCGTATCAAGTCAATTCGGTTATATCATCATGTGCCTGTATGTAGTCTTGAAGGAAATTGTCTGTTCCTACAGAGCACCTCCCTGCACCAAACCACACCATTGTTAAAGCGGCCAACGGAAAGTCATCCTACCCAGTATTTCCAAAGTACACTTTGGAACTACGCGGATGTGATGCTTTTGAGTAACCCTGGGCGTAGTTCGCCTAGTAGCGCTACGAGTAGCTACGTGAAGTGCACTTCGCACTACGCGAGCTACGCGTTGCACTATGCGAACTGCGTAGTGCTGTAGGAAATGCTGTTCACAATGATTGCACAGTGCCAGATGCTTGTCCGCACTGTGCAATCATTTTAAACGGCGTTTTGCACAGTGCAAGCGGTCGTTTTTTGCCGCTCGAGTAGATTTGTACTTGAGCGGCAGCTTTCTCAACGCGGACTGGTAGTTTCTCAATGCAGGCGGTCGCGAGCATACGCGACCACTCGCAATGAGAAACCTGACCTCCCCGCATTGAGAATCTCGCCGGGAGGTTTATTTTCAAGCTTGTGATCGGCAAATTGATGTTGCTGATTGCGAACGAGGAAAAAGTCTCTCTGGGATGTCATTTTGCTTGCTCGCGGTCACCAACTTGCCATTGAGGACCGCGAGCAAGCAAAATATTACTGCTACGCTACGTGTGTTTGTACTGTGCTACATGCAATTCGCGTAGTGCGAAGTAGCGGAAAACTACGCGAGCGTAGCGTAGTACTTTGCCCAGGGTTACTTTTGAGCTGCCATGAAGATCTACCAACAACTGGTACAGTGAATCCTGCATGCCTATGGACATCTCTACAAAGTGCGATCTGCAAGTTGAGAGAAGGAGCCTTAAAATCTGAAAAGGAGGCAGAAAAGATCGAAGAGGATGGTGTAAACGGAATTGATATATATTAAAGTTTGACTATATCTCCCAAGTATGTGGTGACATGAATAAGTGCAACTAGGCAGCAATCGAACTTTAGAACCAGTTAGAAATGGCTCCTGTCCATTATGCTTGCTGTGAAAATTCATTTACATTTTTACATCTGTAACTCGGAGATTTAGGCAAAGAATCCCTAGCAACCAAGAAGAATTGTCTGACAACAGAGCATGGATTTGGAGCACACATGCTGTTTGCAGACGCGAGTGTTTGACTGCTGATTAAAAATAGATGTACAGCAGATACAGCACGACGACTTTGATTTCATGCTTTCAGGATCACTGCCTTCATCGGCCAGATCCAGATGATGACAAACCACAGGTTTCCAGATGCTAGGAAGGCACACAGTAATGTGATAATGTGGCATAAGTGAGCCGTTCATTTTAGGCATAATAGGCGCTTAACATGTCAAAAGTATTTTCCATCTGCCACAGAAAACCTTGGATTTGAAGGCTGAAGTACCAATTTGTTCGTAACACAGTCTTTTAAAGGGCCCAGTCACAAAAAAGTGTAAGTTATAACATGTTTAACTTATGCATACACGTTGTTTGACTTAAGCATTGTAAGAAATTGGGTCTTGGTTTGTGGGGTGGAAGCCCCACTCAGGCAATAATCACAATACGTGTCAGGGTGAACCACAAAAGTCACTAAATAAACCAGTGCTTAACCATCTGGTAGCTTGCCTCAGAGCATTCAAGCTTAACGTAAAGTGTAAAGTATTTATACATCACACAAACAGTAATAACGTGAAAAAACAATACAAAAAAATCCCAAAACAATTAAGACAACTAGAGTACATTTTATTAAATAAAGTGATACAAGAAAATTAAAAGTCCAATCAGTAGAACCGGAGAGATGCAGTTTAATATTTTTAGGTAGGTATAGCGCCTACAAGCACAAAGTGCCACTGACCATCATCTGGTAGTGCTAGACTGGGTGAAAGTCACAAGTTCAGACTGACCACATTGGAGTGCAGGCCAGAAACAGGGATATTCAGACAAAATATTGAAACTAAAATATTCTGATACCAAACTATTGTGACTAAAATATTGTGATATAGAAATATCGTATGCAAGAATATCGGTGTAAACAATATAGATTTTAAGGTAAGTAATATTGATTTTGTAAATATCGAAATCATTAATACCATTTACAAAAAAAGGTGTGTATGATATCATTTTTTAATTATTGTTCTGTATTTTAGATATATTTTAAATGTATATGCTATAAATGTTTTGTATATTTACTGTTTGTTTTTTAATGTCGTTGTTACATTTTTAGTAGTGATTAAATTTAGTTTAATACATGTTTGTGATTTTTAGTACTGTAGCAGGTTGGGGGTTTATAGGGATACAGGGTGGGAAGTAAATTAATTATAAATGTTTTGCTTTATTAATATTAATCATTTAATTGATAATTAATAATGTAACAGTGTAATTATTTTCTTTTACCTAAAATTTTAGGTGCAGGCTGTGGGCTTTGTAAGAGTATAGGGTGGGAAGTAAATTAATTATGATTTATCAATAATGCTTTTTTTAATTTATATTAATTATTTAATTGATAATGAATTATGCTAATTGTGTAATAATTTTTTTATATTCAATTGTAGGTGCTGGTTGTGGGTTTTGTAGGGGTGTAGGGTGGGAAGTTAAATGATTAAAATTCATTAATAATTATATTTTATTAATATTAATTCGTTACTTGATAAATATTTGTTATTTGTGTAATTGATTTGTTTTTTAAAGTTAAGTTTCAGGTGCGGGTTGTAGATTTTGTCAGAGTATGGGGTGTGAAGTAAATTAATTATATTTATTTAATAATTAATTTTTAATTCATAGTAAGTTCTTCATTGGTAAATATTTATGTTTAATTGTGCACAAAATATTTTTTTGTTAAGTTTCAGGTGCTAATTGTAGTTTTTGTAAAGGTATATGTGGGGGTACCTTAATTTCAATTTATTAATATTTATTTCTAAATTAATATTAATTATGTAATTGATCATTAATTATGTTAATTGTGCATTCATTTTTTTTAAATGTTAAGTTTTAGCTGTGGGTTGTAGGTTGTATTCCACAACCCAACTCCTTCACTACCGTTGCTCTAACTGCAGTGGGAATAGTACATTGTACCCCTCCAGAAGCCAACTCTTTCACTACTGTTGCATCAAATGGAGTGTTACTAATTAATTTTACCCCTTCACAATCCAACACTTTAATTACTGTTGCACTAACTGGAGTGGGAATAGTAAATTTTACCCCTCTGCAATCCAACACTTTCCTTACTGTTGCACTGACTGTAGTGGAATTAGTAAATGTTACCCCTCTACAATCCAACACTTTCACTACTGTTGCAGTCACTGGAGTGGATATAGTATATTTTACCCCTCCACAATGCAACACTTTCCCTACAGTTGTATAAATTGGAGTGGGAATACTATATGTATTATTGACAGAATTTTATAGTTTACTTTACTTTATTTAAAATTTAATTATTATGCGTTTGTGTATGTAAAAATATAATATTTAAAATATATATTGCGAATATGTAATATATTTGAGTAAATTGATAATTTATGTTATTTCCCTTTTTTATTGTATTATGGTATTGGGTATACATATATATATATATATATATATATATATATATATATATATATATATATATATATATATATATATATATATATATATATATATATATATATATATATATATATCCTCGAAAAACTCCTTGCATCCAGACACGAAAAACCAGGAGACAGACCACAGGACCAGATATTAAATTTCTTCTTTTATTTGCTCAAGTTGTGCGAGAGTGCATAACGCGTTTCGGGCTCCCAGAGCCCTTGTTCACATGCAATTTTTGTTTTTGTACATTTTCTATTTTTTTAGTGCACTTAACACCCAAACTTTACCACCTCCTCCATGTGTCACATGATCATGGAAATAAAAGACACATTCAAGATATAACTAAAGTGTCTATATGTCCGCATAAATACATTTGCATAAAAAATAGAATCACTTGAATAAACAAGTTTTCATCTGCAATCTCTCTCTATATATATATGCGAAAATGGTGGCTAAATAAAAAAACGAATTTGATAGAAATGACATTACAGATGTTGGCAAACTGCACCCTATTTTATACTGGCACAGCTTGTGGACAACACCTGCACTCTCATCATACGCCGTGGGTTTTCTTGATGTAATAAAATCCAATGGCTTTCATAAAATTGGCTGGTTAAGGGGTGTTAGAAATAGCCTATTAGGCTTGGGTATGAAAATGTTATGGGAGAATCCAACAGAAGCCTCATTCCCCTCTAAAAAGATCTTGAAAGCGAAGTACTGGAAATGGGTTACCTATAATGTTTGGAGTAAAATTGATTTATCTTTAATGGCGGGAATTTCTTTAGAAGCAAAATTCACCCCCATACTTGAACCTTACTGGGATACCATCCCTAAACCAAGAGATAGGAAACTGTATTTCCAACTTAGAGCAGGTTCATTACCCCTAAGATCTCTTATCTCCAGGTGGACTCCCCCAAGCGATAACATCTGCCCTGCCAGTGGAAGTCACAGTAAAACCGTCGCTTATATACTCTTTGCCTGCCCTGCCTATGCCACCTCTAGGAGAGTTTGGCTGAGCCCCATGTGCAAACTGCTTGGCACAAACAGGAGTGCAAAAGCTGAAAGGCTTATATGCACCAGTACTTTCCCATTTATTACAATAGCGGTAGCTAAATACTTAGGGTGGGTGTGGGTAATAAGGCTGAACTTAATATCTGGGTAAATCCATGTAGAGCAATATCTTTAGTTCCCCCAATCTGATCATAGAATGTGACTTATTTAATATTAAATTGTTTCTATCTTTAGTCGTAATATATTTTTTATTGTAAGAAAACTGATAATATGAAATTTGTACCTCTTCCAATTGCTGAGCAGTGTCGGTTTCTCCCCTAGGGCGTCGGGGCTCCGCCCCCGTTACCAAAGTGCTCGATGCTCATATTTTATTTAATTGAAAAATGCCCATTTTTTTATGCCTTCTAAATAAAAATGAATATAGTGTCCATACCGCCGATGTGACAGTGGCCGTTCTTTGTGGCCGTAGCGGCTGGAGGTATGTGATGTGACTAGACTGACTGTCTCTCCTTGCATGCTCCTGATGAAGCGAGTTTCAGAAATAAATTATGATTTTGACTCACGAAGTTAAACTTCCATAATAATTAATCATATTAATGAGTTTATGCACGAAAATTTACTAATCAACCTAGATTAAAATGCATACACGACATAAGGGTTTAACATTTTGTGCTCTTTTTTGCATTCGCAAGTACGTTGAAAATAATGAACTAACTTTGTCTATTTGTTTTGTCAACATTATTTGCAGCTGTTTAATTAATGGCATGTGCTTATTTTAAATGTGCTTTTGTCTATGTCATGTCTTATATGTGGCAAAGGCTCGTGGAGAATCCTGGAGGCCTATAAGTAGAAGGTTTTTATAAATGCTGCATTCATGTGCTTAAAGCTAGATAACATAAACTAATGGGTTAATATTTAACAAGGGGGAGGGTAACAGAATAATCTTCATTACTCGAATTAATTAATGTTTTGCGTTTCATTGCATACTAGTTTTTGAGAAAGAGGCCTGAGGCCTAGCTTTTAAAAGGGTGTTTGGAATCCTGTTGTGATGAGCCGAGCACAGCAAAGAAAGTGTGGAAAAGTTTTGCCACAATGATATCCGTCAGTAAATAAATAAATGGAACTGTGCAAGATGTGCTCTGAAATGAATAACTTCAAGGACAGGAAGCGGCAGAACAGCCAAGCTGAGGAAGCAGCAAACTGTTATTTAATAAGATGTTGCAAAATCCTCGGAAGCTAATGTCGTCTGTGGACAAAGGACAAAGATGTTTTAGAAAGGCACAACTTTGGATTGAAAAAGTTATGATCTCACATAGACTGACGGCTGTCAGCCAATGGAAATGCTGCATGACAGAAAAAAAGTATTCTTTTAGTATAGATTAGTATGTTTTAGCTATTGAAAAGGTATAAAACCTGACCCCTTAGGAGGAGGGCTCATCGCTCGTTCCTGAATCCTGAAGGGCGTGAAGTGCTGTCGGTCTTTTGACTCACGTAAGGATAACAGAACTAATGACTTTTCCTTTTAGGTTTAATTGAGTTTAGTCAGGGAAATAGATTTTAGGGAATGAGATCTTTTCTACATTAATTCTCTACAAGCTGATCTGTTTTGAAATGTCAGTCTAACGTGCCTTTACTTTGATTAAAAGATGCTTTCAAATTGCTAATGAAAAGATTTCTAATTCTAAGAATGCTCTTTGATTGAAAATACAATTAATAAAATAGATTTTGAATTGACAAGCTGCTCTTGTTTATTCTTAGTCTAGTTATCATTAGTTGATCCATTCACCTAAGTGACTTAATTAAATGTTTCTGTTATATATATATAATTATGATGATGATAAACTGCAGTTGTATATAATTTGTAAATAGTTTATGAATAGATCCGATTAATTAGGTCACATGATTCAGTTGCCCAATATTTGTCTAGGTAGCTTATGGGCCTGATGAAGGGAAGAGTTTATAATTAATGGTGAGTATCATGGTGTTTTGTAGATTTTCAATAAGGGCGCTGGATCAATTTTCTGCTAGCAGAGTTACGGTTACTATGGTAACTGACATGCTACATGGTAGTTACATAGGATCCATGTCTAAAACATGTTAAGTTTGTTCTCTTGTTACATGTAGTCAAAAGGTTTTTTCCAGTAGTGTGAAAACTCCTGGTTGCCGGCAAAAGAGTAGTGTAACAGGTGAAGTTACACAGTACATTTGTTCTGTTTAAAAGTAGTGATATTGACATATCGCTAGTGTTGTGGACGTACAGCACAAGTTTAGGGATTTTAGTTGTAATAGGTAAAATGTATAGTGAGGATTGCCTATGAAATCGTAGCTTTGAGTATAGGAACTAAGAGCCTGTTTTAAAACTCGCTGTGAAAAGAGTAATAGGATTTTTCCAAGCTTGAGTGAAGGGTAAGGAAGCGTCGTCTATTCTTACTGGCGAATGAGGATTTTCTATTGGCAGGTTAAAGTCCTACCAAAGATTTCACGTATGCATGGTTAGGGTTTTCCGTTTCAATGTGTATAAATGATTTTGTGAGAATAGCGTCATCTATTTCACGAGAAAGAATACTCGAATGATTGAGAAAAACTATTGCTTTATTTAGTGAAACTGAAAAATGGTTTGTTTTTCTGTAGTTACTAATTGAATTCGTCAAAATAATTGTTAAAATGGCGCTGCGAAAATATTTTGTAAAGGAGGGGTGAGTTTACGGAGCGGAGACAGCGGAGCTGCAGCGGCAGTATACCTCACAGGGTTCGCTCTGTGATTGGTTTACATACGTCACAGCAAGCGCACTGATTGGCTCACGTGACCAAAACGAGCTGATAGCCGATTGGTCCTTTCTGAAAACAGTACTTTCATTGGTTGAGCAAGGTAGTGACGTAGCTTAACCTGATTGACTTGTTGGTGAGTTTCGCGCACGGATTGGCTAGAGTAGCGGAACAACAAGAAATATTTACGATCTTCTCCAAATTAAGCAGAATAGTTTTAAAACATGAGTTATTGGTACGAAAAGGTGGAAAAGAAGCCTTCATGGTTTCAAAAATTTTAAAATATATTCAGTCCCAATAAGAAAATTGAAACGTGTGGTGGAAAATTACTTCATAAGTACAAAACACCCGCAGCATATATGGAAGGTGAATATGGTTATCATACTGTCCTTTGTTTTGAAAATTGGATGCAATATACGAAAGATGATGGTGTATTAGCATGGCCGGAAGATGGGTCATTTAATATTAATGTTATGAAAAACTTGAGAGAAAAAATTATGGCTCTTATGCCAAAGCCTAGACCTACTCAATTTGAGGCTTTAGTTGAATGGGAGGTTGAAATGATTGAACTTGAACGAGAAATCAGAGGTATAACAAGAGGTCCTAAATTAGACATTAATAGGGATACTCATGAAGATAGAGTACGACGTTGGAGAAAAGCAGACATGTATGATGGTTTGTACCCAGTAAGAGTGATGATTACTGAAACACCAGGTCAAAAGAATACCCGAAAGAGAAGTCATCTTGATGAAGAATTAGATTATGCGGTTTTAGAAGAACTTTTTACTACAAATCGTAACCCGCCACCCTATCGACCAGATTGTTCACAGTCTACCCCGAGAGGTTCTTCAGGAACCTCTCCAAGTGCACCTCCCAGAGAAATCGATGAAAATTCACCTAGATTTTTAAGATTACCTGAAAGAGTAGGGACAAGAAGTAATTCTAATACTCCAAGAATGAACAGAAATTATCCTGAGATTCCAGAACAGAGAAATGAATTCCCGAGGAATGTAAAAAGAACAGAGAGACTTGGTAATATACCAGAAGTTTCGGAATATTTAAAAGCAAAATACAGCAATTAATTAAAGGGATGGAAGCAGTAATGGTACCAGTAACAATTGGTCCTGTTGTACCGGTTTTTGACTAAAGAGGAAATAGACACTCAGCGGCTGAAAAATTTTATTCAGATTTTATCGGGAAAAAACAATGCCAGATTTAACTTTTAATTAAAGTTTGTCAAATGTTCAGACACCATCTGTTGCAGGTTCTGATTCTGGATCTCCAGAAAAGAGCATGAATAAAACAGATTTAACACAGACTCCACTGACCCCACAAGCCCCTGAAATTAAACAACTTGATGTTGCAAAATTGAAATCGGATTTGGAAGAATTAATTATTGGCATAATTGGAACTGATAGTTTAAAGCAATAGCAGGATGATGAATTACTGTTTATATGCAAAAGCATACAATGTAAAACGAAAAACAAATATGATCAATTAGAGGAAGTGGCTGCTGAACTGGAAATAGATTTGAGTAGACAGAAACAATTGCAAAAACATTACAGAGTGGATTTTTCTGAAAAAGATATTGAAAATTTGAACACCACGGGTAGGATAACTCATGCAAAAGAATTAATTGTGTTTCTAAAAAGATTAGGTGAATTAAGTAAATGGAGAGTGAAATGGACAAAGAAAAGAGAAGAAGAAAAGAGAGAAAGAGGGGAAGTTGCAAATGAATTTCCTATGAGAGAAATAGCTGGTGGAGGGTATGTTCATGTCCCTTGGACAAGACAGGACATTTTACTGTTTACAAATGATTTTCCTCGGCTGAGAGAAAAACCTGTGGAATGGTATCGTCAGGTAGACAGATTCATTAAGGTTTCAAAAGTTCTGTGGATTGATCTTGATGGATTCTTTGACATTGTTGTCCCATCAGATCTTTGGACAGATTGTAACATTTCTGTAAGTTGGCCCAAAGAAGCACCAGCTCGAGATAAAATAACAGGTGCTCCTTCAGCAGATGTCATGGATTTATATGACAAAGTAATTGTGTGGTTGAAAATCAAAATTGCTCCAAAAGAAGTAGATTGGGTTAAAATTGACAGAACAAATCAAGAACCAAAAGAGTCAGTACATTCATTTTATGAAAGGTTACTGCTGGTATTTAAACAATACAGTGGCTATGAAAAACTAAGTGAGAAAGACATGAGCCACTTCATATACAGGTTTGTTTATGGCTTGAGACCTGAAATTGGTGAAATGATTAGAAATGGAATTGTCGGTTGGCAATCACTAACAGTCGACAACATTCTGAGAAAGGCAGTGATGAGGTAGATGCCAAGCAAATTAAGCTTAAGGAAAAAGCAATGTGGGCACAGGTGAAGGTAGCTGAACAGCAAATAGCGACCTTAGAAAATAAAAATGTTCACCAGAATCAAGGCAAATTTAATGGAAATTTTAACAAGCCAAAATGTAATGTAAATATTGAAGAGCTCAAGCAAAAGCTCCCATGTTTTAATTGCGGCGAAATTAGACACTGGAAGCGTGAATTTAAGAATCCGCCCAGAAATTTAAAAAATACATCATTAAATGGACAGATGCAGAATGAGATAAATCAGCAGCAACAGCTACAGCGACAGTTAAATGAAATAAGTCAGCAGCAACAGCTACAGCGACAGTTAGTGAATCAGCAGAGTCAAATTCCACAACCGCCACTTCCAAACTGTGTGAATGGGCAGAGGTACAGTCCTGAGACAGGATTCTGCGGAGGTGAACAAGTAAACAGATCGCCAAGAGTGAATGTGTCAAATGTTTCTCAGCAATTTTGGTTAAAAGAAAATGAAGGGAGTAATTCAGAGGATTACTCATGATGGTGCCTAAGAGAGGAAGAAGAGTGTGTGCTTGGAGCCACTCTTGAGCTAGATCAGTCCAGTCCATTTGTTAATAGTAAAGTGAATGATGTAGAAATCACTTTTCTTGTGGACACTGGTGCTACCCGTTCTACTGTTAGATCAGTGGAAAACCTTCCTCTCTCTGGTGAGTCCATCCAAGTAGTTGGTGTAGCAAATCAACATATTAAAACAGATTTAACAGAACCAGTTAAAATTGAGATTGGTAATTTCAAAGATAAACACAGATTTGTAGTCTGTAACAGCAGTCCTGTAAACCTGTTAGGAAGGGACATTTTGTGCAAGATGAATTGCAAAATATATTTCTTACCGGATGGTATTGAGCTTCAAACTTTGGAAGAAGATGGTCTGTACAATCTAACAATGCTAATGGTTGAAGAAGAAAATAAACTATTTCCTGCCTTTGATAAAAAGAATTTATCTGAAGAACGGAAAGAGACAGTTAATGCAAAAATCTGGGATCTAGCTGGAGATGAAATGGGTTTAATGAAACATGTAGACCCAGTGCAAATTACTGTAAAACAAGGAGTAGATTTCCCAAATATTCCTCAGTATAAAATGAAAGCTGAAACTATTGAAGGTGTCAATACTGTGATTGAGAAATTTATAAAACATGGTGTTTTAAGAGAAATTGAGAGCAGCCCATGTAATTCACTGATTATGGGGATCAAAAAGCCAAACAGAACTTACAGAATAGTTCAGGACCTGAGAAAGGTTAATCAAATAGTTGTTCCATGTTGCCCAGTTGTACCAAACCCAGCAGTAATTCTATATCAGATTCTGCATGATGCAGAATGGTACACGGTCATAGACATATGTAATGCTTTCTTTACTGTTCCACTGCATCCAGAGAGTCAACAAACTTTTTGCGTTCAGATTCCAGGATTGCATCTTAGCATGGTGTCGTATCCCTCAAGGGTATACTGAGAGTCCATCTATTTTTAATCAGTTGTTAAAGAAATCTTTGGAAGATCTAGATTTACCTGGAAAATCAACATTGGTCCAGTACATTAATGACCTTCTAGTGGCTGCAAAAACACGAGAACATTGTGTAACAGACACCATTACCCTTTTGAATCGTTTGGCAGATGAGGGACATTAAGTGTCACCAGCAAAATTACAATTTTGCAAACAAGAAGTAAAATATATTGGTCACAGAATTGCAAAGGGAATCAGACAAGTGACAGTTGAGAGAACAAAAATGATTTGAGCAATACAACCTCCAACAACACAGAGACAAGTCAGAATGTTTCTAGAAATGGTAGGTTATTGTCGTCAATGGATCAGTGGATTTTCAGTAATTGCAAAACCACTGCAGAGACTGACAAAAGCAGACATAAAAGACCCAATTACCCTAACAAAAACTGAGTTAGAGGCTTTTGAGCAGTTACAAAAGAGTTTGTGTGAAGCTCCAGCATTGGGAATGCCGGACTATGACAACATGAGTTATTGGTACGAAAAGGTGGAAAAGAAGCCTTCATGGTTTCAAAAATTTTAAAATATATTCAGTCCCAATAAGAAAATTGAAACGTGTGGTGGAAAATTACTTCATAAGTACAAAACACCCGCAGCATATATGGAAGGTGAATATGGTTATCATACTGTCCTTTGTTTTGAAAATTGGATGCAATATACGAAAGATGATGGTGTATTAGCATGGCCGGAAGATGGGTCATTTAATATTAATGTTATGAAAAACTTGAGAGAAAAAATTATGGCTCTTATGCCAAAGCCTAGACCTACTCAATTTGAGGCTTTAGTTGAATGGGAGGTTGAAATGATTGAACTTGAACGAGAAATCAGAGGTATAACAAGAGGTCCTAAATTAGACATTAATAGGGATACTCATGAAGATAGAGTACGACGTTGGAGAAAAGCAGACATGTATGATGGTTTGTACCCAGTAAGAGTGATGATTACTGAAACACCAGGTCAAAAGAATACCCGAAAGAGAAGTCATCTTGATGAAGAATTAGATTATGCGGTTTTAGAAGAACTTTTTACTACAAATCGTAACCCGCCACCCTATCGACCAGATTGTTCACAGTCTACCCCGAGAGGTTCTTCAGGAACCTCTCCAAGTGCACCTCCCAGAGAAATCGATGAAAATTCACCTAGATGTTTAAGATTACCTGAAAGAGTAGGGACAAGAAGTAATTCTAATACTCCAAGAATGAACAGAAATTATCCTGAGATTCCAGAACAGAGAAATGAATTCCCGAGGAATGTAAAAAGAACAGAGAGACTTGGTAATATACCAGAAGTTTCGGAATATTTAAAAGCAAAATACAGCAATTAATTAAAGGGATGGAAGCAGTAATGGTACCAGTAACAATTGGTCCTGTTGTACCGGTTTTTGACTAAAGAGGAAATAGACACTCAGCGGCTGAAAAATTTTATTCAGATTTTATCGGGAAAAAACAATGCCAGATTTAACTTTTAATTAAAGTTTGTCAAATGTTCAGACACCATCTGTTGCAGGTTCTGATTCTGGATCTCCAGAAAAGAGCATGAATAAAACAGATTTAACACAGACCCCACCGACCCCACAAGCCCCTGAAATTAAACAACTTGATGTTGCAAAATTGAAATCGGATTTGGAAGAATTAATTATTGGCATAATTGGAACTGATAGTTTAAAGCAATAGCAGGATGATGAATTACTGTTTATATGCAAAAGCATACAATGTAAAACGAAAAACAAATATGATCAATTAGAGGAAGTGGCTGCTGAACTGGAAATAGATTTGAGTAGACAGAAACAATTGCAAAAACATTACAGAGTGGATTTTTCTGAAAAAGATATTGAAAATTTGAACACCACGGGTAGGATAACTCATGCAAAAGAATTAATTGTGTTTCTAAAAAGATTAGGTGAATTAAGTAAATGGAGAGTGAAATGGACAAAGAAAAGAGAAGAAGAAAAGAGAGAAAGAGGGGAAGTTGCAAATGAATTTCCTATGAGAGAAATAGCTGGTGGAGGGTATGTTCATGTCCCTTGGACAAGACAGGACATTTTACTGTTTACAAATGATTTTCCTCGGCTGAGAGAAAAACCTGTGGAATGGTATCGTCAGGTAGACAGATTCATTAAGGTTTCAAAAGTTCTGTGGATTGATCTTGATGGATTCTTTGACATTGTTGTCCCATCAGATCTTTGGACAGATTGTAACATTTCTGTAAGTTGGCCCAAAGAAGCACCAGCTCGAGATAAAATAACAGGTGCTCCTTCAGCAGATGTCATGGATTTATATGACAAAGTAATTGTGTGGTTGAAAATCAAAATTGCTCCAAAAGAAGTAGATTGGGTTAAAATTGACAGAACAAATCAAGAACCAAAAGAGTCAGTACATTCATTTTATGAAAGGTTACTGCTGGTATTTAAACAATACAGTGGCTATGAAAAACTAAGTGAGAAAGACATGAGCCACTTCATATACAGGTTTGTTTATGGCTTGAGACCTGAAATTGGTGAAATGATTAGAAATGGAATTGTCGGTTGGCAATCACTAACAGTCGACAACATTCTGAGAAAGGCAGTGATGAGGTAGATGCCAAGCAAATTAAGCTTAAGGAAAAAGCAATGTGGGCACAGGTGAAGGTAGCTGAACAGCAAATAGCGACCTTAGAAAATAAAAATGTTCACCAGAATCAAGGCAAATTTAATGGAAATTTTAACAAGCCAAAATGTAATGTAAATATTGAAGAGCTCAAGCAAAAGCTCCCATGTTTTAATTGCGGCGAAATTAGACACTGGAAGCGTGAATTTAAGAATCCGCCCAGAAATTTAAAAAATACATCATTAAATGGACAGATGCAGAATGAGATAAATCAGCAGCAACAGCTACAGCGACAGTTAAATGAAATAAGTCAGCAGCAACAGCTACAGCGACAGTTAGTGAATCAGCAGAGTCAAATTCCACAACCGCCACTTCCAAACTGTGTGAATGGGCAGAGGTACAGTCCTGAGACAGGATTCTGCGGAGGTGAACAAGTAAACAGATCGCCAAGAGTGAATGTGTCAAATGTTTCTCAGCAATTTTGGTTAAAAGAAAATGAAGGGAGTAATTCAGAGGATTACTCATGATGGTGCCTAAGAGAGGAAGACGAGTGTGTGCTTGGAGCCACTCTTGAGCTAGATCAGTCCAGTCCATTTGTTAATAGTAAAGTGAATGATGTAGAAATCACTTTTCTTGTGGACACTGGTGCTACCCGTTCTACTGTTAGATCAGTGGAAAACCTTCCTCTCTCTGGTGAGTCCATCCAAGTAGTTGGTGTAGCAAATCAACATATTAAAACAGATTTAACAGAACCAGTTAAAATTGAGATTGGTAATTTCAAAGATAAACACAGATTTGTAGTCTGTAACAGCAGTCCTGTAAACCTGTTAGGAAGGGACATTTTGTGCAAGATGAATTGCAAAATATATTTCTTACCGGATGGTATTGAGCTTCAAACTTTGGAAGAAGATGGTCTGTACAATCTAACAATGCTAATGGTTGAAGAAGAAAATAAACTATTTCCTGCCTTTGATAAAAAGAATTTATCTGAAGAACGGAAAGAGACAGTTAATGCAAAAATCTGGGATCTAGCTGGAGATGAAATGGGTTTAATGAAACATGTAGACCCAGTGCAAATTACTGTAAAACAAGGAGTAGATTTCCCAAATATTCCTCAGTATAAAATGAAAGCTGAAACTATTGAAGGTGTCAATACTGTGATTGAGAAATTTATAAAACATGGTGTTTTAAGAGAAATTGAGAGCAGCCCATGTAATTCACTGATTATGGGGATCAAAAAGCCAAACAGAACTTACAGAATAGTTCAGGACCTGAGAAAGGTTAATCAAATAGTTGTTCCATGTTGCCCAGTTGTACCAAACCCAGCAGTAATTCTATATCAGATTCTGCATGATGCAGAATGGTACACGGTCATAGACATATGTAATGCTTTCTTTACTGTTCCACTGCATCCAGAGAGTCAACAAACTTTTTGCGTTCAGATTCCAGGATTGCATCTTAGCATGGTGTCGTATCCCTCAAGGGTATACTGAGAGTCCATCTATTTTTAATCAGTTGTTAAAGAAATCTTTGGAAGATCTAGATTTACCTGGAAAATCAACATTGGTCCAGTACATTAATGACCTTCTAGTGGCTGCAAAAACACGAGAACATTGTGTAACAGACACCATTACCCTTTTGAATCGTTTGGCAGATGAGGGACATTAAGTGTCACCAGCAAAATTACAATTTTGCAAACAAGAAGTAAAATATATTGGTCACAGAATTGCAAAGGGAATCAGACAAGTGACAGTTGAGAGAACAAAAATGATTTGAGCAATACAACCTCCAACAACACAGAGACAAGTCAGAATGTTTCTAGAAATGGTAGGTTATTGTCGTCAATGGATCAGTGGATTTTCAGTAATTGCAAAACCACTGCAGAGACTGACAAAAGCAGACATAAAAGACCCAATTACCCTAACAAAAACTGAGTTAGAGGCTTTTGAGCAGTTACAAAAGAGTTTGTGTGAAGCTCCAGCATTGGGAATGCCGGACTATGACAAGGAATTTGAGCTGTACTGCAGTGAAAGGGAAGGTTTTGCATTATCAGTTCTGATTCAGAGACATGGAAAACTGAGAAAGCCAATAGTTCACTTCTCAGCTGTTCTTGATCCTGTTGCAAAAGCATTGCCAGGTTGCTTAAAAGCAGTGGCTGCAACAAGTGTAAGCCTTGAGCAGAGTGAAGGAATCATAATGGGTTTTCCTGTAAAAGTATATGTACCACATTCAGTTGAGATTCTTCTTACCAGAAGCAAGAGACAACATCTAACGAGTAACAGGTTGACAAAATATGAAAAAGTGATTCTGGGATCAGATAACGTCTCAATTGCAAGATGTGTGAATTTAAATCCTTCCACATTGTTGCCTGACGGTGCTAGACTGATGTTGACCACGAATGCCTGGATGTTTTAGATTACTGCACTAAACCTAGGAAAGACACAAAAGATGTTCCCTCACCAGAATCAGACTTTGCTTACTTTGTTTATGGCTCCTGTTTAAGAACAGATGAGGGCATTCTGAGAGCAGCATATTCTGTCTGCACAGTTGCAGGAGTAGTTGAGGGTTCCTCTCTTGAAGGAATTCGTTCAGCTCAAGTGGCAGAATTAATTGCTTTAATTCGTGCATGTGAAAGAGCAAAAGGGAAAAAGATTACCATAGTGACTGATAGTCAGTATGGATATGGCGTAGTCCATGACTATGGCCAGCTTTGGTCTCAAAGAAGTTATTTGACTTCTGCGGGAACACCGATAAGAAATTCAAAATTGATCAAGAGATTGATTGATGGCATTCAGTTACCAGAGAAAATTGCTGTTGTAAAATGTGCAGCTCATAAAAAGGGCGAGGACTATATTACTAAAGGTAATTCCTTTGCTGATGAGATTGCACGATACTGTGCGAAAAACAATTTTTCAATTAATCGAGAAAAAGACAATGATCATGTTTTGAACTCACTCATGCTAATATCTGTAGTTAAAACATGGCAAGGAGTAAAAGATCTACAAGATGAGGCAGATGATAAGGAAAAAGACACATGGCTAAAAGCAGGTTGCAGATAGCGGTAAGAAGATGAAGTTTGGGTTTACAAAGATGACAGACCTGTAAAGCCAAATTGCATGATTGCTGACATGGCACAGATGTACCATGGTCCAGGACATTTAGGAAGAGACTCTATGATCAGGTTGTTTAAGCAAACATGGTTTAATCCCAAATTTAGGATTATTGCAGAATCACTTTGCCAGAGATGTTTGATCTGCCAACAAATTAACCCAAACAGAAAAACAGTTGTGAGCATGGGAACTATAGGACGGGAGGGTGGTCCTTTTACCAGGTTGCAAATGGATTTCATTGACATGACACCCCACAATAGATTGAGATATGTCCTAGTGATTGTCTGTCTGTTTTCAAGATGGGTGGAAGCGCTCCCAACACGTCACAATGACTCAGTTACTGTGGCAAAATTGCTTTTGAGAGAGATCATACCTAGGTATGGAATTCCAGTTACAGTGGAAAGTGATCATGGCACACATTTTGAAAACAGATTGCTACAAATGATTTGTGAAGCCCTGAACATTAAGCAGAAGCTACACTGTGCATACAGACCAGAAGAGTCAGGAGTTGTAGAACAAATTAATGGGACAATAAAGAATAGAATAGCCAAGATGTGCCTGGCTACAGGAATAAAGTGGACAGATGCACTTCCACTTGTTTTAATGTCTTTGAGAAGTACACCAGATAAAAAGACAGGTTTAAGTCCTCATGACATTCTTATGGGGAGAGTAATGAGACAAGCATTTGTACCAGTTGGAAAAGTTCTTAGCATTAATGAAAGTGCAATTGTGGAATATTGCAAGAACTTGTCTGATGTGGTGACTTCTGTATTCCATCAGGTGGGAACTGATGTGATTTAAAAAGAAAAGGAGCAAGCTCATGATCTGTTGATAGGAGACTGGGTGAGACAAAAGTACACCGGAGAAGAAACTGTTTAGTACCCAGGTGGCAAAAAGCAAGACAGGTGATATTAGTCACAACAAATGCAGTTAAATGCAAAGGTTTGAAAAGGTGGGTGCATGCGAGTCGCACCATTTGTGTACCACCTCCTGATAATTCTGATGAAGATAGAGACACAACAACTGATTCAGACTCTTAAGGAGAACCTGAAGAGAATCCAGATTCTGAAGATCGACAAGAGGGTCGACATCTGGAAGATTCAGATGCGGATCAGGCATTGAATGAAAAAGATCTAGAGATTGTGATCCTAGATTCAGAAAATGATGAAGATTTGCTAGAAAAAGAAGCAGAAAAAGAATTTGAGTCAGAAGAGAATAAAGATCAGGAGAGTATTGAAAAGCAGATTGAAAGCTCTGAAAGCAGGAACAAGAATTCTGAAACTGGGAAGTTAGAAGTAATTCTAGAAGAAGAAGAAGACGAATTACCCAGTAACAGCTATAAAGATGATGTTCCTAACGGAGTGAAACTGCCGAGTAAAGAAGATCCTAGATATAACGAAATCTCTGAGACTGATTCAGATGAAAGTGATGAAGATTCTCAAATAAGAAAATTCAGAAAAAGAACTTGGAAAACTGAATGTAACGAAACTGAGCCAAAGAGGAAATTCATAAGAAAAGGAGATAATTGGCCAAAAGAAAATTTAAAATTCAAATTGGTGAACAAGTCAAAAGAGCAGGTCAATAAGATATCAAGTCAAAAGGATGACTCTGATAAGCAAATATCAAGCAGGAAAGAAAATTGAAGTGATTAGCAGTAGGGGAAAGAGACCATTAAAGCCAAACCAAAAGTACAAGTCCCCTTAGTGGATTTATATAATAATTCCACCAGTAGTGGAAATTATTAGCAGTAGTCAGGAGGATTTAGAAGAAACCAGTGACAATGATTAGAGTTGTTTTCTTTTAGGTTGAGGTTTATTTTTGGCATACGGCTGAAGAAATTGTGTTAAGTGACACAAGGTCGAAGAAATTGTGTTAGCTGGAAAAACACATTGATGTAAGACGCAAGGTCGAAGAAAAGCTGTTAGAAGATTACTAAAAAAAAATGTTAAAGGGGAGGTGTATATAGAAAGTAAAGTATTTTTAATTTTTGTTTTAAATTTTTGTTTTTGATTTAAGTAAAAACTCTTGTAAAAAAAAAAAGATGCCTAATACTGACAATTCAAGGTGTGCTATAGTTAGAAGATGCTGTAAAATGTCTTCTATTTGTGTGATCCTAATAATTTTGGTTTGGTTAATTTTGGCAGTCATCTTTCCTTTTGGGTTTGACAAAGAACATTATAAAGCTAAAATGACTAGTAAAGCTGAAACTAAACAAGCTGTTCATGATGTAGCAGGCAAAACTAATAGTTATTAAGCACAAACCAGAGATCCACCAAGATAGATCTGTTGGTGATTTTTCTACTAATTCTTTCTCTCAAGATTATTGTCAGAATATGTAAAAGTTATGGATGTGAAGGACTGTTATGTCTGTGTGAAGCTTCCTGCTTCTGTTTCAGAGGGGGTTAAATGTAACATGCTACCCCTTACTGATGGCATTACATGCAGTGTTATAGCTAGTTTGTTTTATCAAACAGGTCGTCTGGAGTACTATTACTCAGATTATGATGACATTTTTGGAAATTTGAAAATTGTAAATTGAACAAAGTTAAACCTGCTAAGCAGATGAGGGAATTCTTTTTAGTAACTAAAGAACTCACCTATGAATACGCTTTTAAAAACAATTTAACTTGCAAAATGAGAGCTGAAGAGAAATCTTTTCTAAATTTGGTTGAGGAGAGAAGGGCGATTTACAAGAGAAATGAGATGCTGAAACAAACTACATCCAGATTTTGGCAGATAGAGGATGAGAAGCTTAGTGGTAAAAATAGTTACGTTGCTATTCACATAGATGAACCTGTTAGTGGAAAATTCTGTATTAGGAGAGACAATACCTTATATGATAATTTCTTTGTGGGTGCAAGTCAATGTGACGATACTTATCGTATCATAGGGGGATGGGGATTTAAAGGTGGCAAAGACCCAATTTTTCCTGGAATTTATTTTGTCTGTGGGAACAAAGCTTATTTTAGCCTCCCAGACCATTGGTATCTTGGTTTGGTTTTTCCCAAAAATTTTCATGTGGACAGAAATGCAGAAGGTTCATTCGAAATTGGCAAAAACCTGAATAGGTACAGGAGGGAAAGTTTTTCAGAAATCATGGGTGACATATTTGGTGCAATAATTCCTAAGGTGGGAATCACCCTGAATGCAATCAAAATAAGAAAAGTTTCCACAATTGTAGATAGATTGTCCACAGACACCGCAAGTGGTTTCCAATTAGTTAACCCCGAACTTGTTGCCACGAGAAGCATGGTAATGCAGAACCGTCTTGCATTAGACATTCTGCTAGCAAAAGAAGGAGGAGTTTGTGGGATTTTGCATGTTCAGCATTGCTGTACATATATCCCAGATAAGAGCCAGAATATAGAAATGCTTATTAAAAACATTATTGAATTTCGTTCTGAAATAGAACCTCTGGAAGATGACAATTTTTCAGAACGTTTGAGCAAAAGATTTGCAGCAATTATAAACTGGTTTCGAGAGATTGGCAGTTCAATCATTGGCAAAATACTTTATCCTGTAATAATCATAGTTATAGTGACACTTTTGTTAAAAATCAGTTGCATGATACACAAGAGAAAGAAGCATGTGAGGGACAAGAAAAGGATTTATAAACTAAGAAAAGAACAGGAGAAGGAGATAGAATAGTAAGAGTTTCGAAGAGCACAATATGAGAGTTGTAGGCAAACTGCAGAGACAGGAGTTTAGAAATACTAACACAGAGAGTGTTCAAAACATGTTGTCATCAAACGAAATTTGGTAAAATTGTGGGTATTGTTTGGTGATTTCGAGTCTCTCTTGCCACAGGTTTAAACTAGAAACAGGCCACATGAGGCCGTGCACAAAAACATGTTGAAAGTCTGACATGTCCTGCGTTTTTTTGTCCCACTGCTCACTTGAAACTTGTGTCAGATATATATCCTCATATCTTCATATCATTAGGAAAGATGTGCTGATAATACTTCGCCCAATTTTAATTTTAAGCATTATTTCAGTCAAACCACAAATTATCTCACAAATTCAAAGTTGCATTTTTAGTTCTGGCGTTAGACGACCATTTGTTTGAATTAATAAATACATACATACTGTACATACATACAGGGAAATCAATCAGCCCTCTTGATCCATTGGTTTGCTGTAGTGTCATTCACATTGTGCTTCTGCCCACCCACAGCCTACAGCGTGAGGCACAGGGTCAGCTCACTTCAGCCACTGTGATTGACAACATTCTGCCCTTGCACAGTGTGTGATCCTGCACAACAAGTAGTGCATTGGTTAGTGGTGCAAAGTGTGCTACTCTATAAAAATATAAGCCCTTTGGCTTTTGAAAAGGCTTGCTTTCATACAAATTGTGCCTTCACACACAAACTTTCACAAACAAAAAATCATTGGCAAAGTCAAAAGGTTAACAGCAAATGCCAAACCTGCTGGCTTTGACAAAGACTATATTTTCTTTAAAGTGTGCATTGCATTCTGGCTTACCTGTCATGAATAGTGCAAATTAGGCTGGTCTTAAGTGTAGTTGTTGCTGTTTGTTGTTATTGAGAATGTATGCCCATATAGGAAGACGAGTAGTCTTTGGATTGAGCTAAATCTTTCAATTTTGATTTATTGAGTGTGATTATGCATGGAATTTGCATCCTCTGGTGCATGTATATTTGTAAATACTGCTATATGCCATTTGGGTTCATCTGTGAATTCATTTTTTAAAAGTGGAGAAGGTGTTTCCTAGACGAATTAAATGCTTTCCACTGAGTCTTTTACAGGGCAAATGGCATGATGCTCTATCTGTGATCTGATCTATTTTTGAAAGAGGAGAGTATTTTTTTTGTTCCTGATGACATTGGTACTGGTTGGCACTGGTTAATAGGCACTCTCATGAATTCTTAGGTGTAATCAGCATACTTGTTGACTACCTCCTTCCTCCCCACGCCCGAACATAACCAATATTTTAACCATTAAATACTTAACATGATTTAAAACAACGCTGGACAATCGTGGCCGTCAGAGAACTCCACATAGATGGTTAAGGGAAATTGTAAGATGTCCACAGAGCCCATGTGGATCTTTTTTCCAGAGTGTCAAATTCTGCAAACAAGGGTGAGGCAGGGCTTATATTGCCAACAAGTTTCGGGTGTCATCCAAGAGACAGGGTGCACGCTTCATTGCTTTCATGAAGATTAAAGCCTGACTTGTTGTTCGTCAAAGGGGATTCGAGTACCAATGTGTGCATGCAAATATGTTTGTGGACCAGTATTTTGTTGACTTTGTTTTTTTTGTTTCAGATGGTTTGATAGTTCACAGTTTGCACCGTGTCTAGTTCTAGATCTCCGGCAGAATGAATACATATTTCTTATGCTCAGTCCATTACTTTGCCCAATACAAGTGAGAGATAGCTTTATGTGGCAGTCTTTCCAAGAGTGGGCGCTACTGGAGTCAAGAGAATGTATCTAGTGTATAATTTGTAAAACAGGAAACTTTAGTGCCAGAGCCTACAATGTTTTTGAGATGACCTGTGCTAATGGCGTCAGCCATAACCACATAACCACATGCACTTTACACTTCACAGTCAAACAGGAGGTGAGCGTTGGTCTAGACAAATTTGCTTGAAAATGCACCATTTGCCCACTCAGTTTTCAAAAATTTCTCGGAACACTCCTTAGGTCGTTCAGGCTCGCTCGCTACGCTTGCTCGACATGGTGTGCTCCACCATTAACATTACGCTCACCACTTTTAAATGTCACCAGCCGCCACTGTTGCTGAGACCCTAGTTTTTTAATTAAGTCTTTTAATCATTTGGAATATGTATAATCCTGCCAAGAAATTTTTTTAAGTGTGTATAATTAAATGTTGTTTGTTTTGTGCTTTTTAAGTATATCTCGAATAAAGCTACTTTGGATTGGATTGAAAAAACGAATTTTAGCACAAAATCGAGGTCTTGCAGTACGTTTTGTTCCCAGAGGAAGGGAAGTGCTGTGGAAGAGCGATGTGGAATATATATGTATGTATATATATATATATATATATATATATATATATATATATATATATATATATATGTGCCCTTTAAATTTCTTGCACCTCTTTCAGTGCGCCATGTGACCAAGGCCTCTGTGCAGGCCGAAACGTTATGCTGCCGTGGTGTGCTATTGAATAAACGAAACTCACCTGCACTCTGGGTCTTCCTGTTCTTTCCTGTGTGGGGTCGGCAATTGGAGACTGTCGCAGCGAAAAGTACAGTGCGGATATATATATATATATATATATATATATATATATATATATATATATATATATATATATATATATTATATTACCTACTGGCGGTCGCCAGTAGATAGTTATAGTTAGGATTTTTTTCAATGCAAAATCTCTAAATTCTATTGTGAATAACTTTGGCGCCGGTTGACGAATCTGCCTGAAAATTTCCTCAAATTTGCCTCGCGGAGCTCCGGTCCTTCCTTGAAAGTTTGGGGGGGATTTGTCAAGCGGTGGCCGAGATAAAAGGGGGGTCCCAAAACGTGTTTTCTCCATGTTAATTTCCACAGGGCGGTCAAACTCACTTTTAGCCCGAACGGCTGAATGGATTTCCACCAAACTTGGCAAAATTGTAGCGACTGGTAGCCCGATCTGCCTTTGCTATGCCTCAAGATATGTGCTCCAGTGGATTTTGAGTAATTTAGGTGCAAAAAAATATATATATCTATGGCCGCGCCCCGGTACGCGCACCGGGGAGCGCAGCGGGCGCGACACAGGAGGTGCGCACGGAAAGCTGATTGGCTCTCGGGTGTCTGTAAACATTTGAAACAGTCCGGACAGGCCGCCATCTTGTGTCTTGGTAGGATAGAGACACAAGAGGTGGAAAAAACAAAAAAGGGGGAAATGACCATAAGGGGGCAGGGTAGACCCCCCTGACCCCCTAGATTTGATGTGGGGGCTATAAAAGGGCCCCGCGGTGCAAAATAACTTTTTTTTTTTAATTATTTGCGCGGGGGGAGCGCCCGATACGCGCACCGGGGAGTGGCCCATGGGGAAAGAAGAATGACAGAGTTATTAAAAAATGTAGCCTTTTTTTATAAATTGGAGGTAGTTCTAAAAAGAACAGTTTTTTTCTTCTTTTTGTTGTTTTATATTTTTTTGTGTTTTTGAACATTTTGTACTTTTTTGGGCTTTTATGAACTATTTTATATTTTTTTTGTTATTTTTATGGGGAGAAACGAAAAAACAGGAATTGAAAATGGCTCAACTGGAGCAAAAAAAAAAAAGAAAAAATTAGTTTTTTTTTGGGCATTTGTGGTTGTCCCCAGCAAGGACGATAAGCTTTATGCTTAGTTCACCATATGAGATGGTCTTACCACAATGGATACATGTTATACGGAAATCCGCAAACCGTGGCTGAATGCAAGGGATCGTCTTCCTTGCCTCTGGTCCCGATGGAGTGGGTTGATTTCTTTTGGATGTGGTGCTTGAAGTTTGGGGAGGGTTACTGGCCAGTTCCCTCATCTCAGCAGCAGAATAGTTCATTGGATGCCTGCGCTGCATGTGGCGAATCATTGTGTTGTTTCCAAAAGAGTATTTTTTATTAGGGTTCCCCCTGGAAAGTTCCATGCCACAGATTAGGCAAGTCACCTTGGCTGCATTGACTTTTTTTTTGCCCTCTTGGATCGAAAAAAACTCCCATACAATGTGTGGTTGTGGCTGGTATGGGGTATTATGTTCTTGCAGCCATCTTCTCCTCCCCTCCTCCTCCTCCTCCTCCTGCTCCTCCTCCTCTTGTTGACCACCATTGTAATCTTGTGGTGGTCCTCTTGGTGGTTGTGGTGGTGGTGCAGATGCTCCAGCTGCTGCTGCTATTGAAGCCATTTCAAAGTACAAAATATACTTCAAAGATTGCAAAAGAGGTCTTCCTAAGTCAAAGGACAAAGTCAGAATAAGGAAAAAAGGTGGGGTCTTTCATCATTTGGAAAAAAAAAAGGCCTGAACCAATGAGAAGTGTTATTTTCAAGTCACAAGACCAGGGATTTCATCATTATGAAACCAAAACTGTTCTGTACCAATAAAAAGTGTTATTTTGAGGTCACATGACCGATGCACTTACGCGGCGCGCCCTCGGGCGCGTCGCGTAAGCGCGTCACATGTTTATGTTGCGCGATCGTATTCGCTCGAGTGCTTCCGGGTGCGCTTACGCCGTGCGTATCACGTGGACGCGGCTACGCGATACGTCACAATGTTTTCGTTCGCGGCAATAGCGCTAACGGGACGCTCTCCGGAGCGCGCCCTGGGGCGCTTCAAAAGACTACGCTTTCCGGGGCGCTCACCGGGGTGCGCCCCGGGAGCGCTCCAGGGTAAAAAAAAACACACAAAAAAATATATACATTAAAACATTTTTTTAAATACAAATAAAATATAGGATTCATTCATTTTCAAAAATATTACATTTGATAGCTATAGACATTTGCTATTAACAAATTTTTGAAATTCAAAGAAAAAAACATAGGTTTGGGGCCTTATATATAGTTCGAAATTAGCATTTAAAAAACCTATGAAATTCACTGAAAAAAGTGGTTTCACACCAGTTATAGTTAGGAATTAGCATTTAAAAAACCTATGAAATTCACCGAAAAAACCATAGGTTTCACATCCGTTATAGTTAGGAATTAGCATTTAAAAAACCTATTAAATTCACTGAAAAAACCATCGTTTTCACACCAGTTATAGTTAGCTGGAAATTTTACTGACATAAAACCATTGAAATTCCCACGTTATAGTTAGTTGGACTCACTATAACTTGTGCGCCTGCAATGCACTGCTGATGACGTCACATATTACATTACTCATGACATGGTCAGTGACATCACTCATGACATCACTGATGACACCATCTTTGTGACAGAGTGAGAGACCTCCTTTCAGTGTAATGTAACCCTTGAAAAACATAATCAAAAATAGAAACTAAGATTTTCAAAAAAAAGGAGATACCCATACCAGTTACAACAACCAATTCAGTAATTCCACCATCTATATACACATCCTCTCATTCAGCAACAGTTCTATATAGTCACTCATACATATACTCACTCATCATATGTAGTGATACACATATACATCCTGTTACACACCGACAGTCATCCAAAAGTTACTCACACACATACTCACACATGCAAATAAACTATTGAACATCCATTTATTTAAATATACAGCTATACACACACTACCACCTTACTTCTAAGGAAACTTACACATACTTTCTCTCTTAAACAATCACTTATAGAAACACATACTTATTTAAACAGGAAGTCTTTCAATCTCTCACGCTCACATATACTCACGTATATACATCAATACTCACATATACTAAATTACAACATATGTAGTTACTGATAAAGACACTAGTGAGACAGTCATTCACTCACTAACACACACATATACACACACATCCACCCATTCGGTCCTGCACATATGCTGTCTTCAAAAGACATAGAAACAGTGAGTCAATCATTGATGCACCTATGTGTTAAGTAACACCCCCACCAAACCATACAGACACTCATACTGATACTAAAAAACATCTAATAACCCATGTACACACACGTGTAGATACTCACCAACCCATGCAGCCACTTATACACAAAGTGAAACACTGATACAAACATTTGAATACTTAAACAATACTCGCTAATATATGTATTCACTAAGATACACTTAAAAAGCCAGTTAACCAATCAATTAAAAAAAACATTCATTAAGACACTTATTTAAACATTTATTCTTCCATGGACCTTTACATATACATATATAAAACATATTTATTTTCCAAAAAGACACACATTCACTGGATGGTGTCATCAGTGATGTCATGAGTGATGCCACTGACCATGTCATGAGTAATGTAGTATGTGACGTCATCAGCAGTGCATTGCAGGCGCGCAAGTTATAGTGAGTCCAACTAACTATAACGTGGGAATTTCAATGGTTTTATGTCAGTAAAATTTCCAGCTAACTATAACTGGTGTGAAACCTATGGTTTTTTCAGTGAATTTAATAGGTTTTTTAAATGCGAATTCCTAACTATAACTGGTGTGAAACCTATGGTTTTTTCAGTGAATTTCATAGGTTTTTTAAATGCTAATTCCGAACTATATATAAGGCCCCAAACCTATGTTTTTTTCTTTGAATTTCAAAAATTTGTTAATAGCAAATGTCTATAGCTATCAAATGTAATATTTTTGAAAATGAATGAATCCTATATTTTATTTGTATTTAAAACAATTTTATATATATATATATATATATATATATATTTTGAAGTCCACAGTCCTGCAGCGCAACGAACACCAGCGCGAAACACAGGTACAGACCACAACGAAGGGTGATAGTTTGATGAAGTGCTTTATTCCAAAATGGGCAGCAGCATGACGCGTTTCGTTCGGGGAACCCGGACTTGATCACACAACATACCCAGAGACACAGGTGATTTAAATACTATATGCATCACGAATGGCTCCGCCTTTCAACTACCATAGACATAAAAGGCATACTTTTAACTCATTCTGACCACAGTCTGGTTTCATAAAACTGTCTTAAAAATTAATTTGTGTAAGACAATATAATTTCAACAATAAATATCATTAATAATGAATTTACAACATTTGTCTTCGTTGAAGTTATAGAGGGCAAGTGCCCATAGACTGCGTGGTAAAGTTATGTACAAATAGACTAAATTCAAGATGGTAGGCAGAAGCTATATGCAGTATTGTAAAACAACCCACACAAAGTGCAAAAGTGCTAATAAGTAAAGTTTTATGTGCATACTTATGAAAGTGTTGATGAGCAATATTACAGAGAATGTAATTAGTAATAGAAGCAGAATTGTTAAACATGTAAAGTGATAAGTGCTTAAAAGTGCAATAGTGACATAGAACCAGCTGATTCTTCTAAATCCAAGTCACAGCTATATATGCCAGTTACTATAAAAACAGAGAAGATCAAAAACAAAAACAAAAACAAAATCAAACCATAGCAGGCAAAACTAATTCCAGAGAACCAAAAAGTTGTCATTTCATCCAACTCTATTCATGATTTGATTGTAAAAGTTAAAAAATCCCCATAGCATTCCAAAATTCAGTAAAACCATAAAAACAGTAAAACCAGAATTTCATAGAATATGCTAAAATATGCCGAATGTTCAAAAGCTAAGATATAAAAGCTAGTTAATAAGATTTGCATATCAGAGGAGAATTATCATATCTAGACCATCGCAATCAAAAGGAAACTAGATAAAATACAAAGTATAATTTTCAAAGTTAAATAATCCAATTGAATCACAAAAAATTATGAAGGTCCTCACCCATATTTAGACCATTCGTGATTTTACTGTTTAGAAGTACTATATAGTGGCTCTCCAATTGTCGCAATTTTTTTTCTCTATCCCCTCCTCTCTTAGATATGGGGACCGCGTCAATAGCAAAATATTTCAAATCGTTCAAGTTGTTATTATGGACCAATTTGAAATGACGCGCAACAGGATAACTGGCATCGGAGTTGACTATTGCTCGTAAATGCTGTAAAATACGATTAAACACCTGTAACTTTGAACTTCCAACGTACTGTAGAATACACGTACATTGTAAGACATAGACCGCATGGTCAGTTTTACAAGTGTGCAGATTGTTAATTTTGCTAATAGTCTCTGAGAAAGCTTCTTTGTATTCTGTGGTGTTAACTCCGAATTTGCATGCTCTGCAAGAGCTGCATTTAAAAAAGCCAGATCTGTTGGCGTTTTGCCACTCGCACTTCCATTTCTTTCGTGAGTCCTTCACACCATTTGTACATTAGTACATTTTGCTACCTGTTAAGTCACATGGGCAGAGTTATTAGTTAGAGTTCATTGTTGGAGTAGTTCTTTATTACTGTTAGTTTAACTAATAACTCTGCTAGTATTTAAAGGGAAATGGTAGAAGGACTAACTGACCGTGACCAAAGCCTTGTGTGGCTGAAACGCCCGAGACGAGGTTAGTGAAGTGAATGAACTGTATATCACAATAGCGGAAATCGAAGTGGCCGCGTTTTGTATCTGTTCAGAAACGTTGCGTATGTTTATTAAGCAAGCGGCTGACATTTACATACCGGACCGGACCTCAAAGTCTTAAAGGAGTAGCGCTTATATATTTCACCCTTTAAGTAAATGGTGTGAAGGACTCACAAAAGAAATGGAAGCGCGAGTGGCAAAACGCGCCTCCAAAGCGTCTACAATGTTTAAAGCTGGGGCAGCAACGGCTAATACAAATCAGGAAACCACAACACCAGATAAAAATAATATAACGCTCAAACAACAAATGAACTTACTCGAGCTGCTCTACAAAAAGGAAATTAACAAAAGCTGGGAGGTGATAGCACTCGAAAACTATGTGGAAGTCAAACGCATCCCACGGGTCTTCGGATTTTCACAATGCCTACACATCCGGATACAAAAGAGGAGCTATTAATGGAATGGATGGAAAATAATACTATATATTCATTAAATATGATGCGTATATTGATCAAACACGCTAAAATTGACATTGATGAACTAACTAAGAAAATCAAAGAATCTGAAGAAACATTACAAAAGGAAGCAAATCAGGATGAAATCATTAAATTAAGACAAGAAATGGAAGCCAGATTGGACCAATATGAGAAGGAAATTGAGGAAAGAAAAGAACGAAAATTCAAATGTGATGAACAAGACTATTTGTGTGGTAGGATCTTAACGTTTGCTAAACGCTACGACAACCTGAAAAAGAATTACCCATTGCACAAACCAGCATCCAGTGCAAGCGAATCAAATATAAGTGAGAATGGAGCAATTCGCGAAATACCCCAGACAAAAAATGTGTCTGTTTTAGACGAAGTAACGTTGATGAATTTGGAAAAGAGCATCACACGAGGCGGAGGAAGGGGAAGAAGGCTGTACCAAAGAGGCGAACAGGGAAAGGCAACACAAGTACAACAAACTCCCTCACCAGCACCCGAAAAACCCGCAGATCAAAGCAGCGCAAGAAGACAATATCCCCTCCACAACAGGAAATAGTTAATTTGATCGTGAATCTCTCCAACTACCAGCTAACCGAAAAAGAAAGAATGGTATTAAATAAAGGACTATCGTTTTGCCCGGAATCTCACTTTGTTTACACGCAAACAAAAATTGATCTATACAAATTTGTCAGAAAACTGAAATCGGCAAGAGTACATGCCAACAAACCTTCAAGTCAAAATGGTCAGATACTCAATGATAACAATGAAGAAGGTGGGGCAGTAACCACTATTGAACAGCTACCTGATCTAAGACGAACCTTTGAAGTGTTATTTGATCAAGAAAGTACTAACCTTTCAGATACTCAAATTCTGGAGCAAATGGACATTAGAACCAATGAGAAACCAAATACCGGATTAAAAAGAAAGTCCCGGTACTATCCCATCCTGTCACCTGGAAATAAAATTGATCTCTTCTCAGATGCAATAAACGAAGAGCTGGACAAACTAATAAAAGTAAGAAATAATAGCAGGGAAAATCTAACATCAGAGGAGCGAAAAGCAATCAAATCTCTCATGGACAATGAAAAAATTACAATCAAACCCGCCGATAAAGGGGGAAATATTGTGATAATGGGAACCACGGATTATGTTAATGAAGCCATGAGGCAATTAAATGTACAACAAAATTATTCTAAATTCATGAACAACCCGAGTGCTAGAATGCTAAAAGAGCTCAAAGAACTTCTAAATGAGTGACATATGAAAGGATTGCTCAATGATGATGAAGAGAAATTTTTGGACACCGATTTTCCAATGACACCCTGCATATATTTCTTACCTAAAATACATAAGACGCTGATAAATCCACCATGGAGACCAATTGTTTCCTCATGTAGTTCCCTATATGAAAATGTCTCAAAATATGTGGATACTTTCCTTGCTCCTATTGTTCAAAGCATGCCTTCTTACATCAAGGACACGGGAGAGTTTTTGAGAACCCTTCTGGATATAACATGGAATGAAGAATATCTTTTAGACACAATAGATGTGGTATCGTTATACACATCGATAAGGCATGATGTGGGAATAGAGGCCTGCCAATACTTTTTAAAACAACGGAGCATCACAACATTGGAACATACAAACATGCACTTGAAAATGATCCATATGCGTTTAACAAACAATGTTTTCCTGTTTAACAAGGAATTAAATAAACAGGAATGTGGCACTGCCATGGGCATATCTTTTTCACTGAATTATGCTAACACTACCATGGGCTGGTGGGAAAAGACAATTGCATGGAACACCAATAACCAACAAGATCTGGATCGAATAATTCTATGGGTACATTATATAGACAATTTGTTCATAATATGGCATGGATCAGACCCTCAATTTCAAAAAATATTTTTCCACACTGAACAATAATGATGTCGGTCTACAATTTACATGCTCGACTAGTAAAAAACAAATTGACATCCTGGATACCAAGATCTATATCTCGGAAGGGAAAATAGAATCTACCCTTTTCTGCAAAAAAAACAGCCACCAACAGTGTGTTACACGGTACTAGTTTCCACCCGAAAACTCTTCTGAAAAGCATACCATATGGAGAATATATAAGACTCAAAAGAAACTGTTCCAAACCTGAAGATGCAGAAATCAAAATACAGGAAAGTAAGATGAGATTCGCATCCCGAGGATACGAAGACCGCATCCTAAAGAAATGTGAAAAGAAGGCAGACCAAAAAACAAAAGCAGAGATTTTGGTAGAAAACCCCCCAAAAAATGCTGAAAATGATCCACCGAGATTTGTGACCACATATAATAAAGAAAGCGGAATCATCGCTAATAAGATGAAAAAGTATTGGCATCTCATATCTGGGGACCCGGATATAGGAGAACTGGTAGGCAAACAACCATCAATAACTTATAAAAAGAACATCTCTCTCCAAGATCTCCTAGTGAAAAGCCATTTTCAAATGAAATCCCAGACAAACTGGCTAATGGATCAACGCAAAGGATTCCACCCATGCTCCACCGCTAAGGCATGCAAAATTGGAACTAATAAAAAAGCATTGAAGAACCAAATGGTAAAATAATGTACATTGACTAACAAATCACCTGCACATCAAAAAATGTGGTATATGCAATTGAATGCAGATGCGGGATCAAGTACATAGGCAGTACCACTTGCATGTTAAAAAAGAGAATCCTGGAACATATCAAGGCAGTGAAGAACAAAAACATGCTCTACGCCACAGCAAAACACACACATGCCTGCCAAGAAGAAGACTGGAGAACAATGAGATTTTATGGTTTGAAGATGTTAACAAAAATGGAGAGAGGAGGTGACACAGTGCGAAAATTGCGACAAATTGAGTCCCGCCTAAACATCCGATTGCGAACAAAAATCCCGAGAGGCAGGAACTTTGGGGAGGACCTCCACATACATTTAGAGGGACTTTGATAGTACCAGCTGAAATGTTTAAATTATGTAGGGTACTATACCCGGAACTTAAACTAACAGTAATAAGGAACTACTCCAACAATGAACTCTAACTAATAACTCTGCCCATGTGACTTAACATGTAGCAAAATGTACTAATGACAGCACAAATGTTGAATCACACCAGTCTTTCTTTTAATGTTTGAAATTTTTATATAATTTTGTTTCCAAACTACATATCCCATAATGCCACCTGAGGCTAAGATGGGCTAGTATTTAAAGGGAAATAGTAGAAGGACTAACTGACCGTGACCAAAGCCTTGTGTGGCTGAAACGCGTTGGTGGGGTGAAGCGCTGAATAAAAGGTTTCAATAAGGAATCCGGTTGTGCCGCCTCTTTTGTGACAGAAAAATATATATATATATCTATCTATATATATATATCTATCTATATATTTATATATATATATATAGTTATATATGACGCTCCAAATCCTCCCAGAACTCCAACGAAAGGATGAGACAGCACTCGGAGGGTGAAATATTTCAAACACACTAGATTTTGTTCAGCGGAGGGGCACACACAGACGCGTTTCGGCGTGCTGCCTTCGTCAGTGTGTGTTACACTGCGGTTAGTGTCAACATGTTTTTTAAACATCATTATGCCAAACCCACATCATTTGGAACATCAACAAAGAAAAGGGACTTACACCACAAACGAAATAGGGGCGGCAATCTTACAGTGTTGACTGTGTTATTAAGGCGAATCATCACTATACATTTAATAGACATTTAGTCCATAGATGGGCAGTTGCCCAATTCAAATTATGGTATATTTGTTACACATATTCCAAAAATGGAAAAGATGGAAAATAGTTATATATTTTTTTTTTTTTAAAGAAATGAAAATATCAATTGAAAATATTAGTTTAATATTTTAATTATATCTGTAATTATATATATGTATATATATATATTAATATAGGTTTTTCTTTTTTAATAGGGATAACAGTTATATTAATTCAAAATATTTAAATATATTTAATTGGTCTTATATAAGTGTTGCTTTTCATATTTAATATTAATATTTAAAAATTAATATTTAATATTTTATATATATATATATATATTTAGAGATAAATGCTTTTTTGATGGAATGAATTACAATATTTTGTATTCAATATTGTTGTCATTTACATTATAAATATAGCACACAGATATTTTTGACAACAATTTTAATATGAAGATTTTTTGGTATGGAGATATTCACAAATGCAATATTTTGTTCGTGAACTGGAAACAGGGACCAGTGAAGTACTGCTGAAAAAAATTACTTTCTCAAAGCCTGGTCCCAAGAGTTCCGTTTGCAGTGGAGAAGTCTACATTGTGCAGGGAGAGTGTCACGGATGGTCATCGCTGTAGCAAGAAGAGCAGGCTTGGCATTGCAGATGGTCATTCCTGAAGCTTTGTATTGGTGGACACCACAGTCTGTCATTGCCAAAGGGCAAAGTGCAGATGTCATGTTGCCGGTCTTTGCTTGTGGCCGCTGTAGCATGGAGAATAGGGTTTACTAGAGCTTCACGTTGACAGTCGTCACGAGCAGCAGAGTCTCTGTACAAAGGGGCACATTTGCAGATGCAAAGAAAGTGAACCTTGAGGATTTCATCTTCTCTCACAGGAGAAGCTCATCTGATGTCAGTCAATGGTCCAAGACCTGGGTAGGTATATCTTGGACATTAGGAACTCACTCCAGCAGAGGTCAGCAGGGCTCAGGCAGGTCCAGGCAGGTCCAGTGCAGCAGGTACGCTGGGCAATTGTTGGAAGGCCTCTGGAGCATGTTGTGTCCCTTTAGCACAGATAGGAGGTCAGCCAACTGACCCTTGGAGTTACAAAGGTAGGCTGGGATGCATAGAGCTTATCCAGTCTTCCTTTTCAGAGAGCAAAGCAGTCATCAAGCAGCATGATAGCCCTCTGGGTGTCAAGGCCGTTCTCAAGCAGCAGGTCACTCCTTTGGTAGCCGCAGAGCAGTCCACTGGGAGCAAGGCAAGACTCAAGCAGCAGGGCAGTCCTCTAGAGAGAAAGGCAGTCCTTCTTCTGAAATGTCCACAGGTCCTGCTACAGGTCCTCGTGTGTGGGGGAACAACCTGTCCTACTCCCACATCTGGTTTTGAAAAGTTCTTCCTTTCCCCTTCAAGGATCCAAGAAGTCTGGGAAGGCAGAAGCCTAGAGTTAGGTTCCTTTGTGTGTGCTGAAGGCAAGCCATTTGAAGTATAAGTCGGGCAGGATACTATTCCAACTCTAGTTATTCTGGCAGGATGGCTCATTCCACCAACATCCAGGCCACTTTGTGTTACTGTCTGGAAGGAATACACAAACCCCAACAGCAGAGCAAATCACAGTCATGTGACCCTGGAAAGTGACAGAAGGCACAAATGGTTAAGACAGGAAATGTCAACTTTCTAAAAAGTAGTGTTTGCACAATTGTGGCTTAAAATCCTACTTCACCATTAAAAATGAATTTGAATTACTGCTCCCAATCTAAAGTTATCACTTATTAAATGTAGTATGGGAAACCCATGTTAGTCAAAGGGAGAGATAGGCCTTACAGTAGTGAGATGTGACACTAGGAGTTTTTCACTACCAGGACATGCACAACTTAAGTACACATACCCTACTTAAAGAAAATAATGAACTGTGCCCATGAACGTTTGGGGAATACTTTAGGGTGACTTGTAAGTATTAAAAAGGAGGGTTTGGCCAAAAGGTTTCTTTTGCTAGCTCGAAATGGCAGTTTAAAATTGCACTACAGGCTTCAGTGGCAGGTCTTTGACATGTTTAAAAGGTTACTTTAGTGGGTGGTACAATGAGTCCTGCAGGGCCACTAGTAGCACTTAATTGCGATTCTCCTATTAACATGACCAGAGAATCTGGATTTCATTAAAGACACGGAGGCTGACATTATGCATTATCCTTTAATAGCAACTCACACAGCCGCACTACATCACAAAGGATAAAGTTCTAGAGTCATAACAAAGGATGTATCTAGGAGATGATCTGCCTCTTTTAAAATAATCGCAGCAGGAAGAACTTCAAAAGGAACTGAGAGATCCGGTAACGGGAAACAACTTCATGAGATGAAACATCAAGGAAGAAACTTCGGCAAGTAAAAGGCCAGCCGGTTAAACGGAGTTGCCTGAAAGAAAGAAATGAGTAAGAACCAAGAGCCTGAAGAGCAAATTCATCACATGGTCATAGCAAAGATTAAAACCAATTGAAGCAATTCATAAAATCATGCACAAATACAATATATCAAAGATGTAGATGTAATAAGTTGACACCCCACAAGTTGTGAAAGGGAGGAGGGAGGGATAATGTCAGCCTCCGTGTCTTTAATGAAATCCAGATTCTCTGGTCATGTTAATAGGAGAATCGCAATTTCATTACAAGACCGGAGGCTACATTATGCATGTTCGTAGCCCCGAAGGACCACCTCAGACATATGCTCGATAGGCTTACAGTAATGACGAGCAAAGGTATTAGCATTTGACCAGTCAGCAGCTTTTAGAATATCATCCAACTTACCACCTGACCAGAAGGACTTACTGGCCATAGCTCCTCTGACAGAATGTGCTTGAAACTTAGAGAGGTCGACACCAGCGAGCTTCATGGTAGACTTAACCCATCTAGCAATGGAGGTGGAAGACACAGGTTTGAAAGGTTTCACAAAGGAAACTAAGAGTTGATTTGCGCCATTGGGGCGCAGGAGAGACATCCCAGCGTCATATTCTTTCATGCAAGCAACCACACAAAGTTTAGGAAAGGTGTCAAAACGAGGATAGAAGATAAAATCTGACATCGTTTTGGTTCTTCTAAGTAATTCGAACTTGACACCAAACATATCATAACATCTATTTGAAATGTCTAAGCTTCTGATGTCAGAAACCCTCCTACAGGAAATTAAGCACAAGAGTGTAGCAAGCTTAAAGGAGAGAAGCTTCCTATTAAGGGAAGAATTATCTGGCCAGGAACAAAAAAGGTCTAAAATGCACTTGACATCCCAAAGGGTCTGGTATTTAGGTCTAGGGGGTCTCCTTAGTCTTATACTCTTGAGGACCCTACAAATGATAGGATTTTTACCTACCGATTTACCGTTGATAGGAGCGTGACCAGCGGAGATTGCGGATCTGAAGCAGTTAATAGAGCGATAGGAAAGGCCTCTGTCAAATTGTTCGACCAGAAAATTAACGATATTCACGACAGGAGTCTCCACGGGATCCAGACTCCTTTCCAGGCACCAATGAAACCATTTCTTCCAAATGCTGTTGTATCTAAGGTGTGTCCCAGGTGCCCAAGATTCTCCGAGAAGAGAGAGAGCTGTCGACGAAAGTCCAGACAGCTCGTTAGATTGCCTGACACTTTCCAGGCAAGAAGGTTCAAATTCCCCTCGAGAATAAGACGGTGATCTTCCCCGTCTGCGTTTGAGACCAGGCCTGGAGAGGCTGGGATCAGAAAGGGGATGTCGCATGCTAGTTCCAGGGCTGTCGGGAACCAGGCTTGGGACGGCCAAAAGGGAGTTATCAGGATCAGGGAGCATTGATCCGATCTGACCTTCTGAAGGACTCTCTGAATCATGGCGAAAGGAGGAAAGGCATAACCCAGGAAGTGGGACCAGGGTTGGAGAAACGCGTTCACAGCAAGAGCGCCCGGGTCTGGCATCCAACTGAAGTAGTTGGGAAGTTGGAAGGTAAGCCTGCTGGCGAATAGATCCACGTCCATGGGACCCCAAAAGTGGGAGAGGGAATTGAAGACGTTCACATCGAGTTTCCAGTCCGAGAAGTCTATAAGGAATCTCGAATTCCAGTCTGCTGAAATGTTCGATTTCCCGGGAAGATATTCCGCCCTGAGGGAGATTTTGTGTTCCAGACAGAACATCCAAAGTCTCCTTGCAAGATTGGAGAGATCCGCAGATCTCGTCCCTCCAAGGCGATTGATATAGGCCACAGCGGAAACGTTGTCCATCTTCAGAACAACGGACCTCCCTTGGATGGAGTGTTTGAAGCTCATAAGAGCGTATAAGCCAGCCGTTAATTCCAGAAAATTTATGTGTTGGGAGGATTCCGATAGGGTCCAAACCCCACCGGTGTCCTGGTCCCCCAAACGAGCACCCCAGCCATGAAGACTGGCGTCTGATTTTAGGACAAAATCCGGGGATGAGCCGAAGATAGCTTTGCCGTTCCAGGCGTCTAAGTTCTCCAGCCACCAAAAGAGCTCTGTTCTCGCATCCGGATCCAGAGAGACAAGGTCCCCATACCACAGACCTGAATTGAGAGCATTCCTCTTTATTCTCTGAAGTGCA
Organism: Lissotriton vulgaris; assembly: GCF_964263255.1. NCBI lineage: Eukaryota > Metazoa > Chordata > Amphibia > Caudata > Salamandridae > Lissotriton > Lissotriton vulgaris. The sequence goes on along the minus strand of NC_141685.1, from coordinate 1,583,976,516 downwards.
CGGTAGTTCAGAGGGCCGGGAAAAATAGCCTGGATGGAAGAAGAAAGGAGCCCAAGAAGTCTGGCTAGTTCGCGGAGAGTTAAAGACTCTTGTTTCAGAACGGACCTGATTTCCTTCCGGATCTTGGCAATCTTCTTGGCCGGAAGAAGGAGGAGACATTTTGTGGTGTCTAGAGTGAAGCCGAGGAATTCTATAGTTCTGCAGGCAGAGAGGATGGATTTGTCTCTGTTGATGATGAACCCTAGGCTCTCTAACAGGTTCATGGAGGTTTCTAGATCTCTTAGGAGGTCTGAATGGGATTGGGACATGATAAGAATATCGTCCAAGTAAATGATGAGGCGGATACCTCTCTCTCTTAGAATTGTAACGACACACTTCATGATCTTGGTAAAGCACCAAGGGGCAGAAGAGAGGCCGAAGGGAAGAGCTTGGAACTGGTAGAGATGTTCCTTCCAAGCAAATTGAAGGAAGGGTTGATGTTCCTTGTACATGGGAATCGTGAAGTAAGCGTCCTTCAGGTCTAACTTGGCCATCCAGTCCCCTTCCAGAAGGAGATCCCTCAGGAGGTGGATACCCTCCATTTTGAAATGGCGATAAACTAGGAATTTGTTGACTTCTCGAAGGTTTATTACGGGTCTCCAACCCTTGTCCTTTTTCTGAACGAGAAACAGTGTGCTTATGAATCTGGCATCGGACCAGGGAACCTCCACTATTGCGTCCTTTTTGAGCATGGAAGCGATTTCTTCCTCCACAATCTTTTCTTGATCTTCTGAGAGGACAAAGGGGCGGGGTAAGTGTGACTGGACGGGAATCTGTAAGAAATCTATCTTGAAACCCATGACGGTCTCTAAAACCCATGGGTCTTGGGTAATTGAATCCCAAACATGATAAAACTGTTTTAGCCTGCCCCCTACTATGGGAGGGGTAGAAGAAGGAGTAGTACTTACTTGTAGAGTTGGAGGTGTTGGGAGTACCTCGACCTCTTGAGCCGCGGTTTCTCGGGCCTCTTCCTCTCTGGGGAAAGAAGGGTTGTCTAGGGGGGTAGAAGCCCCTGCCTGTTCCTCTGAAGGATGAATAGGGTCGTTGGTTGCCTCGGCCGGAAGAGCGACCCCTTCTACCGGCCTGGCCAAAAAGGTTGTTGTTGAACACCCGCCTCAGGTTACTTTGGGCTCTGTCGAGGGCGGTGAAGGTGGAAACGTATTTGCCAATTTCTTTGATAATGTCCTCTCCGAAGAGGAGGCCCCTGGGGTTTTGGGAGGGCTCTTTTTCAGCCATATCACCTAATTTAGGGTCAATCTTGTTCAAAATGGACCTTCTTCGTTCAATATTTAAGCTCGAGTTGGCATTACCAAGGAGGACGATGGCCCTCTGGCTCCATCCTCGGACAAGATCAGTATTTAAGGGTGTGGAGGAGAGGTGGGATTGCTCGGCCATATCGAGGATCCTAACAAGGGGTCCCAAGACGTCCAGGAGGCGGTCTTGGCAGCCTTTAAGGGCTCTTTCCAATCCTTTTCTGGGGTCTTGCCCTAATTTAAACAAGAATTTGATAAGACTAGGATCTAGGTTGGGGGTTTGACAAACCCTCTCATCGATGGTAGGTCTGGGGGATTCAGACCTCATAGTATTCCTGGTGTTTCTGTCTAAAAGGTTTCTCAACCAACGAGAAACGAATTTAGAAACATGATCCTGCGGGAACCATTTAGAACTGTTGGGGTGAGAGATGTTCAGGGGAGAGAACATCTCCTCTCCGACAGGATTGAGAATAATATTCTTAGAGGAGGGTTCCGGGTCAGGTTGGGAGTTAAAGTCATGGTGGACCTCATCCAGGTCGAAGACGAATTCGTCTGAAAGGTCTTTGGAGGCATTATCATCAAAGGAGGATGAGGAGGAGTCAAGACCAACATTCTTCCTTTTTTCGTTAGCACTATCCCAAAGTGTGTCGCGAGGGACACCATACACATTTGTGCCGCCATGGGCACCGATCAGGGTAGTGTCCCGAGGGACATCAGGTTCAAGTGGGGCGCGATGGCCACCCATCCAAAGCGAGGTGCTAAGACCTCCTGTACTGTGAGAGGCGCTAGGGCCCGCAGTGCTTTCGCAATGTTTGGTCTTTTTGGGTCTCTTACCGTGTAGGGGAGGATCCTGAGGATCACACGGTCTTTTGGAGAGCATAACTCCTTTAAGAGAAGACATCATACATGCTTTAATTTCCTGCTGAAGGAATTTTTTGAGGGAGTTGTCAAGGGGGGCCGGTGAACTAGCAGTGGCGTCATCGGAATCCATGTCAGACATGGTGTAGAAGGGGATACTAGCAGGTAAGGTAATAAGTTTCCCCTCTCTCTCTCCTTTTCCACTATCTCCTCCTTTTTTTTTTTTTGCCTCAAAAATTATTCTTATAAATTTTTTTTTTTTTTTTTATATGACTGATTATAGAAATATTAATATTTATATTTTATAATCTATATATATATATATATGGTTTAGGGAAACCACTCTTTTTGGGGAGGTAGTGGGACCTAGGGTACTAATCTAATCCTATTAGGAACCTGTGGGTTTTTTTTTTTTTTGTGGGGAACAAGTGGCAAGGCGTCGTTTTTTAGGTGATAGGGGGGCGAAGCGCAACTAGCAGAGAGTTCCTCCGGCGGCTGGAGCAGAGCAACTGGCAAAATTGCCGAGGAGCGCTCGAGCTCAGCCGCCGGGGAAAGGAAAGTCGCTTGGGAGGAGAGGCACGCAACGCGGGCGTTGCTAAGGTGCCTTCCTCCAAGCGGCCTCGAAGGCGGAAAGGCGAGAAAATCGCCGAGAAAGCGAAGGGCTGAGGCGAGGGAGGATCGCCGAAGGCAACGCAGGTACAGGGCGGACGAGTGTCGGGCCGTGAGGGGAGTGCTGCGGAGTCACGCAGGCGGAGGCAATTTTAACAAAAGCTAAGGACAACCAAAAATTGGAAGTCCATGGGGAGGGGGGGGGGCGGGAGTGGGGACTAGCGCCACCCCCGGAATAGCAGCACGAAACCCTGGAAGGGAAGAACAGGGCACAAGACTAATACGGAAAAGACATTGATATCTAATCAGCAACAGGGCATGAGGATAGCGCCAGAAGTAAAAACAAGCATAAATTAGCCCCAAAACACGAGATATTATCATAAACAGATATAGTACAATGTGAGTTATTAGAGAGAAAGAAAGTAGTGACTTATCTGCTGGCGAGCCGCTTTTAAAAGAGGCAGATCATCTCCTAGATACATCCTTTGTTATGACTCTAGAACTTTATCCTTTGTGATGTAGTGCGGCTGTGTGAGTTGCTATTAAAGGATAATGCATAATGTAGCCTCCGGTCTTGTAATGAAATTTACAGGCCCTGGGTAGACCTGGGAACATTTACTAGAGACTCAATGTAAATTAAATGTGCCAATAAGGTAAATGCTAATTGCACCCTGTTTTTAGGGCGAAGCACAAGCACTTTACCACTGGTTAGCAGGGATAAAGTGAATATAATTCTAGAGTCTTAATACTAGCAAAAACAGGTTCAGTAACAGAAGGCAAGAATCTGGGGGAAACTCTGCAAAAAGGCCTAAAACCAACACACATATTTAAAATATGCATATTGCAATATACATTCATGTTTTTTATTGCATTGCCTAATTATGCCTGTTCCACAATACTACACATGAAGTTAGAATATCTATGGAATTTAATAATATTATTTGATTGATAGAATGTCAATCAGTTAACACTATATCCTTCCTATGCTATTCATTCTGTACACATGCAAGGAAACTGGGAAATCGGTGTGTGTTTTTCGACACTTGATCTTTTCCTAGTGTATTTTAAATGCCTGGACCAGCGTGTGAGTTCCTTTGCAAAATGATTTCAAATTTTGACCAAATTACTACTAAGGGGCCGATTCAGATCTGGGTCGGAAAGCTCTCCGACTGTGCCAGATCCGGAGTGTTTTCCGACCGAGCCTTAGTCCTGCAGTATGACCGAGCAAGTACGATATGGCCGTATGCTGCCGGACTCGGTTCGGTCGGACTCCCATAGAAGTCAACGGGAGCCGGTCGTACAACACGTACATGGGCTCCTATTGACAGAATGGGTACGTCTCGCACAAGGGCCCCCTACAGTGGGTATGCGTCTGTGCCATCCGCACCGTACATGCCTGTGTTGGGGAGACCCTTGGGTTTCCCTCTGTGTCCGAGTCGTATGGCAGCGGGTGACAGGGGGTCTGACGCAGACCCCAAAAGGCAACTTCCCGGACATTTTGCGAGCCGGACACTCTGGCTCGCACCGACTGTCCGAAGCGTGCATTATGCTGGCTCGGTGGTAAATCGCATCCATTGCATGCCACGGTTAGCTTACGGCAGAGATGTACAGAGCGGTTCAGACCCAGAAATGACTCGGTTGGTGAATTTCACGTAGCTCGCATCGTACTTGCTCGCTCGTACAACTGTACGAATCGGGCAGAAAACACGCGTACAGCTCGTAGTTTTTCCAGACAAATCGCGTCCGGTGCCCTTCCAACCCAGTTCGGAATCGGCCCCCTAATGTGTTGCATGTCATTTCGATTGCATTTGCCAAACCACTTTCCTGAAACACTTATGTGAATGTTCACTAATCTACAAACAAATCTAAAGGGCTAATTACGATGAGCGACTTTCCCACTGAGATTGTTGGTTTCACTTCCAACTACCTAATTACAATTTAGGTGGTCGGAAGTGAAACTGGCCGATAATTCTGGCTAGCGATGGGCCCCCATCGGCCAGTCAGAGACCAGCCCATAATCCACGCCGTCCAGATCACAATGCTTGGTCTCCGGCAGGCTGTCCATGCAAGGCTTTCAGACATGGAAAGCCTGTTGAAGAGCCAGTTTGGGGGCCCCTAGCAGGGTCCCCTTCTGTTTGCGGCCTCCAGTTTGGGGCCGAGTTGTTGATCCCTGCATCGTGGTCAGGCATCCTGAGGCACCTGCCACACGGTGCAGGGATGAACATAACCTCCAATTTCCATGTGCGAGCTTGTGCTATGTTGGGGTTATGGATGTGACACATGCTCCCATAGGGAAATGTCAGTATGTGTAGTGGCATCGTAATTAGGCAGTCGGGAATGCTGACTGGAGGTCGATCAGTCCCATTTCTGAGACTGTCGACATCATAATAAGCCCCTAAGTGTGAATTGTGTGTGTATTAGTAGTGACATTATGACATGCCTGGTTTCCAGGCATACTTCTGGGAAATGATACATTTCCAGCAAGATCCTATTCCTTCTGTGCAGTGCATTCCCCAGTAGAGACTACTTCAACTACTTTCTGGAATTCCGAAACGTTACCAGGAGTATGACTGAAAAGTTGCCCAAAGAGTGGGTTTCTAGCCATACTTCTGGGGTGGTCATGTGCCAATTGTCAGCAGGATCCTATTCACACTCTCTGAATTTCTCCACAGGGAATAAATCCACACAGGGTTAATAGGACCATTTCTGTAGGTGCACACTTTTTGTCGTCTGCAAGATATATGAACAAAGCCTTTCCCATACACCCCTACTGAATCTAGGGATAGAGCGTTTATTGAAAAATATTTTAACCACATCACATTGGACTCCAATTTGAAGCAACAATCACTCACAATGAACCCTTAAAATCAAGTGAAGGAACAGGTCAATGGCAAATCAAGCCACGCGGAATCATCCTCCAAGTTGTGTTATCATTAAGCATGGGCGGAAAATCCGTTACGCTCGCGGATTTTGCGGATTTTCGGTAAATTCGCAATCTGCGAGATTCGCGAATTTCCCGCAAAATCCGCAAATTCGCACGGAGCGGATTTTTTTTCTTTGCGGTGTAAGTTCGCAATTGCGAACATATAGGTGCGGCGGCAGCAACAATCTCGCACTCGCGAAATTACAAAAATTGCAATTCTGCACAAGAAATCTACTAGCAAGCAGCATAGACCTTCTGAAAATGATTATTTTTATCAGAATAACTCCTCAGGTTGGCATTTGCCTGCACTTTTTTAGATTTGAGGCCTTTTGATTTTCTTTGGATCACTTTTGGATTAGAAATCAACTTTCTCTTATAAGCTTGCTGGGGCATTAAAGTTGCTGTAATGCTGCTCTGCAGAAAAACGAGTTTTGCAAAAGTGAAAGCAGGTTCAAAAGTTCAAACTCATCATTAGTAACCGTTCCCTGTAGTGCTTCCTGACAAGGGCCCCTCCAGAGTTCAGTTGCTAGTTGCAACAATTGAATGACCCTGCTCTGACCCTCACAGCAGGCTCATAGAATAGCTACAAGTAGGCCACAAAGGTCGTGGAAAAAAATTGCACTGCAACAGAAAGCAAATTACAGATAAGGAAGCAGGTGCCAGACTGGAATTTTAAAACAGTGACACATTAATAAATCAACCCCAAATTAATTCATGTCAGTTGAAGCAGGCAGGTGTGCTTGCTTTTCCCCCCCATAATCTACAGTGATGATGAACCAGAGGGTGGCATGAGGCATTGATGTACCAGAGGGTGGCATGGGTGAAACAGAGGAGGCAGGGGTGAAACAGAGAGTGCTGGGAACCAGTGATGATGAACCAGACGTAGAAACAACATAATCGTGACCGTTGCGAGCCGACATGTAAGTTCGCAATTGCGAACTGTTACAAAACCCTCGCGAACTGTCAGAAATCCTTGCGAACTGGCAGAAATCCTTGCGAACACCAAAAAAAAGAAAATATCCGCAAATTCCCAGTTCAGTTGCTAGTTGCAACAATTGTATGACCCTGCTCCGACCCTCACAGCAGGCTCATAGAATAGCTACAAGTAGGCCACAAAGGTCCTAGAAAAAAAATTGGACTGCAACAGAAAGCAAATTACAGATAAGGAAGCAGGTGCCAGACTGGAATTTTAAAACAGTGACACATTAATAAATCAACCCCAAATTAATTCATGTCAGTTGAAGCAGGCAGGTGTGCTTGCTTTTTCCCCCCATAATCTACAGTGATGATGAACCAGAGGGTGGCATAAGGCATTGATGTACCAGAGGGTGGCATGGGTAAAACAGAGGGTGGCAGGGGTGAAACAGAGGGTGCTGGGAACCTATGATGATGAACCAGACGTAGAAACAACATAATCGTGACCGTTGCGAGCCGACATGTAAGTTCGCAATTGCGAACTGTTACAAAACCCTCGCGAACTGTCAGAAATCCTTGCGAACTGGCAGAAATCCTTGCGAACACAAAAACAAATCCGCAAATTCGCGAGAATTCACGGATTTTGCGGATTGCGAGTTCGCAAATTCGCAAAATTCGCGAACGCCAGATTCGCAAAATTCGCCCATGCTTAGTTATCATTCACTTACACAAATTCATGTTTTCCACTTCCACTGTTCTCAGCAAAGGCCATCCCTCAATTAACAACATTTCGACCTTTTGTGACATTTTATAAGTTCACTAGAACTTCTCAATACATAGTGATACCTGAAAAAATGGAAAGAAAAGTCAGACTTGCCCAGTATGTCTCACAGTTCCCAACAAATTAACAAATTCTATTGCACACTGATTGATTGAGTCTGTACAAGATCACAGAGAAAAAGTCATTTTTGATCAGCTTCAAATCGAAACCTAACTCTTCTGATTGACATAGATTAATCTTTTGACACCTTTCAATGACTTCTGCACTGCCTGCACTCCAATGTGAGGACTAGATTATGGTTTATGGTGTTTGCTCACATGGCACTCAAATATGTATCCCAAACCACAGTTTAAGGTCAGGTTTGCCTACTAACCAATCAGATTATACAACTTCTTTATAGTTTATTATTAGTGATATAATAATTATTCTAAAGTGTTCCCTACTTACTGGAAACCTGCATTTCACTAGACCTATGGATTGATGACTGGACTTCCAACAATACCACAGTATAGTTGGACATTTCAACGCATTGTACAAACAAAGTAAGCGAAATTGAAATAATAACAGTGTAGGAAGAGAAAGGGACTTTTCGGGCAAAGCTTCAGGTGGCGTGTTTGTTTTAATGTTTATTGTCTTTAATTTTCATGTTTTGTCCCCTACATGACACATTTTAGGAGCCACCAACATTCTTGTTTCATCACTTATTCCTCTTGTGAGGGCTTGTCCTCTTTAGCTACCGATGGAAATGGTGCTTGCAGTGTCTTGGTTGTTTGTACACCCTCAGGAACGAGGTTATATGTGGTGGGGTTTGTAAACAAAGCTGGACATGTGACTAGCTTAGCAAAGCATGCCCAGAAGAGGGGCGAGAAGGGAGGCGTTGTGTTTAGGGTATGGATGCAAAATGTTTCTGGCTCTGGAGATACTATAAGAACTTAAGCTTGAGTCCACTCTGCATTAGAGAGACACTTTGGATTCACATGTGCTGTATTTACTTAGCTGCAGCCAGTGGCATAATGATGTAAGTTACAATGTGTTCTACACGTAGCTATGAGGCTACGAAGCCCTGATACTACAGACATGAATCAGAGTTAATGCTGGGTCCATTTAGGATTTCTGTAGCACGTATTGTGGAAAATTACAGATCTGGGGGGCTATACGAGAACACCTGGGCGACCTGCAAGTGCAGGCTAGTAGGGAAAGTCACTTTGGGGCAGATTTATGCTAACTGGCGAATCCCCAGAGATGCGCCAGTTAACGTGCACCACAGTGCGCCACAGCTCCGCCACCCATGGTGCGCCGCATTTATAATGCGGCGCACCATGGTGCAAAAACGGCACAGATGCGTGACGCATTTGTGCCGGAAATGTGGCGCATTGCTGGAGTTGCGTCCCAAGCGCGACGCAGCTCCAGCAAGGCTCGGGGGTACACCATCTGCACAATGCTGCGTCAAGACCTTAGCCTGCTTCAAGCAGGCGCAGGGTTTTGACGCAGCATTGCCCTGAAAGTGAATGAGTGAAATCTCATAGATTTCACTCAGCCACTTTCAGGAGGCGTTCCTGCGCAGGAACGCCCCCCCCCCCCCCCTGTGCAGGAACGCCTCCTTATGGCGCAGTGCTTTACAACGTGACGCATCTCCTAGATGCGTCACGTTGTAAATAGGGGGCATTGTTTGCACCGCAGTTGCGTCAAATAAAGTGACGCAATTGCGGCGCAGAGAGGCGCAACAGCCTCATAAATCTGCCCCTATGCACCAATGTTATGGGCACCCCGGGGACTCCAGCAATGGTGAGGTCTTCCTCTGCTCCAGGCCCGGACTGGCCGTTGAGGGCACCGGGCAATCCCCCGGTGGGCCGCATGGTTTGGGGCCGGTTTTGGGCCCCTGGGGCCGTTTTTGTTACAGGGCCGTTATGCTGCAAAAACGGCCCTGTAACAAAAACGGCCGAAAACCGGCCCTGTCACAGAGCACGGTCGCACCTCTCCCCCCTCCCCTCTCCTCACGGAGGGGGAGAGGGGGGCCGGCCGAGCACTTTGCCAGGGCCGGTTCTGGTTCCCAGTCCGGCCCTGCTCTGCTCAGGCCCCACTTGATAGGCAATGGTTGTACCACTCTTGTGTAGGCATTAGTAAGGAACAGAACACAGCTCTCTGCATCTCCCTAGTTGTAACAATGCCACCCTGGGTTACTTGTGGCATAGACCACGTGTCCTGCTGACAACAAAACTTGTGCTTCCATCTCACTGCCTCCAACTCCTGCAACTGTGAACTGTGATCCCTTCACTTCACTGCATTCCAAAACTTCCTGATGGTTGGTGCCACAGACAGGGCAGCCGGATTGACTAACTCTTCATGACAAGTACTAAACAGCAAAACGACACCCCTTTATTAGGATTCGCAAGATCCACTTAGTCACATACCGAGGTAAGCAAACTCTAGGCAGTCTTCCTGCCTCGCACTGAGCTACAACGTGACCTCGTGCGGGTCACATAGCTATTACCACCATGGTGCGTAGGCCTGTATCCTTCCGCCGCGGATCTGAATATCAGCGATATTGCTCGGTGGTGAGGAAGGCTTCCATCCCCGGATGCCCTAAAGCATTTCAGCTGGTCTCGAGCTCGGATGACACGGGCAGACAACAGGCGTCTCACCCTATTCGAGTCTTTACTCTATCAGGTGGGCGCGCGGCTGGCATTGGTTAGCAGAACACGTTGGCCAGCGAGACATACATCAAACCCGAGCACCATGAGGTAAGGCCACGCAGCCTTCTTATGAGCAGAACAAGTTGCAGAGAACTAGTAAAGTTACACGAGGCCGTGTGTGTATTGCGGCCGTACTCGGTGCTTTTTGTAAGCAATTACCATGAAACCTAAAATTTCATTCTCATAAATTAATAGGTTTCTCTTGCGCTGAGCTCGTTTGCCTTCTGGCAGTTAATTAACTGCTACTAAATTATTGGTGCTTAAAGAACCAAAAGTCCCACGTGGTGCAGAAGCTCATTAAAAAAAGGGATGAGCGCCTGGACTTTCATGACAAGAAGTGCAGTGCGCACGAGGTACTTGAAGGCAACCGCCGGCCAACGAAAACAACAGGGAGATGTGTGCATTTGTTATCTGCCTCGACGGCTGTTTAAAATTCCTGCGCCATATTTGCAGTCGAGAGTATATAGACGATTTACATAATGCAGCAACTTAAAAACAAACAACGCTACCACAGCACTGGCGGTTTATCCCAGTTCCTTGTGGCTGCATGAGTTCTAATCCGTCAATAAAGTTGTCTAAAAGGCTTCATCCCATGACATGGACCTCTCGGGCATTTGTGAATCACCTACAAACACACGGCTGCAAACTTCAAGAGAAGGCAACAGACATATGATATGGCCATGGGCTACTTGGCCTCGGTCTGAGAGAATGATGTAATTTGAAATATTCGTTTCCTTTCAGATTTCCTACACTGACCTTGTCATAGTGAGATGCGTATTTTATGAAGAGATCTTTACTAGACGTTGTTAGCAATATGAATGCCACAAATGCATGTAGGTAATGCATTTTAGAGCTGTCAAATTAGAAATGGATCGTAAAGTGTTTACATCAATAATTATAGAGATTAAAATAGGTGAACACGACCGTTTTTCATATCGTAGAAGAATTACTCCACTACTCTGTAAGTAATCAGTTTATCACTTTCGCGCGGTTTCGGCATGTGCTAACATTTTAGAATGCATTTAAATGAACCGAAGTATAAGGTAGCATTCATGCTCGATGAGGAATTTAATTTTTGTCGTATTAAAAACACGCATGTTATCCGGATAAAGAAGTTTGCTCAGCATAGGCCCGCCTCGGGGCTTCATTATTCGAACGCCTTGTTGTGTCTCACTACATATTGGCTTGTAGGGTACTAGGGCTAGTAACTCGAGTACAACCCAGCAGTTCTGCACCAACGATGATCGATGGTTTGTTTGCCATGAATATGTCCTGATGACAGAGCACACTCGTGGGTCTCAGTGCACTGCCTAGAAAGCGCAAGATTCTCTGCGTAGGGGCACGCGCTAACCGTTGCTGTCGAGCAAGCTGCCCTTACAAATGCTGCTAGAACCAGGAGAAAATAAAGCCCACTTTTTGCTGCTTTTTATTTTGAGCACATTTCTAGAGGTGCACCGGCAGGCCCTGCCAAGACCGGTCAAGGGATGTCTGGGTGGGTCCCTGACTACTGCATCAATATCTAGGAGGGTGGCATAAGGGGTGCCCTACCTGAGGGGGGTACTAGACAAACCTGAAAAAGTACCCCAGCAAAAGAGTATCTCTTGAGTCCAGTAACCCAGTTGAGCATTGGGCTGAAAAGATACCTTCTTAAGGCGGGTAATACTACCAATGCAGGAAAAAAAATTCTGCTCTAAGAACTTTGAACTAATCACACTAAGGATTTCCGTGGGCATTTTTATGCTGGACAGGATTACTTGTCAGGCTGACTTGTGAGCGCACACAGGGTTATGAGGCATGCCACATGGTGGATACATTGTGCATGGGCAACACATAAAAAGGGTTTACAGAAATCAAAAATCTCAGACTGAGTCGATGGTGGTTGCGCCTTTGGTGGTAGAAAGATGTTGAAGCATCACACTGGTCAGGTAGTGAGTACATCATGGTGCTTGGGTGTTAAGGTTGACCACTGTTGAGTCAACTCCTAGGAATCCAGTATGTTGCAGTTTCAGTTCCAAATGTAAGATAGGACTGCTTTGAGGCCAAGATAACACCAATGTATTAGTGAGTGTTGCAGGGGTGTAACAGGCCCCCGCATCCCCGCGGTGCCGGTGCCCCCGAGCTGCAGGAGGCCCTCTCAACACAGAACTCAGTCCTGAGCTCTCCGTTTTAAATCCAGAGCGGGGGCCCCTCCAAGTACATTGCAGGGGGGCCCCTTAAACATTCGTCACGCCACTGGAGTTTTGGTGCCTCAGTAAACCCTCACATATAGAGCCAGGCAATTAGCTTAGAGCAGACAGACTTCCTGCATCAGGAAGTGCCCTACAGAAGTCTATGAATGCACTGCTTTTCCAAGAGTCAAATGCTACAAGGTAATCATTCTTCTTGATGCTTGGGCCTCGACCTTCAGGCAGGGCACCACAGCTTGGCAATAAAGTCCCCAATGGAAGATGGATTTGTGATCTGAAAGGCAAGTTCATTCAAGGAGTCAAGCTTTTGGACCAGGAAATCGGGAGTCATGAATTTAAATATGATGCAGTGCTTTTACAAGGTTCAATCTTAATTCTTTTGATGCAATTTTCAAGTCATCATGGCAGCAATCCCTAAACTGGCTTCCTCCTCCAATTTACTAAAAGGTGATATATACAAATGCTGAGCTATTTGGTAGTGGCACTTAAAGTCACATGCTGTATCTCCTCAAAATTCCAAAATGGCACCTGCACCTGTTTGTCTTCTTTCTGGAACTTACATAATATTACATGTCCCTTTTGGTTTTGTGGTGTAGACGTTGCACCAGCCAGAAATGCAAATGTGCTTTTTTAAATGCAGAGCTTTCCTTACACAATAGCCTGCGGCCAGCTGTGTGTCAATGTGTTGACATAGTCTATGATGTTGATAGCGTGCAACCATTGTAGAGGCTTCTACCCACCTGCACGTTCAATAACGACATTCTACCAATGTGCATACCAACATAACAAGCCTGCTTTTAACTTTTGACATCATAAATGTGCAGTCAGTACTGTGGGGAACGATTGGTCCATTTAAAGCTAAATGCATGAGGTGAAACTTAAAGTATGAGCCTCAGTCGTCATTGGAGTTCAGAAAGAAGAGAAGACAAAACAAAAAGGGAGTCACAAGAGACTGATAGGCCCCTTGCAGTTTATAGTTAGTTGTTGCTTGAAGAAAGAATCAACAAATTGGGAAATTTCTTTCAACACATTGCGTACTTTCATAATTTTTCTTCTTGTACTATGGTTTTCTTTGTAAAATGTACATCTGTCATAAGTGGTCTATTAGAGCTCGACTGAGAGCAGCATGAAAATATTAAATTTTACTAGAGCCGCCTTATGCACATGCGCTTAACCGGCAGCCTGGCACGTGATTTTATGCTTCCCTCTTGGTTCGCAAGTTGGATCTACAGCTTGGGCTAGATGGTACTCTACATCATGCAGAAGCACCCCACCAGTAACATGTCATATGTTGGTTTTTAATGAATTTGAATGTTCTTTTTTTTCAATTATCCATCTTGGGTCCTTGTGGCCATGATATTGATCCAGGTATGAGTCTGCATATGCAGAAGAATTTGGCTGTTGTTTGTGGAAACATAAAATACGAATGAAACTGTTTTAGAAGCTGCAAACATGTTGAGCAGGACATGGGAAACTAATTTTCCATATGCGACCTCGCATGAAAACCTTTATTCTTCTTTTGACAGTCAAGCAGTGTTTTCAGTCCACGATATGTCATTCATCAAAAGTAATATATTGATAATTAATTAAAGGTTGATTACAAAGTTCGAATTGGGACACACAAGCCCAGCCTACTTTCTTTGACCAACAGACAAGCTCAAATCATAAACGCCTTACTACAAGCACAGCAGCTGAAAATACCATTGTGAATGGTAAATGCCGAAAGTGTTTAATTTACTCCTTTGATTTTAAACGTTGTTTCCATAATTAACTAAGTACTTGTTTCAGACTTTTTATTTTCCCAAAATCATATTTTACTGTATATTTTAATAATTGTAGTAATTTGTTTTCATTAATAAGGTAATTGCAAAAAATACAATTGATACATGCGTAGTACTAGGAAGTATGGAAATTAATCAAAGGTACTTAAAATACTTCAGTGTGCCCACAGGCAGTTAAGAGAATGTCCTATTTAATTTAGTAACCTTTAAATTACTGACTAAACAGTCTACAGAGATACTCATTTGTGCTTATTGCCCAATTATTGCTGGATAGATTAAGACCAGAGAGGAAAAGTGGCTTGCTTCAGACCACAGGGAATGTCAGCCTGTGAACAGCACATAATTATTGATGCCTTGTGGTCCATTTCATCTTCAGTTAATGCCTCTTGAAGAATGGTTCTGTATTACCTTGCTGAAAAGTGATTGCTGAGTCAGTTACTCATTCTAAGGTTAGAGCACTAACATTTAATGTTAGTACTTGGAAACCTCCTCAATTAAATCCATGTCTGAATTAATGTGACCTTCTTTGGGAGAAAAGGGGTAAAGCATGGGTATTTTTGCTTTAAAGCACTGGTGATATAACTATCTATGTCTATCTTAAATATATTTGTCATATAGGGGCCATTTCTAGTTCGAGTCTACCAGACGGTGCAGCTAACTGGTTACAAAAGACATATGTTGGGCTTATCAAGAATACAGAGGCTTGCAGTCCGTACATTGCTTACCATTGGTTGGCTTTACTCTCACTCTCATTTACCTTCTTCCTATTGAATGGCTTGCTTCCTCCATCTTGTGCCTATTTTTCCACTGAAGCATTGCCAATTTACTTCTGTCTTTCCCCTGATCACTTTTAGGGAACTACTTTTTATTTCGTCTTCACCGTTCTACATGAGCCATGTGTTTTCAAGCAGTCGTCTTTGCCATTCTGCGCCCTGTGTTGCTCTCGCCTGCCTGTGTGGTTCTTCAACACACCCCTCTGTGATATGCTTGCCCTTGCGTGCTTCTCCCCCATTGTTTTATCACTGGTATGCTTTTCCCCCAGCTCCATGTTGCTCTCTCCCACTCATTTGCTATTCTCCTCCTGGTCTCTAAGTTGCTCTATCTGTCGCCCATTTGTTTTTCACCCCACCATCCACAACCTCCAGATTTCTTCGTCCCACAGGCACCCCACATGCTGTTTCCTGCCACCGTCTTCCGGCCCTCCATGACGCTTCCATCCACTGTTGCTTCCACCCCGTGTTGCTTCCCCTACCCGCTTTAAAAACAAAAATAATGATTTTGCAAATTTTTGTTCTTTTTATTTACTGATGCAATTTGAATTAGTAAATAAAAAGTAAAAAGCGTCTGTTTTATTTTGTAGTTGCGTGCACACCTTGTGCTATCGAGCATCGGTAAAACCACGGAGGGAAAACCTACTGGCCATGCCAGGTTTTGTCACCATGTCACACTCAAGCTACTTGAGGTGAAGTTATTCAATGTTTACATAGTATTTGGGTCGTTCCCCATGTAATACCTTGGGCAATTTGTTTCTTTCTGCTCTTAGCAGTGTATCTACTAATATCTGATTTTATTTTGCATTTTTACTGCGTGTACATTTCATCTAGTTCATGTGTGCAAACTTCTATTTTGAACACACACCACAAACTAGGTGGTCCTTTGACACACCTGCATGCTCCTATGAATGTCAATTAGGCGTGTCCGTTGCTACCCTTGGGGCTGCCCTTGCTACTCCTGGTACAGGGGTCAAAGTTTAAAAAGGTATTTGTAGAAATAGAAAGTGAACACTGTCTACTTACTGGTGTTTCCCGACCGCCTAACACTCAATAGTAAATAGAAAGCCTATTAATTTATGTTCCATTGCTTTGGCTAACGAGACAAAAAATCCAATTTTTTGCTTTATACTAATTTTAATTAACGAACATTGTCTCTTTTATAATTTTTGAATTGCATAGTCTGATGTGGTTTTGTTTTACCGTTATACACTTTTAGGCAATATTGTTTATACTTTGGCATCATGTCAGCACCTACTTGCATTAAGAATAAGCATGGGCGGAAAATCCGTTTCGCTCGCGGATTTTGCGGATTTTCGGTAAATTCGCAATCCGCGAGATTCGCGAATCTCCCGCAAAGTCCGCAAATCCGCGAGCAGCGGATTTTGCTTGCACTGCTCGCACTGTTCGCGTGAGTTCGCGGCTTCCCAGTACAACTTCGCGCCCCGCGAATAAGTGCAAAATTGCAGAAATACGATCTTAGCAAAACTGAAACTACTTACCAGGTTCAAAAGTTCAGGCTCATCATTAGTAGCCATTTCCTGTAGTGCTTCCTGAGGGGCCCCTCCAGAGTTCAGTTGCCAGTTGCAACTATTATGCGACCCTGCTCTGAACCTCAGAATAGTTACACATATGCCACAAAGGTCCTGAATTACAGCTAAGGGAGACAAGCAGGAGCCAGGCTGGAAGTTCAAATCCATTAATCAGCCCCTAATTCATTATTGTCAGTTGGGGCAGGGCAGGTGTTGTAACTAATTTTGCAACAATGAAAGCACTTAGCAAGTGCAAAAGATCACTAATCAGGAAGCACTAAGGAAGCAGGTGCCAGCTAAAAAAATATTCTGTGACACATTAATCAGCCCCAAATTAATTCAGGTCACTTGAGGCAGGGAAGGTGTGCTTGCGTTGCCACAATAATGTACACTGCCTGGACAACCAGAGGGTGCTGTGATGAAACAGAGGGTGGCATGGGTGGGCCAGAGGGTGGCATGAGTAGTCAGAGAGTGGCAGTGGTGACAGAGAGTGGCAGTGATGAAGAAGAGTGTCCCAAACAGGCTGGACACGTAGAAACAACAAGTTCGCGAAACTTGCGACCCGACAGGTAAGTTCGCAATTTGCGAAATTGTACAAAACCCTCGCGAACTGGCAGAAACCCGCGCAAACACAAAAAAAAAATCCGCAAATTCGCGAGAATTCGCGGATTTTGCGGAATGCGAGTTCGCAAATCCGCAAAATTCGCGAACGGGAGATTCGCAAAATTCGCCCATGCTTAGCCTTTACTAGTATATAGGTTGTTATACCGGTTCCAAATGTATTTGTTCCTTGTGTACATCTGAATTACTTGCCCATGATGTCCTACAACCCAAAATACACATTAATGTTTAGGTTTGTGTTATCAATAGTTAATAGTATGGTTGATTCGAATGGACCATACTAGGTTACTAATCAGTTTTTCACATAACATGGAAAATATTACTGCATGGAAATATTGTTATAATCCTCGTATGCATGAGAGCATGGCCCTATTTAAAAGGGAGAACACCTTATCACTACGTCCATTCAGCATTACTGACAGGTGCACTAGGGGAAGTGGGCTCTTGTGAGGTGCACTAACTGTGTCCCTTCAGATGTGGTGCACCAAAGTAAGGGTAGAGTCTGAAAGGGTGCCTCCCAAGATATCCCACCCGCAGAAGGCTGCAGTAACATCTGCACCCATCTGCCGGGGAGCAATATCGAATAATGAAAGTTTATTTCTTAGCCATGACTAGGTCAAGAGTTTTTGGTGGCTTGGAAAATTATAAGTGACATGTAGTTGAACAAAGCATACTAATAGGACAGATTGCTTTGGAAGCATAACATGCTTTCAGAGATGCATGTATTTTGCAGCAAGAGTGCAGAAGCAACTTTTAATGTCGAACTTGGATTTAAACCTCTCTTTCACTGCATGTTTAACTGCAAATGCTGTCAAAACCACAACCGGGTCACCTAGGTGATCTGTGTGAGGGGAGAAATGAACTTTTCAGATTCCATTTATACATATATGTCTTTATTCAGGCTGACGGTATTAAAAACAGGCTACTTGAAGTTCAGCTTATTAAGCAAGAGCCCATCTGCTTTCCAGTCTGGTTTCCTCTCATTCACATCTAATTTTACTTGTGGCGGAGGAAGCCAACAGTTTGCATTTGAAAAAGAGTCAAGAGTCCCAGAAAAAGAGGGAAGAATGCCCCACAGCGTCTAGGCACCACCTGATTATGAAAAAACACCTGGAACACGTTTCTTTTGATTTTTGGGAACGTTAGAAGACTCTTGACGTTACAGTGGTATGTAGGCTGGTGCCGAAGGAATCTGTGGTGTGAGTTCAATTGACCACTGATGGGCAAGCAGGCGGGGGTTTGGAAGGAATTTAAAGAAAAGGAGAGATAAGTAGAAAGGTAAAGAGTCACACCATGATGGATGTATCAGGGAAACTGAATTAGCATTAAAGTCTTCTGAAAGTACATCCCTGGAAAAGGAACTATGCCCTTTTGCTGCAAAGAATGTCAGGATAAACACTGGGATTGCCTTGACTCTTTAAAATGTACACCCTGATTCACTTCATATAGAGAGCCAAATGGACATGATGAAACAGTAGGACGTTTCTACTTGCTGCATTAAAATTCTCAATTGCCTGCCTGAATGCTGGGAAAGGTTTATTTTCAGCTTTGTTCTGAATTCCGGGGCCTAGAAAACTGCTCCAAGGGCTAATGGCAATATCCTCTTGCTGATCCACAAGGATATGAGATCTGGTGGTCCAATGGAATCCTACTTTTTCTTCTGAACCTTCTCACCCGTGAACAAGGTCCTGAAAAAGGATGTTGTAGCCTGCCTGAAAGAAAATGAGTGGACCTGTTCCAACTTTACATTTCTCCAACTTGCTTTTGTGAAAAGTCCCTTCAATGTCTGGGGAATGCAGAAGGTCCCGTGGGCACAGAAAGTTCCTGAGAAATCCCACTGACCATTTAAAGCTACACATAGTGGAGAAGTGTGGCTCACCGATTAGAGCGGCAGACCCTGAGGCAGAGGTCTGGCCCGGGACTAGGGTTCAATTCCCAACGCGGCAGGGTCTTGGGCTCAATGTCCACGGACTCGATAATTCTCGCCTAGGTGCCTACTCTAATCATGGGTCCCACTCTGCAACTCTGGGCAAAAGCTTGCTTAATCTCCACAACGGCCCCAAAGCGCTAGGATGCCTGGCCTCACCTTGGAGGTGCCCAGTAAGGGGCATCTCACAGGGAAAGCCAGGAAGGGTTCCACAGCAGTATACAGCGCCAAGATACCTTCTAGGTGATAGTGCGCTTTACAAGTATACACACATTTACACTTACATTGTGATATGGATCTGATCTGAAGTTGTGGAGAGTCTCTAATTTCAACATACTGTGCACAACAGCGAGAACTTAGTGTATCAGCAAGTTAAAAGAATGGATTTATCGGATAAAATATTGTAATGGTTTGACGGCATGAACTCGACCCTGTTAGACCTGGCACCTTGGCGTGAGTCTCCCTTCCACTTTTTGCTGATGTGCCTCCGATGTTTTGCTGGTTTTCCGATACTCAGGGCACTGCGCCACGGCTGACCCGTGCCGCAGTGCAAGTGCTCCCTACTGTAAATTGTACATGCGATTGGTATCCATGATTGGTTCATTGGATTTACTGTTAGTCCCTAGTAAAGTGCACTAGGAGTGCCAGGGCTTGTAGATGCCAATACTGCTGGTGGGCCTACAGCGCTGGTTGCGCCACCCACCGAAGCAGCCGTAAAGATGTGTCTGGGAACTGCGACCGCAGAACCCGCGTGCGGTCTCGTACTGTCACGCTAGCTGGGCAAGCGCACCCACTTGCCAGCCCCCGAACCTTCCCTTGACTACATATTAGTCACCCCTATGGTAGGCCTGCGGGCAGGGTGCGTTGCAGGTGTAAGGTAGGACAAGCCCTGATGTGTGTGGCATGTCCTAGTAGTGACTTACAACCAAAACCGTATTTCACTATTGAAGGCTACCTGCTCCATTAGGCCAGACTGAGCTGCTGGAATTATTACACCCTATAATCCCAGCAGGCTCGAGGAGCATGGTAGCGCGTCGTGTTTAGTATGCCTGAACTCAGGATGATAAAATATTTCTTGTAGACAAGTTTATTTTAGTATCCTGTGTTTGCAAATGCTACTTTTAGAAAGTTAGCAAAACACCCTAGGGTCTTGACTCGTTACTCAGCGCGGCTGAGCCAAACTGAACTAGAAAGCAACACAAGCGCCAGTGCTGAGAAAAGCAATTGACAAACAAGGATAAGTCAAAGTGGATGTTCAGAATGAAGCATAAACAACCTGCAGAAACATTTGCCAAATGTTTCTGCAGGTTGTTTATGCTTCATTCTGAACATCCACTTTGACCTATCCTTGTTTGTCAATTGCTTTTCTCAGCACTGGCGCTTGTGTTGCTTTCTACTTTTAGAAAGTTAGCCTTTGCTTGCCTAACCATTTCAGCCCGCCTCTGCTGGTATGTGTATCTGACTGTCTGGGACGTGTGAGTGACAGGGCTGGGAGGATGACAGGTGGTGAATGCGCAGATTACACCTTAGTGGGAGGTAGGAGTGGCTCTTGACTCTGGATCTTGCTGTGCTCTGCCACCACAATGCTGGCTCCACCCTCCTGGGGAGCGTCGGATGGTTCAGCCGACACCTGGCCCAGGAAGGGCGAAGCCCCATCAACAAGGTACTCTGGCTGCCCCTGTCCGCACAACGCTGGCTCCACCTCCTGTGGGGCGTCTGATGCGCCTGCCCCTCACACTGAAAGCAGAAGCCGGAGTACACCCGCCAGGGTACTCGAGGACTGAGAGTGGCTATGCAAAGGCCCCCCTGGCCTGCGAGAACAAAAGAAATGCCATATAAAGGAAGGAGCCCTGCTCCTTGA
This sequence comes from Lissotriton vulgaris, assembly GCF_964263255.1. NCBI lineage: Eukaryota > Metazoa > Chordata > Amphibia > Caudata > Salamandridae > Lissotriton > Lissotriton vulgaris. The sequence goes on along the minus strand of NC_141685.1, from coordinate 1,583,955,767 downwards.
AAATTAGATCCTGTTTGGGCTACAGAAGGAACTCTGCCCGACGAGAAGGACCGGGAAGGACAAGGAAGAGTGCTGTCTCTTGCCTGTGTCTGGTGCCTTGCTGCCGAAGGAGAGAAAAAGGAAAGACTACGAAAAGACTTTTGCTTTACAAGACTTTGTGCCGAACTCTGCTAAAAGATCTCCAAGGGCTTGAAACTGAGCTTGCCCCCTGACCAGCGTCCCAGGACCAGTGGGCGCTACACCCTGAAGAAAGCAACTGCGTGTGCTGCTCCTCGTGGCAGTACAGACGGAGGAATCTCCTCCAAGGCAACGACATCCACCTGACCACCGTGACCGGGGCCCAGAGCAACAGCGAGAGCAAAGTGAGGACCAGCCGCCGCTGGCCCGAACACCATGACCGCAACTGCACCGGGAGCCCGAGAGCAAAGCGAAGGAGGACCCGTCCGGTCCGAGCTCTCGAGTTGACTGCGCAACGAGCAGCCAATCCACTTGCAAAGACGGACAGCCGCCCTGTGAGAGTCCCCTAGGTCGGTACCTTGCCCGACAGCTCAGCTGTGAGCGCACAGCTGCACCGGCACTTGGCTGGGTACGTCCTGCACTTGAGGACCGTACTGCCACTTGCCGCCACCACGCAACCGTCGCCTCCAGGGTCGGAGCGGACGACGAGGAAAGGTCCCTGCCGCCACAGAACACCGCTGCCCCGGATGACCCGTGAACTGCTCGGCTGAGAGCCGCAACGAACAGCGACCCCGGGAAGGCAACGCGACGTGGGACAGATCCCCTGGGAGCCGCCTGCTCCACAAGAACTTTGTTGAACTGGGCAGAAGGCCCTAAAGAACTCTTATTGCTAGAACGAACTGTGGCAACTTGAACTAAGTAACTTGGAACCGCTATTTGAAAGTTTGATAACTGTATTCATAAGCCTGCTTAAAACTTATATAAAGATATATATCTTTACAGAATACAGTTTGGTCTCATTGTGTGGTGGGTTGGTTGTGAGGGTGTAATATTGCAAGTGTTTAACCCTATGTGCCCCAAAGATTAGCCTACGACTGCTTAAGCCACACTACCTAGAGGGTAAGCAGAGGTTGTCTGGAAGGTAACCCTCAGCCCTGACGAGGAAGAGAGAGTCCCTGCTTGTCGCTAGTGTTGCACTGCGCCAACTAGAGCCTCCCCCTTCCTACATTGGTGGCAGCGGTGGGATTTTTCGAATTTACACTTGCGGTATCTATACCTTAGCTTCCGACCATTGCACAGTGATTTCAGTCCAGTTACTTAGCCACAGACTTTGCTTTTCGCTGAAAGAAGATTCCGAGTGTGAGAACCATGCCGGGCACGAAGAGCCTGGATGGAGCGGAGTCCACGACCTCTGAGGTGTTGGAGGTGGAGTAGGACGCCGCAAAGCTGGACAAATACTCAAAGACGGAGCTGAAGTTTTTCTGTAAGAAACTCAAAGTTCCGCACGCTGGTTGCAAGAATAAGCCAGAATTCTACAAGGCCCTGAAAGCCTGGATAGAGTCCAGAAAGGCCCCGGAGGATCAAGATGCCCTCGCGGAGCAAGATGCGACTGAAGAGCAGAATGCACCTATGGATCTGGTGGATCTCGAAAGGCAAGACAGCGTGCACAGCTTTGGTAAAGGCCTGTCGCCAGAGGAGCTGGCAGACAGGAAGGAAACAAGGAATCACGAAAGAAAGCTGGCAGAATTGAAAATCCAACTGGAGTTGGAAACAAAAAGAATGGCGCTGGAAGAGCGAAAGCACCAAATGGATTATGAAGTGAAAATGAGGGAGATAAGTCTCAAGGAGAGAGACTTGGATCGTCCTCCCTCTGGTGGCAGCACATCGCCAGTGCAGGTAGAGTCAAGAGTGCACATCCCGAAGGACGTAGTTAAGGAGTTCTTTAAGGGGGATGACATAGGACAGTGGTTTAGGGCATACGAGGTAGCCATGTCCTCCCACCGGGTCCCTGACAAGGATTGGGGAGCGGGGTTGTGGGGAAGGTTCCTTAGCGAAGGGCGAGATACCTTGCTAGATTTGCCCGTTGAGAAACAGAGATCCTACTCCCACATGAAAGAAGCTTTAATGCGCAGGTACGGGCTTACCCCTGAAATGTATAGACAGAAGTTTAGGGGATGTACTAAGCGGCCTGGGAATACGTATGTGGAGTATGTGACTTATTTTTGCAGAGCACTGGATGGTTGGGTGAAGGGTAGCAAAGTGAATGATTTTCAAGGTCTCTTTGATTTAATTGCATGGGAGCACTTGTCTGATCACTGTTTTCCTGAGTTACGCCAACACCTGATCGATAGCAAGCTGTCCAACCCGAGGAAGCTTGCTGAGGAGGCGGACCGCTGGCTCAGCACCAGGGTCCACAAGGGTCCCGTGGGAGACTCCGCCAAGAGTGGGCAGGGTCCCCTGCAGAAGAGTGGGGGGGACAAGGGGGGAAAACAGAAAGGGTTCCAAAAAGGCCCCCAAAGTAGTTCCCAGGGGAACCAGCAGCAAGGTTCTCAGCCTCCCCCACCCCCAAAGCAGAATGGGGCCCCGACAGGTAAACCTGTTCCAAAGGGGCCCTTCAATTGTTACAAATGTGGCGAGCCTGGGCACATATCCAGTGACCCCAAGTGTCGCCTGTTTGGAAAACCCGCACCCACTGGTGCTCCGCCCCGTCAAGTGACTAGTGTGCACTTAGGAGAAGAAGTGATGGTCCCGGGGGGTGGAGATCCCGTTCAGATGACCCTAGTCTCGCTAGGAGACAGTGAGATGATTCCTACGAACTACCTGCCCTCTAACACTAAGAAATATGGGCAGATGGTGATCATCAATGGCAAGGAAGCTGAGGCTCTTCGAGACACAGGAGCCAGTGTGACTGCAGTGAGGCAGCACCTGGTGTCTCAAGAGCAGGTTGTACCCCATGCCTACTGTAGGGTTATCAACGCTGATAATTCTGAGAGTCAGTGTCCGATGGCTCAAGTTCCCTTCGAGTGGCGGGGGGGGTCTCTGGTACTCTGCAGGTCTGTGTAAGAAAAACCATGCCTGTTGACTGTTTGCTAGGGAATGACTTGGAGCACTCCCCTTGGGAAAAGGTGGAGAAAACGACTCACCTGCGGATGGTGGGTCTGCCTGACTGGGCGTGCGTGACCACCCGGTCAATGACAGGCAGTAGGGGTGATCAAGAGGTCCTGGGGCCTGAAGGAGAGGCCCAGGAGCCGGCCTTAGGGAGAGGGCGCAGGGGGCGCGGGAAACCGGCCCCTGAGGTTCCCACGGTCCAGGAGGAAGCAGACCTTGAGGGGGATGCCCTGGAGCCTACAGGGGAACAGATCGCCGAACTGGGGGACCTGCCTGAGCTGACCCATTGGCAGCAAGAAGGAGGACCCTCCAGGGAGGAATTCTGCAAGGAGCAGAAGGAATGCCCCTCTCTCATGGGTATGCGGCAGCAGGCTGCAGACCAGGCCAATGGTGTTCAGGCCAAAACACATTACGTGTACTGGGAGAACGACCTCCTGTATTCAGAGCCTAAGGCTGCTGAACCTGGGTCAGCCCGTGTGCTGGTGGTACCCCAGAAGTTCAGAGCCTTCCTACTGGGTCTGGCTCATGATGTGCCTTTAGCAGGACATTTGGGGATGGACAAGACCTATGACAGGCTTGTCACCCACTTTTACTGGCCCCAAATGCATAAGAGTTCAGACGCTCATTGCAGAACCTGTCCGACTTGCCAGGCAAGTGGGAAGACCGGAGGGAAGAAGAAGGCTCCCCTCCAACCCTTCCCTGTGGTCGGTACGCCATTCCAGCGAGTGGGTATTGACATCGTTGGGCCTCTGGACCCCAAGACAGCCATGGGCAACAGGTTCATCCTGGTCTTGGTGGATCATGCCACCCGGTACCCTGAAGCCATCCCTCTGAGGACAGTGACGGCCCCCGTGGTGGGACGTGCACTGATGGGAATTTTCTCACGAGTAGGATTCCCTCTAGAGGTGGTGAGCGACAGGGGGACCAATTTCATATCCAAGTATATGAAGTCCCTTTGGCAAGAGTGTGGCGTAACCTATAAGTTCACCACGCCTTACCATCCCCAAGGTAACGGGTTGGTTGAAAGATTCCACCGAACCCTGAAGGGCATGATCATGGGCCTAGAAGGTCCGATGAGACGTAAGTGGGACGTCCTCTTACCATGCCTACTCTTTGCATATCGCGAGGTACCCCAGAAGTCCCTAGGGCTCAGCCCCTTTGAGCTACTGTACGGTCACCCCGTGAGAGGACCACTGAGTTTGGTAAAGGAAGGCTGGGAGCAATCTCCCAGGAAACCTCCCCAGAATGTATATAGCTACATGCTGGCCTTCAGAAACCAGACCAGGCGCTTCAGACAACTTGCCGAGGCAAATCTGGAAGCCAGCCAGGAAGAGATGAAGCGGTGGTACGACCAGAATGCCACTCTGGTCGAGCTTCAGCCTGGACAAGAGGTGTATGTCCTGGCCCCGGTGGAGCCCTGTGCCCTTCAGGATAAGTGGACAGGCCCATTCGAGGTTGTGGAGCGCAAGAGCCCCGTGACATACTTGGTAGACATGAAGACGCCCAGGAACCCTTTGCGGGTCCTACATGTCAACCGCCTCAAGCCCCACTTGCGAAGGTCCGAAGTGGGCATGTTGTTGGCAACTGATGACGGAATGGAGGAGGAGTCGGAGCCTCTCCCTGACCTCTTAGTGGCCTGTGAGAAAGACGGGTCAGTGGATGGAGTTAACCTCTCACCCACCCTGACCCCCGAACAACAGGAAGACTGCCGCCAGTTGCTGGGGCAGTTTCCAGATCTGTTCTCCCTGGTTCCGAGTGTCACAGATTGGTGCGTCCATGATGTGGACACTGGAGACAGCTTACCTGTGAAGCATAAGGCTTACAGGGTGACTGACAGGGTCTCGGCCTGCATCAAGGAGGAGGTCTCCAAGATGCTTGCCCTGGGGGTGATTGAGTCTTCCAGCAGTCCTTGGTCCAGCCCCGTGGTTTTGGTTCCGAAGGCTGCTGCGCCGGGAGCCACACCCGAACTCCGGTTCTGTGTGGACTACAGAGGACTCAATTCAGTCACGAAGACTGACGCGCACCCCATCCCCAGAGCGGATGAGCTCATTGATCGGCTAGGGGCTGCTCGGTTCCTCAGTACGTTTGATTTGACGTCTGGGTACTGGCAGATCGCCTTGACCGATGGGGCAAAGGAAAGGTCGGCATTCTCTACACCAGATGGGCATTTCCAGTTCCGGGTTATGCCATTTAGAATGAAGAATGCCCCTGCCACCTTTCAGAGATTGGTCAACCAGGTGTTGGCTGGGCTGGACGAGTTCAGTGCCGCCTACCTGGATGACATCGCAGTGTTCAGTGGCACCTGGCCAGAACACCTGCGACACCTCTGGGAAGTGTTGATGGCTCTGCGCAGAGCAGGCCTCACAATCAAGGCAAGCAAGTGCCAGATTGGGCAGGGTTCCGTGGTGTACTTGGGACACCAAGTTGGGAGTGGCAAGGTAGCACCCTTGCAGCCCAAAATTGAGACCATCCTGGCTTGGGAACCCTCCAAGACCCAGACTGCAGTGAGAGCCTTCCTGGGGCTCACTGGGTATTACAGGAGGTTTGTCAAGGGCTATGGCACGATCGTGACCCCCTTGACAGAGCTGACTTCGAAGAAGCAGCCCAGGAATGTGATTTGGGCTGACACCTGTCAGAAGGCTTTTGACACCCTGAAGACTGCCATGTGCACGGCGCCCGTGCTCCTGGCTCCTGATTTCTCCAAGGAATTTATAGTGCAAACAGACGCTTCAGAGCATGGTGTAGGGGCCGTTCTTTCACAGATGACTGAGGAGGGCTTTGACCAACCCGTAGCCTTCATAAGTAGGAGGTTACTTCCACGGGAAAGTAGGTGGAGTGCAATAGAGCGTGAAGCATTTGCTGTGGTCTGGGCGCTGAAGAAGCTAAGACCCTACTTGTTTGGGTCTCACTTCCGAGTTCAGACGGACCACAGGCCCCTCAGATGGTTGATGCAAATGAGGGGTGAGAACCCGAAACTGTTGAGGTGGTCCATTTCTCTACAGAGTATGGACTTTACGGTGGAACACCGCCCTGGCACCGATCACGCCAACGCTGACGGTCTGTCCAGATTTTTCCGCCTTAGTGATGTGGAACTCCCTGGGGAAGGGTAGTTCCCCCCACATTTCAGCTGGAGGGGACACATGTTAGACCTGGCACCTTGGCGTGAGTCTCCCTTCCACTTTTTGCTGATGTGCCTCCGATGTTTTGCTGGTTTTCCGATACTCAGGGCACTGCGCCACGGCTGACCCGTGCCGCAGTGCAAGTGCTCCCTACTGTAAATTGTACATGCAATTGGTATCCATGATTGGTACATTGGATTTAATGTTAGTCCCTAGTAAAGTGCACTAGGAGTGCCGGGGCTTGTAGATGCCAATACTGCTGGTGGGCCTGCAGCGCTGGTTGCGCCACCCACCGAAGCAGCCGTAAAGATGTGTCTGGGAACTGCGACCGCAGAACCCGCGTGCGGTCTCGTACTGTCACGCTAGCTGGGCAAGCGCACCCACTTGCCAGCCCCCGAACCTTCCCTTGACTACATATTAGTCACCCCTATGGTAGGCCTGCGGGCAGGGTGCGTTGTAGGTGTAAGGTAGGACAAGCCCTGATGTGTGTGGCATGTCCTAGTAGTGACTTACAACCAAAACCGTATTTCACTATTGAAGGCTACCTGCTCCATTAGGCCAGACTGAGCTGCTGGAATTATTACACCCTATAATCCCAGCAGGCTCAAGGAGCATGGTAGCGCGTCGTGTTTAGTATGCCTGAACTCAGGAAGATAAAATATTTCTTGTAGACAAGTTTATTTTAGTATCCTGTGTTTGCAAATGCTACTTTTAGAAAGTTAGCCTTTGCTTGCCTAACCATTTCAGCCCGCCTCTGCTGGTATGTGTATCTGACTGTCTGGGACGTGTGAGTGACAGGGCTGGGAGGATGACAGGTGGTGAATGCGCAGATTACACCTTAGTGGGAGGTAGGAGTGGCTCTTGACTCTGGATCTTGCTGTGCTCTGCCACCACAATGCTGGCTCCACCCTCCTGGGGAGCGTTGGATGGTTCAGCCGACACCTGGCCCAGGAAGGGCGAAGCCCCATCAACAAGGTACTCTGGCTGCCCCTGTCCGCACAATGCTGGCTCCACCTCCTGTGGGGCGTCTGATGCGCCTGCCCCTCACACTGAAAGCCGAAGCCGGAGTACACCCGCCAGGGTACTCGAGGACTGAGAGTGGCTATGCAAAGGCCCCCCTGGCCTGCGAGAACAAAAGAAATGCCATATAAAGGAAGGAGCCCTGCTCCTTGAAAATTAGATCCTGTTTGGGCTACAGAAGGAACTCTGCCCGACGAGAAGGACCGGGAAGGACAAGGAAGAGTGCTGTCTCTTGCCTGTGTCTGGTGCCTTTCTGCCGAAGGAGAGAAAAAGGAAAGACTACAAAAAGACTTTTGCTTTACAAGACTTTGTGCCGAACTCTGCTAAAAGATCTCCAAGGGCTTGAAACTGAGCTTGCCCCCTGACCAGCGTCCCAGGACCAGTAGGCGCTACACCCTGAAGAAAGCAACTGCGTGTGCTGCTCCTCGTGGCAGTACCGACGGAGGAATCTCCTCCAAGGCAACGACATCCACCTGACCACCGTGACCGGGGCCCAGAGCAACAGCGAGAGCAAAGTGAGGACCAGCCGCCGCTGGCCCGAACACCGTGACCGCAACTGCATCGGGAGCCCGAGAGCAAAGCGAAGGAGGACCCGTCCGGTCCGAGCTCTCGAGTTGACTGCGCAACGAGCAGCCAATCCACTTGCAAAGACGGACAGCCACCCTGTGAGAGTCCCCTAGGTCGGTACCTTGCCCGACAGCTCAGCTGTGAGCGCACAGCTGCACCGGCACTTGACTGGGTACGTCCTGCACTTGAGTACCGTACTGCCACTTGCCGCCACCACGCAACCGCCGCCTCCAGGGTCGGAGCGGACGACGAGGAAAGGACCCTGCCGCCACAGAACACCGCTGCCCCGGATGACCCGTGAACTGCTCGGCTGAGAGCCGCAACGAACAGCGACCCCGGGAAGGCAACGCGACGTGGGACAGATCTCCTGGGAGCCGCCTGCTCCACAAGAACTTTGTTGAACTGGGCAGAAGGCCCTAAAGAACTCTTTTTTTTTTTTTTAAATATATTTTTATTGCAGGAATCAGTAAATCGTTACATAATCGACCAGCAGTATAGAACAAGCAAAATCAATGAAACACAACCCTCCGACCCCCAGCAGTAGTTCTCGTACACAGCCATTCAGCCCACAACCCTGGGGTGGGGCGGCGAAATTCAATGGGGGCTCAGCAGGAAGGTGAAGCTGGTCCGGATAATCCACTGTCCGTCATCTGCTTTTCCAAACAAGCCTATAAAACCCAGAAAGAAAACCCCACCCTCAAAACGCTATGAACCAAGGTAAACCCTACCCAACCCCGCCATCAGTGCACGGTAACAACCGCAGCAGGATCTGTAAAAGGACCCATGGGGAAAGCAACAGAGCTGAAATGTGCAATCGCCTATCGGGACTAGGGGCGAGCTGCTTCCTCACTTTCAGAGTCACTGGGGGCGCAATAATCCCTAAGGGCCTGCACTAACGTCTCCCACTCCAGCGCTGCCTCCTGTGCCTTCTCATTACGCTGCCTCCATGCTAGCTGGTATCTCAGTGTGCTCTCCCCCGCTGCCCACTTCAATAGTTCGCTGTGCCACCGGCTTCCTGTCGGACCAGCTCGTGCCTTCCAGTTCCTGGTCACCTCTCGTTTAGCAAGGAGCAGCCCCAAGTCGATGAACTTGCTAGTTATTTTGTTCTTGGGGGTATGAGGGAACCAGTGCAGGAGTCCCACCGCCGCGTCAAACGATAAGGATCTCCCCGTCACCTCCTCCAGGGTCTTCCCCACTTCTACCCAATAAGAGGACAATCCCGGGCAGGCCCACAACATGTGGAGAAGGTCCGCCTCCTGGGCCGGGCATCTGGGGCATTCCGCCGAACTCGTAGCAAAATATCGCCTGATTTTCACCGGGGTCAGATATGCTCTATGGAGCACGTAGTAATGGACCAGTTGAAAGCGGGCGTGGCGTGTGCCCTTCCAGGCTCGCCGCACCAGTTGGGACCAGGTCGTCTCCGGGATCTCCTTGCCAATGTCCTCCTCCCAACGGGTTCTCAGAGTAGTGAGGGGAGCCAGCCCCTCATTGATCAGTCTGCCGTAGAGGCAAGCGACCGCCTTCACCGTGCCCGCAGACATCATCACGTATTGGCACACCGGAGATAAAGGGGGTTCCTCCTGTCCTCATTTCCAGTGCGCCTGGATCGCTCGGACTAGGGCCGAGTGCAACAGAAAGTCGCCGGGAGGAGTCTCGAAGCGATCAACGAGCTCCTGAAAGGGCAAGAGCACCCCGTCCTCATAGAGGTCACCTATCAGCTGTAAGCCTGCGTCCTCCCAGTTCGCCAACCGTGACCAATCGCCACCATGGGGCAAAGCCGTCAGCATCCCCAAAGGTATTTCGGGCGCATACGGTATCCTCAGGTGGCCCCGGGCGTGAGCTCGGTTCCAACACAGGCGAACGGTCCGCTCCTCAAGCGACAAGTCCTGTAAGGCCAAACGTTGTCGCAGCGCTATGAAGGAGAGAACATGCCTGGCCATGCCCGTACCCCTTCTGTCTTCTGGGCCCCGGAACTCCCGGGCGATCTCCTGGGTGAAGGTCTGGAGCTGCGCCGCTAAATAATACTTCTCAAAGTCCGGCACCGCCAGCCCGCCCTCAGCCTTCGGCCTCATCAGGGTCCTGAGGGCCACCCGTCGGCGGCCCGAGCCCCAGAGGAATCCGACTATCATTGATCGTAATAGTCAAAACGTGGCCGGTGGGACCCAGATCGGTAGCGTCCGGAAATAATACAGCAACCGGGGAAGCGCCACCATTTTGAGTAAAGCGATCCGCCCTGCCACCGAGAGCGGTAGCGTGGCCCAGAAGTCCATACTGCCCCGGAGTGCTCGAGTGCCGCGGGCAATGTTCCCATCCAGGAGGTCCGATGGTTCATGATAGACGTACACCCCCAGGTATTTAAAGCAGTCGGGTTCCCATCTAATCTCCCTACTGAGAGCAGGGCTAGGGGTGCCCCTGCGAACCGGGAAAAGACAGGTCTTAGTCCAATTCACCCGGAGGCCCGAGACCTCCCCAAACTCCGTGAGCGCCGTCGCGGCTCCATGCAAGGCAGCGAATGGGTCCTCGAGAAAGAGCAGCAGGTCGTCTGCATACAGCGAAATGTAGTGCGGGCCTGAAGGAGTCCACAGGCCAGTATAATGGGCTCCCGACCGGAGATGCAGCGCGAGTGGCTCCACCGCCAGCGCAAAGAGAAGCGGGGATAACGAACATCCCTGCCTCGTGCCCCTCTCCACCGGATACTGTGAGGAAATTAGCGGTCCCGCCCGAACCCTGGCCGATGCAGAGGCATACAGGACCGTGGTCCATCTGATGAAATCCTCACCGAGGCCGAACCTCCGTAGCACCGTGCAAAGGTAGTCCCATTCCAGGCTGTCAAAAGCCTTCTCTAAGTCTACCGATAAGACAACCGGGCATGGGGCATCCACGAGCGGTTCTCCTAGCAAGCGGAACAACCTGCGAATGTTCATGGTTGTGTTACGCCTGGGGATAAAGCCAGCTTGGTCCTCATGTATCAGGGAGCTCATGTGCCCCAGCAGCCTCGAAGCCAAGATGCTGCTCAGTATTTTATAGTCAACCGTCAACATTGACAAGGGACGGTAAGACCCCGGATCGGATGAGTCCCTTCCGGGCTTGAGGAGGGGAACCACCAAGGCCTCGCACATCGAGCCTGGGAGTCGCCCAAGCCTCTTCGCCTCTCTGTATACTATTAATAGCCTAGGGGCTAGGAGATCCGCATAAGCTGCATAGAACTCCACAGGAAGGCCGTCCAGGCCCGGGGTCTTATTCCTCGCCATCTTTTTAATGGCGCTACGGATCTCACCCAGTTCTATGTCGGATCCCAGGGCCTTCGCTACGTCCTGCTCCACTGTTCGAAGCTCCAGAGGCCGTAGATAATTATCAAGCAGGTCAGGGTCTCGGACAGAACGACTGCGGTACAAACGTTCGTAGTATTGCAGGTAGCAGCTCAGAATCTCAGGTTGAGTGTATACTACAGTCCCGTCTGCCATGCGCATGGACGTTGTCAACGAGGACTGGCGCGTAGGGTTGGCTAGCCATGCCAGCAACGCGCTCGACCTGTCCCCCTCTGCAAGGGACCGAACCGTATAGACCTTGAAGTCAAAACAGCGCAGCCGTTCGACCTCCGCCGCTACCGCCTCCTTCGCCTCCGCTGTGCGTTCCTGTAATTCAGGGCGCCCGGGGCGGCGGAGTTCCAACTCACGGAGTTTCCGGTCCGCTGTATCTAGGTCGGCGAGGATAAGTCGCCTCATGCCGACCTTCTTAGAAATACAGTATCCCCTCACCACCACCTTAAAAGCGTCCCACTCTAGCGCTCTCGAGCTCGCGGTGCCTCCGTTGGACGCAAAGTACTCCGAGATCTTATCGCCTAGGTCCGCTCTGAAAACATTGTCCTCAAGGATCTCGGGCCGTAATTTCCAGGTGGGCACCGCAGGAACCCCGGGGAACCAACGAAGGTCCAGCAGGAGGGGGTTATGATCTGATATGGTCCTGGTCAAATATTCAGACCGGACCGCTGCCGAAACCAGTTCAGGCGAGCCAAGAAATCCGTCCAGTCTAACGTGCAACTCATGGAGGCTCGAGAAGTAGGAATAGTCCCTAGTTGTGGGGTGTTGCGCCCTCCAGATATCCGTCAGACCCCAGTGAGTCTGCCAGTCCCTACGAACCTTAGCCATGCGACGAACCAGAGAATCAGGAAGGGGTGGATGCGAGCGGTCAGTGTCCACATCCACTACTGAGTTGAAATCTCCACCGAGCAGAAGGGGCCCGGAGAAGAAGTGGGCCAACGAGCCCGATAACCTGGAAAGGAAGGCAGTCTGGTCTATATTGGGAGCGTACACGCAGCAAACGTTCAGGTCCCTCCCCGCCAAAGTGCCCGAAATGGCCACATATCGCCCTTCTGGATCTATCATTGTTGTCGTGACCTGGAAGGGAACCCCAGCTCTAACCCAAATCAGCGCCCCTCTGGCATATGCAGAGTACGAAGTGCAAAAGACCTGCCCCCTCCATCTACGCTGTAGCGCCGCCCCTTCCGCCTTGTTCAGATGGGTCTCCTGTAGCAGCGCCATTTGTACCCCCCTACGCACTAAATAAGCATGGACTTTGTGACGCCTAGACATGGTATGAAGCCCCCGCACGTTCCAAGTAATACATTTCAGATTAGCAACATCAGCCATTGTCCCATATCGTTCTCGCAAAGTCTCCCCATCTGGGTCCCAACAAAGAAAAGGCATCAATCAACCCAGCACTGATGGCGGCCATTTTCCCCAACCAAAACTTAACAACCCACGTATGAACCAAACCCCCATCCACCCCCCCCAGAACAGGACCCAAATAGCACCATCTAGTTCCCATCCAAACCATACCCTCCAAAAACCCCACTGTCCCCTACTAATCCTGCGGTCACCACCGTAGGAAGGCCTTACGGGCCAGGAGCGGACCGGGCGGTGGCAGTGGGCCCTCGATGCCAGGCTACCAGGACTAAAGCAAGCCCAAAATAGTGCCAAAAAAACCCTCGGGGCAAAAACAAGGCACCCCACCCCCCCTTCCCCGGGAGTCAGCATCAACTGTCGGCACCCTCCACCCCCATGCCGGGCCCCCACCCAAAAGGAGGTAGCTCACCCCGTTAACCCTGTCCATCCAGAAGGTCCTCCACCGATTTCGGTGTGATCACCGGCGTATGGACGCTATCAGTCACCGATTCCTCGGAGTCCGTTGGTACCCCCTCGTCATCAGGGTCCGCTTCCTCCTCAATGGCATCGTCCCGTGAGCCAGACAGCGCAGATAACACCTCTAGCACTCCCTTCCGCTCCGTCGATGTTTCCGCAGTTGAGGGTCCGCCTGAGCGGCCACGGCGACTCCGAATCCTTTTGGACCGCCGTCTCTGCTCTGGCTCCGCCGCCTGCTGAGAAGAGGAGCTGAAGCCATCTTTCCCCGCTCTTTAGAGTTCAAGCCAGTTACAGACATCCTCCGGGGTATCAAAGAATTGAGTCTTGTCATCGACAATTATGCGGAGCCTCGCAGGAAATAGGAGCGAGTATTGAATGCCCTCGCTCCGGAGCTCGCGCTTGACCGCCAGGAAGGAAAACCGTCTGCGTTGAGTTTCATAGGTGTAATCCGGGAAGATGTTCACCTGGCTGTTCGCCACTTTGAATGGACCATTATGTCTGGCGGCATTGAGGATGAGGTCTCTGTCTCGAAAGTGCAATAACCGTGCCACCACCGGTCGCGGGGCACGTCCCTGTTGCGGTGGCCTCGCTGGGACTCGATGGGCACGCTCCAGCGTGTAGAAGGAGGATAGACCCTCCGGGGCCACCGTGTCTCGGAGCCAGGTCTCCAAGTATGCCACCATGTCGCCATCCTCAATCTTTTCCGGCAGACCCACCACACAAATGTTGTTCCGCCTGTTACGGCCTTCCGCATCCTCCGCTCTCTGCTCCAGGGCTCGCTGCGCCGGCTCCAAGGTTTTCACCGAGCTCTCCACTTCCTTGACCCTGTCCGAAAGTTTGCCGTGGTCCGCTCTAAGGAGGCCTAGGCTCGTCGCTACCTGGGCAATGTCCTGCTGGAGGGCCGAGCGCGTGGTCGCAATCGCCTCCAAAACGCGGTCAAATTGATGCTGCATTGGTGCACCACCAGAACTCTCTGGGTCCACACGTTCCTCTTTGTCCTGGGTCTCCGAGTCTGAGGCGGCTGGGGTAGTCCCCTTGGCTCCCCTAGGTTTCCCCATGTCGCCGGGAGCACACAGTGCGGATCCAGGAGCAGGCGCCCCCGAGTGCAGGCGCCGGCTATGACTCTCCCGGTTGCTGGGCCTCAGGTCGAGTGCCGGAGATCCTCGTCTCCAGGGCCCGTTGAGCCTTCTCGGCTTCGGCTCGCGCCGCCACCACGTCGTCTGAGGGCACCGAGGAGGAGGCGGAGACAATCGTCGCCAGGTCGGGCAGGCCCGTACGGCTGATAAAGTCTCGGAGTGAGGGTCACCAACTCCACCGGATGTTTTGCGGCGCCAAAGGGTTGCGCCTCCCATGGAAGTGGGTCGGCCAGGAAAAGTAGCCAAGTGCGGTGTAGGGAGTGGGGCTACTGTCGGGACCCCTAGGCGTCCGCGTGCGGGATCTACTATAGTGAGGGCAACTGCCCATCCAAGTGCGATCCCCATTGAAAGAGTCCGATCAGACCGATGTCCAGATCCTCACAGCACTGGGGGACGGAAGAGCAGGGGGCGCGCCGCTGCTAGTGATGCTCCTCCAGTCTAATGGTCCCGGCCAAGGGGACAATGAAGTCCGGGCGCCATGTTGGGTCGCACTCCGCAGTTCCACAAACTTCGGTTTCCCGCCGGGTCACCACTCGTTCGGACTGCGCCAAGGGTCCCGGCAGGTCTCCGTCGGGTCGATCAAAAGAATGCGGGGGCTGGGGTGCCCCGCCGCCTCCGATTTACAGGATAATCGCGGGCTCAGTCCCGGAGCCGAGCTCTCAGGCGACCATCCCCATCGGCGCCCAAGCCACGCCCCTCGCCCTAAAGAACTCTTATTGCTAGAACGAACTGTGGCAACTTGAACTAAGTAACTTGGAACCGCTGGCCCGGGACTAGGGTTCAATTCCCAACGCGGCAGGGTCTTGGGCTCAATGTCCACGGACTCGATAATTCTCGCCTAGGTGCCTACTCTAATCATGGGTCCCACTCTGCAACTCTGGGCAAAAGCTTGCTTAATCTCCACAACGGCCCCGAAAGCGCTAGGATGCCTGGCCTCACCTTGGAGGTGCCCAGTAAGGGGCATCTCACAGGGAAAGCCAGGAAGGGTTCCACAGCAGTATACAGCGCCAAGATACCTTCTAGGTGATAGTGCGCTTTACAAGTATACACACATTTACACTTACATTGTGATATGGATCTGATCTGAAGTTGTGGAGAGTCTCTAATTTCAACATACTGTGCACAACAGCGAGAACTTAGTGTATCAGCAAGTTAAAAGAATTGATTTATCGGATAAAATATTGTAATGGTTTGACGGCATGAACTCGACCCCAATTCAGTAATCAGTTAATCAAGGTCAATGTACTAAGAGTAGATAAGGGCAAACACCATCAAAATACAATAAGGGATCTTTTGAATTTTGGCAGAGGCTCCAAACGTTTGTTGACCATTGTTGGGCCCACCTTTGTCAGCACGGTCAGGTTATCAGTTGAGAAGCTGTACTTCCTGAGTGACCATTTTTTGGCGACCTAAACCTACTGTATGCAAGGTGAACACAATTTCTCAAACTGATATACAAAGCTGTGTTTGCTGGAGTCAGTGCTTCCTGGATTCCTGTCTTTCCTGGATTCAGTGATTCAGCAGGATCGAACTCCCAGTTTATCCCACTCAGGCTTCAATTTTATTCTGCGCAAGGACATCATTGCTGGGCAGATGTAAACAACGTGCTCCAGTGATTCATCTGATGTCCTGCATCCTCTACATTTGATCTCCTCTGACGGGCGCCACCATTGGGCTAAATGTTCCAAGAAGTGCCCCTCACCCAGCCTAAGCACCAAAGATCTTAGTTTTAAATGTAGGACGTATGTACAAGTAAGATATAATGATGGAGAGGCTGGCTGATATGAATTAATTACTGCCCAGGCATGCTTGGGTTTAGCTAGAATTGTCTCATTTGCCAAGTAGGATCATAGTTTGGTTCATTTCTTGATACTTAATTTAATCACTTTTTTACTTGTATTTAAATTCCATAATTCATTTGCCGACAGTTGAAACATGCAGTCATTAAAAAACTGATGATGTGACCCATCTGGTCTACTGGAGCTAATTTCAGTCCATTACAAGGACTCCAAAGAACCACTCTGGCTGGTCACAGCTTGTTTTTTTTTTTTCACAGCTTGTGGCATAAGGTGAGGAAAGCACGAGCACTTTGCATTTGATAATCGAGGTGGCCAAGCTCCAATTAGATCTGGACTGTGGATGAGGTTTTTGTCAGCCGCAGTACAGTTTTGTAGTTCTTGGTTGAATGCTGGTTCAGTGCAGTGAGGTGGGAGCTATCTTAGCTTGCATGACTTCCAGCATTAGAGCTAGATTTGATCCTTTTTTTTTTTAGAATTTGTATAAACTAACTTGAAGGGCCATAGCTTTTGTATCAATTTCTCTACCGTGCTTGACAAGAACGCCCTTTGCGTCAGAGTAGACTCCTAGGTACGTATATGTCTCTTCTACTGTGATATGGAGGTTGTTATATGACCAACCACCACCTCTCCACTTTTTCCTGCCAAATATGACCACTTGTGTCTTCTTTAACTTAACCGCCAGAGTATTCATGATTGTGTAACCTTGTAGTTGATTTAACTACCAATACAACCCAACTCTCATGAGCCTGAGGAGAGCTAGGTAGTCAGCATATAGGAGGTTGCTTATCTGGATCTCACCGATCCTTGGAGGATGACTATTTACAGCATCAAGTTCTAGTGGGAAGTTGGCTTTAAACAGGTTGAAGAGCAGGGGGGCTAGCACACATCCTTGGTTAACTCTCTGTGATGTTGGATTTTTTCTAGATGAGTGAGAGCCAACACCAAGCTTGACTTGGATCCAGGTGTTATTGTGCAGCTGGATAATTGACTCCAGAAGTTTGGATGGAATTCCTCATTTTGTTAGCTTAGCCCAGAGTGCCTCTCTCGGCACAGAATTGAGGGATGCTTTAAAATCCACAAAGCAGCAAAATGGCACTGTGGATAATGTTTTTGCTTTGTCTGTAAGAATTGATTAGCCTAGAAGGTTGGTCAATTGTACTTGTTAAATTGTTTTGCATTTTGCAAGTTTTTATCTGCATTGTTGTTTTGTAAATATACTAGATTAATTTCTCTCAGGAACATTTTGTTGGTTGAGCAAAGCGAGCATGTCAGTGATTCCTCAAGAGACCAGTTTAACTTTCAGTTGATAGATTGTTTGGAGCATGTGTCTGATCATTTATTACACACTGCATAAATAACGTGCTCGTTTCCACATAGTTTATAAATGGATCAAAAGGAACATAAAATATGATAAAACATCTGACAGCACTGTTCCGTGCCTTTTACACTCCATCTATATCACGAATTGTTAATGACCGTCATTTCCACCCAATCTTCTCTTACATTGCTTTGATCCCAATCTTAATATACTTAAGTTAACAAAACTTGAGTTTGGGCCACTCTCCATGAGTGTGCACCACGGGCACCCATACATTGAGTCTTTGAAGTGGTAGGTAGCGGTTAAAGCACCTCCATGTGGGTGTTAGGAGGATGAACCCTTATATACATGTTTCCCTTATATACATATCAACCCAGAGACACTGGTAGGTAACTGCTCTGAGTGCAGTAGCACTGACAAATATTGTCAGAGTGTGAGAGTGTGAGTCTGTGGTCTTTCCCAGGGTGTGCACAAGATTCTAAAACAGTGCCCACTTCACGCTTATGCACCAAGCAGAGGTGCTCTACATCTGCACAATGTGCGCAATCTGGTGGTTGGCTTGTACACAATATGGCACTCATGGGTAGATTAGGCAAGAATGCATCACTTTGGGCTTCTACTGTTGTAGCCGAAGCACGAGGGCACCAGGATGAGCCAGTCCGCAGGTTCAGAGTAGAGGGGGACTACTTTGGCAGCATGAAGCAGCCGGAAGGCTAGCAGGCTGTCCACAGATTTACTGAACACACTCTACCCAAAGCTTGAAGACAAATTATGCTGACATTCAGCCAAAAATGATTTCAAACTCGGTGTGAAAAGAAATTATGAATTTCCTTCATAATATAAATGCAGTGGTGTTTGAACATCGTTCCTGTAAGCTTTTTCGTATAGCAATATACCTTGATCTATGAGCCAGTCATGTAAATATAGTGAAGCAAATATTCACATCTGATTCAAAAATACTTCAAAAAATGGTTTCAAAACCCATGCTTATATATGAAATAATTAGAAATTTGACAATATAAATTGTCGTTCAATTCTATACAAAATTAAAATGTGGCATCATCCGGACTTGATTAATCACTTTCATTCAGCAGTAAAGGAAGGAGACATCAGTAAGTATTATTCTCAAAAATGTTCTTACACATTCACAACAGCCGGTGTTTGAATATACGTCTCCGATGTCCTTCAGAATCAGACCAATACATGACAAATTTCTCGACTTTACCTCATTCTGTCAAATGATTTTAATATATCCCATATGACGCATGCTGTAAGGAAAGGACAGCTGACCTTCAGCACAAGATTACTAAACTAATATTAGCAACGCCTTTTGCATGTATGCATAAGGTACAGCGCACAATTAAATTCAGGAAACAACGTTTATTCGTCGTATTTTAATTGCATTAGGCACAAAAAGCATAATACATTCATTGACGTCACGTCCTGGGTAATGAAATCCTCTTAATGCTCCCTGTCAGTTGAATTTTCTGTGCATACATTTTTTTTGCATATGTGGCACTTCAGCGCTGAATTGTTCTAATGTAAAGAGAGCACAATATTCTTCGAAGGAAGTATGTTTTACTCTTTACTTTCAATTGCTGGACTCCGGAGTGATGCAGTAATGCAAAAGGCAGATTTGGAGTAATTTGCCTCATCATGTTCAATGGAGCACACGTGCTTCAGACACTCCAAGGGGAAAACAATCTGCCTGCAACATTTGGAGGAAGGAGCATTTCCCTGTCTGATGATGTACTGAAGAATTCCCATCTGCCTGCCAGAGACTATCGTAGAGATTTGCCCCCTGCTCTGTCTGGACTTCTGTTTCTAGCATTTTACTCTAGGACTAGTGGTTCCTGTCTTCTGCTAACCCTAAAAGGCAAGGGGGCATACTCTCAAGGACTTATCGCCGAGTTAGCGGCACTTTATCGCAGCCAAAGTGGCAATACATTTATCGCCCTATTCACAAGCTAATGTGAACATCCGATATCACCAGGTTCCCTGCGATAGCAGCCGCAAAAAACCTTGCCACAGATGACATCGGCAACTAACGCTAATGATATGCAGAGTAGGCTTTCCCATCCAAAAAGCCGCTACACCACCACTTCGCAACATTCTCAACGACCAGCCAGATTGGTGATAAGACTCCAACACATGCGATAAAGCACGTTAGCAGTCGGGATTTAACACCTGATCTTACCTGGTGCAAAGTCAGACGACAACCTGCACCATAAAACAGAGCCCAGCCCAGAGCCACACCTGAAGAGCAGCAGATGACATGGAGCTACTGATCATGCAGCTCGGACACCCAAGAGTGCCACAACACCAACCTGCACCATCACCAGGCCCGCCACCCCCCCACTACAGAGGCAGCGCAGACAAATACAGCAGACCTTCAGAAAAAGCACCAGCCTCACAGACTTAACACCAGAGGATGTCATTGCCCACTACACGCTCAAAAGGACAACCTTCCTCCGCATCCTGACCATCATTGCCCACAGGCTGACGGTACCAACACAGCTGACAACCAGCATCCCTCTGCAGACAAAGCTGGTGGCTGTGCTGCACTTGTTGGCCTCTGGTACCTTCCAACCAACAACCACCATAGTCGGAGGAGTCTAACAGCTAGCCCTATCAAAGTTCCTCATACCTGTCTCAGATGCCATCATCAGCTTGGTACCCCAGCACCTTCCCTTCCCCCACACTGCGTAGGAACAGCTGGAGACCAAGCAAGGCTTCTACGCCATAGCTGGCTTCCCACATGTGTTTGGGCAATGGACTGCACGCATGTCCTACTTGTGCCCCTGCCGACACTGCACACAATTACCGCAACACAAAGCACATGCATTCCATCAATGTGCAGGCAATAGTGGACCACCGGGGACTCTTCACCAATGTCGTTGCCACCTTTCCAGGCAGTGTGCATGATTCCTTCATCTTCCGACAGTCCATCATCAACCAGTATTTTGAGTCTGGCACCTACGGAAATGCATTGCTTGTTGGTAAGTACCAAATGAACACACCACACACCTCAATTCCACAATCATGCAACTCACAACTCTGGGAATGCACACGTTACAAACTCACATACAACATGCCCACCTACCAGACAGGACAGCACAACTTACTGTGGTAACCTGGGCTAGCCATGTACATAAGCCATCAACGGCATGGCACCTCAGCCACACAATAGCAGATTGTGGGGAGAGGTGGGAACCAGGCATGTGCGAAGGAGGCAAGTGACCCATGAATGAGAATGTACACAATGCCAAGTGTGGCGTGGATATGCTGGACAGACTGCAGTGTGTAGAGCACAGACATATCCATGTCTACATGCACTGCTGGTGTTTGGAGTGTAGTGGACAGTGGACACAACCATGTTACCTCAGCCAGTGGGGAAGATTGTGGAAATGTAGCTTGTTACGCCTCCCCCCCTGTAAGCGTGAGCAGAGTAGGCTGGCCCGGCGTACGCCAGGCTAGAGTAGGGGTGTGAATAAATATAAATAAAAAGCACATAGCTCTGGGCATGGCTCTCTTCTGGAATGGCCAACATGTCTGCCAGGGCGGCGCCTCTCACCCCGCCACGAGGCCGACACCGTGAGCGGTGTTGCCTGTGGTCCAGTGCACCTGCTGTCCCACAGGCCGTGGACCCGTCTTTCCCGGCCCTGCGCACCCAGGCCTCACTGCCCTACACCAGCGTGTGTCAAAGAGGGCCCACCACGTGCCGGTGAAACCTCCAAACCCGAGGCCCGCGGCCTTGGCAGCCTCCTCAGATCATCGCTGGCATCTGCGACACAGGCCTCCACAACTTCTTTCCCGTTGACGTACTCCATCGCTGCCTTCGGCCTACACTGCGGTCTAATAGGTCACACATTTGGAACTGAGTCTTGATATCATGATGGCCGAGTTCATATGTTAATGGGACGATTGATATCACTGTACGCCCTTCGATGTGGTGCCACCAACTCTGTGCATAGCATTCCAAGGACACATGTCTGTGGTCCCTTGCTGACTACTGCCTTCGGCATACACTGTGGTCAAGTAGGTCACACATTTGGAACTGAGTCTTGATTTATTTATGGCAGAGTTCATATCATTGTATGCAAGGAGAGGAGTAAGAGGAAGATGCGGTTCAGTCCAAATGTAAAAAGGATCATCGTTATGGAGGTGATCGAACACTACCAACAACTGCTCTGGTGCCACTAACTCTGTGCATCACAAGCCAACGACATGTGGCTGTGGGCCCCTGCTGACCGCTGTCTCCAGCCTACACTGCCGTCGAGTAGGTCAGACATTTGGAACAGAGCCTTGATTTATCTATGGCAGAGTTTAGATCATTGTACAGGCCTCATCACAGACTGCATCCCCTTTCAGCTCTGGTGCTACAAACTCTGTGCCCCGAAAATCATGGACATTCTCTGGTCAAACTTTGGTGACATCTGAGCATGTGGCCTGGGGGTTGTCTTCATCATCATGTAGCTGATACTGACTTGGTGTTAAGAACGAGTCTGTAGCATTAATCTCCTCAATACTGCCTGTTTCTGCTTGGTTCTGCCCTCTGCATCATGCCATGAAAGAACACCTTCCACTGTCCCCAAAACACTCCGCGACATTCACCTTGGACATCGACGAGGAGCCGCTCAGCTCTCGTGGCCCTACCTCAGTGCACCGCAAGTCACCGTCCCGTGGAGGTGTGCCTGGGCTGTTCGCAGTGCATCTGGGCCACTAATTCTGTGCAGCTCAAGTCATGGACCTTTGTTGTTTGAACTTTGAACTTCTGATTGCCTGATCACTGTTGTAGTTGTTGCCAGCACCAACAACTCCCTGAGGGCTGGCTTACACTCACCCCACACCTATCCAGCACAGGCGTCACTGGACATGTGATCCTGGCAATAAAAGAGGCCGGGGGCACATACCCGTAGACAGTTCCACAAACTAAGCGTATCTGTGTGGTCATTATTTATGCCTGAATGCCCCGGGCCCTACTACATAACATTGTGCTGTTTATAGCGGACACAACCATGTCACCTCAGGCAGTGGGGTAAACCTGGGACATGTAGCTGTGTCGTACCCCCCACTAAGCGTAAGTGGAGTGGACTGGCGTACAACAGTCCAGCATAGGGGTGTGGTTCATCAACTTGGGGCTCTGGGCGTGGTTAAGTTTAGGCCTTGCCAAGGAGGTAACATTTGCGTATGTCTCTGTTGTAGTGTCTGCACCACCTGACCCACAATGGACAATGTTGCAATGTAGCATGCCCCCGAAGTGGGGGATCGGCCGACTGGGTAAATGAGGAAGCGCAAGCCTGCAAGGGTTCAGGATCATACATGCCAACTGTTGTGTGTGTCCCTATTACCGTAGCATATGCAAAAGATCTACCCTCAACCGCATCGCAAATTCAGCCAGCCTTGAACTCCACATCTGTGTCCACCCTATCCTTACCATAGGCCTACACACCCGTGACCACCCACCTTCAACCAGCACAACATCACAGTGTTATTGTCAGGCTTGTGGATATGCGGACATGTGCAGACATGCATGACAATGGTGTGTTCTAAGAGTGCAAGTGATGCAACAGCGCTGCGCACAATATTAAATAGGCTCGGGGGAGGGAGGAGCAGCAGTGAGGCTACGTAACACACTTTGATGGCGCTCATTTGCTACAAGCAGTACATGTCAAAAGGAATCACTAAGTCACACATATCACACACCAATGAACCAGTGAGCCTGCCAACACATCACGCAGAACCAAATATTGACTCATGTCTCTCTGCACCGTCACAGGTGACCAAGGATATGCACTCTGACCTTGGATGATGACACCCCTCCGAGCCCCGAACACACAGGCCAAGATGCAGTACAATGCGGCCCACAAACTCGCCAGTGGCACTGTGGAACGCACATTTGGCATGTTGAAGTCAAGTTTCAGGTGCCTGGACATCAGAGGTGGAAGGCTCCTGTACAGCCCAGACATCGTGTGCAAGATGATCGTTGCATGTTATGTGTTGCACAACATATGTGTACGCACCAATGCCTCATGGCTACAAGTGCCAGATGCACCGGATGATGATGAGGGCATACAAAATGACCACAGGCACAGCATGTGCAAATAAATTCAGTCCAACACACATTCCCTGAGTGCATGCCACTCCTTTGTACAAGCACATCACTCTGACAAGTGTAAGGGCAACACGTAGTGCTAACAATCTCGAAAATTGAAAAAAGATGGTGGGTGTGTCACCTCTGTACAGAGAGGCTGTTTGGGGCATCACGTTTTCAAAATGCCATTTTGTTGTGTCAAAGATAGTACGGAATCCCACTCATTAGCGTTTCACATATGTCCCAAATCATTACATATAGGCTGTCATTTGTGACCTACAATTGACAACAGGGCTTCTTTTGGGGTCAGATATGTACCGCCGTGATGCCTGGATGCTCCCTGTGACTCAAGTCCCACAACATGAGCAATATGGACGTAAGGGGGAATCACAGCCCCTACATTCGTCCATGCTTTCATACTTGATGAATCATAGACATGACACAACTGTGTGTATTAGAAAGTATTATTCACGTTCAGTGGAGTGTTGAAGCTGTCTTAGTACTGGGCCATGCAGACAACACTTTCCAATGTTGCCCCATGGAGGCCCAGCCAGAGTCCTTTAGGGATTGACAAGTTACTCAGAAGGGGAAGAGTCCAGTCCGCAGGGTGATTGCTGTGTCATTGTTTTGCAAACAATTTGTGGCAGTCCATGTTGAGGTGCAAGGTTAGTGTTGTAGATTGTATCGGGGGACAGTGGAAGGGCATGATGCAGAGGGCAAAACCAAGCAGATAAAAGCCACATGGCAAAGATGAATGTTACTGCTTCCTACTTCCAACTAAGGCAGATTCATCCTCATCTTTGTCCTCTGACGTTTCATGTGCCTCACATGTGGATGGTGGTGTTTGGTCTACAGCACTGTGTGACACTGACACATCAGGGGCCGGAGATGTGGATGTAGAAGTAGCAGCAGCATTCATCTGCACAATGTCATGTGGCATCACTCCCATGATGAGGATCTGTAGGGCATGGAAGATCCCATTTACAGCTTTCTCATGTGCAGCCGTGGTAGCCATTCTTTGTGCCTGCATCTGCTCCATGTTCTCCATGACCCTCCTCATGTTTCCCAAATCACGGATGCCATCACTGTAGCCACTCTGACTAGACAGTTGTTGTTGTCTCCGAGTCATGACTCCGGTGACACCGGCCATGGATTGTTGGAGGACATGGGGCGGACTGTGGGTGCCCGCTAGAGAGTGTAAGTGGTCCCTGATGTGACTTAGACACCCAAGTATGGCATGAGTTCGAACCCCACCCACACCTGTTCAGTCAGCTCCTTCTGGCAGTCTAACACATGGCGTTGGAATGCCATGTGTTCTTCTGTGAGGTGCTGGGAGCCAGACGTGGTGGTGGGTGCTTCCTGTTGTGTGGTCTGTGCAGGGGGTGGGCTCACCTCAATGGTGCTGGGCTGACCTGCTACTGGACGTGAGTGCAAAGGGTGTCCATGAACCATTGGAGTTCGTCTAGGCCGATGTCTTGGGGGTCGTCTCCATCATCACTGACGTGATGTAGGGTCTGCAGTTTCACAGTGTGTTCCATGTATGTTGACGCATTGACGAAGTTTACATACAGACTCCATGACAATGTATATTGTGACTGGTTGTGAGGGGATGCCTATTTGATGCGGGACAGTGGACATTTGAAACTACATCACGGATGTGAGATTGTACTCGTACATTGTCATCTCCCAGTTTTTTTTTCTGCTTTCATGGTGCATGTTCCAGCATGACGCGTGGGAATTGCAGGCCTGTCGGTGGTTATACCTGATTTTTTTATCATGACTTGGGACATTGCCGCTTTTTTCACTTCGAGTTTTGCATTTTTTAGGCGTCACGTTAATTTTAACACGGTCATTTCACGCGTTATCGTGAGACTATCGCATGGTACCGCCGTGTTAAGAATACAACGTTGACACAGCATTATTTTCCAGCGATAGACAGCAATGTAAAAAGTTGTGTTAAGCTAATTTTGCTATAATTATCACACATTCTTGAGAATATCCCCCAAAGTGTATTAAGGTCTTCCGTAAAACCTGTGTGCCACTACGAAACTTAGCCCGTGAGCCCATGGATGTCAATTCACCTAAATGCCAGGGATAGCGGTGGTGACATCACACATTATTGACCTCCACTTTTACTCACACATACTTACACACAAATTCACACATATACACTCTCTCACACATACGCACACTCTCACCTGCAAGCATGCACACAAAATACATTTAAAAATATTTTTTACTTACCTCATCTCCCATGGAAGGTTACATTCCAGCTTATTGTACTCCACTTTTATTACACTATTAGTTAATAATATATTTTATTTATTCACTATTAGTGTATCAAAGAATTACAGGAAATAAAAAGAGTGGAGTCCTGCTGCCCCTGTGTTCCGGGCACTGAATTTGCTACATCTGAGACCAGGGGTCGCAAAGGCATTCCTAGGGGTAGCAAAGGGCAAGCCATGGGTCGCAACTTCGACCACTAAGGACCCCTAAATGACGTCCATGAGGGAGCCTTCAGTGAGGATAAGAGATAACCTATTTGAACGTGAGTGGTGTGAATGGAGTTGGTAACAGGATTCCATGTTCTAAATGCTAGTGCAACTGCAGAGACTAACAATCAAATGCATTTTATATTCCACCTGGTACTAATGAGCACAAGACGGAAGTTGAGGTCAGGTGCAAGGAGAATCACAGGAGAATGAGGCATAACAATATGGAGGTTTACTACTTGAAATGCTTTTAGCGCTGTTTACTTATACTTTCTGGTTCATTTGTGAAAATGGGACATTGTAAATAATCCTTTTTGAGGTCTGGCACACATTTGCTTGAATGAGGAACTCGCACCTTTCAGCAGTATCTTGCATTTTTAGTGGGGCTGAAAAATCTCACAATGGAGAGAATGCTTGCAGTAGGTGCAGAAAGAAAATGTATTTATTATTCTCAAATACTCTGTACACATTACAGCACATAATAAAATAAATGTGCTACTTAAGGATCTGCATTGATAGAACAAGGTCCCCAAATAGGGGGTTTCCCTTGCAACATTCCCTGATTGTATTACAGGCACAAAAGGGGGTTTGCACCTTTGTATCCAGTGTGTGTTGGCGCAGATTGCTCACAGTGTGTACATGCCTATGTTAAGATGTCACGGAAAGGCCCTTTCTAAAGCCACAGAGCGTATTAACACTTACTTGGCGGCTGCTAAGTGAGTGAAGCAAAAAGCCTTCTCAGCAGACTCAGTCGCGCCCCTCCTCTCTGTCTCTCTCCATCACCGTTCCTTCCAGTCCCATGCCTTTTGTAGTGCTTGTGGTAAATCTATTTACACTTCCTGCTAACCTCAATTGCTAGTGCCGAAGCTGTTGGAGTGTGTTTATTTTGGGACACGATGGCGTGGAAAAGGGGAGTCGATCGGGTGGAAGAGAACACAGACAGAAGCACAGGTAGGGCAGATTGCTATTTAGAGAGCTCTTCAAAAAGTAAACAATTACTAATGGGGTAGAAATATGCAAATGTCATGGGGCGTGACAAGCCAAACTGACTAAATGAAGACCATTCAGTGAAAGTAGCAAATGTCATGGGCTAGAAATGAAAGGTGAAATATGCCTCCAGCAAACTAAAAAAAATAGAAAACATAATTAACGGCCAGAAAATAGACATTCTCTGATTTCCTCAAGATCATATTTGCTCGTAAATAGAATCTCAAATTTCGAATTATAATCATTCATAGTTTGGCATGTGGTTATCAGAATTATGCTACTGAATTAAAATGTTCACCTTGTCCTGAAGAAAGGAGTGGTGGCTCCTTAAAGAGGAAAGTCTGTGCTGAAGTTCGAGGATCAGAAAACACTATGAAAGCAAATCAGACTTACACATGTGAAAATTGGGCTGCTGGTTGGGTGTCAGCCTTGCAAGCAGCAATCACAATCCGTGTCAGGGTAAGGCCCAGGCATACCCTAAATTAACCTGTGCCCAATTCCTTGATAGCTCGGCACAGAGCAGTCGGGCTTAATTTACAGGTGAGATGTGTAAAGTATTTGTGCAGCTCTTCAAACAGTAAAACAGTGAAAGCACCACACAAAAAGGATCCCAAACTAGGGCTTGATTAGGATTGCGGTGATTCCGCCGGCCCGGAGGATGCGGAATCACCACTGCGGACCTTTAAAATACCCACCGGTGGGATCAGCGGCGGATGGCATGTCCATCCGCCGCTGATCCGCGGGGTGTTGGCCGCAATTTGGTGGTGGTGTTTGCAAGACACCGCCAGCTAAATTACAGTGGGATTGGAAACATGCTTTTCCATGGCGGATTTTAAGTGTTTAATGGTAACTTTACACTGATAATTTCAGTCATGACTCGTAAAACTCCATACACTTTGATGTAAGTTTCCTCTCAGAAATGGTGAATAACAAAAAGAAAATGGTGCTATATACGTAAGTGTAAGTGTTGATCTAACCATGAGTAGATCTACACATACAAACTTAAACCTTTGTAGATTGTGATCCTAACATCTTTAAGTGAATGTCACAGAAGTGCTGCATTATTACATTCATTCTTTAGTATAGTGCATATTAGGTTTGGGCATGGTACAGAATTCATCCAAAGTTGTACTATAATGTGCTTGTGCATTACTCTATAATTCATGTCCCTCTCTGTGATGGTTGTGTTTTTTTTTAGCTTCAAAACCATGTTATGCAAGCTGCATTCTATTTAGGAGTTCAATATTTGCTCCCTAAATCTATATCTTCAGTGTAGACTAATGGAGGCAAAATCAATCAAATACCTATTAATCTTAGGATTTTTCCAACGTCCAAGTTTTGTGTGACAATAAACCCTCAGCTAGCTGTAGTCATGTTTCATATTACAATCCTGAGCTGTTTTTCAGTTAACCAATACCAAGGTACAATCAGCGCTGTGCAATCAATGAGCATATGCCAATAGGATGTCTTGTCTCACCAGTGTCAATTTATCTGACTGATGTGTAGAGATAAGTGTAGTGCCTTCCCTCTCTTGGTTTGAGAAGGTACTGAGATCCACTCTTATTGAGAGTATAGGATCCTCAGGAACCTCTAACAACCTGGGTGTGCCCCAGCAAGACTCCCCATCACAGCTTATAACACCACTTTATGTAAAACGTCAATTTTATTATAATGTTTCTCTTCCTAGGCTAGCAGTGTGATATGAGAAGGTAATGCAATCTCAACTGAAGGGTGGTACATCATATTTGCACGAAGCACCCACTCCCCCATGAAAATAACCAGGGAGTATTTTAGTGACAGCAAAGTAATCTCTCAGTTAC
This sequence comes from Lissotriton vulgaris, assembly GCF_964263255.1. Taxonomy (NCBI): domain Eukaryota; kingdom Metazoa; phylum Chordata; class Amphibia; order Caudata; family Salamandridae; genus Lissotriton; species Lissotriton vulgaris. The sequence continues at coordinate 1,583,927,208 of NC_141685.1, read as the reverse complement.
AGCCTAGCTACCGCCAGAACCAGCATTATCATCTGGTAGTATGTTACAACCCAATATTGAATGAGGGACAATGTCTTTTGTGTCATATACTTGAAAGAGGCAGTGCTCTGCTTAAGTTGCCAAAGCTTGCAATGTATTAAATAAATTAGAACAGCACGATTCATATACAAAGCTCTGTCTCATTTTCCACCAAATATGCTTAATGTTTTATAATGTATGTAAAGGGCAGTTACTTATTTCTTTATAATCAATGACTTGTGACTCATCAAGCCGCCAATTAGAAAAATCAGACGTCAGAACTCGACTAGTGTACGTTTATTACAGTCAAGGTTTGACGTCACATTTCCTACGGTCAGGGCCAGCAGCCGAGGTGAAAGGCAGGCAAGGCCATGGAGCATAATTTATCAGCTGTTTAAAGCATCAAGTGGAAGTTTGCTTTTCTTTCGCCTACTTTATTTTAATAGCTTACAATGACAAGCAGAGAGAATATGTTTACTTTTTCCACCCCTTAGATAGAAAAATGCTAGAATCTTTCTGCATGTTTCTACATGTTCCGAGCTACTGCAGCCTTAAAGAAAAATGACTTGCATTGAATTGTTTCTAATATCAGTTTGCAACAAATATCCCTGGGTCACCGCAGCTTACCAGTCGTGGGGTACTTATTAAGTGAACATCTCTCCTGCAATAAAGGGAAAATGAGTAAATTATTAGAGTATGAAGAGAGGAGGGTACCTCTAGGAATTAGCACTCATTTTTATTTAGTCCTCATTTTTCATCATGCAGGGCCAGGAAACTCTAAGACTATGTGGGGGCCCCAATCTCCCCTCAAGGGGGTTCGTAGAGCCCACGGGCCATGTGCAACCGACCAAGTCGAGAGCCTAAGCCACGAAAGCAAATAAAGTCGATATAGGGAGGCTCTAGCCATGAACGCAGACCGGGCTCCCCTTCGACCAATGTTGCATTGATGTTTAACCATTAGATGAATATATTTTACACACAAGACAATAGTTAAAGTTGGAAGGTGGGCATTTATGCCAGTCTTCCCAAATCTCCCAGAATGTGGTTCTTTTAGAAAGGGGATCACTCCAATCTAAGTTGCATATCCTTTGTGCTGTGCTTAGTCATTCCCAAACCAAGGGGGTACTGGGGAGAATCCACTTTAGGCATATCTCTCGTCGTGCAAGCAAGATCAGCACAAAGATGAGTCATATGTGTGCCTTAAGACGTTTCAGTGAGTCTCCCCCCCACTGACCACCGTGAAAATAACCAATGACAGGCTTACTGTAATCACTTGACCAATTATTTCTGAGGGCACCTCACCCACTTCTTGAAGAAGATCTCAATTGAGGGGCACTACCAAAACATGTGAACATCGTCTGCTTTTTCTTCACCACACTTGGGCACTTCCTTGCCTCCCGGGGTCCCAGCTTTGACAGCTTCCTTGGCATCCAGTAAACAGATGATTTTTGTTGAGGGGCGCAGACTTTGTAGATATCCACAAAAAAGACACAGATACTTACCACAGGGTTTCGATGTCTTGGTTTTGCAGGACCTCCTGCCAGATCTCAATTGGCAGGGTCTACTCCTCCTCTCCAGCCCAGACTAGCATCCAGTACCACTCTGAAAGTTCTTTTAGCTGAAGTTGTCGTTTTTCTATCCTGTCCTCCCAATATTGGTTACCTTAGCTTTCTTTACCTAACCCCATTTGCCCAACTTGCTAGTTGGTAATATTACAATTTCGATGGACCTTCTTCAGTGATTTCTACCAGGCACTCCCAAGGTACTCGTTGGCTGTCTTCTATGATTTGACCCCATCTATGTGTACCCCAGTCAACAGGAGGGTTACAAGTTTGGCCAGAAGGCAGGCCAGTGTCCCAGGGGAGTTCCTTTATGGGGCAGGGGTACTATAATAGGGAATTCCTAAAGATCTTCTGATTTGGTACCACAACCTACAGGTGGCAACAAGAATCTTGAGTCTCACTTTCTTGAACTACTTTGGGTAGCCAAATTTGAAAAAGGAAAAAGTCCCCCCTCACACGAAGGTCTTTAGTCAAGACACTGAATAACAGGGAAAAGGTAGAGTTATCCATATGTAGCAGCCTTATGTTCTTTAAATGAAAGGCACAGGAATATTCAAAAAGATGTGGGCTTGCAATGCCACCATGTTCCTTCTTCCTATGGAGCTTCCTCCAAGCAATTCTCACCCCTTTTGCCCTCCATATATATCTGCTTAAGTCCCCGTGCAGCTTCTTAAACCATAGTGGTTTAAATTCTAGGAGGATTGCCTTGAAGATGAAGGTGAATTTGGGGGTTATAGACAATTTTAACTGTTTCCCTCAGAGTTATGTGGAACAACAAAATGCACAACATCAGAGGCCCTAAGGAAGTAAGGTCATTAGTTGACCAGATTAAAGTGCAACAGAACTGATTGAAATATTAATTCCATGGAGCAAAAGGAGAGCTCTAAAAGGGAATCTTTCAGAATACCTGTAGTTAATAAGGAGGGTTCCCCAGGGTGGGGTGGGTGAGTCACTAGCAGACAAAATGTATTTATAAAGTAACATTTTTAATAATCACAGGGTGTGGGAGCATGTGGGAGAAAAAGAAATGTAAGTTCTAATTGAATAAAACTGATCATGCGGATGAGCCAAGTATACAGCCCTATCTAGTTTGGCCCTGGGTACCAAACTTGATCCATGATGGAGTCACGGTAAGTTAGACCCTTAAGTGTTGTAACTTGGAATGTTATTTGTCTCAGGGTCAGTACCAGAAGGAGGAGAATTTTAGAGTATCCCAGGGCTCTCGGACAGCGATGTTATATTCATACAAGAATCTCACTTATTAATAGAGGAATGGAAAGATATATTAAAATGTCAGAAATGGATAGAATATTGAGTATGTACTACCCAGTCATGTTGTGTAAAGGGGGTAGTGCTCCTCTTTAAGAAATCCATCAAAGCTATTTTGGGAGAGTGTCTAGTCGAACCGGTAGGGAGATGGGCAATAGATAAGGTAAAAATACATGGTACTTGGATAGCATGTGCAGGGTACTACAGGCCAAATTTAGATGACCTAGCCCCACTTCTTGCTTTATACTACCAGCATTTAGATCGTAACCTCCCTATAATATTAGAAGGGAATTTTAATGCAATGATAGTTCCTGCTCAGGATAAATCCTCCATGAGAGGAACTGCAAACTCACCTAACATAGGAGGTCTGATGAACCAGTTGATGGAAGATATAGGCCTTATTGACATTTGGGAGCTAAAGGGAAGCAAAGGGGAGAGCTCAGGGGGAAGGTTCACTTTTTATAATCAGAAATATGGGCACCGGTCTAAAATAGACTTCTTCCTGGTAGATACTATCAAAATGCGATGCAGCGCACGCTACGAAATTCGTTTTATCAATTAAATTGTTTACTTACCTCCAAATATCCATATGCCGGTTTTTAGCACCCCCCACCCTGCCCCTCCCTCGCCCCGCCTCTCTGCCCCACCGCAACTCCCTCCACGGGCCGCGGCTGTTGGTCGGTAAGGATAGTATCCCCTTGACAGTGCTGACCTTCAATGCAGCGCCAGCCTTTGATAGGGTCAGTTGCCCCTTCCTGTATAGTGTAATCAAGCAACTTGATTTAGGAAAGGCTTTTTTAGGGGCAGTTAGATCCCTTTATAAAAAAAAACACTGCTAGGATTTTAGTTATTGGGAACCTAACCAAACAGATAAAAATCAGAAGACTGACCAGGCAGGGGTGTCCACTTTCACCAATCTGGTTTAATCTTCATATAGAGCAACTGGCAAACAAAATAAGAGAAAGTAAGAATATTGTTCCTTTTGTTTGCAACGGGTGGGAGAAAGAAATTGGTCTCTGTGCAGATGACCTGATTGTCTATACAGGAGATTTACCAAAGTCACTTCCAGTCGTATGGAATGTCCTGGAAGATTTGGGGAAAGGATCCGGTTACTGTACTAATCAACAAAAAAACGAGACTATGGAATGACGGTAAGGGACGACGGTGGCGACATCTCCCGACCCCGCTTGGCGCCTACATACATACTTTGAGCGGAAGCGCTGCTGCATACTGTTTTAGCGTATGTTTAAAAATTGAATTGCTAATTTTAAAACTCCCAGCACTGACCCCGCACTGATCGCGTTTTTTAAATTGATTTGATAAATTTTAAAACTCCCAGTGGCCGAAGTGGAAATTGTTAGTGATTTTAACTTACTGCTCTTTGCACTCGCGCTTTGACGGGACTCAGAGGGGCTCCCACTGCATTTCCGGCTGTCTGTGCCCAATACTCAAGCCTGCCCGCCCGGTCCGACTCGGTAGCCTATACCGTTGAGCGGAGGGCGGGGCAGGTAAGAGCAAGACACGCCCAGGAAGGCGAGCGGTTAGCGCTCCAGCTCTCCACTTTACAGGGCTATTTAGGCTGCGAGGAGGCACCGGACACTTGCGGTAAGGGACGGCGGTGGCAGCATCTCCCGACCCCGCTTGGCGCCTACATACATACTTTGAGCGGAAGCGCTGCTGCATACTGTTTTAGCGTATGTTTAAAAATCGAATTGCTAGTTTTAAAACTCCCAGCACTGACCCCGCACTGATCGTGTTTTTAAAATTGATTTGATAAATTTTAAAACTCCGAGCACTGACCCCGAACAGACCGTGTTTTTAAAATTGAATTACTAATTTTAAAAGTACCCAGAGCTAAGTGTGGCTGAAGTGGAAATTGTTAGAGATTTTAACTTACTGCTGTTTGCACTCGCGCTTTGACGGGGCTCAGAGGGGCTCCCACTGCATTTCCGGCTGTCTGTGCCCAATACTCAAGCCTGCCCGCCCGGTCCGACTCGGTAGCCTATACCGTTGAGCGGAGGGCGGGGCAGGTAAGAGCAAGATACGCCCAGGAAGGCGAGCGGTTAGCGCTCCAGCTCTCCACTTTACAGGGCTATTTAGCCCCTCGTCGGCCCTAGCGCGCAGCGGTTTGAGCGCAGAGGGGCGCCTTAGCCAGCGCCGAAGACAAGCCAAAGACCAGCCCGTCTGCGCCCGTCCGCGACAGGACGGGGCCAGGGGCTGGAGGCTATGGCGCTACCCACCCACTCACGGAGAACTTACTCCTCACAGGTATTACTAGGGATCCAAAGCCATTTCCCTATGGGGTGTGATAACAGGGTGGAGGGAAGTTTAGAGGGCCCGTTTGCCTGTCGTTACTGCAAAGTTCAATTCCAGATATTAGCTGGAGTCAGAAACACCTCTGATAATCACCCGGAGTGGTGCCCACACGACAAGGCGATACTCGCCCACAACTCTACCCCGACAAATAATAAGGGCACCAGTACACTACGGGGAAATAAGAACTTATTATGAAATATCAGATCGCTACCTAAACACGCCATAGAGGTATGGGATCTGATTTCATCAGAGGAACCCGACCTATGCTTCCTGACGGAAACGTTGCTTAAACCCCACTCAGTCCCGGCCATAACTCTGGGAATCCCAGTGGGATACAAAATTATCAGGTTAGATCGTCCCACTAAAACTGGTGGGGGGATCGCGATTGTCCATAAGCAAGAAATTAATGTTACTGTGCTGGACGAGCTGTGTACCCCCAAGTTAGAACTCCTGATTTTTAAAATTAACATTTCGTCTAAAAAAAGTAGAAAGGGAGCATTGGTCTACCGCCCCCCCGGTCCGTGCACCAATCTATCTGTCACGTTGGTAGAGTCATTGGCACCCCATGTACATGGCAATACCGACTTCCTACTCTTAGGAGACTTTAATGTCCACAGTGAGTTAGAAAATTGTAACGAGGTGCAAACATTAATGGCGGACCTTAACTTACTGGGTCTAAAGCAGATAAATAGCGGCCCAACTCATCAGGCGGGACACACCTTAGACTTAGTCTTAACCAACTCCCTACAGGTCGAGTGTTTGCCCCCCTATCAAGTAGAATGGACAGACCATTTTATCATTGAATTTTATACTCCCACTCCCATTTCGCATGGTACTGGACAGATTGCCTTACCCAGTAAAAGAAGACCATGGCATAAACTGACCCAGGAAGCCTTTAAAAAGAGATACGTAGCCCCTACTCCCAGCGCTAGTGAGAGTATTGAAAACGCTCTGAGCAAATGTGAAGGGATGGTACTTGAAACTATAAATTAGATCATGCAAATTTAAAACCTTTAAGCCCAGACCTGCACACAAACAGGAAATTTCGGAGCATCTAAGGTCGCTCAAACAGGCTACTAGGAAATTAGAGAAGAAATGGAGGGCTTCCCGACAAAACAGAGACAAACAACTTTACAGGAACTCCTTGACAATATATCACAAAGCTATTCGCGCTGCGCGAAAAAATCATGTTGCACCACAATTATCGGCAGCTGGCAATAACCCGAAAGTATTGTATCAAATCTTACAGACATTCACGAAACCAGCAGCTTGTGAGAGTCCAGAAGTGGCATTGCAGCAACTATGTGATGACACCTCTCTGTTCTTTACAAAAAAATCGATGCAATTTATGACAAAATTATTCATTCTAACCAAACCAGTAGGAATGATAATGCCCCATTTGTAAGTATGGAAGTACAATCTCCTGCTACTCACTCTCTCTCTGTTTTCCCCCTATCTCAATTGAGGAGGTATTATCACTTATCACACAGATAAAGAGTGGCTGTCCAATGGACACTATTCCTGCGCGTATTATGCCTACACTTGCGAATGAATTGGGACCTGCGATCCAGAGGCTAGTAAACCTCTCGCTAAGCACAGAAGAGGTTCCGCTAGGATGGAAGAAGGCGTTGGTTAGGTCACCCAGGAAAAACACAGCAATCCCCTGGACTGAGCTAGCCAACCTTAGGCCAATATCCCTGCTCCCTTTTCTAGGCAAACTTATTGAAAAGTTTATTATTAGACACCTGTATAATTACATCGAATTTGCAGGAGGGCTAGACTATTCACAATCGGGTTTCAGGCCAAAACACAGTACCGAGACTACCCTGATGTCTGTCGCAGACGATCTACATATGTACCAGGATAAAGGACACTCCGTTATCCTGGTACTGTTGGATCTGTCTGTGGCATTCGACACCGTGTCACATTCCATCTTGACTGCCAGGCTAGCTAACATCGGCCTGAAGCACGAGGCACTGGCATGGTTGAGGAGTTTCCAAACAAACCGCACCCAGCGAGTGACAATGGGTGCTTACCGGTCAGAGGAGGTTGAAATTTCCAAAGGGGTGCCACAGGGCTCAAGTTTGAGCCCTACGCTCTTTAACATCTATGTGGCACCCCTGTCTAACATCATGAGAACTTATGGATTCATCCCGGTATCCTACGCGGATGACACTCAACTCCTCTTTCCCTTCAAGTCCCTTACCACCGAGGTTAGGAACTCCTTTTCCCAGGGCATGAAAGCAGTGGCACACTGGATGTCGTCCAACTACTTGCAATGCAACGTTGGAAAGACAGAAGTCATGCTGTTTGGTGAAGCTAAACTCCTCTGGACTCCGGACTGGTGGCCACAAGATCTGGGTCCAGTACCCGAGCCCAAACAAATAGTTAAAAATCTGGGAGTCCGATTAGATCAAGAACTTACACTCAAACAGCATGGCAACCAGGTGGTGGGAGCCTGCTTTCATGTTATTGGCCTGTTACGAAAAATATTACCCTTACTACCGGATGCAACTAGAAGAACGTTGGTACAGGCACTGGTCTTGAGTCGAATAGACTATTGTAATGGCCTGCTCCTGTCTGCTAACGAGGGAGTCATGACAAGACTCCAGGTGGTTCAGAACACAAAGACAAAGTTGCACTGGTTATCAGTCAAACAGAGGGCCAAGTTCAAAGTATGTTGCACCATACACAAAAACCTTAACGGGCTGGGTCCAGCATACCTAACTAAAAAGTTTGTTCCATATGTACCTTTTTGGTCACTTAGGTCGAGCAAGCAAGGCCTCCTCTGTGTACCTAGAGCAAAAAAAGCCAGACATGGAACCAAAGCGTTATCAGTGGCAGGACCCTCCCTATGGAATAGTCTCCCAAAGTCTCTCAGGCTATGTGTAAATCATCTTCCATTTAGAAAACAACTTAAGACCTTCTTATTCCAACACTAGAACGGCTGCTAAACTGGTTCTTCCCCAAACATATGCTGTAGATGCCTAAAGGCGCGGAGATACTCCTCCGGGAGTCGAATCTAGCGCGGTACAAACCTGCAAATAAAATAAATAAATAAATGACCACCCAACACACTAGTGATGTATTAAAATGGGAAATAAGGTATCTGGGAATCCAAGTGGTGCATGATTTATAGAATTTAGCCCAACTTAATTTTAATAAAGTGGCTTCCAGAGTTAAAAAATTGATTCAAGTATGGGGAGGCCTACCTTTCTCATTTATAGGAAGATTTAACCTGGGAACTAACAATCATGAAGCCAGGTGTACATTGTGAAATGTTGCATTATAAAAGAAAAGCTATTTTTAATGTGTTTTAATTCTTGTTATATGTATGATTTTATAGCTGTTGAAAGACATACTGTTGTAGTGGGAGACTGATACCAAATTACATTGTCCTGAAGAAGGTGGTTGAATTTGTTTTTAACCCACAGAAAAGCGTCAACTCATTTCTTACACAAAATCTGTGTACAACAAGGGATGTTAGATGAAGAAAACCTGCTTCATTGGGGCCTGGGTATGATAAAGATAACGGATCAGCATAGATAACAGTTATTTTAATACTGTTTTGTAGGGTGCTCCCATTTGTGGTGAAAACATTTCCTTTAATTGTTTTTGCAATTGTGGGGCCATGTTGCACCTTATTGTGGGAGGATCACAGTAATAAATTGCATTCTGGACTTATCGGATGTACTAATGTTTTTAACTGAACGATGATGTGTAATTTTTATGCTTCATGTGCGTATTGTGATTTTATATTTACATGATATTAAAATGTATATAATTTTCTAAATCCTGGTGGTACCTGTTTAGGGGAAAGGGGCTTAAAACGGATGCTGTGCGAGCTTGTTTGTATGTGATGAGTGATTGATAACTTGTTGTCGTTTAAGATAATCTTCCCAAGGAGAGTCCTTTTCTACTGTATCCAACAGGTTTTTGATGTGTTACATTTTGCACTCGAGGTTTTATTTTTAATATTCATGTTTGCAACCATACTCGCTCTTTCATGTGAAAGAGCTAAACACCAAGGTTAAGTGGTTTGTGGGAAGGGTGATGGTGTGGCCATGTGTTATATGGGATAATGTACCCCCAGGCATACTTGATAAGGGTATTGCAAGTCAAAGCAGAGTTCCAATATCTTAATAAATGAACTTGGCCTATGGCCTCTTTGCTCTATATGGTTATGGAACTTCTCTGTGACTTGCAATAGACTTATAATGTATGATAGAGGATTTTTTATCCCTTATATAATGACCAATTCATTACAGGAAGCTGCTTTCTGGCGATTCCCTGAACATAGACATCCTATTTAAGTAGAGTAATAAATGTTTCTGCAATGGGCTTTCTCATCACAAAACGTATACAGGCTATGTCATTGAAATGCCCTTTATTATGATGAAACATGCCAGTTGCTATTTCTGAGTAATTTATGAGTCTGCACTGTTAACTACACTAATACCTGATTAATTATATTTATGCAAATATGTGTTTACTTGAAAAATTGATGTGTGTCTTTACATGTTTTCACCTGTTGAGTTAGAATTAGTAAAGCCCAACTTTAACAAAACACAGGGCCATATTATCAAGAAAGGGCAATACATTATCGCCGCTTTTATCTGCAGGAAACTGCCGCTAAAGCGGCCATAATAGGCTTGATAATATGCCCTTGTGAATTCCCATAGAAGCCCAGGTTCTGTTGTTAACCTGGGCTTCTATGGGAATTCACAAGGTCATATTATCAAGCCCATTATCGCCGCTTTAGCAGCAGTTTCCCGCCGATAAAAGCGGCGATAATGTATCGCCCTTTCTTGATAATATGGCCCCCAGTTCTTAAAATGACCAAGACAACTGTTTTGATATTGCATTCGTTGGTAAATTAATACTTATCCGCGGTTTTCTTGTTTTCTTCTTTTCTTGTAGTTCATTGCGTTCGCATCTCTGTTCTTCATCCTCGTTTCAATCACAACGTTTTGCTTGGAAACACATGAGGCTTTCAACACCATCATAAACAAAACAGAAACAATCAACAACGGCACTGAAATGATTTCCCACTTCGAAATTGAAACAGATGCTGCGTTGACCTACGTGGAAGGAGTCTGCGTTGTGTGGTTCACCTTCGAGTTTTTAGTCCGTGTTACTTTCTGTCCTGATAAACTTGAATTTGTCAGAAACCTCTTGAACATCATTGACTTTGTCGCAATCCTCCCATTTTATTTAGAAGTGGGACTAAGCGGGCTCTCCTCCAAAGCCGCTAAGGATGTATTAGGGTTCCTCAGGGTGGTGAGGTTTGTTAGAATCCTGCGAATTTTTAAGTTGACGCGTCATTTTGTGGGATTGAGGGTACTTGGGCACACTCTTCGTGCTAGCACTAATGAATTCTTGCTCCTCATAATATTTTTGGCTTTAGGAGTTTTAATATTTGCCACTATGATTTACTACGCTGAGAGAATAGGAGCCAGCCCCAACGACCCTTCAGCTAGTAAGCACACACAATTTAAAAATATACCCATTGGATTCTGGTGGGCAGTGGTTACTATGACAACGTTGGGGTATGGGGACATGTATCCTCAGACTTGGTCAGGAATGCTGGTTGGCGCACTGTGCGCTTTGGCTGGTGTACTTACCATTGCTATGCCTGTGCCAGTCATTGTCAACAATTTTGGAATGTATTACTCCCTTGCAATGGCAAAGCAAAAGCTTCCAAGAAAAAGAAAGAAGTACATCCCCCATGCGCCACAGGGGGGTTCCCCGACCTTCAGCCACTCTGACCTGAATCTGGGATACAACAGCACGCAGAGTGATACATGCCTTGGCAAAGACAACAGACTAATGGAACGCAACCGATCAGGTAAGATGAAACCCAGTGCACGCGTACCCAAGCAATTTTAGACCAGTTTATGATGTATCAGGGAAAATACCCATTCTGCGATAACAGCTGTAGCTTTTTTCCTCCTTACTCCAGTGTGTGTCAGTGGAAAGGAAGCAAAGTGATTACAGTATGAGATTTTTCATATTTCTGAAAAGCTGGTTTATACAGTTGCCTTGTTCTGCCGTTAATGCACTGCTGAAGCTGATTTCTTTTTTTTTGCATTTTCTTTTGCTTGTGTTTGATGCAGTATGCCTGCATGTTTTGATCATGTATTTGCTGTTTTCCACACTGCATGCTACATTGCATGGGGCCTGCTCTCTCTCAGCCGCCACTCTTTGCATAAACAAAGGCATGCTGTCTCCAAGGAGAAGAGCCTGCCTCCTGCCTTAAAGAAAACCTATTTTTAAATTGTTATTTTTGGACACCGATATTGCTCACTCAATATGTGTGCTTCTTCTCTTCTTTGTGTTTACTGAACCATCATATTTGTTTTCTTTTACATTGTGACTTGATTATAGATGTTGGCATAAAGCTTCTTAGTAAATATGAAAATTATAGTATTCAGTCTCAATCCAAATATGTAATTTCTTCTCTCACACATGACATATTTTAATGCAATCGTCCCCATAGTTCAGTTGCTGAAGAATTTCAGAATAGGTGCCAAAGATTAAAGATGATAACAAATGAAAACACACACGTTTTGTAAATCGGCTATGAAACGAATATTCATCTCTTTCGGTGCTATTCGTGTAGTATGCAAATAAAAGAAGGTTTGTGTCAATTTAATAATATTTATATCACAACTGTTAAAATATGAGGGAATGTATGTATTCTTGATATCGTCAAATTCATCTGTATGTTTAGAGTTTGTTTGTAGAGGTTTGGAACACTACAGGTTAAAAAGATGGGGAAAATTATGATGCCTTTCTTTACTTTTGAGTAGATTTGCCATGGCTGTTCTCTTTTACAAATTCTTACACGGGTTTGTGAGATGGCCCGAAGCATCACATTCCCTCTTAAGGCACGGCCCTTTCTATTTGGACTAATTCTCTATGAACATTCCCATTTTATTCCCAATTAAGATGTACTGGGCTAATTCACAAAGGCATGTAAGAGTATGTCAAAGAGTATTACAAGGCACAACTTTACTGACTCCAAAAGACTTTTATATAAGAGCCTGCAATATTTAATTTCTGATCTAAACAACACAAATGAATGAGAAAGGTAATATAGTTGTGGTTTAGCTTTTAGAGGGTTCCATTTTTACTTGCAGAGAAACCCCCTTTCCCTACACTCCAACCAATTTTGGATGTTTTCCCTTTGTTCCAACCCGAATACCATTTAAGGACTAATTCCAAGTTTGGTGGTCCGTAAGACTGCCAAACATGTGGTGGAAGTGCAGTGGTGTTCGGAGAGTTCTGCACCAGTGGTCCGACCGCCCTATTACAACTACAGCGGTCAGAACCCCATAGGACTGCTGTAACCACCAGGGATCCGTGATCCCTGGTTGTGGCATGGTTGTCTAAGGGCCGCAAAATGCTTGCAGTGCTGCTGTGGCACCGCCAGGCATATTATCAATTTCCTCACTGCCACAGATTTCATGACGGTGAGCCTGCCATAAGATTTGTGGTGTGAGGAAACTAAGTGGCCCTACAAGGCACCCTGTTCCCTAATGGCCTCAGGATGCATACAGGGGGCACATGGTGTGCCCCCCTGTCTGCCTGCACCCCCTTTCCTGCTTTGTATGGACTGCTCAGTTCAGGCTGTGCAGGAATTAGCTTTGGCACTCCAATTGTGGTGTATTTCTAATAGGTACTGCTGTGGGAATGCCAAAGGACCGCCCGTCATACCACGAGAAAACTCATAATCTGGCAGGCAGCCAGCTGCGAGGTTTCGTGGTATGGGAGCAGGGCGGTGGGGTGCCGCCGCACTCTCTCACTGCCAAACTAATAATCAGCTAGTATAATGGGGTGACCCAGAGCCCCTCAGAACCTGGGTGTATAAGAATGTGGAGAATGTTAGTTCGGTAGGGTATATCATTGATTCTTAGTTTACTGAATACTAACCAATCAAAGAAAATACTCAAACCTTTTAGCTATAATCAATGAAAAGGAAAGAGAAGAAAAGACAAAGACCAGGAATCAAAAAACACACCAAAATTAAATCAATTAAAATCTGTATTTAAGGATAAATTCATATCTTCTTTCACATTTTATGGTGTCAAGATGACATTAGAAGGCCGTCAAGGTTCATGAACATACAATTTGTTCCAACAGCACAAGTGATGTGGTAAAAAATGTGAAAAGAAAAGTGCTAAATATGAAGAAGATATATACAGTGCTGTACGAATTATTGACACTGGTCATTCAAAGGATATCCATCCCTAGTTACATAAAGCTCAGCACAGCTTGGGATTTTACATTTTCATATCATGAAAAGCTTTTCAGTTCCAGAGCAGCGCTGGAGAGCTACAGAACTATGCTGTCCCTTTGATGTGAATTATTACCATTAAACATCTTTCTTTGAGTCCAACCCACAGTGGTCCAACCCCTGAAGACCTCCTTTCATTAATTCTGGCTCTCCCTTGTATCACCTTGTCCTGAGGAAGACCCGCCGTGACCATTACTCAATCACTCACCTCTTTGAGTCGAAACTTTGACGTGCTTGCGATAATTCTGACCCTACTCTCTCCGACCCACGTGAAATAGAAATGTAAAATCCCAAGCTGTGTGGAGCTTTATGTACCTAGGGATGGATGTCCTTTGAATGACCAGTGTCAACAATTTGTGCAGCACTGTATATATCTTGTTCATATTAAGCACTTTTTTCACCATATCACTTGTGCCGTTGGAACAAATTGTTTGTTCATGAACCTAAACAGCCTTCTATTGTCATCTCATTACCATAAAATGTAAATGAAGATATGGATTTATCCTTAAATACAGATTATGATTGATTTAAATTTGGTGTGTTTTTTGATTCATGGTCTTTGTCTTTTCTTCTCTTTCCTTTTCATTGATTATTACTAAGAGGTTTGAGTATTGTCTTTAATTAGTTAGTATTCAGTAAACCAAGAATCAATTCTGTACCCAACAGAACAAACATTCTCCACAAACTAATAATCAGGCCTTAAGTTCTGCTCATGATTGTAGAAAATGTAGAATCATATTCTGGATAGGAAATTACCTGAATTTGAAGAATACACTATTAACCATCTTTGAGGATTGATGAAAATCTTAACAGACTGAGGTAAGTAAAAAGAAATTCTAATCCCATTTAAAAATACCAAATCCCAACATTCTTAATTCTGTGATTGGAATGGTAAATTGCCTCTTTAAATCCATTTATTTGCACAATTGAAAATAGGTGCATAAATACATTTGTGAATCTGGCTCTATGTCCAAAAAATAAATATGTTCCCATTAGACAAACAAGTCCAAGAGTGCATCCAAAAACTCCTACAGGCATAATAATATGATCATTGGGATGTTAGAGCTTGCACCCTTTATTAGTGGATAATCTCGAGGCTCATTAGAAACGGTTTGTGGGAGTTTGAAAAAGATTCAAGTAAAAGAACTGTTGACAAAGTTCAATGGCAGACCTGGCTAAGTAGGTATTTAGAACTGGTCCATTTAACGCACTTACCTATGCACAGAAAAACTGTTATGGAGTCGAATTCACTTGGTCAAGAGCAGATCACTGATGATGTTCAATGATGTCATCACACTGTCAATGTAGGCTTGCTACTGCTATAAAGAAATGTTGAAGTGGATAAAGAACTGAAAATGGTAGCATGTAGTGCCAGAGGATGAGTATGGATAGAAGTTCGCTGGGTCATTGTATCATCATTTCAGGGTAAGTTATCCTTCTGATGGTTTAGTGAGCTACTGTTTTGTCATGCAAGAGTGGGTCAGAGGTATGGTCAAATGACGTCCCTATGTTCACATATTTACCTTCTAGATAGGTCACATGGATCAGCTTGGAGATGATAAAGGTATCCTCGGTGAGTACAGGCCTTACTGGAGGCTAAAGAAAGATACACAAACCTTTGACTGATGTAGCATTCTTTACTGTTCACTGCACATGTAGATGCAGAGAACCCTCAAAATGACAAGTAAAATAGAAGGTGTTACAGTCAATGTTCTCTCTAATTTTTTTCCTCTGTGTGCGGCAGTGGAGGGTCTCTGTGTGCTGCAACCATGGCTATGTGCGCCAGGAACCAAACCGCGCCTGTCTGCGGCGCCAAATGGCACTCAAATTGTTTACTTTAAAAAGTGAAAAGATGGTGCATTTTCACACATACAGAGCCACAATAACGGTCTTAAGGGCAGTTTGCAAATTTATTGTATTGCTTGTATTTTCATTGTTGTGTCTCTGACTGCTGTTGTCTGTCTTCCTCGCTGCCTGTACGTGGTCCGTGCCCCTTTTTCTTCCCTCTGTTCCCCTCGCTGTCCCCGTGCTCTCTGCCTGGTCTTTCCTTTTGTACCCCTCGCTGCCTGTATCTCTGCCCAGTTTTTCCTTCTTTTCCCCTCGCTGCCCCCGTGCCTCTCTGCCCGTTCTGCCTTCTGTTTTTCCCTTGTTTTTTGTGCCCTTCTGCCCTCTGTTCCACTTGTTTTTTGTGCCTTTCTGTCCTGTGTTCCACTCGTTTTCCCTCGTTTTTTGTGCCCTTCTGCCCTCTGTTCCACTCGTTTTTTGTGCCTTTCTGCCTTCTTTTCCACTCGTTTTTTGTGCCTTTCTGCCCTCTGTTCCACTTCATTTTCCCCTCGTTTTTTTGTGCCCTCCTGCTGTCTGTTCCACTCATTTTTTGTGCCTTTCTGCCCCCTGTTCCACTAATTTTTTGTGCCTTTCTGCCCTCTGTTCCACGTCATTTTCCCCTCGCTTTTTGTGCCCTTCTGCCCTCTGTTCCACTCGTATTTTGTGCCTTTCTGCCCTCTGTTCCAATTTGTTTTGCCCTCGTTTTTTGTGCCCATCTGCCCTCTGTTCCACTTGTATTTTGTGCCTTTCTGCCCTCTGTGCCACTCGTTTTTTTCCTTGCTTTTGTGCCCCTTTTGCCTTCTGTTCCGCTCGTTCCCCCAGCCGCTGTGGCCTTTTGTTTAAGTATTGCTGCTAATCAGAGCCCCTTCACGGGCTCCGATTAAAAGCAATACTTAAAAAAAAGGCCACAGTCTGCCCCACGCTTTACTAACAAAAGTGTAGAGACAGTTTCCAAACACAGCGTGTGCTGAAGTACGCGCTGTGTTTGGAAACTGACTACGCCTTTTGTTAGTAAAGCGCGGGGCAGACTGTGGACTTTTGTTTAAGTATTGCTGTTAATCGGAGCCTGTGAAGCGGCTCTGATTAACTGCAATACTTAAACAAAAGGCCACAGTCTGCCCCGCGCTCCCACATAGCCACAAGCCCTACAAGCCCCACCAGCCCCCCGCCTCCTTACCTGCACTCCGCACGTGCCTCATGTTCATGCCGCTCGCTTCTTTAAAGTGGCCGGCGGTACGACTCTCTCTAGCGACGTCCTGTGTGCACGCTCCACGCCAGGTGGTGCGTGCTGACATCAGGGGAGGTGTGCGCGCGAGCGTGCGCGCGCCCTAGAGTGAACGGTGGTTACAATAATCCTTGCTGGGTTCCATGAATTTTCATAGCCAATGCTCAAAGCTTTTTTAGAAAATAGTTATTTAATAATTTCATAATAATAATGCATAAGTAAACACCGCAGGAAGACAATTTTACTGATGCATATGCAAATAGTTAACATTTGGAATATTCAAATACATAAAATGTACATTAGTGTAATACATCCGTAATGAAAAATGAAACATTTAACAATGAATGAAAAAGGGAAGGAACAGGGGTGTTCATACAAATCAACATATGGACAATGATCAAGGATAAGAAAGTTCAAGGTTGCCTAATAACTTCCCAAATTTCTTTCACTAGGTAATGAACAGCCTTTAGATGTTGTAGTTATGTGTAATGTCAAGTAACATCAAAATACATCCCTATTTTATAGCTAGACATAAATGTGAGACATTTTTCCTATCTAACACATCATTGTAAGGTGCCAAGCCACGCAGTTTTGTGTAACAATTTATTAATATCATTCCAATCAGATGCAGTCTGTTGAAAAAAATGTCAATAACAAAGCAATAGGTTTCCATTACCTAGGCATATATATCCACATTATTTAAAAATCTCCTAAATTATCTTTAAATTATAGAGAAAAATTAGTAAAGAAAATGTAATTAGGGGTCGATTATGATGTGGGTCGGACAGCATTCCGACTGAATCAGTCTTGGAATGGTTTTTGAACGATTCTGATCCGGATACGATTTGGCCGAACTCCCATTGAATTCAATGGGAGCCTGTGTTCCGACCCAATACACAGGCTCCCATGGAAGAAATAGGTGTCTGGCAAAAATCGTGCACCCTCTGGCGGGCATCCCTTGGTGCCTACCACACTGTGCATGGTTGGAAAGGGGGGTTCTTAGGGCACCACCACGGGCCCAATTTGGTGGGCCCCAGGTGAAGGGGGGCTTGCTATAGGCCCCTAAAGTCAGATTCCGAAAGCTGCTCGGAGTCGGAACAACCGATTCGGAAGGCTTTCCGAATCTGACATTGTAATTACTTGGTCAGAAAGCTTCTGAGTTGGTCAGAAACGTGGCCCCTAGATACACACGATTCAGCTTCGAACGACTCAGACTTTCCGAAAGCCATCCGGTTTGGACTCTGAACCGATTTGGAAAGTCTGAACGTCATAATTGGTCGTTCGTAAAGGTTTCCGAATCAGTCGGAATCAAGGCTTCCGAATCCGATTCGGCAAACCTAAATCTGATTCAGAGCCTTTCCAAATGGCATCGTAATCAACCCCTTAATCTTTAAAGAAACCATAGTACAGAAATGGATGGGCAAAAAAGAGGATATGTAAAAGTCGAACCTGCAAAGAATTGCATCACAAGCAACTATTATTAGTAGACTTTCATCTTCTGTTAAAAATATGTAGTTGATAACTATTTTCTATAGAAATATAAGAGTTTGGGTGGTACAAACAGATTGGGACCTCTATCTCTACCTTTTTACATTTGAAGATACAACATATTTCCATATCTCTCGCCAATTATGTCCAGTTTGAGCCTTCAGGGAACCATCATGGGGACAAAAGTTTGAAGGTTTGGGAACCATGTTAATAGAGGGAAAAATGTTTTTTTCTTGGAAACCAGATAATTTGACAAAGGTTTCAGAGGGTGCTTAATAGTAAATATCGAATTAGGAAACCTAAAAGATTCTTGTACCATTCGAAAAAGAACAATTATATTTAACAATGTGATTGCTCCACATTAATCCCTTGACTGTAAACAAAGACAAAACAACTTATCATTAATGATTCTCTCCTCCAATTTATACTTAATAATGGAATAACATTTCTGTCTAGAGCAACATCGTTTAAGGAGAGACCAGTTTTTAATAGCCAGTTTAAATGAAAAATGTCCAATACAAGACTGGAAGGGCTGTGTTGTAAGGTGGAGACTGCAGTGTTTTTACAGTCACTTAGGTTCCTCTGCTGCTTTAGCGTGGCATGTTTTATTGTGGGAGCCTGCTTCACAAGCACCTGAATGGTGCATGGTGGGCTCATCATGAACACTTTTTGAGTTTTTTTCTCTGTGTGGTGAGGTATTTTTCTGTGATTTCAACGTTTGCAAGGAAACACTAAAATAGTAATATTGCAGGGAGTACTTAACTATTGTATTTTATTGAGTCTCTTTCAAACAAGGAAAAAACATTCAAAGAAAAAGAGGGGTATCTGCCAGATTTGGTTTCTACTAAAAGTGGTGATAGAAGAATTATGAATTATTTTTAATTAATGGGGTTTCTCCTATGCAAATCTGTTAAAATAGAAGACAGGAACATAAACATTGCTGATACCACAAATGGCTGTCTAATTCTGTGAAAATAAATGCACCCCCACACCTGAAGTCACAACACTGCAAATAGTGACACTGTGTGTCAACTAATACTCATCTAGTGATTGGAAAAAAATATCTGGTCCTAAGCTGTGCAATATGATGCAGGCACTGTAAGAGCAAAGAGTTACATTTTCTCCGGTTTAGTGTAATTCTCTTTTATTAATGATGTCATTGTCTGGTGGCCTTTATCTGCTGTGAAATGGCTTCCATATGAATGTTTTGACCTGCATTTGTGTCTGGAGTCAGGCAACAACATTGATTACTCCCCCCCTTTTATGTAACATATTAAGATGTTAACTGTACGGTTGTATTTTGAGTCTTCTATCGTCTTATTCTTTTCCTTGTGTTGTTTTATATTAGCATACTCAACCCAACCCCTTCTTAAATGCCCATAAACCCCACCCATTTGGAGTAAATATATACAATTTTTTCACCAATGTCTGGCCGTACCCACATTGACTGCAACACTGCGTGTCAACTAATTCTCATCTAGCTTCATGTTTAGCATTACTTCAGGTGATTGGAGAAAAAAATGCCTCGGCCTAAGCTGTGCAATATGATGCAGGCACTGTAGGAGCAAAGAGTTATATTTCCTTAGGTTTATTGTAATTATCTTTGATTAATGATGTCAGTGTTTGGTGGCCTTTATTTGCTGTGGAAGGGATTCCATATGAATGTTTTGACCTGCATTTGTGTCTGGAGTCAGGAAACAACATTGATTACTCCCCATTTATGTAATATAATAAGATGTAACTTTACAATTACATTTTGTGAATTCTATAGTCTTATTTCTTTGCTTGTGTGGTTTTATATTAGCATACTCATCCCAAAACCCTCCTTAAATGCCCATGAACTCCACCCATTTTTGAGTAAATATATACAATTCTTCCCCCAATGTCTGGTTGTGCCCACATTCACTGCAAAGTAGTATATGTACATGTGTGGAGATCGCACAGAAAAGACATACGCAGCAGAGGACTCAGGATATAAGTTTGTGAATTGCAATTTGTAGTAAGTAATTGTACTTTACATGCTACAAAATACAGTATGTGAACAGGGCTTTTAGTGTGTAATATATAGCTTGGTACGTCAGAAAAATCATTAACCTCCCGAAAAAAGCTCATATATAGTTGTTTCAGGGTTACTCAACCCAAAGTATATGATCACACACGGTCCGAGAATGTAGTTTTCACTATAGTAGAATCTGTTAGTATTCAAATGGTGTTTAACCTCTGCAAGAAATCCTTACTAAAAAAACAAGGAAAAATGATAAAGCTCAACATTGTCTAATTTGTCTTTTCAAGAAAATATGTGAATTATTTGTACCATTATGCTTTAAATACTTAATATGGTATGAAGTAATGATACTCCATTGCTAATTTATTATTGTAATAGTTATTTAATATATATCAAAATATCCTGCTGCTATTAAAGGATAATATTGATTAAACATATCATGCTTGTTTCCAACCATTTCACTTACACTAAAAGTTTTTAATGTCAATGCTGGTATGTTTAAAATCATTTTACTGTCAGAATTAATGAAAGGAAAGGCCTATAGTTTTCAGTTGAAGTGAGATCCATACCATTTCAAGAATAAGACTCAGTATGTCTTCTAAAATACATTATCCAGAGATTCTTCCATAAAAAGTAAATATTTATAAAACGCAACCAAGTTAGGTATTAGCATTTTACAGAAATGTAAATATACTTCAATTGAAAAACTATCCTTAAGGCTTCCCTTTTTTGGGAGTCTTAATATCTTTAGATATCTAATTTATAGATGAATCATTTCCCAAGAGTATAAATCAACTTCATCACAAATATATATGAAAGGATTAACTTCAGATGTGTATACATTTTTATAGAAATCAACAAAACATTTGTAAGCATAAGAGTCTGTAATGATAATCCTACCATCTTCCTCAAACAAATACGTTGCAAGTGTATGCCTTTGTTATACATTTAAATAATTAGCAAGCATTTTTCCAGTTAATTTTGAACACCATATTATTTTTTTTTAAAGATACATAATATGTTAACTTCCAATTCAAATCAAACCTTGGCTGTAGAAAACTCATGTGATTATGATTTAGAGTTAGATGTTAAATATCTGTACTCTAAAAATATAATATATTTTAGAAAAGTCATTGCATTGTTTAAAGAATTTTTACCTCTTATAATCTATAATATTAATACACTTATAAACAGCCACATTCAAAATATTTAATGCATTACACATCCAAGTTCTGAATACATGTTAATATTAAATTAATCTGTGGTAAAATTTGCAAATAATGAGAACATTGACAATTCTTCATTAGAGAATAGATAAATATCAGTCTAAACTAACCTTAGGTCCGTATTGCAATGGCGGTCAGAAGATCGTCCTACCGCCATCGCAGCGACCACCCGACAAGAGGTAAATATGTCAGTACATTTTACATTCTGTAGGGTATTTGCCCAGTTTGAATGTATGAGTTACTGTAGCCAGGCATAAGATGCAACAGATTTACTGCTGAGGAGTACTCAGGAACAGCTCATATTGGGGAAAAGAGGAGGACAGGGAGGGGGCTGGGTAAATGTAAATTGGTACTTGTATAGCACACTACTCACCCGCAAGGGTCTCAAGACGCTCGTACGAATACCGCTGTGGAACCCATCCTGGCTTTCCCTGTGAGGCGTCCACTCCTGGGCACCCCCAAGGTGGAGGCCAGGCATCCTTAGCGTTGTGGGGGCCGTTGTGGAGATTAAGCAAGCTATGGCCCAGAGTAGCAGAGTGGGACTCCATGATTGGAATAGGCACCGAGGCGAGAATTATCAGGTCCGTAGAATTTCTGAGCCCAAGACCCGCCGAGGCAGGGAATTGAACCCTGGTCCCTGGCCAGACCTCTGCATCAGGGTCTGCCGCTCTAACCATTGAGCCACACTTCTCCACTAAAGGGGGAGATAGGGACAACAGAGACAAAATTTATTTTTATAAAAGTGGCGGGAGGGTGGGGGGGAACAGGGGACAATGAAGACAAAAAATATAAAAAACAAAACTTACCTGATGCCCTTCATCATTTTGTCTTCTTCCTCTCCTTCCCACCACTTGCATAGGCTCCCAGCCTGCATGGCGACCAATCCTGAAGCTGCTCTCACAGTAGAGTGCCGTAGATGTGCACTCCAGGGCAGACTGGGTCTGTGCTTGCTCTTTCCAGCCCCAGAAATGCAGCTGGGTTTCTGGTGTCAGCACCGCAGTTTTATTGGCAACACCAGCGCTTGTGACAGTCTGTCTCAAGTTGGAGCTCTCTGGCTAATGTAGAGATGACCACAACAGCAGTTAATTATTAATTCAAGATACATTACAAATTACTATTACCTGCTGCCCAAGCTATTCTTATAGCTTTAGAGGCCTGAAGTAGGGCCCAAAACTACAAAAGGTAATCTGTGTTGGAAAGACGGCCTTATCTTTGTGCCGAATCCACTTTATGCTGGGGTGGATCAAGGAGGCGTTTCTAGTGGAGGATCACGGCAAACACCCATAGGTTTTGTTACAAACCCCAGCCTATTAAGTTAGCCTTACTTGACTTTGCATCATAAGAAATGTATATTTTAAGAAGGATCAAATAAGTGGAATGCTTTGATTTTTCCCAAAAACTAACACATTACATGTGTGCTGGAGTGCATAGTCTGTGTAGTCTTTTTGCTGTTGTCTATGCTTGGAAATTGGTTCTGGAAGATTATGAGTCCTGTACAAACCTTACACTGAATAGCACACTGCCACCCCTGAGCTATGGCTTAACACTGTGCATTGCACAAGACTGTGTGCATCAGCAATGTATTTTGCCATTTGTGCAATGCATCATCCCAAATTTTGATGCTGCTCCGGATAGCGTGAAATCGTAATAATCTTTGCACTTTTAGCTGCAGTTCTGCAAACATCAGGCATGCATCAGCCAGGAAGCTGATGTGCGGGATAACAACTTGCCCTTTGGAAAGTAATTACGTTAGAATATTAATCAATTCAGCCCTTGATGAAAATATTTGACAATTTGAAATAGCCACTTCTTACTCAGAGCCAAGTGGTACATATATCTATGCTACTATTATAAAGAGAGAGCCCAAACCTTTGAGGCGGGTAAGCTCACGAACTACAGCACCAATTGGAACACCCAATACAGCATTGCAAACTACAGTATCAGCAGATGGTCATAGGCTATACAGCAGCCCAACATATACATTAGAAGGAGAAAAGAACGTTTTGTGAAAAGTAGTCCATTGTGGGCGTGGGCGCTGTGGGATTCGGCAAAAGAGAAGCGTTCTGTGTGGGACTAGCATTCCAATACGAGTGGGCGTGTCCTTTAGCATTGTTGTGGGCGTTGGACGTAGACGCTATGTTGTGGGTCTAAGTGGCGTACGCTGGAGGGGCCAAACACGTTCGGGGATGGAGCGAACACTGGACAAACACGCTCGCCGCTGGAGCGTGTTAAGGTACAGTGGCGTCGGCTACAGCATGCCCGGACAACGTCGGGATGGGCTGCTAATATATATATATATGTTACCTACTGGCGGATGCCAGTAGGTAGATATAGTTAGGACCTATTATCCAAAGGAAATCCGCAACATTCTATTGACAATAACTTTGGCGCCAATTGATGAATCCGTGCAAAATTGTACAAACTTTTGGCCAGCTCAGTTCTGCTCCCTCCCTGGGGGTGATTGGTCAAGCGGGGGCCGAGAAAAAAGGGGGGGTCCCAAAACGTGTTTTCCCCATGCAGTTTCCCATAGGACCTTTAGCCACGTCTACAGCCCGAACTACTGAAAGGAATTACACCAAATTTGGCAGAGAGGTAGTCCTCAGTTCCGACCTTTCGCTTATCTGGTGTCAATCTGTTGAGTAGTTTTTGAGAAAATTACGGTTAATGTTATTTATATATCTATGGGCGCGGTGGATCCGCAGATCTATCCGCGTAACCTAGGCGCAGCCTACAAGCACCCTGCCGTGCATGAGCTGAAGGCTCATTGGCTGACAACTGTCAAAATCAGGAAGTGTTGGCAGCCATCTTGTGCCACGGTAGAACGGAGGCACAAGAAAACAAAAACAAACGCCGCAAAACGTGAAAAGGAGGCAGGGTAGACACACCCTGACCCCCTAGGCCTGCTCAGGGATCCCACAAGGACCCCCAGGAGCAACCTATATATATATTATTTTTTAAATTGCAGGAATCTTTTAGGATACGTGAATCCTAGTGATATAAAAAAAAAGAAACGCGGTCTTCTGCTGAAAATAAGTACATTTGCCCCTTGGGGCCAAATTCCGAGGGCATTATTGAAAAAAAGTGTGGGGGGGTCCCAATCCCCCGACACTGCCCCTGGGACTGCCACCCCCTGGGGCTCTAATTTAATTTATGCAGGGGGCTCATGGGGCCCCCCGCAGCTCCGGGGACTGCCCCCCCTGGGGCTTTAAACAAATGGGTGGGGGGGCTCTCAGGCAGGCCGCATCAAACCATGAGTTAGTCGATGTGCTGGAAGAGCAATCTCGCCCGCTCCGGGACAAACTATCTCTGATATTATGCGAGATAATTTCAAAGGCTTTCAGCACATCTTCACTAGAAGTCTGTTCATCTAAACACCTTTCAATATGGGCGAGAGATCCCCTGACAATCTTATTGTGCATGGTCTCTGCATCATTGTAACTCCATTTAATAATATACCCGTTAAGTCTGGGCATTTCACAAGATTTCAGCCATGACAGTCTCTCTATCAGGGAATTATGTTGAGCCTGTGGAAATCTGATAGAAAAGGAAAGGGGAAGATGATCACTAAACCCTACCGGGTGGGTGAGAAAATCAGTATACCATGAGGCGTGACTTTCAGAGGCTACAATATAATCTATGGTGGTACCGTGGCCTCTCCTCACAAAAGTTGCACTAAAATCGACACTGGGAGTGCATAATCTGTTTACAAAGTTTAAATTAAGAGATGCCAACAGTTCATTCAGTAAATCCCCCCCGTCCTGATAAGAAAAGTGTTGGGACGAGTCATCTACACCTGCCCCGATAAATCCGCACCCCCATGATGTTAGGTCACACAAATTGTGGTTAAGATCCCCCCCACCAACAATAATACAATCCCTCCCCTTTGGAATAAGAGACCCCCGTAAAACCTTGCTCAGTGAAAGAACGGTATCAGTTAATAAACGTTTATTCGGGTTGTTATAGATGTTAATCAGAATAATATCAACCTTAGCAACTATCTACTTTGTCTGTTTGTCTATCAATAAATAGTATGTCCTCCCTTATTTTTTGGATAACATTCGTGTGTGCCTGTTGTAGTGTTTCCTGTGTGTATCCTCTCGGCTGGAGGCTTAAGAACCTCTCACTTTCAGTTTGAGTGTAATTGTCTTCGGTGTTGCAGATACGCCTAGCCCTAAGTAACTCTCCATAGGGATTGCTTTGTTTGAAGGTATGGTGATGGAAGCTGCTAGCGTCTAAGATGCTGTTTCCAGCTCTAGGCTTTCTATATACGGTGGTTGTGATTTTAGACCTTTTGACTGCAAGATGGACATCAAGGAAGTTCAATTCTTTAGTGCTAATTAAACTTGTGAAGTTCAAATTCAGTGTGTTATTGTTGATACTTGTTGCAAATGCTTTAGCAGATGTGTCTCTACCCTTCCAAAGTGCAAAGATGTCATCTATGTATCTTACACATAATACTACAGGCTCCACCATTTCCTTGAAAACCCGCTCCTCCCCCCAGCCCATATGCAGATTAGCAAAGCTGGGGGCGGAGCAGGTGCCCATCGAGGTTCCCTGTAGTTGTTGAAACAGTTCCCCATTGTACCAGAAGATGTTATAACTGAGGCATCATTCCATCATTTTCAACAGCATCTCATTATGCTTATTGAACTTTTTTTTAAGTTTAAATTATATTTATAAGCATTTTCATTAGTTACATCATAAAACAACAACATACCTCGCCAGCTTACAAGTCCATGGATTATTAAGCATGGTAAATGCACATGTCGTATAAAACAATAGGTGTTCAGTTAGTGGTCACCATATAATTGCGAGTGAAGTACGTACACATCATTAACATTTGTACATGTTCGAGGGACCTGTAGCAATACACAAGGATAGAAAGACTTCGAACACCTTCAAGCATGTAAATGGAAACCAACATTTGGGCACCACTGGGGACCCACCATCCCATGTGAACATGGCCACCCGCTGAGTACCGCCCACAAGGACACCACCTCACCACCCCCGTACAAGGCCACCTCCACTCCCTCTGGTCACTCCGCAGACAGCCCAGCCACAGAGCCCGTACTTTCGACACTAGCCTTTTGCGTGTTGGCCTATTGTACATACGATTTCCAAATGTTCCGAGGTCGGGATGTAGGCGGCATCAGCTCCCAGAATAGCCCCAATTGTGTGTGACTATATGCTACATCAGCTAGCCAACCTTTAATCGTGGGCACTCGTTTCCTACCCCAGTGTACCGCCACCCTCCTTTTAGCGAAAAGAAGGAGTAGTGCGTGGAATTTCCATATTTTGGGTGGAATGTTTTCAACATATCCCAGTACACCCAGTTCAGGCGATGGGGCATCTGATCTTCTGACAATCTGATTTACCAAGTTGAAGACCCCGGACCAGTAGTTTGTTATCGTGTATGACTATGCTATGTGCAGAAAGGAGGCGGGGGAAACCCCTCATCTCCAACAGCAGAACTATGGGGGTCCGTTAGAATCTATGTAGGTATTTGAAATGTATCAAGCACAGTCTGTAGTTAGGCAAGAGCTCTGTGAGTTGACCGCAGCAGAATAACCACTGGTCTTCGGCCAGGGGCACTGAAAGTTCGTCATTCCAACACTTCAGAGACTTCGGCTCAATCACTGGCGCTGTGGCCTGCACCTGTCTGTATAATGTAGTGACCAACCTACAGGGGGAAGGAGATCCCACAGTATATTCTCCAATGCAGGGAAGACCGGGGGAGCCGACGGGAAATCATCAAAGATGGCACGGCACGCCGTGCGCAATCTATGATACAAGAACAGTTCTGAAAATGTCACAGTCTCTCCCTCCTCTGCCTCTGGGGGGAACATGAACACGCCACCAGGGAACATATCAGCAAAGGTGTAGAGGAGCAGCTTCTGCTCCAGGGATCTACTAATTCCCCCTTCAAAACATGGCAGCATTGGATTCTGCAACAACGAAATCGAGGGGGCGTACAACAATGGAACCCTCGCCTTTTTCCGCAGCTCCTCCCACACCCATCTCAACATGCCCGCCATATCAATATCCCCTCTGGGGCGCCCTGCCTTCACACAGATGGCCACCTTCAGAGGGACAGGTGCTACCATGTCCTGCTCCACCGCCACGTGGGGCTGAAATGGGGTCGGATGGACCCAAAAGTGCAGATATTGAGTGCAGAGGGCATAAAGTACCATATCTGGGGCTCCCAGTCCTTCCTGACCCAGAGGCAAAGTCAAAATATCCCAGGAGACCCTAGCCTGACCGCCCGCCCAGGCCAAAGGTTTACTTTATTCGGTTGTGTCAAACAGCCATAAAAGCATAATATACTTGCAGATACATAAAAACACAGTTTAAAAATATGATCTTCAGGGTAAAGTGTCATGAAAATAACAAGTTCATTGTAGTGTCATGCAATTTCTGAAATGCTCTTAATGACAGGGAAAAATTCTTTATAGTGATTTTTTGGTTAGGGCTTCAGAGGACAACACTTCAACACAGCTGTATATTAAGTGCGTGGTGCTTAGATAAAAATAAATTATGTTAATTTTAATATCAGCGATTAAACAGTTTAAAAACAGCAATAGTTAGCTTTAACATGTTAAATACTAATAAAATCATGTCAAACTTTAGAAATAAGGACAGGTCATAGTAAAAAATAAGCACCCCATGTCAATCCAATTCTTGTTTATGCCTAACGACTAAGCTCAGGAATTTTACTATCGATTTAGCGAAACACTTTGCGTCCAAAAATTGCAGGGCGAGAAAGGCGGGACGGCACCTTTGTAAGCCCATGATTTTTAAAATCGGTGTGAGCCAGCGTCTCCTTGATTCATTATAGAATTTACAAAACAGTATTGTATGAATCGTTGATTGAGGGGAGGTATTGTCGCAGGGACAGTGTTGTAAGAACTTTGCCCAGTTATTATTTGTAGGAAAACTGACCAAATGATGAAAAATATCTAGCCTAAACTTATCTTTGATAACCTGAAAAGTTAAAAGTTAGGTATGGCTGGACCGTCATAGTTGTTTGAATTAGGAGTGAGTGTTGAACTGCCACTTTAGTTACCTCACTAGACAGCCTCAGGTATTCTAGATGAACTAAACAAGCTTTTTTTGAACAGTTTTCTCTGCAAAACCGCAATTGAAGCGGGGGAATGATAGTTTTGTAGCATACCCATGTCATTGAAGAATTTCTTAATGTATGCAATCCAACCTATCTTATGGGCATTGTCTAAGGAGATACAATCCTGTAAGACCCTTTGACAAAGAGTAGTTTCACTACTAGACCAAATGCTGTGCCATAAAAGAGGGGGTTGGATTTTCATTAAATCTGTTAAATAAGACAGGCCCACTTCCAGATGGCAAGCTTATGTTGATGTGCCCCGCGGGACTGCGAGTAGAAATCTTACAAAACTATATTCTACCCTTTGAACCGCTTCAACCTTCCAATATCCCCACACGCCAGCCCCGTAAATTACAGTAGCTAAGCATTTTGCCCTATAGATCTCGATAAGCTCGGCCGTGGGCCGTCTACCCAATTGTTTTGCAAAATTGACCAAAGCAACTGTCGCCCTCATAAAGGACAGCTTCCTAGACTCAATAGCGTACTTCCAGGTGGATTTATGGTCAAAAACAATGCCCAAGTACGGATAGGTAGTGGTGCTCTTGAGTTTTTGCTTATCAATGTAAATTGCCTTTATGTTCTTAATCTTAGAACCAGCGGACATAACAAAAGTTTTTTTAATATTGATCTTTAGGTCCAGGTTGGCCATAAAGGTACAGTATCTCACAAGAGCTCTCTGTAGTTCCATGCGGGTACGGGCTAGGATCACGGCGTCATCCGCATAGAATAACACCGGAATTGGGCGTTTGTTAATGATGGGGAGGTCCTGGCACCCTGTAACCATTGCTTTTTCCAGACCGTTTGTATAGAGGTTAAATAAAAACGGGGCCTGGACACAGCCCTGCCTTACTCCCCTCTCTACTCTGAATGGCTTTGTTAGTTTCCCGTCCACGCCGTACCTGACTTTAGCTGTAGCGTCTGAATATAGCGCGCGTAAGAAATTTACTAGGGACTCCTCTACTCCCATGTCCGCTAAAAAAAAACACAACTTAGTGTGGCTGACGCAGTCGAAAGCTGCCGAAAGATCGACTTACGCCATGTATAGAGCCCCCCCTTTCGCATTTACATATTTGCCTATTAAAAGAGACTGATTAAGGGCTTGCTCTGTGGTACCCAAACCCTCTTGGAACCCAAATTGCAGATCAGATAGAACTTTGTTATCGGACGCCCACTGCTGAAGATGCTCTATGACAGGGGTCTCCAAACCGGTCCTGGAGGGCCGGATCCATGCCAGATTTTTAAAATAACTCCATGTATCTCAATGGGGATATGGAAAAAATCTGGCATGGATCCGGCCCTCCAGGACTGGTTTGGAGACCCCTGCTCTAGGATAACACGACCAGCCACTTTCCCGAGCGAGTCCAGCAGTGAAATAAGCCGGTAACACGAGGGTAGTTGGCGGTCGACCTTTATTAAAAATGGGGACCAGAATTGATTGGGACCAAGAGTCAAAAAGGCCCAGGGCACATGAACCCTAGATAAAATTGGGGACCATAGATCCATTTAAAATTTTAAAAGATCAATTGGAATCCCATCGGGGCCTGGTGCCTTTCCATTCCTACTAGCCAACATTGCAAGCTCAACCTCCTCATGGGTTATATGAATGGCTAACGGGTAGGGATTCAGCTTTGGGCTGGGGATAGCCAAAACTGAGGTAGTTTGCTTCGCGATTAGTGGGAGACCCACAGGTGCTCATCAATCGCAACGTCAAGACTTGGGTTAGCCTTTGAGTCTAATAGGAATGGCGACTTAACGACCTTCCAGAAGGAGGCGCTATCCCTCAGGGTGCAAGATTTGTGCAATTGATCCCAGAGATCCTTTTTCAAATTCTCCCCCCTACGTTTTAAGGCCTGGTTATAAGTCTTCCTGAGAGTACCGATTTCTTTTGGGTTTCTGTCTTTTTTATGTAAGGCTACTTTCAGATTCTGATAAGCATTTGTGCAAGTGCTATCAAACCATCCATTTGATCTGAACTTATTAGTTTTTAGTTTCACAAATAGGATTTCCTTTATTGATTTTAATAGTGTTGCAAAATTAGACATAACGCCTTCATTGTTAGTAGCAGGATCAAGACATTTATCGATCACTGATCTAGAATTTCTGACCAATCTCACAGTGACATCCAATGGGTCCACTTTTTCCCACTTGGGTGAGTAACCATTTATTTTATCTAGTATCAGATCATTTTGACCAAGAATCCTCATGATATCATGTCTGGGACATTTCTGTGGAATTTTTAATGTGATACTATTGGAGTAATGGTCGCTAATGGTAATGTCATGGGTCTTACTGTTCAATATTTGGAATCCTGCTTTGGAGGACAAAAACATAAAATCAGTTATGCTTGGCCTTCCTCTACCATTAAATGTCGGAATAAGAGGTGCAATAGGATTTACCATATCATTAACAAGAGCAAGGTCTAAGCCACAGAAAGTTTTGTTCAATCAGTCCCAAACTGGAGTGTGAGGAAAATGGGTTACTGGATTGTCGTGTTCATCCACGACGCCACAAAGTGTGTTTAGGCTATGTTAACATAGGATTTGGTTAAAATCCCCTCCCCAGATTATTACCACTTCATTAGTGGCTTTGTTTAATAGATCGTGGAGAATGAAAGATATGTCTTTTATGTTTTTTATTAAATCATCTGTAGGAAGATTATTGTAGTAATTCACCATTAAAAGAGCATTAGTTTTACTCTGTAGAGTATTTGGAAATTTATTTCCATTTTAATGGGAGTTATTTTCATGATCTGCAAAGTGTTGGACACAAAGATGGTCAGTCCAACTTTTGCTCTGCCAGAGGGTGATGGTCCGGCGGGAGAAAAGTAAGTTTTATCACCCTCTATATGTATTTCAGATGTCGCCCATGTTTCTTGCAGGCACAAAATACTGAAGTGATGGACAAAATCAAGCCAGATGTCATTCACCACCTTAGGATGCAAGCCAGCAACGTTCCAATATAACATTTTCAGTGAGGGTTTTTCCTGTTTGATTGCATTTTCAGAGTCTAGGCCCATACTTTCTTCATGGTGACAGAACTGGGTCATAGTGGGCAAAGTCTCTTCACTATCAGTGATGCCTTGCTCCAAGATGGCTAGATGTTCAGTAGAGGTATAAGTGTTAGACTTTACATTAGTAATCAAGCCCGCCGGCTCAAATCAGTCCACCCTCTCCAGCTCAGAGTGCTTGTCAAAGTAGTTGAAAGTCGGGATGTTATATCTAGGTCTAGCCCCCTCCATTAGTTCCATATTCAATACACCCCTATGACACACGGCTGTTGATGATGGAGGGGGGCATTGGGGGTAGAAAAAAACTCAGGTCTTTAGTGTGAATTCCACTTTCAAAAAGTGAATGGGCCAATTGCATTTGTGGGGGACCACCCGTCTGTCCCTAAAATTGATAACAATGCAGTCCTCCGGGAGATCTTTTCTTCTGTGACCCACCTAACTTAATCTCCTGGCAAATAGGATTTCCCCACTGACGTTTAACAGGAATGGCCTGTTGTTATTTAGCCAGTAGGCGACTTTGTTTCTTAGCTCGTGGTAGGTTTCTGATTTTTCTTGGCCTAACTCTGGGACACCAGCTAACACTACAGTGTATGGAGCTGATTGTGGAGGTAGGTCAATGTGAGGGAATATCCTCTTTGCTTTGGGAGCTATGGGTAAGTCCTTGCCTACATGGGTGTTTTCATTCTCCTGTCCTACACGTTGTGCTGCCTTATGTGAACCACCCTCACTTTTTTGCTTACCCTCGCCTTCAACCTCCCTCAAGTCCCTCAGAGGAATCCTACCATTCTTCTCAGTGTGAATCATTTGTTGGGCAGCTATGGGTCTGGGGGCGATTGGTGACTGGGTTATATTATTGGAAACACTATTTTGGGCTTTGGGACGCGTTTGGGGTTCCAGGGCTTTGTTTTGTGAGCCATCCACAAGTTGCCTTAGGGTATTAGAGCTAGATATCGTTACTTGCTCTAAGTTATCGATCTTTTCACATATCCGCTTTACCCTTTTCAAAAAGTGGGGCCATTAGGGATTTCATGAGATTTTCGATTTTATCCATGAGCCCCTCATTATATAAGGAAAATGAGAAAGGGGAACAGGTTTTTCTACCGTTAGGACATTAAGTGAGGGGGTACTAGTCGGTGTGAAGATCGAGAGTAAATGATCTTCTGGCTGTTTATGACCGTTTTTGGGTTTTATGGGGGTTTTATCTGTTTTTGTGGTTTTTGGGCATCTTCCCCTCTGTCTAGTCCCACCACGTTTGCCCTTGGGCTGTTATAGCTAATTTTGCATTTGCTTTGGATTTTGTTGGAAGGAGCATTAGTGATTCATTGGATGTGATATCCAGAACTAAATCCAGGCTAGAGTCAGTATTGCTATTCTCCCTGATGATATTTAAATTTGGAGATGCCTCAATAGAACGATCTGTTCTAGTTCCCCCACTGGTCCCGTCATTGCATTTTTGACTCACATATATTATTGGGGAGGTGGCTGTTGCTATGAGGCCTAAGGAAGAGTGTTTATTAAAAAGGGGTTCCATGGAAAGGCGGTGCTCAGCAATAGCTATTTATTTTTCCAACGCAGATCTGGCCCTGGTTGAGAAATTGTCCAGGGTGCCAGTAACCATCCCCCATTACGTGACATTTTAACCCTGAATATAGTTAGCAGATACTTTCAATACAATATAGGGTTAACTGCACGTCTAAATCAAATGTCCCGAATAAACAACAACATTAAGATGGGGCAGTGAAGGAAATAAAGTCTTACACTAGAGTCCAGGGCGCAGATGGAAATGGGTTGGCCAGCCCGGCATGGTTCGGGCTGTGACGGGCTAGGACGGACCTGCCCTTGACCTGGGCTTCACCAGGGCCGATCCAGCACGCGATCCCGCAACGCGGGTACTCTGTCTGCTCTTTATGCACCTCCCAGCACGATGAGAGCAGGATTAGGGTGGTGGCGGCTTCCAATTGTGCCAGAACAGGAGTTACCCTACTCGTAGTGTGCACTGTACCTGTTGAACATCTAGTTCAAAATAATGTCAAACATTTTCTTCTCATTTTATAATCAAAACCCAAAAATATTCATAATATACACATAACTCTTTGCACTATATTTTCTTTAGCCAAAGTCTCTTTTACTCTTTTCAGTTATATAATTCATTAATATGTTCTATCATCACATTTAATGTATATTACATTTGTTGTACAGAAATGATTTTCATCATCCACAAATCTTTTGTTCAGTACTACTTAATATTTCTTAAATGCATCCATAATTGAGCTTGAACCTCAATTTGACGCTGGCCCAATGCATTTCGGAACGGGTGTTCCTTCTTCAGGGGAAATCTTCTGCAAATGAAATGTTCACATTACTTTGCTGTATACACTAAATAATGGTATTTTATATGCCTAAATCTAGAGGGACACCATGTGTCAAGCAACCTTATACACAACACCTGTTGTGCTAAAAACCACAATACATTGAATTAATATAGTTTTAACCAAAATAGAAGTGTTGTGAATCCGCTACGTGCTACCTTATAGGCCATCAACATGTGCGTTCTAACAATTAGTTATTTGTAAAATTAAACATGCTAGCAGTAGTTGTCCAACTCACGTAAATGCCTAATGCTTCTTGCTTATGGCCTTATTACACCTTGGACTGTAATTAGAGAATGGAACCTGTACGTACACGGTAATCACCATTACCCTTCTGGTAAATACCCTATTGTTGACCCACTCATGCCTTACTTTCTAAGGACTCACCGCAAGAAACTGCACTTTAGTCAACTTGCTTTTTTACTTTTCACAGGCAAATGATATTGAGTTGTTGTGGCAGAAAATGCATTCAGAATGTCCCCTTGGCCTCTAAGTGTGGTATCTGGTGCAGTACGTATCTCATGAATATGAGTTGTGGATTTCGGCGACCGGATCATGCCCACCAGCGTGCACCCGGCCTCTCCCCCTATACATTTGTTCTGGCCTCAGCATATTTGCCTAAAAAGTTCACCTCTCGTTGCGCCTCCTCAGCATAATCTAACAGTCTAGATTTTAATAAGCTAGAAGTTTCCGTATCCCCGGTGTCATACAATTGTGTCTCAAGCCCCTTTATGTCAGCCTCTATAGACGCTATCGTGTTTGTTATGGCTTTCAAAACCACCGACTGTCGAGCTATGCAGTGGCCTCTGATCATATCTTTAAACGCCTCCCAAAGAGAGGCCATGGTATCAACCGACCCAGTGTTTATCTTAAAATAGTCCGTAATATCTTTCCTGATCTCCTCCCTGAAGGCGTCATCCAGGAGAGCGTGAGGCGGGAGCCGCCAAGAAAACGCACGTCTTGGCAGGTTGGGGATCACTACTGTCAGAAAACATGCAGTATGGTTGGACAGGGAGTACAGCATGTGCTTAACACTGGTAGTCCAAGCAGCCACTTCTATAGACACCAACCAGATATCTAAACGGACCACGCATTGTGATGGTCTGATATGCAGGTACCTTCCCTCAATGTGTGATGTCTACCACGCCATACATCCACCAACTCGCCATCAGCCATGATCGCCTTCAGGGCAGAACTAGCATCCAGATGCAAAGTCCTGGCATCCCCCTTCCGGTCAAGTGTGTCATCAAGGAAAGCATTGTAGTCACCCCCCACAATATTGTGCTGCAGCCAGAAGACCTGACCTTGGTCCAAACCGTGTTGAAAAAGTTGGGGGAGTCTACATTAGGGCCGTGTATTGCAACAACCACTATGGACACACCGCATAAGATGCCCTGTATCAAAACGTATCTGCCCTCAGGGTCCCTCCAATCCAACCCACGCTTGATCAAGACAGCCACCCCGCGGGCATAGTTGGAGTATATAGCAGAAAATACCTGACCCCACCTTCCATGTCGAAGCCTCTGGCATGGCGACGTATTTAAGTGTGTTCCTTGTAAAAGGCAGGTGTCAATGTTATGCCGTGCCAAGTAAGCATGCACCAATCTTGACTTCCTGCCATCATTAAGCCCCCGAACATTCCAAGTTAGGCAATTCAAAACATTGTCAGCCTGATGCGTACCGGCTACCCACAGTCAGCAATAGAAAACTCAGCAACGCAACCTTCTCCCACTCAAAGCGACATTGGCTAAATACCAAGTGACATTGACTCTGGCATTGAACAATAAAACAAGTCCCCCCAGCCACCCACCACACACTCCAACCCCCCAATCAGGTTGTAGATGACCCTCCCCAGCAATGAAAAACACAAAACAAAGTGGCATTGAAATCGGGATCCTTCCCATGGGGGCGTAGCAACACCGACGAGCTACCTTGCATTATACAAGGTGGCCGGGAGAACTGTGCATGACCCAATTCCCCCAGGTTTTATTATCGTGTGAATAATACAAGACAGTGTGTCTACTGAGCGCAAAACTCCCAACCCTGACATATACAATAAGAATAAAAAAACAACATCTTTAAAGTGCAGCCCAGTCAATACTTTTCAACATACGATACCCAAATCAGTTATTGTCATTTAGATGACCACCAGCTGCCTCCAGAACTTCTTGTCGCTTGTGAACCTTCTTACCTCCCACGTGCTTAGTGAATTTTAGAGCAGATTTCGCGTCGATGAAGAAATGAGTGGTGCCATCGAAGGAGACTTTAAGCTTAGCTGGGTACAGCAGGGAGTACGGAATCTGCGCTTGTAGAAGGATCCGCTTCACAGGTAGGAATTCACGCCTCGCTGCCTGTACCGCGGGGGTGAAATCAGGATAAAAATAAGTCTTGTTGCTGTCATGCGTAATCTACCCCATTTCTCTGGCCTTCCTCAGGATTATGTCCTTATCCTGATAATTCAAGAGTTTCACAATGATTGGCCTTAGCGGTGCCCCAGTGACCTCTCCACCACAAAGACAGCTGATAGGTGCGGGCCAAAAAATGTACATAGCATATCTGTGATATAAGTCTCCATCTTAGAAATGGCAGTCATTGCCGGAATTCCCGTTACGCGGAGATTGTTGCGTCGTTACCTGGCCTCCAAATCATCAGTTTTGGACCTTATGACCCCCAGCAGCTTGTCCATATGTATGTATGTATGTATGTATGTATAAACCATTTT
This sequence comes from Lissotriton vulgaris, assembly GCF_964263255.1. Taxonomy (NCBI): domain Eukaryota; kingdom Metazoa; phylum Chordata; class Amphibia; order Caudata; family Salamandridae; genus Lissotriton; species Lissotriton vulgaris. The sequence goes on along the minus strand of NC_141685.1, from coordinate 1,583,890,758 downwards.
ATAGCGCGCTCCGTTACTTGAGAGTATCCTGGCGCGGGTAAGGGAGAGGCAGACAGCAAAACAAAGAGAAGGCATCTTAGATTACACTCTTGAACAAATGTGTTTTCAGGTGTTTTTTGAAGGCAGCCACTGTTGGCATAGAACGCAGATGGAGAGGGAGAGCGTTCCAGGCCCGAGCCACGATCACAGAGATTGATTGGCCACGGAGTCTAGCTCGTTTGAAACGGGGAAGGGACAATTTGAACAGAGTGGATGATCTGAGGGTGCGTGCGGGGGCATAGCTGGTAAATCTCTTTCTCAGGTACAGGGGGCCTTGATCGTGAGTTGCACGAAACGCAAGCACCAGAGATTTAAACAGAATGCGCTGTGCAGCAGGCAGCCAGTGGAGCGTGCGCATCTCAGCGCGGACGCTCTTCCATCTAGGGATGTTAAATAATAGACGGACAGCCGCATTTTGGATATTTTGCAGGCGTTTCACCAGATAGGCCGGAATGCCGCTGAACAGTGCATTCGCGTAATCCAGCCTTGCCAGTATGAGCGCCCGAGCAACCGTCTCCTTGGCATCCCTAGGGAGCAAGGGGAAAAATTTGCGGAGCATTCTCAGAGTGGCAAAGCAGGTGCCTGTAAGCTTTTTAATATGGTCCTCGAATCTGAGGTCCTCTGTGAACCAGATGCCAAGGTTTTTGGCAGGTCTCCCCATCTCTTTCGGGCTGGGAATGTTAGGAGGCCACAGTGTGTTCTTGAACGAGGGGGGAAAGGAACCATAAAAAAGCACTTCGGATTTGTCCTCGTTGCACTTCAGCTGGGCCTGGGTTAGCCAGCGAAATACAGAGGACAAACACAGATGGACTGCCGACGTATCCAGATTGTCGTCTGGCCAGGTAAACAGCAGTTGGGTATCATCTGCATACCCTATGATCTTAGCCCCATACTGTTCCGCTAGATAAACCAGGGGGGTGATGTAAACATTGAACAGTAAGGGGCTAAGAGTGGACCCCTGTGGGACCCCTGTGAGCAGTGGTTTAGGCTCAGAGGTGTGGGGAGGCATCCAGACCTGCTGGGTCCTGTCAGATAGAAAAGAGGACAGCCAGTCTAGAACAACCCCCCCCCCCGATACCAATGGCAGACAGCCTGCCGAGGAGGAGCTCATAGGGGACGTATCGAACGTGGCAGAGAGGTCCAATAAAATTCGGACCGCTCTGCCGCCTCCGTCTAGGCAGTCCCGAATCGCCTCGGTCATCTCCACCAGCGCCGTCTCGGTGCTGTATGCAGATGTAGCAGTTGCTCTTTAGTTTCCACCTGGAACTCGTGGAATTCAGAATGGCGATTTTCCAAGACATCGAGGCATGTCTCATGTGTAGATACTTGCGTTTTAACAGAATCAAGGTGCGATGTTAGGGTGTCGAGCTTCGTATCTATATTTCGGAGGCTTGATTGCATCTCCAGCATGAGTATTCTCAGATCCTCTCCTTGATCTTCTGTACAAGAGCCCTGCTGCCCCTCCGCCTGTGTTTCCAGTTCTGTGTCCGCGAGTCTGGTGGAGCGTTTTTTTTCGAAGTTGAGCCTCGGCTGTTTTGGGTCCTGCTTGCCCATTATATCAGCACCTCCCAACTTTTGCTTAAAACTGACAATTGGGACAGGCTAAGTGGCGTTACTAGCTTGCATTCCCCCCACCTGTGAAGTGGCAGAGTGGCAGTCCCACACCTTAACAACAGTTCTCACAGCTGCAGACTCAAACCACACTTCGTGTGCAGTCCAGGATCCGGTGGTTCCTCTGCGCTATCCACCCACACCGGGCGATGGACTCCCAGCTGCGCTACCGGGCCGTGCAGCCACACCCAGCTCCACAAGGATCAGTTTGCCTCCAACTGGAGTTCCGTGCGAGCAGCCCCGCACACGTTTCCCACGCCACCACCGATACACAGTGCTAGGCAACAGGATGTTCAGCAGACAGGATCAGCCCACGCACTAGGCGATGCCACACTGATGCCCCCAGTCAGGCAGACCAAGCACCGCACCGCGGCAGCAAGTCCCCAGAAATGGCTATACCCCGAGGAGGCCATTTCCTCATCGTCTCAATGCGATCCGCTGGCCCCCCATGCACACAGGGATGTCCCAGTCAGCAGGAGTTGCAGGCAGCTGCAAGTTGGGGGTGGGGGGCTACACACTCACCACGACTCCAACATAGGCCCACAAGATGGCGGATCGGACCGCACCCACCAATCTCACATCAGCATCAGCCTCTCAGTGTCCAGCACGGGCAAAGCAGGAGCACCTCGGTTCTTTGCAGACATTATCACGAAGTCGTCCAACAATCACCCCACATCTAACTGCAGCGGTGCTTAGGATCAGCCCGCATGGCAAGTCCGGCACGCAATAGGCCCGCCCCCAGCCTCACCTCGGGAGTGACTCATCCGCGACCTCCACAATCGGCTCTTCAATGTCCCGCACTCAGTCCCAGCATGGGGTGGCCACACAGAATCTTTGTTGTCGTGATAACAAGGCGGCGTATGCGGTTGGGGTGCGCCCCCAAAAGGACATGGTCAGGGCTCCTCCCGGAGGTCCGGTCCCACGAGCCTCCAGCAGCCGTTGGCTCGATTTCAGCGGGCCCCAAAAGCAGTGCAGCACAGCGCCTCACCGTCCCCCTGCATCTGCATCGCAGCACATATCACGGTGTAGGATGTCATCAGGCTCTTCAAACTTCCGCAAAGTGTTCCGGTCAGTGGTCATGCGAGTGACCTAGTCGGCAGTTAGATCATCCGACTTGCAGGATTTGTAGAGGATCTTGTCCCAGCCGACGAAGCTCACTCAAGGAGTGGACATTCCGCTTCGCAGCTGGCCACGCCCCCATTATGCTTATTGAACTTGATGGCGCTAGCTCTCAAAAAGTGGTGTGCAGCAGGAGGAGCCAAGATGGCTGAGCGGAGGTGAATCGTCTCGGCTCCCGACCCACACCAGCGGCTTGAGTGTCCAGCGACCTCCAATGCGCACCACAATCACCCTTCATGAGCCCTAGCCCGCCAAGATCTACCAGTGGAACAGAGGGGGCCCTGCAACGCTGAATTACAGCTTTGGGGTGCCCGTTTAAGCCTCACCGATGCCGTGAACGAGACCACCCAAAATTGCGACCGCCTAAGAAACTCGGCCGTACAGACCGGCAACGGACGCTCCTCCATGCAGGATCGGTGGCATCTCTTCCAGCCCCCCATGACCCTGCAGACACCCTGCATCCTCAGATTTACATCAGTGGGCTGCCGTAGAAGTGAGCAAGCCCGACCTCTGCAGTGCGCAATGGACTACTGGAGAGCTCTGTAGCCCGATGAGAGGAGAAGCGTGGAGGAAGAAAAGTTGGTAAACCACCAAGCGCACCACATCTATCGAGCGATCGTTGTCCTTGATGAGCCACTCTGAACCGCGCTGTTGTAGCCTCCAGCTACAGAGGGCGAGCAACTTGGTCCCAAATTAGCTACAACCCTGCAAGCGCCCTGTTCCACAGACCTACATAACGGTGAGTGCACCCAGCAGCTGCACAGCACCACGGGCGGGCGGGAGGTCACCCGACCAACACGAATGGGGGACACACGAAGGGGAGGCTGATACCCCCAGGAGAGACGGACCCAATGCTTAACAATGGTGGGGGAGATCCATAAGACATGATCACAGAGTAATGCGCCCAATTCCAAATGGCACCGGCAGTAGATTGTCGCTTGGGGTCTAAGCAACACCTCAAAAGAGTCCCCCCGTTTTCTTCTTTGATGTAAATGCCTCATAATTTGAACGGAAATTGCATCTACACCCCAGACCTAAAGGGTTGACCCAGATGAGCTCCCCTGATTAATCGAGAATGACCATTGAGGCACCCCGCCTGACCTGCAAATGGCTGCTGTCTCTCCCACAGACGGATATTCCTCACCTGCGCTCACTCCCCCTGAAGTCATGTGATCACTGGCCCTGTCCTCATGCTGCACCACCTTTGCCTGAGTTTTGGAGAATTTTGGAGACGGACTGAGTTTAGCAGCTAAGACTCCACCACCTTGCCTGACCTCAAGATGGCCGCCTCAGTTGGTCTCCCCACGAACACTATAATACTCATTGAAAATTGATCTGGTCATCTACCCGATCTTGAGTAAAGCCATCACTGACCCTTTATTCTGCTATCCCTCCAGGACATTTACTCATTGATCTTTCCCTTGACTGTGGAGACATTGCTATCTGACTGACGCCTGGTGGAGCTACCTGTTAGCTAAAGAGGAGATGGGCTGTAGATTCCCCCTCGCCATCACCTACCCAGCCGGGCCTTGGACAGACCGTCCTTTGTCTCTCTGTCGTAACCCCCTCCTACTACTTCACCCTTCCCCTTTCCCCTTCTACGCTCCTTTCCTATTGTTATCTTTGCTCTTTAAATGTCTTTTCTGTTAAGACCTAGCTGTCTAACTGATGCCCGGTGGAGCTAACTGATAGCTGAAGAGGAGATGGGCTGAGGATTCCCCTGTGGTCGTCACCTACCCAGCTGGACCTGGGGCAGACTTTCCCTTCGTCTCTCCGTTGTATCCATACCTTACCCTCTTTCCCTTTTTCAGTCCATTTTACTTACCCTCTATGTTCTTTACAATGTTTTTAATGTTATGTTTTTTGTAATTTGTGACTGATGTAAATTGGCAACTATGTGGAACCTTATGCAAAGCGCTCTGATACCTCCGGGTCTAGCCAGCGCTATATAAAATTCTTTAAATAAATAAAATAAATAAATAAATAAACCATCCCCATGCCTGATGTTTGTGTAAAGCGAGGTTACATCAAGGCTCATCATCGGCATATCATCTTCCCAGATGATCTTGAGGAACTCTGTGGTGTCCTTCACGTATGATGCTAAGTTCCTAACAATCGGTTGTAGAAACATCAATGCAGATTGAGGTATTCTCAAAGAGACTGTCATTTGCTCCCACTATTGGTCTCCCTTGTGGTTTGTTCCTGTCTTTAAGAATCTTTGGGATAAGATAAAACCCTGGAATTTTTGGATGTTCCTTACTCAAGTATTTCCATTTATCCCAATTCAACAGGTCTTCATTTCTCCACTCAGTCAATTAAGAGAGTAGCCTTTCTTTCACTCGCTCATACTCCGCTCTTCCAACCCTGGAATAGCAAGCTCTATCATTGAGCTGCAAATATGCCTCCCTCATTTACATGTTTTTGTCCCACAGGACTACATTGCCTCCCTTATCAGAGAGCCTTACCACACAATTCTCCACATTGCTCCATTTCTTAATAACTTGTCTGAACATTGTGTTCTGTTATTCTGCTGCCCTTTTCTGTATCCTTTTTAGTTCATTACATAACAGATCAGACAATAACTCAATCTCATCATTAAGAGTGGGTGGTACAAATCTCGATTATGTTCCGAGATCAACATTGCCTCCTTCACCTAGCAATTCTCTTTCCTTAATGTCTCTCTGTCTTGGATTTTCCAGGGATAACAGTACTCCCAACCCTTGGGCATCAGTTATGGTAAGTCCTCCCATAGGATCTTCAGTATTGGGTCTACTTTCCCTGGTTACAGGTCTCATACTGAAGAATTTCTGCAATCTTAGTTTACGGGTAAATTTAAAAAGTCAACTCTGGTCCGTGCATAGTTAAAACCAGAAACAGGGCAAAAGAAGAGACCTAGTGACAGTACTCGTTCATCATTTTTATTGAGAGTAATATTGGTTAAATTAATTACTGTTCTGGATTCTTCTACTTCTTGAAGCTCCTTGTCACTCTCCCCTCATACTCATGTTTGTTGTTTTTGGCTACTTCTCCTGTGTTAGCGCCTCTTCTTTGGTACGGTTTTCCTTTGGGCTTGTGATTTGTTCTTCGGTCCGTACATAAAAAACGAAATTCTTCCTGTAATGGTGTACCTGGCTTATCTCCCACATTTGCTCCTGTTCGTTCTCCTTCAGATTCAGTCTCCATTGATAAACTGAAGTCGCTAAGGGATACTTCTTTGCGTAACTGTTTTACTTCATTTTGTCACTGTCTGTGCATATTTTCAAACCTTTTGGCAAAGGTGTAGATCAGCCCCCTCAAATAGTCCATTTTGTCCCTGTGGAACTAGTGGGCTGCTTTCCTTTGAGTTATTCCGTCTTCATGCTTGATCATTCTTTGTTTAATTTCTTTTTCAAATTCTGTTACTTTCTCCTTATCTCCATCTTAAATGATTTCTTCATTTATTGTTTTAATTTGCTCCCCTTTCAAGTTCAGCATATTTAATAAGTATCGCCATCATCTTCATTGAGCTATCGGTGTTACATTCCACCCATTCTTTAATGAGGTTTGGGTGTGGGTTTTCATAGCTAGGTGTGGTCATTATCCTTAATCCATGTGGATTTCTTCCCACTTCAATGTATTTTTTTAAGGCTACAGCATCCCACCACTTTGAAACCTCTGCGCGGGTCAACTTCTCCAGTTTGCGTAGATTATTCATTAGAGAACCTCCTAGCGTTCTCTCTATTCCTCTCTTGTCTGTATCAATGTCTGCTGACATGTCAGTGGGAAACAGTGTGTCTGCCGCCTTCTCCCGTTCTGCCATCTTATTTGACTCAGCCATATCGAGTCTCTGCAGCAACTGCTACCGCGGTGCAACTTGTACACCGCCCGGCTCCTGCTATATGCAAAGTACTGACGCTGAGTGAATCCCTTCAGGGCTGCACGGTGCTATCCGCACCGCTCCCTTTAATCACTCATCCAGGTCCTCGTAGTGCAGCAGGGGGCTCAGAGGTTTAAACTTGCTCCTGTGTTTGGCGTGTTTCCTCTAAGCTGTCAGACCGGCGTGGTGCCGCGTATGCAGCGCTTCGCCGCACGCTGCTAACAATCCACACTTCCTGTCAATTCCAAGAAACCACGGCACTCCAGTTGCAAATCGTGTTTATTTGACCAGTAGGGTCACAAACACCAAAGCATTTTGGTGCCTTGTGGCACCTTTGTCACAGTGTTTTTTCCTTCACAACTTGTGTTTTTTATGCATTGCCCATACAAGTGTTTGAATAAAGTTGGTAACAAAAACAATGGACTACCGTATGCAAATGGTGGCCATCTTTAAACATGCCTCGAAGTAGTGTTTTATACAGCAGTTAAGTTCTTAATTTAGTCAAAAGTAAATAGATTGACGGGAATTTTTTTTCCATTTGATTATAATCACCCGTTTTTAAGACTGAGACTTAACATACAAAATATAATCTCCATGATAAGTTATTCGGCCTCTCATGACATCATAACATTTTTACCAACTGTGAGGGAATACATATAACAATATTAAATCATATAATTTGTATCTTTACATATAATAAATATGGTTCAATACTGCATAAACATGTCGCCCCAGTGGGCATACTAATCATCACCAGCATATCAATGATACAGAAGACCTTCCCTGATCACTGCTCCCACACATACCGGATTAAATGTCTATTATGGTGGTCCTAGATATATATTATATATATATATATATATATATATATATATATATATATATATATATATATATATATATATATATGGAAGGCGTGGGCGAAAATACACATGTTGCTCGGCAATTTTGCGACAGTAGCACTTACAACGCAAAAAATGTACTTGAGAAGCGGCAAATGCAAATCTACTCGAGAAGCTGACCATGACTGCCCTCAACCAACCATGCTAGAAAATGACACCAAGTGACCACAAACCTTGCTTGCATTTCTAGAACCATGCAGGAAAAAAAATCCACAATACGGCGATTTGCGGAGTTTGTCTACTTTGCAAGAATAACGCAGAGTAGCCAAATTCTGCCGATTCTGTGGGCAGAATATATGCAAATAATTGCAATATGTTTAGTGAGGTGGCACGTCAGGAAGTGGCTTCATACATTTTCAAGAGAAAACAGATAGCGCATGCAGGTGACACGAGCAGCATCCCCACCCATGGCAATGAAGATCTAAAGAGCAAATACATATAAATCAAGAGGTTATATGAGAGAGAGAGACAAGGAGGCGGTAGGATGCTACCTAACTACTGCACTACATAGAGATCAAGAGGGTGCCAAGAGGATTGAGGATTTATACAGTCCCTGCCTATGAAAATCAAGACCCCAAATTACTGGAGGAATAGGCAGAACTCACGGCCAACTCGTCAAGAGGCATGTTAACGATTTTAGTCAAATTTGCAAGAAGTGAGTGTGAAAAGGCTATAAAAGAAACTGAGGAACTAGAAAAAGACATTGTCACACATCCTGACAAGACAAAATCAGTGGATTTCAAAGAGCAAATGGAAAAATGCCTGATAAACTATGAATTAAAAATAAAACAACAGAAACAAGAGAAATTTGATCAGGATGGAAGAGATTATGAGCAAGGGAGAATGCTCACATTTACAAGGAATTATGATGTTCCATGACGTGAACTAAGGAGTAATAAAAATCGGCCGCAGTAGAACAAAAGGAAACCTCTGAGTCAGAGGTAACCGATGCAGAACAATCCAAAGAAGAAAGAGCGATGGGGGTCAGGCGTCACTTACAAGGACCTTTTTCTATGAGGAGTTTTTTTTAATTCGACAAACCTGGCTTCAACAGTGGGAAAGTAAGACCACTGGAGTGCAAGGGAAACAGAAATAAAGAAGTGGAGGGTGGAAGCAATACCAAAAAAGCTGCAAACTGTACCACATGGATCAAATAGGGAATGAAAAAGAAATGAGGATTGATAATCTACCGATAGGGCTCCTGGTTTTATGGTATTTATTTTTTTGACATTTCCATCTGTATTTTTCCATATTTATTTTTTGTCAATTTTATCTGTATTTACCCATATTTATTTTGGGTTTTGTGAACAAAATGAGGCTCACACTGGTATAGTTCCAGATTTATTTATAGATAAATATGAACTCATGCTTGATAGCCTGCCAGGTTTCAGTGTTATGAACATCTGAAGAAGAAAAATCACTGCGCCTCAGGTGAAAATATGTAAATTTCAGTATCAACCTCGTGCATATCTACTGCTGTTAAAGCCTCTTTACTAAATTTCCCTTCTTTTTTAACCCCTTACCTATCCATCCACACAGCTAATGGCCTGGCAGTCAGTATTTAGAATCACACAAAAGCAACTCATTAAATTCTTTATTTCGGCTAAAATGCCATAAAAGACAGTGCATACATTACATTGCATTTCATTAGTAATTAAAAACATGTTATCACTTGAATACATAAAACACGATACATTAAAAATACAATACAAGTCGGAGGATAATTTGAGCGGGAACATACATTCATAGAACATAGAATGGACCATCATGTCAATCCCAAGCAATCAGTTCGATTACAATTGCTGCCCCATTTTTTTCCTTTGATAAAAGATAGAAAGTAAAAATCTACTGACACTAAATATTATGTGTTGAGATGTATTTGTTGTTAGGATTCTCAGAGCCTGTGAACATGACCTTAAGCCTAAAAGTAGGCATATTGGTTTAATCCACTTCTTTCTTGCCTGTAGATAAAAAGGACAGAAAAAGAGAATATGCTGTTCGTTTTCGGTCTGGTTATAATCACACATGGGGCAAATTTCATCCATTTCTGGGGATGCTGAGTCGCGGTTCCTAGCCCAACGTGCCAAAGTAGTTTTAATTAATAAATTTCCATACCGAAATTTAAAAAATGAGGTTTTGGCAAGTGGCGGCTCTATCTCGTCCATAAAGATCTCATAAAGGGGTTCATCCTTAAAGTTTAGAAACTTTGCAACCAAGGTGCCACTGGTTGTAATATTTACAGTCCTACTTAACATAAAACTCCAAAAGGCCCTTTTTAGGATTAATTTGAGATTAACAGGTAATTGCTCGGGATTCTCCCAAAAATGCTTCAATCCTATATTATTCAGCCATGTCTTAATATGCCTTAGCCATGGGGTGGTGCTCTGGCTGTCGAGAATCATAATTTCCTTCAGCCCGTCTCGGTAGTCTTGAAGTTCGGGCACATGCCATAATCTCACCCACAGCATTAGAGGTCGAATCAAGACTTGGTAATCAGTCCTTTTGAAGTTTAGGTCAAGCTCCAGGGGAACTAGTGGGGTGCCTCTAGGGACCCTTACCAGGCTGCGCATGAAGTTGTTATCTAGAACACTGAAAGTCTCCCTGGACCCAGGACCCCATATTTCAGCACCATAGAGGACAGATGCTTGGACCTTAAATTTGAATAGTTCCATCACTGGGGACACCGCTTTACTAGTGCTCATACTTTGCTCCCTAAGAATTGGTTTGACATTCTGGGCAAAGATTAATTTACTTTTATCAATCTGGGCTTTCCAAGTAAAGTTTGAATCCAAAGTCACCCCTAAGTAAGAGAAATGAGGCACTGATTCAAGCTTAACTCCTTTTAATGTTAGACAGCCCTTGTCCGGTTTAATCGGATTTAGGGCAATACATTTGGTCTTCTTACCATTGATCTCCAACCCCTTTTGGCTACAATATTCATTAAAGGTATTTAATAATGTCTGTAAGCCATTTTTCGTTTGGGAAATCAGAAACGTATCATCAGCAAATAGTAAAGATGTCACCTTTTTGCCGTTCAGTTTCGGAGAGTCATTTTTACATCTCCCTAAAAAGGAGGGAATATCGTTTACAAAGAGGGAAAATAACGTCGGGGCCAGGACACAACCCTGGCGTACTCCACGTTTGATGGGTATTTTTTGAGTTAATTCACCATTTGGACCCCATCTAACTCTCGCAAAGTTCCCTTCGTGTAACTCTTTAATCTGAACGACAAGATTATTTGGCATGCCTGCTGCACTCAAGGTTTTCCATAAGAGATTACGAGGCACCAAATCAAATGCAGCCCTTAAGTCTACAAAGGCAACATATAGATGGCACCTCTTAATCACTACGTACTTCCAGTAGAGGCAGCAGAATCTAAAAATTTGATCTATTGTGCTGACCTTAGGTCTGAAACCGGCTTGGAATTTAGTTAAAAATGAATTTTCATCTAGCCAATTACTCACGCGTAATAAAATGTGTCGTGAGTAAATTTTCTGTAAAATGTCCATTAGACTTATTGGCCGATAGTTACTTGGGTCCATCCTATCTCCTTTTTTAAAAATTAAAACAATTTCCGCTCCCTTCCAACTTTCAGGAAATTCTAATGTGCAAGAAAATGTATTGCACAGGTAATTAATATAAGGTGCCCATACTCCTAGGTCGTGCTTGTATAGGTCCCCCGGGATTTTGTCTAAACCTGGAGCTTTCCCGGATTTAATTTGTGATATTGCCAACTCTGTTTCCCCTAAAGTAAAAACCAGGTGGTCTGCTGGGGGTTCAGGATTTTCTACACTCGTGTTCATATGTGGATCATCGTATTTTTTATATAGATTCGTGAAATGGGTGACCCAAGTTTGCTCATCCAAGAAAACGTCTTTGATTACCCTACCTACATGGTTCCCATTTGCGACCAGCCTCCAGAAGGCCACATTGTCACGTGACCTGGCGGCTAGCAACAAATCAGCCCTTTCATCTTCCTCCCATGCTATCTTTGAGGCCCTTTGGACAGATTTGTAATTACTCCTTGCTCTTTTTACATCTGTTGGAGATTTGGTCTTTATTGCCATTAGTAATTCTCTCTTTGACTCTCTACAGGATCTGTCATACCATGGCTTACTGTGGGACAGATTCTGGGTCTTCTGCTGTTTTTTTTTTGGCATCTTAGTGACTAGTAGCCTTAGGTCAGCAACAAATTTCTGGTGAGTTTGAAGAAATGAAATTTTACTTTCATCATCAACCTTTGCAGCTAGATAAGGACCAAAAGTACCTGCCAGAAGTGAGTATATTTCACTTAGAATGTCACTGTGGTCCAGTATGAATGGCCATTTTAGGGATCTTCTATTATTGCTGATATGGATCTCAGAATTAACAGCACCACTTTCCTCAGATGTAGGTTGCTGGACCATATCATTGAACAGATAGGCATCTAACGTCAGGTTTAAGGGGAAATGATCACTTTCAGACCATTCCATTACTTCAAGGTCCAAAAGATGAGGCCAGAGGGGAATAGAAGCAATTACAAAATCTAAGTTATTTTTATAATTATTCCTGGTGAATGTTGGTTTCTTAGAGCTGTCGGATGATAACCGTCCGTTACAAGCCCTAAGAGAGTGTTCCGTACATAAATTAATCAATTGTAAGCCCAATGTTGTACATTTAACCGGTTTTACATTCTCCAGGATAGGGATTTTGTTTGCTTGATCTTCCTCATTAAAGATTTCACTAAGGCCCAAGACTGGCTCGAAGTTACAATTTAAATCGCCAGCCAAGATAACAAAATCCTCCCTGGGATCTAATCTGCTCAGAAAGCAATCTAAATTAGCAATGGTCGGTGATTCTCTTGAGGAGGGTAGGGGCCTATTATAGACATTTATAAAGAATAAGTTCTTCCCATTATACGCTGTGATCTTTAGAGCTAGTATGTCTACAGAGTTAGTGGGTATCTCCTCAATTTTTACCCTTAAATTTATTTTCACCCATATCAAAAGTCCCCCGACGGCCTACCACTTCTAGAAGGTATCGCACCAATCCCGTAGGTCTTGTAACCCACCCTATGAGGCGTCACCACTGCCCAAGTTTCCTGGAGGAAGCAGAGATCAAAGGACTCTATATAGTTTGCCCACTCCGGGTCCCTTAGGTTTTTATCAACTCCAGCTATATTCCAACAGATCATTTTAATCGGAATTTCAGGAATAACTGGGCTCTCAGTAGAAGCCCTAGGCATCTCTTCATGAGTAATTGGAAGCACAGATTGAATTACCAAGGGCATTACCTCTAAGAGTGAGTTATTAAGTGAAATAGTTGTCGGCAAAACCTGCTCCTCTGGATTTTTTGCATCGTGGGATACATTAACATCGTCATGGACAATTTTACCCACAGTAACATCGTTGTGGACAATTTTACCCGCACAAGAAGACACAGTATTGACCAGTACATCATTCGCAGCATCAAAAAACACAGTATTGACCAGTACATTCGGATTGTCAGTACTCACATCACCAGAACTCATTGTGTCTAGCCCCACACGCCCCCACATCTCATGGCATCAGTCGCAATCATCTAGACCGCTGAAGATGTCATACCTATTAAAGGTTTCTAGGGGTGTGAAGGGTTTAAGGTTGTCCATCCAACCTTTCTGGGTGTTATATGTCTTGGCCGATACGTAGTTCCATCCCATAGAGTCTGGTGCTATCACAGGGCATGGAATGTAATGCATATTATTTACATTCTGCAGAAGGGGGGGATATGAAGCGTAATGATTACTCCCAGCATTCTGTACAATGGGATGGTTGTTTGGTTGAGTTATGGGTATATGCTGTAATGGTTGGTACTGCGGCGGATGGTGCTGTGATGGAAACACCACTGACCTCGGATAAAAATAGGTTAATGGTTTAGGGATTATTATATTGTTTGAACTACCTGTCTGCCAGTTCAATATGAATTGGACAGCGTTAGGGTCCCTAAAATTCACCACCACCACGTCACCATCAATGTCTTTGGGTCTGCCCCCCAGCCATTGGAGGCGACGAACATGGACAATTTCACCATTAATATGATTTGCAATTGGCCTATATACGCTAAGCCAATGCATAATCTTATTTTTTAATTGGGCAAAACCCTCCCTCTTATTTGGTCCGAGCACAGGTACCCCTGTTAAAACTACCACAAAAGGTACTGCCTCTGGTGGAAGTTCAGGCAGAGGAGTCCTTCTAGGTTTCCCCCAAGCATGTCTAATTTCCCCCACCTCCCTTATCGGTTTCCCCAAAGATGGATTGGGTGTGTTACCAATGTTTTTATTTGTAACATTCGATGATGGTTGATCAGAGTTTTTTTGATGGGGAGGTTTGGGGGGTGGGTGAGTTTGTGCAGTCGCCATCACCGTGTTCCCCATAGATTTGGAGGTAGATGCTATTGAGGGAGGGATAATGATAGGAATAGGGGTAGGTTTGGGTGGTTGGGCTGAAGTTGGTATATTTTTTGGTACATTGTCTGGAGTTGCATTGGTTACATTGTTTGAACCGGTGTTTATTACAACATCCTTATTACCCAGTGCACGCTCAATTTTACACAGCCTACATTCCACCTCCATCAACCTCTCCAATATACTTGCCGAGTAAGATTTAATCAAGCTCTCTATATCAAGTAATGACACAGGATCCTTGTTCACAGTAGGTGCATTAACAACCACACTAGTGTCCATAGAGTCCTCATTGGCTGACGGGGTAATTGGCAAGGCTGAAGAAGTTAATGGTGTAATGACCCCCTCAGTGTCTATATGTGGAGTACTAGGTTCTTTAACAACATTACTCATTTTCTTGCCAAAGTCGCGACAGCTTAGTTTAGGTTGGAGAGGGTCCCCCCTTTTCCGCTGTTTTTTATTTGGTGGTGGACCATAAGTTTTTTGAAGGGGAGTCAGTTTTTTAGCCTTGGTACGGGGTATTTTCAAAAAAGGCAAGACATCTCCCTTCGATGTACTTGGACTATTTACATGTGAAGATGACCCATTCACGTCTGACATAGGTAAAGAGTTTTGTGTGAGCACAACCACGTTAGCTTCCAAGGGCTGGCTATCCAATAAAATAGTCGACTCATTTACTATTAGTTCAATGTCAGTGTCGATAGAACCAGTAGCGGGAAGTGAGGGCAAAAGAACTAGCCCATTTTTAATGCTTTCCACGGAGCGACGTCGGTCCGCCCGCCGCTCCGCCAGGACAATCTCCCTTGCAATATCAGGGGATGATTTAGAAAAATAATTGTCCAAGGTACCATTTAGCAACACACCCTGTTTATCAGGTGCAGGCTGGTCTATGTTTAGCGACGACATTTGCAAAGCCTAGATGAGAGAAGCCAGGAAGTTGAAGCTGATAAGGGGAGATAACAGAGCAAACAATACCTGTAGAGCAAGGATTTAAGGCCAGTCCAGTCTCATCGGTTCTCGGAGGGTCTCAGAGGGTCCGCCCTTAGTCCGGGCTTTGTCCCGGGATGTGTCCCGCACACGCGTCCCGCTAACGCGTTATGACACCAGGTCTTATACGGGCTGTAAATTAAGGGGCAGAGACACGGGAAGAGGCGGCAGGTGTGCTCGGTGTTTCACGCACAGCCTGGTGGGCCTCGCAGTCCCGTCCTCCTGCGGCAGCAACTCTCTCCCCCAACGCAGATTCCCTGCGGGGCTCCAGGCGGCAAACAGCACAGGGTCCAAATCTCCTCAGCGAGCGGCCCCCGCGAAGCGGGGGCCGCGAGGAGTTATCAGAGGCACAGAGCAGGGAGCGGAGACACGGGAAGAGGCGGCAGGTGTGCTCGGTGTTTCACGCACAGCCTGGTGGGCCTCGCAGTCCCGTCCTCCTGCGGCAGCAACTCTCTCCCCCAACGCAGATTCCCTGCGGGGCTCCAGGCGGCAAACAGCACAGGGTCCAAATCTCCTCAGCGAGTGGCTACCGCGAAGCGGGGGCCGAGAGCCGTTATCAGAGGCACAGAGCAGGGGGCGGAGACACGGGAAGAGGCGGCAGGTGTGCTCGGTGTTTCACGCACAGCCTGGTGGGCCTCGCAGTCCCGTCCTCCTGCGGCAGCAACTCTCTCCCCCAACGCAGATTCCCTGCGGGGCTCCAGGCGGCAAACAGCACAGGGTCCAAATCTCCTCAGCGAGCGGCTCCCGCGAAGCGGGGGCCGCGAGGAGTTATCAGAGGCACAGAGCAGGGGGCGGAGACACGGGAAGAGGCGGCAGGTGTGCTCGGTGTTTCACGCACAGCCTGGTGGGCCTCGCAGTCCCGTCCTCCTGCAGCAGCAACTCTCTCCCCCAACGCAGATTCCCAGCGGGGCTCCAGGCGGCAAACAGCACAGGGTCCAAATCTCCTCAGCGAGCGGCACCACTCATTTCACACTTCAAGTGGGTCTTAACCCCGGGCTGTTCGCTTGCCTCGTATTCCCCAGTCACTAGCACGTCCCGGTGGATCTCCTCTCTCAGACACTTGCAACTCAATTTCTGGTTTTATCCACTTTTGAAAAAAATACAGATAAGGCAACAAATGGTTTTCTGTCTGTATTTATCTGTAAATATTAGTAAAAACATAAAACAGGCAGCCTTATCTATCGATTATCAATTTAACAACAAAAAAACTTGGTAAATCTGAAGAGTCAGTCCTGCAACCATGGCTTACCTTTTGCCCGACAGGTGCACAAATATTTCAAACTGAAAGGTCCAGGGAAATCGAGAGAGATAGAGAGTCAGGAACAGACACTCATGGATATCCTAGCTAGAAATGATTTTGAAATGTTGGCACTACTAGATGAACTTCAATCAAGTAATTTGTCACAAGTGGAGGATATCCGGGACAATGTGGATAGAGTGGAGAACTTGGGAACTATATAAGTGGGGGCCTCCATCCCTTTCAAACCAACCTCCAAATGTATGCCACAAATGCCTACAGATGCGATTGATGTATTCGTAGAAAGTCTTTACAAAGATCTTATGACTCTTTGCATTCGAAAAAACAAGAAGACTAAAATGAACATAACTCATGAACAGTGACAAACCTTGATTAATTTACATAATGATGGTACAATTGTCTACAAACCTTTTGACAAAGGAGGAAATATTGTACTGCAGACTAAAGAAAACTACAGCAAAGAAACACTCAGACACTTACATGACAAGAATAGTTATATAACTATCACAAAAACTGAATATATCAACAGTATAAAAGACTTCCAGATTATGGTCGAAAAGTGGCACCAGAAAGGAATGCTATTAATTGAGGAATATTACTTTCTAGTAACCTCTCATCCATAGTTACCAACGTTTTACCATCTACCAAAGGTCCATAAAAATAGGACCCATCCCCCTGGATGCCCCATCGTTTCTTTGATTGAAAGTTTGACAGAGAGCATGTCCAAGTATGTGGACCACTTCCTATTTCCCTTTGTATCACAACTAACATCATACAAGAGAGACACCAAGGATGTTTAAAAAGAAATCAAAGTTTCCAATCTCAACACCAGTATTGCCCATAAAGATGGACTAGAGGCAGTGAGATATTACCTTAGGGGTCTCCCCTTGAAATACATTGAACATGGGAAGATACTGTTGGAATTAGTTTATTTCTGTCTAAACAATAATATCTTTATTTTTCAAGAACAACTGTACAAACAAATAAAAGGCATCCCCATGAGCACCTGCTTTGGCCCCAGTTACACAAACTTGTTTGTGGGCTGGTGGGAGAAACGGGTGGCATGGTCGGAGAAAATAGTCAGTTGGGTAAGTATTATAGATGATTTATTCATCATATGGAAAAGGACAGAGGAATCAGCTAAAAGAATATATAGCATTTCTCAGCAAGAATGTTATCAATTTGAGATTCACTAGTGAGATCAGTTCTGAGAAGTTAAACTTTCTTGATCTCCAGGTATTCATTAGCGAGATAGGATCTATACGGCCTTCTAAAGAAAACACACGGCTCGCAACTCAGTATTGCATGCAAAAAGTAGCCATCCCACCAGATTGATTACCAGCATTCCCTATGGAGAGGTTTTACGTATTAAAAGGAATTGCTCAAGAGATATAGAGTTAAAAGAGACAGCAGATTCAAGTTTAAAAAGATTTAAGATGAGACACAATTAAAAGCAAATCCTTGCAAGGGCAATGAACAGAGTGAACGAGAAAAAGAGGGAAGACTTACTGAAGGAAGAGACCAAAAATAAAACAGAAAAAGCAAAAGATTATTTCAGGATGATCACTAATTTTTCAAATGCCACCATTAGTATAAGGAAAATCGTACAAAACAATTGGAGGATTATGAAATCAGATGTTGTTATATTCTCACCCTCTGATAACATTTAGAAAATCACAATCAATCAGAGACGTTTTATTAGCAAGTCACTTAACCTAGAGAACAGCCGAAAGGGATCTCCCAACAACTGAAAGGGTTTTCCCCATGCAGCAAATGTAAAGCCTGCGCGGTCAGCAGTAGGGTATCCACCTGTAATGTCTCAGGGTTAGAGAAACCGAAACAGATTAAGAAATTAATGAATTGTCTCATCACTTATACTGTTTATTGCCTAATATGTCAGTGCCAGCAGAATTATGTAGGAAGTACTATTCATCCGACCAAATTACGGATTTTAGAACACATGCAGCCATCAGTAATGATGATGCTACTTATCCAGTGGCCAGACACTTTGAATACATCAAAGCAACAGAAATCTGCTAAGATTCTTCTTTTTGGACCAAGTACTTTATGATATGAGAGGTGGGGACAGAGTTGAAGCTTCGTAGATTGAATTCAAGATATATAATTGATCATCACCCATGGGTTTGAACAGTAGTGAAGAACTGGGGGTTCATTTATAAAATATGACATAAGATAATAATTAGCTGTTTGTGAAAGGAAATGGTTGAAGGTCACCCAATATACAACTTTTTGTTGTGTATATCAAAGCCCATATAGCCCAAGATATGTTGTGTTTCTTAACAATTCCGATCTGTGTGCATGATAGTAACAGAGCTCCTTAGATTAGGGGACAATAAACGTGTAATAATAAGAAAAATATATACACAATAGTAAAGAAAATCCCATAAGGGGCAAGATAAACAACACACAGGCTGAGTTACGTAAGAACGCCCATCTGTGGGCTTGATTGTATGGAACAGTAGTCCCAGAGGACATGAGATAAAACACTTGTGAAAATAACATCATCATATACATTTTTAATTAGATATATAAAATGTCATGAATTTAGGTAACACTGTCTTAATATGAATTGTAAGAAACTCACTTATACATTGAAAAACAAATGTATTTCCATGCTATAAGATGGCGTTGTATTTTAATGAATCATGAAGTCTGCCTTCAATGTCGTTAATTTGACACAATCAATGTTTGTATAAAATAGAGCGACCACCAACATTGAATGTGTGTTTAGCTGAAACGCGTCTGTGTGAGCACAAATAATCCAATAAAAGGGATATTATTTCTCCTGTGAGTACTGGTAAAAGTTTTCGTGTGGAGTGTGATATATGTGCAAGTGCACCCTCGCACGACCAAAGCACCCGCCAGTGAGCACGAAAGCCATGGCATAACTGGAGCGTGTGAGCTAACTATAACTTACGCCACACTATGCACTGCTTATGACCTCACTTATTGCAAAACCTATGACAGTCAGTGACATCACTGATGACATCTCAAATGACATCACTGATGACATCACCAAGTGAGTGAAAGTGTTTTGTAAATGTTTCTGACACTTAAAGATATATAGTATGCTACTGTAACAGGTAAATTACAATTCCTTCTGCACTACTAATGAGTGATACTATTTCTGACATATGCCATCTGAACGGCTGTGAGACTGTCTGAATCTATGTGCGAGTGGCTGCATGGGCGTGTGACTAGGTATGTGAGTGTTTGAATGGGCGAGTGAGTAGATGTGTGAGTGGCTTTATTGGAGAGTGAGTGTGTGTGTGTGTGAGAAGCTGTATAGGTGGATGTGTGGGTATGTAGCAGCAGCGGCCTGTACAGGTAAGAGCAGTGGGGCCGGGTGGGGGGTGATTTCGACAGACAACAGGAAGGGAAAATTAATTCTTTATTTCATTTTCCCTTGTGGTCTTTTGTTGAATCCCCCCAACCTGGCCCCACAGTTCTTACCTGCACAGGCCACTGCTGGTATGTAGGTAACTGTATGGGTAAGGGAGTGGGTGTGTGAGTGGCTCAATAGGTGGGTGAGTGCCTATGTAAGTGATTATAGGTGGGTGAGTGGGTGTATAGGTGGCTGAATCAGTGAGGGTTTGGCTGTTTGAGAGGATGTTTGGTTAAGTTAGTTGGTGTGTGAGTAGATGTATTGGAGAGTCAATGTCTTTATGGGTGAGTGTGCTAGTGTGTAAGTGGTTGTATGTGTGTGTGAATGGGTATGTAAGTAAATGTGTAGGTGTGTGAGTGGGTGTATGAGTACTTGTACGGTTGATTGTATGGGAGAGTGTATGGCTGTGTGAGAGGTTGTAAAGTTGAAGTAGTGGGTGCATGAGTAGCTGTATTGGTGAGTGAGTGGCTGTGTGAGTTTTTGTATGGATGATGAACTGCATTGTGTTATTAGCTTTTGGGTGAGTGAGTGGCTGTGTAAGTGCTATATAGGTGAGTGAGTGGGTATGTGAGTGGTTCTATGATTGAGTGAGTGGGTGTATTAGTCTATCAATGGGTAAGTGAGTGGATATGTGAAGGTGAGTGGATGTATGAGAGGTTGTATGGGGTGTGAGTAAGTATTTGATTGGTTCTTTGGATTATGTGATCAGTGATGTGATTTGAGATGTCAAGAGTGATGTAATCAATGACCTTGTCATGAGTGATGTAATATGTGAGGTAATAAGCAGTGCATTGCAGGGATATAAAATATAGTTATATCAGGTAACTATAACTGCTGAATTTCAATGGTTATCTACAAGTGAAATCTGAGCCTAACTATAATGTTCCTGTAACCTTTGCTTTTTTCTATGATTTTTTTCACAACAGCTTTTATTGAAAATTTAGGCAGAGTATAAGCACAGCTCTCCACAGTCAGGAGGTCACTGTCATCAGTAAACAGATAGTAGAAGGAACATACTGCCTAGACTATTGGAACCACCCCCCTCCCAGACCCCAACATCCCGCTAGCCACCCCAACAACAACCCCCCCGCTACCCACCCCTTATCCCACCCTAACCCAGTGCACGTGTTCACATTCCGCCATGGCACACAAGTATTGCACATTAGGTATCCGATGCCGTTTTAGGCCCCAAGGTCCCCTTCCGGGGGCAGTACGTCATCCAAATCAGCTGGCAGTTCTAGAGTCAACCCCCTGTAATCCGCCCACCTCTTCCAGATCTTGTAATGCTTCCGGGGGCATCCCCTGGCCTCAAACACGGGCAACTCAAGCCCCATGAGAAAGTCCAGGCCTGCCTTCCAGGCGCAAAGCGGGGGGGCCCGGTCACTCTTCCAGGCTTTCGCCAGGTCCCTTTTGGCTACAACTAGACCCAACAACAGGAGGTGACGCTTGTAAATGTTTCCACCCACATTCTCTAGGACATGAAGGAGACCCAGCCTGGGTGTACGAGGAAGGTCCCACCCTAATACCTCCGACAGACAACTCCACACCCCATTCCAGAAGCGGGTGAGACCCACACAAGCCCACACTGTGTGCAGCAGCGTACCTCGTTCAGTCCCACAGCGCAAGCAATCCGGGGCAGCAATGAGACCCGCCCTCCACAGTCTCTCCCTCGTATAGTAGGCCCTGTGTAGGTACTTAAACTGTATAAACCGGAGCCGCACAGCAATGGCGGCCCCACGGGGGGACTCAAGGGCCTCCCTCCAGTCGTCCTCATCCAAAGAACCAACATCAGTCTCCCAGGAGGCCTTCAGCGACAATAGAGAAGAGGAGCAATGGGTAACTAATGTTTGGTATATTTTGGACACTTTTTTATCACCCAGGTCCCCCATGAAGAGTTTGGCCTCCACAGGGCTAAATTCGGGAAGCTGGTCCAGCCCTACTAGACTCGGCGTCAGCGCATGGCGGAACTGTAGGTATTTGAAGAATTGGGTCTTGGACATGCTGAACTCGGTGCTGAGGTCCTGAAAGGACTTAAGGGTAGTCCCTGCGAGGACATGGCCTAATGAGGAGATCCCGATGGCATCCCAGCCACTAAATCCCGACAAGGAAGCCAGCGCAGGAAGCTGTCCGTTGTTCCACAGCGGAGTCTCCGCCGTCAGCCTGCCCCACCAACCCATGCGGCGCAGTGCCTGCCTCCAGATTACAAAAACCACCTGAGTGACCCGCGGTAACGCCTTCCGCCGCCTGGCCGAAAACAACAGTGTATGGAGCGTGGCATCGCCCATCAAGAAGTGTTCCAGTGCATACGCCGGGTCGCTGTGATCGCCGTACCACCACTCATTCAGAACTAGGAGGTGCGAGGCCTGATAGTAGGACAGGAGATCAGATGTAGCCAGGCCTCCACAATACGTGGATAGGAAGCAGGTCCGCAGCGCCACTCTAGAGACGCCACCAGCCCACAGAAAGCGGCCCAGCACCGAGTTCACACGACGGAACCACTGTGGGTCAATTCTAAATGGATGGTTCTGTAGTTAATACAAGAGCCGCGGGAGGGCGACCATCTTAAAAATTGCGGATCTGCCGTAGATGTTAAGGGGCATGCGAGACCAGGTTTTGATGTCTGATTGGACTTTGTCCCATACGGGCAGCACATTACGCTCCCATGCAATTACGGCGGACTCGGACAGAAAGACCCCCAAGTATTTTAGGCCACCGACCGCCACATGTAGGGCCGAAGCCCAGGGATACGTCTCAACCTCCCCACCCAGCACCCATAGGGTTGAGGAAGAGTCCCGATACCCCGCCAAAGACCTGCATGATGTCCAGTATTCGAGGGCCGGAGCGGTGGAGGTCCGTCATGAAGAAGAGGACATCATCCGCATACAGAGCAATTCTATCGGAGAGTTCCTCCCCCCACACAAAGCCACGGTATTGCGCATCGGCGCGCACCCATATGGCCAGGGGTTCCATGGCTAGAGCGAAGAGATAGGGGGAGAGCGGGCAGCCCTGCCGAGTCCCCCTGGCAATCGGGAACTGCTCCGAAATCGCCCCGGAGATGCGTACCGAGGCAGTGATGTCCGTGTACAGCAGCCTAATATAGGAGATGAATACCGGGCCCAGGTTTAGACGCGGCAAGAGGGCGAAAAGGTAGGCCCAGCTGACCGAATCAAACGCCCTGTCAATATCTGCCAGCAGCAGCGCCGCCCGCTCCCCGGTCGCCCCTACAGCATCCACCGCCGCCTGTGCACGCCTGATGTTGTGTCGTGTCGCTCGATGTGGCATGAAACCCGCCTGGTCCGGGTGGACCAGATCAGTGATATATGGGAGAAGACGGTTCGCCAGCGCCTTGGCCAGTAACTTGGCTTCGAAGTTGAGCAGAGAAATAGGCCGATATGAGTCATGTCTATCTGGGGGTCTACCAGGCTTCTGGAACACTACAATTTCGGCCTGACGCCAGTCCGACGGCAGGCTACCACGCTCCCGCGCCACCTCCAACGCCCGCCTATAGTGCGGCCCAAGCAGCAGATGAAATTTCTTGTAGAATTCGCTGGGGAACCCACTCGGTCCCGGCGCCTTGCCCACATTGAGCTGGCCCAGCGCATCCCCCAGTTCCTCCGCCGACAGGGGGAGGTCTAAGGCCTTCCTGGCCTCGTCCGAAAACTGCGCGGAGGGGGAGGTCAGCAATGAACTTATCTACCGCATCCAACGGAAGGCTGTCTCGGGGAGCATACTGTTCCGCATAGTAGGTGGCAAAGCTCGCCGCAAGGGTCGCGGCATCCGTGATGGCGACGCCCTCCCCATCCGTAAGGCCTGGTAGAGTGAGCGGTTGTAGCGTTTGTTGACACAGTCTGTGGAGCATAGTGCAGGACTTATCGCCCCACTGGTATACTCTACTCCGCGTAGCCAGCCAAGCTTGTCTGGCCTCGTCCATCAAAACCGAGGCATAGGATTGCTGCGCCTGTAGGAGCAGCCGTATCGTCGGTGCAGCTCCATCCCTCCGACACTGATTCTCCAACAATTCCACGCGCCCCGCAGCCGCGACAATAACCTCCCGCCGGGTACGCCGGGCAGCAGCGCACCAAGCAATGTCCACGCTCCGCAGGGTGGGCTTCATGGCCTCCCAGACCGTCACTCCATCAATCCCATCAGCCAGATTCTCCTGCCAATATTGGGCAATCGCACCACGCATATGTTGTGTGTAGTCCGCCTGCTGGAGATGCCACGATGACATCCTCCACCGAAACGGCCGGCGCGGCTTGTGCAAGTCTATCTGTACTGCGACAGGGGAGTGGTCCGACAGCCCCCGGGGCTGAATCACCACCCGTTTCACCCTGTCAAGGAAGGCCCCCGGCACAAACACACAATCCAGCCTGGAGAAGGAGACATACGTGTACTCACGCGTCCTCACATGCAAATGTCGCCAGGTATCTACCCAGCCCAACCCCTCAATCATCGCTTTCAGTCGTGTGGGGGATGTCGCCGCCACAGCCCCCTGCGACCGCTGCCGATCTAGGCGTACATCCACAACGTCATTCCAGTCACCCCCTATCACAGCCAAGGAGTCGGGGATATTGGCCCACAATTCAAACAGTCGTTCTGCCAAGGACCATTGCATAGGGGGAGGAGCATACACACTGCCAAACACCACCGGCTCCGCACCAATCAGGCCTTTCACAAAGACGTACCGACCCTGGGGGTCAATCCAATGGCGCTCATGAGTGTAAGACAGCCTACGATGGATAAGGATAGCCACCCCTCTCGAGCCCCTGGAGAACCCCGCATGGAACACCTGGTGAAAACCAAACCTCTGTAAACTCAGCGCCTTCGTACCCAACATATGCGTTTCCTGAAGTAGCATCACATCAGCTGAGCTTCTCTTACCCCAGCGCAAAACTGCCCCACGCTTGATTTTGTCTAACATCCCCCTGACATTCCAACTCAATATCTGCATAGAATCACAAGTTAGTGTCTGTCCTTGGGTGTCAGCCATTGTCTCGAGGGGGAAGTCTTTGAGGCCACCGGGACCCGGCCTCGGCACCCAATACCATATACCTCAATACAGCAGAAAACACGTGCACCCCCTTCACCCCCCCCACTACTACTACCCCCCCGTCCCCAACAACCAACCCTGCCCCCTCAACAACCCAACTCCAGAACACCACCCCCCACCCCTATACCTCATGGAACACTGAAGTACCTGTCGCGGCATGGGGAGCTTCGGGCCCACAACGGAGCGCCCAAAGCCCACCATACCAATGGATCCCAACTACTCCCCCCAAGAACCAGAACCGTGAGGTTAGTCCCCCGAACCCCCTAGTTCCACCATGTTTGGACCATAGGAAGGACGAGGCTGCCAGATGTCTCTCAGGCGACGTCCCATGCGCCCTGCCAGAGACCATTCTACCGCTGATGCCTCCACATCGGGCCCTCCGCAGAGCCCACCAGCGGACTGAGTGAAGCTAGGACTACTGAAGCCGGACGTTGGTTAGTTTTCTTTCCCCGACTGGTCCGTGTCAGGCTGAGTCCCATCCAGGAGACCATCACGGGACAGGGAGCGTCGCCTGGATCTGGATTTCCGATGTCGTTTGCCTTTGCTGGTGGAGTCGCTCCTCTCCCGCGACGACCCGCGCGATGGTCCAGAACCCAGCCCCGGCTGGGCGTTCGGCCGTATCCTGACCGTCTCGTCCGTCCACCTGAACACGTCTTCCGGGGAGTCGAAAAAGTGCGTCTTGGAGTTGAAGACAACGCGTAGGCGGGCCGGGTATAGCAGTGAATATTGAATTTTCAGGCCACGCAGTTTGGCCTTCGCCGCCAGGAAGGAATGGCGCTGCTGTTGTACCAGCCTGGTATAATCCGGGAAGATCATAATCTTATGATTGTCATACATCAGTGTCTCCTTGGCCCTCGCTTCCCTGAGTATAGTGTCTCTGTCGTGGAAGTTCAGGATTTTGGCTATGACTGGCCGAGGCCGTTCCCCTGCCGGCGGTTTCTGCATTAAGGCTCTGTGTGCACGCTCCACTACGAAGCAGCGCGACAGGACGTCTGGGGGAATCCAGCTCTCCAGCCACTCTGTGAGGAATGCAGCCATGGGCCCCTTCTCGCAATCCTCCGGAAAGCCCACGAAGCGTAGGTTATTCCGTCGCGCTCTCCCCTCCGCGTCCTCCACGCGGAGAGCCAGCCCCTTCTGGATCTTGTCCATCTCCGCCACCTTCTGTTTGAGGGCACCGACGTCTCCCTCCACTCCTGTAATCCTGGTCTCGGTCTCCGCAATGCGGGCGACGGCGTTGCGGAGGTCTTGCCGCAACAGCATAACGTCAGCACCCACCGCACCAATTTTGGCATCAAGCATGTCCCTCGATTGCGTGATGGCCGCCATCAAGGCCGCGTTATCCGGGCCAGCATTTTGACCACCTCCGGCGGCCCCGGCCCCCCCACTGGGTCCAGTGAATTTATCGATCGGCCCCTGCTTGGCGGAGCCAGTGCCACCTCCGCCCCTGGTCATGGTGGGGAAGGTTCAAGCAGGTTGTTGCGTGCCCTTGGCGGACCCTCCTCCTACTGCCTCGTCGGAGAATCGATGACCCCCGGGGTGCCCCGCCGCGCCAAGTTGCCACTACGGGGGACCAGTAAACAGCTATCGCCAATGTCACTCGGGGCCCCCACAGGGTCTCCTATCACGGGCCCCCAGGCAGGGCACCCCCACACCCAGAGGAAATGCCGCCAGACACCCGGCTCCTCACCTTCACGGGACTGCTCCGGCCACTACAGTCCTCTCCGGTCCAGCCCACCACGACTGCTGCAGGCTGGGACGGGTCCAAGCAATTATTTATGGCCAGGGTAAGCAGGCGACACCATGTCCCGGGGCCACACCAGCTGCCGGTCCGGGCCTGTGCAGGATACACGCAGGAGAAAGGCGCCCCAAAATATGGCGCAAGCGCCGCACTGCTCCACTCTGCCGGTCTCCTCCGCCGTCAGGGGCCACACCGCAAGGGGCCACACACTCAGGCAATCAGGCGGAACATGCCCTCACCGCCTTCGATGGCCCGGCTCCAGCCCCAACACCACCACAGCCTCCGGTCGCCCAAGGGGGCCCGACCTGCACCGAGGCCCGTGCAGCTCTCCACAGCGCCGCTCCGCTCTCCTGCAGCCTCCCACGGCGCCTGCAGCTCTCCAGGCAGTACGGGACACCGCCGCCCCCACTCCGGCTGCCAGAAATCAATTTACTCGGGGCCCACGGGGCCCGCCGGCAAGCAAGCCGGCCAGCGCTCAGGGCCGTCCGTCGGGCCCAGCTTCTAATCGAGCCCCCGGCTCTCCATGCGGCGGGTAGGCCCAGTGGATGTCGCAGCCGAAGGGTCCGTCAGCCAGGGACCAGGGATCGCAAACTCCGCACCGGAGGGTGCCCCTTGTTGTAGGCAGCTGCCGACGCTTAAGAGTGGCCAATTAGGGGTCCGGGGATAGGATAAATGACTGGATTAATTACGGGCCGGCGGGAGCTTTAGAAAGCCACGTCCGCCATTGTCGCCCTCGAAGCCACGCCCCTTTTCTATGATTTTTTAAGGTTTTTTCAATTCTATTTCTTAACTATAACATCCCTGTAACTTTTGGTTTGTTCAGGGAATTTCGAAGGTTTTTAAATTGTATTTCCTAACTGTAACTTGTAACCTTCCAGAGTGGGTGTGTGAGTGGCTGTAAAGGTCTGCAAGTGGGTGTTGGAGTGGCTGTAAATGTCAGTGAGTGGGTGTGTGAGTAGCTCTATGGATCTGTGATTGGGTGTGTGAGGGGGTAAGTAGGTGTGTGAGTGGGTTTGTGAGTGGCTGTATGGGTTTGAGTGGGTGTGTGAGTGGCTGTATGGGTCTGAGAGTAGGTGTGTGATTAGCAGAAAATCTCAGCAATACAGTACCAGTACTTATTGGTAGTAACAGGAGAGGTTCTTGGCCCCAATGATACTAAGCAGCCAAAGGGACTTCATCCCCCAGGTGCTTGCAGAATGGTGGAGAAAGGGGGCAGGGCCTCCAACGAGTTCTCAGCATTCCAGCTATGTGGGAATTACTAGTAGTAACAGGAGTGATTGAGAAAGGAGGCGGGCCTCTGATGAACTGCAGCAGGATTCGCAGTTCTAACGGGGATGGGGTCGTGCTGAGCATCACTGGGATCCACATTGATAAAAAAAAAAAACATTATAAGACAACTAATTGGCCTAGACTGGATCTGCTCCTTCCTCACCGGCCGAACTAAAAAAATCAGACTCTTGCCGTTCCTCTCTGAACCCACAGATTTCAGATGTAGAGTGCCCCAAGGATCCTCACTCAGTCTCACACTTTTCAACATTTATATGGCCCTGGTCATAACCATTGTAAGAAAACGTGGACTCAGTCTAGTATCCTATGCCAAGGACACCCAGCTCATCCTCTCCCTCACCAAGGAACCCGGCATCACCAGACACAGCTTCCAGGAAGGAATGGAGGACCTTACATCCTGGATAAGCAGCAGCTGCCTGAAGCTCACCTCAGAGAAAACAGAAGTCCTTGAATCCACCCCTTACGAGTGTGACAACACTTGGTGGCCATGTACCCTTGGCAACCCTCCCACACCCATAGACCACGCCTGCAACCTCTGCATTATACTCGACCCCTCCCTCACCATGAACCAACAGATCAATGTCGTATCTGCCACATGCTTCAACACCCAGGACCTTCAAGATGTTCCTCCATGAATCCAGGAAGACCGTCACCCACACACTCATAACCAGCAGACTGGACTACGGGAATGCCCTCTATGCCAGAATTAACAAATCTCTACACCACAAGTTCCAGACCTTTCAGAAAGCTTCAGCCAGACTCGCCTTCAGCATCCCACAACAGGACCACATCACCCAGCACCTACGAGGACTCCACTGGCTCCCCTTTGGAAAGAACTTCAAGCTGCTCACTCATGCCTACAAATCCCTCTACAACACCGGTCTCAATTACCTCAACAAAAATTTTTCCTCCCAAGCCCCTAAGATAAACCTCCGCTCCGCCGACCTTGCCCCGGCCGAAATACCTTACATCCAGAAAGCCAGAGCGGGAGGAAGAGCCAACTCCTACATCACATTACCTGGAATGAACTCCACCTCAACATCAGATGAACCCCCACACTTCAAGCACTCAGGAAGAGCCTCATGACTTGTCAGGAACTGTCCAGGACTATATCTCAAACACAGTCAGGGACTTGGGCTAGGACTGGCCACTGGGTAGAAAACGTACATAGAAAGAGGAGTACACCGCTGCCCAGGATCTTACAGGAAGTCAGAGGAGAAAAGGGATCCAAAGGGGAAGCCTGCACAAAGGCGCAAGATGGCTAAGACTCAGAAAGGACAGGCACTCATGAGGTGATTTAGCATTCAGAATAACTACACCAGGAAGAATGTGCAAGGCACATATATGAAACAACATTAACAATAAAGGGGAGTGTGGGGTAAAGCACTCAGGTGCTCTACACAGTAAGACTGAAGTTCAGTCAGTTCCTCACCCACAATTGCTGTTACTGATACTGACTGCAAACATCCACATGTAGGATATGCATGCAAAGGCAGGGTCTGATGGATGGTGATGTTATAAATGTAACTCAAAGGCAATACTCACAGTGAACAAGAAACACCACTAGGTAGTCAGCTGTGCCCACGGATCCTGGAGTTCAAGCACGGCAGTAACACCAACACAAGCACAATAGACAAGGAGCTAGCAGGGAGGAGTGCTTAACAGGAAAGGAAGGAAATTAAAGGGAATACTTGGCAGAAAGCAGGTACCACACATACAAGGTAATGGAAGCAAGAATGTAGGCATAGAAAGACAGCAAACGGAATGGGAACCAAGGATATGGGAAGAAAGGCAGGGACTGGAAAAGGATATACTGAAGGGGAAGCTACAAGAGTATACAAGAATAGTGCTGGATCAGGAGTTAAGAAAAAAAGTAGCACCGAAGGCTGTGCTTGAGCAAGAGCAATAATTTAGCAAAAGCTCAAAATCCAAGACTCAGGAGTCAAGGTAGCACTGCAGGAAGTGCTAGTTCAGGAACAGGGGAAACTGTTGTAGCTCAGGAACAATGATTGCTAAGGCTCAGGAGCAGGAACTAGAATTGAGCCAAAGCTCAGGAGTCAAGGTAGCACTGAAGGCAGTGCTAATTAAGGAACAAGTAAAAAAACAGCCGGTCAGGAACAAGGAATAACGAAAGCACAGTAAACACTGGAAACAAGGATAGCAAAGGCGCAGGGAGCACTGGAAATAAGGGTCAGTATCACGGTACACAGCTACAATGACCAACCTTGGTCTGAAGGGAGATGAGGCTTAAGAGAGCTCACAGTAATCACATGCATCAGGTGTGAGCAGGCTAGCAACAGCCAGCCACAGGTGAGCTGAATTCCTCCACCCTTCCTTGGCCTGCAGGGGTGGAGACAAAGCAGGGAGCAGGGAATTCTAGGTAACAGTGTCAACCATGAGCAGTCTGGCTTCAAGCATGAGCAGGCTGGCTTTCACAAATTCCAGCATGGATTGGGAATGGATGTCTATTCCCAAATAGTGAGCAAATGGATGGAAGTCAGGATATGCATGATGGGGAGTATCTGGAAGCTTATCAGAACACACAGAAAATCCTACTATGCATCCCTCTAGTGGTGGGCACGGAAGTGAGGGGAGCGAATCCTAACAAGACCTGGCTTTTCAGATGACGTGGAGCTGCCCGATATCCCCCGAAGTGCCTTGAGACCCTCACGGGTGTGTAGTGCGCTTCACAAATCCCTGATTGATTGATTGTTTTATGGGTTCCTCTGCAACCCCTCTAACACAACCATGGGGCAAACCCCTGTATTCACTTTGTGCAAACATTTTCAGCTCTGGGACTGTTTCCCGATACATAACATTGGAGCCACAACTTCTCAGTCAGGTTGCGGCCAGCCAATAAAGACTCTGCTTTGGTGCATGGACCCGAGGATTCCCAGTGGGTGGATCAGCAGAGGGCCCACATCCTTAGATAGACAATTTTGGTTTTCAGTAAACATCTCTAAAACTACTGGACAGATTTAAACTAAATTACAAAGAGCACACTTTCTGGACGAAGGGCTAGCATTATGACAAATTTCGTTTAATTCCGTTCAGCAGTTTAGTCTTTCGTCATGTTCAAATTCCCTATGGGAAATTGCATGGTGAAAATGTGTTTTAGGACCCTGATTTTTCTTGGTCCCTGCTTGAAGGATCATCCCAAAACTTTCAAAACAGCATCTGAATTGAGCGTCATATTAATTTTGAAAATGTCATGAAGATTTGTCAAACAGCACCAAAGTTATTGGCAAAACAAAATACGTTTTTCCTATGCAAACTAGGTCCTTACTGTAACTACCTAATGGTGACCACCAGTAATTATAGTTTACTGAGCTAATTATAAGTTGAGCTCCGTCATGCACTTCTTACGACATATTACATTGCCAATTACATGTTAAATGGTGATGATGCGCCTCGTAGTCGTGGGGATGCATGGGTTCTGAGGAGTTGCAAGTCTGTGATGTGGAGTCTGGCATCATCATCAAGGCTGCTGTGGATGAAGGCTACTAGATCCTTCACAGAGGCTACATCGTGCTCTAAGGTAACTATAACTAGAGCCCAAGCCTGGCACAGTTTATTCATCAATAATTTCGCTGCAAATGCTGTAGTGATATTATCAATGATGTCATAGAAGATGTCAAGAGTGATGTAAAATGTGAGGTCATTAGCAGTGCATGGTGAGGGCATGAGTCATAGTTACCTTAGGACATGAGTTATAGTTAGTTGAGATAACTATAACAGATGAATTTGCATGGTCTTGTAGCTAACTATAACGTCCCTGCCCTTTGTTTTTTTCAGTGAATATTTGATTTTTTAAGAATGTTATTTCATAACTATAATGTCCCTGTAACCTTTGTTTATTTCAGTGAATTGCATTTATTTTATGCTATTTCCTAAAGATAATGTCCCTGCAACCTGGGTGTGTAAAAGGGTTTATAAGTGGGTGTGTGAGTGAGTACTTGAGTGGGTGTGTAAGTAGGTGTATGATTGTGTGGTGCATGTGTGTGTGTGTGTGTGACTTGCTGTGTGGGTCTGTGAATGGGTCTTGGAGTGGCTGTGTTGGTGTGTGAGTAGGTGTGTCAGTGGCCTTGAGTGGCTGTGTGGGTGTGTGAGTGGTTTGGGGGCCTGTGTATGGGTGTGTGAGTTGTGTGAGTGTTTAAGTAGCTCTGTGAGTGTGTGTGAAATCAGTTTAGGTCTATGAGTGGATGTGTGAATAGTTTTTATGGTCTGTGTGTGTATAAGTGGTTGTGTGAGGGCGTAAGCGTGCGTGTGAGGGTGTGAGTAAATGTATGTGTACGTGTGTGAATCTGTAAGGTTTTTTTATTGGGGTCTGGACATTTTGTTGCCCATGAAGGGTCCCTCATAGACCCCTCCATTGGTCCCTTGAGGTCAGGGTACCTCTACCCTGACCCCTTCCTTCACTTTTTAACTTTTTCTTCCCTGCTGGGAACCAAGTCCTGATGAAGAAAATGGCAGCCTCTACTTTCCCCTCAGGTTGCCAATCCCGGCATTGCTGTTGGCACATGGATATGGAATCCAAGGAGGGTTTAAGGAGGATCCCTATCCCTAGAAATACAATTTTCGATTTCAGTTAATATCTCAAAAACTACTTAACAGATTAACACCAAATCACACAAAGGGTTCTAATTCTGTCCACCGGTTCGGGCTGTAGTTGTGTCTGAAATCTCAATGGAAATCAACATGGGAAATACACTCTTTTTAGTCCCCCTTTTTCTCTGACCCCACTTGACAGATCACCCCAAAACTTTCCATGCACAACAAGAATCTCCCGGGCACTTTTTCTTGGAAAAGTTTGTGAAGATGTTTCAACCGGTGGAAAAGATATAGGCAAGTCAAAACAATGGGTTTCCCATGAAAACATGGTCCTAACTATAACTAGCCACTGGTGACCACCAGTAGGTAATATCTACATATAGATATATGTAGATATTTTTTATTATATATATGTATATCTATCTACCTATAAATTATTTTACTGACAGAAACAAAGGGTAAAGTGATGTTATAAGCCTTGTAATAATTTAAAAGCCATTATTTTAAATTAAGAAAACCCCACTAGCTATAGTTTACTGAGCTAACTGTAAAATTGCGCCTCAGTCATGCACTTCTTATGACATAATATATCGCCATAGCGTGATAAATGAGGAGGATGTGTCGCCGGGCAATGCATCGGATCTGAGGAGTTGCGAGGTTGTGATGCTGAGTCTGGCATCATCATCGAGGCTGCCGTGGCTGAGGATGTGTTGTGCTAAAGCAGTTCCAATGTGGCAATGGGCTGCAACATGATGCTGGTCTTTGCGACAGTTCTGATCCACATAGCAATGCATCAGTTCTGCTCGGGATTGCGCTGTGCAGCAGAGGAGACACGTTGATTCTGCTGGATCCACAGAGGTGGTAGAGCAACTTAAGCCCACTTCAAAAGGTCCAGGACTGGGGTGGCACCAATTGGCAGGGTAGACTTAGAGATGACAGATGCCAGGTGCAGGTGCAAGGTTGCTGGATGCCTGTTGTGTTCCTGAGGCTTCAGATCAGGAAGCCGCCAACTGGCCCTTGGAGTCACTCTGGGGTTCTGGGTTCAAGAGATGCAGGTCCAGTCCATCATACCCAGGCAGGAGGGCAGCAAGCAGCAGGTCAGGAAGTCACTTCTCCAAAAGGGCAGCAGTTCAGCAGAGTGTCAGTCCTTCAGCTGCACAGCAGCCCTGGTAGAGTATCAACACTTCCACAATGGTACTGAAGAGTTGGTGTCTTAAGTCCAGTATTTATACCGAGTTGTGCTTTTGAACTGGTGGAAAAGCTTCTAGAAATTTCCCTTCAAAGTCCCCAGACATCCTGCCTTCCCCGCCCCGGCTTCAGACTAACAACAAGGGGTAGCAGGCCTTCATAAAGAAGCAGGCCACAGTCTATTTAAGTTTAAGTAGAGCTGTGCTCACCTCCACCCTTCTAGCCTGCCAGTGATGGTCCTTCCAACCATACCTTATCTCTCTATTGTGTGTGGATGGCTTGGAGGAATACACAGCGCATAACTGTCAGCTACACTTAGTCATGTGACCCAGGGACAGGCGACAGGCACAAAATTGTGGTATTGGGTTCCCAAGGCCTACATGCTCCGCAGAAATACCCACTTACACCAAAGAACTGTTGGCACGGAAACTGAAAAGTACAAAAGACAAGTTTATTAAGACCCCATGGGGTGGTGGTACATTCCTACAGCACCCTTCGGCAATGCAAGAAGTATCACACCGAACGTTGGTGCGAGTCCTTCTTTTATACATTTTACAGGCAATAAAAAGGTAGGCGGTACAAGGTTACAAAGTTTAGGTACATATATAGTCATTTTTGGAGCACAGCCAACACATGGGAGGGGTTACAACTCCACTGGTCAGTTTTGGCGGAACATTCCTGAGGGGTGACTGGTCAGTTGGAACTGCGCATGTACAGGCTTGACCGTTACTAAAAATAGCCTGTTGCTGGGCAAACTCGAGTGGTCAGCGGCACGGACAAAGGACTAAAGGGCATGCTGACCACGAGGCCGCTCATTCCCTAAAATGGCCGCCGTAGCATACAAAATGGCGTTTTCGAATAAGGCCAAGTTAAGGGAAATAACGTGTAGCAAAGCTAAGCGCTAACCCGGCCATTGTCAAATTACGACAGACGACCCTTTTAGCGTTTAGCTGAAGCTACCTCATAATGGACGTAGTCGGGATACTCATCTTCGATATCAATTGACATTATTTGAGCTACTTCTTTATGAAGCATCAATTCTTTTTGGGCAAGAGCTCGTCTAGATGGAATACAAGCTGATAAACACATAGAACATAAGGCAGGGCCACATTGTATACATAAACACACAAAGAATAGTATCCCAACTATGATACATAAAATCGTCAGTAGCTTCCAGCCCCAAGTACTAAGCATTGACCAGAACCACCCCGAAAGGGTCCATGTACCATTGTCCGGGTGTATTTCAGCAGCAATTTTGTGGAGTTTGGAAATTGCATCATAAACAGATGGCGAGTTATCAGGCATGTAGACACAACAGCTACTTCCGATAATTCTACATGCCCCCCCTCGATCAGCTAGAACCACATCAAGAACCATTGGGTTCTGAAGCGTAACAATTCTGGATATTTGAAGTTCTTCCGTTATATTTCCCAATGCAAAAGCGGTATCGTTAGCTACAGCCTCAACAACACGGGTCAATCGTCGTATTTTCCGACTGTTCAAAGCAGCCCCCACAAAGGAAAACAATCCCAAATTAAAATCTACATATTGTTGTAAGGCAGTATCGGTCTGGTCAATATCATCCAAGACCACAGCACGTCTAACTCAATTTTAACACAAAATCATGGTATAAGACATAATCATTATGGTACATTGGTGGGGCAATGAATACAGGGGGCAATACAAAAGAGATATAGCATGTACCTAGCCATCCTAACGGGAGCTGATGATAGCCTTTATTACCACAAATGAAGTATGTATTTCGGGATGCCACAAATGATATGCCATTCGGACTGTCAAATGTAAGTGTGGTGTTACATTCACTTTTTCCAACCGGGATTGTACCTTTATTACGTATACAGAGATCAGCCTTAGTATCTATAACATTAATGACATGAGAGCTGGACATGTTAATGTTCCGTTGATTGCTGTAAATTCGGGGTGCAGACACGTTGTCAGGGCGGTACTCTTCCCATTCGAATCGAGTACCCTCAGCTTGTGGATAGCCGTCCCGATCATGATAGCATATCTTGTTTAAACGGAAAAGCACCCCCCCTTTTGTTGGCCATCGCAGAGTGAATAGAAGAGTATACCAGGCATTGCAGGAACCATTGTGGGAAAACGGGAGTGGGATGAGCGGTGTGCCCCCTTTCTTCTGATGCCCAGGCAACATCCCACACACCCAACAATTAGAAGTGTTTGTCATATTGTGAGTATGATGCAAAATTTGAATGAAGCTATTGTTCAAGTAAGTCTGTCGGTGCCGTTCTTCATGATAGGGTAAGGTGAAGTGAAAATGTTCAGATGGAGCCGGGGTAGTCGGCAGCAAATGTTCTCGTACAGGCACCACAAGTTCTACTACCCAGGCTATCACTGCTATCACCACAATTGTCAGTATGAACAAGATGGCACCAAGAATTCTCTTGTCTCGTGATGCAGAAGACGCCATAGTTCAAAAGTTCACAATGTCTCAAATACACAACTACAAAAAATAAAAACGTTAGTGCTGAGCTCCGAGGTAGCCGTTGTTTTCTTCTCCGGGGTCAAGACGGGTGTCGCTACTCTTGGCAGAACTGATCCCCCCCCTTGAGATTCCCGGCTTCCGTTTCACAAACCCCAGAGTGGTAACCAACCAGTCTCGCACAAAAAAAAATCTTCTTCCTATCTTGGCCGCAGATTGTAGCGCTGTCGTCCAGAAACAGTGTGGTCCGGGAAGGCTCCCTCAGATTCGGCCGACGTCACAGCTGGGCTCTTTTCTTTGTCCAAGATCTCTTTGTAGTCGGACAACACAGTAGGATTCACCAGGTCCGGAGAGACGCTACGGCAGTGAGTTGAATGCACCCACCGCTTTCTGTTGGTCACTCGCACAGCCATTCGAGTCACCAGGAGAACTTGCTCGGGGCCACGCCACCTCGGTTCCAAGCTGTTCGCTCTCTCAAACGACTTTATCATAACGTAATCTCCAGGACGGAGATTATGAGCCTCTCCAATGGAATTGTCAGGGAGCGCTTCTCGAACCTGTTGGTGAATAGAAAGCAAATCATTTGTTAATCATGCGAAATAATCGTTCATCATTATACAAGGCACATCATGTAACAATCGCGGCTTGGGAACTCCCCATATGTTCATAGGCCTTCCAAACACCACTTCATAGGGTGTGAGGCCAGTTCGGGAGTGGGGCACTGATCTAAGAGAGAGTAATGCTAGCGGCAATGCATCCGGCCACTTCAATGATGTGGACGCCACAATCTTAGCCAGTTTCAATTTCAACGTGGCATTGTACCGCTCGACAAGACCTGCTGACTGAGGGTGGAACACAGCATGAAACTTCTGCTGGATCCCCAGTCCCTTTAGCACATACTCCACAATTTTCCCAACAAAATGAGGACCATTATCGCTCCACAAAAATTTGCAAACTCCAAATCGAGGGAAGTACTCTTTGAGCAAAACCTTTGCTGTTGTCAAAGCTGTATTATCTTTCGTGGGGAAGGCCTCAACCCATTTGCTAAAAGCACACACCACCACTAAGACATACTTAAGGTTATTGCAACGCTCAAGCTGGATGTCATCCATTTGAAGTACCTCGAATGGTGCAGAAGGTGGAACGAACCCTCCTTTCGGAGTATGCGTCCCTTTTGCAGGATTGTGCTGTAAACATATCAAACAGGTCTGCACAACTCTCTTAGCAGTATTGGCAATCTCAGGATGCTCCCAAACTCGTGTTAACAATCGAGTGATTGCAAGAGCCCCCACATGTGCCAACCCATGTGTCATCTGGACCATCGCTTTCAAGTAAGCTGCAGGCAATTTCCATCTCTCCATGTCCTTACTCCTCCAACAACCCTCGTCATCCAGCACCCCTTCTGCTGCCCATGCTACAAGTTCCGCTTCAGTCACTGATTTTTGGATGTCTAGTATCTCTGCTCTAGCATCATGCCATCGCTCGGCCTGCGACTTCGCTACATACATGGGGGAGTCATTTCGAGACATAGCTGTTTGTCTTGCTATACTGTCTGCAAAGGCATTGCCTTGTCCCACTTTGTCAGTGACCTTTTTATGTGCACTGCATTTAATTATCGCTACTTTCTTTGGGCAAA
Source organism: Lissotriton vulgaris (assembly GCF_964263255.1). NCBI lineage: Eukaryota > Metazoa > Chordata > Amphibia > Caudata > Salamandridae > Lissotriton > Lissotriton vulgaris. Next base: position 1,583,853,251 of record NC_141685.1, on the reverse strand, counting down.
GCAACGCGTTTAGGAGATCATGCACTAGTTCTCCGTGCATAATGTGTACTCCATGAGAGGTCAAAAACCCACGCTCTCTCCAGAGTAAGCCGAAGTCATGCGCTACTCCGAAGGCTGTCTGTGTAGATGTTCACACATAGGCCAGCACTCAGTTCGCAGGCTCTTGTCAAGGCTATCAGCTCCGCTGCTTGAGCCGATTTCTGAGGTATTCGTGCTGTTCCTACCACCGTCTTAAGTGTCGTGATCGCATATGCTGCAGAAGTCATGCCATCTGGCAGCCTCAAACACGATCCATCAACCCACAGTTCCCCATCCACATCTGGAAGTGGCATATCCTGTAAGTCGACACGACCCTTTGTTTGTTCCTCAGTCAGGAAAACACAATCATGATGTTTTTCCTCCTGGCCCTCTTCGACCGGATAAGGCAATAAAGTGGCAGGGTTCAGGGTAGCACATCTTTTCAGTGTGATATGTGGCGCCAGGAGTGTGAGCTCATATCCTGTTAAACGTGCGCTCGTAAGATATTGAGTCTTTGTTTGATTTAACAGGGCATCTACTGCATGGGGAACTAGCACCAACAGTTTGTGCGATAAAACTATTCCCTCAATCTGCCGTATAGCTACTGCTGTTGCTGCAACTGCTCGGAAGCACCCAGGTAACCCTCGTGCTACAGGATCAAGAATGGCTGAGAAGTACGCGCATGGCCTCTGCTTGTCCCCGTGTGCTTGCACTAACACTGATAACGCGCATCCATCTTTCTCGTGCACGTACAATGTGAAAATCTTTGAGTAATCTGGTGTACCTAACACGGGTGCAGAGCAAAGGGCCTGTCTCAATTGTTCAAAAGCATTTTGACATTCATCTGTCCATTCAAGGGGCATTGGTGTAGTTTTGGACAGTAACGCTAACAAAGGTTTGATAATGTGTGAAAACCCCATGATCCACTATCTACAAAAGGACGTTAGTCCTATGAAAGCGCGTACATCTCTCTGAGTGCGGGGGACTGGTGTGTCTAAAATCGCCTGAATTCGATCTGATGTTAATGCACGCCCCTCCTTAGACAAAAGATGACCGAGGTAGGTCACCTTGGGTCTACAGTATTGTAGCTTTTTCTTAGAGACTTTATGATTGTTCTGAGCCAAAAAGGAAAGTAAAGCAAGCGTACTCTCCTCACATTGTGCATAAGTGTCTGCAGCCAACAGGAGGTCATCAACATACTGTATAAGGGCTACTCCGGATTGCAATTCAAAAGAGTCAAGCTGTCTTTTCAAAGCCTGGCTATAGATGCTAGGACTCTCAGTGTAACCTTGGGGAACACGACAAAATCTATACGATTTATTATTTAACGTGAAGCCAAATAGGTATCTGCTGTCGGGATGGATAGGAATGGAAAAGAATGCGTTTTTAAGATCAATGACAGAAAAGGTCGTCGCTGTTGGAGGGACCAATGTAAGCAATGTCGTGATATCAGACACCACCGGGTATTGAGGAATGACAATTTTGTTAATTTCTCTCAACTCAATAATAAATCGATAGACTTTGTCGTCAGTGTCTTTCTTAAGGATCGGAAGAATAGGGCTATTACAGACATTGTAAGGAACTTCCTCCACTACTCCTGCAATGATCAAATCCTGAACAATGTGCGTCAGAGCAATTTCACCTTCCCTAGAAATCTTATACTGTGGTACACGTGGCAAAAGTACTCCCTCCTTGACAGTAATTCGAATAGGTGGAATGAGCATCTGTCCCACATCCGTATCTGAGGCCGCCCACAACGTGTGCGGGAGAGAGGCTAATGCTTCAATTTCCTTCATTGTACAAAATCTGTCTGAATCTGGGTAATTGTCGTTCAAAATAACCCGCACTCCTTCAGGAGCGCAGCGTATCGTTGCTCGAAAGTATTTGAGCAAATCAATGCCCATAATGTTATCTGGAGTGTGAGGTGACAACAAAAATGGACAAAAGCTGAAAAATTTGTCAATGCAAAGTGCAAGAGGTTGTGATAATGGGCTAGGAGAGGGTGTGCCATCAAACCCTATACATGTTATCGTTTCGCCAGACAGGGGAGCCCTTGGAACCAAGTTTTTGGACAAAGCACTACAAGTAGCTCCTGTGTCAACTAAAAACTGATCAGTAGAACCCAAAATGCCCGCTGATACATATGGACCTCTTTGATCTACTGGCACTTCAACTGATTCCGTACCCCATCCTACGCAGTCCTATGCATGCACATAATCCTGATGCTCCACATTCTCACCCTCCGATATCTGATATTGATTTCATCTATCAAAAGTATTTCGTTCATCCTGACCACGGCCCCTCGCTTCAAACCTACCACGATCACTTCCACCACCTCTCGCTCCTGAATAATTATTCCTCGACCTTCCACCTCCTCGACCACGCTGACTACGTTGCTCACGAAGCACCGGATAATCTTCAGAACAATGCCCAAACTCTTTACAATATGCACATTGGTCCTCAGCAATGTCAGTACGACCGTACGACGCATTACCCCCTCCTCGCCTGCCTCTATCATTCCCTCTAGATTGCGCACCACGGACCTGCGCCAACATCACCTTTGTTTTCAATTCCTTCGTTTTCTTATCAACACTTCCCTTAGCCTCTAATTCCTGCCGCTCGTAATACTGAGCCATAGTTAACAAAGACGCAGGGGTCGCCGTGGTCCAGGAACTTTCGCTTGTTTTTAACCGCTTTGCAATCTCCGGTAGGAGATTAGCCACACACTTATCGACAAACAGATGCCTACCCGTATCATCTGTTAACGATTGACCACTGTAATCATGAAACGCTTCTTCGAAACGTGTAAAGAAATCTGATACCGATTCGTCTGGCTTTTGTTTGCATGAAGCTAGCATGGTCCAATCGATCTTTTTAGGAGGAACAAGCGTTTTTAGTTTGGTCAAAATAGCCGCTGGGAGTTCTAAAATTAAATCACATGGTTTGCACGCAGGTTCCCTGTCTAAGTCAGCCTGGCTTATCTCCTTCCAGGTCGCCCCAAACATCGTCTGATCATTAGTCTTACGAATCGACCTCCACATATCAGGTGGAACAATTAACCCAAAGAAGAGATCAATATTAACAAGAGTCATAACACAAGAGGAAATGGCCCCCTCCACCCCTTCATAGAATGCGGCTGGATTTTTACGGAGATCAGGTAAAGCATTTTTTAGTGCCATAACATCTGCTCTGTTCCAAGGCGTATACACCCAATTATATACAAAATACCCCTTTGAGTTTGCTGACGCTTTATCATCATCTGTACCGTCCCCTTTAGGGGGAACATACAAAGGTGCAGCTTCTCACATAGGCATAACATGCACTTTAGAATTCTTATCTGAGCCCCGGAGAGAACACTCTTTGGACTGCTCCGTCGACCCCGGCACGGACTCCTTAGCTTTTTTCCCTTCTTCCCGCAATCTGGACGCCTCATCCCGTAGCTGGAGCAGTCGCGTGAAAAGGTCATCTGCATCTACAAGAACAAATACACCTTTATCCAAATTCTCACGATGGACTGACATAGCCTTAGGTTCTAGGGTCTCTGAATGTTTACGAAATCGAGTAATAACTTCATCTGCAAAAGTATTAAAAAAACACATCAATTCTCGTTCTGTCCACTTATTCTTTTCAGCTACAACTTCTGACACAGTTTTCTGATTCAGATTTAACTTTCTAGCCCAACTACGCAACTCCGCGGCTCTCTGCGCAGATAACCTGACACTCGACTTATCCGTCTTATCCGACTTATCCCGTTCTTCGTCACCAGAATCTTCAGTCGGAGCCGTAGGCTGAACGTACGGAGGCGGAGATCGATCTAATAACGAAAAGTCATCAATTTCATTATTAAGGACAGGATAAAGCGGTCGTCGAATAGGAAATTGACCGGTCGGTTGCAAATTACGTTGCCGTGCCTCCCTCTCTTTCTTTTCCTGCGCCTCCTTTTCCTCAAGCTGTAAAGCTTTATCTCGAGCAGCCTTGCGCTGCTCTTTGTCCGCCAAGGCAACTTCACACTTCATACGTTCACGCACCGCTTTCTCCCACATTCGTACGCAATCAAACATATCCTGTCTAGACCTGCGCTGAAACAAACATTGCTCCACAAACTGAACCTTTCGCAAATCAAACGACCCATGTAGCGGCCATTGCAACTCGGGATCAGTTCTAGTGCATTTATGCCATAATTTACTGTACAGTATAGGGGGAAGGCCAAATTTTACATACATCTCACGATTTGGAGTTCCCTCTGGGGGAGCCGGCTGAGATTCCGCTAACCTAATTGTGGTACCATTTCCAAGACAGCACATCCCTCGGAGTGTGCTTAAAACAGGCATGTTCAAAAAGTACCACAAAAGCGGGATACCATAAAAATGGCACTTACAGTACTTCACACAAATGTGCCACTCAGAGTACAAACAAAATTAGAGAAACATCTCTACATGCCTGCCTATGTGAAGTGCACTACACATATATATTCAAAGTTCACAAAGTCAAAATGTTAGCTAACTCAAATCGTAGTCACAATCATAGAACTTCAGTAAGCGTCCGTAGACTACCTTACCGATCACAAATCTTACCCAATCTCAAATATCCAGATTCCAACTGCCAAGGTCTTTAATCGAATCAGCCAAACGGGCACTGTACAGCAACGCAGACGATCAGGATCTCAGTCGGAGACCGGCGCCACCTGGAAGGTCAGATCAGAAGGAAGGGAAGAAAACACCGTGGGTGCCAAGACTCGGGTCACTCAGTGGCAGCGTACGCGTCCATGGCGAGTTTCCAATCCTTCGTCACGACCTCTCCTTCGGGCATCCGAGTCACCGATGAGTCCCTTCGTGGTCGCCAATTTGTGGTATTGGGTTCCCATGGCCTACATGCTCCGCAGAAATACCCACTTACACCAAAGAACTGTTGGCACGGAAACTGAAAAGTACAAAAGACAAGTTTATTAAGACCCCATGGGGTGGTGGTACATTCCTACAGCACCCTTCGGCAATGCAAGAAGTATCACACCGAACGTTGGTGCGAGTGTTGGACTCCTGCCCAACCCACACACTGCAGGAACGAGGAATAGTCCAGTCCCCTTCTCCGACTCACCAGCCACTCACTGAATGAAACACATGAGTAAGCTGCTGACCCAGAAAAGAGGGTGGAAACAAAAAAGGTAACCAAACCTTCCACCCTTGTTTCGTGTCTTAACAGAAACACCCGTCTCCTTCTTCTGCACCTGCAAAGGGGGGACACAATGTACACCCTACTGTAAATATCCAATCCCCAGTCCTTCTTCCGCTACAAAACACCAACATCCAACCACAACATGTCACAGACACTTACCGGAAGATAGGGCAGGATTAGCGTCAAGGAGTTTGTCCTTCAGTTTTACCCCAAGATAACGTCTCTTAGGTGACTTCCTGAAAGGACCAAACGGGACAAGAAGGGCGTTTTAGATCTGGTCAACGTAGTGAGGTGCAGGGTAAAAAACAGACCCCTTGTACAGGTCTGAAAAAACCCCTCTCTGTCTGGGATTAGGGAATCAGGTCGGGACTCAGCGAGAACGCGTCTTATCCTCCGCTCGTATTTCGAGAATGTAAACAAACCCAGCCGGGGTTGCTTCGCGGAATAGACGAAAACGTCACTTCCGCATAACGAAGCGGACTGGTAGCGCTCTCGCGACCGTAAACTCCACGTCTCCAAAACGGGAGAACAGCGAAAAGCGGGCAACCAACAAACAGGGGCCCCTGAATGTTAACGCGGTTAACCCCAACGGTCCTAAATCAAGATTAAGGGACAAAGTGCGGGATAAAAGGAGATAAACTACAAAACCCTCGCTAAGGGAAGGGGCAGGAAAAAGAAACGGGATAAGCTGCAAACAAGGTACTAGGACCAAGGAGGAAACAAGGATGAGGGAAAAGAACTTGAGAACAGCGGGGAATCCTCCTTCTGCTTTACACGAGCCCGTGTAAAGACCACAGCCATCAACTGGAAACACAGGAGCCAGAATGCAGGAACCACCAGGTAGCAATAACAAGCATGGACATAAGGGTAGGACTCCTTTTTATAATACCGTGTCATGTGATGAATATGGACATGGTCAGCAAAAGAGGACTGGGGACCAGAACCTAACAGCGAGTCCTTCTTTTATACATTTTACAGGCAATAAAAAGGTAGGCGGTACAAGGTTACAAAGTTTAGGTACATATATGGTCATTTTTGGAGCACAGCCAACTCATGGGAGGGGTTACAACTCCACTGGTCAGTTTTGGCTGAACATTCCTGAGGGGTGACTGGTCAGTTGGAACTGCGCATGTACAGGCTTGACCGTTACTAAAAATAGCCTGTTGCTGGGAAAACTCGAGTGGTCAGCGGCACGGACAAAGGACTAAAGGGCATGCTGACCACGAGGCCGCTCATTCCCTAAAATGGCCGCCGTAGCATACAAAATGGCGTTTTCGAATAAGGCCAAGTTAAGGGAAATAACGTGTTGCAAAGCTAAGCGCTAACCCGGCCATTGTCAAATTACGACAAAATGACCAAGGCAGAAAAATGCACATAAGGATGGAACCAGTAGCTCACTGGTGTCACAGTTGAATCAACTTTCTAAAAGTGGCATTTTCAAAATTGTAATTGAAAATCAGACCTTACCATGAGTTAGGATTTTTCTTCACAATTGCAAAGACACCAAATTTTGACTGATGACCTGTTCCCATTTGGAAAATGCACCTTAATAAATGTAACAAGGTAACTCCAATGTTATGCTTCAAGAAAGGTGAAGCAGTGAAAAACGAATTTAGGAGTTTTTCACCACCGAGACAAATAACATTTAAATTACATGTCCTACTTTTTAAAAACATTCTACCCTGCCCTGTGGGCTTTTTTGGGACTACCCTGAGGTGGCTTAGATATTCAAAAAAGGAAGGGTTGTGCCTGACAAAAGGTTTAATTTACCAGGTTGAATTGACAGTTTAAAACTACTACATACAGGCTGCAATGGCAGGCCTGAGACATGTTTGAAAGGGCTACTTAAGTGGGTGGCACAATACATGCTGCAGGTCCACTATTAGCATTTCATTTACAGGCCCCAGCACATGTGGTATCACTTTACTAGGGACTTATAACTAATTTAAATATTTCAGTTGGGTATAAGGCAATGTTATCATGTTTTAAGATGAGATCACAAGCACAACCAACAACAAATTAAAATAAAGGTGGATGGCAAAGGCAAAATATGTGTATCTGACCAAGTAGAGAGGGTCAGGTTCAAAACCGTCCGCAAGTGTTTTGGAATTGAAATTATTCTACAAACTGCAGGTGTGGGCAATTTTCTATTTACCTTAATGGGATTACCCACTTAAATACTTCACATGGTGGGCAACTTTAAGTGCAGAGGTTGACACATTGACTTTAGCCGCTGTAAAGGTACTTTTTCCAACCCCTAAGTACTACACTCCATAGTTTAATAAGTTATAGTTAGCTCAGTAAACTATAACTGCTGAATTTCAGTTTTTTTCTCTTTTAAATCAATATTTTTCATATTATTAAAAGATCTAACAATACGTCATTTTAACCTTTGTTTTTGCAAAAAAAGAAAAAACAACCCTTTGTGGGTTCCTCAAGGACTTTCACAGAGGTACTAGAGAGTCAGGGAACCCCGACCCTGCTGCCTTCTATGTTTTCTGGTTTTATTTTGAGGACATGGGAACCGAGTCCTTGAGACCTTAAATGCCAGCCACAACATTTCTCTTCATGTTGTGGCCAGCAAATCAAAGCCCTCATTCCGTGAGACCGGTCTCAGTACTGCAGATCCAGCCAATCAATGTACTTCATTTGCCATTTAGTACCTTGGTACTCCATCAGTCCTCCCTTGGTACTCCCTCAGTAATACCGTGTTGCTAGATATCTATGCATTTTGAAGCTTAGTTTCTCTAAAACAGCAGACCGGATTTAAACCAAATCACAAAACCATACTTTTTTGGGTAAAGATATAGCTTTCTGGCAACTTTTAAGTGATTCTTTTCAACCGTTTTGCTTGTAGCATTGCACAAAGAGTCTATGGGAAACTGCTTGAGGAAAACGTGTTGGTACCCTCTTTTTCCTGGCCCTCGCTCAACGGATCACCCAGAAACTTTCCAGGAGAGAGCTATTTGTGCATGCGTTTATCCTAGAATGAGATTCTTCATCACACCCTTGTGCTGGACGGTGTGGTCCAGTAATAGTGTGAAAAAATTACATTTTAAAACTTGTTTTCCTACACGCAGTGTTTGATCCCGTTTATGACCGTTCTCATGTTTATATTGGCATGATAGCTTGCTTTTAAGAGCATCATGATTTCTACTTGTGCCAATTTTATACGGCGAGCTAAATATATTTTGGTAGAATGTGAATCTATTTGTCTGAAGAAAGAGGCTGATCTGTTTCCTCCTAGTCAAGCTGAGCACTCAAAGGCAAATTGACACATGAATGGGTAAAAACAAAGAGTAATTTATTTAAATCATAAACTACAGTTTCGCATGGACATCATTTGAGATTGCTTGCTAATGCACAAAATAACCCCTGCAACTCTTGGGCAGCATATTATTTGCACGTATGCCCTTATTATTCACATAGCATGGAGACTTACACTAATTTTCTAACTTTATGTGTGTGCGTGTGTAATGTACTGAATTCATACATTACGCATGTGAAAATGAATTTAAAATATTTTCTCAATTTACATTTTTTCCTGAAATATAACTATTTTCTCTTTATGCGACACCCTTTCCTACGAGCATCTATCTAATGTTCAAATGATGTGTACACTTCACTTCATTTTCTGATGAACTTATGCCGGACCAATCCAGGTGTAAGTGAGCTACTTGCATGAATGTATGCATTCCTATGCCACTGAGAAACCATCCAGGTCTGCACTTAGTGGTGGTAATTCATAGTTGTGTACATCGTTGCTCTGGGTATTTTTTTAAACTCAACCAGAATGTGGCCGTGTATATTGTGCACAGGTGGATTAGGAAATGCTCATATACAAATAGGGAATTTCTCATTTCTTTTATGAATCATGTGCACTCTATGCTCTGCCCTGTGGTGTGGAGTCTCAATACTGATGCTTTATTATTGACTTACAACAGTAAAGACTCCTCAATTTCGACTTCCACTATATCGTCACTATATCAGAGTTTATGTGGCATAAAATCTACATTTCCCTGTATTTGTTTATTATGCCAGTGTAGCAGTAGCAGCTTAGCAGCTTCTACCCGACGGGGTTAGGGGGGGGGGGGGTAATAATTAATAAAAATACACACCTCAGAACGGCCAGCCTTTTAGCGCAGTGGGGCAATGCTTTTCCGCCTTAGTGGAGGAGCCGCCACTGCAGCGTAGTGGTAGTCACTATTGCAGAGTCGCCATTTGTGTGGGTGGATGTTTCTGTGTTCAATATTATGACACTGACCCAAAGCATTTTACAACAGTTTTCTTGTGTAAACCTTCTGTATATCAGAAAAGCTTTCTGACTCAGCCCCCGTTTGTTGCCTTGGGCTAAGAGATCCTACTCTTTAAACACACCCTAAAATCTAGGGGTGGGCATAATTCATATAATTCCTTTTAGCGTACCAAAGAATCCTGCGAGATTCCGTGGAATTACGCAAGAAGAGTAATTTTGCGTTTAGCACTCTTTCTAAATGGATGCGAGGATGCAAATTGCACTTACAAATTGATCTAAATGCGAAAGAAAAAGAATAGAGTGTGTGACTAGCCACCCACGCTCGATAAATGTGCTCTTTGGATAGTATGTGTCCCCAACTTACTCTAGGCATTTAGCGCTCTTTCCTTACTGCGAAATGGACCCTTGTGTCCAAAATGGACGTGAGGAGGCATTGTAGCTCTAAGAAATAGCGCTAAAAGCAGAAAAACATGAATAGCGAGTGCTAGTGGCTGCTCGCTAAATGCGCTTTTTCGGTAGAATTTTCTCCCGTATTACTCGAGCAGGAGTAATAGTGAATGACTGGTAATTCTGCATCACAGAGTACCCCAGAATTACCGAATTTATGCTAATTACTTCAGTGTAATTGAAATTCTACCCAGGCCCACTAAAATCGTATGTAATTTGTCTTTCAGAAAGTTCACATAATATCTGACCATTGTCTCCTTAAGGTGTGGGTGCAGACGATTTTTTAACATATGTTTGTATATTGCTATGGATGTAATGTTTTCACATGACTGAACTTGTAGCTCAACTTAAGAGCCTGCGGTTGTTACTGCTTCTTTTGCTGCTGCCTCAGTGTTTTCCAACAGGATAACGTGGCTGACAAGAAAGATGTCATGAGCTCTCATTTCTCCATTCTTTGTTGTCTTTAAATTTGCATGCTGCTTTGAACAGTACTAACAGGTGAAGACAATGCAGGACGGGAGCAGCCCCTCTCACCTGGAGAAAGGTACCCGCTCCGGCGCTCCAGTACCCGAGACACGAACAGGCGAAGCGGAACCTGTTTCTTGTTGACCACAGGTGATTACACCTGTGCGCCTGATGGAGGCATCGGCAAAGGTATGGCCATTTCTTATGCTCAAATCTGGTTGGATTCTATTCACCGTTTGAACCAAAGCAAGTAGATGCTATGTTTGTTTCCACTCTTCAAAAAGGGCTTTGCTTGTGTGGTGGTCTATTCTCTGGTCTACTTTATGTCGTCATTTTTCAAATCTATGTCGTGGTTGTTGCTCTGCTTGTAATGTTTGATTTCAGTCAGCATGTGAAATAAACCAAAATCTATATTAGAACCAGTTTCTGGTATTCTGTCTTGACAGTGTAGATGTTTTTTTTAAATGAGAGCGAAAGTATATTAATTAAATATTTTGCCCAAATCAACAGTTCAATCCAAGCAAAATGATAGTTTGCACAGATAATAAACATATGCACATAAATCCAGCACAATTTCTGTTGCAATGCTGTCTAGCTACATTTGTTGCATTTTCCATTTTCCATTTTCGGATCAATTTAGCTAAATAAGAGAGGTGCTTTAATATGTTCTGAGAGAGACACTTTCTGCTTGTATTTGGTGTGGAACCCATTGAATAGGAGGCCGGAATCTGTCAGAATGCCATTTGGAAGGTGAATGAAGAAACTCATCTTTGGCCATAATTGATCACTGTAGCCATGAAGTAAATTCCATGTTACTTAGGGCCTGATATAAAGATTGGTGTGTAGCCGCCATATCTAGAGATCACAATGGACTCAGCAGTGATCTCCATGCTTTCAGATGAACTGCCATGATGGTAATTCCTATGAAGGTCCTGCAAATTTGGAGTGCTGCCACTGTTCTTTAAACAGCCACACACCAAACGTTTTTGTTTTTTTAAACAGAAACATCCAAAGTGACAATGTGTTATTGAAAACCCCAAAAAGTGAATGGCCACCCCACCCGAGAGTTTTCTCCCAGGGCATGGGGCAATTTGTCTTTTTCGTCTTTTCAAGAGCACCAGATTTTTCTTGGTAGTGATGGACATAAAAAAGGTACATCAGACCATCCTCTCAAAATAATGCGGGCGTTCTGATGTCCTTACTTCAATGGCCCCTGATCTGTGATAGTAAGCTTTCTAATGCTGAGCCAGCCTGAGCACTGCTATTCGAACGCTAACCTTCCACTAGAATCCTAACAGAGCAGATGGAGGGAGGAGTTTTACGTTTTGAGTGATGTACCCTGTCCTTCAAACTCTAAATAGGACTCTTACTCGGTATACTGTGTCCATTCCCCTTCTACATAACATTTATTCAGCTACTTGAGAAACAACAGCATAGCTCCTTTGCTAATACATGTGCTTTGAAGCACATCTGTTGCTGATTTTCAATAGAATGATTATCTTGATTTAAAGGACTAGATTCTCAAAACTATTTTGCACTACTAAATGAAACGTAGGGGTGTAAAGCATTGCATCTGCGCCCACAAATGACAGCTTCTGCAGATTTTTCTGCTGTTGAAAATGTGCCAGTTGGCCACCTGCTTCACAATAGAGAGCACAAACATGGCTATTCCTATGGCAGCACCATGAGAGGTTGCAGTGACAGTTTGATGAACACCTAAACAGAAATTACTTTGTGAGTTTTCACAAACATTGGAAACATTTTATCCAACACTTGACATGTTTAGAAATTGTTTACTTTATTTTTTAATTTAGCCATTTAGACCTTTGCATGCAATGGTTAAAAACATTGGGTAAAACTTTATGTAAACGGAGGAGGATGGGAATGAGAGCCTGGAAGATGCGCAAAAAAGGCTCTTCTCGCGATGCACCTTCCAAGGCTCCAAAACAGCAAACGACAGTGTGCATCTTAGTGCCTTGTGTTGTTCCCTCCTTTGAATACCGCTTGTTATCGTGACTGAGTCATTCATGGATTCAAGTGTGCAAGGGTGCCAAAAGGACACCCTGCTGCACCCCTGAAATTGCCATGTGACCACATGTTGCACAAGGGCATGTGTGTGTGTAACATGTAACTTTGAAAAATGCATTTTTTCAAAGTATTCGCAAATTACCGTCCAGTTTCATTTGACAGTAATTTGCTACCCCTAATAGTAAAATCGCTATTTTAATTTGCTTCATGCATTGCATTTAAGGAATTGCAATTTGGGATTCCTTAAATTCAATCGCAATTTTTGCAATTACTTACATTTGCGAGTTTTGCATTTGGGATGATGCATCCCAAATGCAAAAATACTTGTCGTAAAGGGGCAGATTCTGCGAATCTGCCCGTGTGCAACCGGTTTTTGCCTTGATGCATCCGGCCCAAAGTCTCTTCAGTATAAAATCTTGATATATTATTTCGCAAACATATATATTGCTCTCAGGAATGTATGCATGTAACTGGTAAGCCCCGTGCAGAACATACCTGTGTTCTTCTATTTAACTTTGCATTCCTTTCCTAACTTTGATTGTTTATCTATGAACTTTTATTTCCTGAAGAAAGCCGTTTTCCTTGACTAGTTTAGAATCTTTTTTTCTGTAAATTGACTTAGTACTGACTTAGTACAGTACTACTTTTACAACGAGTCTGGGGGTATTTATTACTATCGAGCATCTTTCTGAGTATGTATCTCTCCTCTCTTTCTCCTCTCCCAGTTATATTATCCTGAATACAGAGATATAACCTCTAAATATTCACATATCAGAAAAAAGATATCTTCTGCCTTGTGCCAGTACATTTACTGTGATGTTTTTCGATTTCCAAATCAAATTATTTTTAGCATTTAGAAAGTATTCTTTTTATTCTAATTGTTTATATAAATTAAAGCCTTTTATTTATTTCATTCTCACCTATCATTTAGCTATATACAATGTGTTTAAGGAGCACAAAGAGAAGTTTTTTGACACATTAACGGAGTTTTCTCACAGTGTGTGCACCAATTTTATTTGAAAACAAAAATTATTTGGAGGACAAATGGATGATGATTTCATGATTTTCTTTTTCTTTCTGTTTCTTTTATGTGATTTCAGCTTTGCTAAAGCCCCAGGCTCCCACGCCATTTTAAAGGGGTGAAACACATGTTGGCTTAAAGAAGTTAATAACACGATAATACGTGATGCCTGTTTCAAGAAAATAAACATTCCTTTTAGGATTAAAACCAACATTTTTCATCATATGTATGAAGGATAAAAAATATATCCAGATTTTATACTAAAGAGACTCTATCTTTTATCAGAATTATTAAAAATTAATTTTTGACTTGCCATACAAATCAACATACACTCAAAGGATTGTACATGCTGTAGCCATCACTGCACAGAGCTCCCCAACTTCACAATTACACATGACCACACACTCCTACTCCGCATGACCAGAGCATGACTAAAAAAAGTGGCAATCAAGCGAAGTAATGGAGTGGAATCTTTGCTGTATGGGGTATTTCACCTCAAACATTCACATTTGTGTGTCCTCCCATTTCCCTTCACAATAAGGTCTCCATGTATATAGCTCCCTAATAACAAATCCAACCTCCCATTTCCATCCTCCTTCATTTCCATAAAATTTCAGCAAATATTTTTAAATCTTGAATGAAAAGGTCTAAGGGCCAGATGTAGGAGCCAAAATACCGGTCGGTAACGGCCGATTTCGGCCGTTACCGACAGGTATTTTGTAAATGGCATGTAGGGGCCCTATTTTACCGATTCGGTAAATTTACCGAATCGGTAAAATACCAAATCGGTATTTTTACCGATTCGGTAACTTCCTGATGTTGGTGGGACTCTTCTGAGTACCATGGCCTTACAGATTCGGTATTTTACCACCCAATCCAATTGGGTTTTAAAATACCGAATCCAGGTGTGCATGCACATGTGTGCATGCACACCTCTGCCATGTGACAGACAGACATGCCCTTAGGGCATGTCTGTGTGCCACATGGCACACATGCCAGTATTTGGGGTGCTAGAGGGTGTCAAAGTGACACCCCCTGCACCCTTGCTGGAATCAGTATTTACCGAATCGGTAAATACCGATTCGGTAATGCCCATTGATTCCTATGGGCTTCAATGCCCATAGGAATCAATGGACATTACCGAATCGGTATTTACCGATTCGGTAAATACCGATTGTTACAGAATCGGTAATTCAATTACCGATTTCACCTACATCTCCCCCCTTCTATTTTACCGATTCATAAATACCGAATCGGTAAAATTCGGTATTTATGAGTCGGTAAAATATACTTACCTACATCTGGCCCTTAAATGATTAACTCATCACCAAATTGATTGCAGTATCACATTGACACCTGCAAAAGGTTCTATGGTGCCCCCTTAAAGAAATGCCAGAGTACACATCTGTGCTGCACATTTCATGTTTGACCAGAATAGGTCTGAAACTTCTACCAAGCTTATTGATTGGAACCAATCTAATGGCCCAATCTAGAGGACGGTGGTAACAAATTCTTGCTTCTAGTATGGCCATTCTATTAAGTGAAATAAAGCTAGTTGATATGAATCCAACTCTGCTTAGGTTTTCAGTAACTCTCACAAAAATGTAGGAGGATCAGTCACATAATCTTGAGTGGCCAGTCCCCCATTATATCTGGTGGAATTAATTCTTTGAAAGACTTCAAACAAATGGTAGCAAACACAGTGAAAGCCAATTATGTGAAAAACATGGTGGGAGACAGCCCAAGTATGTTAGAAACGAAAAGGTGTGTTTTTTCTGACAATCGTCCCCCACTTTGAGGGTATCTTTCTAGTGTCCAAATTAGGTAGTGGACACTCAGCCATCAAAGATGGGCTTTGTTGGAATTTCCACATGAGAGGTTATACCCAATAGGCTTAAATGAACATAAATCAATGTTAATATTATCAATGTACAATTATATTGCAACAAGTTCATCGCCTATCACTGAACTCTCATGGTAAAAATATTATTTAATACTATTACCTCCATAACCCCTATCTAATCCTATATTCTAATATAGTTTTCTTCTATACTTACCTTGCAATGTCGTTTTTATCCCGATGTAGTGGATGCCGTATAAGTATCTTGCAACATAATGCATGTAATATTGTGGGAGTACACACCTAAACGTTTCTCTTACCTTTGTGTATTCAGCCACTTTAATTGGGAGATCTCCATCAGCTGATGAAGATCTCTGAATATGGCATATTTCCCACTGCACAATGAAGTAACCAACTACTTGTATACTTGGTACAGAAAAACAATAAATACATTAAATTAGAATGAATATTCCTCTTACTGCTTCAACTATGGATTTTCTGTTCCGATGGCAATCCACAGTTGTAGGGTTTGGGTGAACTGTGTAAGTCAAGGAAATAGGAAAACAATTGTTTCCCCAGACGTATGCCTGTCATATTTGAGTAAAACAAAAATGAGTAAATCTCAAATCAAAGGCATACACCTTACTCCAAGTTAATTTCTCACATGGGTGGCCTCATAAACTTTTCAGTCAGCTGGAGTGCAGCCAATGATAGAGCAGCTCTCCTCCATTCCCCTTTAATGCATGCCTTGTATACCACCGGATATTCTTCTTTTTCCACAGCATGAGATCAAGGTTACTATTCTGGCCACTAAAAGACACACAGAGGCACACCTATATTAATCTAATCTGATCTTTGTGTGTTTTTAATTTTTATGCTGTTGCTTAAATTACTCCTGATGTTTATATCTGTGCCATCTCTTTTTGGCTTCTGCATTTGCAAGCTAAATATGCATTATCTTCTTTAAGTGCTGCTCCTGCTAGTCAGTTACACTGTGCGTACACAAAAAAACCTCCTAGACCTGTTTAAAGAAATATAGCATGCCTGTAACTGGAACAACTTCTCTATACATTATTGAGAGATGGTAGCAGAAACACACTACTATTCTATTGGCAAAAAAGTACCCACAACCCATAAAAAGTGAATAATCAACTCTGAATAATCAAGAGTTGCAAAAATGTGTTCACAATACTGTCTACTGATATCTTACAACAAATACCAACCATCCTCACAACAAGCACACTAACGATAATTGATAGAATACAAGAAATTATGAATATGTTGGAAAAACATCAAAGTAGGGCAAAGCAATTTTTAGAGAACAATAACAGGGAACAGTAAAATCCCTGGCCTGAGTCCACTTTAGCAAGCAATGATTGTTTTATGGATCCAGAATAGTGAAATAATGGGGAGGAAATGAATCTCTGACAGGGAGAGTTCCTGAGAAAGAAGCATGTCCCAATTCCCAAAAGAACATGGAATGTATCGATCTGTTTGTTGGTGACTTCTGCTCAGCATGGATAGGAGTCATTGGAGAGATGACCTAATACATTATCCTCTTGTGGACCTTACCATCTCCCCACTTTAGACCACATAAAAGTTGTTTTCTTGCTATGTAAGACTGTAATCATTTTAACAGTTCCTTTTAATGTCTTTTAAAAAGGTGGGCAAGTGATGAGAGAGCTATAGGGTTAGTATAAGGCCAGGAGGAGCTCAAACGTGGTCAGGAGTTGAATCTGTTCTTAGAGTGTACCTGTTCTCAGAAACAGGGATGCAAGCAGCTAATAACTAGAAGAAACACAACACAACTGTATAGAGGGATATATAGATTTGGAAGCGAGCAGTAGAAAAACGGTATTCTTATTTACATAAAGCCAAGCAAAGATTTACTGGTATGCTAGCCTGACATGGATTTTCAAAGATGTCACATATCCTACAGCGGAATATGGGTGGTGCAAAAGCATATTCACTGTAAAAACATATTCAATTGCCATAATTGGTTGAACTGGTTTAGTTGCTTATTACAACAAAACACACAGCACAGATAAATACTTTAAAACTGACCCCCAACACGACATACTAGGGAAATGTAATGCTTTTGTCTGATCAAAGAAATTACATTCAGAGCACTTATCACTGAGAACAAAAGAGATAGTAGAAAGAAGAGAAAGGATGTTAAGGATGAATAGAAGATCTTTTGGTGCTAAGTGTTTTCAAAATGTTTTCACTTCTTAAAAGAAATAGTTAAGAAAAGCATTAAAGAGAGAAGTGTTTTGAGAAAATGGGAAGCATATTTTTTTCACTTGACCAGAACATTACCCTATACAGTTCTCTGAGCAAATAAATATAAACTGGTAGGTCAGCCCAAAATTATTTATGAATGCTCTGATGGAAGTAATGCCTGCCGCTTTGAAATTGAGTATGAGATTGAATATTAAGGGCCTGATTCAGAAAGATAAACTTACACTTTTGTAAAAGTTCACAATTGTTTGCTATTCACAAAGGTACTGGAACTACCTTTACAACTTTGTAGTCCCAGCACATACAGCAATAGTACTGTCCTATCTTTGATGTACTATTAGTAAAATACCTTTGTGAAAAGCAAACAATCCTAAACTTAAACAAAGGTTTAAGTTTCCCTTTGTGAATCCGTCCCTATGTCTTTGGGCACCTAGTACCTCTTAGACGACCATGCCCTTTTACAATGAACTAAAAGTTCTGGTTGAATCAATGAAAATTGAAACTGAGAATCTAATTGACTAGATTTGAAAAGGAAAAACTCCCTAAAGACCACAACCTAGTTTGAAAATCACCTAGATTACTTAAACTATAGTGGCTCATTCTGTTGCACTTTGCATGTTTAAAAGCAAGAAGCCTATTTACGTTTTCTTTATGGAATCATAGACACCTGTCAATTGTAAATGGTGCCTATCAAATAAATACAAATTCAACTAAAGGCTACATAAATGCAAATCCAACTCCTACATATAAACTACCTTAAACTACAGTCTACCAAACATCAGAGGTAGATGAAGAGAGTGTCACGGAAATGAATTTAGCAAAAATAGAACTTAAGAGCAGTCTCAAATTCCACCAGTTACCAAGAGTGATTTACAAGTGCAACGCAGGATGATGAAGATACACATATTATTATCAGCTTTGCCTTATTTCTTCATAGCATGCCTGCCTTCACAGCTTTTAAAATTTGTGTATCCCCAATTTCAATCTTTTATTTAATATACAGAATCTTACATGAGCCAATTACTTCTACCATTGTTTTTGCTTGGTTTATATGGCATGTATAATTCACAAGTACTGATGTGCAAAAGGCCTTTGGCCAAAGCATGTTTTGAGAAACACTTGCAACCAGTGGTGGGACTGTACAAATCCCAATGAGCCTCTTGTGGGACCCTAAGAATTGTGGGCATAGAGAAGTGAAGTGGTAGATGAGGCACCTCAGTGTTTCTCAATTCTGCTACTTCTCTGGCATACTTACCAACTCTAGGAGTTACCATATATGCTGGAGACAGGTTTTTTTTCGTTTAGTGATGGGGTGAATAGCTATGATCTGAACTGGGTTTATCCATTGTGGGTGGGAGCCAGTGCAAAACAAGATGTGTGCCCTTTTGTCTATCCGGGTCCTGATCTTGTAAGAGATTGGGGTAGTTGTTGAGGCGGGTGAGGCACCCACCTCAAATATTAATCACAATCCTTATCAGTGCCAACCACAAAAGTCACTAATTAAACCTGCACTTAACGCTATAGTAGCTTGGTACAAAGCTTTATCAAAGGTTTATCTTACAGGCAATGTGTACAATATGCCAACAGTAATTCAACAGTAATAAAGTGAAAAGTCATCAACTTACTCCTGTGCTGCAGACTGTAGCATGCAGACCTCGTCCCAGATGGTGATTTGGTACTTTAGCTTCGTAGACCCCCTGACCAGATTCAGCCCTCTCTCTTACACAACTCTTTCAGCTCTGCCACAGTAGAGTTTTCAATGCTCATGAGATCCACCTCCATTCCTTCAAAAATCATGTGTGCAAAACATGAGAACAGGAGTGAAATTTAGAGAAAAGAATAAATACAATGCCCAATTGAAAATGAAGAAAAATATAACCATCAAGGAGAATATACACATCAAATATCGAATTTGATGTCAGAGTATAACAAGGGATTTTGGGTTTTCCACAAATCACTGAGTGGTACTGCAAAAATATAAGAATTGGATCTCACCGCTGAAAACCATTGTAAGAGACTGGTATAGTAGTTGAGGGAGGTAGTAACCCACCTCAAATAATGGTCATAGTCCTTGTTAGGGTGAACCACAAACATCTCTAAATAAGCCTGTGCGTAACTCTCTGGTAGCTTGGCACAAAGCAACCAGGCTTAAAATAAAAGCAATGTGTAAAGTATTTATGCAGCACACACATAGTAATAAAGTGAAAACACAACACAATACAAATCCCAAACCAATCTATTATTAAATGACACCAAAACAACAAAAACCCAATAAGTGGAACCAGAGTTATGAATTTCTAAAGTTTAAGATTCAAAATACGGCCAAAAACTGTAAATGCCATCCATGGTCAACTGGTTGTGCGCGAATGGGACAAAGACAAAAATTAAAGCCTACTGCAATGAAGTGCGAATAGGATACTATGGACCAGGTTTGCCCCAGTTATCTCTGGTTGACAGTGATAAACTTAACCACATGGATGCTGCATATATTCATCTCCTGTGCTGAAGGTCAATGGAAACGGGTGTGGTCATGACAAGCTCAGCTAGTACCTCATGAAGAGCTGAGCTTGTCATGAGCATCGAAGGGGTTACAGATTTAAAATAGTGGCAAAAAGTGTAAACGCCAAAAGGTGTAAACCCCAACCATAGTCAAATGGTTGCGTGTGACTAGGATGAAGACAAAAGTTAAAGCCAATTGCAACAGAGTGCAGGTTGGATACCATAGACCTTGTTCATCCCAGTTACCTCTGTGTGGCAAGGGTACAGAGCACAGAGTCCTAGGACTAGTAAAAACGTCTTCAGCATAGGAAGGCAAACATCTCGGGAAATAACATGAAAAGATGGTCTTCTCCATCAGATTTCTTATTTCTCAACAATGGAAAGCCTACCATGTATTAATGTGCTTTCAACAATAGGCAACAACAATTCGAACTGTCTGAACTTCAGCTTCCAGTACATTACTTACTTCTTATATAAAATGGCACCACATGGCTTAGGACAGGACATGTCTGCCTACATTCTAGTGAACCCCAAGTGTTTAAACTTGTGTCACTTGTGAAGAAGAAAGTGCCTGGTACCTGGGTTTAACCTGTACCGTCTAGTCAGTATTGTGTACAATTTTGCCTTCGGAAGTAGTGAAAATCTCTTTGATTCTCCAAATTGAAATCATTACCTCCAGGGACACAAAGATGGAAACAACAGTTATTGGTGGTAGGACAACTTGTAATCCAGATTTTGACTTTTGTACCCTCTGGCAACAAAGACAGATTGTCACATTGAGCCATAGTTCATACATCCTGCAGAGACCTAGTATTGTCCCTGCTTGTTCCAGGAAGTTTCTATGTTTGAGGGTTACTCTTTTCCATTGGCCAAAACCCTGCAACATAAAGAGAAGTCTACACAGGCCTCCAGTCATTTTGGATCAATTTATTTTTAATAGTTTTATATGCTATTAAATGTCCTGGGCCCCTAGAATAATCCTTTAATACAAGGTACTGACCCTGACTTTCTGATGGAAATTGTAACCAATTTTCTGTCCTGAACATGGGAACCACTGTTGCTTTTTAATAATCTAAATTCTTAGAAATTATTTTCTTTGATAGAATTACATCAATGTGACTATTCAGTCTTTAATTATGTCTGTTTTTCATTCTACAAGTTTCACATGTTGTTTTCTGGATCCCCATACAAAGGAGAGCCAATGGAACCTCATAGAATATTTTATTATGCTTTCTCAATGAATAGCTAAGTTGTGGAAGCTTGTGTTCAGTACATTAAGCTTTTATTTCACTTACACCTCTTTCTGACAAGTGACGTTTTCACATCCTCAATGCTGTAAAATAATAGAGGACCTGCAAATATGATGTTCTACTCATTTAAGGATTTGAGGTCTATAAAGAACATTGAAACTTTTAGTTAGCTCTCAAATCCAGCATCAGTTCAGATTGATGTGACATTGGTAGAACAATCTTTTCCTAATTCCACTCAGATACTAAAGTTGGTGTTGTTCAGTTGAGCACAAGGTATAACTTTTCGATCAAAGTTATGGGAGTGACACAATGTCTTTGTCCATCACCCAACCTTTCCTGTTGCGTCAGACAATTTCCCCTCAAAATGCTTTTAGCAGGTATATTTTGGTGTGTATATGTTTTCATAATAAAGGAATTATACCTTTCGAGGCTATACGTTTAGTTTATATTCACCCACTTTTCACTAAAATGTCACCAATACTGGGAAGTTCATGATGCTCGTAGACCAGCTGAAAAAATAGTGAAGTTGGTGTAGACAAAGTTTAATATATTTACCCACCTCAGCTACACTTTAGAAGAGTACAATGATCACATTGTAGTTTAAAACAATTTGAACATTTCCTTATTTGGAGTACCTGTAAAAAGTACTCAAAAGTTACTTTGCTGCTTTGGAACCATACAACAATTAAAAGTACAGCATATATGACACAGAAAGCAGCCAACTGGCAAAAAACAAAGCTTCCGTTTTGTCCAATAACAATTACATTTTCTGAAGCCATACTAAGGTGAAATTACCTTTCAGCTCTACCATCAATGTCCCCTTTCTCTTTTACTATTATTAATGTGTGATAAGCATGGGTTCCTGTTAAAAGTAATTATATATATATATATATATATATATATATATATATATATATATATATATATATATATATATATATAATTATACACACATATTTCTCTTTTATGCTCAACAGCATTATTGAAAGCATGTGAAACTCTGTTTCAAACATTCCAATTCTTCTTTTGTCTTTTACAATCCCCTTTTAAGGCCTCTTTAATTAATTATTTAATTTAAATAATTGTGTATAATCAGCCTTCAATTTGGAGAGGGCTAATCTGTATTAGCAGCACTGAACTGTTGCTTCTCTGTTCCAGTCAGCTATCACTCATGGCACTATCAGGAAGAGCATCAAGTGTAGAATGTTAAAGATGGTTTATAGACAAATTTGATAATATTTTTGTGCATATTCTATTGGGTTTCATTGACTTTTTTAAACATTGTACTCATGTATCCTATTTTAGTTATTCATGTTCTGTTGCATGCTTCATTGTTTGTTCTTTAGTCCTGTGACAATTTTAACATTTTCTTAAATATTTGGCACAATTTTATTATCCTATAATGTATATTTTGTTGTGCCTATTAAACAAACATCTTTTAGTTGGCACATGTTATGTGGGACATCTGTGGTGTATTTCCAACTAAACCACTTGCATGCCTAACTTTCTTTTAACAAAACTGTCTAACACATTTGTGAATGTTATCATTTAAAAGCATTTTCTCAAATAAGGACTTGTGGTTTACTAGACTGTCATAGTTTAGCATCTCACTTTTTTGGGGTAATTTGGATGGATGGGATACATTTCCAGTGATGTGACATAGCTAAGAAAGGATTTACAAATTTGATAATCTAGGGCAATATATTTTCTGATAACTGCAAACTAGAGGGATTCTGAGCTTGTGACGCATAATAGACAGTTCCAAAAAGCTGTAGTATTCTATTCTTCATAGTGATGAATATTCTTTAAAATGACTGTCCTGTGCCATTCTTATTGCAGTACATTGTATTATTTATCTGTGTGTTTCTTTTATGGCTACATTCAACTGATATCTGTGCATTCTTTTGTAAAAGGCTATGAAAAATCCAGAAGCTTAAGCAACATAGCTGGCCTGGCAGGCAATACTCTGAGACTGTCTCCAGTAACATCACCCTACAGCTCACCATGTCCTCTAAGACGCTCTCGATCTCCCATCCCATCTATCTTGTAAATCAGACTGCATCAATCGGCAATCATCAATTAATATAAAATATCTTTTGCCACATGATGGAACTAGTTAAATGTAGCATTAACTTTAGGCTGAGGTAGCGTGACAATATCTATCTATTTTTCTATCTATCTATCTATCTATCTATCTATCTATCTATCTATCTATCTATCTATCTATCTATCTATCTATCTATCTATCTATCTATCTATCTATCTAGTCATCCATCTATCCATCCATTCATATATGTATAGATATATAGTCACGATTCAACTGTAAATACAAATGAATATCATTTTGTTAGAAATTACTTACTTTATCTTGTTTTTAAAGGTATCTACTGTAACATAATGCTTTTCCATTTATCTACCAAATGTCCTGCTTTACTCTGGCAATAAAAGGACACATAGTGGATATGAATGGCCAGTATGTTGAACAATCATGTACATTTTCAGGGAGATATATTCAAAATAATGTGCTTCCAAATGATAATCACATTTGTGGACCTCCATTTTCTTGTGGCTTTCTAATCCATTCTCAAGATGTCTAGAAAGTTGTCTTGATTCTTCGCTGTGTAGCAGAGCATTTGCATGTGCCAATCTGTCTCTACATCATCTGAAAGCAATGTTGCAGGTCACTAAGACCTTGTTTGTGGCCCAGCATACTTGTTCTTGTATTGTGCCATCGGGCTAAAATGATCATTACTGACAAATTGTTTTGTATGAAGATTTGCTTTTCTTTGTTTGTTTTCCCCTTTCTCTCCACTTGTTTCCTATTTTAACTGTTTGATTTCTCGATTTACTTCTGTATTAGGATGCTGTATTTCAGTTCTGAATGTCTCCGGTTGTTTGCACACAGATAACTGCAAAGAGGTTGTTATTACTGGTTACACGCAAGCAGAAGTCAGATCTCTGTCTTAATGGCTTGGTGAAGGCACAAAACATGAGAAAAAAGGTAAATGCCTTCCAGGCTTGCACTTTTAAATTCACAAGTGCTGCAGGGTACTGTAGTCATATATCAACACCATTTGTTCTGAATATGTTCAAGGCTCAATGTAGCAGGAGATCCATGCTTTTTGTATGCACATCAATGACTAATGGTTCATATCAGAGAATGTGTATTCACCTGCCTTTACCATCTGATTGTCTAGTGTTATATCTGTTTCAAGTAATATTTCTTAAGTGTATTTATGTTATGCGTTTTCTGTTTTCCTATCCAGTAAATGTATACATCTTCATCATTAACTGTCCTCATTATGTATCATCAAATGTTTGTCAGCATTTTACATAAATCATTATCTGCTATCATATATTTTGTTTTTTGATTGATGTTTCATGGCTGATGTTTAAAACATCTGTGTTTTGCCTCAAAAACGCCTGGCTTAAGTAATTATTGGCCCATCATATCATGTTTACAGTACCAGAAAAGCTTGATTATTTACAAATTCGTGTTGTGTCAACTAATGCAGTGTGATAAAGATTTTTGTTTATTTATTTCTATTAATATTCGGTTTTGACATACACTATACATTAAAACATAAGTGAACAATTCTGCATTCTTATTATTTGGTTGCAGAATTGTTTTAGGAGTTAAGAGTGGCCTTAAATTGACACATCTGCTTTCACACAAGTTTATATGAGGTTGAATTTAGAAAATGCTTTTACTCATTACCTCTGGTATTTATGTAGACATTCAACTTAAAGGTCTCAGAAGTTCATTGAGTGAGTCCACTTTTTAATTATAATAGCCTCAGCAAAATGACACAGTGAGTTGAAACCATTGTCACCAGAATGCTCGGTCCGTGTAAGATATGGGATATTGTAGTCATAGAAATGCAATAGCATATATAACACTTTGTACTCTTAAAAAAACAGCCCCAAACTTTAATGAAAATAATGTATTTAAGTTAATGTACATCAGATATTTAAAATACACTTGCACCACTAGAAACTGGCTTCAAAGTTGAGGCAGATAATATGTTAGCACAGGCTGCAAACTCCTTTGAGACCAATTTATGGGTTACCAATAAATATTACAAATGTTGTTCATCTGAGGAAAATCTGAAAGTCCAGATTTTGAACCTATGGCTCAGCGTTAGAATACTCTAAAGCACTATGTTGCACAAAAAAACGCAGAAGTGATTTAGCTTCCTGCGCTAAGTTGTATAAGTACAATCAGTTTTTCAATGTGTCCTTTACTGCATATAAATATATATTTATAAATATATATTTTTGAGTCCTGCATGCCATATTCTTCTACGTTAATAAACTAACAAAAAATGTATTTCTGATTTTTTGAAATGTACATTGATACATTTTTTATTAACATCTCCATTAGTGAAATCGAATTACAAAAGGCTCTTTGCAATGGAACTCATATAACATTTGGTGCTGCTATTAGTGACTACAGTTTTACACAGAATTTATCATGGATTTATGACTGCTGAAAAAGGGACAATGGAATTTAGCCATACCAAGGACTGAAAGATTTGGGAATAAGCTGCTGTCAGTGAATGGGACCACCTATTTACACATACCTTGATTTTGAAAGTCCAAAGGGATATGTTATGAAGACGAAGCTGCTGTAAAAATAGGAGACTAAAATGAACGGGATAAGGGCCATTGCCCTTTTTCAATGAGCCAAATGTAAATAAATGTGTGCGTGGAGCATCAGTGTATGCCATCAATGCCAAGCAAAGCTGAACTTATAAGCCTTCATCACCGAAAGTCTGCATTAAAGGTCCACATCTCTGTTGTCCTCATGGTCTCTGCAAAACATTGTGCCATAAGGTTACACTAAGGCACCTACCACCTGTATCATGACAGTGTCTGTGAAGTATGACTTGCATCTAGCAAAGCATCGCCTGTAACTGCCTTCCATTTGCGACAGTTTTAATTCAAGAAAGTAGGTGTGATTGTTTTGTTGCACATCATTGCTTCATTGATTTACTTTCCTAAATTATTTAAATGATGTTCAGTGTATAAATGTGAAAACGACCTGTATTACTTGCGCTTTACTGTGACAAGAGAAATGTGACCACAGAGACATGTCACATGATTCAATCAAAGGCAAGGTTCTATTTTTATTACTGTTGCTTTGATGTATGTAAGTTCTCACAAACAAACCCCTGGCTTTAAATGCATTTGGTTTTTAAAATTCATTTACCTTAAGGCAGGAGGAGCATCCAACATAATAAATATCCGATGTGTATTAAAACTATATCCTACAAAATGTATATTTTGCACAAAAGAGAAAAAATATCTTTTGATCAATGAAATGTGAATGATGTGGTAAATAATTCTAGTCTGTTACATGTCGATATCTATATTACATCGTAGGTCATACAATGGAATAATGTTGTTTCCATCTTGTTCAATGGGCTGTCCTTGAGGATATGTTTGTCACCCTGGTACCATGAATGTAGGGACCTACAGTATCCCACTTGTAAAACATTGTGTTGTGGCCCCGTTGTGACAATGTCAAGGTGCATGCACATTTCTGGTGGAAATCAATGACTTTGTAACCAACTGCAGACGTGAATAAAGGGCAAAAGGACCGGAGAGGAAACTGTCACATAACTGAAGCCTGTTTTATGTAATTATTTCTCTCTATTGGGTCTTTGTTGCTTTTAGGTGGCGACAGGGTATTGGTAAAGGAGTTGCTGGATCCGTAAGAAGTTCCCAAAACAATATTTATAAACATGCACAGTGGTTTGTAATTGTGATTGTCTTTTTATTTAATTTTTTTATTTATGTAATTGTGTTTGCATATTTTTATCTGAAACTGTAAATAAATGATCTTGGTTTACTACAAGCAGCTGGATTTCGGGAACCCAGCCTTTGTCACTGCCTTGAAAATTTAAGTGGTGTGTCCAACACTATAGTTCATAAACCTGGGCTGACCTTCACATGCATTATACCAGAAATTTCAAAGTTAGTAGTTATTCAATCATAGCCAGTCGGACGACCATGTAAAGTTGGATTAAAATTACTATAATTTATTGAACTCCAAATGTACATATTGTTCTTAGAGAAATCCTTAAATGAATTACTCTACTGACAAATATTACCTCGAACAACAACTCCTCACTAAGATGTTAGGGTATTTTTCTTGTCATTATTTGGATAAAGTGGTTTGAACTAGTTGTTGATTAAACTTTAAAGAGTCATTGTTAAAACTGTTCTGCAAGCCAGACTTTAATACCATACTCCATTGGCCAAAGATCAGAGTATGATTTAGCTCCAAGGGTCAAAAGAGAGTTACTTGTGTTTAATTTTCCATGCCAACGATTATTAAGATACCTACCTTCCAAAAAACAATTTGCCCATGTTTCAAATTAGGTGAACTCCCATTTTACATTTTTAAAGCAAGCAAATTGCACTCATTTTAGTATTTAATTGGTTTAGGTACCCTTCACTTAAAATTCATTAGAATTCTGATAGGCCATCATGATATCATATGAAAGGGAAACATGGTTAACTGATTAAACTGTGTTGACTATAATACTCAATTTCCTACTAGATGCAGACTGTTAGGTTCCAAGAATCACTTTGCAATTCTCTCATCGAGTTGCAAAGTGTTTGTGGGAAGCTACACTTTTGAGATTGAACCTTTGGAATTCTCTTTGGTGTGGACTTTGGAAAACAATGTGAGAGTTAGATGACCTACCTCTTAAGTCTTTCAGAATAAGTTATCTCCTGTTTTTTTGTCACTGAATTGTTTCCGTCTGACCTTCCGCAAGTGCTGTGAAGCTAATGTCTGGGTGTGCTAGTCCTTGCAGAAAAAATGTGAATATGATAAATAAATAAAAATACAAGCTTTATATGAGCAATCACACACATTAATATGTTCTACTGTATTAGATACAATTATCTAGTCACTGGACATGTCAAGCTGTGCTGATTCAAACATGTTGGAAATTCCCTGATTGAACCAAAGGAACGGCAAGCCTACAAAGTAAAATTCTAAATGCTCATAAAAGCCTATACAGCATGGGTGCATAAAGAACATCTAAGTTGCAGGTGTGTGTTTAACAAATATTTACATAAGAAGAATGGTGGAATGGGAAAGAAAATCATAGGTGAGTAGGAAAATGTACCTCATCAATGTTTACTTTGTAGTAGTATGTGATTTGGTAAACTTAAACACTTCTTACCTTTGCATAAATTGTTCACTGTTTGCCAGTATCATCAATTGTGAAGCTGCCAAAGTTAAAAAAGGTCTACTGATGAAAGCTGAAATTTTCCCTCTGTGAGTGCACCCCTCAGGAGCCACTAACCATCACCCTGGAGTTTTGAGCAGAGCAGTATACATCCCATCCACTGTACAGTGCTTAATTTGTGCTGGTGTTGCCAGTGCTTGGCACCTGCACCTATTTATAAACACTGACGCAGGTTTATGAGATTACACCACATGGGGGTGCTATCAGTCTATTTTCTGAGCCCAGCATGTGTGTTTAAAAATTCAATGTACTAAAAGAAGCTGCACTTTGCATCCATGCATACGTCTTTGGGTGACCTTTCATAGTGTAAAATTTCACACTTGTTTAGCTGTAATGGTGAGTAGTTATACTGGCACTGGTGTTTGGCAGCAGGCAGCAGGCAGAAGATGGAGGTTATACTGGCTGCAGTAGAATTCCTTGGGCCCTGACATTTCTATTTTTACAAATTGAGCACTTTCTGCAACCTGTCAAATGATGCAACTTAACAGCAGTTGGTAACTGGAAATAGTGGCTGCGGAGCAATGGGTATCATGTTTCCGTACTGCCACTCAGGTATGAGATTCACTTTTCATCTATTGGTAATGGACATGTTTTTTTCCTTAACCTATGTGTTGAGTTTGCAATAATCTCTACGTCTAAATACAGAGGAGAATAGGTAAGGTTCAGATCTGAGACATACATACTACAAATTCAAATAATGTGAATGGCTAAAATGTTATTTTGGGATCTCACAAACAGAATGAGTACTGCTAAGGGTGTCAGTGGCGGACAGTCCATTGAGGCTGAGGTTCCATGCCCCCTCACGTTTTGCCCCTAAGAAAAGTGTCTGTCAGGCTGGACAAAGGCCTGCATGATGGACACTGTTCATTATCACATCAGGCAGCCAGGAACTAGACAAATGCTAAATGCGCAGGCTCCTGGCTATCTAAGATTAACTTTGTCAGGCTGAGGATGTCACAGATCCTATGGGCTTGGTCTCCTGAGCTCAGAAAAGGACCTCAAGGCCCTCCCCCTCATGATGAGATATAGAGTTACTCATTGCCTTGCACCTGGGTGCTTCAGTTTTAAGCCCTGAAGTGCTCAGGGTTGAGTGTCAATCAGTGACACTTCATCACAGAGTGGGGTAGGGTCAACAGTCTCACTGACCCCATCTCACTCTGTGGTGATGTTGTGAATGCTGCCTTCCCTCATTGGCTGACTTTAGGTCAGCCAATGAGAGAAGGCAGCAGTCCCAAACTTCTGAGGTAGATTAAAAAAAAAATAATGTTTCATGCATGCGTGTATGTATGAATATTTGGTAATGAGTGTTGTGAATGAGTGTGTGTGTGTGTGTGTGTGCACATGTGTGAATGCATGGCTGTGAGTGTAT
This sequence comes from Lissotriton vulgaris, assembly GCF_964263255.1. Taxonomy (NCBI): domain Eukaryota; kingdom Metazoa; phylum Chordata; class Amphibia; order Caudata; family Salamandridae; genus Lissotriton; species Lissotriton vulgaris. Next base: position 1,583,823,378 of record NC_141685.1, on the reverse strand, counting down.
GTGTGGTCCGCTCCCTCCCTACTAAAATTACTGCCCGCCAGTAGTAGTTGCACTTTTCATTAAATCAGAATTTGTTTGTAGAAAAGTCCAATAAAGATTACATTGACCATTCAAACTCTTTATGATGCAAACACTTACTTGCCTTTGGCTAAAAAGAGTAACCTATTCAATGAGTATCACAAATAATCTCTAAGCTGTCAATAAAACATGAGACATACACAGAAATTGCTTTCCATTCAATGTTTTTAAATATATTTGTATTGTTTTTCATCATATCCAACAATGCTGATCAATATTAATAATAAAGTCTGACAACTAGCTACATTACTGGACTTGTAATTTTTTTGCTGCAGATATACTAAGACATGCATGGTATATCTGTCATCAGCATCAACAAGGTTGTGAAACGATAAGAATAGAAACAGAGAAAGAAATAACAATAAACTCTAACAATGAATAATCATTGAGTCTGCTGTCCTCTACCTCAGGATCTCAATGAATCACTGAATGTGGCAAGTGTTCCACTATAATGCAGATAAATAATAGGTGAATTACTTTCCCTTCCAAATAATTTTCAATCCATACATTAAACAGAAGTGATCTAAAGTTTTCATTGATGAGTCTAGGTCCCTCATTTAGAGATCATCAAGCGACATGTTATTCCATAAGGGCACTGGAGGGGCATCCTACAGCCTTTAGACAAGTCAAGAATCATGTGTCTTCAGAGGAGCTGCCACCATGTTCGCTTTATTGTAGGGACAGACATGTTTCTCTGTGGGCACAATGTTCAATTAGACTGCACAACGAATTTCTTGTTTTTCAGAAATAAACTCCCAAAACAGGACGTTGTTCTTGAAAAGTGATAAAAGAAATATCCCTGGCACACTGAAAATGTTCTCCCATCATGACCCATCTAAAAATTGGACAGTACTAACATTGTGAACCTTTGCTATTAAAGACTTAAATGGCATAAGATAGCAGAGGCACGAAATAAGGATCACAAACAGACACACATTGACAAATCCCCATCTGAACTCACAATGAACACTGAGATTATAGTCTTATATCAAAGAACAACAATCAAACCATACTTCAAACTCATATCACCCATGATGAGAAAATAGGAGCAAGAGGGTTGAGTTACTCACATATCTATTCCTTATCCCACTGCCTGCATAGATGTGGATTATACAATGCGCTTGAGGAGAGCAGCAGTTAAGACAAGTGTGAGGTCTCATTTATCAAATATGTTGTGAGCATGAGAGATTTTATGGCAATTTACCTACATACCTTAGAAAGACTTTGGGCAAGTCTTTGTCATCTTCTAGGAGGTGCTCTGAGTCTGATTCAATATCCATGAATTCTTGCCTAGTTTCAGCGGAATAGTTTGCAAATTCTTTCTCTGGATCTGTATTTGCTGCAACGATCACCTCCTTTCTTACCCCTGGGCCTGTTGTTGAGATAGTTTTTTGATTCGCTGACAAGAGCATTTGTTTCTTCTTCAATTGAATTGTTAGCCAAAGATAAAGAATTGATCTGTCTACCTTTCTATCCTCCATTCTCGATTCTCCATTTTCATATTCTTCCGCTCAGTCCAAGGCATCTGTAGGTTCTGTTAACAAGTGAAACTGGTCTCCAACCACTATCTTTCAAATTAGGTGTGAGTCCTGGCTCTACCCAAAGATGCTACTGGATCTAAGTTTACCCACCACGGTTTAGTGAAAGAATCTTTCTGGGGAAATCAAGGCCCTATGTACAGGGTAGTGGAAGAGACATTCACTAGTTCATGGGGTCTTTTATGAACCATCTCCATCTGGCTCCACGGTCAGTTCAATACAAGTTGAATGTATTCAGTCAGTGTGGTGCTTGCTTGGCTGAAGAGCAGCGACGGCTCGTGGAGGGAGTTACGGTGGGGCAGGAGGGAGGGGAGGGGGAGGGGCAGGGTGGAGGTTGCTAAAAACCGGCATATGGATAATTGCAGGTAAGTAAACAATTTAATTAATAAAACGAATTTCGTAGCTCGCACTGCATTGCATTTTGCGATGCAAGGCGCACTACGAAATTCGTTTCATTAATTAAATTGTTTACTTACCTGCAATTATCCATATGCCGGTTTTTAGCAACCTCCACCCTGCCCCTCCCCCTCCCCACCCTCCTGCCCCACCGTAACTCCCTCCACGAGCCGTCGCTGCTGAAGAGTCAATATTGTCACAACATCCCCAACAAATTGATTGATTGATTAAGACATTTGCCATAATAAAGTGTTAGTTGCAGATGCCCTCTACATTAAGCAGGGGTATGCCTCTTACAGGAGAATAAAATGGGGGCATGGGTCCTATTCAACATATTTCTTAACCTTAGTGAATATTCCTTAGGTTTACCTGCTTCTCTTTTGATTTAAATATATCATCTCTGTTGTTCTGACTGCAACTATTGTTATAATGCACCTCAGATTGTGCTGGCCACCTTGATTCGTCAGTGCATGATACACTGGCAGGGTTCCCAAGGCCACTTTCACATTGGAGCTGGGTAGTTTGATCATGACAGTGGCTCTCTTGAAAACATCACCATGGCCTCACTTTCATTCATGGTATTTGCAGTTTTAGTTATGCTGAGTTATTACTTACATTGCTGCAAGGAACACTCAAGATATCAGTGCTTACTGTGAAAATGTATACCACAGGCCCCTCAATGAAAGCAGGAAGCAAGAACTGTATTCCTCCATAAATACCCAACCACCTGGCCTGATCCTTGAGTTGATAACCCTCATTTGAAGAGTAGCCAGGGCATTCCAAATGTGAAGCCTGATTTGAACATTCTCAAACTATCATTTACAAACTCAGTTACCACACACCTCCCTCTTGACAGAAGAGGCCCAAAAGTTTTGGTAAAAGAAATAACATTCTGGGCATGATGTTGGTACACCCAACACTGCAGAAAAGAAAGTCCTACCAACTATATATGTTTGAACCTTTACAAAGTATTATGCTATTCTACATAGTCTTTCAAATATTCTGGTTTGCAACACTTCCTTTTCCTATTCTTCTCATATAGCTATTTATCCATGTGCCCTCTTTTGCCAACTCTTTTCCATTCACTCTCATCCTATGTTTCTGGACAATTTCCTATCCTTGGTTTGTCCCTGACTCTACTGTTCTCTCTTTGTTTTACCCTCTTGTGCATTTACCCATGCTGGGCTAACCATTGAGCTGTGTTTTCTTTTCTAATAACTAACATGGTGTCCTTTCACTCACTGTGTGATGGGATGAGCCTGTACTTCACTATCCTATTTAACTCTTAATCTTTTCAACTCTTTTTACTACATCTTGATACCTTTCGTGCTTTTGTGAAAACTTTTACAATCTTTCTGACATTGATTTATTTTAGGACAATAAAGTGCACATTTCTTAAGCCTACTTGCCCTGTCACCAAAACAAAATCACACCACCACCCTAGAGGCCAATTACACAAAAGTATGGTATTGGGAAATCGCTATTAGGAAGAATACAATGCAACTACTTATTTAAAAACGATTTTTACCTCTGGCAACTTTGCATAAATATCTGTCAAGGGCAGAAATACTAACCTTCCCTGACTTCTTGTATTGGACAAAGTATGTTGAGGGCAATTCCTTCCCAAGTTTTAACTGGCAGTTTCATCTACTTCGGGGTTGGATCCATGCCATAAGAATGTTGACCCTTAAACCACATTCAGTGGGCTCTCTCACTATAATTTCCATCTGTGCATCTATTGTAGGCTAACAATAATCTTGACAAATTCTTTTTCTGAGTTTTGCTGACACTGACCATTATTGTCTCAAATTGGAAGGTGTAACAAGCCTGGACCCTCTGATCATCTTACCTTACTTGCCTGCCCACCAAAATATCTGGCACTTTTCACTACTCTTTAATTTTAACCCACATGTCTGGAATATCACTAAATAGTTCCTGCAAAATTATGACTTTCTCTTTTCCGTTCCTCCTGCTCTATCATTCTCCCAATGAAGGGGAAAATTCTTACCCCATTATCTGCTCCCCTTTCTCGAAATCTCACTTTAACTAAAACGTTCATCATCAGCTAATCTCAATAGGCAATCAGGAATCCCACACTTACCTCCTGGCATATGTTCTATTTGGAAGTAAAATTCTTGAAAAGCTACAACCAGTCTACATATGCAGTTTGATATTGGATCTAACCCTTTTCATGCATTCCTCTCTCAAGTGTTTATAATCAGTTTGAATTAAACATTCATTCCACTGAATAATGCATTTTATTCTCTGGATCACCTAACACACTGCTAATACTTCTCTCAATCATGGAAAAGTAGACATTTCCCTCATTCATTCCACTGAATGTAAAAGTGATTGTACGTGTTCATTTGTGATCACTTGAAGTACTACTGAACCTAACACTTTCATGCTGACATCTGTGAATAATCTCCATTTTTGATGTGGGTTAAAACATTTTAGGCTTAAGACTTACCACTCATAACTACACGTTAATCTACTTCTTCAGCAAAAATCTCAGGCTCTGGGTGTTACTTGTAAAGTTAAAGCTGTAAAACTCTGTCATTCCCATAAATGTCAACAGTTCTAGGAGCTTGAACATTCCTGTCTGTTCATGCTGACTAATTCATCTGTGGTTCGTCTTTCTTCCCCTACTAATCGGTGGGGCAAGGAGTTTTGCTCCTTGTAACTTAACTAACATTTCTCAACGTTTGTTGTGGGATCACTACTTTGTAACCTAGCTAGCACTTGTCTCCTCCTACTATCTTGTTCTTCTTGATGCGCCAGAACTAGCACATCATATTTCTATATTTTCACTATATATATATGTATGTTTAGCATTACCCTTTCCACTGCCCTCTTGACGAGAAAGGCCACCAAGATAAGGCACGGGTCATTTTAAAAAATCTGTATATTCAATATGATGTAATAAACGCTGTCAGAGTCATAGAGCCATCATGTAGCCTTATCTGGTCTTATGCTGATGCTAAATTTAGTATGGAGAAAACATTTACATTATGTCCTTTATTTTGGTTCAAGATGCCTGCCTTCACATAACCTAATGTCTCCTCCTGATTTATGAGCCAAATCTGAAAGAAAATAACAAAAAAGAGCTTCTGAGGTGTTGAGGCACTTAGAGTTTCAGTGTTTATCCTGCCCCATCCATGTCGTCCATGTGAAAAATTATACAATTGAGCACCAATAAAGTGTGAAGCAATACATTTATTACTCCAAATTTTCCCCAATCAGCTCTCCTAATAATTCTATTGGCAACCCTTATCTTAAGAAACACAGTCAAAGCATTACAGATGCCAAGCTAACATTCTAAATTCTCAAGATATTCTTTTGAACCTTTGTTTTCATACTTGTTCCCTGCATGTCCAAACTGATTCCTTTGGTAGTCCACTCAATTACAAGTAGCAGAGAGGTCACCGTTCAAGCAGAATATATTTCAGTGATCTTCTTGATCTTCCATCACCCCTCAAGGACCAACTCCTCAGTTCTGAAGCCCATAGCATGGATTTGCTACCAAAGTTCAGCAGAGGGCGAGTTGATCGTAGCATCATATCCACAATCTTGGGTTGGAACAGTGTGTGGGAGGTTGACTTTCAAGCAAGTCATTTTATCCCCAAGTTAAATTGATGGTTCCGTCACTCTCACTGGTTCTTCCTATGTTTTTGTAGCTTGGTGATTGAAATATATCTGCAGAATAGCGTGTCTCCAAAGTGGACATCAGTGAGCTCCAGGAAAAGAAAGTCCTACACAATTTGCAGTTGGCCATGCCACCTTCCATTTTTTGGTTATAATGCCTATTTTTCAAGGTTACCATTGGCTACACTTCAGAGTAGATGATAAATGTATCAGTAAAGATAAAAACACAATTGGAAATGTATCCACTTCACACCATGAATGTATCTGTGGAAAGGTTTCGTCATTATAAACATAAATCACTGACTGGCTACATTTGATATTGATTCAGAAATCTCATAATTTCAAAACCTATGAAGTGTTTGCTTCCCAAAGTGAGAAGCTCTTAAAAGAACGCTGTAGACCAGGTGAAGGTGATACAATCTTTATGCGCCACAGTGCCCCACTGTTCTCTCAGTAAAACAAGCTCTACAATGATTTTTGTCTCCTGTGAAGTTTATTGACTCGTTTATAATTTGAAGTTTTGGATGTTTGAAAAACAAAAATATGTAACTATTCATATATGTACTTTCTAAACATTAGGTCATGACCATATTCAGAGTGTAATATTCATTTGTTTAAAATTTTTAAAAAAGAATCTCAACACTAACAAGTGTATTATTGTTAAAATACACAATTAAGGGCCTGTATGTAAATTAATTTGTTTACATTTAGTGTGAATTAATTCTATGTGTAAAACTGCATAATTAAAAAGTATACTATATATTGGGTTATAGGAACGTCATCTCACACATTTCATCACTGTGAAGGACTTTTGTACTTCAACTTAAATATTTAAAATGTAAGCTTTCTGTAGAGAGACACCCATACGTCCCTTTGCTGTGTTTCCCCTTCTGGGTTTTCTTTTAGTCTCCTTCCCCATGGTTAAGTTTGACAGATGAATTGTAAAGTTTTCTTGACAAATGGAGTTTTTCCCTATCCTTCCCTCTTATGCACTGTGACCTGTGCATGTCTACCTCGCTCTTTTTTAGGACTGCTCTTAGTCAAGATATGTTGTGTTTAATTAAAGTATGTGTACAGTACATACCTATTTACAGGGACTTTTAGCCAACCCTCTTCATCCATGATCTGCTATAGTGTAATTCACATTTTGTTTCCAGAGGCCACAGCATACAGCATGGGGAACATGTGCAGCACAGTTCATCAATTGGCTAACTTGACTGTGAATGATGGCATTCTGCTCTTGTGCAATAATTAGTTCCCTTCAGTGCTAGGAACTACTTGTTCTGTGTGTGCTTTAACAGTACAAACAATATACATTTTGACGTTTAGGCAATGCTTGTTGTACATAACCGAGGGACTGGAAGCATCCCCAACACTACTACTGGGCTGTGTGTGGGTCTTCATATAGACACTTAGAAACACAATATGCATTGAAAAAGTCATAGGGTTGGCAGCCAATTCCAGACCTATGGGCGTTTGCGTATTCTTGTTAATACTCAGGGGTGTAGGACGCCAAAGCTAGATACTGTCCTGATCTGTTTTTCTCAACAGTCTTTCCTAGAAGTCAGTGGCAGCTAGCTGGGAAGGTAACCGTAACTGCACCCTAGAGCTGCCACCAGCCATTAAGTCACAAAAATAAATATAGCTGATTCCACGAGGCCCCGGCAATGGTAGCACCAGGCAGAACTTTAAAATGGGAAACCAACTTCCAGAATGCCTCTTGGGGAAGAGGGGGGAGACAATGATGCTTGCTGGAGTAATAAAATGTTGAGTATTTTCAATATTAAAACTGATCAACTGAGTAATGGTTTTTCCAATGTAATTCCTTTGTAAATTAGATAACCAAATAACTGCATTTCAGACTCTACCCACTGCATTCACATTCTCATTTAATACCAACATGATTCTGTTTTGTATCTTTACTTTAAATCGTTATTATTCACTAAGAAAAAGCAAACAAAAATTATTTCTAATGCTCAAATCTGGCCTGTACAAACACGCATTAACTTTGATGCCTCATGCACATTGCGCTTCTATAGCCAGCTGGGTGCACGAAAGGTAACTACGCATGATTGTTAGTGCATTTTGTCGCCTGTTGTGCTTCTTTTAAAAGCACTGTAAAATGCAACATATTTCCCATCATTGAATTGAAAGGGGAACAACGGGTGATTGGTCAGTGGGATATATGATATCTGTCAGATGGCATATATGGCTTAATCTATTTTCTCAGGCCACAAAGAAGTTGGTATGAACATTCTTAAACTGGACTGCGCAACCCTTAGTATATAACCCTCCCCCCTTACTCCCAGTGTGCCTCCCCCAATACCAGGCCAACCAAGACAATAGACGGATCTGCCCAATAATACTGGGATCACTCTAAGAACCCAGATCAATATTTTTATCACACTTTCTCATGACTCAGAAACTTACATAATTGTATTTATAATAAATTTATGTACCCTTAGTTTGGACTTGTACTTTATTTTCTTAGATGTATTGCTTTTCAATGGTTGATCCCTGCATCAGAAAGCACCTCCTTTAAGGCTAGCCTTGAGCTTGGCCTTCGCCATTTAAAAATTATTAAAGGATACTTCAAGGACACCTTTTGCTTTCAAAGCAAGAAACTTATTGGAGATGACTCAAAGAGCAAATTAGAGTATCAGGCAGCTATGTCATGCTTCCTCTACTGGGGGATACCGTCCAACAGTGCATAACTAACAAACTGTTCCTTTGTGTTAGTATGATAACCAGCGTGCACAGGAAGCGATGTTAGTGAAAAAGTTCAAGGCATTGACAAAAACATCAATGTCATTTAATGACCCTGAAAGAGACAACGTGAAACACCCTGCACACTGTTAATTTTTGTACAACAATAAAATGTTCACAATAGAAAAGTGTTTTGCTAAATCATCTATTGCAAAGCAGAACAAACTCTGCACATTAAGAACATTGTTTAAACAAAAACAAAGTGTGATTTAACGAGTTAGCAAATAACACACATATGTGATGTGCTGATTGTTTGATATAATACGAAAGTATGGTTTCAGCTTACGTGACATTGTGTACTGTTCACAGCAGCATTGCTGTACACCTATATAGAAGCCCTGTGAACACTTGCACTCTACTTAAAAGACAAAGGAAATAACAGCAAAAGTGTACCCAAAATAGATGTGTCCAAAATACAGATCAAACAGTACAAATATTCCAAGTACTTTGTTGCGTCAGGGAATATCTATGTACTGGACTTTGCAAAATAGAGTGAGTACCACGTTCACTGTTGCCCACATATTCGTCACATATTTCATCTGTGGTGAAATCTCAAAATCAATGCCATTTCAATGGATGTACGGCTTTACAACGCGTGCTATTACACCGCGTGCCGTTACAACGCGGTTTTTACCACGACTTGTGTTGGAGGGGGTGCGGACTTAGGAATTTTTAAATTTACTATTCCAACACCAGCCTGCGTACAGTAGTGAAGGTGTTGGATAGTAAATAAAAAAATTCCTTGTCCTGCAGCGCCCTCCAGCGCAAGTCGTGGTAACGACTTGCATTTTAAATACCGCGTTGTAACGGCATGCGGTGTAACAGCCGCGTCGTAAAGGCTGTTCCCCCATTTCAATATTTGGACAAAATTTTACTCCTAGCCTGTTTTGAAAACTAGAAGGGGACACCTCTATGACTTCTTACATTGGTCACTTTTTCTGAAAACATTTAGTTTTTACATTTTCTTGGTAGAGCGTACCTTTCAGTTCTCTTCAGAAAGTTTGCGATCCAATTCACGAAAGGACTTAGATCTGTAAATATATTTAGAGAGAAAATGACTGGAGTTACCCGTGATTGAAATTCAAAAAGAGTGCCTTTCAGGTGTAAAATCATTCCTCTTGTGCACTTGGACGCCACCACTGTGTACAACTATGTAAAAATAAGTCTCAGGCTGTAAAATTAAGTCTCAGGCAAGGAGTGTGAAATTGGCATTTCAAGACATTGTAAGATTTGAGAGCTTGTGAATGCCCACAAACAAAGCATTCAGAAACGCCTCTCCAACTCTAACCCTCCCAGGAAATGGTTTGAGATTTGCCCCTGCAATGGGCTATAGTATATTTATTCCTTATCAGAGTGGACGAGGAAAGTAAACAATCTCAAACTGAAGAATAGAGGAAGTTTTTTATCTATGGGAATCATGTTTTTTCAGTGGAGACAAAAATGTGCAAATGCACATAGTGCCTGACCTTTCACTATGCACAACTGTTTTGTTTATACAATTCTGGAATGTGGGAATAACAAAGTGTAAAGAAGTAACATTACTTTCCTAATAGTAGGCCTCGAAACCTACAGCTTTGGGAATGTTTGTGAATTTCCAAAAGTTCTATATCGGCACTTGTGCATATGAGTATGTGCATGGTTATGTGAAAATGTATTCTGTGAATTGTAGTTTACAATTTTTCTGTTACATCTTTTCAGTGAGGTGGTTATGAGATAAGCAGTGCATAAGCCAATTACATTACTCAAAACTCTTGCATCTGGTCAATTCACCTACCCAAAAGAAAACATTTCTCTGACTGTTGAATGCAGAAACGAAAGAAGAAAATCCTGCCTGAAGCAGAACATTTCTCCAATTAAGAAAAGCAAAACAATAAAATTATATTGAATACGATCCAAGAAAAAAATCTATTCCGAACCCCTATGAACTACTTGAATGTCCTCAGCATTCATTTGTTCACCTCCCCTCCTAAAAGTCAAATTGAGCAAAGGACTTCTACTCTTGAGTTACTCCCTTAGATCTTTGGAATGATCATTTAGCTGCTCTGAATGCTGTTTTTGTTCCTTCATTGCTAATCATGCAGTACCTCGCTACTCTAATAGTGAGGTTGCATTCTATAAAATACTTCAATAAAATAAGTGAATATTCAAGCGAAAGCCAGACCTTAGAATGGCATGGAGACTGTTAGATTACTCTTCTTCATCCTGGATAATTGGTCTATGAAACTGAGTTTATTTACAAATACGACAATAAACAGTTTCTCAAAAGAGATTGCTCCATCTCACTTTCACCAGACAACTGTAGAAATATGTCATTGACTGTTGCAACAGGCCTTTACACGAGGTAAGTAGAATTTGCGGATAGCTAATGTTTACATGTGCACGGTTAAGAGCAGTTTGTTGGCTGAAATCAACCTTGAATGGCTTTGAAATCTAAAACTATTTGGTATATTAAGGGTTAGGAAGATTTGGTCCTGGTAGTAATGAAATCACTACTTTTAAGGCACCAAGGGGAGGTTCTCAGAAGTAAATGTATAATTGTTCAATATCACTCTGATATCAATTTGTTTGAGGTGGCCACCACTGCTTTTTGCAAACTGAAAATTCGAATTCAATGTGAAGAATTTTATGGACTCCATAGTGTTGTTTTTCATTGACTCCTGACATTGTTCTGATTAGGAAACAGGCCCGTTTGTGGTTGCAAGGAGCCCAAAATGTCAGGATTTCTCCTTTTCTTGGAGAGGGCGCTCAACTGATTGCACACTAAGGGTCCACAACCTGAGGGGCACCTCTTGGGGATCAGGCACTCACTCAAGCAGAGGCCAGCAGGGCTCAGAACAGGAGGTCAGTTAGCTGACCCTTGGAGTCAGTTCAGCCTGAGATGAAGGAAGTAGGTCCAAACTTACTTCTCAGCAAGCAGGGCAGCAGGACAACAGAGTAGCAGGGCAGCTGTACAGCAGTCCTTTTTGCAGCAGAGCAACACATCAGTCCTTCTTCTGTGGTGTTCAGAGGTCCAGGAGAGTACAGAAGAGTTGGGTCTGAGGGTCCACTATTTATTAATGGTGTCAGGCTTGAAGTAGGAAAAGCTTCTGGAGCCCTCCCCACCCCCAGAGGTGCTTGGAATTGTCTGCCTCCCTGCCCTGACCCCAGCTTGTCTGAGGGCACAAAAGATTAGTGTAAACCCTTAGTGAGCAGAGGTTTTGTAATCAGCAAGTGTGGTAGGTAACAGCTTCACCTATCAAGCCAGAGATGTCCCATCCTGCCAACATCTATTTCCATTTGTCTCGCTGTCTGGGAGAAATACACAAAGACCAACTGCCAACTACACCTAGTCATGTGATCCAGGATACAGGCTGCAGGCACCAAATGGTTGGAACAAGCAAAATGCTACCTTTCTGAAAGTGGAATTTTTAGATCTGTGATTTAAAATCTGACTTTACTATTAAAGAGTACTTTAAATTATAATTTTTAGACACCAAATTCAACATTTCTACCTGCTTGCAACGGAAAGTTATCAATTATTAAATCTAATAAGGAAACCCAATGTATGGGAGAGGCAGACATTGCAGTAGTGAAACATTAATTTAAGAGTTTTTTTTACTACCTTTAAAAGTGAAAAGTACATGCCCAGCTTTTTAAAAATAGTGCACCCTGCCCTGGGGGCTGTTTAGGGCATACCCTAGGCGTAACCTATATGTAATAAAAAATAAAAAGGTTTAGACCTGGCAAAAGGTTTATTTTGCCAAGTTGAAATGGCAGTTTCAAAGTGTACACAAAGGCTGCAATGGCAGGCCAGAGTCATGTTTAAAGGGCTACTTAGGTGGGTGGCACAAATGGTGCTGCAGGCCCACTAGTCGAATTTAATTTACAGGCCCTGGGCACATTTAATACCACTTTAGGAGTAGCTTACAAGTAAATTAAATTTGCCAACTAGGTGTGAGGCAATGTTATCAGGTTTTGGAGAGAGAGTCCAAGCATTTCCACCCTAGTTAGCAGTGTCCTAAGGCTAGCAAAACCGGTCAGCAAATACAGGAGGATTGGAAGCAAAAAGTTTAGGGAAAACCACACCAAGATGTCAGGTCCAACTGAGCGATATTATCAAGTTCCCTGGGTCAGAGGGCAGTGACATGGTTGCCCACCCATGCTTACTGTTGTTTTGTCTTTTGACAGAATATTTTCAGTCAACCATCAATTTTTCATATAAAGCAAAAGTCCCAAATAGGGCAATAAGGTCCTGTGAATAGAAGAGAAAAGACAGCTTACTTAAACAAATGAGACTGGAATGCTTTTCTAAAAGATTAATGTTTTTTATAAGCCTCAGTCCATAGGACAGGGCATCCCGCAGGGTACTTTAGCAGGAACAAACTGATATTTACCAGCATGACATCACAGTTATTAAAACCCCCCTTCAAATACTCTGCCGCACTGCCATTGTGTGATTTATGGGTCAAATTCAAATACCGAATCTCTAATTCTGTGGCAGTCAGAAGGAAGGATTGCATATGGGCAGTCATTTGTAAGAGAACAACTGCTCATGCTACCAGCTTTTTTCGGCACGTTCAACTTGGTAGTCCTGGCTTTGAAAGTTCCCTTCACCGGTACATTACCATAGTCAATGTTTGAAATGATAATCACTCATCTGACAAAGGTGGCTCAGTTTTCTGGGTCAGCAAGTACCAAGCCTTTTGAAGCATGCTTAAGTGATAATTTGAGTACATAATGGCACTGTTGCCTTGACTGTCCCTAGAAAAGTACTAATCAAAAGGCACCCTCAGATTTAAAATGTTGTTTACCTGGATGTCATAGTACCTTTCTGAAATGATCAATAAGGGGCCTACAAGTTTTTATCTATAGATTGATCAAATCAAAAACTCTGTTTTCAGGCATTCATGTTCCATCTGATTTTGTTAATCTAATCTTGTATGAACAATTCTCTGTCAATCAGCTACTGTATTATTCAACAGACAAAACACATTTTCATTGTCATCTATGTAGTCTCTTGTACATATGTATAGCAAGACCCTTGTGGTCCCTGATGGACCCCGTAGAAATGATGTAATCGTTTGGGTGTGGGTAATAAAGTTGATGACGCAATGTGTTGCACTTTGTAGAATAAAGATGTGCTCTACAGAGCTCTGTGTGTGGCGTGGTCATTAGAATTCTACCTAGCTGGGGAGGACCCTACAACTGGCAACGAGATAGGGTATCTGCAACCCAAAGTAACAAGAGTGCTCTTCCTGAGGGTTTGTCGAGGTCCAGCAAACTGCTTGTGCATCCCACCACGCCTCCATCTAAGTGAAGTAGTCGATTGTTGGCGCATGTGGAGTCAAAGCTCCAGTCCAGCCAGTGCAAGGCTTTCAAAGAAGGTAAAGACTCTACAGAAAGTTCGGTCACAGTCTGCCCAGAACAGGCTGGTGAGGCAGAAGACGTACTACCCCACAACTTAACACACAGCCAGTATACATACAGTATGGTAGCACTAAAGGCAGCGACAACCAGGTACAGAGAAACTCAGAAGGCTGCGATAGACAAGTGCAGAGAGTGCTCCAAAAGCAGAATAATCCAGGCACCATGAAACGCTAAAGGCAGTAAAAACCAGGTGCCGTGCAGAAGGTTTTTTTTTTTGGTCCTCATTTTCCACAATGATTTCAAGTGTAAAAAGAAACCTTAGAAGATCGACATGCTGACACAGTATAAAACTGGAAGGGATTAGTGTGCAAACTCCGTCAACCCTCAGCAATGTCCGTAGCTCCAAAGGCCTAACACCAGCTAAACCAAAGGAAGTCAGAGAGATGCTGCCAACGCACAGAAGATCTCAACCGGGGTACGGCAAACCAGGAAGAACAAATCCACAGCAGCGTAATCATTGGACCAGGGGGGGAAACCCCTGGACAACTCATTGGTCCCAATTCAACAAATGCCAAAAAACTCTTTTGTTTTGATTGCCTGCCCTAGCCAGATCCAACTTGATATCTGTAGGAGAAGGGCACAGAAGGTTGAGAACAGAAGTGAACCTATGCAAGATACAAAGCCATCACTTACTGACAAAGATGAAAATGGGGCCCTACGACATCATGACAGTCGCACAGGCGCTAATGCAAGCACATGGGTGGGGCTTAGAAATGGTATGAATGGAGCAGGTCCAATCGGGTGGCTGATGGCACCAGAGTAAGCCCTGGTCTCAACAGTAGAAAGTCCCAAAGGTGTTTAGGATGCTGTCATGATTTTGAAACCACCACTTCAATTCGATATCAACAAAAAACAGAACATTTGTGAAAGAGTCAATGAAGAAAATATCAAAAGCTGATCAAATATATTCCGGTCATAATAAAGCAGCATTACAGAATCAAATTCAATCCAATGCCGAATCCCAGCTATGAAAAGGTGCATCTTCAACCAAGCCAGACAGCAAGCTCGAGAAACAGTGCATTAGTTTGCTGAAAGGCTTGAGGCACTCATCAAACATTGCAAGTTCAATGAATTCAATGTTGAAGAAGCAATTCGTCTCAGAGTCATCAATGGTTAGTTTTTCGGACTTGTTCAGATGATGTATGATGCATGAGACACTCAGTCTAGAGAGAGTGCTCATGGCTACAAGAAAAGAAGTGCGTGCAGATCTTCCACATGCCCATAAATTCCTAGCACTGGACAAATGTGCAAATGTTGCGGGAAGGAAAATCATTTTGTAACGGTAGGGAAAGTTAAAGAGAATGTGACTGCATCACGTTGAGAAGAGAAAATGAATGCATGAAAGTTTTAGAGTTCCTCTGGCCATGCCCACAAAACCAAATGATGGTATATATTGAGGAAAGTGGAAACTAAATGAAGTGGATCGTCAAAGGTTCTTCAACGTCACTGTTGAGCGATAGTGAAGAAGATAGTTGCGTGATGATGGTGTCGGCTTGTGAACCTCTGGATCATGTGGGTTTGGCTAAATGCGGAGAAGAGTCCAAGTCCAAACGATATTGCCACTTGAAACGTTCCTTTGGACATTGTCTCAAGATTACATTAAAGGTGAATGGCCGTTCCATACCTTTTATTATCGATAGTCGTGCATCGATAAATATCTTGCCGGCAGAGAAATACAAAGAACCATCACAGGTGCCCTATCTCACATCTTCCAAGATAAAAGTATACAAGTGGTCTGCCTTCACACCTTTGCAAAGGCATGGATCGTCCATAGCAACTTTGTAACACAATACGATAAAGATACAAGCACAAATTCATGTTCTTAAAGGTACTTCGTCAAGTGCGTGCTTAATAAATGTCAGTACTGCTGCAGACATGGGTCTGATTTTGATCAACTACAAGATAAACACACATGCAGACATCGTAAGCCAGTTTTCCATCATTGTTTAATGGACTAGGACGCTTAATACCATGAAGGTACAACTATTCATCAATGAGGACAATTATCCTGTTGATCAACAGCATTGTCGAATAGCCTTTCACTAGCAGGAAGCTGTTGAGAAAGTACAGGAAATTCTGTTGGAACATGACAGTAATGAACGCTCTACTGCTCCGACACCATGAGTTTCACCCACAGTGGTAGTGCCCAAAAGGGACAGTGGGTGTGCGATGTTCATATGCATTGACATGCCCCAAGCTAACAAGGCAATTGATAGAGAACAACATCCAGGACAGCACATTGCAGATATTTACACAGCTAAATGGTGCCAAAGTATTTTCTCATCTCGATCTAAACAAGGGGTACCATCAACTCTAATTGGAAGAAAACTACAGGGACATTACCACCTTTTGACCAATATTAGTTTGTTCACATATAAAAGCCTAAGGGCCTGATTTAGATATTGATAGATGGGTTACTCAGTCAAAACAGTGACAGATATCCTGTCCGCTCAAATATAAATCCCATAGTCTCCTATAGGATTTATATTTCAGCAGACGAGATATCCGCCACCGTTGTGCTGGAGTAACCCATCTACTAAAATCTTAGCAGATGGATTGCTCCATCACAACAATGACAGCATTCCTGTCCGCCAAAATATAAATCCCATTGTATATAATGTGATTTTGTTTCTCCCAAAACATTATTTATCAAATGTAGCAGATACAATTTATCTTAAATCAGAATATTAATTCATGCACTCGGAGATTTCCAATAAATTACAGTCATAAAATTAGGGACTTAAATATTAACACACAATGTTGACAGTCCTTATGTTTCACAGTTGCCTGAAATAGAAGATAGCTACCCACCAGTTTCACTAATAACAGCTCGTTCCTAATTCTGCCAAATCTTTTCAAATCGCTTATTTGCACCCACTCTTCTTACATACAGAATCTCATGGTTTTTACCCTTATACATTTTGTTATGCTACTGCTCTACAGTGGGTATTGTTGACTTCCAATTTGCTAAGATAAGTGACTTAGCAACAACTAGGCGAAATCTAAATCAGTCCCATAGGGCTACTCCATCACAAGGGTGTCGGATATCCTCTCCTCTGAAATATAAATCTCATAGTATATCATGGGATTTATCTTTTGATTCGTGAGATATCCGTCACCATTGTGACTGAGTAAACCGTCTGCCAAGATCTATATCAGGTACTAAGTTTTGGGATGTCTTCCGCTGCAGAAGTCTTTCAAGATGTAATTTGCTGCATAATACAGCCTTTCATACGTTTTTAATTACAGTGTTGATATACTGGCATTTGGGCCTGATCAAAAAGAACATGATGAAGCTTTTACCAAAGTATCCCTCTTGCTGGCTGATGCCAGTCTTACTTTGAACGTAGAAAAAGTGTGAGTTTCACAAAACGAAACTCAAATTCTTTGGGCATGTTTTCTCCGAAAAGGGGATGACATCAGATCTGGCTAAAGTGCAAACTTTGTCGTCCACTACTCCACCACAAGATGTGACAATGCTGCGATCCTTCCTTGGCATGGCCAGTTATTGCTGAAGGTATGCCCATGATGTTGTCATAGTCAGTGCCCTGTTGAGAGACTTGACAAAAAAGAATGCTGGGTTCACGTGGTCAACTGAATGTGACTGAAACATTCAGAAAATCAAATATGCAAATAAAAATGTTACTGAAATGGCCAATTTTGATCTGAACCACCATACTGAGATTGTAGTAGCTGCCAGCCCAGTGGGGTTGGGTTAGATTTTTACCCAGCACAGTGGCCACACCAATGCTCAAAGGCACATTATAGCTTTTGCAAGACGGAGTCTGGTGCAGACTTAGTGTACCTATTTATAACCTGTGAAAAAAAGCTGTGATGTGGGCTTGTGACTACTTCCATGTGTTTCTCTATGGAAAACATTTCACCCTTGTCACTGACCACCAAGCTCTACTCACCATTTTTAGTAACCCCAAAGGCCAATATGTGTGATTACACTATAGTGCACCGGCTAGGGAAAGTATAGAAATCCTGTTTACTACTTTTCACGGGTGCGAGTACAGTGTCACAGTACAATATCTAATATGAGTCCTATGTTGACTTCATGGTCATGTCAAGCATACCTTCAGCTCTTTTAGTGGAGCAAATTCTTGTTGATACATGTACAGATCGAGATCTATGTGTTCTCAAAGACATTATTACCCAGCAGTCCTGGAAGAAACAAATCAAAGACTGTACTGAACTGATTAATAGAAAACTATACCTCATATGAAACCTCATCATTATCTTCCACTGGGCAATATTGTTGTCTATTTCTTTCGAAATGGCTCCTTGATCGGATTAAATGCTTCACCGATTTTTATTTGCCCAAAACTGACCTTTTGAGAAGTAAGAATGGCCTTTTTTATTAGTTTTCCTCAAGGCCTTAACTGTTATATCAGTGGGAATTTTCCAGGCAGGTTTAGATTTTGAATTGAAATGTAAAACAGATTTGAGATTTCGTGAGCCTTTTAAGTCTTATTACATTTTCTTACTCATACACCTTTGTTTTGAAAAAAGTAGATCCTTTGACCTGATGAGTTGTCTAGTGCAGTACTAAAAATGTCAACCTATGCTTCAGGACCTGAGTCTTATTGGAGCAACAGTTTGGTCTCCAGTCCCTTCTCGGAGAGGGAGTAACTTTGTTCCACTTACAGCTCCACTCAGAACTCGTTTTAGAGTCTGGATTAAAGCACATTGAACATACAATTTACAAAAATGTTTTTGCCAGCAAATTTTAAAGAATTCCAAATGTTTATCCTTCCAAAAATTCCCCAGTTTACCTTTACCTGGGCAAAGATTTTCTTTGCATAGTAATGTAATTTTGATGTAATTGCCAGATTATCTTTTGCAGGATGCATTGAATAACGGCCCTGTAGTAAACGGGAAGCTGGACAAAGCTTTTCAGTGCTGCAGCCAGCTGAAGTTCCACCACCAGAAACATGGCCCTTCGCTCGGCCCTAAATGAGCTGGGCTAACTTCATGCTTGAATGGGCATGATTTATGGTATGGATCACCCTCTGTCAAACTCTAAATGAGGCTCTAGATGTTTAAGTCAATTTTATGCAGGACCATTTTGTTAGCATTAACCTAAGAAACATATTTTACCTCTTACTGATGTACCTTTGAATACCAGATTTTTACAAATGTGAGTTAGGAACTCTCTATCACACAAGAGAGCATTATATTATGAGGTTCTTGTGTAGTGTAGTTCCTAGTTTCCCACTAGGCCCTGCGCATTGGAATAACATAAACAGTAGTATCGACGTAGAAGTGCGGGTCTTCCAGGCCTCCACTGACTATGCTAAACTTAATAGGGTTTGTTACCAACTAGCTCAGAGGTCACTGGAAACTTTCTTGACTGAATAGGAAGTGATCAGCTTCCCTGGCACAGACAAGAAGGGATTCAGTTTTCCAACAACCGTGCAACATGACAACTTTGCTCCTCAGATCAAGAGTCAATCTCTAGGGTTGTGTGAAACAATAGACAGTTATTTTACTCAGTCAGGTGAGTGCAGATTACTTTCACAATAAGTAGAGAATAGAGAGACGGGCGTTTGTCAATAAAGGGTTAACATTTATTGAACAGTCTTTCTTCTCGTACAAGAGAAATGTATTGCCACAATTGCAAGACTTGTTATGATAAAAAGTACGTACAGTAAGATAAGTATTGCGAAATAATACTGTAAAAGAATTGATATGGTTTCTTAGCCATACAATGGTTTAAAAGTAATAAAACATATATACAGTCATATATACATTAGGCTAAAATACTCAACTGGTGCTTCTAACTACGCCTACCCCAGTGTACCTGACCTAAGCCTAATACTTGGGAGGGGAGTAAGTAAGTAGCTTTAAGTTAAGTTGGTTTTGCCAAGGTTTGCTTCAAGAATTCTCACTAAGGGTTTAGTCAACACCATACCTCTGAATAGAATGATGGAGGTCTGGTATCTCCTTCAGGGGGAACTCGGTATCCCAGTCACCAGCGAGAGTAGACCAGAAACGCTGGAGCTGGATTTCTCTGCAGGAGAAAGACAGCCTCTCCCTTCAGCGCGTCGAGGAGGAGGAGGGGGGACAGCGTCCGTGGGCAGCTGGCATCTGCTGGGCTCTTCGCAGAGGGACGGCTGTTCAGCTCCTAGTTTCACCACACCATCGTTCGCTCTTTGGCAGCGATAATGGTATCAGCAGCTTGCATACAGCAGCTTCATCAAGCGATGGGCAACAGGCTGCAGCAACAGGCAACAGGCTGCAGCAACAGGCAACAGGCAATTGCTTAAGGCAACGTTGGTAATATTTATACCTGACAGGTGCCTGGTTTGACGTAAGTTTGCTGGACATAAGACGTCAATTAACCACATTCGCGCTCAGAGAATTGTCCTCCTGTGCTCAGATTTACAAAATCCCATGTTTCATGACGAGCAGGGCTCGGCATCAGCGTGCGAGGAGGCTACGCCATGACGAGCCCAGCTCGTCATGAGCCTGGAAGGGGTTAAAGATGTCACTAGGAAGTGATAGCTATCAGTTGCTCATTAGTGTTCCATTACTACTCAAAACCCAGCAAGCGGGGATTTCCAGGTTTGCTGAGTTTTTATCTTGTTGAAGAACTCGGAGTGTTAATCTAGGAATCTCAGATAGTGACTTCTGCTCTGTCATTGGACTAATTGGTTGCAAATTGTGGCAGAGAAAACTATTCTGGAATGTGGCTCTGTTCGTGTGAGGCCAGAGATGACTTTCTGAATATCGCACTTGAACGGTTATGCCAATATAGGGAATAAATGGATTTATAGCCGAATAGGGGCATAAGGTCACAGTATCGATCAGGATCCTAGATAAGCAGGCAACACTTGAATTGTCATTCCAGAAAGCTTTCAACAACAAGTCAATGAACTTAGCATTGTCGCCACCAAGAGGGCTCTTCAATACCATGTATAGTTTTCTAACCTTGACAAAAGAGTTGAGAGAAAGTCAAAGCTTTGTCATTTGTGCAACTGCTTGTCTTCCAAAATAACATAGCATTCATTAGTTATGTCTGATCTCCTGATGCAAGGGTGGGAGAGGATTGCAGTACATGTCTTTGGACCCCCGAACAAAGGACATCATCTAAATGATGTTTATGAATACTGCTGATTTCCACTGGTGGAAGACCTATCATCAACCACGCATGACAAAGTAATTAGGACCCTAATGACATTTTTGCAACGTGGCGTGTCCCCTCCATTCTTTAGACCAACAATGGCCCTCCATTTAACAGCCAAGATTTTAAAGAGTTTCTTACTAACATGAATATCAAACTTTAGAAAAGCTACAGGCCAATGACGTTGAGGAAAACTTTATGGGAACTCTACAGAGAGTAGTCCAGTGTGCTGTGCTTGAAGAAAGTGATCTCATATCAGTTCTGTGTTCAGCCCTTTGTGCCTTGGATCAACTTCCCATTCCACTAAAGATGGAAGCCCTGCCACCTTAATGTTTGGGAGAGCCATGGGAAAGAAATGTCTGCAATTGACCACTCATGGGTTGACCACGTGCAGACGAGGGATGTATGATAGATTCCTTGGACAAGTCCAGAATGAAGACCTATGCTGATAAACACTGAAGTGCTAGAGACATGGTTTTCAAGGAAGGAGATCGAGTCCTAGTCAAGCAGAAACAGTAGCATAAGTCGGATGCTCCATTTGATGCTGAACCTTTGAGGGATGTGAAGAGCCAAGGGCATATGGTGACAGCTCAACGTCCCAGACAGTGGTCAAACAATAGCCCCCACAACCCCCGCAGTGCGGCTGGAGCCCTGAGCGCCAGGGGGCCCCATATGGCACTGTGCACGGATGGGTGGCTCCTAGGGTGTGAGCTGCTGACTGGGTCAGGAGCATGTAGGACCCGCCATATACTTTGCAGGGGGGCCCTCAGGTTTTGTTATGCCACTGGTCCCAGAAAGTCCATAACAAGAGATTTGTCACACTTCAAGCACCTACCTCGCTGTTAGTTGGCTCGAGATGTCAGAAGTGACCCCTGCCCACATGAGAGCCAGAAGTGCTCACTTCCTACGCCTACTGCTGCCTGAGGAAGGCCATGCTCCTCCACTTTGTCAGCCTCACATCACTGGGTCTGGAAGACAGGTACGAACACTTTGACCAGTCATTGACAAACTATAATGTATATGTGTAATAATTGCGATTTTCATTCAAAAGATGGGTAGAGTTTTGTGTATATGTATAGTGGGCCCCTTCATGCCCCTGATGGACTCCCTGGAAAGGACGTAATCATTTGGGTGTGTCTGGGTGTGGTTATTAAAGTTAATGATGCCCTGAAGAATAAAGATATGCACTACAGAGCTCTGTGTGTGTTGTGGTCATTTGTATGCTGCCAGGCTGGGGAGGATGCTACAACCTGCATTGATTGAAGTGCTGACCCCATATGTGATTTCACTTCAATAAGAGGCTGGAGATAGATGTTTCAAAAAACCTAAACATTATTCACGTGGCACCCTACATTCGACAGGAGTGGTTTTTGCTGAGTTCATGCCTACAACAATTCTAGCTCTTCAATCTGATAACAATTACTGGATCCAGTTTAGAGTGATCTCCAACACCCCACTACCCTTAATAGCCTCTCCAGGTTATTTAAGTTGTTATGGTCAGCAAGGCCATGGAGATATTCAGCAGCATAAGTCAAGTGCACATTCAAAATGGTGGACAGTACATTGATCATGTGTTCTACTGGTCTGTGGCCTGAAGGGTTAAAAAGCCTACCTGTTTGTCAACAAGTGTACCACTACACTCCACATAATATCATAGCTGCATCTAGGCAGCCTTATTGATTATTTTGATAACTGAGAATATTTCTAATGGGATGAGATATTATGAGATTTTATGAGATTCAAAGAGCCAAGTTCAAGTTATTTTTTGGAAGGGTGATATTCACGTTTCTCTCAAGTTAGTATGGATTACTCAATGCCAACAGAGCTGTGCATAATATCCAATATAAAAGGAGCTATCTCTTTAAAGTCTTCATTTACAAATCTGGTTGGGCAGAATTTGCCAGGCTAAAGGAAGAGTTAGAGAGCTTAATAATAATCATAGTTTAATGTAGGACATCACATGAAAATCAAAGACTGTACTGAACTGCTTAATAGAAAACTATATCTCATCTGAAACCTCCTCATTATCTTCCACTGGGCAATATTGTTGTCTATTTCTTTTGAAATGGGTCCTTGATCGAATTAAATGCTTCACCGATTTTTATTTGCCCAAAACTAACCTTTTGAGAAGCAAGAATGGCATTTTTATTAGTTTTCCTCAAGGCCTTAACTGCTATGTCAGTGGGAATTTTTCAGGCAGGTTTAGATTTTTAATTGAAATGTAAAACAGATTTGAGATTTCGTGAGCCTTTTAAGTCTTATTACATTTTCTTACTCATACACCTTTGTTTTGAAAAAAGTAGATCCTTTGACCTGATTAGTTGTCTAGTGCAGTACTAAAAAATGTCAACCTATGCTTCAGGACCTGAGTCTTATACGTGCAACAGTTTGGTCTCCAGTCCCTTCTCGGAGAGGAAGTAACTTTGTTCCACTTACAGCTCCACTCAGAATTCGTTTTAGAGTCTGGCCTAAGCACATTGAACATACAATTTAAAAAAATGTTTTTGCCAGCAAATTTTACAGAATTCCAAATTGTTATCCTTCCAAAAATTCCCCAGTTTACCATTACCTGGGCAAAGATTTTCTTTGCATAGCAATGTAATTTTGATGTAATTGCCAGATTATGTTTTGCAGGATGCATTGAATGACGGCCCTGTAGTAAACGGGAAGCTGGACAAAGCTTTTCAGTGCTGCAGCCAGCTGAAGTTCCACCACCAGAAACATGGCCCTTCGCTCGGCCGTAAATGAGCTGGGCTAACTTCATGCTTGAATGGGCATGATATATGGTATGGATCACCCTCTGTCAAACTCTAAATGAGGCTCTTAGGGCCAGATGTAGGTGGCCAAAAATAGCCATTTACCGACCGTTACCGATGGGTAAATGGCCATTGACATGTAGGGGCCCTTAAATCTGGCATTTTCGGTAATTTTACCGATTCGGTAATTTTACCGAATCGGTAAAATTACCGAATCGGTAAAATTACAGAAAATGCCAGATTGAAATGTGGTTAGCCAATTTTCCATTGGCACATGGCTTTCAGAATCGGTATTTTACCATGGAATACAAATCCATGGTAAAATACCGATTCCTGTGTACATGCACATCTGTGCATGTACACATGTGCCATGTGACAGACAGACGTGCCCTTAGGGCATGTCTGTGTGCCACATTGCACACATGCCCGTTTTGGGGGTGCTAGAGGGTGTCAAAGTGACACCCCCTGCACCCTTGACAAATTGGGTATTTACCGATTCGGTAAATACCGAATCGGTATTTGAATTGAATCCTATGGGGTTCAAGGCCCATAGGATTCAATAGCAAATACCGATTCGGTATTTACCGAATCGGTAAATACCGAATTTAAAGGAATCGGTAAAAAATCCAGATGTTGGTACCTACATCCCATTTACCGATTTTGAAATACCGAATCAGTAAAATTCGGTAATATTCGGTATTTCAAAATCGGTAAATGTGATTTACCTACATCTGGCCCCTAATGTTTAAGTCAATTTTATGCAGAACCATTTTGTTAGCATTAAATAAATATATACGTGATGTAAGATACGGTTTGCCACTTTGAAAACTTGTTAGTTTTTCAGAAACAAACTCCTAAGACCCTGAAATTTGAAACTGTCTCCAAGATTGTCTGTGCACAAAGGCATTGCTCGGTAGAAGTACATTATGGAGGTTATTTACACCTCAGAGGGTAGAACACCAGTCTACCATGTCAGTGGAGCAATGACCTTCAGTCCCCACAGAGGACTGCCCTCTATCCTGTTAGAGGTTTGCCTGCCTTGTGTGGATCCTACTGTCTTCTGTGCATCTTCTGGGAAGAAAGATATACAGAATACAGGGAAGTTTGCCAGCATATGGAGGCCACTTGTGGTTTCCCTGCTCGGGAGTGCACGGTTGACATTAAGCATCAGTGCATTCTTACATTCATTTTAAACTGCTAGAAAGAATATCATTGAACACATTTTTTTTGCAAATCAAGAATATTAAGGGTGCCACTGTGCTTTACAGTGAAAAAGAAGAAAAATCATACTTTGACAGGAATCTAATTATCTTCGCATTTTAAAGTGAACAGACAAATTAATAAGTCATGATTGCATTTAATTTCTGAAATGTGGAGACATTCATTTGATCATAAAATTAAACCCTGCATCCATCATGTGAAAGTACAGGAAGCGGCATATTGCTGCACATAAAAGAAAATGAATAAGAAAGGAATCTGCTAACTCGAGGATAATGTATTGATGTCTTAAATCGTGATGATCCTATTCCATCCTATTCCATAGGTTTTAAAGTTTCAAAATCGGAATTTTTCTGACATTATATATAGTTCCTGAACTGCCTTGACATATTGTTATATACATATATCTCCACAGCAGCGCCTAAGTAAAATCAAGATGTTCACACGGTGTTCTGCATTGGGGGATGCTTGATGTTCACAACATCCATTGCAGCTATAGTAAGCCCATATGAGTAAAATATAGGAGTAAATAAAGCATGGGATTACTATTTTTGCTTTCCTTTTTTTGTCCTTGTTGTAGGGATGCGTATTCTTCCTGAAGAGCTAGTGGGTCATTCCTCCTTTACACTGTCCTTTATAAGAGACATCTTTACTTACATATCCATTCCTTATTGAAGGTTTGTTAACTCCATGCTATGTGAGGATGGACATAGAGATGTACTTAAAGGATAAGCAGAGGAATATTTTGGGACAGCTGATTGCACAACTGATATTACAGTGGTATGTATCTCTATTTTGAAACCACTTTAATGAAGTAATATCACAATGAGCACATTAGAAAGACAGAGCAACAGGTATTAGATGAGTCCAACTCACTCATAGGCATTCCCTTGCAGCAGCCAGAGTTTCGAGCCTCAGATACACAATATTAAACATTTGGACAATGATTCTACTAGGAGAATGAGAAAGCCTTTATTTTGGTTTGGCTGACACCACAAAGCAGATAAATAAATTATTAGGATTCGAAATGTGAGTAAACCGCTGATGAAACAGCAATTAGAATCATTGTTCTGGGCTGCACAACACTAAATCAGCAGGGCTTGTTACTGGAGAGGAACAGTGTTTCAAATTGGCTCAAAGTAGTGGTGTGTACAGCGGCAGAAAGAGGCAGTCTTTTGGCTTCTCTTGTGAAGAAGAAATGTGTGCAGGAATCAAGTCACTTGTACTGAGGAAGTCATTAGTCCTAGTCCCAGACAAATATTTAGTGGCATTCTTTAAAAGTGATGAGGATTGAGAGTTCCCATAATGCAAGCTTATTCTTCAATATAATACCATATTGAATTGGGGCTTCCCGCAGAGACCTTTAATCAATTTCACAAAGTCTAGAAGGGACTCCATATTATTCAGATTGCTTTGCCCCATTACACTGCTTAACAAAGTCTTCTGAATTCTTGATAAGGCTCCTTTCCAATTGCCTTAATAACCATATTAAATGCCTGGATACCCTCACGGGTGATTAGCCACGCTTTATAAATCTAGTTAGATTGGATATTTATCATTTCGCCCAAGCTGCCCAGGTTTTGTTCGTACTTCGATGTCAATTAGCTCTTAATACATATTTCATATTGAAAGCCACAGAGTAAATCAACGAAAATCAGCATCTGCTAACTAGGATGCGGACAAGGTGTTTGCTATGGTGACATAGTCATATTGTGAAAAGGGGTACTCAAAAATGTCTACCTGAATAGCTTATTTTGAATAGTTCTAAAATGGGTGGTAGCAAGATCCAGAATGGTACTAGCCCCAAACAATCCATTGTAACCGTTAATATTTGCATTATATGTACACTCCTTAGACAATTTGAGCTGTAAAAACTCTTAGTCACAGAGCTTTATTTCTAATGCACAGTGTAAAAGAGAAATATTTGAGAATTATATAGTTTTATTATTTTTAGTCAGATATAATACTTTCTCGGTTGTATTAGTTAATTTATGGGGCTTTCAGGTTAGACATTTATTTACCTGTGATAGAGTTATTAGATTTGCATGGATAAATGCTAACTTTTACTAGAGGAATGCAGGTTGCATGTTTAACGTCTACCAGAAAGAAATCTCAGGAGTACTTTGTCTAAAGGTGGTTGACTGGTATTGTGGACCTTAAATTAGATACCTAAACAGCTGAACATTTAGAAAGTTGGTAAAACCTGTGGCTGTTATTATTAAATGATATAAATATTATCAAAATGATAATTCTTCTAATCTTCCTAGTTTTTCTACCGAGCCTCACCATTCTTTGCAGACATTAACAGGAGAATTTCATTATTTGATTGGGCAGTGAAACCTCTAAGAGTTACCAAAGGAAACTAGGCAGGACCTAAAGGAATGAGGGTGGGATCTACCAAACTTTAATAAATATTCTTGTGCTGCTGCTTTGCCCTGACTCAGGCAGTCACTTTATTGGTTTGAACATCAGGAAATGATTGTGCTCATAGGTCTGGTGTCACCTGAGTCCCTAACTGGATTAGTATTTAAATACCAAACCCCAAACATGAAAAAAAAACAAAAGCGGTAGAAGTTAATGTATGTGTCATCATATCTAGATGATGATTTAGCTAGCCTATATAATTCACAAAATTCATGATCTAACCTTACCGTAGCAGAATCCAGAAATTCTCGTAGCAAAATCCAGTAGGGCTATAAGGAATGAACATAGGAAACATACTTCCTTTGTCAGTTATTAAGGATATTCAGGATATCACATTCTTCATATGGATAAGTAAACTATTCCATAACAGCAGTTCTTGGTGAATACCTTGAACTTAGAAGTTGAAGGGAGAACCCTGACGTGAGTTTACAGATTTGGAAATGAAGGCTCTCATTGAGTCTGAAAAATATAATATCTCATTGTGTGCACCTTTTGCTCAGTCAATATATCTAGCTTAGTAATGCTGACCTCCAGAACACATGGGGAGACAAATGTGGAATTAGAGTTACCTCTCACCTGTGGGAAAAGCTCTGTATTCCCACTGACATAGTGTATTTAGGACCTCTAAGCTCAAACAAGAACAGGATGTAATACATGAAGGAAGAGTGCTATGGTTTTTGTGCAGGTTTTGAATAAACAAATTCAAAAGTCTGGGGACCAAAACCAAATAAATCTGGCAGTGGTGTTAGTGTCTGACTCTGAAGGTAACCAGTACCTTTATTGCTCCCATTACTGTGTCTTTGCAGTTTTACACAGTCAAACTGCCTGATCTTGAGTAAATTGTAGCACCTCAGTGACATTTTTTGGAAATCTGGTGCAGATCTCTTTGCAGTATTTTAGGCATGGATTCAGCATGGCCTTCTTTTTTCGTGTAATGTAACATGTACTCTTTCGTTTTTGATATTATAGACTTGACGTAAACCATGTTGTATTTGCAGTGTTGTTGAGATGAGCCTGGGTAAGCAATGTTTCAGGGCTCCTCCAATGGTAATTAGATGAGAGCTACAGAAGCGCTCATTAAATAGGTTGGAGCCTCATGTGTTAGCTTAGTGAGATTAGCACCTAATTGTGCCACATATGCTGTGAGTGACCATGTTTCCTTGCTTAGTGAGGAAATATGTTAAAAGTATGCAGATGCAGAATCCAATATCTGGGGTAATTTTGTAAGAGACAGTAGGAAGAGACAGCTCTCAGATGAGTACTGCCACTGGATTGAATCTGAAGAAGGGAAGCCTGCTACACATTTTGCAGCGTATTATTTTGGCTTTTCATTTTAGTGCTTGTTCTCAGTTAGCCAGATTGAATTTTTCCCAATCACTTTTCCCAGAGACTTATTCCTTGTCCCTTGCTGCTGACAGCTGTGGCTGGTGCTGTTTCTGTTCATCCTTCATTTTACTTTGAAGCTTGTCTTTTGACATATTGCTACTGCAACTGTTTGATTGATTGCTCGTATTATTGAAACTTGGCTGAGTTTCATGAACTGCCTTTCATGGGAAATTTAGCTGCTTTAATTGGATTTTGAGCTTTATGCTCCCTTTATATCATTATTTAAATTTTAATTCTTCAAGAGTTTTACTAACTTCAAATTTGGATCTTGTTCTCTAGAATAGGGATTTTTTGATTATTGCCGGAGCTGAGGGACGAGGGAAGTCCTCCAGTGTTGCCGCCCCCGCCAGGAGTCACCACCTGCTGGGATAGCGCCGTCGCCCCGGGACTGCAACTCCCGGCTGCCTCCGCGGCGGCTCTGCTTTCACACGCACCGCAAGCGCCAGGAGGCACCCATAAACAGCGCTCTGCTCGGCGGAGCAGGGGGGGCACACTTACCGGAGCTGAGGGACGAGGGAAGTCCTCCAGTGTTGCCGCCACCGCCAGGAGTCACAACCTGCTGGGATAGCGCCGCCGCCCCGGGACTGCAACTCCCGGCTGCCTCAGCGGCGGCGCTGCTTTCACACGCACCGCAAGCGCCAGGAGGCGCCCATAAACAGCTCTCTGCTCGGCGGAGCAGGGGGGGCACACTTACCGGAGCTGAGGGACGAGGGAAGTCCTCCAGTGTTGCCGCCACCGCCAGGAGTCACAACCTGCTGGGATAGCGCCGCCGCCCCGGGACTGCAACTCCCGGCTGCCTCAGCGGCGGCGCTGCTTTCACACGCACTGCAAGCACCAGGAGGCGCCCATAAACAGCACTCTGCTCCGCTTCGTGGGACACCGAGCGAAGCCCGGGCCAAGGGCGAGCCCTCTGTGGCCCTCAGAGGCCCGAGGAGACTGGGCTGGGCCACAGATTCTGGCTCTGTTGTTAGAGTCATTATTTATAAGTAAGACTTAATCTTTTTTCCGAAAAGACTTGGTTGTCTTGTCAAAGTGCTCTGTAGTAGCTTATTTTGGTGACTGTTTAAATTCAATATTTTCTTTCACAGGCTTTTTTTAAGTAGTCGTGATGTCCAGAGGTAAAGTAGACAAACCCACCTCTGGGCTGGGTACTATGGATAATTTCCTAGTGAAAAAGGTCAATCAGATTAACAACGAGAGAAGGGCTTCTTTAGGATTGGGAAGTGCTCCATTATTACAGGATGAGGTGCCTCTCGTGGTAATTGATACACCTACGCCTGATAATTTTAATTCCCTTGCTATTAGTAATAGGGATTCCACAATAACTGTAGCGCAGGTACATGTTGAGACGCAGGGGGACTCCCTTGATACCTCCATTGAAGAAATAGAACCAGTGAAGTCAGTGTCTAGACCGGTGAGTAACTGTAGAAAATCTCAGCCTAAACGGGGGGGGGGGGGGGTAAGCATAATAAAAAGCGAGCCGAAACAGCTGTATCGATCAGTAAGGGTCCATTTTCAGGCCCAGTGTCCTCCAGAGGGAAATAACGAGGATGGTATTAAAACTTATTCTGAACAACTTACCCTCCTGACAAGTACTTTTGAAAGAAAATTGGTGGCAAAAATGGAAGAGCTGCTCAGCCCATCTGTCTATCAAGCTAGACAACTTAGCATTGGAGGTAGACCGACTAGGGGGTCTATTGTCAACACACCAGTCATCGGCCCCTATCGTTAGACCTATGGCTGTGGAAATAGGGCAGGGTCCCTCGAGGGAGCATGCTCAGGAGATCCGCCGGCAAGTCACTGTAGCAGATAATGCTTTACCTAAGCCCCCACCAAAAACTGTCCTGCCTGCACCGACACCAGCAGATCAGGATGGCAGGCCTGAGCTTAGACCAGAAAGAATAAGCCGCTATATTAATCTACCACCTGACTGTGCATCTTACGTGGCTGTCTTGACTAACGTTCCAACTATAGAAGATCATCTTGCCCAGTCACAAGGGGAATCTCATGATTCATTAAAAAATAAAGCAGTAGCCTGGTTGAACTCCAATTGTGGATTTCCAACTGCATATTCCAATGAGATGCTAACGGTGAGAAGGGTAAACTGTATTGGCCCATCTTGAAAGTCAAATAGTGGGGATTGCATTATTGTCAATTTTAGACACCCCCACATTTGGCAACAGTTTTACTAAGAGCAACATCATTATTGGCTGATGCGAATAGCTTATGCGTCCGACCACTTGGATACTTTTATTCTCACCTTCTTGAAGCCCCGCATAGTCGAAGGAACTTCAGGCCTCTGTTTCAATCTCAGCCCATGGCCCCAGTGCCACCATACCTGTATAATGTTGTTAATCAAAATAGGAATGGGTTTATGGTGGAAACACATAACAGATTTGATTTGCTCTCAGGCCTCGAGGCATGTGATTGACGGGAGGTGCCTACGGGCCTAGGAAAGGTAAACTCTGGGGAAGCGGTTCACATGGAGATCTCGCAGGTGAAACCACATGGAAATAATATAATCTCCAGGAATATTGCCGGACTGGGCACTATAGATTGTAATTGGGTCAGCTACATTAAGCAGTTTCAGATCATCTGTCTCCAGGAGACCTGGCTAGTGAACTGTGACTGTTTTCTTGAGGGGTATAAAGCTTTTTATGTCCCTGCGGTAGCGTCTAACAGAGGTAGACCTAAGGGTGGGCATGGTAACGTTTATTTCGGTGGCACTCTCCTGTAAAATACGTAGAGTTTTAAAAGATAACTCTGGTATCATTGGTTTAGTACTAAGTAGAGATAACTGCCAGGTTGGTCTGGTGAATTTTTATAATGCAGTTAATTCTTGTCCAGCTCTTAGTTTTATATTGGCACTGGACGTATTTATTAGTACTTTGTTGAAGTAATGTCTCCATAACCTTATGATAATGGGTGATTTCAATGTTCACCCATGTGGGGATCCCTTGTTTAAAAATCTTTTAGATTTGCATTGTGAACACACAGAGGGATGGCATCTGGAACACACATCGGAGGGGGAAGCCTTCAATGACTTGTTGACCAATTTGGATTTATTACCGACAATGGCTCTGAGGGATCCTTAGAAGCACTTTGAGATTCCCACTTTTAAGGGCCATGGGAAGGGTACCTTCATTGACTATGTTCTGCTTTCAGTATCAATGCAGACCTTAGTGGACTCTTTCATCATCGAACACAGAGACTTCAGTGATCACAACACATTGACTGTACTTTTGAGGGGCCCCTGGGTAGCCAAGGAGGGACGGAACCTCACCACTGGTAGGCTGAGCACTACTGACGGGAGAAGGTGCCTGAAGTGGTCCATGATCTCACCAGACCACTTGTATAAAGATATCAAGGAACATTGTATTGAGGAAATTGTAAAATGTACTCAAGATGGGCCGGAACCTTGTCAGGTTCTGTGTGCTTTCCAAAGTATTTCTGATAAGGTGTCTCAATTGATGTCAGCTCCAGTAAAGCCATCAGAGACCAGGGGACCAAGATGGTTTAATCAGGATTGTTCTAGGGCCTCACGTAACTTAAGAGCAGCACTGACAACAAAACCCAGAATAAAAGTGAATATCCAACAGTGCAGAAAATAATATAGGTCTGTCATTAATAGACGTAAGGAGTCTTTAAGAGAGGAGGCATGGAATGAGATTCTCAAACCCTCTACTCTGAAGTGTAGTTCTAGATTCTGGGCGTTAGTAAAAAGACCTTTTTTGAGCCAGGATCCAGGGGATGGACTAGAATGTTGTATAACAAAGGAGGAATGGGTCACACATTTTACCCAATTGTATGGTGGCACGCTGAGTGTTAATTCCAATCCTTCTTCCCCTACTAGTAGTGATCTTATTAGGTTTGACAGAGGTGAGGTTATTGAGGGAATAATGGGACTTACAGCTGGGAAAGCTCCAGGACCGGATGGAATCCCGCCAGACTTATATAAGTCTGATCCCAGCTTTTGGGCACCAATATCAGAATCGGTCTTTAACGCAGCGGATAAAATGGGCTGCCCAAAGTCATGGGGGTGCCAACGATTGTCCCAGTCTTTAAGAAGGGGGACAAGGGTAGCCCTCTTTGTTATAGACCCATCTCTTTAATTGATTCTATGGTTAAAATAGTGGGAAGAGTTCTACTGAGGAGGCTCTCTGACTGGGCGCTGGAAAACAGCATCATGTCCATCTCCCAGTATGGCTTCTGCAGTGGACGTTCTACCATTACACAGTGCCTTAACCTCTTTCTAATTTTAAGTAAGTACACTGTTGCCCATAAGGGTACTGTCCACCTTGCCTTCATGGATCTGTCCTCAGCTTTCGACTGTGTTAACAGGGGAAAGCTGTGGCAGTCCATGAGGGACAAGGGTGTTGATAGTGGGATTGTTAATTTCCTTGTTGACTTACACAACAATATAGCAGTGCTAATCTTAGGTACTCTTAAGGGCTATGTGTAACTGCCAATTTTAACATTGGGAAAGGTGTGCGTCAAGGTTGCATCCTTGCCCCTTTTCTTTCTAATTTTTATATCAATGAACTAGACAGCGTATTGCAGGATGTAAAGGCCGACTGTCCAAGAGTCGGCAGGCGTGGTATTCCTGTTCTTTTATATGCTGACGACGCAGTTTTAATCTCTAGAACAGAGAGAGGTCTCCAAGCTTTATTAAATGCTTTCAATAAATGTATGATGGATAGGGACCTCCTGGTCAACAATTCTAAATCCTTTATTATGCAAGTTGGCCAACAACCAAGAAGGAACTTCTTATTTAAAATAGATAATGTAGCAATTCCCATCTCGAAGACATTCACTTATCTGGGGGTCTCTTTTGACTCCAAACTTAGCTGGGGCTCACACCTTGACAAAAAGAAAAAGGAGTTGGTAAGGGTGAACGCTACTATTTTCAACTTTGCATCCAAATTAGGGAAAAAACCTAACAATGCCATGCTTAAACTTTACAATGCAAAATCAGTGGCATCTGCTGTTTATGGCAGTGAAATATGGGGTTATGTGGCCGGTGAGCAACTACAGATTGTAGAAAATTATTTTATGAAACGCCTTTTGTGTGTCCCAGTAGGCACATCCAATTTTGTAGTGCATGAAGAGCTAGGGGCGAAATATCTTTGTGATATTTTTTCACTACGCCCGTTGACTTGCTGGCTAAAATTGTGGCTGAATCAAGATATTCCATTGACCCACCTGATTATGAGAGATTATTTGTCACAGGATAAGGCAATGGGTACACCCTGGTTAAAATACTTGAAATCGAACTTTTCTAGGCTTGGCCGCCTGGATTTGTTCGAGCACCCGAGTGGGATTGTGAAGGGTGATGTGGATGCAGTTAAGCGAGCCTTCTTTTTGGACAGAAAGCTTAAAAGGGAAGGTGAGGAGCTACTGGAAGCTAGTGTAAGAAGATTCGCTATCTTAAAAACAGGTGATATGATGGAGCCCTTTTTGATGGGATCGCTGTCTTCTCATGAGAAGTTCCTGCTAACGAGGTTTAGATTTAATATTTTCCATTATTTGCTGTTCAGACCCAAAAATACTGCTTTTTTTAAACCTGCAGCTCCCTGTGGCTGCGACGGTGTGTCTCCACAGGATATGCTGCATTTTATATTTTTATGTAAATTTTAAGTTGACCCCCGCAAACGCTATTTGGTAGACCTTTTAAAGAAACGTAATTTTAATCGTATCAGACCAGCTTTACTGTATCTGCAACTTTTGCACAGTGACAGTATCCTTCAAGTAACTGAATTTTTAAAATTGTCAATTAGGATGAGAAACTGTTTGGACCAATGATGAAATCTTTGTTAATTTGATATTTACTAATGAATTTGTTATGTATGAAAATTTGCTGTACCCTGCACTTTGCACTTTCTGCTCAGGTCTTAGAATTATTGTGTGTTTTAATGTTTTTAATTGTGTATAATGTTAATGTACTTTTATGGTTTGAATCAAAACCGAATAAAGTCTTTTGAATGAATGGATTATTGCCTTATTTGATAATTTGTTCTAACCATTCTTTTTGATGAGATTTCTGTAAACGTAGATGATTAAATAAAACGTTTAAAACTATTTCAAACTCTCATCATTGACGGAACTTTAGAATTGTTATTGTGATTTAATTTATGATGATGAAATCGTTTCTGGTTGCAAGCACAGTGGCAAAGCTCTGTCACCTGAAGCAAGTGGTATTTTGAAGCCAACGTGGTAACAGGGCTTAACAGGGCTTAACCCTGCAATCGATGGCAAGAAAAGGTTGAACCACAGTATTTAAACTTTGCCCCTCACCACATTATTATACATGTGTGGCATTGCTTTTTTTATGAATTGAAGTGATGATTAAAAGCACAAAAAGACCTAAGATACAACAATTCTAGGACATAAGATGCTGATTAAAGAGCACTTCATCAATGTCTCCAAACCTCAATGCAAATGCATCCTGGGTGAGAAAATAATCTTTGGCCAGAACATTTGTCTCTCTCCCCAAACCTCACTCACTCCTGGATGTTTCCAATGGGCTGGTCCTCTATTATTCCTGGGGGGTTCCATATAGTAGTCCTTTGGTGGCATAACAGTGGACCCTTTGACACTCAGGAGTGTACTACATTCGCGCTATGTGGATGACTTAACAACACTTTCAATGTTTAAGTCCTCTGTAGCATGTAGGTGATTCTGTACATCACTCTCTTGGTGGCTTAACAGTGTCTCCATTTGGCTGGGTTTCTGTTAGTCTGGTGTGCACTCAATCTAGCACTCCCTTGCTGACTTAAGAATGCATACAACGGGTTATTTTTATACTACTAGTTGACCCCCTATGCCCTGGTAGACCCAACGGATGAAAGTCAACAACAGATTCTACATTCATATACCCACCCTAAAGTTGGTAAGTGCCTGCATGAGCCACAGATCCTTTTTTCACACTCTTCACTACACCCTTGTGCACAGCAACTGTAGGTACACAGTGTCCCCACCACATCGCTCATATCTCACCCAGCTTGCTCAACGTCCTATAAAGGCAAACGTATAACGACATGCACTAGGAAGGGCAAACAGGAACTTAATATAAATTGCAGTGCTTCAGACTTTACTAGGGGTAGGTTGTGCCATATAAACAAGCATTATCAACTACAGTAGGTCTGCTTTTGGGAAGCTGGTACCAAGATTAGTTTGTAATGTTTTCTATTGCAAGTATATGAAGTATACTGCAGCACATGAGGAATATGAATAAAAATAAAGAAACATAAAACTTTCTGCCATCTATACATGGCAGCCATTTGTTACAATAAAAACTTCCCGGCAAGCAGGAATACCTAGAAAAAGCATAGGAACCTTTTTGGTTTGAATGTCCCTCAGTGAAAAATTTGATTCCTATTGCCTCAAAGAAAAGATAATATTGGCATTAAATTACTTTAACCTGCTGACAAGCAGGGCTTGTGTGATGGTTCTTCTGCTTTCCAGTGGGATCCAGGGAAAAAAGCCTTTTTAGAAGCTTCAAGGTGGCAAAGCTTCTACCACACAGGATCCGCACGTGGTCTTGCACCGATAAGGCATTATCAATGATGATGCCCAAGTTTTTTTACCCACTGCCTTGGTTCTGGCGCCGCACCCAAAAGTGGGGCCACCAGGATGTGTCCCAAATATGATTGGCTCTGCCGAGAAGCAGGATTTCAGATTTCTCTGCGATGAGCTTTAAACAGTGCGCTGACATCCAGTTTGCCATCTCAGTAAGGCAATTGTTGAGTTTGGCTCTTGTGTCATCATGCTATCTCCGATGGCTATTGTCAGTGGGGTGTCATCCGCATAGGAGCAAATTCAAAAGCCCATTTCATGCCAATTTTTGCCAGGGATGAACCATAGGCATTAAATAATATTAGGCTCAGGGATGCTCCCTGCGGAATACCACAGCTGAGGTTTTTGGAGTAGTTGAAAAAGCACCTAGCTGCACAGTTTGAGTTCTGTTACATAGGAATGAGCTCAGCCATTGAAGGGCCTTTGCATGTTTTCCAATAAAAGTTGGTGGGAGACCGTGTCGAAGGCTGCTGACAGGCCTAGCAGGATCAGGGCTATGGCCTTTCCCTGGTCCAGTAATGATCTTATATTGTCTAGGACAACCAGGAGAGTTGCCTCCTACTGTTGGTGGCCCTGTGAGGGGTCAAGCAACTCGTTTGATTCTAGGTAATTAGATAGCGGTATATTGACAAGTTTCTCCAGTACCTTGGAAAGATAGGGAAGCTTGGATATTGGTCTGTAGTTGGCTGGGTTATTTACGTCTGATCCTATGTTTAGGTCTCGCCTACGCAGCGCGCATGCGCTGCATAAGAAACACCTAATGCCATCGGCACCGCTTTTTCAGCAAAGAAGTGCACGAGTTGCATTGCTTGCAATGCAAGCCCGTGCACGTCTGGAGATTTCCTTGCCGGAGCACGCAGCGCCATCTGGTGGCACCATATGGTTGAACGCTCCAGCAAGGACATCACACATGTCCCCTCCCCTGCTGTTGAGGTGCGCCCTCCCCCTCCTGCAACGCGAGCTTGTGCTTGTTACAGCTGCCAGGGCATGGTTCTAGGTTGGACAATTTCACCCAGTTCTGATTGGGTTAATCACATGACTGATAGCTGGAAAAGCCAATCATCAGAAAGATACATCTTGAGGCGAAGGGTAGAGTGAAATAATTTACGGCTACATATCACGTGACTGATCGACGGGTCAATGAGAATTCTGCGTGCTCGGGAGCTCAGGTTCTGTTGTTGTCTTCGTCCATAGTGGCGTCGCTGGTTTTGGAGTTCGTTGTCCGTAAGTCTGAGGCCTTCATGTCAGTCCGCCCCCTACCCCCACCGAGTGACATGGCAGGGCTCAGAGGCTGTTCGAGTCATAGTCCGCAGGGGGTGGCAAGATCACACTGACTGAGAGGAGCCGCCCACTACTAAGGAGCAGAAAGTGAGCCTGTTGGAGTAGGAATCCTCCCGGAAACTATGTGAGACCGAGACCCCCAATTCATCCTCCAGGGTCAGGCACCGCTGCTGTGGGGCCTGTGTATTTATTTATACGCCCCTTCGCAACTGATAAACCCCTTTTCCCTTCCGTATTAAAGCACCCCC
The DNA here is from genome assembly GCF_964263255.1 of Lissotriton vulgaris. Taxonomy (NCBI): domain Eukaryota; kingdom Metazoa; phylum Chordata; class Amphibia; order Caudata; family Salamandridae; genus Lissotriton; species Lissotriton vulgaris. The sequence continues at coordinate 1,583,785,532 of NC_141685.1, read as the reverse complement.
ACCCCCCTCGTAAATGTTACGCCCCGTTCCCGTTACTAACAACCCGTGTGCCTCAGTACTAAGTAACGACATTCTTTCGTCAATAAAATGCCATTGGCCTTAGGCTACAGAAGCACCCATCAATAAAAACTCTGCTAAAGAACAGCCCCTCCCTACCAACTAGAGAAGCTCCCACCATCCCTGTGCGCAGGAGGTGCACCATGTCCCACAATGAACCCACCCCCATACTGCGAGCAGAAGGCCATCCTTGTCCTTTACCTGCCCCGGAGCCCAAGAATGCCTCCGCTATGTAAACCAAAAAAACCTATCCTCCTGTAAACAATGACCCTAGTGCACTCCCTGACTAAACAACGCCCGCAGTGCTCTTTGTCTATACGGAAGGAAGATTTCCCCCTCCCCCCCAGGTGTATCAAATCTCTCACACAAACATACTGCCATTAAATAAATGTTTCACCTAGGTCAAATTCCCCCCTCCGCTTTACAGCCGTCTAGAGAGTAGCTCATTCTTTGGACCAACGCACCTACTTCACAGGCCAGTAAGAGCCCATACTGTGGAATTTTAGTTTGCAATCTAAACATCATCTGCGCCAGCTTGTCATCCACGTACGACATGCACCGCAGCCATTTTAGGTATCATGGTCTCCCTGTCCACGATCGATCGCCAGCGCGCCCCTCTGACCCAGCAAGCATCCTCCGCGCACCCTGGCTCCCCCTCCCTCCCCCTCATGAGCATAACCCTTCTGCATGACCCTGTCCTTGGGAGTCACGCCTGCGCCTGACCAGCATCTCCTCTCCTCCCATGAATGCCCCTCTGTTGATAAACCTTCCCTCCGCGCTCGATTGTCCACGCGGCATGAATACCACTCCTTTGATGACCCCTTCCCCCGTGTCCCGCTGTCCACACAGGTCTGAGGCCATCGCCTAAGCCGGCAGATATCATTTACTGCCCCTTATTGTATGAGGTCGCTCTCCTTCAAAGGACTCTCTATTGATCCAGGCCTCCCCACCCCCTGTGATATGATCAGGCGCACACATCCTAAGACTCGACGGAACACTCAGCTGCGTGATGACCCCCTCCTCTTATCAGCAGGTTGAGGACCTCTATTGTGGAGGTATATGGGGGTGGGATTGACACGAGGATTACGGGGATGTCTTTTTCTTTATGTCACAATGTTCTGATTGTAATAAAGAAGGTCACATGCCATAAACCAGTGTATAAGAGGCCAGGCCTCCGAGAGGCTGTTAGAGCACCTCGAGACGATACCTTGTTGTCTGATCTGATGTGTTCTGCTCCGTCGGAATAAAACTTCTGTTTCCTGCCTTCTGGTCTCCGGCGCCTGCCTCATTGCTTGGTAAACTTGAATGGTACAAGGGCGGTTAGCGCCGGGCAAATCTTGAGAAAGGTCCTAGCCCTACCTTTTTCTACAATTGGCGTCCCAAAGCGTGGGGCCCATCAGCGACACGTGGATCCAGTGGGAGAGGTCCCGACGACAGAGTGAACGACTGCAACGATCGGGAAGAGCTCGTGTCCGATAGACCCTCGTCTGACAGCCGATCATCCGACCTTCACTAGTTCTGAACAGACCTCTCTCGAGCGATCTACGGTCCTGACTGGGAACCATCAGGAGTGCCACGGGCATCACGAAGGAGAGAGGACGATCGGGCGCTGGATCCAGAGGACAGGAAACCGTCCATGCGGTCCGGGTAAGGTCGTGTAAACGCGACGAATTGAGAAAAGATTGTTTTGTTTGGATAATACTAGTATTACGCTTTGTTGAAACCTCTGGAGATTCGCTGTCTGCAAACGAAGAAAACAACAGGCTCTCTCTTTGCAAACAGTGAAGGATAGGTAACGCAGACTTTTGTCCCCGTTGTAATCCGTCGTGCCTATCTTCCTCCCCCACTGTTTCCCGAACTGTCGTTCGTGGATTATTGTCTGGAGATTCTTTTTCTGCAAACAGGGAAGAACAAGGTCTCTCTTTGCAGGTAGAGAAAGAGTAGGTAACGATAACTTTTCGTGCCCACTTATTCTCCCCACTGATTGTTTTGATTGACCGATTGTTCGGTATTGGTTCGTTTGAGGTATTCACCGCCGGCAAACAACGGAGAATAGAAATATTCTGTCTAGTCTTTGCCCGCCGTGATAAGATAGGTAGTGCAGACTTTTGTCCCCGTTGTAATCCGTCATGCCTATCTTCTCCCCACTGGTTGGTAGCCTGTTTAGCCCGGACCGCTTATTAGAGATGAACCATCCGGCTCCACTGGAGGGCACCCCTAATAAGGACATGTTCACTAAGTATGGACTAGTCGCTATAGCTTACACTAAACTATGGCATAAATATACAAAAAAGAACCCTGAAAGTCAGTGGCCACTGATAGGTTCCTTTAATGAAAATAAAATAAAAACATTAGAAATAGCGCTCCAGAAGAATAAGTCCACGCCCACTATGCTCTACAGTATCGGCATGTGGCGCAAAGAAACGGAACAACGAAAGAAAAGAGAAGAAGCAAAAATAGGGAAAGAATTACGAAAGGCAGCCCACCTAGCCGCAAAGCAACTAGAAGAGGAAATAAAAGAAAGAAAAGAAGCTACACAAAACCAAGAATCAGGGTCGACAGGCCAATGTCCTGTTAGGACCCCCTCTGTGCTCTACCCTGAATTGCCCTCCAAACAACGGGCAAACGATGAGTTACTGCTAGGTCCCCCAATCATCTACATGCCCCCTCCATATGCTCCCAGCCAACAAAGCCTGCAAGCCCCAAGTGTGAGTGAAAGTGGCCCTAGCACTAGTGCACCAGCCCTTACGGCCTCTGCACCAGCCACATTAACAACTTCATCAGACGATCCCGAGGCTAGCAAACAATCACCAGCCAGACTAAATAGGTTGAGCAAAGACGAGCGGGATGGGATCGACAAAATAGCAAAGACATTAGTAGAACGAAGGGAGAGCGAAGATTATACAATGAGCGTATATAATTCACATGCCGACAGCCACAGACGGCATTTCATCTTGCGATTCAGCTACCACACCCTGAACGCATATGAAGATAGGTATCAAAGTAAGGGTCCCGCTAAACTAACAACGCTGTATAGGAAGATTGATGTTGGAGATGGGACTGAACGTGAGGCGACGGAGCTCTTCATGCAAATGCTTGAGGTCCTCCGCCACCTCACGGAACAGAAACCAGAAGCCAAGGTTACAGTCCCTGAAACGACCTCGGTAGAAGTAGCCAATACTATGATGCCCATCAGAGAAGCAGCCCCTTACTGGATCCCGCCACGGGGCCAGGGAACAAGCGATGATATCAACAATGAAAATGCAAAAGGGAGGGTTGTGTACAATTGGGTTTACCAACCATGGGACCGACAAGATATCCTAACCTTCAAACAAACCCTGCCCGATTTAAGAAAGAACCCGACGGCATTTTATACCGAATTAGGCACAGCCTTGGGTTCGACAATAATGACTTTAGCGGACATTGACTTGTTCTTTGGGTTATGCCTGCCAGCTGACGTGTGGAAGCAAATCCGGAAGGCTGACCACACGGACCTGTTTGGACATACCTGGGACCAACTCGGTAAACTAGATAGACAGCGAGAGCCAGGAAGGAAACCAGTGAAGGACATACTGGAACTCCCAGACAAACTAGTTCAGAAGTTAAAAACACTGATCCCGGAAAGAAAGGTAGACTGGTCGATAGACACGGCCTGTCGACAGAAACCCCAGGAAGATGTGTCAGAATACTTCTCCCGATTCAAGACAGTGTTCTCCGACTACAGTGGCCAAGACATGACCACCGCAACCGGACAGCACCTGTTTGTACAAAATTATGTAAAGGGCCTAACACAAGAAGTCTCCCAAAAACTGCAGACGAGTGAGAGTAGTTGGGGGGCCTCCAAACCCGCAGCTATCCTTCAGATGGCTCAGTATTACGAGCACCAAAAGAATGAGAATGATAGGGCGTCCGAGAAAAAGAAGAAAGATTTAAAGGAAAGGGTAATGATAGCCCAGATACAGGGTATAGCGGTAGGACGGGAACACCAAAGGGGGAACTACCAATCAACCACCCCCAGAGATCTACCTCCTAAAGATCACACCCCAGCACCCCACACTGGACGCAGAGACATTAGCAATGACCAATGCGCCTTCTGCAAAGGGTTCGGCCATTGGAAATCCCAGTGTCCGGTTCTGCTAGAGATGAATAGAAATAGGGATTCCAGGGATGTGGCAGGTGGTCCGAGGAATAGAGTACAGGGACGAGGGCACCCCAACGACACCAACAATGACAGATCAGGGAGACTGAACACATTTGACCGTCCCCGACAGAACCAATATCAGCTATCCGAAGGTGAAAATGCCCCCGATTTTGCATAGGACTGCCAGGGGCAAGGGAGGGATCCAGTCGAGCTCTGTGTTGACCAGCAAGGTCCTTATGTCACCGCTAAGGTCCTGGGTACAGAGTCTCTATTCTTGGTAGACACTGGGGCGACACGTAGTGTGTTATCAAAACGACTGATTCCAAGGGCACCCTTGTCTGGCTCACACATAACGTCGATAGGTTTCGATGGAACGCCCTCCACTAACCCCCTGTCCGTACCTATTACCTTTGACCTAGAAAACAACACCACTGACGCGACATTTCTACTCTCCTCCAACTCCCCTGACGCCATTATGGGCATTGACTTACTGAAACATTTTCGAGCTACCATTAGGTGTTCCCCAGATGGAATACGAGTCATCCTGTACGACAACCCAGACATGCCCAGATCCCGTCCCCCACGACACATGTGCTCCATAACTGACGCTGACCTGTCCCTGCTTGACACCCTGCCTCCGTACCTGTGGGCCAAAAATGACTCTGATGTGGGGCGAATGATGATTGATCCTATTCACATAACTGTACGACAGGACGCTATGCTCCCGAAACTCCCACAATATCGGATATCGCCAGAGGGTGAGAAGGCACTGGTAGCGATCATTCAGTCTCTGGTAGATGCAGGAGTGGTTGAAGAGGTGGTTAGCAACGTCTGCAACAGCCCAATCCTACCTATTGTTAAGAAGCAAAGTGAAGGAGATGAGAAAGCGTACCGCTTCATCATCGACTTGCGAGAGATTAACAAAGTGGTTGTACCCCAAAATCCTGTAGTCTCCGATATCACCACCATTCTGACCCTCATCCCGTCCACTGCCACCACCTTCACTGTTATCGACCTTAAGAACGCGTTTTTCTCTATCCCCATTCATCCAGACAGCCGTTATCTCTTCGGCTTCACTTTAAAATCCCGCTCGTACCGATTTTGTAGAGCTCCCCAGGGGTACACTGAAAGTCCCAGCATTTACAGCCAGGCCCTCAAAAGACAGCTGGATGCCTTCCAGCTACCAGAGGGAGTGGTGTTGATCCAATATGTCGATGATATCCTTTTGGCGGCCAACACCACCCCGCTCGCAACAACAGCCACCGTCCAACTCCTACACTTTCTTGCAGAAAATGGCCATAAAGTCTCCAAAAAGAAGTTACAGTTCTGCCAGCCACAAGTGACTTACCTAGGCCATCTTCTGTCCAAAGAAGGGAGGAAACTTACACCCGACCGAATCAAAACCATCCTAGACACCCCCATCCCAAAAACACAAAAGCAGGTCCGCTCTTTGGTTGGCCTAACCTCTTTTTGCAGACAGTGGTTGCCTAATTACAGCCTCATTGTGAAACCATTACTTGCCCTGCTGACCAAAGATGTCCCCTCCCCGCTTCCTTGGGCCACTGAGTGTCAAGCCTCCTTTAAGGAATTACGGGATGCACTCTGCTCAGCACCCGTCCTCGGAACGCCGGATTACTCCAAACCCTTCTCCCTCTTCACCCACGAAAGGGAGGGATGCGCATTGTCTGTCCTAACTCAATCGATTGGTCCTAAGCAGCGCCCTTGTGCCTACTTCTCCGCCACTCTTGATCCTGTAGCCAGAGCTTTACCTGCCTGCCTCCGAGCGGTAGCCGCCGCTGCTGTCTCTATCCGTCAGAGTGAGGGAATCGTACTTTCCAACTCCCTCACAGTATTAGTACCCCATGCAGTCGACACCCTTTTGAACCAGACAAAGACCCAACACCTGACTAGCGCACGACTGACAGGGTACGAGTTGACTCTACTTGCACCCCACATCACACTAAAGAGATGCACGACTTTGAATCCTGCCACATTACTGCCCCTGCCTGAAAATGACCCCGACGTGCCTCCCATACACGACTGTGTGACCCTCACGGACGAACAGACTAGGAGTAGGGTTGACCTCCGAGACACTGCTTTTCCTGACCCCGATGGAGAGCTATGGGTAGACGGCTCATGCATCAAACTCCCAGATGGCACCACTTCAGCTGCCTATGCAGTAACGACAGCCCGAACAGTAGTTGAGACAGCCTGCATCACACAACGATCTGCCCAGGCAGCAGAGCTGATAGCCCTCACCCGAGCATGCATCATAGCCGCAGGGACCACCGCGAACGTATATACGGACAGCCAGTATGCCTTCGGAGTGGTCCACCATTTTGGACTCCTGTGGAGGGAGAGGGGATTCCTGACGTCCCACGGCACCCCAATCCTCCACGGAGATCTAGTTTCCGCGCTGATTGAAGCAGTTCTCCTCCCCAAACGATTAGCGGTAATCAAATGTCAGGCACACAAAAGTCGGACAAGGGAATGCATTAGCCGACGTTACTGCACGAACCACTGCTGAGAATAGGACGGTGACACGCATGTATGTGACCAGGTCACAAGCAGAAACATGGAGTGACACAAGGGTAATGATCAGAGACATACAGTCGGCCAGCACCCCTCACGAGCTGACCAAGTGGGCAAGGGTGGGTTTGAAGGATGAAGAGGGCTGCTGGCGAACGAAGGATGCAAACAAGTGGTTGCTGCCCGACTCATATCTGATTCCCATACTGACAATGGCACACTCCCCCGCACACATAGGATCTGCACCCATGATCGAACTCATTTCCAAAGTCTGGCACAACGACAAAATCCCTGACTCAGCCAGACGCCTAGTTCAGCAGTGCCTCATCTGTCTGCAACACAACCCCGGGAAAGGAACTGTGGTACCCCGGGGAGGGTTTGGGACCCCCAACCACCCCTTTGAGGTCCTTCAGATGGACTACATCCAACTAGAGAGATGCCAAAGCCTGAAGTATGTACTAGTCATCGTGTGTGCCTTCAGCAAATGGGTAGAGGCCTATCCAACCCGTGACAACACTGCCATGACTACTGCCAAAGTACTACTGAAGGAATTCTTCCCTCGCTATGGCCTTTGTCGAATTTTATGGAGCGACAATGGCCCCCACTTCATAGCTGAGGTTATCCAACTAATCCTAAAGGGGTTGGGGGTGAGGCAAAGGTTTCATGCGGTCTTCCACCCCCAATCCGCCGGTCTAGTGGAACGCCATAATGCCACACTGAAGCTGAAATTGTCAAAAATAGTGGCCACCACTGGACTTAACTGGCCGGATGCCCTCCCACTGGCCTTGTTATCGATGCGCTCCACTCCCACCAAGCACCATTTGACCCCCTACGAGGTCGTGTTTGGGCGACCGATGAATCTCTGGACTGCTCCCAAACCGGCCTCCATTCATGACGTCCCAGACATCCTACTATCTGATTATTTGTGCAAGTTAACTAAAACGTTGTCCGTCATTCATCAACAGGTGCAGCAGGCCATCCCCGATGCTTCCAGGGGCCCCGGCCATGACATCCAACCGGGAGATTTCGTGTTGATACGAAATTTCCAGCGGACCAAGAGTCTGGAACCGCGGTGGACGGGCCCCTGGCAAGTGCTGATTACCACCCGAACGGCGCTTCGAGTGGAGGGGAAGAAGCACTGGCTGCACGCACATCATTGCCGGAAGGTCTCTGCAAACCTGGCCACGACAGAAAACGTCAGCGCCCAAGAAGAGCTCCTGAGCAAAGACCGACCGATATTGGACTGTTATCCCGATACTGAGGCACTCGAACTTGCAAAATTCTCTGATCCCACTGTGCCATCCAGAGAAGGGTATTTCCTGCGTCGAAAGGAGGGAGTTTCGGCTAAGTAGGCCACGGACTAAGTTAAATCTCAGAACGGTGACCTAAACACAATCAAGGGTTACCGGGAGAGAAGCTAAACGAAGTCTGTGGTTCTGCCCACTACTGAGCCCCTTGAAGGTGATGGAAGCGCCAGATAAGAAGATGATGGAAGCGCCAGATAAGAAGATGATGGAAGCAACAGGAAATACCCAGTATAGAAATCCAAAGACTGACAACTTGCACAAATCAAAGACAATCGCACTCTTCATTGTCTTCCTCTTCTGCCTCCTCCTCATGACCTCCTTCTGGATTCTGGAGGAAAGCACACCGGCTCATGAGGCATTGCTACCTACTGCACAACCGACACCCCTGAAAGAGCATCACCTAACCTCCCTGTCGCCTCAGCTCCGAGAAAGGCGCAGGGAATTCTGGAACAATTCCTTCGTGCAACTGTTGCACCAACACAACCTTGCTGCAAATGCTACGAACTGTTGGATCTGCGGGTTGCTCCCGCATGCCACTGGACACTCCATCCCCTTCATCCCTTCACCTTTCTCAGTTCACGGCTCTTGCCTCGCCTGGTTGATACTCATGCAAGAGAGCCACAAGGACAACGCCACCTCCAGCCGGACAGTGTCACACTTCTACTCTGGGTTCTGGCTGAACAAAACCGAAAAGACCTCTGTTGCTCTGTGTCCTGCGCTCACGGGCGCCACCTTCCTTAAAGACATTCCAGCCAAAGAACGAGTCGAAGTACAGGTGCTCCACAATCCAGCCAGAACCACCTTCTCTCATCTGCAAAAACAAACTACCGCCACCCTGACTGTGGCTCTGTCTGTTATCAACGTCACTGGCCTTGTGTGCCTCGAAGGCCAGGGAACGCAGCTGGTGGGTCACAGTTCCTGCCGAATCACCAGAACACTGGACTCAGTTGACCCCCCTTCTTTTGTCGCCTCTCCAAACATGTACTTTGTGTGTGGCACCAAAGCTTACACCTGGCTCCCGAAAGGTTGGAAGGGTATCTGTTACATTGCCTTCGTTCTTCCACCCACATATGTAGCCCCTGCCAACCACCACCGGCAGAGGCGTGCAGACGACATTGGACAAGCCGACTCCACCGGAGCACAGTTCCTGGATGCAGCAAAGGGACTTGTTCCCCTGTGGGGCCCAATGGCAAACAGCCGTGCTATCCGACACCTGACCCAGGCAGTAGAAACGACGATCAACATCACGGCTGGCATCCTCGCCAACAACACTGCGGAGCTTCAGGCGGTCCGCCTTGTGACCCTTCAAAATCGTCTTGTCCTAGACGTGGTCCTAGCCGACCGAGGAGGAGCATGCCGCATCATCGGATCCAGCTGCTGCACCTACGTGCCAGACAACTCGCCTTCAGTCTACAAAGCCATTAAACACCTCCACAGACTTTCCTCAGAGGTTCACCAAGAACAGGAAGGATGGTCGCTTGGGAGCTGGTTTTGGGACACTTTGAAGAACTGGGGTTGGAAGTTGTTTTCCTTCGTGCTGATACCTGTTGTGATATTATGTGGGTGTTGCTTAGGTATCCAATGTCTGCCACCTTTGTGCGGCCTTGTTTCTAACTGTATGTGCCCAAAGACTTTGGACTTCCGAAATGAGCACATGAGCCCCCTCTATGAAGTAGAAATACGTGGCCTTATGGGGATAAATCCAAACTGACAAGTTGGCGAGACATGTTAAAAGGGAGGACTGTGGAATTTTAGTTTGCAATCTAAACATCATCTGCGCCAGCTTGTCATCCACGTACGACATGCACCGCAGCCATTTTAGGTATCATGGTCTCCCTGTCCACGATCGATCGCCAGCGCGCCCCTCTGACCCAGCAAGCATCCTCCGCGCACCCTGGCTCCCCCTCCCTCCCCCTCATGAGCATAACCCTTCTGCATGACCCTGTCCTTGGGAGTCACGCCTGCGCCTGACCAGCATCTCCTCTCCTCCCATGAATGCCCCTCTGTTGATAAACCTTCCCTCCGTGCTCGATTGTCCACGCGGCATGAATACCACTCCTTTGATGACCCCTTCCCCCGTGTCCAGCTGTCCACACAGGTCTGAGGCCATCGCCTAAGCCGGCAGATATCATTTACTGCCCCTTATTGTATGAGGTCGCTCTCCTTCAAAGGACCCTCTATTGATCCAGGCCTCCCCACCCCCTGTGATATGATCAGGCGCACACATCCTAAGACTCGACGGAACACTCAGCTGCGTGATGACCCCCTCCTCTTATCAGCAGGTTGAGGACCTCTATTGTGGAGGTATATGGGGGTGGGATTGACACGAGGATTACGGGGATGTCTTTTTCTTTATGTCACAATGTTCTGATTGTAATAAAGAAAGGTCACATGCCATAAACCAGTGTATAAGAGGCCAGGCCTCCGAGAGGCTGTTAGAGCACCTCGAGACGATACCTTGTTGTCTGATCTGATGTGTTCTGCTCCGTCGGAATAAAACTTCTGTTTCCTGCCTTCTGGTCTCCGGCGCCTGCCTCATTGCTTGGTAAACTTGAATGGTACAAGGGCGGTTAGCGCCGGGCAAATCTTGAGAAAGGTCCTAGCCCTACCTTTTTCTACAATCCTTTCACCAAGCCAACTAACGCCCCTTTCACTGCTTGTGTGAGAAGTTGCAAAAAACTTTGTGTAAGTACGGCTTTTCCCCAGGCTTGTTTTCCTTGACACTTTCCCCTCCCACGCATCTCTGACTAAGGCTGTAAATTAAAAGGCTGACCCATTTCAAAGCTCTGAATCTATGGAGAGGTTTAAAGTGTTATGGAGCGGTTCAGTGTTATTGTGCAGCAAATCAACTTATTTCTATATTGTTGACGGACCCAATGAACCAGCTATTTGTCTCTACTACTTAAATGTTTCGAAAATGTGTTCAATCCTTTCACCGGGTAGTTTCTCCTTACCTAAAGGCATTCCCAGTAATTTGCTCTGATCATCGGCCAAAAATAACAAAACTCATTTACCACGCCTTTCTTTTTATAGGCTAGTGTCTTGCAATAGGCAGAACGGTATAATTTCCTGGTGGCTTAATAAGCTTTACTCACTCAGTCTGTCAGGAGCATCATGGCTCATTGCCCTCTTCACCCGTTTCACAGCGAGCCCTGGGTCCATGTAAGTTCACTTGCAGTATTCACAGAAAGGGGCGAGAAAGACCCAGATTAAAAAAACCTCTTAACCTCATCAGTTCCATCCTACAATGTGTTTGGCTTGATGATGTCAGCTTGGCTTTTGAGATGTATTGTGACATCTTCTACCAGGAAACTCCTTTTATACTTTCTTTCCGTCACTGAGCGACGTCTTTGTTGTAATGTGCATCTGAGCACAGCTAAAACATGCAAATCCCGTTATTGGCCATGGTACAAATAATATTTTGCCTTTTTTGAACTTACTTTGAATTTATTTCATGACTTGTGTTTGTTTGTGTAGCCATTTCGGGTTTGCGTTTTTATCAGATATAGTTTGCCACGTTTCTTTAGTGGTGAATGTAAGTGACCAACGTCTATTAATTACAGTCGAAGTATAGGAGTGAGTTCATTGCCACATCTCATAATTCCAACCCTGCTCCAATGTGCATAGGCGTCAGAATCCCAACACAGTCGAAGGATTTTAATTAATGCCTGGTAGTAACGGGGCCAGTATATCATAGATGATTCACCACAAACTTTGATGTCTTTAATGGCTAATGTAATTGATAATGTGCAGCATGGCTAAACACTCACAAGGCGCCAAAGGCAAGACCTATTGGCTAAACCAATGGTTGTTTCAGTAGGGGGGTTACTATGGCTTGTTTCCAGATCTCTGGGAAGACTGCTGTCTCCAGAGATTGGTTAAACAGCTGTGTGATGTAAGGGTTCAGGGTAGGTATAAGTTGTGAAAAAATTAAGTGTGGACATTGTTTGAGAAGGGATCCCGATTTAACTTCCCCCATTGCTTTGGCAATTTCTTTTTCTGTACAAGGGACAAAGACGTCTAAGTGCACGGGCTGTCAGGAGGAGGATCTCTATTTTCCCAGTTGAAGAAATTAGCTGGAGAGGAATTGTTAAATGACAAATAGATAGTGTCTATTTTGTCCATGGAGAAATTACAGATTTTTTCACAGCTTTCTGCTGAAGGGAGCAGGGTTTGAGACATGCAAGTTCGTTTGCATAGCTCACGCACTATTTTATAAAGTTCTTTTGCTGAATTTATGTTCTTATTTATTCGTAGTGAAGAGTATGCCCTTTTAATCTTTTTGATTGCATGGGTGTAGCCCCTGAGTTCTGTTTTTTACAATGATTTATCAGTGTCCGATGTGGACAGTCGCCAATTGTGTTCAAGTGTTTTACACTTTTTTTTCAGCATCTTAAGTTCTGCTGTGTACCACTTTTTGGATACCGACTTTCTGGGTTTAGATTTAAGTTTTGGCGCGAATTGGTCTAGCGTCTTAGTGATCTCTGTTTCAAGGTGCACTGCACCTCTGTTGGTGGGTAGTTGAAGCATCTGGTATAATAATTTCAGTAGATGCAGATTGAAAAGGTTTATTCCAAGATAAAATTCATCTCATCCATCAACACGCTGGTAATGTCACAACTGACAAGATTAAGAATCACAACAAGGCTAGAACCAAATATGTACCTAACTTTGCATTGCAAAAACAGGCACAGTCTTATAGAAACAATATATGCAAATACCACACATCTCCCTTCCTTAACTATAAAAGAACTAATGAGGATAAACAAAAGTTAGTAAAGAATACATTCACTGAATAAACATTTTCATCTTAAAAAAATCTGAAAGATGCGAAGGACGCTGATTACTCTTGAAGATCTTCTTACAGTATCTGATCCACTTCCAGAATTAGATTCAGATCTCATGTGGGTAGATCCAGACTTCTGGGTATGAGGAGGAACATCATTTACTAGATTCTTTTTTAAGTCATCTTCCAATTTCCCTTTTACCATGACAACTCTATTCAAGTTCCATATGCGATGATCTTGAGTTTGGATGGCATTATTGAACAACTTGATTACCTTGATTGGTTTTATGAATTTTGACACAGAGCTGCCCACCAAACCAGGACGCTTAATCATAACCCAATTTCCCACTTTTACCTCCGTTTTCTATACCACATTCTTAGAATCAAAGTACACTTTTCTTTGTTCAGCTTTTTTTCATCTTTTTTTCTGATCCTCCTCACCATCACATGAGCTCTCCTTTCCCTTTAACAATTCATATTTATAAACCCAAAAGGGTTCAACACAAGTATTGGGTATTCTTCCACGAAACAATAAAAAAGGTGTTTTCCCTGTCCTAGAGTGCGGAGTTAACCTGTACTCCTCCACATGACCTCTTTTTTCCAATCTAAAGCTACACCCTTAGCTAGTGCAATTGTCTCTTTAATCACCTTGGTAAATCTTTCCACCAAACCATTTGCCTCTGGGTGATAGAGAGAAGATGTTTTATGAACAATACCTTTAGAAAGTAAAAACTCTTCCATCTCTCTAGATATGCGTTGAACTCCATTGTCAGTTAAAATTGTGACAGGTAATCCTTCCCTTGCAAACAGTTTTTTCAAACACTGAATCACACTATTAGAATCAATCACAGATAAAAAGAAAACATCAGGCCACCTAGAAAACATGTCAATAACTACCAACATAAATATTTGAGAATCTTTAGAATGAACAGGACCCACTATGTCCAAAGCAATGTCCTGCCAGGGACCATTGGGACGTCTCCTCAAAAACATAGGTTGTACATGAGTGTTTTTAACTTTATCACTTAGACTACAAGGAATGCAATCCCTCACAACCCTTTCCACCATGTTGTTCATCCCTGGCCACCAATAGGACATTCTTAATCTTTCCTTACACTTTGATAAACCTGAGTGAGCTACATGAACCAAATCAATTAACTCTTTTCTGAGACTATCAGGTGGAATTAATCTCGTCCCTCGAAACAATAAATCACTCTCCACTGATAATTCATTACGCACACTCCAAAAAACCTTAGTAGATTCCGAACCTTCCTTATTACTATTCCAACCATTCTTTACTAAAGACATCAGCTCACACAAATTTAAATCCGCTTTTAGTTCTTCAGAACACCTTTTCTCTGAAATCATATCATAATCAACAACACATACCAGTTCATCCTCAAAAACCATATCATCCTCATCAACATGCTCAGAAGAAACTAATCTAGATAAAACATCTGCCACGCCATTGTTAACTCCATGGATGTACTTGATATTAAAGTTGTACTCTTGTAGACCAATAATTCATTTGGTAATACTGCCAGAAACAAGATCTAAACACTTTTTACTAAAAACTTCAATCAGAGGTTTATGATCAGTGGGAACCTCAAAATCAGACCCCCATAGACATTTGTTTAGTGTCTTAATTGCCCAAAACACTCCTCAAGCTTCCCTCTCAACCACAGAGTAACAAGTTTCAGGATCTCTCAGACTTCTAGACAAAAACATTATGGTCTGCATCCCATTTGAGCCTTTCTGCTTCAACACAGCACCTAATCCTTTTTGACTTGCATTGGTAACTAAAATGGATTTAAGAGCAGGATTAACACTCTTAATTGAAGGAGCTTTGTCTAACTTTTCTTTAATGGCCACAAATTCTTTATCACAAAGATCATTCCATAAAAACTCCTCACCTCTATGCATGAGTTGTTAGATCTGAATTTGCACTTTCCCACCTTGATAGTAAGATTGTGTTTGCACAAGCTATTCAACACTGCTTTAAGTCTTACATCATGTTCAAGCTAATTTTTTGCAAATTTTAAAATATCATCATGATATATACTAACACCAGGAAGATATTTTAAAACTCTCTCCATTACACGTTGAAATACGAATGAAGCAGATACAAGACCAAATGGCATTCTCTTAAACCGAAATGTGCCAAATGGTGTAATAAAAGATGTTTAATCTCTGCATGACTCCTCCAATTCTATCTGATGATATTGCTGACATAAGATCCAATGTGCTGAATATTCTTGCACCATCAAGCAACACCAAAAGCTCCATAATGTTTGGTAGCGGGTATTGATCTACAACTACACACTTGTTGAGTTGCCTAAGGTCGATGCAAAGACGCAAATCGCCATTTGCGCGCTGCGACGACCGCAGACAACCATTCACACCCTTCAACCTCTTCTATAATTCCACTGTCCTTCAATTTCTGAATCTCCTTCTTCATGACATCCTCACAGAAAGTGGAACATTTCTAACCTTACAACTCACGGGTATAGCATCCTTTTTAAAAAAAAAATTGTGCTGATTCCCACTTCAAGCATCCCAAATTTTCTTTAAAGACATTAGGAAACTTTTCCTCCAAATCACACAGATATTTATCATTAGGATTTTTCTCAATAGATTGTATTCTATCATCAGTTTGTAAATGTGCCTCTACATCAACATGCGGTCTATCCCTTAATTGTATAGGTGGATAAACATTAGGATCCAAAAAGACCCCTAAATCACCTTGGTGGATCCAACTAATTATACAGTCTCCTCTCTTTGAGACATAGATCTTTCCAGACACATATCTGTGCTTTATATTCTATAAGGCCTATGAAATAACCATGAGGTTTGATGGGTTCCCCTCCATACGCTAAAGGAATAATATCAGGTTTGATAAGGGAAACCTTGTTCTTTAGTTTGGAATAAAAAAACTAATTGGAGACTATTGTAATTTTAGCCCTGAGTCAAATAATACTCTGGTCATCTCCCCTTCAACAAAAATCTCATCAAAAGGACAAGATTTGCTATTGCCCTTGTTGTCTACCTGGACAACAATCTGTCCACATTCAAAATCCTCAGATTCAGATGCTTGTTCATATACCTCTACATCTTTAACTTTCGTTTTTAACTTAGTTTTACATAGAGCTGTAAAATGACCCTTCATATTGCATTTTCCACTGAGAGCTGGACATTTTTTAAATATTCGCAAGGTGTCCAGGCTTACCTCAACGAAAACATTTTCTCTCCGTCCAGGTTTTGTTAAAATCTTTTTGTCTATACTGTTATGTTTCTCAGGAATGTTCTTAACAATTTGAACCTTTACAGACTTTTCAGAGTCTTTCTTTATCACTTCTACACACTTCATGGAATGCTCAATGCGTTTTGCAACTGTTAAAACTTCTTACAAAGTAGGTTCAACCATAATTCTTTTCTAACCTTTTCTATACAACATCCAAACATGAACTGATCACGAATGCGCTCATCAGTGAGGCCTTCAAATTTGCACGACAAAGCAAGCTTCCTCAAATGGTTTATATAAGTTTCAATTGTTTCCTCCGTACCCTGCATTCGTTTTGCAAATTGATACCTTTCAAGGATCGTGCTAACTTTCGGAAGATAATGTAAATCCAATTTTTTTATGCATATCTCATAGTCATTCAGACCGTTAGAATCAGCAGCTGAAAGGTCAGGTAAGTGGTCAAAGACATCCTGGCCCTCCGAACCCAGACAATGCAGCAATAATGAAGACTTTTGATCTGCACTTAGAGAAGGCCCACACACTCTAGCGTAGCGTTCAAAAACAACCTTCCATTTTTTCCATTTTATCGGTGGATCACCCGGGTTTGACAAAAAAAATGGAGCTGCTTTCACATTTTGCATGTTTAACCAATAAACAATATGCAAATATAACAACAACAAAAAAAATTGTCAAACACAATATGCAAATATAACAAAAACGAAATTGTCAGAGCGATATCGAAGTTGTTCAACCAAGTAATTCACAAACTTCCACTTTTCAGGGAGCAAACAAGACCCAATACCATTCGAAGCACCAGCTTATCACAAAATAGGAATGCTATGAAGTGAAACAATATAATCCCCCCTTTTTTTTTTAATGATAAAAATGGTAAACTTCAGTTGAAAGGTGTGCGTGTCACCGCAGATGAAGAAAAGGAATATGTGTCATTGCTGGATCATAATTTAATGACAGTACCACCACCGCTGAGTAACACGCCAATGGAGAAAAAAGGTGTGCGTGTCACCGCTGAAGATAGCACAAGGATGATACTAAAATTTGTACTGTAACACCCTAATGAAGGAGTGTGCGTGTCACTGGTATGATGGGAATGCGTCCATAAGACTGTTTAACCGCTTTCCATTATTGTCTTACTCCAATGAAGTTAGCGGTCTAGACGGTTTCCAATATGGCCACCACACACGTCAAAATGAGCGTAATGACGACAGTGGACAGCGCAAAACTTGCATCAAAGACGTGGGAACTTGCATCAGAGACGTGGAACATAGACGCCTCACACCGAAGAAGAACTACAATGGTGTTCCGTGTGATGGAAGTTCGACGCTACTCCTTCCAAGTAAGTAACTTTAAGCATGTCATATATGTGCACATCGGCACGCACAATGTTTATTTTTCAAAGCTGAGGCTCAACATGGCAATGTTTACTTTTAAATTCTCAAGCTTAAGTACAGCATCAACGGTGATCATTTTCAAGCGTTAGCCTCGCAACTTTCAAGCATTAGCCCTGCCCACTCGCCAACCTCACTTCTTGACAAGGCAATAAGTGCCATAAATAAGCTCATGTAGAATTAGCCCAACAAAACGATGTACAAATTGTATTAAGGAAATGGTTTTCAACTAATCCAGGCAACAAAGAATAAAAGTGACTGAATCAGAAAACAATCTGAAAACAATTAGTAATGGGCTTAATTACGAGAAGAAAGCCAGGAGTTACAAGTCATTCCTTTCCTTTTCCAAAAAGAATTTTAAAAAAACATAGTCATCCACTGGAGATTTCAAACTAAATTTTGAATTCTTTAGTTGAAGATATTGTAAATCCAATACATAAATGCAGCATTAAAGTTTCTGCTTGCCAGTTAGTGGAATATCCAATAAAGTTAAGAACGGTTAATTCTCACCAAATCTTGATGCTGAGATCTTCTCTTGATGTTTCCTCTGCCGACTACGCCAGTGAAGCATCTGGTATAATAATTTCAGTATATCTTGATGCAGATTGAAGAAGTTTATTCCAAGAGAAAATTGATCTCATCCATCAACAAGCAGGTAAATTCACAACTGACAAGATTAAGAATCACAACAAGGCTAGAACCAAATACATACCTAACATTCCATTGCAAGAACAGGCACAGTCTTAAAGAAACAGTATATGCAAATACCACAGTAGTGTTCCCAGAGTTGCCAAACCTAGGTGAAGTGGTGATGGAATGAATCAGGTGTAACTAATTTCCAGGCTATGTAGGTTCCGTGCATGAGTTTGGTGGCTCTTGCTAATGTCTCATGTGTGGAAAATATAAAGCTAATTAGTGAATGGTCAGTCGATGTGACTGGTTTAATCTCTTTAACTGTGGTATCTTCTATGTTGGAAAAAAGAAGATCCAGTATGTGCCCTGTGATGTGTGTAGGTCCCTTAATCCATTGCTTTAGTTGAAGGAGAGACATGTCGTTCTCAAGATGGGTTATTGCTATATTGTTGTTTTTTTCAAAGTTGACGTTAAACTCTCCAATAACCAGGTAATTTTTGTGTTTTATGCAGGTGGGCAATAGTTGCGTAACAGTTTAGTACTAAAGTCTGCATGGCATCCAGGGGGTTATAGCTCACAGCTCCCCTGAATAATGTATGATTCCCTTTGGATATTTTGAATAGCAGTCATTTGTGCTCTCCCAGCTGGGCTACTGTGATGGGGGAGCAGTTAAGGTAATCTTTGAACAGGATAGCTAACCCCCGACCTTCAGCCCTTGCCTGAGTATTTTATACTCAGCGGGCATGGTGTTGGCGATGTTTGGGCAGTTGCTCTCACCCAGCCAGGTCTCGGTAAGGAAAACCAGGTCTGGGTCTGTCTCCTTGATGGTATCCCAGATCTCCAGAGCGTGGTTGGGAACTGACCTGGCATTAAAGTAGATACAATTAAATTCCATGTTGTCATTCAGTTCTCTCTGTGACTGATCGGGCAGGGCTAGGCTGCCCCATTTACACCGCATACAGGAGAAAGGCCCTTTAGTATGTTCTGGGGTTAATTTACATGAAGCATGGGCGGCTAACCCAATAAGTGCTTGTCTTGAACAGCACATAGGGCTATTTGGGTCTTTCTTAGGGGGGCAGGGGTTCTGACGGGCACAGACGTGAGCAGATGGGCTTGCTTAGGCACGCCCACTGCTCGCGCACGCAGCGCGCACGCTGGCACTTTGGGCTAAATAGGAGGGCAAACCGAAGTTCAGCACCTCTCCCTTTTTGCCAGAAATGCTTTGCGGTGAACCAAGGTGATGTCAACCCTGCCCTCCACTCCATCAGCATACAGCTGCGGTGGACCGGGGCGGATGACATATTTCGGTGCAAGTAAGCAATGTGCAAGATTCGGTTTCAATTAAAGGGGCAGTGCACATCTAATGATATTAACACGAACTGTTTAAAAGATGGTGTTAAAATGAACAGTTAAAAATGTAGGCTAAGACAAAGATAACATTTTTCCCCCTCTGCCGTTTTTGCTGAGCAGCTAGTAATGAAGTCAAGTCAAGCAGCTGTCAGACTCACCACGCTCCGCGTTTCAGTGTTTACTGTAAGTTATTTTCTTTATAAATTTTGTTCAGTTGGCTGACTGAGATTGGGTTTGCTTCTAAAGCAGATATAATACCAAGATGTGTATTTGCAGTGTTATGCGTACACTGATTAAACTACTCACTAACTCATTCACATCACCTCTCACGGTTCAAGTCCGCCATTACATGCACAATTGTCTTTTCCCACATGCTATGATATGTTGTATTTTCTGTTGTGCACAGGTTACACCACTGGCAACATGCCACTGTCATAGCAACTACCACGTCACATCCTTCACTTGTTGTTGTCATACTCACTATTCCTTTTTCAGTTCCTTTCCCTTACACCCCACTTCTATCGACATAGAAAAAGTTTGCTGTCTTGGGCCTGTTGCCTCCAACTCGCACATACCTACTATTGCCAGCATGCCCACTGTTATTTTTGCATTGGTGGGCTACACCAAAGCCATGGAATTGGGAGGGGTGTTTGTGTTATGGTCCCCGCACAACTGGTCTCCATGGTATGGACCCTGACGTGAGGATGTAGAAAAATAAAGTGCGCAAAGGTCAGTGGACTGGAGTGAGGAAACACTGAGCAGTGACTTGTGGGTTCCATTATTTCTGCAAGGGCCTCCAGAGCTTACAACAGATTGGCGATGAGGAAGGTCCAAACCTGCCTCCCTACCTCTGCTGATGTACTGCGTTGCTCGCTCCCGCAGCGCCTGTGATGTCAGCTGCTCCAGCTCCATGGTGCTGCACAGCAGGAGTGCTGCCTATCTAGTGCGGATACTTAGCTGGCGTGTCGGCGGATGGTGCTCTTGATCCCTCAAGCCTGTTTAGCCCATGCCCACATGCGGGAGTGCTGGCCAGCCCTGCCTGAGACACTTGCTCTCCGGCTGATAATCTTCGCCATTTTACTGGCCCGGCACAGTCAGAAAAGTACATCTGTCTGGAGGCGGGTCCATCTGATGACTACACCGGTGAGCCGCAGGTCTCCCTGCCTGCACATACTTGGAGACTGTCCTCTCCATCCTGCCTCTCCTTATATCACAGACTTGGAGAGCCAGCCTGCAAGGCATTTCTAGTGGTCCTCTGCAGCCCATCACAGTGTATCAACACCTGCTCCACAGCTTAAGAACTATCCAGCAAGTCCAGTGCCTCCTGTGTCCCAAGGTGAGTTAAGATTCTGGCTGCTGCACCAACACCATCACTGTTTACCCTGCTGGTCATCAGTACCTGTCTGTCTCAGGTGGTTTCTAGTGGGGCTATACGCCATTTGACTCTGGGTTAGGAATGAGTGCAGAGCTCTAAGTCCATTACATAATCTTTATCCAGCACAATCACCTTGACCGCAATACTGCCTGTGGGGTCTTTCCTTATTGATTGAACCCCGTCTGCACATGCTGCAAAGTGGAAAGAATGGGTGGAGCACCTGGAAACCTACTTTGCAACCATCGACTTAGACCCTAATAGAGGCCGCACCATGCTTTTTCATTTGGGCGGGCCAGCGATACACAAACTGTGGAAAACAGTTGCTGAAGGAGGGCCACCCTACACCTATGTCACCCTTAAGCAGGTGCTAACTGGCCATTTTGAGCAGCTGGCCAACCCTGATTACAAACTTTTATTGCTGTGTTAAGCCAGACAGATACCAGAGGAGTCCGTTGACAGCTTCTATGCCCGTCTGGCTAGCTATTGCACCCTACCAGATGAAAATCATGAAATCCAAGCCCAATTGATTCAGGGTTGGTTCTCAACAAATCTCAGAGAGACAATTCTTCAAGACCCTGGGATGCTCATGGCAGATATGCTAACTCTGGGCAGCCCAAAAGAGTTGTGCAAGGTGTGACCAGCTCACATGAAGGTGGCACTACACCCCCCGGTTAAAACAAGCAGGTCAATGAGGTTCCCAAATGTAACCAGGACAAGAAAAAGGCCTATACTATGCAGCGCTCAACACCTGCTACAGATGCAGAGGTGCCTATCCCCTATTAAGGGGCCTTCCCTGCCCAAGTAAAGTGATGTCCAGCATGCAATAAACCAAACCACTTTGCCAAGGTCTGTGGTTCATCAGCGCCCACAAGAGGTCAGAGACCCAAACTAGTCAATGCCATCCATACTGGGGAAGTCCCATGGAATGACAGAGACGTGGACAATGACGATATCGGAGGCTCTGTGTATGTGACACATGCCATGCAACCAGATGGACGAACCCAAAAGCATATCACAAAATGTAGCATCCTCGCGGGTGATCATCAAGCAGAAGCGCTGGTCAACACTGGGGCTTCCATCAAGAATCTGGCCCAGTACCTGATGCACACTCTTCCTATTCAACCTACTCTAAAGCCCATCATCACGAAAGTGTTCGCCAATGGATCCACTTCTCTCCTTTCCCTAGCGGGGATGTTCACAACCAAGATTGCTCATGAGTCTCGTTCAACTAGGACCAAGGTATACGTCACAAAAGGAGGCACCAGGATGTAACAGAGTTGCCGCCCAGCTGAGCATCTTCAACTCGTATTGTTTGCCTACAGCATACACAAAGAAAGTGTGGAAGCTATGGTTAGTCCGTTCACATCATTAATTGAGGGCATAGGAAGCCTCAAAAGCCATTTGATTTCTCTACACATCAATGAGTCGATCCAACAGGTGGCTTTGAAACATCGACAGATGGCCTTCCACCACCAGCCCAAGGTGGAGGAGGAACTAGGGAAGTTTGAGAATGCAGACATTATCAAAAAGGTTGAGGGTCCGATTCCATGGTGTCCCCAATTGTCGTGGCTCGCAAACCCAAACAGCCAAGAGAAGTCAGAGTATGTGTTGACATGCGCCTACCAAATTTGGCCATCAAACGTCGAGAGCCATGTTGATGACATTATATCTGAAGTGAGCGGATCCAAACATCCTGCCTTTTCCCAGGCAAAAAGCTAGTGCTGATTTTGGTAGCCTTCTGGAGGGTCGGCACATGCTGGTAGTGATGGATGATTTTTCGAAATACCCAGAAGTTGAGATCATGGAATCTACCACCACTAGTGAAACCGTTCTTCGTCTGGAGAAAATCATGGCCACTCATGGCCTGCTGATGGAATTGCATACAGACAAGGGTCCCCCTTTTCAAGTCAAGAATTCACTGAATATTTACAGGCCAGGTGTGATGTCCTCAGGAAAATCACATTGAGGAGGCCTCAAGCAAATGGGGAGACACGGACGAAAGACACACGATGATAGGAGACACACCATTACGTCCCAAGTCCACTTTCCCACCACAGCTGGCTTCCCTTCCACAGGAGATAGGGACTTTCGACAGGCCGTAATTCACAACCTGGAGAACCTGAGACAACAGGATGTGCGCCCCTTTTCTAATATGACTAACATCGAGAAGGCAGCACTGAAAGAACTCCAGGAAAACAATGTAATTATCATAAAACTGGCAGACAAAGGAGGAGCGATAGTTGTCTTGGATAAGACAACATACGACAGCGAATGCCTACGTCTCCTGTCTGATGAGAGAAACTAGCAAAGGCTAGGAAGAGACCCTATGCTGGAGGTAACAAGGGAGATTGCCACTTTGTTTGTGGAGGGTGTAGCTAGCAATTGGATTTCTAAACATGAGGAAGAGTATCTAATCAAGAATCAACCGAGAACACCATACTTTTATATTCTGCCTAAAATACACAAAGCAACTAGACCTCCACCTGGGAGACCCATTGTGTTGGGCATCGGATCCCTGTTGGTACCGCTATCACAATTTTGTGATTTCATTTTAAAGCCATTGGTCCAGAGGTTGCCAGCTTATCTGCGGTACACCATGGACATCCTTAATAACCTTAAAGATATGGACTTTGATCCTAATAGTGCATTCCTCATTGGCCTCGATATCGAGGCTTTGTATACCAACATCCCACAAAGAAAGACCCTCAGGGTACTGGAGGATATCCTGTTCGAAGAGGACTGGCACTATCAAACACCACATACCTTCATCTTGAATCTAGCAGAGATAGCATTAACAAAGAACTACTTTGAATTTGAGGGGACCCTCTACTTACAGACCTACGGGACCTAGATGGGCAGTACCTTTGTCCTGAGCCTAGCGGGTCTGTACGTGGTGCATTTGAAAAAATCTTAATTTTTGACCCACTATGCCCATGGACTGAGAATATAAGATTGTGGCAGCGCTATATTGACGATGCGCTTTTGATATGGAAGGGCGATAAACCATTGGTTACACTATTCCTTGACTGGGTAAACCACAGGAACTACCTACTCCATTTTAAATTGACCATTACTAAGACAGGTATACCATTCCTGGACTTAATGATTGAACCTAAGGAGGGGAAACTTCAGACAAAAGTCTATCATAAATCCGCAGACAAGAACGCCCTACTTGCTTATGACAGATTCCACCCTAAGTCTCTCAGAGACAATTTGCCAGTAGGCCAATTTTTCGGTCTGAGACGGAATTGTATTGAGAAATACAGTTTTAAGGAGGAAGCGATTCTCCTCTATAATAAACTTTCACAAAGGGGGTATCCGAAGTGCACCATCAAAAGAGCCAGGAAGAGAGCCATCAATGCTAACTGGGAGAATCTTTTAGAAAAAACTGTCAGATCTAACATTGACACACCAGTATGTATGACTACCTTTAGCACAGCGTCGCACCAAATCAGACAAGTGATATTGAGGCACTGGAGTATACTTACCTCAAATGGGTTAAGTATTGAGAAACCCCTGTTCTCCTTTAAACGTAGTGCTAACTAAAAATATATGTTAGTATATACTACACCAAGTCTCCCAACATCTAGGAGACTGTTGGCACCTGGTCAACTGCCTCCAGTATAAGGTCATTCAAGGTGTGGCACCTGCATGGTATGCTACCTCACTAACAACACAAAAGCCATTGATGTGGTACTAACCTACCACTGGGAACAGAGGTCCCAGACACAATTCTGAGGGCGTCATCTTCGTTGGCATGCCTAACCGCAAGGTTAAGACATGCATCATGGAACACCGCAGCACAATAAGGTGCTTGAGGCCCATCACAAAACTCACTGCACACTATCTGGAGAAACGTCACACCACCGAGGAGCTCAGGTGGACCGTTATAGAGAAACCTAGATTGAACACCTCCACTGGGGATAGAACCAGAGCCCTCCTACTTAGGGAATGAAAATGGGTGTACCGCCTTAAGAGTCATCAAGTGGGTCTCAAAGACGACATCCCATGGCACTCCCTGAATAGATAAATACACTCCCCAATACCTGAAACCGGGCCCATTTTTTAGCATACCATAAAACCTTTCTCACTTTCACTGGACTTTGTTTCCTTCTTATATGTACCACCTGACATTGTGCTAGAGAGATTCTGTTATGTGAGGTATACACTGACATCATCCTTTCCACCCTACTGGGGTATTACCATTCAATATGCCTCATGGTGTTTGTGGGGACATCACGGTGCAACTAACCAGGGCAAAGTTTTTGCAAATTTTTGCACATTTTTTGGTGGAGTATAACAGATATGAATCTCCCTTCTGGCAGCTACAGCTGTGGACAGTATACATTGTTTTATATTATTTAACTCTGGCAGACCGGATATCCAGTTTATTCATAATCAGGGGTCCTTGTACTTTCTTAGTGGTTCAGACTCAATGGAGTGATCAAGCGCAGGAAGGGAAGGATGGGGACAGCGGGGAAGGAGACCTGCAACAAGAATAACAACCATGTAATGCAAGATAGATATATGTACATACATACACTGCTATGCCTATAGGTGCTTATGGTGTTTTCTTTTTACCTGTAAAGTAAAATTCCTCCGTATTCTAGTCAGCCTAAATTGCCAAACAAGCCTCCAAACACATCTAAGGATGAAACAACACGTTATAACGTATATGAACACCATAGCACCTACCCCTCCCTTTGTTCCTGTGATAACACCTACCCAAAAATATGCAGAGTGTGTCTGAACAGGGGTGCGGCGCTGATATGGGTAGGTTCTGGTTCCACTGTGGTGAAATAACGCAAAAGAAGGCCCCAATGCATAGTCATTTAGTAAAGGTGGTTAATACAAAGGATATTCAAATCAGGATTGGGTAATCACACCACTCCACTGGCAACAATGTTTTCTATAGTGGATAGTGTATAACCCTCAGTGTCTGATAAAGTCTCAGAATAAACAACAATAGAGTTTACGTCATAATTTCCTATTACTGGATAGGAACTTCCAAAAGCAACATAAGTATTTATGCACTCTCAATATTCCTCCGGACAGGAGATCCACAGGAAAATCCAATTCAATGCGCTACCAAGATAATCAAACTGAAAACGCCAAGAAAAGTGCCAGTCTCCTCAGGCGCATGCGTTCTCTCTGCATGAGTTAAACCAACTCTCCAACATGAGAGAACGCCGAGGGAGTAGGGAAGGCAGCCGCCTCCCGACCCCAACACAAGATCGTTATTATGGGATATTACACCTTGCCGGTTTTTATATCAGGAAACAAGCTGAGCCCGTCTGCCCCGCAAGAACCCGGAAATGGGTTCAGCCAATGGTGCAAGCAAAGCGACAATGATATATCCACGGGAGTTTGCCACATCTGCTGAGCACTTCAGGAATTTCAACAAGGGAAATGCGGTGCAAAATGCACCCTTACCAGACCTTCACGGAGCTCCAGGCATCTCAGCGGCAATAGTAAACGGCACCCGCTGTTTCATCTGAAGAAATTAAATACTCTCCTTCAGTGAATGGAATGACGTCAGCAACGTGGAGCCCCCATTGATTTGTGGGAACTGTAATTCCTCTGACGTCTGTGGCGTTTTGCTGTTTACATTGGCATCGTCAATGTTCTCTGGCTGCCCCTCTGGTGAGACCTGACAATTACTTCTGATTACTTGTTTCTTCTCTTTTTTTGTCTCCCCCGGTATTCAGGTATGCCCCCTTTTTTTAGTAATTCCACTACTTGCTAGAGGAAATTCCTCAAAATAGGTGAACTTCTTTTAAGACACCCTCTTATCTCAACTGGAGGTGAGAGTATCAATACACTGGGACAGGTAGAGTGCTGAGGAAGGCCGGCGTGACCCTACATGTGGGGCACATGCACACGGCCGAAACATGTCGACCACTTGGCAGTAAAGGAGGGTTGTTAGGAGCACATAATCACCACCATCACCCAATCACCACCATCCTTCACATTTTTAACCCTGGCCAGAGTGTCCAGGAATAAAGTCTTAGGCACAGCGACATGTCCTGAGCTAGGTTTAACTCACATAACACTGAACTTTCACTACTGTCATTCCTAGCCACTGTGAAATAAATGTATTCCTCTCTGTGTTGTACTGTCTTCCCCCACCCTATTGCTCCACCCTGTGCGTGGCTACGCCAGGGTGAGTTGTAAGCAGCCCTATGATGAAGCATGTCACACATTTGTGTGAGGGAGGGCAGTATTAGCACACACATCCCTATAAAACGACCCATGTCAGTCCAAGTTCTCTATGTATGAATCGCACAATGGGTGATGTCATTCTCTCTGTTGAGAAGCCGACCACTGTGCACCAACAGGTTGATAAGAATTTGCAGAAATGTAGAACACGCAATGAGCACATGTCACAGATTCTAAGTGAATGATCTGGTGCTGGTCAAGAACAGATATTCCTGAGGGAAATGTACGCTATCTTTCGGGCACCAGCCGTGGAAGGTGCAAACAAGGAAAGGAACTATGATTATTGCCCGGAGAGCTGGAGACAATACAAGACATGTTTCGTTCTTTAGAAAGTTTCCGACGCCTGCGAGCATGCCTGGGAAAGGTCCAGATAGTTTGTGTGATTTATCGATGCCTGAGGAGGAAGAGCTGCTGCCTGGTGATGATCCTATTTCATTTGAACTGACAAGGGTCGATCCCTCATTGTCTCAAACGGAGGAACACCGTATGCCAGCTGTGCCAACTAGTCCAGCTATTTTGACCCCTGTTGTCCTGCCAAGTGAATTGGAGAGAGAATCTATTCGAAAAGGAATGGGGCGATACCATCTTCAGCCCCATCCGGAAAGATCATCTCATTTAAATGACTTTCTACTGCTTTGAGTTGCTGTGTGAATTGATTCTCTCTCTCTCGCTCTCCATCTCTCTCTCTCACTCTTTTTACGTTTTCTTGTCATCACTTGAATACACTGTCTTGGTAGATCTGTATGTTTTTTTTATTTTACAGCTGTGCTTCCGCCCTGTGGGTAAAACAGGAATGTTATGTTTGCATTGGTGGGCTACACCAACGCCATGGAATTGGGAGGGGTGTTTGTGTTGTAGAGTCCCCACACGAGACCATGGAGACATCCGGTCTCCATAATATGGACCATAACTCGCAGACATAAGAAAAATAAAGTGGGCGAAGGTCAGTGGACCAGAACGAGGTAACACTGAGCAGTGACTTGTGAGCTCTGTTATTTCTGCAAGGACCCCCAGATCTACTTACACAGCGAGGTCCCAGCACACAACACCCACATTCACAAATCCCCACAACTCTATGTCTGGTACACTCTTGTACACACGTGCTAACTAGCTATTCTCCATCACTTTTAGCTCAGACCCTCCTAAGGCAGCCTCATAGCCCACTTGGAGAGATCATGCATCATAGATGAGCCAGCTGCCTCAGTGAGTTAAACGCGCTCTACCATATGCAGTGATCTAAATCCTGCCAATGCTAACTAAAAGCCTTACACGAAGTGTGCATTGATTATTAATAAAGTGAGTAATAGTAATACCTTTGATCTACAGCACTTAGCAACTGCATAAGTGTGACCTGAAGCGCTATGTAACACAAATAATTCGTAATATTAAAGAGGTGTATTGTAACACACATCCATGCAGTAACACAGCTTATGAGCTCAGATCTGCACTCATTCACTTCCTCACTTCTTGCAGTACCCATTCTCTCACTTGCTCACTCAGCCTCTTCCTTTTTCACTGACCCACTCATACTCAGTCAGAGGGTTACTCCCACACTATTTCATTTAGGCATTGACTAAGCTCAAAATAGTATGATTGTAATAAATGCAATGCAGAAAAAAATCTCAAAATACATATACACGATGGATTTAATTTTATTAACTTTACGTTAATAGGTGTACATGTAAAAATATAATCTTAAGGTGCCTAGCAATGCTTATCGGAAATGAAGGTTCTAGTACCATTTTTATTGCTCTCTGATGATCCAGCACGGATGTTGAATTTACATTTGAATTCAGCATTCAGGAGATTTTTACCAAGGAGCACAATGTAGCGTTTACACTCTGTTCTCTCCTCAGAGCTCCCCATTGTTGTTTGTGAAATGTTGAGAAGAGATGCACTCTGTAATTGTATCCGGCAACTGCAATCCTTAGGAGAATACCAATTATTGTTTCCCTAAAGGCTTATTTCTTCTGCAGGTGTCAGGAGATGCCGACAGAATGTCAAAGTCTCCATTTTCCTGCAGTTTGTTGTCTGCCGCAGCGCGAGCTCGGGCGATGTCTGCGCCATCCTCGGTGCTGGCCTGCGACTTTCACATTTAACGATGCAAGTGCTGTGAGCTTACAGGCCTGAACGACACCGAGTCACACCGCGCACGCAGCTCCTCCTAGAAAATAATGAGTTTGGAGGCACATCTCTCACTGGCTTTCTTTTTTTTTATTAAAAAAATACCAATGTTTGGTTTACACAAGAAAACCAGCATTGCCAAAACCAATGAGCCTGACCTTGGCAAGGTAGCGTAGTTGTTTTTATTTAAGTTTTTATTGCAAGTACATGTCACAAAATAAGGAAAAAATATGACAGTTTGTCGTTTCATAAGCATGGCTGCCTTATTCATGCAAAATCAAATACATTTAAAAATATTAATTGGTGCAGCTGTTTAATTGATAATGTTTTGCAAACAACACACCTTTCAGCTGCAACATGTATTTCATTATTATTATTTCTTGAGAAGACACTATATCAGAAGAATAAAAGAACAGGAGACAAGAATAAATCACCAACTAGCCAAGCACTCACATCACAGGTAGTAACAATGTTACGCTAGCCTAAATATTTAGTGACATTAACTTTAGAATGAAATGCAGGCAAAATGAAGAGTAGTTATTTAACGTTAATATGGAAAGTATATTTTAAAAAAAGCCTTTCATCCAGATTTTCAATTGAAGAGAAAGGATCTATTTTTAGGAGTAAATGAACAAGGTGAAGAGTCTTATGCAGTCACTTAAAAAGAAAGGGTACAATGGGTAAAGTGGCCTGACCCACTGCCCCATGATCTATGGTTTGGTGGGAAGAAGCAAAAATTCAAATGACAACTTAACAGACCTGTATATGGCACCTGTTGACCAAAAGACTCTTTTAGTATGCGTATTATATATGGTTGTTTGGGAAAAGCCACAGAGTTGCGACCCGGCTAAAGCTGTCTCAGAGGCCAGACCTAAAAATGTTGACCACACCGATAGTATGTTTCTGTGTAAACCTCGAACGGGTGTTGATAAACAGACCCAAAGAATGTTGCCAGAGGGTAAGATAACCCCTTTGCTGCGGGGTATATTCCCTACTCACTGCCAGCGCTCACATGCTCATGACGAGCTGAGCTCGTCTTGAGGCACGGCGCTCCTGTGCTCATGACAAGCTCAGCTCGTCACGGCCACACCCGTGGAACGCTCAGCACAGCAGGGGAATTATCCCTGCATGCGAGCGTTCCATGGCTCATGACGAGCTGAGCTCGTCATGAGCACCGGAGCGCCGTGGCTCATGACAAGCTCAGCTCGTCATGAGCATTCAAGGGGTTAAAACCGAATGTATGTCAACACATTGCATACTAATACCACGCGTGCCATTACAATGTGGGTATTACTACGCGATGTCAAAGACATTGCATACCATTACGTCACATACTTTTACAACGAGTATGCCTTTACCACGCATGCCATTACAACGCAAAGGCATGCATGGTAAAGCCATACTCGCAGTAAAAGTTTGCAAGGTAAGTGAAATCCCTACCCCTACACCTATACAACACAGTACTCCCACCCCTACACTACCCCTAACCCCAAAAACACGACCACACGACCCCTACATCAGACACTACTCCCACCCTTCATATGGACGATCTCAACGATAAACATGCCTCCAGCTTTAAAGAAATCATGCAGGTTCTGGGACTGATGATGCATATCTCGGAACCTCCTCACTTGGCAGGCCATATACTTGACTGCATTAGCACTAATATAGAGGCGATGAATGTTAAATCCCCGGTTCAACAAACATGGACGGACAACAAATTTATTGAATTTAGTTTTAGCACTAAGGAAACTGAGAAAAAGAAGAAGGATAAATACCTAAAGGAGAAACCTGTACCTTGCTGGGGCAAAATCATTGAACACCCCGACCTTTATAATTGGGCACAGGATAGCAAACCTACTCTCTCAGGAAATATCCACACTGACAATCAGAAATTTGAGGACTGGATGACTGAAATAGGAAATAAGATTACAACCGCAGGGACAGGATCTAAATCCAACAAAGAGAAGTACTCTGCACCTTGGTTCTCAGGTCCTCTAAAAGAAATGCTGGTCAATGTTAAAATTTTAGAGCGAAAGTGGCAACGCCACTATGAGCAGGAGGAAAAAAGAGCATATAAGACGGGGCGGAGACAATATCATGCTGCGATCAAAAATGCCAAAGCCAAGTATTATACAGCACAAATTGAAGCAACAGGCAACAAACAAAAAGAAATATTTAAAATTGTGAATAGTTTCAGAAACCCCAAGGCACTGACACAAGAGATCCCACCCTCACAGAACCTATGTGATAAGATAGCTGACTATTTTACCCACAAAATAGATACTATCACAAAAGACTTTCCATCGTTTAAGTCAGAGGAATCAGAGGTCAAGTCAAATTTAAGCATTCATAAACCCTGCTGGGAAACCTTCGACCCCATTAGTCTGGAAGATACGCATAAGGCGATATCCGCAATGAAATCAGGATCTCCTTTTGATCCCTGTCCCCCCAACGTTGCTGAAAGCAATATTAGGAGAAGTCAACCCTGAAATAAATTCCATTATTAATGCCTCCCTCGCATCTGGCGAGATCTCTTCCAGATGGAAAGTGGTGGCAGTTAGACGCCTGCAAAAGATAGTTGTCAAGGATCCGGCTACTCTTACAAATCTACGCCCAATCTCGCTTCTCCCAATTCTTTGCAAACTGATGGAATTCTGTGTCAATAAACAATTGATGACCTTTTTGGAGGAGAATGAAATTCTCCATTCGTGACAAGCTGGTTTCAGGGCACACCACTCTACCGAATCAGCACTTCTTTTCACTACTGAAACCATTCGAGCGGCATTGGATCAGGGCAAGAAGGCTGTCATGATCCTATTAGATCTCTCTGCAGCATTTGATACAGTGTTCCACGCTATCCTTTTACATCGCCTAGCTAATGCCGGTATAGCAGGAACCGTTCTCGAATGGTTCAGAAGCTTCTTGGCACATAGGCGTCAGGTCACCATGCTGGGAAAATTCCGCTCCGAGGAGAAAATGCTGACAACAGGGGTCCCGCAGGGCTCAAGTTTGAGCCCCACATTGTTTAATCTTTATATGGTTCCCCTGATCAAACTAATCTCCTCGTTTGGCATTGACTCGATTGCATATGCCGACGACACTCAGTTGGTACTAACTCTGGACAAAAATGCTTCGAATGCTGAGGTAACTCTGAAAGAATGTCTTTCGGCAGTATTTTCATGGATGACCAGTAACCATTTAAAATGTAATTCTGCTAAAACAGAAATTGTGCCTTTTGGTCCTAATAACTGCTTCCCTCCTCAGTCCTGGTGGCCTAAGGAGGCAGAGGCCCCACCCAATACCATCAATGCAGTTAGAAATCTGGGGGTTAAATTCGACAACACTCTGTCCTTTAACCAACAAACTAGAGAAGTAGCCGGAAACTGCTTTAACATCATTAGAGGTCTGAGAAAATTCTTTAAGCTGCTCCCTCTGAGTGCTAGACGGACGGTTGCAGTAGCATTGATAACATCAGGATTGGACTACTGCAACAGCCTCTATGCAGGGCTGAACAGATCTGCCCTGCACAGACTTCAGATGCTCCAGCATGCTGCGGCCAGGCTAGTCTTAGGTTGGGCAAGGACATCCTCAGCCTCTGCCGCTCTAGATGCGCTGCATTGGCTCCCGATACAAAAACGCATTCTGTTCAAGGTTTTGACAATTTCCTTTAAGGCTTTTCATCATCAAGGCCCAGTCTACCTACAGAAATACTTCAAACAATACCATCCGACACGTGAACTCAGATCATCCATAGCAAATCTGCTTATCGTCCCCAATTTTAGGCTGACAACCAAGGGAGGTAAATCCCTATCTGTTATTGGGGCAAAAGCATGGAACAAATTACACCAACATCTCCGTGCAGCCAATACAGAATCAAGTTTTAGGAAACAGCTACAAACATGGATCTACTCACTGCCAGACACAGTATGCAAAACCCTAATATGATCCTTTTCCAGCTCTCGGACAGTCTAGCTATGGTCATCTGCTTGATATAGGGAGTCTCAGCGCCAAGATGCTCCTCTGAGTGGTAGCGTGCTATACAAGTACCAAATCACATCACATCACATCACCCCTACACTACCCCTAACCCAAAAACAGTACAACACTACCCCTATCACTACACCTACACAACACACTACTCCCACCCCTACACTATCCCTAACCCAAAACACAATACCACACTACGACACTACCCCTACCCCTACACCTACCCTAAATCTAAATCACTACACACACTCTACTACACTTCCTTAAAACCTAAATCACTACACTACATACACACTACTACACTACACTACCCTGAACCCTAAAACACAACACTACCGTAAACCCTAAAACACTACACTACCCTAAACCCTAAAACACTATACAAACACTACTACACTAAAACCTAAATCACTACACAAACACTACTACACTACACTAAAACCTAAATCACTACACTACATAAACACTACTACACTACCCTAATCCCTAATTCACTACACTATACAAACACTACAACATTACACTACACTACCCTAAAACCTAAATCACTACACTACATAAACACTACAATACTACCCTAAACGATAATACACTACACTACACAAACACTACAACACTACACTACCCTAAAATCTAAATCACTACACTATATAAACACTACTACACCACCCTAATACACTACACTAAACAAACACTACAACACTACCCTACCCTAAAACCGAAATCACTTCACTACAAAAACACTACTAAACTACCATAAACCCTAATTCACTAATCTAAGCAAACACTACACCACTACACTACCCTAAAACCTAAATCACTACACTACATAAACACTACAACACCACCCTAAACCCTAATACACTACACTAAACAAACACTACAACACTACACTACCCTACCCTAAAACCTAAATTACTACACTACATAAACATTACTACATTACACTAAACCCTAATACACTACACTAAACAAACACTACAACACTACACTACCCTAAAACCTAAATCACTACACTACTACATTACCCTCCCTAATACACTACATAAACAGACACGACAACACTACAACACGCACTAAAACCTTTTTAAATAAAACACACACAACACAAACATTATCACACTACTTATACAGTACTCTAAGCACTATAAAAGTAACCCCCACCCCATGCGCAAACCCCCTTACCTCTCTCCTCTCCAGCGTCGCCGAGGGATCCTGCTTCCTCCTTCCTGTTTGGTTCTTGTTGTTGTGAGGAAACAGCCTAAGTTTCCTCACAACGACATGGATAGCCGCCCCCGCCGCCGCCATTACATTGCATGCGTTGTAATAGCGAATTCAATGTACTGGTATGCGTGGTTTTACCAGGCGTTGTAACATTGCATGCGTTGTAACGCATGCGATGTAAAAGCACGTGTGGTAAAACCCGCATTGTAATGGCTGTTCCCCGATGAAACCACTGTGAGTAGGTATCAGTCTGTAAATATAACTTAATTTTGTACACTGAAATA
This sequence comes from Lissotriton vulgaris, assembly GCF_964263255.1. NCBI lineage: Eukaryota > Metazoa > Chordata > Amphibia > Caudata > Salamandridae > Lissotriton > Lissotriton vulgaris. Next base: position 1,583,750,866 of record NC_141685.1, on the reverse strand, counting down.
CTGGGAGCTTCACTGAAGAGAACAAAATGGCAGAAGTCCATTAACAGCGTGTTTATGCAATGTTCCAACATTCCAATGATTTATTTACGTTTATCCCATATTAGTTTGGAAGGTTCTATCTTCAAAATGTGCCTCTGCCTACGGCTGTACCAGTTGTTAGAAACTGAATGACTAGTTGACTAGGGTGTGAGCCCTGATCAAGCAGCAACCACAATCCTACTCAAGGTAAGGCACAGGCAAACCCTAAATTAACCTGTGTTCAACCCCCTGGTAGCTTAGCACAGACCTGTCAGGCTTAACTTTGAGGAAATGTGTAAAGTATTTGTGCAACACTTCAAACAGTAAAACAGTGAAACGCCACACAGAAAGGATTCCAAACCAAGTAAAAAAATAGAGCTATACCAAAACGTCAAAAATCCAAGTAGTAGAACCAGAGATGTAAAATTTGAAAGTTTTCAGGTCAAAATAGCGCCAAACAGCACAAAGTGTCAACTGTTACAAGTTCAGGCCGACCACAATGTAGTGTGGGCCTACTATAGGGACCCAGTTAGGGCCACTGAACAAAGTCCCTTAAACCCTAGTTGTGTAGCATTGCGTGGCTGCCGTCAGTGAGCGATGCAAGGACCTGGGTTATGAATGCACCGCACTGTCGGGGTGATGGATTGGCTCCAAGGACTGTGTTGGCGATGTGGGTCTTTGCGACGGGTTTATTCGCAGCAGCAGTGGCAATACAGCGGTTCTGCTGGGAGATGCGCTGCCCAGTAGAGGAGATGTGCCAGTTCCACTGGCAGGAACCTTAGGACCACTTCTAAGGGTCCAGGACTGCGGTGGCATCACTTTGCAGGGTAGACTCACAGATGGCAGAGCCCAGGTTCAGGTGCAAGTTTGTTAAAGCCTTCTGTCCATGAGGCCCAAGCAAGGAGGCCAGCCAACTAGCCCTTGGAGTCACTCTAGGGTTCTGAGCTCAAGATATGCAGGTCCTTGTCTCCTCACCCAGGCAGGAGAACTACAGGCAGCAGATCAGCACAGCAAGGCAGGAGTCCAACAGAATGCAGTCCAACAGAGTGAAAGTCCTTCAGCCGCACAGCAGTCCTTCTTCCTGACTAAGTATCCACAGGTCCAGAAGTGTACTGAAGAGTGGTGTCTGAGGTCCAGTATTTATACTCAGTTGTGCCTTTGAAGTGGGGGAGAAGCTTGTAGAGGTTTCCCTTTGGAGTACCCAGACATCCTGACTTCCCTGCCCTGGCTCCAGACTAACTACAGGGGGTATGCAGCCCTTTGTGTGGAGGCAGAACACAACCTATTCAGGTGTACGCCCCCTTCAAAGTGCAGGCAGGTTACCATCTGCACAGTGAAATACAGAGTGGCTGCTTCAAAGCCATCAAGCATTTCACTTGAATCTGCTGCCTCCTAGACAGCACAACTTAACAGCTGCCCTGGGGGCAGCACATTCAACATAATATGGTGCACTCTACTTGTTAGTGCCGAGCACACCTTTTGAAAGCTGCACTTGGCGCTAGCAAAGAGAATTTGTTATAATGTGTCTTAGTCTGTCTTCTGCCTCTACCTTCTGTGTCATGTCTCTTGTTGGAATGTGGGGTTTATGAAATACTGTCTCTTGCTGGAATGTGGGGTTTATGACATACTAGGGGGGTTCTTTGTCAGTTATGTAGCTGCAACCTGTGCTGATGACATGGGGTTCCTTTGCTCCAATAAACTTCCCCTTCAATGTTCCTGATGTTGCTGACTCTTCTTCGGAAACAGAATACTTCAGTTTGCCATATTCTATAAAACCACCCCAGGAGTCATCTCAGACCCGGCGAGCCCCTCCGAAGAACAAACTTTCAATCTTTTCTGTGTTGAGTTTCAAACAGTGTGGCTACATCTACCTTGCCATTTCCTTGTTGACTGGGTATGAGTGTTCTGCTTAATTCAGATACTCTGTCCATCACCACCCCCATTTCTGAATGGTTTTGTCCACCATAGGCGTAGAAGGGTATGCTCAGACATGAGTCCCTTGCTCACTGCACCATCAGGATTCAAGCAAGCCGGGCCGAAGACGGCTGTATTGCCAGAAACCGGTCCCCGGAAGCTTGTTTCCTTTCCAGTACAAGAATTGGCTTGGTAGTTTGGTATGCCCTGTTCCCATGATGCACTGGGCCAGAGACAGACTAATTTGCATGAAGCCAGGTTCTGAGCTGGGATGGTGCAGTGAGCTAAAAAACGGTGATGGATCAAGCCCTGATCTGTTGACTGGGTATGAGTGTTCTGCTTAATTCAGATACTCTGTCCATCACCACCCCCTTTTCTGAATCGTTTTGTCCACCATAAGCGTGGAAGGGTATGCTCAGACATGAGTCCCTTGCTCACTGCACCATCAGGATTCAAGCAAGCCGGGCCGAAGACGGCTGTAATGCCAGAAACCGGTCCCCGGAAGTTTGTTTCCTTTCCAGTAAAAGAATTGGCTTGGTAGTTTGGTCTGCCTTGTTCCCATGATGCACTGGGCCAGGGACAGACTAATTTACATGTAGCCAGGTTCTGAGCTGGGATGGTGCAGTGAGCTAAAAAACGGTGATTGATCAAGCCCTGATCTGTTGACTGGGTATGAGTGACCGCTGCGCCTCTCACCAGGCGGGTCACCCCCTTGCTCATCCTGCCGCCTCCTGCTCCTGCCTGCCAGCCTTGCCGCATTTTCCCGCCGAAGACGCCCCCGAGCGGCCCAGCCACAGCAGAGCCGGCCGCTCGCCAGTTTCCCGCCACAGCTCACCACAGGCCCCGCCCACCACCGGCCCATTGGCCGAGCCGCTCCTGCCGCCCAGCTGACCCGCCCTCCCGTCCCCCTCCTTAAGGGGACAGCAAGGAGTGCTCGGGAGTGACCGCTGCGCCTCTCACCAGGCCGGGTCACCCCCTTGCTCCTCCTGCTGCCTCCTGCTCCCGCATTTTCCCACCGAAGACGCCCCCCTGGCCCCCCGAGCAGCCCAGCCACAGCAGAGCCGCCCGCTCGCCAGTTTCCCGCCGCATCTCGCCACAGGCCCCGCCCACCACCGGCCCATTGGCCGAGCCGCTCCCGTCGCCCAGCTGACCCGCCCTCCTTCTTATGACGCCCCCAGAGCGACCGCGCAGCGGACGCGCGCAGAGTGAGCGCCGACTGAGCGCTGAGGTAAGCCCATCTGCGTCGTCCGCGCCTGGACTGCGCCCAGCGCCAGCACCCCTGGCCCCCGCAGACCCCAGCCCACCCGCCGGACGTACGACGCCGCCACCCTCAACGCCGGCCGTTTCCCAGGATGCTACCGAGCCACCCCGAGACGCACCCACGGACCCTTCTGCTCCAACTCCTGCAAGTTCACCTGCATCCGGACCTGCACTACTCCAGCACCAACCAAGACCAAGACGAGCAACAGCAGCAGCCACCTGAAATGCATCCTGCTGAACACCCGCTCCGTCCACAGACACGCCGTCGAGCTCTGGAACCTGTTCGACACAACTTCCCCAGACGTCGCCTTCCTCACGGAAACCTGGATGAACGCCTCTTCAGCGCCCGACATCGCCATCACCATCACAGACGGCTACAGGATCATCCGAAGGGACCGCATCAACCAGACCGGAGGAGGCATCGCCATCATCCACAGGAACACCATCCGCATCACGACCAACACCGACGACACCCTCGCACCCGCCGAGCACCTGCACTTCCAGGTCCACATCAACCCCAAGACCACCCTCAGAGGCACCCTCATCTACAGACCCCAGGGACCACGCACACAATTCAGCGAAGACATCGCCGACTTCATCAGCCCGCACGCCCTCCTCTCCGCTGACTACATCCTCCTCGGGGACCTCAACTTCCACCTGGAGAACAACAACGACCGCAACACCACCACCCTGCTGGACAACCTCGCAAACCTGGGACTCAAGCAGCTGGTCACCACCCCCACCCACTACGCCGGACACACACTCGACCCCGTCTTCTCATCCAGCAAGGACATCGCCTTCAGCCACGCCACCGGACTCTACTGGACGGACCACAGCTGAGTCCACTTCAGCTTCAGAAGGACCACGACCGACCACCACCAGCAACAGGTTGCACGCAGAAGCTGGAACAAGATCACAGCCGACCAACTCGCGACCTCCCTGAGCATGAACCCTCCCACCAGCGCAACGAACCCAAGCCAGGCGGCCACCAACCTCGCGAAGTGGATCAGCAACTGCGCAGACAACCTCGCCCCTCTGAAGACCCCGCCTAGCAGACCCGGTAGCAAGAAAGCCCCATGGTTCACCGACGAACCCAAGAGCTCCAAGAAGAACTGCCGAGCCCTCGAGAGAACCTGGCGCAGAGACCCAACACCGGACAACATGACTGCCCTCAAGCTCGCCACCCGAAAACACCACCAACTCATTCACGCCACCAAGAAAAACCGCATTCAAGGAACGACTGGACAACAACGCACACAACAGCAAGGAACTCTTCAACATCATTAAAGAGCTCTCCAACCCCAATGCCGGAAACAACGACATCACCCCTTCGCAAGACCTCTGCAACTCCCTCGCCTCCTACTTCCACAACAAGATCGCAGACATACACAACAGCTTCAGCACTCAACCGACGCACGCCACGACCGAACCACCGCCCCCCAACACCACCCTCTGCGCCTGGACCCCGATCAGCACCGAGGACACCGTCCGCACGATGAACTCCATCCACTCCGGATCTCCTACCAACCCCTGCCCTCACCACGTCTTCAACAAGGCCGACGCTGTCATCGCACCCCACCTGCGGGACATCATCAACACCTCCTTCGACACCGCTACCTTCCCGGAGAGCTGGAAGCACGCCGAACTCAGCGCTTTACTAAAGAAGCCTTCAGCCGACCCCACCGACCTCAAGAACTACCGCCCCATCTCGCTGCTCCCGTTTCCTGCAAAAGTCATCGAGAAGACCGTCAACAAGCAGCTGGCCGCCTTCCTCGAGACGAACGGATCCCTCGACCTCTCGCAGTTTGGCTTCCGGGCCAACCACAGCACCGAGACCGCCCTGATCGCAGCCACTGCTTGACAACGGAGAAACAGCAGCCCTCATCCTCCTAGACCTCTCCGCGGCCTTCGACACTGTCTGCCACCGTACACTAGTGCAGCAACTCAGCAACGTCGGAATCCAGGAGAAGGCACTGGAGTGGATCATCTCCTTCCTCGCCGGAAGGACACAGAGAGTCCGCCTCCCCCCGTTCAGATCTGAAGCCACCAAAGTCATCTGCGGTGTTCCTCAAGGCTCCTCGCTCAGTCCAACCCTCTTCAACGTCTACATGAGCCCCCTCGCAGACATCGCACGCCAGCACAACCTCAACATCATCTCCTACGCCGACGACACCCAGCTGATTCTCTCCCTCACCAACGACCCCGCCACCGCCAGAGCCAACCTTCACGAAGGGATGAAAGAGGTAGCCGAAGGGATGAAGAACAGCCGCCTGAAACTGAACTCGGACAAGACGGAAGTCCTCATCCTGGGATCCTCACCCTCCGCCTGGGACGACTCCTGGTGGCCCCCCGCCCTAGGCAGCGCACCCAAACCAACAGACCACGCACGCAACCTGGGCTTCATCCTGGACTCCTCCCTCTCCATGACCAGACAAGTCAACGCCGTCTCCTCGTCGTGCTTCAACATCCTACGCATGCTACGTAAGATCTTCCGGTGGATCCCCACCGAGACCAGGAAGACGGTCACCCAGGCCCTCGTCACCAGCCGTCTGGACTATGGCAACTCCCTCTACGCCGGAACCACCGCCAAACTCCAGAAGAGACTCCAGCGGATCCAGAACGCCTCAGCACGACTCATCCTGGACATCCCCTGTCACAGCCACATCTCCAGACACCTGAGAGACCTGCACTGGCTCCCGGTCAACAAGAGAATCACCTTCCGACTCCTCACCCACGCACACAAAGCCCTACACAACCAAGGCCCAGAATACCTCAACAGCCGCCTCAACTTCTACGCTCCCAAACGCCAGCTTCAATCGACCGGCCACGCCCTCACCGCCGTCCCCCGCATCCGAAGAGCCACCAAAGGGGGACGGTCCGTCTCCTACCTCGCCGCCAAGACATGGAACTCCCTCCCGACCCACCTCCGCCTGACCCAGGACCACCTCGCCTTCAGGAAGCAACTCAAGACCAGGCTGTTCGAGCAGTAGCGGACCCCCCTCCCCTAGCGCCTTGAGACCCTCTGGGTGAGTAGTGCCCTATATAAATGCTTTGATTGATTGATTGGTTTATGAGTGTTCTGCTTAATTCAGATACTCTGTCTATCACCACCCCCTTTTCTGAATCGTTTTGTCCACCATAAGCGTGAAAGGGTATGCTCAGACAAGAGTCCCTTGCTCACTGCATCATCAGGATTCAAGCAAGCCGGGCCGAAGACGGCTGTAATGCCAGAAAACGGGCTCCGGAAGCTTGTTTCCTTTCCAGTAAAAGAATTGGCTTGGTAGTTTGGTCTGCCCTGTTCCCATGATGCACTGGGCCAGGGACAGACTAATTTGCATGTAGCCAGGTTCTGAGCTGGGATGGTGCAGTGAGCTAAAAAACGGTGATGGATCAAGCCCTGATCTGTTGACTGGGTATGAGTGTTCTGCTTAATTCAGATACTCTGTCCATCACCACCCCCTTTTCTGAATCGTTTTGTCCACCATAAGCGTGAAAGGGTATGCTCAGACATGAGTCCCTTGCTCACTGCACCATCAGGATTCAAGCAAGCCGGGCCGAAGACGGCTGTAATGCCAGAAACCGGTCCCCGGAAGCTTTTTTCCTTTCCAGTAAAAGAATTGGCTTGGTAGTTTGGTCTGCCCTGTTCCCATGATGCACTGGGCCAGGGACAGACTGTTTTGCATGTAGCCAGGTTCTGAGCTGGGATGGTGCAGTGAGCTAAAAACGGTGATGGATCAAGCCCTGATCTGTTGACTGGGTATGAGTGTTCTGCTTAATTCAGATACTCTGTCCATCACCACCCCCTTTTCTGAATCGTTTTGTCCACCATAAGCATGGAAGGGTATGCTCAGACATGAGTCCCTTGCTCACTGCACCATCAGGATTCAAGAAAGCCGGGCCGAAGACGGCTGTAATGCCAGAAACCGGTCCCCAGAAGTTTGTTTCCTTTCCAGTAAAAGAATTGGCTTGGTAGTTTGGTCTGCCCTGTTCCCATGATGCACTGGGCCAGGGACAGACTAATTTGCATGTAGCCAGGTTCTGAGCTGGGATGGTGCAGTGAGCTAAAAAACGGTGATGGATCAAGCCCTGATCTGTTGACTGGGTATGAGTGTTCTGCTTAATTCAGATACTCTGTCCATCACCACCCCCTTTTCTGAATCGTTTTGTCCACCATAAGCGTGGAAGGGTATGCTCAGACATGAGTCCCTTGCTCACTGCCCCATCAGGATTCAAGCAAGCCGGGCCGAAGACGGCTGTAATGCCAGAAACCGGTCCCCGGAAGCTTGTTTCCTTTCCAGTCTAAGAATTGGCTTGGTAGTTTGGTCTGCCCTGTTCCCATGATGCACTGGGCCAGGGACAGACTAATTTGCATGTAGCCAGGTTCTGAGCTGGGATGGTGCAGTGAGCTAAACAACGGTGATGGATCAAGCCCTGATATGTTGACTGGGTATGAGTGTTCTGCTTAATTCAGATACTCTGTCCATCACCACCCCCTTTTCTGAATCATTTTGTCCACCATAAGCGTTGAAGGGTATGCTCAGACATGAGTCCCTTGCTCACTGCACCATCAGGATTCAAGCAAGCCGGGCCGAAGACGGCTGTAATGTCAGAAACCGGTCCCTGGAAGCTTGTTTCCTTTCCAGTAAAAGAATTGGCTTGGTAGTTTGGTCTGCCCTGTTCCCATGATGCACTGGGCCAGGGACAGACTAATTTACATGTAGCCAGGTTCTGAGCTGGGATGGTGCAGTGACCTAAAAAACGGTGATGGATCAAGCCCTGATCTGTTGACTGGGTATGAGTGTTCTGCTTAATTCAGATACTATGTCCATCACCACCCCCTTTTCTGAATCGTTTTGTCCACCATAAGCGTGGAATTGTATGCTCAGACATGAGTCCCTTGCTCACTGCACCATCAGGATTCAAGCAAGTCGGGCCGAAGACGGCTGTAATGCCAGAAACCGGTCCCCGGAAGCTTGTTTCCTTTCCAGTAAAATAATTGGCTTGGTAGTTTGGTCTGCCCTGTTCCCATGGTGCACTGGGCCAGGGACAGACTAATTTGCATGTAGCCAGGTTCTGAGCTGGGATGGTGCAGTGAGCTAAAAAACGGTGATGGATCAAGCCCTGATCTGTTGACTGGGTATGAGTGTTCTGCTTAATGCAGATACTCTGTCCATCAACACCCCCTTTTCTGAATCGTTTTGTCCACCATAAGCGTGGAAGGGTATGCTCAGACATGAGTCCCTTGCTCACTGCACCATCAGGATTCAAGCAAGCCGGGCCGAAGACGGCTGTAATGCCAGAAACCGGTCCCCGGAAGCTTGTTTCCTTTCCAGTAAAAGAATTGGCTTGGTAGTTTGGTCTGCCCTGTTCCCATGATGCACTGGGCCAGGGACAGACTAATTTGCATGTAGCCAGGTTCTGAGCTGGGATGGTGCAGTGAGCTAAAAAACGGCGATGGATCAAGCCCTGATCTGTTGACTGGGTATGAGTGTTCTGCTTAATTCAGATACTCTGTCCATCACCACCCCCTTTTCTGAATCGTTTTGTCCACCATAAGCGTGGAAGGGTATACTCAGACATGAGTCCCTTGCTCACTGCACCATCAGGATTCAAGCAAGCCGGGCCGAAGACGGCTGTAATGCCAGAAACCGGTCCCCGGAAGCTTGTTTCCTTTCCAGTAAAAGGATTGGCTTGGCAGTTTGGTCTGCCCTGTTCCCATGATGCACTGGGCCAGGGACAGACTAATTTGCATGTAGCCAGGTTCTGAGCTGGGATGGTGCAGTGAGCTAAAAAAACGGTGATGGATCAAGCCCTGATCTGTTGACTGGGTATGAGTGTTCTGCTTAATTTAGATACCCTGTCCATCACCATCCCCTTTTCCGAATTGCCATTTCCTTGAGGCAGCTCACTAAATTTCCTCACGTCTCAGTATTCTTATCATCGATAGAAAAATTATTATGAGTGTCATTGGCATAGGTGGATATCTCAATGCCCCAAGCTTTAATAATACCCTCCAGACGTGACACATAATCATTAAACAAAGTGGTGATCAGGGATGACCCCTGAGGAACCCCACAGTGTGTCAACCTTGGGCTGCATTCAAAAGCAGGCAGCTGCACTGATTGAGATCTATTGCTAAAAACATGCAAAACCATTGTAAGTGTAGAATGAAGGCTTATTTCATGTAGCCCATGTTCTAACGGATTGGGGACACAGTGTCGAAAGCAGCAGACAGGTCTAAACATATGAAGGCTGCAGATGTATCCTCATCCACCAAGGACATGATGGTCTGAAGGCTGCAGATGTATCCTTATCGACCAAGGACATGATGGTGTTCTGTACCACCAGCAGAGTGGATTCAACACTGTATTTGGCTCTGAACTCAGTTTGAGAGGGATCCAGCAGATTGATACTCTCTAAATAGTGGTATAATTGTTTGTAAACGAATCTTTCCAACACCTTTTCCATGTATAACAACAGAGAGATGTGGCTATAGTTGGACACATTTGGGATGTCTGCTTAGTCTTTTTCCACCAACGGCAGAACCAGTGGGTGCTTACAGGCTGAGGGATACTCAGCTACCTTCAGATACAGATGGAGAAGTGTGGCTCATTGGTTAGAGCAGGCAGACCCTGAAGCAGAGGTCAGACCCGGGACCAGGGTTCAATTCCCGACGCGGCAGGGTCTTGAGCTCAAATGTCCATGGACTCGATAATTCTCGCTTCGGTGCCTGACCTAATCATGGGTTCACACTCTGCAACTCTGGGCATTAAGCTTGCTTAATCTCCACAACGGCCTCCCCCGCGGCGGGATGCCTGGCTTTCACCTTGGGGATGCCCTGTAGGGGCTATCTCACAGGGCAAAGCCAGGACGGGTTCCCAAGGCAAGCGCGGAGATACCCCTTCGGGGGTCGATTCTGGCGCTATATAAGAAACATAATAATAATAATGGGAGAATCGACTATATCTAAGGCACAAACATTCGTAGTTGAGGGACCAAATTATCCCAAGTCTCATTATCCATCTGTATCAGTGGATTAAATCGTTTGAAGCATGGAATTCTTATCAGGTGTGCACACGAAATAACTGCCTCTTTATTAGAAAGCTTGCAGTGTGCATATTCTATTTGTTTACAGGCTTTTGCTTCTTCCTCATTATGCATGTTAGTTGTATTCCCATACTGCCTGTGCTGAGCCTTGCTTGAGATGGGTTGATGGATTATCAGTACCTTGCATTGGTAATAAGGCTGTGGTCAAAACTGGTGGGGCGTTAAGGGTAAGGCACAGGCAAACCCTAAATTAACCTGTGTTCAACCCCCTGGTAGCTTGGCACAGACCTGTCAGGCTTAACATTGAGGCAATGTGTGAAGTATTTGTGCAACACTTTGTTGTAATCTATAGCAGAATAGTTAAGTATAATAAACAAGTTATAGTTTATTAAAGAAGTACAGAGATCAAGCAGTGCACACACTGCAAGCAATACAGATCTCTTAACAGAAACAGTTAAGTCATAGAACATCAGTGCTATGGAACCTTAGACTAGCATTAGAAGATGCAAAGCATTTAAAGCTACAGGCACATATATACAAATATATTCTTAAATTACATTTAAGAATATAACACATCCTCTTCTTTTATTATTGCAAGATGCAAACTATATACACAATCGACAAACCTAAACTAATTAACACACTGTAAAGTAAAATTTACGAATCCCCACATATGTAATCATTCAAATATCTAGGAGGGCTTCTTGGTCTATGAGATCTTGCAGAACTCATGGGTCCATCACCAGAACTTCCTGATGACATACTAGGCACACTATTGTCAGCAACCAAGTCTTCCATAAATAAATGTGGAGTCAGACCCTCATCAACTCCCACACTCACAACTGTGTCTTTTAAATTCCCTCGCCTATATAGTGCCACTCTCCTCATGTTCCAACTCTCTCCATTGTATAAAGTTACATGTCTCCTGTACACATTTTTAACTTTATACGGACCTCAGAGTTTTGTAAAACCAGCTCCCAACCTTCCCGGTTTGACTTTTACCCAATCATTAGGTAAAATGCTTGACTTCTGCATAACAACTTCCTTGTTGTTTTCAGACAAGTTGGCCAAACCAAGACAATCTTTCAACCATGCTGGGTTTAATTTTGTGCTAATAGAACGCCACCTCATACACACAAATGGAATGTTCCCAGTAACCGTATTTTTCATCGTCCTGTAAGCCCACACCAACTCATTTACCAATTTTTTGACATCAGTCCTACTCGCCACTGCCATTTGTATTGCTCCTTTTTTCATGCGGTTGGCCCTCTTAGCAATTCCATTACCCTGTGGATCATATAAAGATGTTTTAGCATGCACAATACCACAAGATTTCAAAAATGAAGTCATTTCATTTGAGACCAGTTGCGTACCATTGTCAGTGTATAATATGACAGGAAATCCTTCTTCACTGAAAACTTCAGATAATATTCTTATAGTACTTCTTGTTGTTATTTCTCTTACAAATTTCACAACCAGCCATTTGGACATAACGTCCACCATAACCACTCCAAATCTACACTCAGCCCCTGTACCTGCTAACGGACCAATGAAATCTAAACACACAGTGTGCCACGGTAAACCTGGATCTTCAATTTTCCCTTTGTCCAACTGACTTCCCACTTTTAATCTCTTCTCACCCTCAACACATATGGCACACTTCTCCACCCATTCCAAAATGTGCTTATCAACAGCTGGCCACCAGAAATGTTCTCTTACCTTCTTCTTATTCAAAGACTGTCCTAGATGGCCCTCATGTGCCAACTTAAACAGATCAAACCTAAGCTCCTGCGGTGGAATTATCTTATCACCCTTCATCAATATATACACCTCATCATCAACAAAGGATAAATCATCTAAAATTTTGATAAAAGGTCTAACTGCAACGGAAAGCAACGTTCTCTTTTCCCCCCTTTAATGATCACCTCTTTTACCACTGTCAAGGTCATATCCTTGTCCATACACTCTTTCTATCGATCCTTACTTATCGCTCCACCACATACTACAATGACATCCTCAATGGTAGCAACAGCACCTTCCCTCTGGAAAGATTCTACATTTGCCTTGTCAACCTCTTCCCATGGTAAAGGTAACCTCAACAAATTGTAAATTGATACTTGTATAGCGCACTACTCACCCGCAAGGGTCTCAAGGCGCTTGTACGAATACCGCTGTGTGGAACCCATCCTGGCTTTCCCTGTGAGGCGTCCACTCCTGGGCACCCCCAAGGTGGAGGCCAGGAATCCTTAGCGTTGTGGGGGCCGTTGTGGAGATTAAGCAAGCTATTGCCCAGAGTTGCAGAGTGGGACACCATGATTGGAATAGGCACGAGGCGAGAATTATCAGGTCAGTGAACTTTTCTGAGCCCAAGACCTGCTGAGGCGGGGAATTGAACCCTGGTCCCGGGCTAGACCTCTGCATCAGGGTCTGCTGCTCTAACCATTGAGCCACACTTCTCCACAAAGCATCAGCTTGACAATTCTTCCATCCTGCTAAGTATTCCACCTTATAACTGTATTGTTGGAGTCGTACAGCAAGTCTAGCTAAGCGTGCTGAAGTTTTGTGTGCACCTCCAGGACTTAACATTTTGATAAGAGGCTTATGATCGGTCTGTATTGTAAAGCCAAAACGCCACAAATACATCCTGAAGTACTCCACCCCCCATGCAGCAGCCAACACCTCCTTCTCTATAACAGAGTAATTTCTCTCCGGCACTGTTAACGATCTCGAAGCAAATGCTACTGTTTTTACATCATGATCATGCACCTGTGCAAGTACTGCCCCTATACCTATTGCACTGGCATCAACCGTTAAGACAGACCTTAGCTTTGTGTCAAATGGTGTAAGTATATTAGCCTCGCATATTTCCTTCTTAATTTGATCAAAGGTACACTGCTGTTCTTTAGACCAAATAAATCTGTTGCCTTTCCTGAGTAGCATTTGAATACACTCCGTTTTTTCTGCAAAATTCTGTACAAACTTCGCGTAAAACTCAATGAGGCCCAAAAATGACCTAAGCTGGTCCTTATCAGCTGGTGCTGGAGCCTTCTGTATAGCTTCCAACAAGTCACGTTTTGGTTTGACACCCTTGGCAGATAATGTGTAACCCAAATATTCCACCTCTTCAACAGCGAACTTGCATTTTTCTTTTTTGAGTGTCAACCCAGCCTCTTCCATTCTGTTCAAAACATCTTTCAACACCACATCATGCTGTTCCCATGTCCCTCCAAACACCAAGACATCATCTTGGAAATACACCACATTCTCAATTCCTTGCAACACAGACCCCATCACCCTTTGAAACACCCCAGCAGCTGATGCCAGACCAAATGGCATCCTTGTAAATTTAAATATCCCCTCTGGGGTAATGACCCGCGTTAGTTTTTTTGAGTGTGTATGTAGTTTGACCTGATGATATGCACTATGTAAATCAAGTTTTGAGAAATATTTTCCCCCTTTTAATAACAATACCAGCTCATTAATATTAGGTAACGGGAAATTGTCAACCACAATATTTTGGTTCAACGTACGTAAATCCACACAGAATCTAAAACTATTATCCGGTTTGCTTGTGATAACCACTGGAGAAATCCAACTTGATGTTTACTTTCAATCTCCTCAATAATCCCTTGCCCCACCATCTCATCCAACATACGCTTCACCTCATCTCTAGCTATATTTGGTATCTTTCTAACCTTGTGTTGCATTGGTATGGCATCGGGTTTCAATATGATTTTGTAAACATATCCTTTCAATTCACCAATCTTTTCTGAAACTAGATTTTTCATGCTGTTGACAATTGTCTCCGTATTTATCTCATCCACCACAATTACCTGTTGCTTTTCCCTGGGATTAATGATAATATGTAAGTCATATTGGTGTCCCCAACCCAGTATTGGTGGTCCACTATATGCCACATAGACTTTACCTTCCACCTCCCTACCCTGAAAGGTTATACTGCCCAGCATATAACCTATGATGTCAATTTTCTCCCCTTGGTATCCCCCAGGATTGATATCTTTGGGTAACAGTTTCTCATTGGGCCAATTTTCCTTAAATACGGATAGTGGAATAATACTCCAAAATGAGCCAGAGTCAACCATCAACTCTTTCTTCTTACCATTGATTTCAAACAATGCCGTGGGTCTATATTTTCTTCCAGGAGCCATTGTTGCCCCACCATCATCTACACAAGAGATGTCATCATTAACACATAATATTTTGTTTACCCCTTCTACCGTACAAATTGGAGAATCACTCTGCATTAAATTGTTGACAACAGACACCTTTTGTCTACTATGCGATTTGCACATTTTGAAACAAAGAACCTTCTTACCACATTTCTTACATTGTTTATCCAACGTATAGCATCTCTTATAGTCTGCAGTATGAAACATACTACCACACCTGGTACACACCTTCTCCGGAACTCTGTTTTGTTCTGAATTCATTCCAGACATACTAACACCCTTTCAACTGGGAAATATCTTTCTACCAGTGTTTTCACCACTTTTGTTTTGACTTATTGCAGCCATATCTTCTTATACTACACAAGCTACATTGTTTGTGCTCGGCTTCTTCTCCATTTCCTTCATACAGCACTCTGATTGTTCTATAACCTTAGCTATATCAATTGCGTTGCTTAATGTGGGGTTCTTCGCAGCCCACAATCTCTCTTGCATTTTCTTGTTGCAACACTGTACTATCAATTGGTCCCTTATCATTTTATCTCTCATAGCTCCGAAATGACAATTCAGAGATAACTCAAGAAGCCTCGTAACAAACGGATCTATTGTCTCATCAGACTTCTGTGGTTGTGTATAGAACTTGTGTCTACACATCACTATATTCACTTCTTTAGCGTACTTTTTTTGAAGCATCGCTTTTGCCTCATTATATTCGTTGCTAATTACTCTTCCCTCACCATCCACCCCGTACTGGTAGAAACCTAAAAACATGCTGACCTTCTTTGCCTAATGTACTTATCAATAGCGCTTTCTTTCTTTCTGCACTAAAGTTTTTCCTATCTAAGGCTATGAAATAATGTTCAAACATTTCTATCCACTCATCGCACTCTATAGGGGGTTCTCCTGCTTGTTGAAGAAATAGTAGAGGTGGAACAACAGTACTACCTTCCATATTAGAACAATAAAATAAAATAATACCACTATAATACTATAATGCAGAAAGTAATGTCTAAATAAATACCAAAATATTCAACAATTATTAGCATTACATTGGTACTGTAGAGCAAAATTAGAACATAATTATATGATTATCCAGTTCCTGTCAAGTAGATATTGTCTTGTAACAGCCTTTAAATCCAATCAACCAGCCACTGTCTATCGAATTTTAATGTAACTATTCGTCTATTCGTTGTCTTCTAAATTCTGTGCCCCAAATATCTTGCAGTATGTTTCTCTTTTATCGTGTAGTATATTGTCCTTTAATCGCAATCCATCGTTGCACATAGAAGTATTTTTCACTTCTTTCCTTCGCCGTAATGTATTAGTTTCTCCGATTTTATTATTATTGCTAGGCTATCATGAAAATGGCTTACAATGACGTCTGCACGCAGCTAACGTTATGACGCCGATGACGCTTTACACTTTCTCACGTCTTCCACTTCGTGATGTTCTACGTAGTATCCCATAGTCACCAAGTGCGTCGTCGTTGGAATTGTCACGTAGAAGAGTTCACAGTCATCACTGAGTAATCCGTCACGAGAATTATTACGAGGAAGAGCTCGAGATATGAAATACTAACGTTGGGCTGACTTTCAAAAAATGCACAATAGAAAATCTTCGTTCATTTTTTAAGAAAATGTTCCAATTTCACAACAGGCAACATTAATGTACTACCAAATGCAGGAGTGCAAATACTATGCTTTAAAAGGAGTTTCATACACAATTATTCACTGTATCTTTGTCGTCTTCGATGTAGTGAATATAAAAATGTATCAACCAAATTCTCCGTTATGTGAAATTTACTGACAAAAATGTATAAAAAAAATTAGCAAGTGCCATAAGATAACAGTACCTTTTCAAATTCCTTATAGTCAGGACTTTTCAAATTCCTTGTAATCAGCATTTTCCCTTGTTCTCTAAAATCGTCTTCTGAAATTCCTCGTAATCAGGACCTTCCCATGACAACTTTCCATACAAAAGGGTTTTAAAGTAGCGCTTGTATGTACATGGGTTCTCAAATCTTCTTCTTGAAGTTTAGTTCACAAATAAAATAATACCCTCTGTACTCCTCTTCTTAATCATCCATTGCATTGTTTCATCGTCGCCAATTGTTGTAATCCATAACAGAAGAGTTAAGTATAATAAACAAGTTATAGTTTATTAAAGAAGTACAGAGATCAAGCAGTGCACACACTGCAGGCAATCCAGATCTCTTAACAGAAACAGTTAAGTCATAGAACATCAGTGCAATGGAACCTTAGACTAGCATTAGAGCAGGCAAAGCATTTAAAGCTATAGGAACATATATACAAATATATTTTTAAATGACATTTAAGAATATAACACACTTCAAAAAGTAAAACAGTGAAACGCCACACAGAAAGGATCTCAAACCAAGTTAAAGAATAGAGCTATACCAAAACGTCAGAAATCCAATTAGTAGAACCAGAGATATAAAATGTTAAAGTTTTCAGGTCAAAATAGCACCAATCAGCACAAAGTGTCAACTGTGGAGATCTGGTTGCACTGGACTAGTCACTAGAACAAAGTCACAAGTTCAGGCCGACCACAATGTAGTGTGGGCCTACTATAGGGACCCAGTTAGGGCCACTGAACAAAGTCCCTTAAACCCTAGTTGTGTAGCATTGCGTGGCTGCCGTCAGTGAGCGATGCAAGGACCTGAGTTAAGGATGCACCGCATCAGGGCCGGCTCTAGGCTCATGGTGGCCCTGTGCAGGGAGCGTAGGTGGGGGCCCTGGAAGAGGGGGTCCGGACCCTTATGGACATCGATTCGCCAAAATGTTATGGGTGACAAAAGCGACATGTCACTCCCTTTCACACCCAGTGACATCACAGGCGTGTCTAACCTTGGACTTTCAACGGCCTCTTATTTACTGCTTGAGGTGTTATGGAAAGAGCAAGAAATGGAGACAACAGAAAAGTAAACAAAGCTCCATGGGCCCTCTTTAGTTTCTGTTCTCTCTGTCAGTCAGTCTCTCTCTCTGTCAGTCTCTGTCAGTCAATCTCTCTCTCAGTCAGTCTCTCTCTCTGTCAGTCTCTCTCTCTGTCAGTCTTTCTCTCTCTGACAGTCTCTCTCTCAGCCAGTAAGTCTCCCAGTCTCTCTCTCTCTCTCTCTTAGTCTCTCTCTGTCAGCCAGTCTCGCTCTCTCCCAGTCAATCTCTCTCTCTCCCAGTCAGTCATTCTCTCTCAGTCAGTCATTCTCTCTCTACCTCAGTCAGTCTCTCTCTCTCTCTCCCTGTCAGTCCCCCTCTCAGTCAGTCTCTCTCTCTCTCTGTCAGTCTCTCTCAGTCAGTCAGTCTCTCTCAGTCAGTCAGTCTCTCTCGCAGTCAATCAGTCTATCTCTCTCAGTCAGTCAGTCTCTGCCTCTCTCTCTGTCAGTCAGTATCTCTCTACCTCAGTCAGTCAGTATCTCTCTACCTCAGTCAGTCTCTCTCTCTGCCAGTCAGTCTCACTCTCAATCAGTCTCTCTCTCTCTGTTAGTCAGTCAGTCACTCTCTTAGTCAGCCAATCTTGCTCTTGTGGAGAAGTGTGGCTCAGGGGTTAGAGGCGGCAGACCCGGAAGCTGAGATCGGCCCTGGACCAGGGTTCAATTCCCCGCCTCGGCGGGTCTTGGGCTCAAAAATTCCACAGACTCGATAATTCTCGCTCCGGTGCCTTCTCGACTCACGGGTTCACACTCTGCGACTCTGGGCAATAGCTTGCTTAATCTCCACAACGGCCCCTCGCGGCGGGATGCCTGGCTTTCACCTTGTGGATACCCTGCCGGGGTTATCTCACAGGGGAATACCAGGACGGGTTCCCTAAGCAAGTGCCGGGAAACCCTTTGTGGGTAGCTGTGCGCTATATAAGCTCAAAAAAATACATTTGCTCTCTCTCTCTCTGTCAGTTTCCTAGCCAGTCAGTCAGTCAGTATTCAGTCTCTCAGTCAGTCTCTCCCTCCACTCTCTCTCTCCCTCCACTCTCTCACTCCACCACTCTCTGTCTCACTCTCTTTCCACCCTCTATATACTCTCTCCACCCTCTTTCTACTCTCTCTCCACTCCCTCTCCACTCTCTCCACACTCTCTCCTCCACTGTCTCCCTCCACTCTCTCTCCACTCTCTATGCACTCTCTCTTCTCTCTCCACTCTCTCCACTCTCTCTCTCCACTTTCTCTCTCTCCACTGTCTAGCTCCACTCCCTCCACTCTCTCTCTCTCCACTGTCTCTCTCACCACTTTCTCTCTCTCTATCCACTTTCTCTCCACTCTCTCTCTCTACTCTTTCTCCACTCTCTCTCCCTCCACTCTCTCTCCCTCCACTCTCTACTCTCTCTCCACTCTCTCTCTACTCTCTCTCCACTGTCTTTCTCTCCACTCTCTCTCCACTGTCTCCATGCTCTCTCCACTCTCTCTCCACTGTCTAGCTCCACTCTCTCTCCACTCTCTCTCTACTCTCTCTCCATGCTCTCTCTCCACTCTCTCTCTCCACCCTCTCTCCCTCCACTCTCTCTCTCCACTCTCTCTCTCCACTCTCTCTCTACTCTCTCTCCACTGTCTTTCTCTCCACTCTCTCTACTCTCTCTCCACTCTCTCTCCACTGACTCTCTCTCTCTACTCTCTCCACTCTCTCTATACTCTCTCTCCACTGCCTCACTCCACTATTTCTCCACTCTCTCTCTCCACCCGCTCTCTCCACCCTCACTCTCACTCCACTCTCGCTCTCTACTCTCGCTCTCTACTCTCTCTCTCCACACTCTCTCTCCACTCTCTCTCTCTCCACTCTCTCTCACAAAGTAGTGTGCGTTCCATGGGCATCCGCAGAAATGTTTCCGGGGGGGGGGGGGGGGCACATTTTTAACTTCATCTCCATCCCCCTTGCACCCTTCTCCCCTCCCCCTTGCACCCTTCTCCACCTCCGCCTTGCACCCTTTTCTACCTTGCACCATTCTCCCCTCTGCCTTGCACCCTTCTCCCCTCTGCCTTGCACCCTTCTCCTCTCTGCCTTGCACCCTTCTCCCCTCTGCCTTGCACCCTTCTCCCATCTGCCTTGCACCCTTCTCCTCTCTGCCTTGCACCCTTCTCCCCTCTGCCTTGCACCCTTCTCCCCTCTGCCTTGCACCCTTCTCCTCTCTGCCTTGCAGCCTTCTCTACCGTGCACCCTTCTCCTCTCTGCCTTGCACCCTTCTCCTCTCTGCCTTGCACCCTTCTCCCCTCCGCGTGGCACCCTTCTCCTCTCCACCTTGCACCCTTCTCCCCTCCGCCTTGCACCCTTCTCCCCCTCCCCGTTGCACCATTCTCCCCTCTTCCTTGCACCCTTCTCCTCTCCACCTTGCACCCTTCTCCTCTTTGCCTTGCACCCTTCTCCCCTCTGCCTTGCACCCTTCTCCCCTCCGCCTTGCACCCTTCTCCTCTCTGCCTTGCGCCCTTCTCCTCTCTGCCTTGCACCCTTCTCCTCTCTGCCTTGCACCCTTCTCCCCTCTGCCTTGCACCCTTCTCCTCTCTGCCTTGCACCCTTCTCCCCTCTGCCTTGCACCCTTCTTCCCTCCACCTTGCACCCTTCTCCCCTCCGCCTTGCACCCATCTCCCCCTCCCCGTTGCACCATTCTCCCCTCTTCCTTGCACCCTTCTCCCCTCTGCCTTGCACCCTTCTCCTCTCTGCCTTGCACCCTTCTCCCCTCTGCCTTGCACCTTCTCCCCTCTGCCTTGCTCCCTTCTCCTCTCTGCCTTGCACCCTTCTCCCCTCTGCCTTGCACCCTTCTCCCCTCCGCCTTGCACCCTTCTCCTCTCTGCCTTGCATCCTACTCCCCTCTGCCTTGCACCCTTCTCCTCTCTGCCTTGCACCCTTCTCCTCTCTGCCTTGCAACCTTCTACCCTCTGCCTTGCAACCTTCTCCACTCTGCCTTGCACCCTTCTCTACCGTGCACCCTTTCTACTCTCTGCTTTGCACCCTTCTCCCCTCTGCCTTGCACCCTTCTCCCCTCCGCCTTGCTCCCTTCTCTACTTTGCACCCTTCTCTACCTTCAACCCTTCTCCTCTCTGCCTTCCACCTTTCTCCCCTCTGCCTTGCACCCTTCTCCTCTCTGCCGTGCACCCTTCTCCTCTCTGCCTTGCGCCCTTCTCCTCTCTGCCTTGCGCCCTTCTCCTCTCTGCCTTCCGCCCTTCTCCCCTCTGCCTTGCATTCTTCTCCCCCTCCGCCTGGACTCCAAAACGTAAGCTGATCACTTTCTTCAAACAAAATAATTTTGACCCAATAGACAAGCTTTTTATTTTTAGTAAATGCATGGCAGGTGCTCTACTATCAGTTTGCAGTTTTCATCCAGTATCCATATGTACTCTGGCTATACAAGGAAAGTGCCACCATCCCAAGCCAAGGATACACACTAAATACTAAGAACTACCAACAATATATCGGCCAAACAAGGGTGGGCAGAGAGCACATCACCCTCACATGCATTCATGTTTTAATGAGGATGCTTTTCTCTCACAATAAAATTAATGTTTGTACAAATGCCATTTTGACACCTCTATGTGCTGTACATAACGATTGTCACTGTAACTCAGCTTACCGAACTCAGAGGGAAGGTTGACTTGGTACACCGAGAGAATAACAAATGACTCGGAGGACTTAAACAGATGTCAGGGTGAGCGTGAAACGGACTACGATAAAGCAAGCAATTAAAATTGTATTTTGTTTAAAAGAACCATGACTTGTCGGAAAACACAGTTTCTATTATGTATAAAAGTTCCTAAAAATGTCACAGTGATTACAAACTATATTACACAGGCACGTATGTTGGAGAAAGGACCTACAGGCTGTCTGAACAGAGCTAATCTTCCCTTACTTGCAGGCCCGTTATCCCATTCCACCGAGACCTCTGTTTCACCTTTCAACAATAAAAATACACTGTCTCGTTCCTTGTCCCAAACTTGGTGGCTGAGGAAGCGCTTCTGCATCTGGAGCATTCTTTCTAATAATTCTAATTCACCATGGGCCAACCTGTGCACAATCAAACAGCAGAACACTGCGTCTTCGCCACATGCCAGCATGCCAGCTCTCCACATTTACCGAGGCCCACTCAAGAGGGGTGTGCAAATCGCTTTCACTTTCGCAATGTTAGACATGCGTAGTCGAGCCGGCTAAAATCATCCAGAAAATGTAAGCATGCTTTTAAAATGCTGATGTGGAAACACAGAGCCAGCTTCAACATTGTAATTGTGTCTTTAGATAACTTGTAGGGGAGGCAGGGAAGCAGTTTTTTTAAGGGTGCCACAATCACATTAAGAGGTCCCCAGCCCATGTAGGCCCCCAAACACTGACAACCCCTCACCCCTCACAGACAGCCCTGGCCTCCTCCCTTCTCAAAGGAATAGTGCCCTGAGGAGAATGCACCATCCTAGGGCCCCCACCCCCTCCTCTTTCCGGGCCTGGCTCGTGGCTTTGACTGAAGGGAAACAATGGAAGTTGATACTTTGTTTCTCTTCAGTCAAAGGTCAGCAGCGCGAGGAGTGAGGAGCAGGCTGCAGGCAGCAGCAGCTGCTTTAGAGAGAGAGAGACAGCTCTCTACCGAGAGCTCAGCTGAGGGGCCCCCTTCATCGACAGGAGACGTGGCGGCCCCTGGGGTTTGGCGGCCCTGTGCAGGTGCACAGTTTGCACATGCCTGGGGCCGGCCCTGACCGCATTGTTGGGGTGATGCATTGGTTCCAACGACTTGATTGGCGATGTGCGTCTTTGCGACGGGTTTAATCACAGCAGCAGTGGCAATGCAGCGGTTCTGCTGGGAGATGCCCTCCCCAGCAGAGGAGATGTGCCAGTTCCACAGGCAAGAACCGTAGGACCACTTCTAAGGGTCCAGGACTGAGGTGGCACCACTTTGCAGGGTAGACTCAAAGATGGCAGAGCTCAGGTGCAAGTTTTTAAAGCCTTCTGTCCATGAGGCCATAGCCAGGAGGCCAGCCAATTAGCCCTTCGAGTCACTCTAGGGTTCTAGGCTCAAGAGATGCAGGTGCTTATCTTCTCACCCAGGCAGGGGAACTGTAGGCAGCAGATCAGCACATCAAGGGAGGAGTCCAACAGAATGCAGTGCAACAGAGTGAAAGTCCTTCAGCCACACAGCAGTCCTTCTTCCTGACTAAGTATCCACAGCTCCAGAAATGTACTGAAGAGTTGGTGTCTGAGGTCCAGTATTTATACTCAGTTGTGACTTTGAAGTGGGGAAGAAGCGTGTAGAGGTTTCCCTTTGGAGTACCCATTATCCATCTGTATTAGTGGATTGAATCGTTTGAAGCATGGAATTCTTATCAGGTGTGAAAATGAAATACCTGCCTCTTCATTATAAAGCTTGCAGGGTGCATATTCTAATTGTTTACAGGCTTTTGCTTCTCCCTCATTATGCACATTAGTTTTATTCCCATACTGCCTGTGCTAAGCCTTGATGGAGATGGGTTGATGGATTAATCAGTGCCTTGCGTTGGTAATGAGGCAGTGGTCAAAACTGGTTCGGCTTTGCTAGCACTGGCTGTTGATGTTGGCAGGAGTATGGTTGGTGGCAATTGCTCCAGCCCCAGATGTGAGGGTGAAATATAAACTGTATCCTTTGATATTTGCTGTGGTCTTGACCCATCTTCCACTTGGGCCAATTGGACCCTCTTAATCTCCTGAGGTTGGGAGAACTCGGACTGTAGCAGGACGTGCAAAAGGAGAATGCATTTCCATGGTGCTCCTGTTATCTGTGTAGCCGATTCTCAGGCCCACAGTCAATGCATGAGTTTAGAGTGGGTTCTGCCCCTCCCTCTGCCAAGCACAGTCCCCTCTGGGGCTGTGTTGGTATGACAGAGCCCTTTCACAAGGGGGCAGTTCTCCTTCTTTGCTCTTTCCACTATCATGTAGAGGAGAGAAATCAACAATCCCGAGCACTATATATTTCTGCTTGCTTTTATCCTTAAGTCCTTTTGACTAGAAGGACAATAATTGCACAGCAGACTAACAGTAAGTAATCAGGTATGATCTAATACTGTCACTTCTCAGGGCCACCGGCAGCAGCCTCCTTTCTCCCTCCTTTTCTCACTTTGCTACCTTACTCCTGCTAAAGTGTGTTTTGGCAGAGGACGTTTTGCACAAAGGTGAAGGGAAATCTTAAACTTAGCTGCCAGCGCAAGCACTCTGGATACATTGATCAAATAACTAACTTTGCGGTCCCGTGGGCACAAACTTTCGACCTGTTTTTCCTATTCCTTTTGGATACAGAGTATCATTTCAGTAATCCTGGCAATCGGGTTTTGCGGTTGCAGCAGTCGGGAGGGGTCTCTTGATCAGGAAGGTTTCTACTCTACTTTCCACCTCTTTTTTCTTTTTTTTTGTCTCTCCTCACTTCTTTTCACAAAACAGCACACGCCTATGGGGGAAAGCATGAAACAAACTCATGCCGGTTGAGGAAAGTTCTGTGTATTTATGGCCACACTCGGAGACTCTGCACCAGCGTACCTTCTGGGATCTAGAGGCAACCTACAGAGGTGGATCGCAAGACCACAGACTTGTATCTCGGTATTGGCTCTCCCGTGTTCCCCCTGCCGTGCCTTCTCAGTGCGGCATTGCCGCTGGCATCCTTCAGCTTGGATGTGGGCTGCTTCCCTGCTACCTTGTGTACAGACTTTCTGCTTACCATCTCCCACAGCCCGCAGGATCTTGGGGGGAGGGGAGGGGGACCTCAGACTCATCTGCAAGTTGCACTATGAGGAGTAAGGCTGAGCCTTATTTATCTTGAGGTGGCCTGAATCATCTCATTCATTGTCATGTCTGCCTCTCAACCTTGTTCCCAGTCACCATAGTTTAATTGCTTCTTATATTCACCCTTGTAGTAAGAGCAGAATAACATCGGAAGTGGAGGACAACTAGATCATACAGAGTTATTCTTGACAGAACGCAAGGCAGCCACAAAAGTAGTGGGATGGAAAGTTAAACTCAAACAGCTATTAGGTCTCTATGCTGTCCTTTACACCAGAAAGATGCAATGTACAAGAGAGTCAGATAATAAAAACCTTACAGTTGTATTTTTAAGATTCATAAAACTGGAATCCTTTTGTAAGAAATTACTACTTGATTGCAATGCCTTTAAACGCATTGAGCAATAACAATACCTGCTAGTTGAGCTTTGTCACGTTTGGTTAAACATGCTACAACATCAAGCACAATAGCACTTCCGGAAGGCAACTCCTTCTTAGCAGTCCAAACACTATTAATGTCAATAGCAAATAAGAAATTAGGGGCCAGATGTAGGTCGCCCAATACCGGTCGGTAATGGCCGAAATTACCGAATTTCGTCCGTTACCGACCGGTATTGGGCTTTCCAGATGTAGATGACATTTTTTAAGGATTAGCAGCCAGATTCATGAAGCTAAATTGCGACCGCAATAGCTGCGAGAAAACTATTGCGATCACAATTGTCCAAAACGGTATTCAAGAAACAATTAGCGTATTCGCTAAGACAGAATTGTGAAATCGCATTAGAATTCGCAGAATCCCTGTAGTAGCCCAATAGCAAATCTGACATTGCGAGAAACCACCGATTCTGCGAATAAATATGCAAAATCGCAATACAATCGCAATCGCTATTCAAGAAAGATCGCAAATAGCGAAAAACACGAAAATCGCTATTTGCGAGGCGCAATTTAAGGACAACCCAAAGCAGGTGGTAACCATCAAAGTAAAAAAAAAAAAACTTTTGAAAAACCGTTAGTCAATCAGTAACAGGTGCTGGCCTGACCAAACACACTTAAGGAGAAGCAGCGGCAGCATTAGGAGTCTCACAATGCCAGGACTATACATGGTGGTCAGGCGGCGAAGGCTACAGCGAGCTGCACGGAACAGACGTAGGATCCAGGAGAGGATATTCCGCCAGCGGGTCACCCTGCTGGGCCAAACCAGAGAGCAAATATACGCTAAGTACCGCCTGAATGGGCCAATGATCATCAAGCTAATTCAGGACCTTGACCCCCTGATGCAGCACCCAACAAGGCGGACCAATGCCGTGCCCACACATGTCCAGGTATTGTGCAGCCTGCACCTTCTGGCCTCCGGAAGCTTCCAGGGGATAGTTGCCGCTGCTGGGAGGATATCCCAGCCCATCATGTCCCGCTGCCTAAGGAGTTTCCTAGGTGGAGAAGTGTGGCTCACTGGTTAGAGGAGGCAGACCTGGAAGCAGAGGTCAGCCCGGGACCAGGGTTCAATTCCCGGCTCGGCGGGGTCTTGAGTCCTAAAATGTCCATGGACTCGACAATTCTCGCTCCGGTGCCTACTCGATTCACGGGTTCACACTCTGCGACTCCGGGCAATAGCTTGCTTAATCTCCACAACGGCCCCCCGCGGCGGGATGCCTGGCTTTCACCTTGCGGATACCCTGCCGGGGTTATCTCACAGGGGAATACCAGGACGGGTTCCCTAAGCAAGCGCTTAGAAACCGCTTGGTGATTTGCGCTATATAAATTCCTGTACATTTACATTTAGATGCAATGCTGACCAGCTACACCACCACATAAAATTTCCCACCAGCCAACAGGACTTGGATGCGACCAAGCATCAATTCTACAATGTTGCACAATTTCCACAAGTGATAGGATGCATCGACTGTACCCACATCCACATCTGCCCACCAGCAGAAACGGAATATATGTACCGCAACCGCAAGTCCTACCACTCCCTCAACATCCAGATGGTGTGCAACGCAAAGAATTACATCACGGACATAGTGGCACAGTACCCGGGGAGCACACATGACTCCTTCATATTCCGGCACTGCGGCCTCCACACACGACGGGCCAGGGGAGACTTTGGTGAAGGACACCTACTTGGTAAGTACACTTGCCCCACAATGTTACACTGTGATGAAGTAGCTGCGCTGCACAGGCACTCACCCTCTGCTCCTCTCATTCAGGTGACAGTGGCTACGCTGTCCGTGAATACCTCCTCACCCCATACCTCAACCCTGCTACACCACAGCAACGGTGTTACAATGTAGCACACATACGCACAAGGAATTGCATTGAGAGGACATTTGGGCTACTGAAGAGCAGATTCCGCATTCTGCACAAGACTGGTGGGGCCATGTACTACAGTCCTGATGTCTGCTGCCGCATTGTGGCTGTGTGTGCAATACTACACAACATTGCTACCAAGCGCCGGATTCCTGTAGAGATCTCTGGCAGTGAGTCAGAAGGGGACGACCGGCCACCTGCACATGCGCATCATGCTCGCGGGGAACATCCTGCTGAAGGACACAGACGGCGCAACCACATCACAATGAACTGTTTCTAGTGCACCCACTCCCCTCACCCAACTATTCCCAAATGCATGACTATGGAAATAATGACAGAAGGCAGATGTTCAATGCTAAAATAAATATTATTGTTGAATGCACAATAATAATGATAAAATGTAATGATTCACATACGAGTAGCATTGCGCCATACTGCTCAATGTTATTAACACGACATGCTTCTGTCATCAGCATGTCCCTGGAAATGGTTTGTAAAGTCATGTGCGCCTCCGGCGCGCGGCACCCAGTCCCTCTCAGGCTCCTCCTCAGGCAGGGCACGTGAACCAGCACTGGGCCTGGTGCTGCGGCGTAGGACTCCGACCTGTGTGGCAGACAGGCTGCTGACACTCGAGGTCCCCTCGCTGGTGTCATCCCCACCACCATTTGCTGGGACAGTTGGTTGTAGTGCCAGTACAGCACTGGTCACCCGCTCAAGGACACACGCCACGTCCTCGCAGCATTGCACCATCTGCAGCTGCATTGCCATAGACCGACGTGACAGCTGGGAGGTGGCATTCCTTATCACATAGTTGGATCGCGTGTAGGCAGAGAGGCGCGTGTGTAGCTGGCGGTGGCGCCGGCGGGCGATGTGGGGCTGGCTGATGATGGCCGCTGTGTTCGCCTCCATGGCAGTTGTCATCCTGTCAATTCGATCGGACACATTGGCTACATTTCTGCCTATGTTAGTTGAATTGCACCTTGGCGTTGTGCCTGCAATTGGTGCACGTGCAGCATGCGGCGCACAATACTGAGCCCTGGCACACGCACTGCCGTTGCCCTCCTGCCGGTGCGTGCTGTGCTGCGGCTCCCTGACATGCCTGCTGTGCTGGTTGGCTCAGGTGGGTGTGCGCTGTGTCGCAGGTCTAGCAGCACCGGATGTTGATGGTGCCGCTGGCGGTGGTCTTGCAGCTGGCAATGGTGCAGTGCCTGATGGAGCTGGCGCTGCTGGTGGTGCTCTCGCAGCTGGCAATGGTGCAGTGCCTGATGGAGCTGGCGCTGCTGGTGGTGGTCTTGCAGCTGGCAATGGTGCAGTGCCTGATGGAGCTGGTTGTGTGGTAGTTAGCTCCTCCTCACCCTCAGGCTCCTCTGATGCTTCATCTATCTGCAGCCTCTCGCTGTCGCTGCTGTTGTTGTCTGCCCCACCTGTGATGGAAAGTGGACATACATTAATTGCATGTATCTATCACATGTGCAGTTGCTACATGCATGCTGGCTAACATTCCCTGACTGCCTGTTGCATTGCGTACATTGGGACATGTCTGGCTGCATTGGAGTTTTTGTACATTGTGGGCAGACTACATGTCCCACAATGCAATTGGGCATGTCCTGATGTGCATGGGTTGCATGACTGGGGTTGATTGTGGGAGGCTATAGGGTCATGGCCATTATTATGGGAACGGGGTCGCAGTCCCATGCCACTTACCTTGGCTGTCTTGGGTGGGTTGGGATAAGTCCAGAGGGATGACCCCAACACATGCCTCACGCTGCAGTGTGTCCTCCACACGATCCTCCAGGGGGGTGTTGGGAGGGACTGTTGAACCTCCACCTCCAGTTGCTAGGCTCTCACCCAGCCTCTCTGCCACCCTCTCCTTGGCAC
Organism: Lissotriton vulgaris; assembly: GCF_964263255.1. Taxonomy (NCBI): domain Eukaryota; kingdom Metazoa; phylum Chordata; class Amphibia; order Caudata; family Salamandridae; genus Lissotriton; species Lissotriton vulgaris. The sequence continues at coordinate 1,583,722,534 of NC_141685.1, read as the reverse complement.
GACCTCGGAGGTCGTACCACCTCTTCTTGAGGTCGTCTATGGACCTCTGTGTCACTCCCACTGCGTTGACTCTGGCGCAGATCCGCAGCCACAGTCGCCGTTTCTCGGCCTCAGGCACCCTCCTGGAGTCCTTGCCGAAAAGTTTGGTGTGGTCATGGCAGACTCCATCTATTAGTTGCTCCAGCTCCTGCTCCGAGAATTTTAGCTTGCGCTTGCGCCCGGTGTCACTGGGCCCTGCTGCTGCATCCTCTGCCATTGCTGCAGTCTCCAATTTCCAAAAGTTTGCAAGTCTGGAGGTGTTCTGAGAGGAGCTCTGACTGGTGCTGCTTCGATCTCTGCCTCAGTGTTCTCAATGGGGGAGAGAACTGCCTGCTTCCTGGTTGTGATGTCATCACTGTGCTCGAAATGCGACTTCCTGTTTTTGCGAACTCGCAATTAGCGAGATCGCAATTTGCGATCTCGCAAATTGCGAGATCACTATTCCCTCACGGAATTGGATGGATTTAGCGATTTTTCTGCGATTTTGGAAAATCGCTATCGCCTTTTGCGGCCGGTTGCGATTCGCTTTATTTTATTGCAGATTTTGATGAATACCATTCTGCAAATTCTAAATTGCGAATCGGTATTAATCGCAATTTAGAATTCGCAGATTTCGGTTTTCATGAATCTGGCTGTAGGTATTCTACCGAATCGGTAATTTAAGGATTAGGTAAATTACTGAATTCTTAACATACCGGTTCGGTAAAATACCGAATCCAGGATGTAGGAAGCACTCAAGTTTGTGCATTCCTCAGTTAAGGATTCGTTATTTACGACCAACTAGAAGTTGGTGGTAAATAATGAAAACCCTTTACAAAGCATTTTTTTTGCTTTTCCTACAGTGTCAAGTTAGGGCATGAATTTCTGCAACATGTACACCCATGCAAAATTGAGGGGTGCAACAGGATATCAAAGTGAAACCCTGCCACCCTTCAATGTTACGTAATTACCGAAACTTACCGATTCGGTAATTTTTTCGGTAAAATGACCTAAATCCCATTTGCCTGTTCTTAAATACCGAATCGGTATGAGTCGGTCTTTAAGAATTGGTAATCTGGGATTACCTACATCGGGCCCTAAGTAAGTGACTTATAAATAAACCTGCCTCCTATACCTATTATATTTACAACAAGGGGTGGTGAGGGACAGAGTCTCTGAATTAAGCAGAAAGCTCTCACCCAGTCAAGAGATCAGGCCTAGATCCAACACCGTTTTTTAGCTCACTGCACCATCCCAGTTTCAGAACCTGGCTGTATGCAAATTAGTCTGTTCCTGTCCCAGTGCATGATGGGAACAGGGCAAACCAAACTACAAAAGCCAATTCTTACACTGGGAAGGAAACAAGCTCCGGGGACCGGTTTCTGGCATTACAGCCGTCTTCGGCCCGGTTTGCTTGAATCCTGATGGCGCAATGAGCAAGGGTCTCACATCTGAGAATACCCTTCCACGCTTAGGGTGGACAAAAATATTTACAACAAGGGGTGGTGAGGGACAGAGTCTCTGAATTAAGCAGAAAGCTCTCACCCAGTCAAGAGATCAGGGCTAGATCCAACACCGTTTTTTAGCTCACTGCACCATCCCAGTTTCAGAACCTGGCTATATGCAAATTAGTCTTTTCCTGTCCCAGTGCATGATGGGAACAGGGCAAACCAAACTACAAAAGCCAATTCTTACACTGGGAAGGAAACAAGCTCCCGGGGACCGGTTTCTGGCATTACAGCCGTCTTCGGCCCGGTTTGCTTGAATCCTGATGGTGCAATGAGCAAGGGTCTCACATCTGAGAATACCCTTCCACGCTTAGGGTGGACAAAAATATTTACAACAAGGGGTGGTGAGGGACAGAGTCTCTGAATTAAGCAGAAAGCTCTCACCCAGTCAAGAGATCAGGGCTAGATCCAACACCGTTTTTTAGCTCACTGCACCATCCCAGTTTCAGAACCTGGCTGTATGCAAATTAGTCTGTTCCTGTCCCAGTGCATGATGGGAACAGGGCAAACCAAACTACAAAAGCCAATTCATACACTGGGAAGGAAACAAGCTCCCGGGGACCGGTTTCTGGCATTACAGCCGTCTTCGGCCCGGTTTGCTTGAATCCTGATGGTGCAATGAGCAAGGGTCTCACATCTGAGAATACCCTTCCACGCTTAGGGTGGACAAAAATATTTACAACAAGGGGTGGTGAGGGACAGAGTCTCTGAATTAAGCAGAAAGCTCTCACCCAGTCAAGAGATCAGGGCTAGATCCAACACCGTTTTTTAGCTCACTGCACCATCCCAGTTTCAGAACCTGGCTGTATGCAAATTAGTCTGTTCCTGTCCCAGTGCATGATGGGAACAGGGCAAACCAAACTACAAAAGCCAATTCTTACACTGGGAAGGAAACAAGCTCCCGGGGACCGGTTTCTGGCATTACAGCAGTCTTCGGCCCGGTTTGCTTGAATCCTGATGGTGCAATGAGCAAGGGTCTCACATCTGGGAATACCCTTCCACGCTTAGGGTGGACAAAAAAATTTACAACAAGGGGTGGTGAGGGACAGAGTCTCTGAATTAAGCAGAAAGCTCTCACCCAGTCAAGAGATCAGGGCTAGATCCAACACCGTTTTTTAGCTCACTGCACCATCCCAGTTTCAGAACCTGGCTGTATGCAAATTAGTCTGTTCCTGTCCCAGTGCATGATGGGAACAGGGCAAACCAAACTACAAAAGCCAATTCTTACACTGGGAAGGAAACAAGCTCCCGGGGACCGGTTTCTGGCATTACCGCCGTCTTCGGCTCGGTTTGCTTGAATCCTGATGGTGCAATGAGCAAGGGTCTCACATCTGAGAATACCCTTCCACGCTTAGGGTGGACAAAAATATTTACAACAAGGGGTAGTGAGGGACAGAGTCTCTGAATTAAGCAGAAAACTCTCACCCAGTCAAGAGATCCTGCTCCATCAGGATTCAAGCAAGCCGGGCCGAAGAAGGCTGAAATGCCAGAAACCGGTCCCCGGTAGCTTGTCTCCTTTCTGGTGAAGAATTGGCTTGGTAGTTTAGTCTGCCCTGTTCCCATGATGCACTGGGCCAGGGACAGACTGATTTGCATATAGCCAGGTTCTGAGCTGGGATGGGACAGTGAGATAAATAACGGTGATGGATCAAGCCCTGATCTTTGGACTGGGTAAGAGTGGTCTGTTTGACTCAGACACTCTGTTCATCACCACCCCCTTTTCTAAATCGTTTTTGGCCACTATAGGTGTGGCAGGGTATACTCAGACATGAGTCCCTTTCTCACTGCTCCATCAGGATTCAAGCAAGCCGGGCCGAAGAAGGCTGAAATGCCAGAAACCGGTCCCCGGTAGCTTGTCTCCTTTCTGGTGAAGAATTGGCTTGGTAGTTTAGTCTGCCCTGTTCCCATGATGCACTGGGCCAGGGACAGACTGATTTGCATATAGCCAGGTTCTGAGCTGGGATGGGGCAGTGAGATAAATAACGGTGATGGATCAAGCCCTGATCTTTGGACTGGGTAAGAGTGGTCTGTTTAACTCAGACACTCTGTTCATCACCACCCCCTTTTCTAAATCGTTTTTGGCCACTATAGGTGTGGCAGGGTATACTCAGACATGAGTCCCTTTCTCACTGCTCCATCAGGATTCAAGCAAGCCGGGCCGAAGAAGGCTGAAATGCCAGAAACCGGTCCCCGGTAGCTTGTCTCCTTTCTGGTGAAGAATTGGCTTGGTAGTTTAGTCTGCCCTGTTCCCATGATGCACTGGGCCAGGGACAGACTGATTTGCATATAGCCAGGTTCTGAGCTGGGATGGGGCAGTGAGATAAATAACGGTGATGGATCAAGCCCTGATCTTTGGACTGGGTAAGAGTGGTCTGTTTAACTCAGACACTCTGTTCATCACCACCCCCTTTTCTAAATCGTTTTTGGCCACTATAGGTGTGGCAGGGTATACTCAGACATGAGTCCCTTTCTCACTGCTCCATCAGGATTCAAGCAAGCCGGGCCGAAGAAGGCTGAAATGCCAGAAACCGGTCCCCGGTAGCTTGTCTCCTTTCTGGTGAAGAATTGGCTTGGTAGTTTAGTCTGCCCTGTTCCCATGATGCACTGGGCCAGGGACAGACTGATTTGCATATAGCCAGGTTCTGAGCTGGGATGGGGCAGTGAGATAAATAACGGTGATGGATCAAGCCCTGATCTTTGGACTGGGTAAGAGTGGTCTGTTTAACTCAGACACTCTGTTCATCACCACCCCCTTTTCTAAATCGTTTTTGGCCACTATAGGTGTGGCAGGGTATACTCAGACATGAGTCCCTTTCTCACTGCTCCATCAGGATTCAAGCAAGCCGGGCCGAAGAAGGCTGAAATGCCAGAAACCGGTCCCCGGTAGCTTGTCTCCTTTCTGGTGAAGAATTGGCTTGGTAGTTTAGTCTGCCCTGTTCCCATGATGCACTGGGCCAGGGACAGACTGATTTGCATATAGCCAGGTTCTGAGCTGGGGTGGGGCAGTGAGATAAATAACGATGATGGATCAAGCCCTGATCTTTGGACTGGGTAAGAGTGGTCTGTTTAACTCAGACACTCTGTTCATCACCACCCCCTTTTCTAAATCGTTTTTGGCCACTATAGGTGTGGCAGGGTATACTCAGACATGAGTCCCTTTCTCACTGCTCCATCAGGATTCAAGCAAGCCGGGCCGAAGAAGGCTGAAATGCCAGAAACCGGTCCCCGATAGCTTGTCTCCTTTCTGGTGAAGAATTGGCTTGGTAGTTTAGTCTGCCCTGTTCCCATGATGCACTGGGCCAGGGAAAGACTGATTTGCATATAGCCAGGTTCTGAGCTGGGATGGGGCAGTGAGATAAATAACGGTGATGGATCAAGCCCTGATCTTTGGACTGGGTAAAAGTGGTCTGTTTAACTCAGACACTCTGTTCATCACCACCCCCTTTTCTAAATCCTATACCTATTAACTTACTTGTTCTTTTTATAACTATCGTTTCCTACCCTCCTTAAAACAGAATTGTAGATAGAAGAAAGGTTGTGACAGGGCCTAATCCACCTTTAGTGGCTCCTACATCTACAGGTGTTTCTAAAAACAAAGAGCTGCATCAGGAGAGCGCTAATCTTCCAGTTCACCTGTGGTGAAACATTATCCCAGAAAACAGTGATGGATTCGGTTAAAGTGATGCAGGCAAGGGCAAAAGCTAAAGAAGGAGATTCTAATTAAAAAAACTGGGAAAATGGAGGAGTGAAATAAACCTGATTGATAAGTTTCGAAGATATTTTGCAGCAGAGTGGCAGCTCCTTCAACAGCGTTTTTTTAGGCCAAACAACATGACATTGTTGTATTAAGGAAATGCACTCATCAACAAGGAAGAGAACATCCGATGCACTATAATAATGAAAAAGATTGAAAGACCAACATATAAAAATGAGCTAGCATGCAACATGCAAAAAATATTTTAAATAGGGAAAAACGTAAACCATAGGCAAGAGAATAGGCAACTTTTAACATCAATTGGACCATCATAGATAGAATATATCAAACCAAGAAACTGAAAGAATAAAGCAGGGTTTATTGAGATTTGGAAACTGCTGAAGCCAACCTAGAGATCAAGCAATATTTAATGAAGGTGCTGACAAGTGCAATTTTAAATGAAAAGGAAAGCAATTTAGCATGGGGCAATCATAAATCCCATTGCCATAGGTAGGCACCATCGTCTGGGCAGAGTTCTTCACTTGGTAAAATAAAGGAATACATGAAAATGTTTATTTAAAATAAATATTACAAACATTTTAATTTTATATATTAATGCCAATTCATTTTAAATATCTATTTTAAAAGCAGTACAAAATAAAAAATTATACCTCCCTATTAATGTAACTTTGAATTCAATCCTTGAGAAATGGAAATGTATTACATAAAAATTATTTTTGCACATTTAAAATTAAAAAAACAAATTCCCATCTAAAGAAATACAAGTTTTTAATATGCATTAATAGATAGTAAAACTGATTTATCTAATTAATTAAACTTTATTTATGTATTGTTCCATAAATAAATACATTTTTATATTCATGTTTAAATACAAAATAGCTCATTAAACTGCATTTTAATTCAATAATACATTTTAGTGTTATATATTTATAACATTATTTATATTTATTCATATTTCTTCTATTTAAATAATGTAGTTTAACATGATTTCATATGGCTTTTTTTGTAATTCTCTATCTACAATATTTTACATAGGAGGGTGTTGCAGTGTCAGTGGCAGGCCATGTGTGGTGCTGGACGTACTGCTTTTTTTAGTAGTAACTTACACTCAGTAGTACAATTACTCAAAAGTGTAAGTTACCAGTTTAAATAATAGATTCCACTGAATAAAATTGATCTTAGAGAACATGATTCACAATTTCCAAATCAAATTATGAAAAAAACCTCCTTTAAAACACCCTATCTACATGTATTACTAGGCAAATAAAATAAAAAACCATGATATCCGACTTACACCAAACTCAGGTGCCAGGAGACTAAGACAGTAAAAGTCCAAATAGGAACTTGTTTATGATACACTATGGTGATCCAAGGGTTGGGCTATAGAACAGAGGATTGCTGAACTTTGTGCGCAACCATTAAAGAATTCTTTGGAATTCTAATCAATTGTTTTAAATTCATTTATTCCTCTCTATGAACTATTTAAACCACAGCCCAGCACAGAAAGGTAACAAGTATCCCCTAAGGGTCCATGGCTCACCTTTGGTAGCTAGATCAAAGCATCGAGGCAATCCCACAGAAAGTGATGCGACAAAATGACATATGGGTCACCCCAAAACCACACAGGTCTCCTCTGTCCATCCAAGAGCTGCAAAGATCAGTATGGTACTTTCAAGATCGTAGGACTCTTCTGGCTTTTACAGTACTGTTAAGCTCTCAGTTCACATTGCCAGAAGGAGCGCAGCTTCAGGCAGGGCGTTTGGGGTGTGACACCATCTAGACACATGCATTCCTGGCTAGGTAGTTGTCTTTGAGGGCTCTGAGTTAGGTCTGCTATGTCTATGTTGGTTTCTCTCATCCTCATTTCACAAGAGACTATTTGAACTTATTTGTTTTTTCTTATAAGGAACTGTTTAGAATGCTCCAAGACATTGAGGAGTTGAATACATTTATTGAGTTAAGGTAAGGCAAACAACACACCAGCACAACAGGAACGTGGCGTGGCTGCTGGCATCTGAGGTGCATAATAATAACTGTCAAACTAACGTTCAGGGAATCAGCTGGCATTCTAGAATGCCAGCTGATTACATCACAATGCCAGCACGAGGAAAGGGACGGCGCGAGGGAGGGACGGGAACCTATGGGGAAAAAAGCTACGGAGAAGGCAATTGAGAATTATAACACAACACACCTCCTTCCCTATGTAAGGAGAAGAGGTACAGTACATTTTCTTGTGAAGGGGTATGACGAATGAGATCAGGGGTGACATCAAAGGAGGTTAGATTAATCAAATACAAAGTCTTTAAACTTGCTTAGTTTTACAGAAATGCACTAAACCTTCCCGTCATACCTCCCTCCATTACAGAATTACCAGCCGGATCACACTCTGCTTCTGACAGGCTGTATCTACGGATGCAAGGTGTATCCTTTGAATTGCTACTACTAAGGTCAAGGTTTTCATCTATGGATTCGATAAGTCCCTGGGTGGAGTGCATGTCGGTTCCTATGGTCTAGGATTGCACAGATGTCATGGTTCCCTCTAGCTGTAAGTACCTTAGTGAGAGGTTGGTGGTCACTATGTAGAATGACTCTCTTCCCCCAAAGGTACTGGTGGAAGTGTTCCAGGCCCCATACGCATGCTAATGCCTCGTGCTCAGTAACGAGTACCTTTCTTCGTGGGGGTAAGATAGCGTGAAGCAAAAGCAATGATTACCTCCCTGCCAGTTTCACTGATTTGTTAGAGAACCGCTCCGATACCCTTTCCATTGGCATCTGTTGTGACCACACTGTTGAGTTCAGGGTCAAAACCTTGCAGAGGAGGGGCATCACAAATTTCTTCTTTGAGTGCTTTGAATGTTTTTTCACAGCAGTGTGACTATTCAAACGTGTTCTTAGACTTCAACAATTGTCTATATATATTTTTCTGAAAATTGCAGAGAAAGTTGTCAACTTACAACTGACAGATCACATTGAAACATGTAAACTACTCCCCCCACCCAACCAGGCTTTCGGGCGTCCCACTCTACTGAATCTGCCTTACTCCTATCAACAGAAACCATACGTAAGTTGGTAGATGAAGGTCAGACAACAGCACTTATCCTTTTGGATTTAAGCGCTGCTTTCGACCTGTAGCACATCACATCTTGCTGCCGTGTCTAAAAAAAGGGGGAGTGTCAGGCAGAGCTTTGGAGTGGCTGGAATCATTCCTCCAAAATCGCAGCTTCCAAGTAGCCCAGGGTCAAAGAGTACCAGGCTGAATCAGGAGGTGCCTCAAGGGTCCAGCTTGAGCCCCACCCTTTTTAATCTCTACGTAACTCCAATAGCAGAGATCACTGAAAGGTTTGGGGTCCAAGTGGTAACCTACGCTGATGACACCCAACTTGTGGTGTCTCTCGCCCAACCAGATGAGGCAGCAGCCAGCAACTTCTCGATGTGCCTCCAAAAAATAGCGGCCTGGATGGGCAATAATTGTCTGAAACTAAACGGAAGTAAGACAAAAGTGCTGGTGTTGGGGAATGCACCGTCTGTGTGGACATCGGCATGGTGGCCACAGGAGCTGGGGCCTCAACCCTCTCCCAGCGAACAAGTCAGAAATTTGGGTAGCTGGCTAGACAATAAAATCTCTTTCGAACCCCATACAGACGCGTGGCAGGACAGTGCTTTGGTATTCTGAGAAGTATGCGTAAGACACTTGATCTACTCCCTACTTTGGCCAGGAAAACCCTTGTCCATGCTCTTGTCACATCTAGGCTGGACTACGGGAACGTCCTGTACCTGGGAGCCAATGTCAGGTGTATTACTCGGCTACAGCGTATACAAAATGCGGCTGCCCGTATGATCCTGATGCTGCCCAAAAGAGCATCATCTAAGAAAGCCCTTGAATCCCTTCACTGGCTGCCTATTAAAGAACGGGTGCTCTATAAAACCCTGCTGATCAATCACCGCATCATGCAGGTTAAAGGGCCTTCCTATCTTTTGGACCTGCTGACCCCGTATACCCCTGTGCGCCATTTGAGATCTTCCGGGACAGGGCTGATTAAGGTCCCCAAGTTTAGAAGAGCTCAGATGGGTGGGCGCTCCTTCCGAGTTCAGGCTGCTCAACACTGGAACAGACTCCCACCCGAAATGCGAGCTGAGACCTCGGAACGCATATTTCCGGAAAAAACTGAAAACCTACCTCTTCCCTCTGGTTAGAGAGTGAGGAGGTTCGCATCTGAGGAGCTAGGGGGAAGACTTGCCCGTTTACCTGTTGTTAGCCACGCCACAGCGCGGGGAAACACTGGCCTCAGTGTAACCAGGCGCTTTATACATTTTTTTATTTTTATTATTATATGTCTTGGATGAAAAATTTCTCAAAAACTCTTGCAAGGTAGTTGACTTTCTTCTTTGCAAACCTGCATTTTTTACACTTAGCAATCATACCACACTTTTCTAAAGTACTTGGAATAGCCTTTGGTCATGGTCCCCCTTGTTTTTTCCCATCACAAGGATATCATCTTGGAAGATGAGTACATTCTTGACACCCTTGAAAATGTTGTGCATTAGTCTTTGGAATAAGGCTGCAGCTGAAGCAAGCCTGAATGGTACTCTTTTGAATACATAACACCCAAACGGTGGAATGAATGTGGTGAGGCACCTACTGTCTGGGTGAAATGGAACCTGGTGGCACGCAGTGGTGAGGTCAATGGTGGAAAATACCTTCATGTCTTTAGTGAGGGCTAGCATTTTGTAAATTTTTGGCGGGGTATTGGTCTACTAGAATGCTTTTATTGAGGTCGTGTAGGTCAATGCATAACCTTAATTTACAGTTGGGCTTGCAGGCTAAGACCAAGGGCGCTACCCACTCAGACAATTCTGTAGGCTCTATGATACCGGCGTTAAGTAGGAGGCTGAGTTGTCCCTTGACATCATCTCCTAGGCAGAAGGGGATATGTCTAACTCTGTGTTTTCTGGGCACGGAGATGGTCTTAAGCTGAATATTGTGTTGAAACCCCTTCAACTTACCAATGGTACCTCTGAATACTTTTGGGAACTTGCTAGAAATGGCTGACCTGAAATCCTTATCAGGTTGTGTCAAAAACACAGGTTCTGAACTGTTAGGATTAAGTGTTATGCCCAATTTGCCTTGGCCTTTCCATCTCAATACTGAGGGTCCCGTGGCAGAGATATCAAGTTTACTGTTGGTTTCTCTGTTCTTGAATGCAAATTTGATTTCCCTGTACCCCACTAATTCTATGGGTTCCCCAGTAAATGTTTTTAGAGCGATACAAGGCAATTCCATGTCTTGTCCTAGAGCATGTTCAAATTTCTCTGCCCACACATCCCTGTTGATAATGGTGCAGGGTGAGCCTAAAACGGCGGCAATTGCAATACTCACACCCCCTATGGCAACAGTGCACATGAGTTTTTTCTTGTTCCCTTTCTCATTGACACTGGTATCAGAGGTAGATACTTCTATCACATTAAGCACATACATGTTATAATCTGATTCATCAGATGAACCTGGCTTGTATTCGGCGTTCTGCTTAACTATTTTAACTCTAGCACTCCTTTCCTCTACATACTTTTTGGAAATATCCAATAATGCGGCACTTAGTACACCTTTGATTACGCACCAGACATTTCCAGTCATTGGCTAAGTGTCTGTTGCTACTGCAACAATAACATTATCTTTCTGGTAAACTTTTAACTCCAGTTTTATGTTCTGTCTCCACACTACCTATATTCTTATTCTTGTTAGGTCGCTGGTACCTCGTCTTAGTTCCTCTTATTTTGGCCACTACATTGAATTCTTCATTTTTAGATTTGTTTTCAGAAAGTACTGCTTTTGCGCATCTGCCAGTCATCTTAGCCCTTTTTTCAATTTCTATTACATCTGGCAGGGGTTTTTCCCCTTTAGCCCACAAGGCATCTTGGATATTAGGATTAGTTGCACGCATAACAATCTGGTCCCTTATGAACTCATTGTGCAGGTTACCAAAACGGCAAGTTAGTGCTAAGTTTGTAAGTGCAGACACAAAATCCTCAATGCTTTCCTCTTTTCCTTCTTAGCGGTGGAAATATTTGAAGCGATCCACAGCAACACAAACAGTAGGTTTTTAATATTTGTCTAGGTCTTCCAGGGCATGTGCAAAAACGTCTCCCTGATCGCTATCACATACTTTCTTGTTGATCCTGTTGTATACTTTAAGCCCTCCAGCCCCCAGCAATGTAACAACATTTTCTTTTTCTTTTCTGGTGTAAGTTCGTCTTCCTCATTATCAAAAGTAGAAAATGTAGTTGGTGAAGTACTCACACCATTCTTCCCATTTCAAAGTTGATTCCCCAGACGCATGAGCTAAACAAATGGGTGCCTTTATATGCAAGTAATGGTTTGCCGTACAATATATTAATTAGTAAAGGAGTGAGCTAAACTGCTGCACTATGTATTGCAATGAGGCATGGTAAAATTGCCCATGTAACGTACAACTGTAAATTATTTTTAATATTCTTTTTTTCCTCTGTATAAATGTACCTCCTTTTGAAGTAATTTGTAAGGAAAGGACTTCCCTGCAGCTTGCCACGGTTGATACAGTCCGCCCAAACCGTTGGGAGGGAGGGCGAGGGGTGGGAGAAAAGTAGACCAAAATTGTTTGTGTGTGTAAAAGGCCGCTTTATTAGGAAACAGGTGCACATTACAAATACAAACCTTGGCAACGCCTTACAAAACTAAACCTCACTAAATAAATAAATAACTGCAAACTCAGGCCCCCAACCCCCACCCCTAAAATATTTGGGCCCTCCCAACAATACATCAATAAACATTATAACAGCATTATAACATTATGTCATCAATAAAACATTACGTCATCAATAAAACATTTCGTCATTGATCAAACATACGTCATCATTAAAACTTTATTCGTCAAACCACAAATGAAATAACAACGGTCATGTCCTCCATAGCCATAGACCCTGCCTGACCCTGCACTCCTGCAGATACCCCCCTCACAAAACTGAACGGTCAAACCATGACCAACATACCCCAGCACCTGTCAAAGAAATACTCGATCGAATACTCAACCAACAATCTGTCTAAAACCGTACTGATACACAAAAACACCGCACAGCACCTGTTCCTAGCGACAAATAAAATTACAAGAAAAAACCCCTGCACACCGGTAACCCACAAAACAGCCTTTTGAAAGAAAAATGTGACCAAAAACCCAAAAATGGGGAAAAAACGGGGGAGCGAGGGGAAGAAAAAGCTAATAAAAAACGGGAGGGAGGGTGGGACAAAAAAGCTAAAAGCCCTTCTAGCCACCAGGTCACCAAACCTAAAATGGTGGCGGGTAGGCGGGAAATGGGCAATTTATACTTGGGCTGGCTGGTCCTACTAGACCAGCCCAAAACTAGAACATTCTGGCAACTTCTGGAAAGAACCCCTCGCAGCCCTCCCAAACCGCCCGGGGGAGGAGACCTCCCGGCGGTCGGCTCCCTCCCCCAAGCCCCCCTTGGGAGGGAGGGCGAGGGGTGGGAGAAAAGTAGACCAAAATTGTTTGTGTGTGTAAAAGGCCGCTTTATTAGGAAACAGGTGCACATTACAAATACAAACCTTGGCAACGCCTTACAAAACTAAACCTCACTAAATAAATAAATAACTGCAAACTCAGGCCCCCAACCCCCACCCCTAAAATATTTGGGCCCTCCCAACAATACATCAATAAACATTATAACAGCATTATAACATTACGTCATCAATAAAACATTACGTCATCAATAAAACATTTCGTCATTGATCAAACATACGTCATCATTAAAACTTTATTCGTCAAACCACAAATGAAATAACAACGGTCATGTCCTCCATAGCCATAGACCCTGCCTGACCCTGCACTCCTGCAGATACCCCCCTCACAAAACTGAACGGTCAAACCATGACCAACATACCCCAGCACCTGTCAAAGAAATACTCGATCGAATACTCAACCAACAATCTGCCTAAAACCGTACTGATACACAAAAACACCGCCACCCAGAAAGGTAGGCGGGGGAGACACTCCACGCCTCCCTTTCTGCCCCCCAACACGCGAAGCGAAAAAGGAATGAGAAAATCAACGCTGCATAGCCAATGCCCGCGCTAACACCTCGCGAAGCTCCAACAAGTAAAGATCCGTGTCAGTGGCAGGCCATGTGTGGTGCTGGACGTACTGCTTTTTTTAGTAGTAACTTACACTCAGTAGTACAATTACTCAAAAGTGTAAGTTACCAGTTTAAATAATAGATTCCACTGAATAAAATTGATCTTAGAGAACATGATTCACAATTTCCAAATCAAATTATGAAAAAAACCTCCTTTAAAACACCCTATCTACATGTATTACTAGGCAAATAAAATAAAAAACCATGATATCCGACTTACACCAAACTCAGGTGCCAGGAGACTAAGACAGTAAAAGTCCAAATAGGAACTTGTTTATGATACACTATGGTGATCTAAGGGTTGGGCTATAGAACAGAGGATTGCTGAACTTTGTGCGCAACCATTAAAGAATTCTTTGGAATTCTAATCAATTGTTTTAAATTCATTTATTCCTCTCTATGAACTATTTAAACCACAGCCCAGCACAGAAAGGTAACAAGTATCCCCTAAGGGTCCATGGCTCACCTTTGGTAGCTAGATCAAAGCATTGAGGCAATCCCACAGAAAGTGATGCGACAAAATGACATATGGGTCACCCCAAAACCACACAGGTCTCCTCTGTCCATCCAAGAGCTGCAAAGATCAGTATGGTACTTTCAAGATCGTAGGACTCTTCTGGCTTTTACAGTACTGTTAAGCTCTCAGTTCACATTGCCAGAAGGAGCGCAGCTTCAGGCAGGGCGTTTGGGGTGTGACACCATCTAAACACATGCATTCCTGGCTAGGTAGTTGTCTTTGAGGGCTCTGAGTTAGGTCTGCTATGTCTATGTTGGTTTCTCTCATCCTCATTTCACAAGAGACTATTTGAACTTATTTGTTTTTTCTTATAAGGAACTGTTTAGAATGCTCCAAGACATTGAGGAGTTGAATACATTTATTGAGTTAAGGTAAGGCAAACAACACACCAGCACAACAGGAACGTGGCGTGGCTGCTGGCATCTGAGGTGCATAATAATAACTGTCAAACTAACGTTCAGGGAATCAGCTGGCATTCTAGAATGCCAGCTGATTACATCACAATGCCAGCACGAGGAAAGGGACGGCGCGAGGGAGGGACGGGAACCTATGGGGAAAAAAGCTACGGAGAAGGCAATTGAGAATTATAACACAACACACCTCCTTCCCTATGTAAGGAGAAGAGGTACAGTACATTTTCTTGTGAAGGGGTATGACGAATGAGATCAGGGGTGACATCAAAGGAGGTTAGATTAATCAAATACAAAGTCTTTAAACTTGCTTGGTTTTACAGAAATGCACTAAACCTTCCCGTCATACCTCCCTCCATTACAGAATTACCAGCCGGATCACACTCTGCTTCTGACAGGCTGTATCTACGGATGCAAGGTGTATCCTTTGAATTGCTACTACTAAGGTCAAGGTTTTCATCTATGGATTCGATAAGTCCCTGGGTGGAGTGCATGTCGGTTCCTATGGTCTAGGATTGCACAGATGTCATGGTTCCCTCTAGCTGTAAGTACCTTAGTGAGAGGTTTGTGGTCACTATGTAGAATGACTCTCTTCCCCCAAAGGTACTGGTGGAAGTGTTCCAGGCCCCATACGCATGCTAATGCCTCGTGCTCAGTAACGAGTACCTTTCTTCGTGGGGGTAAGATAGCGTGAAGCAAAAGCAATGATTACCTCCCTGCCAGTTTCACTGATTTGTTAGAGAACCGCTCCGATACCCTTTCCATTGGCATCTGTTGTGACCACACTGTTGAGTTCAGGGTCAAAACCTTGCAGAGGAGGGGCATCACAAATTTCTTCTTTGAGTGCTTTGAATGTTTTTTCACAGCAGTGTGACTATTCAAACGTGTTCTTAGACTTCAACAATTGTCTATATATATTTTTCTGAAAATTGCAGAGAAAGTTGTCAACTTACAACTGACAGATCACATTGAAACATGTAAACTACTCCCCCCACCCAACCAGGCTTTCGGGCGTCCCACTCTACTGAATCTGCCTTACTCCTATCAACAGAAACCATACGTAAGTTGGTAGATGAAGGTCAGACAACAGCACTTATCCTTTTGGATTTAAGCGCTGCTTTCGACCTGTAGCACATCACATCTTGCTGCCGTGTCTAAAAAAAGGGGGAGTGTCAGGCAGAGCTTTGGAGTGGCTGGAATCATTCCTCCAAAATCGCAGCTTCCAAGTAGCCCAGGGACCCTACCGGTCAAAGAGTACCAGGCTGAATCAGGAGGTGCCTCAAGGGTCCAGCTTGAGCCCCACCCTTTTTAATCTCTACGTAACTCCAATAGCAGAGATCACTGAAAGGTTTGGGGTCCAAGTGGTAACCTACGCTGATGACACCCAACTTGTGGTGTCTCTTGCCCAACCAGATGAGGCAGCAGCCAGCAACTTCTCGATGTGCCTCCAAGAAATAGCGGCCTGGATGGGCAATAATTGTCTGAAACTAAACGGAAGTAAGACAAAAGTGCTGGTGTTGGGGAATGCACCGTCTGTGTGGACATCGGCATGGTGGCCGCAGGAGCTGGGGCCTCAACCCTCTCCCAGCGAACAAGTCAGAAATTTGGGTAGCTGGCTAGACAATAAAATCTCTTTCGAACCCCATACAGACGCGTGGCAGGACAGTGCTTTGGTATTCTGAGAAGTATGCGTAAGACACTTGATCTACTCCCTACTTTGGCCAGGAAAACCCTTGTCCATGCTCTTGTCACATCTAGGCTGGACTACGGGAACGTCCTGTACCTGGGAGCCAATGTCAGGTGTATTACTCGGCTACAGCGTATACAAAATGCGGCTGCCCGTATGATCCTGATGCTGCCCAAAAGAGCATCATCTAAGAAAGCCCTTGAATCCCTTCACTGGCTGCCTATTAAAGAACGGGTGCTCTATAAAACCCTGCTGATCAATCACCGCATCATGCAGGGTAAAGGGCCTTCCTATCTTTTGGACCTGCTGACCCCGTATACCCCTGTGCGCCATTTGAGATCTTCCGGGACAGGGCTGATTAAGGTCCCCAAGTTTAGAAGAGCTCAGATAGGTGGGCGCTCCTTCCGAGTTCAGGCTGCTCAACACTGGAACAGACTCCCACCCGAAATGCGAGCTGAGACCTCGGAACGCATATTTCCGGAAAAAACTGAAAACCTACCTCTTCCCTCTGGTTAGAGAGTGAGGAGGTTCGTATCTGAGGAGCTAGGGGGAAGACTTGCCCGTTTACCTGTTGTTAGCCACGCCACAGCGCGGGGAAACACTGGCCTCAGTGTAACCAGGCGCTTTATACATTTTTTTATTTTTATTATTATATGTCTTGGATGAAAAATTTTTCAAAAACTCTTGCAAGGTAGTTGACTTTCTTCTTTGCAAACCTGCATTTTTTACACTTAGCAATCATACCACACTTTTCTAAAGTACTTGGAATAGCCTTTGGTCATGGTCCCCCTTGTTTTTTCCCATCACAAGGATATCATCTTGGAAGATGAGTACATTCTTGACACCCTTGAAAATGTTGTGCATTAGTCTTTGGAATAAGGCTGCAGCTGAAGCAAGCCTGAATGGTACTCTTTTGAATACATAACACCCAAACGGTGGAATGAATGTGGTGAGGCACCTACTGTCTGGGTGAAATGGAACCTGGTGGCACGCAGTGGTGAGGTCAATGGTGGAAAATACCTTCATGTCTTTAGTGAGGGCTAGCATTTTGTAAATTTTTGGCGGGGTATTGGTCTACTAGAATGCTTTTATTGAGGTCGTGTAGGTCAATGCATAACCTTAATTTACAGTTGGGCTTGCAGGCTAAGACCAAGGGCGCTACCCACTCAGACAATTCTGTAGGCTCTATGATACCGGCGTTAAGTAGGAGGCTGAGTTGTCCCTTGACATCATCTCCTAGGCAGAAGGGGATATGTCTAACTCTGTGTTTTCTGGGCACGGAGATGGCCTTAAGCTGAATATTGTGTTGAAACCCCTTCAACTTACCAATGGTACCTCTGAATACTTTTGGGAACTTGCTAGAAAGGGCTGACCTGAAATCCTTATCAGGTTGTGTCAAAAACACAGGTTCTGAACTGTTAGGATTAAGTGTTATGCCCAATTTGCCTTGGCATTTCCATCTCAATACTGAGGGTCCCGTGGCAGAGATATCAAGTTTACTGTTGGTTTCTCTGTTCTTGAATGCAAATTAGATTTCCCTGTACCCCACTAATTCTATGGGTTCCCCAGTAAATGTTTTTAGAGCGATACAAGGCAATTCCATGTCTTGTCCTAGAGCATGTTCAAATTTCTCTGCCCACACATCCCTGTTGATAATGGTGCAGGGTGAGCCTAAAACGGCGGCAATTGCAATACTCACACCCCCTATGGCAACAGTGCACATGAGTTTTTTCTTGTTCCCTTTCTCATTGACACTGGTATCAGAGGTAGATACTTCTATCACATTAAGCACATACATGTTATAATCTGATTCATCAGATGAACCTGGCTTGTATTCGGCGTTCTGCTCAACTATTTTAACTCTAGCACTCCTTTCCTCTACATACTTTTTGGAAATATCCAATAATGCGGCACTTAGTACACCTTTGATTACGCACCAGACATTTCCAGTCATTGGCTAAGTGTCTGTTGCTACTGCAACAATAACATTATCTTTCTGGTAAACTTTTAACTCCAGTTTTATGTTCTGTCTCCACACTACCTATATTCTTATTCTTGTTAGGTCGCTGGTACCTCGTCTTAGTTCCTCTTATTTTGGCCACTACATTGAATTCTTCATTTTTAGATTTGTTTTCAGAAAGTACTGCTTTTGCGCATCTGCCAGTCATCTTAGCCCTTTTTTCAATTTCTATTACATCTGGCAGGGGTTTTTCCCCTTTAGCCCACAAGGCATCTTGGATATTAGGATTAGTTGCACGCATAACAATCTGGTCCCTTATGAACTCATTGTGCAGGTTACCAAAACGGCAAGTTAGTGCTAAGTTTGTAAGTGCAGACACAAAATCCTCAATGCTTTCCTCTTTTCCTTCTTAGCGGTGGAAATATTTGAAGCGATACACAGCAACACAAACAGTAGGTTTTTAATATTTGTCTAGGTCTTCCAGGGCATGTGCAAAAACGTCTCCCTGATCGCTATCACATACTTTCTTGTTGATCCTGTTGTATACTTTGAGCCCTCCAGCCCCCAGCAATGTAACAACATTTTCTTTTTCTTTTCTGGTGTAAGTTCGTCTTCCTCATTATCAAAAGTAGAAAATGTAGTTGGTGAAGTACTCACACCATTCTTCCCATTTCAAAGTTGATTCCCCAGACGCATGAGCTAAACAAATGGGTTCCTTTATATGCAAGTAATGGTTTGCCGTACAATATATTAATTAGTAAAGGAGTGAGCTAAACTGCTGCACTATGTATTGCAATGAGGCATGGTAAAATTGCCCATGTAACGTACAACTGTAAATTATTTTTAATATTCTTTTTTTCCTCTGTATAAATGTACCTCCTTTTGAAGTAATTTGTAAGGAAAGGACTTCGCTGCAGCTTGCCACGGTTGATACAGTCCGCCCAAACCGTTGGGAGGGAGGGCGAGGGGTGGGAGAAAAGTAGACCAAAATTGTTTGTGTGTGTAAAAGGCCGCTTTATTAGGAAACAGGTGCACATTACAAATACAAACCTTGGCAACGCCTTACAAAACTAAACCTCACTAAATAAATAAATAACTGCAAACTCAGGCCCCCAACCCCCACCCCTAAAATATTTGGGCCCTCCCAACAATACATCAATAAACATTATAACAGCATTATAACATTACGTCATCAATAAAACATTACGTCATCAATAAAACATTTCGTCATTGATCAAACATACGTCATCATTAAAACTTTATTCGTCAAACCACAAATGAAATAACAACGGTCATGTCCTCCATAGCCATAGACCCTGCCTGACCCTGCACTCCTGCAGATACCCCCCTCACAAAACTGAACGGTCAAACCATGACCAACATACCCCAGCACCTGTCAAAGAAATACTCGATCGAATACTCAACCAACAATCTGTCTAAAACCGTACTGATACACAAAAACACCGCACAGCACCTGTTCCTAGCGACAAATAAAATTACAAGAAAAAACCCCTGCACACCGGTAACCCACAAAACAGCCTTTTGAAAGAAAAATGTGACAAAAAACCCAAAAATGGGGAAAAAACGGGGGAGCGAGGGGAAGAAAAAGCTAATAAAAAACGGGAGGGAGGGTGGGACAAAAAAGCTAAAAGCCCTCCTAGCCACCAGGTCACCAAACCTAAAATGGTGGCGGGTAGGCGGGCAATGGGCAATTTATACTTGGGCTGGCTGGTCCTACTAGACCAGCCCAAAACTAGAACATTCTGGCAACTTCTGGAAAGAACCCCTCGCAGCCCTCCCAAACCGCCCGGGGGAGGAGACCTCCCGGCGGTCGGCTCCCTCCCCCAAGCCCCCCTTTTGTGAGCACAGACGGCTCATAGCGTTGTGCAGCTCTGAAGTGAATCTGCAGCCAAAACGTGCCCCTTTTTTTTGTTTTTCATAAAATGGACGCACGAACACACACTTTGTGCGTTCCGTCAAAGAAGTTGACTGCTAACTGCCTCCTGGTGTAAATAAATCCAAGATGGCGTGCTCCACACGCAGATGACGTCGTCAGTGTGCATTGAAGATTCAGAACTGCGCCACAGATGCGTGAAGTACCTCATGCGGAATTGATTAACATGCTTCGCTTGCCCACCAATTGTATAATTATTTTGATGCGCAGCAAATTTCTCATTACATATATGCGCTTGCCGAGAAGATGTTGCATGCAAAATACCTCAAGTAAGTGCATGAGTTGTGAGGTGTAGCAGATATCTTCCTTTGGTCCTTTTCAATGCAGTGACATTAATCCTTGCTTTTGCTTGAAGAAAAGGTGGAGAGTTTTTCGTCTGCTTTCCGATGCTTCAATATAGGCAATGTTGGAGTAGCGATATTACCCTTTTTCTTTAAATTTCTTGCGTAGTGGTTTTGTTGGTGTGTTGTTCTTTTTAACTCGTCGCCATTATTGTTAAGAATGCTCCAACACGTTGAGGAGTTCAAGACGTTTATTGAGTTAAGGTAAGGCAAACAACACAGCAGCACAACAGGAACGTGGCGAGGCTGCTGGCAGGTGAAGTGCATAATAATAACTGTCAAACCGGTCAGGGACTCAGCTGGCATTCTAGAATGCCAGATGATTACATCACAATGCCAGCCCGAGGACAAGGACGGCACGAGGGAGGAACGGGAACCTATGGGGAACCAAGCTAAGGGGAAGGCAATTGTGAATTACACCACAACAGTAACATAACCACTTCGACGCTATTGATGGAACCGTCCATCACGCCCCTCGGGTGGGCTGTGCTCATGATGGAACAGTTCCGTCACGGCCCGCTCGCCGCGCCTGCACGGCGCTGATTTCCCACCTGCGCGGCACGTTTCATTAAGCGGGCGGGCCGTGATGGAACCGTTCCGTCACAAGCACAGCTCACCCGCGAGCCATGATGGAACGGTCCTGTCACCCGCACAGGTGAGCCGTGCATCCCCCCGGGACCGCTAGCGCTGCAGCGGAATAGCCGC
This sequence comes from Lissotriton vulgaris, assembly GCF_964263255.1. Lineage (NCBI taxonomy): Eukaryota > Metazoa > Chordata > Amphibia > Caudata > Salamandridae > Lissotriton > Lissotriton vulgaris. The sequence goes on along the minus strand of NC_141685.1, from coordinate 1,583,701,538 downwards.
CGCAGCGGAGGTGTTAAAGATATATAGTGACCAATTGCGATTCTCCTATTACCATGACAAGAGAATCTGAATTTCATTAAAGACATGGACGCTAACATTATGCATATTTCTTTTAATGTAACTCCAAGCAGCTACTTGAAAGCATTACATCACAAGGTGAAAAAGTTCTGGAACAGGATCTTCGGTCTATACAATAACCATGAGCACAGAACAGTCTGCCTCTTTTAAATGTGGAGGAATAGAGAAACTTTCCAAAAATCTTTTCCTCTTGCTCTTCTTCATTAAAACCAATAAGAACGTAAACAAAGGAAAAACTCAGGAAGTCCAAACTTCGGATGATGAATCAATTATGAAGAGTTACATGAAATAAAGAGAAGTATAAGTACCCCATTTTTAGGAATGACAGGTAACAAAGGTGATCGAGATAAGCAATACAATTCTATACATCAAAATGTTATTTTAATAAACCATTTAAAGACACTATGTTATTAAAAATATACCATTTACTAAACAGAATAAAAGTTAACCACCCATGGGAAGGGACGGGTGGGATAATGATAGCTTCTGTGTCTTTAATGAAATCCAGATTCATGGTAATAGGAGAATCGCAATTTCATTACAAGACCGGAGGCTACTATTATGCATGTTGGTAGCTTTGTAAGACTACATTAGACATATGTTCAACTGGTTTGCAGTAGTGTTGTGCAAAGGTGTTTGCATCAGACCAGACAGCTGCCTTGAGAATGTCGTCTAACTTACCTACAGTCCAGAAAGATGTACTGGCCATAGCACCTCTGAGGGAGTGCGCTTGGAATTTCTTTAAACCAATACCTTCTAATTTCATTGTGGATTTAACCCATCTGGCTGTAGAAGTAGAAGTTAAGCTTTAAAAGTTTTGATGAAGGATATAAGTGATTAACTTACACTGTGAGCACACAGGTATTTCATTCTACTTTCTTATTCTTTCATGCAATCTACAACACAGAGTTTATTGCATAAGTTAAAACAAGGATAGTTTTAGTTCTTCTAAATATTTCAAATGTCACACCAAACACATTGTAAGATCTGTTGGTGATTTCAGGGGCTTTGAAGTGCGAAACCTGATGGCAAGATACTTCTTTTTATTTATTGAAGTTTTATTTTATACAAAAGGAAACAAACAAAACAGAGACCTTCTGTTGGCAAATCAAGGCATGCAATACATAATAAGAGAGTATAGCATGCCTTCACAGTGCATGGCATTGAGACAGAATATGTCAACATTTGACAGCCCGCTTCCAAGGTACCTGTGGAACCACACGGCATCACAAAATTCTACCATGCATCCCTGTCATTGCACATTTCCCAGGCAGAGAGTCTCAACCCACCACACAGCCTTCTGAGGATAATCTCCAAGGGCACTCGCAAGAGCCTTCCCCAACCAATGCAGCGACTCAGCATACAGCAACCCAATTTACAGTTGTTCGGGGGCGTCATTGCTCCCAGCATCTTTAAGGGCTAGATAAGTTCCGTACAATTCCCAAAAGTTTTTAGGGCGGTTACGCAGGGGATAAGTTCGCTGTAATTTTCGGTTTGCGTACAACAGTATATCATGTCTCTCGACCAACATGCAATGGTAGGAGTCGGGCCACGGGACCAGCAAACTGCTCTCTACGTTTCGCTATCAACAGCCCCATGTCAACCAGTCACCTAATTACTTTAGGCAAGTGTTTAGAAAACCCAAATAGGCGAACTTGGGGTCTGGTGTTATTGTAGTGTCAGTAATATCCCCTATGGTCTTGAAAATCTGGACACAAAAGTTGGCTATCCCAAGTTGGAAAGAGGGGACCCCTACAACCTAGTGGTTTGCTAATCGTAGGGATAGTACAGACATGAATTGAGAAGGAGAAAATAGCAAACCAATTGATGATATTTGTGCCCTTGTTACAACCTCATTTTACATAATCATTACATGAACATTAATAATTCACTTAGACAGTAACGTATGCAAAATATATGATTATTTTAGTTTTCTAATTCTTTTGTTTCATTTTTTATTTTTTATTTTTTTTTAAACTATTTTCCATTTTTGACAATGATTCATAGAGTAACCATAATAGTTCATACCAGGAACAATAAATAACATACAATACCTATTGTGAACAAACATGCAACAATATACAATTAAATACAAACAAGGTGCTGTACGATATGTTCGGTCGGTGGAAAATTATATGAAGGCAAAATGCGGTAGAATGGGACACAACGCGTTTCGGCCTGAGGTCTTCATCAGGTGACCGTCATTTCGTAGCTGAGTCTCGCAGTCCATACCTGTGTAGTCTCTCAGGGTGTGATATACTCCGAGAAATTTGAAATGAATCGACCCTTGGTGTCCATTCAAGGAGATACGCCTTGTGTTCTCACAGCAATATTTCCACATACCATCATCTATGTCAATACCCAGATCAACCTGCCAGGCCATCCTTGCTTTTGTGTAGTGGTTTGCTTAATATCTCTGTGCCTATTTGTATAGCTTAGATACAATCTGTTTTGGTGTGTCAGATTTTACCAAGAATTTTAGAGCAGTCATTTCTGGTGGCTCAGCTAAGGTACTGCCCAATGTCTCTTTCAATGATTGCCTCACCCTATGGAACTGGAATCTGGTAAGTAGCTTGTCATGTTGTCCCGTTGTCTCCACCTCCCCCTGGTCTTAACTATACCATCTGAAAACATATTGCCTATCAACCCAATATTGACAGTTGTCAGCGCTCGGGTTACCCTCCTATCTGTGCATGAAGGCGGCCAATGGCACCACCCCAGAGACTTGAGTGGGGAGTATAAAATAGCTCGCGCCTGCAGTTTTAGGAGATGCTGCCATGCATGTGCTATTGTGTTAATAGAATCTAGAATACCAGTTCTGCGATTAGGTGATTTGAACAAGAACGATGGCAAAAGGAGCGGTGCCATGACCACTTTCTCGATCTGGACATGCAGTATACCAGCTGGGCCATGTACACACTAGTGCATGTGTGCACTTTGAGCCACTCTATAGTATAGATCAAGGTCCGGGGAGCCCCGTCCCTCGAAGAGGTATGTTAGCATGAGTATATCCCACCTGACGCAGGCAGGCTTCCCAGCCCAAGCTAGTCTGATTAGTAAGGAAGTAATCATTCTGAAAAAGGAGCTAGGGACGACCACTGTAATATTAGTAAACAGAAACAAGAATCAAAGCAATACCACCATCTTCATTATCGAGACCCTACACGCCAAAGACTGGGGCAACCGGATCCAACGATCAACGTCGCCTTCCAGTTTACTGATTGCGACCCTATCGTTCTCCTTGATCACGACGTCTGTGTCAGTGTGGACCTTAATACCCATATAACGTACCATCTGACTTCTATTGTAACGGAAAGTCTGAATTAAAGGGGGTTGTAATAGGTGTAAGCGGAAAAATTATCGACTTAGTCCAGTTAACCTGGAGGCCAGACAAAGCACCAAACTTCACAAGTTCACGGAGAACGGGAGGCAAGTTTTGTTCAGGGTCTCTAATATATAGTAATGTATCATCAGCATATGTCGATATAACCAGCGCGTATCCCAGGAATCATATTCCCCTGAATCTATTGTACTCTCGTAGTGCACAGGGCAGTGGTTCTGCTACTAGTGCATGGAGGATCAAGGAAAGCGGGCACCCCTGACACAAGATTCAAGATTCAAAAGTACTTTATTCGGTTATAAAAGCAAAATAACCATAAAAGTAGTGCGAAAGGTACAATTTACAAGGGGTCAAGTAAACATTTTAAAAATCACAGAAAAAAGAAGACAACAAAATAAAGTTCATGTGTACAATATGGAAAATTAATCGATTTGAATTGATTTGCGACACTTAAAAACTGATTTTAAAAATTCAGCAATTGAGGCTACCATAAAAACAGTTTCCATTTTCTGGCACTCTAAAAACGCTAGGCGACATCTATATACATTTAAGTCTTTGAGGATAGGGATGATAAGTTTCTTTCGGAAGAGAGTATAAAATTTACAGAAAAATAATATATGTATATCGGATTGTTGGGATACGTCATCACATGGACAAAGACATAGATCCCTCGACCAACAATTCATCAGGGGGAACGATAATGTCCTAAAAACAATATTAAATATAAATCGGGTCAAAAGGAAGCGTTCATGATTGGACATATACAATGATAAATATGGCTGCAATTTCTCTCCGCATAAAATGTCCTGGTGGGCAGAAACAGTCTTTTTTCTCGCCTCCTCTATATGTCTCTTTTCCCTGAGGTACACCATACACAGATTTTTCAGGTCTCTTCTAGATATGTATTCCATTGATTGTGGGTCCTCAAAGTATTGGGGGCAACGTAATTTTTCAAGAAAGTTTCTGACGTAGCATATCCATTTAAAGTCATTGATGTTGTCCAATGCTAAAATGTCCTTTAAAATAGCCCGGTTAACAACACATTCATCATTTGTCCAAACCCTATGCCAAAGTAGGATTGGCTGAATTTTAATAATGTCAGTAACATAAGGTGTTCCCAATTCAGCATGGCATATCATTGTTGCAGTACTTTCGGGCACGGACAGAATGTGACATAAAAACTTATTTTCCATGGTTTGAATTGAGCTAATATTTGAGTAACCCCATAATCCTGCACCATAGGTGACTACAGATATACAAGTCGCATTATAAACAGTTAAAATCTCCTTTATGGGTTTTTTCCCTAGTTTTTTCATAAAGCATTTTAGGGCCATAATAGTCTTAGAAAATAACAAAGATCTAGCATGGATTGCAGAAGTCCATGAGCCGCTTTCATGAAACAATATCCCCAGATATGGGAAGGTGGGGGTCCTTTCTAAGGGATTGGAGTTTATAAAAATTGGCTTCAGATGCTTGCTTGTTCTTGACCCACAGTACATAGACAAAGTTTTAGAACAATTGATTTTCAGATCTAAACCAAGCATAAAACTATTAAAGGATGTGACCAAAGTTTGTAAAGCCATTGGGGTGCGTGCCATCAAGACAGCATCATCAGCGTACATCAGAGCAGGGACAGGCCTACCTCCCACCATAGGCATGTCCCTGCCCTCATGCACGAGGTGCTTCTCCATTCCATTTATATATAACAAAAATAAAAATGGGGCTAGAACGCACCCTTGGCGCACACCCCGACCAATCTCGAATTGTCTACTGCATTCACCATTATTCCCATATCTGACACTTGCGGTGGCCCTGGAATATAAGTCTCTCAAAAAGCATATGATGGCATTGTCTACCCCCAATTCGGCCATAATTGACCATAATTTAGTGTGTGACACACAGTCAAAAGCTGATGATAAATCAACAAATGTGAGGTATAGACGTTGTTTTTTGACCTTTATATACTTCTGTTGCAAGGTGAAAAGATTCAAACCTTGCTCTATGGTCCCTAAACCCTTCTGGAACCCAAATTGAAAATCACTTAACACCCCATCATCCTCAGCCCAGCTTTGCAATTTAGCTAAAATCACTCTCCCCAAAATTTTTATGGAGGAGTCCAATAAGGAAATTGGCCTATAGCAAGTACAACTTAGCCTATCCCCTTTTTTAAAAATTGGGACTATTACCGATGTGAACCAAGTAGGAATTGGACTATTTGCCAAAGCGGCATTGAAGAGCTGAACTAGCAGTGGCCCCCATAGTTCGATGTTAGCCTTATAGAGGTCAGCTGGTATGCCGTCTGGTCCAGCCGCCTTGCCCCCCTTAGTCGCCTTCAGGCTTGCAATAACCTCAGGAAGGGTTACAACCAGGGTTCTAGATGTATCTAAATTTAGCGACCCTGTGTCCTGGCCTATTTCAGGGGTTAATTCCACAACCTTATAAAGGGAGGAAAAGTGAGCCACCCACTCATCTTCTGAAACGGCGATTTCCATGCGTGCTTTTTGTTCGTGTAGGAGGGGGGTGTTAATAACCCTCCAAAAAGCAGCCGGATCCTTTGATTGTGAAGCCGCACATAAATTGTCCCAAGCTTCCCTTTTTATCGAGGCCTTCCTGTCCTTCAATGCTGCATTATAATCCCTCCTTGCAATTCTAATTAGGATTACATCCCGTGGTCTTTTATGAATTGCGTGTCTAAGCTTTGTTAAGGCTTTAGTGCACTCTCTATCAAACCATTTCCAATTGGACTTTAGGGAATTTTTCCTGGCAACCCACAGTGCTTCCTTAATTGTACTAGAGATGATATTAAAATGGGTTATTATTTCGCTGCTCTCTGCATATTCATCTAAACAGATCGAAAAACTACTCATGCATTTACTCATTATTTTAAGCAAAAAATCATCCGGAACCACTCTACTCCATTTAAGGTTATAACCATTTTGGGTGCCCAACTTCACGTCCTCAACCATTTGGTTCGGACATTCTCTAGTATCGGTTACAACAAATAAATTCTCAATTTTTAATACCTGTGGCAGGTGGTCACTCAGTGGTAGGTCCATGATTTTCGCACTAATCATTCTACTCGCAGAGCTTTGTGTACAAAAACTAAAATCAATAATAGATGAGGCCTCCCGCCCAACAAAGGTTGGAGCAAATGTCGTTGGATGATGTGCTAATTCATTTGAAAACCCAAAATTAAAATTAAAAATCATCTCGTTTAATGAGTCACCTACTAGGGTATGTTCAAAATGCGTCAGGTTGACATTTTGTTCCAGCATTAAACCGCAGATACCCTTTTGGCCCTTTTTGCAAAGAGTGCAATTAAAATCACCCCCCCATAATAACATAACTTCGCCCCTTTTACTCGTATCAAGTTCGTATTGCATATCTAAAGTTAGTGTAGCAAGTACGTCCTTAATCATGCTACCTGAACAGTTATTATAAAAATTAAAGAGAACCATCTTCGGACCTTTCCTTGTGTCTATCACTATTTTTTGATAGTAACTGGATCCAGGGGAAAAGGAAATTGTATCATAAACTAGAAGATTGGATATGTATACAGTCAACCCTCCCTTAGGTCTTCCATGTACTCCACCCACCGCAGGGGTAAAGTAAGTTTTATAGCCATTAAGATGTATAGGCGTGGTGGCCCAAGTTTCTTGAAGGGCTAAAATTCCCACGTCGGTAATGGCCTCGTCCCAGGTTGGATTGGTAATCTTCTGTTTTAACCCTGCCACGTTCCAAAAGACCACCTTGCAATAATCTTTTGCTGCGGGTAGAATGTCTATAATGTCATCTAGTTGTCCGACCTCGCTCCCTTGTATGATCTCATCCCCCACTTGAGTTTCTGGGGTTTCCTCAGACCCCAAACAACTTGTAAGACCCAAGTCCACAGGTTTATTAGACATCCGGGCATCTTCCTTGATCTTGGGGAGTCAATCCACCGCTTCCAAACAATCAAACCGGTTGTAACATGGAAAAATCGGTGGAAATTGCAGATTGCCTGCCCATCCTGGGTCATAACCTTGTGGGTGAAAGTAAGGAGGCCTCCCTTTGTATTTCACAATGTTCCAGCCATCATCATGCCTCCCATTCCACTGTGTATTATGGTAGTTATTATCAAAAGCCTGACCATTATTACCACCATGGTGTCGATTATCCCTGGTCCAGCTCCACCTATTATCCGGGTGTTCACCCTCAGGGTAGAAATAGGATAATGCCCTAGCCACAATGGACAGACCATAATTTCTTGGAGGCCTCGTTGTGATGAAATCAGCAGTGCATGGGTTCTCAAATGTTATCACCACGCAATCACCGTGTGTCCTTTTTTTATTGTACCCCACCCAAGGAGCCCTTTCAACCATCAGAATATTACTTTTGAAGGCTGGGGGGAGAGGGTAGTTATCATTAAGCCAATGTATTGTTTTATTTACAAGTCCCCCGTTATTTTCATTTGATTTGGTATCTGGTTGAGGGACTCCGGTAAGGACCACAACGTATGGTGAGGCTTCTGGAGGTAGATGTATGTTTCTGCGCGACTCCCTCTTTTCTGCGTTATCTTTATCCTGTTGTAATTTGGGAGTTTGTGTGAGTGGCGCTACTTTGTCGGTTGTGGTTGGGTTTTTAGATGTTGGTATGGGTTTTGGAGGTAGATTAGTGGTGGGTTTTGGAGGTAGATTAGTGGTGGGGTTTGGAGGTGGATTAGTGGTGGGGTTTGGAGGTGGATGGTCTATTCGTAATCGTTTTTTTTTGTGGAACTTTATTGTTCAAATTAAAGCTAGGGGCACTAATATCTTTGTGGATATTATTCAGTATTGTTTCCAGACATCGTAGCCTAACCTCAATCGGTTCTAAGAGGATTTTTAACATTTCAAAGATGTTAATATTAACCATGACTAGGCTATTACTGTCCTCACTCCCTCTGGCTTGATTATCAACTACCCCACTTAGTTCCAAAATCCCCTCCAAACTACTATCCAAGACAGTTTCATCTGGCAGACTTAGTGTTATGGCCACACTTGCCTGGGGCCCACCTGTGATGTCCTCGATATGAGTCTGGGCATCTAAGTTGGTGCTCATGTTCAGAGGAACTGGATCCAACAGAGTTGGGTCGTGGTTTTTACCAGTATGGGCTTTTTTCCCTTTTCGAGTAGTTGTTTTAGTGGGCTTTTGTTTATTACTCTTTTGTTTAGGGATAGCCCCCTCTTTCCTGCCCCTTTCAATTAAGGTACTAACTGTAGTTTCATTCTCGTTTACAGCCGTGCCATTTACCACCAATAGGGAGAGATTAGGGGTTGCCTCCAGGCCTTCCTGGGAGGCTGGTATGTCACACCCCCCGTCCTTGTGTACCATTACAAGTGTGTTTGGGGCAGATGGGCCATTAGGAGTGCAAGCTTGTGCAATATAGCCCAAAGAGGAACGCTTTGCCATGGCTAAATCTTGGGACACCCTTCTGTCCATCAGTATGATCCCTTCATCAATGAGGGCATGTGTACGCACAATAAAATCGTCTAAGGTACCAGTCAATTTCTTTACCCCAGCAGCTGCCATGCTTCTGGTCTCTGGGTGGTTCATGGCAAGGCCAATAAATATCCCACTGTAAAGCAGGAGGAGGTTACGGCCAGTTACTGGTACCAATCTCAGTACATCAAGGTCTTACGGGATCACAACGGTGTGTTACGGCAAGGATTTAGCCAACTTACAGTTATGAAGTCTCGGTGTCCTTTGGCTACTCGCAGTCGAGCAGAGTGTCTGGCACAGGCCAGGCTCCTCGGGCCTCTGAGGGCCTAAGAGGGCCCGCCCTTTGCCCGGGCTTCGCCCCGGGCGCTCCCCCGCGCGCTCCCGTGCAGCGGATGTACAACCGGTGTTAAATCCCTGTTAATAAGATGGGCGGGTGGGGGCGGGGCCGTCAGGGAGAGCCGGCCAGCTGGTGTTGATCAGGCTCTCGCAGGGACTCCTGGTCCACGGAGTCCCTGCTCCCAGCTCGCAGCCCTGCCGGTTTCCTCTCACTCGCCCCTCCTTACACACACCTTCCGCGGAGATCCGCGCAGCGGGACCCTCGAAGCGTGTCCGGCAAGTCGTGGCGCGAGTTCTCGTTGGTGTCTGCCCTGCTGCCCAAAGGACCAGGAAGCACGTCTCCAGTCACCCGGTAAGGTCCGCTTGCAGAGGTATCCCGCTGAGGCTGCTTTCAATGCCTCTATTTCAGCTCCGTGGGCGGGTGGGGGCGGGGCCGTCAGGGAGAGCCGGCCAGCTGGTGTTGATCAGGCTCTCGCAGGGACTCCTGGTCCACGGAGTCCCTGCTCCCAGCTCGCAGCCCTGGCGGTTTCCTCTCACTCGCCCCTCCTTACACACACCTTCCGCGGAGATCCGCGCAGCGGGACCCGCGAAGCGGGTCCGGCAAGTCGTGGCGCGAGATCTCGTTGGTGTCTGCCCTGCTGCCCAAAGGACCAGGAAGCACGTCTCCAGTCACCCGGTAAGGTCCGCTTGCAGAGGCACCCCTGACACATTCTGCTAGTTATACGGATCGTGTCAGTGACCATGTCGCCGATTTTTATTATGGCTGTATGACTATTATATAGGACGCTCACCATTTGCAAGAATATACCTCCCAACCCTAATCTCGTCAGGACGTGGGTCATGAATATCCATTCAACCGAATCAAAAGCTCTTTCCATATCGGGGAACAGGGCAACTGCCTGTACGTCTTGTCTAGTGTGTTGGATTGCACCAAAAACCGTTCTCAAGTTATAGGTAAAATTCCTGCTCTGGACAAACCCGGCCTGCTCCAGCCCCACAAGTAGTGGCACAAGCGGAGCCAAGCGGTTTGCCAAAATCTTAGCATATATTTTTGTACACATCAATAATAATGCACATAATGCCAACATTAAGACGAGACAGTGGGTGATACAAATCGCGCATGCAGTCGGTTGCTTATCCGGCTTTAAAATAGTGATGAAGAGTGCTTCCCTCATCAAGGCCAGGGCCGGACTGGGAACCAAAACCGGCCCTGGCAAAGTACTCGGTGGGCCCCCTGGAGGTGTGCGGGGTACGGCCGAGCTGTGTGCCAGGGCCGGTTTCGGCCGATTTTGTTACAGGGACCGATATTGCAGCTATGCTGCAAAAACGGCCTTGTAACAAAAACGGCCCCCCAGGGGCCCAAAAGCAGCCCCAACCCTGGCGGCCCACCGGGGAAATGCCCGGTGCCCTCTTGGGCCAGTCCGGCCCTGATCAAGGCATCCGGCCACTTTCACTAATTTCCTCAAACAACGTGCTTAAGTGTGGAATAAGTGTATCTTTAAACTCCTTATAGAAGTAGACCTGCAGGCCGTCAACTCCAGAAGCACTGCCAGACTTTATCCTGGACAGCGCAGGTGGTATGTCCTCTGCATCTAATGGCTGCATGAGATATTCCTGGTGCGCATCTGTCAAGGGAGCTTGATGTGCACCAAATAGTCTAGTATTTTGGCGTCTAAACCCGCAGTTCTAGAGGAGTATAGTGCCCAGTAATACTGCTTAAATCTGTCAGCTATTTCAGTCAGTTCCATCAGAGGGACACTCTCCTCGTAGTTAATCACCGATACTCCTGCTGTCTCCCTGCGCTTCCTCAGTAAAGAGGCCAGAACCAAGCCTGGCAGCTCACTCTCTCTATATGCACGGGTCATTGCATATTTACCCAGGTGTTTCAGTTCTGAGTCGGCCACCTCATTACACTCTTTTAGTAGGTCTTGGAACTCATCTTTTGCCCTATCATCTCTGCCAGAGAGAAGCCTACCTTCAAGCAACCTAAAACTACCATCCAAGTCAGAAAGCCTCATACGCAATACCCAAAGAATTCCAGAGTGTTTGGTCATAGCAATCCCCCTGATGTACACTTTAAAGTTCTCCTACACCACCGAGAAAGTGTCAACCGACCCAATGTTACACTCAAAGAAAGTGTCCGATAACTCTGTTTTAAAAACTGTGTTGAGAAAAGAGTATGGAGGAAAGCGCCATGTGAAGGGAGGGATATGTTTGTGCGGGCGTGTCATGGTTTTGGGCTGTGGCTCTAGGGGCTCGAGCTCATGCTCGCGATCATTGTGTGGCAAAATGCACAGTGTCATGCCCAGGGCTCACTATTGGTGGCAATGTTCCCAGAAACGTTAGTTTATTATCACTGTCTACCTTATTTATGTGCGCGATCTGTATAGTCAGTCAGTCAGTCAAAGATCTTTATTCGGAATAAAAAACATCCATAAAAGTACAAACAAAAAACAAAAAACATTCAATTCAATAGTTACAATTGGAGAATAGTCCGAGGACAAACGAGCACAATCAAAATCCATTTACAATTTCATAGCTATACAAGATGTGTCCCTTCATAATGATAGATTTCACTGTTAAAAACACAATTTTAAAACCATTGTTAAAAAGAATGGACATCACATTATTATAATATTATCTATTTACACATGATTTTTTATATTACAAAAAGATTAAAAGAAAATTTTATCAACAAAGTGCAGAGTAAAAAGTGCAGTGTGCTATAGTTATACATCAATATTATGGGTGGTTCTCGATCTAACAGCAGCTTTGAGAAAACAACTCATCCTAAAAATGACTTCATCTGATCCCAATACCAGGAAGGACCGGAGTGCCAATTTAAAATTAGTCAATCCGTTTTTCTTACAATAGGGCATAAGATAATGTACAGTGAATTTTTTATAAAAACCACAAAAGAACAAGAAATGCATGAGACTTTGCTTCATGTCAGGGTTACAAGGGCAGTTTAAGGTTTCGAGGTGTTTATTGTATCCCAGCGGGAAGTTCAGTAAATTAACTATACTCCCATCTCGGAGACGAAACAGTAAACCCCTTACCCATCTACCAAGATGCAAACGCAAATATCTGTACGGTGGGCCAGGTTTTTTAATGTGTGGTTCAGAGTAGGCCAAATATTTTACAACCGTGCATTTAGTCTGGTTCTTTCTGTCCCGCTCTTCGCTATATAAATCATACAATGCCCTTAAAATAATGGTCTTATGGGAGCGATTTATTAGGTTTGGTGATGTGAACAGAGAAGCCAAACCCACACTTGCAAGGCACTCTTTTACTGCTTTCAGCCATGGTATATGGTGTCCCCTGTCACACTTTAGGCAGTCCAAAATAATTTCGCGGGTCAACGTAGCCGCCGTATTGTTCCATATCTTTATCCAGAATAATGCTGGTCTGGATCTCACAAAATCCTCTATGTAAGAAATATTTAGTTCGTTATGACATACATAGTTTGGAGAACAGATAACCCCCCCCAATACCTTACGACAAAATCTATTTTCTTCTGTTTGAATAGGGGAGCAGTTGGTATAACCCCAAACCTCAGCACCGTAAGTGCCGGTTGGCATACATTGGGTTTGATATATCTTAACCAGGGGAGTTATTACATCAGCCTGGTTGGGTTGTCTCAAGGAGGTTACACAATTAATGGCCTTGCCCAACTTATTCCTGGCATGTGAAACATGTGCATGCCACGTACCACTATTTGAAAATAGCAGCCCTAGATAGGGAAAGGTGCTGGTGCTTTTTAATACATTTGACCCTGAAATAATCTGGGGGATTTTGTGATTTTTTGGACCACAACTCATGATCAATGATTTTTTAAAATTAGTTGTTAGGCCTAAATCGGCCATAAAAAGGACAAAGCCTGAGATTAAAATACGGAGTGCCTTGGGAGTGCGGCCCATCAGGACCGCATCGTCTGCATAAAGAAGGGTGGGTATAGGGGCTCCATTAATGTAGGGCACATCACTAGTTAGGGTGCTCAAAGTGCCGCTTAGCTTATTGATATACAAAATAAACAGGAGAGGGGCCAGCACACACCCTTGTCTGACCCCCCTGCCAATGCTAATATCATCAGAGACTTCACCCATTTGATTCACACGTACACAAGCTTTAAGATCACGATGTAAAAAAGCTAAAAAGTGTACCAGATGGTCATCTAAACCGTATTCAAGAAGGGTAGACCAAAGCCGGGAACGGTTAACAAAATCAAAAGCCGAGCTCAGATCCATAAAACCAAAGTATAAAGGGGATTTCTTTGCAATATTATATTTGGCCATGATCAGGTTCAGATTCAAGCATTGTTCCACCGTTCCGACACTACTGCGGAACCCAAACTGGCTAGGATGTAGGATGTTATTCTCATCAGTCCAAGTTCTTATCCTTTTAAATAAGATCCGTCCCAAAACTTTTAAGGTGTTATCTATTAAAGAAATTGGGCGGTAACACCCAGGGTCCAGCCTGTCGCCCTTTTTAAAAATGGGAACAATAATGCTACGTGACCATGTTTCCGGGATCTCCCCTTCGGTTAAATTGTTAAAAACATTGCATAGCAATGGGGCCCAAAAATCTGGCTCACATTTTAATTGGTCTATAGAGAGCCCATCGGATCCAGGCGCTTTATTCCCGGCGCTTTCTAAAATAGCATCAAATACCTCAGATGTGGAAATAGACATTGGGTGTGGAGGGGGTAGCAACAAAGGAGGATTATCTGGTGTTGCGTAGATTTTACCAAAATGAGCAACCCAGATAGGACCAGTAATGTTACAATTAATTTCAGTCAAATTAGAACCGATAGATCTTATTTCCTTTACCTCCTTCCAAAACCCAGTGGTATCTTTTAGGTCAGCAGATCGTGCCAGGGAATCCCAGTGGGTTTTCAGTAAATCATTTGATCTGGTGCGTAAAGCACGCTTGTACTCTGCTCTGAGCAGCCTTACCCGCGGTATATCCCTCGGTTCAGCTTTTAAGGCTGCTCTAAGCGTTCTATTTGCTTTTGAGCATGGGGCATCAAACCATCTAGGCGTTTCCTCAGCCTTACTAGAGGCTGGTCTGGAAATTTCGCCTTTAATTACAGTGCAGAGTTCAGAGAACGCTTTAACCACGTTGGTCCCATGGTCCTCTCTGGTAAGACAATCTTTGATCAAAGTTGGATGTTTTTTACATACTCCTGCCAGGATTCCCTTATTGTCTACTCCCTTCCAGATTACCCTCAACTTATCTGTTGAGACTTCCAGACCCCTTGCGCCTATTTCATGTCTTGGGCACTTACCCTTCGGTAATGATAAATGGATGGCAATTGGGTAATGATCACTGTGAATTTCACAAACTACTTCTGCCCTTATTAATGCCTTTGCGACGGCGTTTGAAACGAAAACATAATCAATTGTTGTACCACCCCCATGTCCAATAAAAGTGGGGAATGGGGATGCATAGTTTTCCATACCTGCATGTTCCATGCAATTAACAAGTTCACTGGTAGCAAGAAAATCTAACAGTTCTATACCTCTTTTGCATGGGGGATTCCTTGGATGTACATGTGCATTAAAATCCCCCCCTAAACAGATGCCATCAAATTTCCCGTGTACCTGTCCATCCATAATTTCATTAATAAAATCAAATAAGAGAATAAAATTTGGATTAGGTTGGGACAAAAAATCGTTGTTATAGAAGTTGATTAAACACAGTTTTATCCTCTGGGTATACGAGAGTGCCATGAAACTAGGACAATTTGTTTGTAGTTCGTCAATTTTGGCTTCAGCAGAAATTTTTATCCAAATGGACAATCCACCACTAGGACGACCAACCAAAGGGACCGGGACAGTCCTGTTGTGGCAACTATACCCCTCAAACAATAGGTCCTCAACACACCAAGTTTCTTGAAACATCAATATATCATGACAATTGACACAATCCCTCCATGAAAAAATCCCCATCTTGGACTTCAGGCCCGCAATGTTCCAACTGAGAATTGTTAGATTATTGTTTTTATTATTCCTCAAACAGGGACCCTGGTTAGTACTTGAGGCGGATTTAGGTGTAACATACCCCTGTTGAGCGCATAGTGAGCTAGGTAGAGAAATCTCCAGTGTTAACAGGGCCACCTCTGAGGATGGTTCCTCTAACTGGGCTGCCTCAAAGCACACAGGAAATAGTTCGGTGCTTTCAGAGGACAGTCAGTCCAATGTGTCCAGGTCCTGGAATATTCCAAACCTATTCTGTAAGGGAAAAACTGGAGGGGGTTGCATCATCTTGTGGGGAGGACGATAAAAATATTTTAATGGTAGTGGGGTCACCACACTAGATGGGCCGTGACGACCAGGGTTGTAGTTCAACAGGAATTTTGCAGTGCCCGGGTTTCTAAAGTTAATTACAATACAGTCCCCATTGAAATTTTTGTAAAGGGGACCGACCCAGGTTACTCGCCGTGTGGTTATGATTTCTTTTGAAATATCATAACCCACACCCTTGTGCTTTGTTAACCAGTCTATACACTTATTGTGAAGTTGAACCCATGATTCTCCTTGACCTTCCTTGAGCGGTGGGATACCAGCCAGAACTAAAACATACGGACAAGCCTCAGGGGGAAGATGTAGGGCTGGGCGTTGATGTTTGATAGGCCTATTGTCCTCATGCGTGATCTTTTTGTCGTGCTGGCTGGGGTTAACAGGACCCTTCTGTGCTAAGGTGGTCTGCTTCGCTGCGTTACTCTTTTTAATAGAATTAGTTGATGATCCGCTTGCATCGTTAGCGGAGACAGAGGGTTTGGAAGAAGTGACATGTCCATGTGTAGGGTTACATGGGAGTAAGGGGGTGTTGGTTTGACGATCAGGCGGGCTACTGCCTGTTGTGCCCTTGCTTTTAGTCACCTTAGGTGTAACAGACTGTGCTGGGTTAGTAATGGCATGTTGTTCCACTGTCCTGATGTTACCACAGTCACCTGTAGTGGGGACACGAGTAGTGGATTCAAGGTCTTTTAGCAGCCGTTCTACTCTCATTTTGTCCAAGTTCGCTATACCTTTTCTCTTAGCATCCTCGTTTTTAATTAAATTCTCCAATTTATCAAGTCTTTTAAAAATAGTATTAAATTGTTTTATCAATTGACCTTCCAAATTTTTAATAATTGTATCTGCAATAGTCTCAATAAGGTTCCCCTCTGATTTGGAATAGTGACTGGGTTTGTCAGTTCCGTGGGGGGACTCAGTCTGGGTGGAGATAGATATATAATTTGACCCCTCGTTATTTATAACGACCACGTCACCCAAATGCGGTTGATCCTGTATGGGTACTATATGTTGGACCAACTTCTGTCTCTTCCCCTTATTCCACAAACTTTGTGGGGTTGGTTGGTTGACAATCCTTAGTGGCTGCTTCCGTTTGTTGTGGGTTATTTTAGCAGGGCCCCTCTTTCTCTTGGCTGCAACTTTATCTGATACCTTGTTAGCAGCCTCTGTAGATGTTATTACTGGGGCATGGCCAAGAGTTACTTCTGGTGCTATATACTTGACAGTGTCGTCATCGTCTAAGACAATTGGTACTTCAACAACGGGATGTGAGGGTTTTACAACAATTATTTCAGGATTTATATGGGTATTGCCATCGAGACTGCTGGTGGCATGTGGTTGGTTAATACTCATTGGACCCATGGAAAATCTCCTTTCAGTCTCAACAATCTCGTTGAATGCAGTGTCTATCAATGCCTCAAACGACGTTAGCAGTATTGCAGGGGACTCTGAATCCTGAGTAAGGATATCAACATTATTACTGCTAGCGGTACAATCAGCCATTGTAAAGAACCAGTAGGGGAACTAACCTTAATGAGAATTGTTGGTGGGGTGGCCCGCCCGACCACTGTTGACCTCTGAGGGCCTCAGAGGGCCCGCCCTTTGCCCGGGCTTAGCCCGGCTTCGCTCCCGCTCGCTCCCGCGTCGCGGGGGTGCGCCGCAATTTCTAGCGCCTCCGGGCGCCGGGATGACGTTGCGGCGATGCGCCAATGCTGGGGCGCCGGGGAGCCTGGGTAGTGTAGTCCTCACCAGCCGCTGTAGAGCGCTGCGGCGGGAGGACCAACAGCGCGGTGTAGTGGCGTCCAAAATGCCCCCGTGGGACCCTCGCTCCTTCTGGGTCAAGGACAGGCTTGCTGTGGCTCAGGAAAGAAAGCAACCCGCTCTGCCGGGGTGCGCCGCAATTTCTAGCGCCTCCGGGCGCCGGGATGACGTTGCGGCGATGCGCCAATGCTGGGGCGCCGGGGAGCCTGGGTAGTGTAGTCCTCACCAGCCGCTGTAGAGCGCTGCGGCGGGAGGACCAACAGCGCGGTGTAGTGGCGTCCAAAATGCCCTCGTGGGACCCTCGCTCCTTCTGGGTCAAGGACAGGCTTGCTGTGGCTCAGGAAAGAAAGCAACCCGCTCTGCCGGGGTGCGCCGCAATTTCTAGCGCCTCCGGGCGCCGGGATGACGTTGCGGCGATGCGCCAATGCTGGGGCGCCGGGGAGCCTGGGTAGTGTAGTCCTCACCAGCCGCTGTAGAGCGCTGCGGCGGGAGGACCAACAGCGCGGTGTAGTGGCGTCCAAAATGCCCCCGTGGGACCCTCGCTCCTTCTGGGTCAAGGACAGACTTGCTGTGGCTCAGGAAAGAAAGCAACCCGCTCTGCCGGGGTGCGCCGCAATTTCTAGCGCCTCCGGGCGCCGGGATGACGTTGCGGCGATGCGCCAATGCTGGGGCGCCGGGGAGCCTGGGTAGTGTAGTCCTCACCAGCCGCTGTAGAGCGCTGCGGCGGGAGGACCAACAGCGCGGTGTAGTGGCGTCCAAAATGCCCCCGTGGGACCCTCGCTCCTTCTGGGTCAAGGACAGGCTTGCTGTGGCTCAGGAAAGAAAGCAACCCGCTCTGCCGGGGTGCGCCGCAATTTCTAGCGCCTCCGGGCGCCGGGATGACGTTGCGGCGATGCGCCAATGCTGGGGCGCCGGGGAGCCTGGGTAGTGTAGTCCTCACCAGCCGCTGTAGAGCGCTGCGGCGGGAGGACCAACAGCGCGGTGTAGTGGCGTCCAAAATGCCCCCGTGGGACCCTCGCTCCTTCTGGGTCAAGGACAGGCTTGCTGTGGCTCAGGAAAGAAAGCAATCTGTATACCTTGTTGCCTTTGTGGTGTGCACTTGTTATATAATGTTTATTGGATGCACAATGTTTCTGCCTTGTTGCCTTAACGTCATTTAAAGAGCGCATATACAATAATTTGCTTGGCAGTTTTCCAATTTGCAGGTTTGGAATGTGCAGAGCGTGTAATAGCACAGGACACCCTCAGAGCTATCACTTAAATCTCTGGCCTTTTTCTCTGATGAGCGTTGTTACGCTCTGCACGCATTCATCTCCCTGTGTGTGGCACATCTATAAAAGGAACCACACCCAATGTACCGCGCTCGCTATTCTTCCTCTCCATAGAAGTCAGCAGCTGATTCCCGGATTTCCCGCGTACTTCGGCAAAATCTTCTGAACATCTCCTGAACATCTCCGGGCAGTAAAGCGGTAGAAGTACAGTTTCTTCCAGCGCGTTATCTAAACTCCTGACCCCAAGTCTACTGAATGAGGGTAAGACTATTTAGGACATTTCGTTTTTGGATGGAAACATTTCCCTAGTTTTTGTGAGGCCTTTACAGGAATAATTTTCTTCAGACTTCTATGTCATCAGTGTAACTTCTTCAGTAGCATACAAATACAGTAAATACTCTAAATAATTTTTGAACACTTGAACTTTAAATCTAGAACTTGAACAAGAACGTACTCTTGTGACTTGTATAACGTTTCTTGGCAGGTCCAGCATATCCTCAGAACTTAACCAGTGTGGAAAGACTACATCATATTTCAAGATTAATTCACCCATTCTACAGTAGGGAAACACAAGTGAATAACTGTTTCCATATGTTACTTAAATATTATTGATATACATAGTGTTAATCAGTGTTTGATCTATAGTGGCCTTCTTTTGCAGATCGCCTCCCCCGCAGTTGCTTCCCAAAACCCTTCCCCCCACCTAGCCACTCTAATACTCTTTGTCATTAAGACTAATCAGAGTTGGAGCTGCCTGGAGGTGGATCATTCTAACGTTTAGCAAGCCCTGAGGAATCTACATCCTGACAGGCCTCTCCAAAACGAACAATACCAGCGAATGGTCCGAGAAGGTGCGAGGGAGTACCACACAATCACGGATCTGGGTGAACAAATCCCTAGCGGCTAACCAGTAGTCGATCCTGGTATATAAGTCATGATAAGCAGTGTACTGGGTGAATCCTCCCCTACCAGGGGACCGCTTTCTCCATACATCACATAGCTCGAGCTGCCTCACCACATCCATGATAGCCCTTGCGGCCGCATCGATTGACAGGTCAGGGCGTTCCGATATAACTACTTGTGGGTCTAAGAAGCAGTTATTTCCCCACCCCAGAGTTGGGCCCCCCCCCGTATTTACACATCTTATTATGTAACGGCATGTAGAACCTAGAGTTGTCATAGTTCGGGCCATATATATTAGCTAAAATAAAGTCAAGCCCCTTCCCGCTGCTGCGCGAGATTGCGTACCTCCCTTCCGAATCCGTATCTAAAGGTACTCATTCTAGTTCCTTTTTAGGGATGACCCAGGTATTCACACCACGGGCATGAGACGTGAACCCCGTAACATGTGCATATCCCTGCAGCCCTCTTCTGTTGAGCATACTACTGTTGAGTGGCAAATGCGATTCCTGAATTAGAGCAATGTCAATATCGTGCCTGGATAAGTATGACAGAACTTTCCTCAGCTTCCTGAAGTATTTCAGGCCGCGGACTTTGCAGGTTAAAATGTTAAGCTTACTAACTTGTGTCTATGTCATGTACTGTGGTGAAATGCAGATTTGCAGCTATAGCAAACATACATATACCCTTCTGTACCACCTTGCAGACAAGTAGGCAGCGCATTTTCAATACGATTAATTCTGCCATGGAAATTAAACATTACTAAGTCTCAGCGCCTTCCCTCCCCCACACACTCCATACACACCCTAACTCTGCGATGATGATAAGCCCCTGTCAAAACCCCAGGTTCAAAAGAAGACGAATCATAAATGATAGTGTCAAGCAATAAACAAATTCAAGAAAAAGCCAGGGTGTGGGTTACACATGTCAGCAGATGTTGCCTGCGCCCGCAAACTACTTTCACTCAGTAGGCTGCACTTATTCTCTGTCCAGCATCTGGCGAATAGTATGCATCAGTCTGAAAGCCAAGCAGCAGCATCTAACAGCTGAAAACAGTATTAGCAAGGTAATCACAACTATATGCAACTCACTAAGAGCAAAGCGTGTCCGGACTACTTTCTAGTGTCCAAAGTGCTGCTGCTTGCACAATACCACCCACTGCATCAACAAAGGCATTCGAACTCCAGTCACATCAGATTTACAATGCCCCCATCCCCCGGCCTAGATGACCAGCACTATTGCTGGCATTTTTAATCTGTCAGATAAGATCTTTGATTATGGGTTTCCTTTTTTCCTTCTTTTTTCTTTTCCCTGTTATATTGTTGTTTAATAGTTTTTTACTTGATTTATGTGTTGATATTGTACATTTAAGCAAACTGCTTCTTGAACCTTTGTTAGGAATATAGACCCTCTGAAAGATGGCAGACGCAGAAGCCAAACCAAAAGGCATGCGTTTAAATTGAAAGAGCCCTTCAGGAGTGATGAAAGCAGTAAGGTGCCTTGATGCAGAATGTAATTCGATCTGATGATATGCAGATGACATATCTAATAAACTGAAGAGTTTGCCACCTTTGAGAGTGGTTGTCATCTGCGTAATGTTAAGGAGTGGGTGCTGATCTCTCCATCCACAGGGGATCCCCAATCAGAGGATTCAATCGGTTCGATTACATCGCATGCACACAATGTACTTAATTCTTTCTTTAAGTCAGATTGTAGGGCTAGAGGCACCTTCCTTACTTTATGTAACACAGGTTGAGCATTGCTTGATAATTTAATCATGTGTTTGAAACCCTTGATAAGACCCCATTTAAAAAAAATACTTCTGGAGATAATACCTCCCAAGAGCTTGGTTGGATAGATTGAACCTGAAAGAAATCTTTCTTCAATATCACTTGTTGAGCATTGTTAGGATCGAGTATGATACCAAGATTACCTTGATCTCCCCACCAAAGGAGACATGCTTCATCTTTTGCTACATATACAATACCTTTGGACATACTATCCCTAAATATGAAATCGGCATTACATTCACTAATCACATCAATAAATTGTTCACCATAACCAATGGGATGTACACAAGATAAACAAAGTTTGTTCTGGAAAATAATTTTTCCAGAGTGATTCACTTATTAAAATGAATGAAGGTCCAGAATCTGCGAACATTTGTACATTTATACAATCTTCAAAATTGTACATGGATGTATTTTAAGACCTTGAGAATTAACACCCCAAATACTATTGGAACAGTCCATTTCCATAATAGTGAAAAATTTGTCTTCTACACTGGATGAGCAATTTTTTTCTGTTAAAGATTCAATGTTGTGTACTTTTTTGAATGGTGTGGTTTTTTTTAGAATGACAAACAGCAACAAAATGTCCTTTCTTGGAACATTTGGCACACGTTTTATTAATAGCTGGACACGACAAAGCATTGGCAAGGTGAGTAGTACTCCCACATCTATAACACATTAGTGACTTGCTTGACGTAGTGTTAGTACTTTTTTTTATCTGGTTGAACTTTTAGATTCTTAGGCTTTTTAATTTCAAATTTGTTTTATTGATTTCAAGAGCAACAGTAGACACTACAGTGCGAGGAAGGCATAATAGGAATAAAAGGCAATCAAAACAGATAGCTATACAGTGTCCAATAGGCATATAGATGGCCAGTTGTGTTTGGTATAACAAAGGTTTAGTGCCTGAATTGCAGATGTCCCCTGTAGTGAGGCAATGAAATCATGGGGGGAAAAGCCCCAACCAAAACTCCCACCCAATCCCCCAACCCCCCTCCCTGTTCCCACCCCACCCAGTGTGCCGAACATGTGAAACAAACATAGCTACATTCATGTAGTAGATGATGCAATCACCCAGATGGTCACGAGGAGTCATGTGTAGTCGCTGTGAGTCATAATATGCGCAGGTACTTAGGGCACGTGATCTCATTAAATTCTTTGGACAAGAGGGAAAGCAGCGGAAGCCATACCTTCTGATAAGCAGCCGTGGAGTGTGTGAGCGTGGCGTGAATACGTTACATTCCCAAGGTGAACCATATTTTTTGTAACCAACCCGTGTGAGTGGGTCTGGTGTTGGGGCCCCAAAGGGACAGAACGTGTTGTGTTGCGGCATGGCGATCCCCATCTGGCGACCTCTAGGAGATTTTAGGGGGAAGGTGATTGTATTAGGTAGGCCTAAAATGGTATAGGTCGGGAATCTAGGGATTTCAGTATCAAATGTGGAATCAATGTCGTCTAGGACCGTCTTCCACTATTCCTGGACTTCATGGCACTCCCAGAGGAGGTAAGTTAAGGTGCCCTTTTCCCCGCAGCCCCTCCAGCATAGCGCGCTACGTGTAGGGTTACCTTTATTGAGCCGGACTGGGGTGAGGTGCCAATACATGGCCAACTTCATCGCTGCCTCCCTGGATGCGGTGTTGCGAGTGCTGTGGGCGGCTCTATAATAGACAGAACTCCATTCCTTGGGTGATAGGGCCCTCCACAGTTCTGCCTCCCATCGCTTTTGGCCTGCTGTCTTGCCTGAAGGGGCGGGGGATGTAAGCATTTTGTAAAGGTCTGTGATAAGATGTCTGTCCGAGTCCTTCGTCACTAGCCATTTCTCAAAGGTCGTCATGGGTCTGCCAACTAGGGGGGCAATGTCTGGGTGTGTGAGCCAGTGCCTAAGCTGGAAGTACTGAAATAAGTGGGGGAAGACAACGTCATAGCCCTGGAATATGTCCGTCAAGGTGAGGAAGCCCTGCAGGTCGAAGAGGTGGCCGGCGGAAAGGCAGCTAATGCCGCGCCTTTGCGGGAAGGCCTGAGGAGCATTGCCCGGTGGGAAGTCTGGGTTGTCCAGGATAGGGGTAAGTGGAGAGGGTGAAGGTGGTAAGCCCTTTCTTGACCGCAACCGCATTCCAGACCTGCATGACAGTGCGGGTAATAGGGGATCGCAGGAGGTAGCGCGGTCGGTGCTGTCGAGGAAGGAACGGAATTTTCCAGAGGGACGTACCGGCCATCACCCTGTCTTGAAATAACCAGCGTTTCTCGGATTCCAGCCTGAACCACTCTACTAGATATCAAAGTTGTGCAGCTTGGAAGTATTTTAAAAGATTGGGGACACCAAGACTCCCCTCGTCCGGGATCTATGACAGAATTTCGACAGACAGAATTTCGACCTACACAAATATCGGCGTAATTATATCGATAGCAAAAATATCGACGCCCTATGTACAACATGGTAAGTACCAAAATATCGAAAAAATAATATCGATGTTAAAAATATCGTTGTCAAATATATCGATTTTTTTTGGATTTAAAATAACATAAGAAATACTGTAAATAATACTTATTAATTACTTAAACATATTTAAATATATGTAATGATGGTAAAAAAAAATAATAATACATATTTAATTAAAAAAATAATAATTAAAAATCATATATAATATATACTTACTTAACAATAATTACTATTCCCACTCCAGTGGGTGCAACAGTAGGGAAAACTGACCCTGAACCCTAAAAATACCCCTTTACCCAAAAACCTAAAACTGACCCTGAACCCTAAAAATACCCCTTTACCCAAAAACTGAAAACTGACCCTGAACCCAAAAAATTCCCCTTTACCCAAGAACTGAAAACTGACCCTGAACCCAAAAAATACCCCTTTACCCAAAAACTGAAAACTGACCCTGAACCCTAAAAATACCCCTTTACCCAAAAACTGAAAACTGACCCTGAACCCTAAAAATACCCCTTTACCCAAAAACTGAAAACTGACCCTGAACCCAAAAAATACCCCTTTACCCAAGAACTGAAAACTGACCCTGAACCCAAAAAATACCCCTTTACCCAAAAACTGAAAACTGACCCTGAACCCTAAAAATACCCCTTTACCCAAAAACTGAAAACTGACCCTGAACCCTAAAAATACCCCTTTGCCCAAAAACTGAAAACTGACCCTGAACCCTAAAAATACCCCTTTACCCAAAAAATAAAAACTGACCCTGAACCCTAAAAATACCCCTTTACCCAAAAACTGAAAACTGATCCTGAACCCAAAAAATACCCCTTTACCCAAAAACTGAAAACTGACCCTGAACCCTAAAAATACTCCTTTACCCAAAATTAATTAATATTACAATTAAATTACTTCCCACCCTATTCCCCTATAAACCCACAACCCGCTCCAGTAGTAAAACATATAATTTAGTTAAAAATATACATAAATTATCAATTAATTATTCCATTAATCAATTAAAATAATTAATTGCCAATTAATATTTAATAGCAAAATAAATTAATCATAAAAAAATAACTATTTAATTACAAATAAATTACTTCCCACCCTATTCCCATATAAACCCACAACCCGCTCCAGTAGTAAAACATATAATTTACCTAAAAATATACATAAATTATCAATTAATTAATCAATTAATCAATTAAAATAATTCATTGCCAACTAATATTTAATTGCAAAATAAATTAATCATTAAAAAATAATTATTTAATTACAAATAAATTACTTCCCACCCTATTCCCCTATAAACCCACAACCCGCTCCAGTAGTAAAACATATAATTTACTTAAAAATATACATAAATTATCAATTAATTAATCAATTAATCAATTAAAATAATTCATTGCCAATTAATATTTAATTGCAAAATAAATTAATCATTAAAAAATAATTATTTAATTACAAATAAATTACTTCCCACCCTATTCCCCTAAAAACCCACAACACGCTCTGGTAGTAAAACATAATATTTACTTTTATATATTTTTTATTTATAAAAACATATTAAACACATATTATAACAATTAATTTAAATACTTAACTAAAATTTCTAACACATATTAGTAAATCGAAATTACTTACATCGATATATATGCTATCGATATAAGTAATTTCGATATTACTTACCTTAGGGTCGATATTCTGGCCATCGATATTCTGTCCCATCGATATTAGCAACTCGATATAAGTGTAAATTGAAATTAAAAATTCGATATTTTGACTGTTTACCCCTCGTCCGTGTTCCTATATGCTAGTCGTTTATGTAGGCGCACCCGCTTGCCCTCCCAGATGAGGGTAGGTTCGCGATGGTGCCAGCCGTGGGGAGCACCGGGAGGGTCTGGAAAATGTATAGAATTTTAGGCAGAGCTGACATCTTCACCGCTGCAACACGTCCCAGCAGGGAGAGGGGCTGTTTTGTCCAGCGTGCAAGATCGGACCGGATTTGGGAGGAGAGGGCCGCGTAGTTGAGAGTCAGCATAGACTCCGTGGATGCGGTGAGTGTAACACCCAAGTTTTGGGAGGTGCGTGGTCGATGATAATCCTCCCCCATAAGCAGGTGTAGGTGCCTGTGTCTGGGCGTTTCTGCCCAAAGGTAGTATGAGGGATTTCCCCTTATTTATTTTGAAACCGGAGACAACTCCAAAGAATTCCAACTCTGTCTGAAAGGCGGGGACAGAGCGGTCCGGGCGATCCAGAGCAGCTATGATATCATCGGCGTAGAGGCCGATCACATGGGTTTTCCGGCCAAAGGTCATGCCCTGGATGGCAGGATTGTCACGGATCTTTTGCGCAAGGGGCTCCACATATAGGGCAAACAGAAGGGGCGAAAAAGGGCACCCCTGCCTCGTGCCTCGTTAAATCTCAAAAGGGTCCGAGCGTAGACCACCTATGTGGACATGAGCCTGAGGGCGGTGGTAGCAGCTCGCTATCCAGGCCTGAATCGATCTCCTATCCGAAAGTGCCGCAGGACTTGTTGAAGGTAAGTCCAGTCAACCCGGTCGAACGCTTTCTCCGCGTCGATAGCCAGCAGCACAGAGTCCGAGTTCTGGAAATGGGACTTAGCAATCAAATGAAGTATTCGTTTAGTGTTATCGCTGCATTGGCGATTCGGAACACAGCCTGATTGGTTGGGCTCCAAGATCCCGGGCAGACATGAACCAAGACGCGCAGCTAGGACCCCCGTAAAGATCTTCAAGTCCAGGTTAAGTAGGGATATAGGCGGGAACGTGGAGCAGCATGTGGGTTTTTTACCCGGTTTGGGCAGCACTAGTATCTTGGCTGAGGCAAAGAGCGTGCACCTGTTATGGCCTGTGACTTATAAATGGTGTGATGGTGCTTGGGAAACCAAGGAACACAACCCTATCTGTTCCTTTAAGGACAAAGTCCAAATACAAAACATAGACTGTGGAATCAGCACCCATCAACAAATATTTTCAATAATAGTTAGTGTCCTTCAATCAATAGTTAAAGTCTATTTCAAATGGTCGTGTATTTTCAATTCTTTATTATGTTGTTCAACAGTAGAAAAAATGGTCCAATTCACAGCAGATTTCCTTTTCTTAGCCAACGCGTTTCGTCTCATAAAATGAGACTTCTTCAGGGCTCAAACACCTGTCTTTGTGGAGTATAGTGTGAGCAGGAAAGTTTCTTTAATTCAAGCATACATTGGATTGGTCTGTCAAATCCGATGAATATTCAGAAGGGACCAGAAAACGGCATGGTGACCTGCGAAAACGAACGATGGAAGTTTAGCAGGTACTGTTTGTTAAATAGCAGTTACTGCTATTTGTGCTTTGATGGCAGTAGCATATTCGTCCACCATGTTATCACCTTCTCTGTTACAAATCATGATAATTTCTTTGGGGATGTGTTTTAATATATTGCAGCCTTGAGTGCCCAAACAATGTCTTAAAGAGCATATTTCTTTTTACAAGTAAAAGATTCACCATCAAGAGCTTCAAGATATGCTTCAAACCCTTCTTCCCATTTCTCCCAGTCCATTTCAGGGGGAAGCAGGATTGAGTGTAAAAGGTGCTGGTGGAGAAATTGATTGTAACATTGCAATTCAATTCTAATGACAATTCTGTAAAATAGAATTTGTGCACTTCAATAGATTGATATAAAGTAATGAAATAAATAAATCAGAATGAATAGTGTGCGGATCACCGAGGTCAGCACTTATAAAATGTAAATAAAGAATTGGTGTGCCGATTACCAGAATTGACACAGTATAAATGGCCAAAATACTGTGAAATTGTGGTAGACAAATTAATAAAGTCTGTAAATGACTAAATGAATGGTGTGTGGATCACCGAGGTCAGCACTAGTAACACTTGAATAAAGAAGTGGTGTGCAGATCACCAAAAATTGGCACTGCAAAATGGGCAAAAATTATGATGAAATAGTTGCAGGCAAATGAATGAAGTAACTTATTAAATAGGTGTGCAGATCACTGAGATCAGCACAATGAAGATTGCCTGATTAACGTTGCAGGCTATGAAAAAATGCCTGATTTTAACATCGGCGCTGCCTTAAGCGTCGTGATGTCACATGCAGACGTGAGCGTTGGGACGTGGTATATGGATCACCGTGAACCACATCGAAGAAATGGAGAAAGAACGATCAAGATGGAGAGCATTTCCGCACAGTAGCAATGGCAGTTGAGGTGAGAAATGCAAGCAAAGTAGCACAGAATGGAGAAGTGCTGCGTCACAAGTTCAATGCTCCTTACCAAGGATCTGGAAATCAGTTCTCTTCAGCGAACAGGAAGGCAGTTCAATTGGGCTGAACTAGATCAGAGTCCCCAGCATCAACAGGACGGGTCATCTGCAGCTTCACACATGTGGGGGGTCCTGATGACTGGCAGCCCGTCGCCAGTGTAAAGATTCCAGGATGCAGGTAAATCTTTAGGTTTCTTTATTTAGATAGTCACCATGACTAAGCAAAAGCACAATCCAACTCTTCAACAGGCAGCAATCAACTGCTACATAACCCCAACTCCACAATGTTCTTTCTATTTTCTTGACGTGCAAAGGTTCCAGACGTCCAGAGAATGGAAAGATAACCCAACAAGTCGCAAGCTTAATCATTGGGGGAAGGCGCTACAGGCTGCTTGCTGACTCTACAACTAGGGTTTAATTACACTTCACACTAGGCGTCAATCCCATCGCACGTTCAGAGCACCGGGCTTCACACACAATCAGCGGGATGGAGGTGTGCTGATCACATTGGGAAAGCGCGGTTTCGTGCCAAGGATAGTTACTGTCTCTTTAGTTGATACAATCCTCTGACGGCCGCCATCTTACCGGAGATCGGCAGCTCCTTCAGGCTGCAGTCGAGCGGGTGGCCCCAACCGTGCAATAGCCGTGGCAGCCACCTCACCAAGCTCGTCTTCAGATGCACAAAAAATGGCAGCGCTGGTCCCATCTCAGATCTTTGCCGTCGATGCGCCTCGCACAGGTACTTTTTAGTGGCAGTGTGGAGTGGTAGGCCTCAAATCATCTTCCAGCAGCCTGGCAATTGCGTCTATGTGGCCAGGCAGCCTGCTAATTTCACTCGAATTCTAGGCGTGCTGCGCCACCTCTGGACCCCGTCACCCTCACAGCTCCCGAGATTGACTCTGGATGGGCGCCCCGACGTACTCACTACCTCTTCACTCAGGCTCACCACCGCTTCTAACTGCTCCTCCGGTCACATGGTGAGCATCTCATCTTGGCGATCACCAGGGTAGCGAGGTCAGCTCTTTCGGGCCGTCTCACTTGCACGCGGTTCTGCGGCGCTGATTGATCGGTCTCCTGCACACAAAGTAGGGTCTCCTCGTTCTCTCCCGCCTCCTGCAGCTGCAGGGAGCTCCGATCCCCCCGGGTCAGCTCCGATCGTAGGCGGTGACTGCTGCAGCAGGAATCAGCGTGTTTTAGGGCTATAGAATCGGCATTGATTCCGGACTATTTACGGATATTTTGATGGCTGGAGAGAGCTCTCAGCTTACGCTGCCATCTTGGTCTTGCAAGCTCTGCCCTCCACCTGTCGGCAAAATATTAGGCACAACAAGGCTGCGAGTTTAATGGAAAGTATTTTCCTATCAAGCTGTCTGTTTTCCGGCCAATTAGTGAAAAGGTCTAAAATTGCTTTACCATCCCACAGTGTCTGGTACTTATGGGGTCTCCTTAGTCTGATACTTTTTAGGACTCTACAAACTATGACGTTCTTACCTACCTTTTTTCCATTGACTAGAGTGTGACCTGCAGAGATAATTGATCTATACCAATTAAATGTTTTGTTAGTGAGACCCCTTTTGAACTGTTCTACAAGGAAGTTTTTGATGTGTATGATTGGAGCCTCCACTGGATCCACGTACCTCTCCAGGCACCAACGTACTCATTGTCTCCAGATGTTATTAAACCTATGGTGCCCAGGAGCCTATGACTCTCCAAAGAGAGTAGCAGCTGTTGACGAAAGTCCAGATTCTTCATTGGATTTCGTGACACTTTCCAGGCAAGAAGTTTCAAACTCCCTGTCTGTACTAGGGTGTGATCTCTTCTATCTACGCCTATTAGGAGCTCCCTCGCAGCTGGAATTAAAAAAGGGAATGTTGCAAGCTAATTCCAGCGTCATTGAGAATCATGCCTGAGATGGGCAAAAGGGAGTTATTAGTACTTAAGAGCATTGTTCCAGTCTTACTTTCTGTAGGACTCTCTGAATCATGGCAAAAAGAGGAACGGTGTATGCTTGGATTTCTTTCCAGCATTAGAGAAAAGCATTTACTGAAAGAGTACCCGGGTCTGGCATCCTGCTTAAGTAGTTCTCTAACTGGTAGGTTAGTCTGCTTGTGAACAGGTCTACTTCTAAGGGCCCCATAATTGAATGAGGGCTCTGAAGACGTTCTTGTTGAGTTTCCAGTAGCTGTGATGGAAGAGGAATATCCAGTTCCAATCTGCTGACACGTTTACCTTCCCATGGAGGTATTCTGCTTTTAGGGTGATCCTGTGCTCCAGGCAAAACATCCAGAGTTTCTTGGCTAAGTTCAATAGAGCTGCTGATTTTATCCCTTCTAGGTGATTTATGTAGGCCACAGCTGACATATTGTCCATCTTCAGAATGACTGATCGCCCCAAAGATGCTTTGCCATTCCAGGCATCTAAATTCTCTAACTACCAATTCAGTTCTGATCTGGCTTCCTGATCTAGGCTTATCTGATCTCCGTACCAAAGGCCAGACCTTAGAGCTCTGGCTTTTACCCTTTGAAGAGCTTGGTAATTCAAAGGTCCCAAGAAGATAGCTTGAATAGATGAATAAAGTAGACCCAAAAGCCTGGCTAATTCCCTTAGTGTTCGGCTCTCTTGTTTCAAAACAAACCTTATCTCCTTGCGAATTTTGGTTATTTTCTTTGAGGGAAGTGAGAGGGGGCATTTCATTGTGTCTACGGTAAACCCCAGGAACTCCAGGGATCAGGAGGGAGTTAGTATTGATTTCTCTTTGTTTATAATGAATCCCAAGCTTCCTATGAGGTCCAAAACTACCTTCAGGTCTTGCAAGATTTGTGGGTGGTGTTAGGATATAATAAAAAATGATGTCCAAATACATTATTAGTTGAATCCCTCTTTCCCTTAGGAGTGAGGCCCTCCCTCGCCATCTGGATGGTAAAGTAGTCATCCTTTAAATCTAGTCTGACTAACCAGTCTCCTTCCAATAACAAATTCTTCAGGAGGAGGATGCCCTCCATCTTGAAGTGTCTGTAAACTAGGAATTTGTTTTGTTCCCTTTGTGCTTTTTCTGGACGAGGAAGAGAGTGCTTACAAACCTCTTCAATTCCTATGGTACTTCTATCATTGCCCCTTTCTGGAGCATGGAGGCTCTTTCCTCTTCCACTATTTTTTGTCGTTCCTCAGTCAGAAGGATGTCTCTTGGGTATGACGTTTGTGTAGGTGTTTCTATGAAGTCCATCTTGAAACCTTTGACAGTTTGCAATACCCATGGATCTTGAGTGATTTTTTTCCAATTCTGATGGAAGAATCTGAGTCTGCCGCCCACTTTTTGAGGGAAAGAAGGAGAAGGAGGGGATAAGGTACTCACTCTAAAAGTTGTTGTTGTTGGGTAGTCCATGCGATTTGAATCCTACGTTACATGAACATCTCCCTCTCTGCAGGTAGAATTGGAGAGGGTTGGATGATTGGAAGCCTCTTCCAAAACCTCTGAACCTTGAGTAGGGCCTTTGGTTGAAGTGGCTTGAGGAAAGGCCCCTTCTTCCGGCCCGCCCAAAAAGGTTTGGGTTGAAGACACGTCTCATATCGAGCTGAGCTTTGTTGAGTGCTGTGAATGTTGAAACGTATTTGCCAAGTTTTTTAATCTTCACCGAAGAGTAAACCTTTAGGGTTTTGTGAAGGTTCCTTATCTGCCATATCGCTCAGCTTAGGATTTATTTTGTAAGGACTACCCTTCTCCTTTCTGCATTGAGGCTGGTGTTAGCATTTCCCAGAAGGATCGATCCTCTCTGTCCCCAACCTTTAACAGGCCTTAAAAGATCTCTTTATCCCCTTCCTGGGTCTCTACCGAGTGTGAAGAGAAACTTAATTAGTTCAGGGTCGAGTTTGGGAGCCTGACAGACTTTCTCTTAAATAGAGGGTTTTCTTGAACATTCAGCTCTTAGAATGTTACGTGTATTTTTCTCAACTAGATTCCTGAGACATTTTTCAATAAATTTGGCCACATGGTCTTGTAGCCACCATTCCGAGCTTCTCGGATGCCTAATAATTATAGGGTGAGAACATTGCTTCATCAAGAGAGTTGATTATGTTGTCCTTGGAGGAAGGCGGGAGTTCGTCTTCAGTAGGTTGAATGTTAAATTCGTCATCATCTTCATCTAGATCGAGGACATATTCATCAAAGGTGTTATTAGCCTCGTCGTCCTCCATATCATTATCATTAATTTTGTAGTGAACACTTTGATAATTTGTGCTGCTAAGGACACTCATATGCGTTGTGCCACTGTGGACACCAGTTGCTGCTAGGCACACCTGAGATCAAACAATAGAAAAGCCAGTACTGATAAATAGTTTCTCTTATTTTCAATAAACTCACCTAGACCTAAATAGACGTAACCTTTTCATTTTTTTGGAATCTCAATTTTTTATTTTTAAAATTAATTAATCCATAGTTTTATTTGAATAGTTTTTCACAATATTTGTCATAATTTAAACAATATAAAGTACATTACACAACAAGTCTCACATCCTAACACAAAAGGCTATTGGACACTTGAAGACTATAGCCGTACCCTAAGGTTGGTGGCTAAGTGTTCTATTCAATTTGTTATTGCAGATCCTGAACTAAGTCCGCAATAGCCAAATCGATCAGCTGATCTATTAAAAACAAATGAGGTAAGCTTGAGATCCCTGGTGCAGGTGACAGAGAGGGATTGGAGTATATATCATGACATAGAGAGTAATTTAGATTGTTTGATCTGTTTTTGTCATTACAGCATATTGGTCCTGAGGAGAACACCAGATAAATTGAAGGTGCTCGAAACGCGTTGACCTGCTTTTTTTGACCTATTGAGTGTTTTGAATTATTGAAATTGTATCTTGATGTCTATGAGAATTATCTAAATGATGCACCTTAGGTCTTGTGATTTTTCAACAAAATGTGTTTATGTTGAACCTTAAATTGTTAAAATGGTGTTGAGTGTGATAGGATGAATGAGTGGTATTCTGTTTCCCTTACCACATTGGAAGGGGATTTACTCCAGTACTTTGCTGTACAACATCTACAACAATTTCCTAGGTGGGAAGTGGTCAAACAGGAATTTACTGAAGGATCATAATTTCATGGGAATCACAAACTCTCGGGCAGGTATTGGATGATCCTCCCAATATCTCCCTACTAATTCCCGGCGACTTTATTAGCACCTTTTGATTTATTTATTTCGGGTGTAGACTTTTCTTGTATTGCGTATGATCCTCCCAATCCCCACTCCTTTCAAAGCCTTTACTATTGCAGTTGTGATGCACAATCATAGAGTGGCAACTACTAGGTATCTTTTGGTGGAAACTAGACTGGCATACATTTTAGTCATAGATTTGGCTTTGTGAATTAGATCCACCATGTCAATATATTTGGGATGGAGGAGTACAATGTAAATGCCAATGTTTGTCTTTTCTGGTCTGTTTGTTTGGAAGTGGCAGATTTAATGGGACAGCAGGGCAAAACAACAGAACAACCATCCAAGTACATTTATGACTTATATTGGAGAGTTTGACTGTGAGCTGAAAACAACTCTGGAAGAAGTTTTAACCACTGTTCCATTTAGCAGTAACAACTCACAACAAAGTAATACCATCTGACAATCTCCCGGATGGTCTGGGCTATCCCATCACTGAAATCTGAAACAAATTTGGGGCTTCACAATTTAAGTGACAGTACAAACTCCCCAAAATGTCTTTTAATAAAATGTGTCAGATAAAAAAAACAGTCAGAAAGCTGCACTATGAGAATTTTAGGTATTATTTGAGTTGGGTGAGAACCCACCTCATATAAAAACCTCACTTCATGTGAGGATGAACTGCTAAAGTCGCAAACTAAACCTGTGATTAACCCTTTAGTTGCTTGGAACAAAGCAGCCAGACTTAACTTAGAGACAATGTTTAAAGTATTTATGCACTACTCAAACTGTAATAAAGTGAAAACACAAAATAAAAAACCCGGTAATTTAGAAAAATAGAGCATATTTTAATTACGAAAATGACACCAAGTGACATTAATCTAATAAGTACAACCAGAGATATGAATTTTTAAAGTTTGAATAAAAAATAGTGCCAAAAAGCACAAAGCTTCAACTGCAGATATCTGCTCAAGTTACACCAGGTCAAATATACAAAGTTAAGGTCAACCACAATGGAGCACTAGGTTAATCACTGTGGAAAGTTTACCATCTGACTTAGAAACTTTTATGGAGGAAAAATGGTTATTGACGGGTCGTCGGAAGAACAAGCTGAAAGCTGGATCCAGAGCGGGGTGTGATGATGATGGGTTGCTGAAGAGTGTGGTCCCAGTGTAGTCATTGATGAAGGTGGGAAAGCTAAGAGCAGGCGAAATCTGAAGTCTGTGCCTAGGAAGGGCCTCGTTGTTGATTGGATGCCGTTTGGCATCGATTCCGGTGAACCCATCTGTACAGATTAAAAAAAAATTCTGGAAGACAGATCTCTTTCCGCATGGCACACCAGCAAGTTTAGCCCATCCTTTGGCACACACAAAGTTGGCAAAACGTATCTAAGTCCCACTTCTTGCAGTTTGGGGGACAGGCGAAGTAAACTCCAATACCAGCTAAGAATCGAGCATCTGTGGTGTACCATTTGGGGATTAGGACTCACTCCAGGAATAGCATCTGTTACCACGCATGCCAAACTACCACAAATGCGTCATTACTACAAGTTTCATTACAATGCAAGTCATTGCAAAGGCTAAAGCATATTTGCAATCCTTACAGATGGGTCGTTCGCTGAAGGCAATTATAGGATCTCTTAGATCTTTCATGGCGCTCTCTCTCTCTGGGTGTTTTTCTTCGTTTTTCTTTACGTTTTTCTTTCTCCGATGTTTTGACAGGAGGTACTGCACTAAATAGCATTCATTAACCATACGAGAGGGGGTAATCTGGGTGGCAGGAGCTTGATCCATCTCAGGGACCATGGGTCCCAAAGACTCTTTTCAGGGTAAGGGCGGGGGAGCAGGGCCTCGGTGGAAGCCCTGTGAGGAGCGATGGGGTGGTGGTAGACTAGCAGCACTAAGGGAGGGTGGCGGAGCACTGGGGGCTGGGTGGGGGTGGTGGGGCACAAGCTAAAACAATCCATGACATTGTGAGGATTGAAGGAGATAAGTATATACAACCATACTGTATGGCTAAGGACTGGATAGAAACAGCAACACTTGATCGGGTAGGAAGGTTAACTCGGGACTGCATATCTGCTCCTTTAATGTATGTGGGCTGAATAACTGTGGGAAGAGACAACATGTGGCAGCGGAACTACGGGTCATCCAACTGTATTTGGTCTGTTTACAGGAATCCTACATACCATGGTGTAAACGAAGATACTAGCTGAGCTGAGCTACTCTGTAGTGATATGCACACAACAATCTACAACAAACCGAGGGGTAGCTGTATTAGCTGAAAATGGTATAGAGGGGTCAGGAAGAGCTCTGGCGGGCAAACAAGGTCACTGGGCTATTATCGAATGCATAATGAGAGTGTTAAATGTACTGTGTGCTCAGTATAGGGTTCTAATTTTGATGAGGCAGCAGTGCTGGAGGGGATAAATTTAGAACTAGCATCATGGCCGACCCCTTTGATCCTATGTGGTGAATTTCTAATATACATCTGGGACACCAGGATCTTCAATTAGGTATACAAAAATAAAAGGGTAGGAAACCCAAAGTGTTTAAGGCTCTACAGTACCTGCTGGTTGATCCTGGGCTGGCTGATGCTTGGGCTACTTCGCAATGCCCTGACCCGGGATTTACATTCTACTCCCACCCACATCATAAATCAGTGAGGTTAGATTACTTCTTTTTCTCAACAGCATTATTGGTAGGAATTAAAATACAAGTATTTCCTCGGATGATGGCAGATCGTGGCACCCTGGTAATTGATATTCACGCAATTAGTACGCTTCCTAATGTAAGATCTTTTTCATTTGATAGGAAATTACTGTTGGATGAGGCATTTGTTGTACTTATGAATGACTGGATGAGGCATTTTCTTGTCATTAACCCCAACTCTACCACATGTGGCTACATCTGGGATGCTCAAAATGCTGGGTTTAGGGGAGATACCCTTAGTTTTGGGTTACATAAACACAGGCAATAGAAGATGGTTACAAAGGAGCTATATACAAAACGTTGAATAACCGAAGAGAATCTTATGCTGGCAATACAAGCTAGTAGGGATATTACACAGTTGCAAACGGAGGTGGCCCCCTTCAAGGCTAAAATTAATCTACAATGGAGCAAGAAAATTGCAATTAAACACACACTTAATAAGGAAGAGAGCTTTGAGTATGGTGAAGCTACAGGGCAGTGTTTGGTGCAAAGGCTGCGGTCAAGGGAGGCAGCGCAAAGACACAGCAATCAAGTAGATACTCCTCCTGGGGTGCTGAACGTCTTCCACGCTTTCTTTAAGGGACTGTATACTGGAGACCATTCTGCTGTACAGGCAAGCGAGAACCTGTTGCAAAATCTTAACAGTGAAGCACTGAACCAGCAGGAGGTAGATATTTTGGACTCACCAATTACTATGGAGGAGCTTGAGGAAGCCATTAATAGTTTAGCCGATGGTAAAGCGGCGGGCCCGATAAATTGCCATTGGAGGCATACAAACTTTTTTACAGGAATTAAAACAGATATGTTGGTTACTTTCCAACAAGCACAGTTATGGGCGGCTCCACTTTCATGGAATGAGGCAAGTATAGTTTTCTTTAAAAAAACGGATAAAGCCGCCAGGATTGCCTGGTTCTTACCGATCTATATACGGGAAAATCTATGCAAAAATCTTGGTGTCCCGATTGGCCAAAGTCATTTCTCCATTAGTATCAATATGGTATCATTAATTTATACCTGATAGGAGTACAGTCAACCACATTAACAGGGTAATAACACTGTCGGATGCATCCAATGCTCAAGATAATACATTCGGTCTGATACTGTGAGATGCCGAAAAGGCTGTCGACCGGGTCGTGTGGGACCTCTTATGGGTGGTTCTATGACGGTTGGGCTTTGGCCTGGGCTTTGTTAAAGCTATTCAGGACTTACATCGGACCCCTTCTGCTAAAATTGTATGATGGGCTTAGAGTCTGAACCTGTGCACATTACTAGACGTACAAGACAGGGAGGTCCATGCTCCCAACTGCTGTTCGCATCATAAAATAAATCCTTTTTTAATTATGCTGGAGTAGAGCCCTAGGATTGAGTCTGTCATCTGTAGGCAAGAACAATGTTGCTTATTTGCCTAAGTGAACAACATAGTGGTTGTAACATATAGCCTTACCACAGCTATGCCTGAGATAGAGGAACTTGCACATAGGTTTGGCTCTGTATCGGGTTATACATTTAATGTGTCCAAAACAATGATTATGTGTTTAAATCAAGACTGTAGCAATGATGCTAGAGTGATGAGAGATGTGAAATAGCTGGGTATCAGAATAAACCTTTTTTAAAGGAACTGGTGAAGGTTAATTGGGGCTCTATTTTAAAAACAGTGAAACAGCAATTAGACCGATGTGAATGCTTGCACTTGTCATTGGTAGGAAGGTGCAATGTTCTTAAAATGATTATTTTACCTAAGGTTTTATATTATTTTAGATCAGTCCCATTAGTACTTACCCGAGGTCAGCTACAACAACTTCAATCAATTTGTGCTAGATATTTATGGGCCCATTGGTAAACCCCAGAGGGCTATGCGTTTTATGTCATTACCTCTGGAGAAAGGGGGCTGTACAGTCCGAGATTTTACACTGTATTACTATGCCTGTATCCTTCAAAATATGGGGATCTTAGTTACTAGAAAGGAAGTCAGCAATATTGATGAAGCTCCATCCATCTATCAGATGCTGTTGGGTGCTGATGCCAAGAATTGTTTATTTACGATGCTTGAACTCAGTTACTATGAAAAACTAAACGGTTTAAGGTTTTAATTGCTGCTTTTAAGGTGTGGAGGGCTATACAGATATGTTTTCAAATTGAGGGGGTCTCGCACTATACTCCAACATCTGCTTCTGTCTTACTACCGGTTGTTTTTTGGGATAGGACTGTGGATAGATAGAGAAGCAAAGGGATTTTACAAATAGGTGATTTTTATACCAGTGGTAGCTTCGCATCTTATGCTATCTTAGTTGATAAATACCATTTGCCTAAGACCGACATTTTTAAGTTCTTACAAATCCGGGACTATCTCTATAAAAGGCAGCAAATTATAGAGCTGAATACGCTTATTGAGGCTATTAGAAGCAAAGCTTGTATTGGTGTTTTATATAATCACTAACTTGACACACAGAGGGATGCTCTAGATGCCCAAAATCTTAAGTGGGATGATAGATTGGGGTGTCAGGGCCTACGAGTGGAACAATCTATTGATGTCGCAGAGAGGATTTTAATGTCTGCTAATCTGCCGGCGCAACATTACAAGACAGTGTTCAATCTGTACCATACTCCTGCTAAAATGCTTAAATGGGGTGGGGTTAACAATGGGAAATGTTTTCGCTGCGGAACAGAGGTGGCAGATATTGTAAATATCTTCTATTCATGTGGGCACTTGAGTAACCTTCTGAGGCACATTGAGAAATTCATTTTTGAGCTAACCATGTCAGTTATAAATATTATGGCACCTATAATGTTGCTTATGATTGAGGATGGCGTAACAGTGGGGCACACACGTTTTGTTACTTGATCTTTCTAGCCACGGCTGTGGCTAGGCTGTGTAGCCTCTATGTGGTTGCAGAAGGAAGCTCCTACCTTCAATTTGTGGAGAGCTAGATTTTATGCTATGTTTAATCTTGAATATAGCCATTATTCTCTTGAAGGATCATGTAGGTGAAAACTTGGTATGCAGATATTGGGCCCTACAATTGCACATATTAAAGATTGACTATTCATTTTAAGAACTATCTATGATTCTAAAATCATGTACTATTTATATGTTCTTATCCTCTGGATGTATTATCTGTCTTTTTTACCTTTGATCAGCTTTTTGATATATTCTTCTAACGTATTTCAAATTGTATTTCTCTGTCATGGATTGAATAAAATATATATATTTTTTTATAGTCTCCTAATCAATGACACCCAATCAGTTTACTGCCGCAGGCCTGTTTGTGCAGGTTTAAACTGCCTGTTTGACCTGGCAAGGCAAACCTCTTGCCAGGACCAAGCTTTCTTTACTAATACAATTCACCCCAAGGGTAGGCCCTACACAGACCAGAGGACAGAGTGTAGTGTATTTAAAAGATTGGGCATGTAATTTTAAGTATTACGTGCCCTAATACTGTAAGGCTTACTTCTCATATCGGACAACATTGTGATTACCCTATTACATTTAATAAGCTGTAACTTTCAATTGCGAGCAGGTAGACAGACCGTGTTTGGTGTCTATTGAATTGTAATTAAAAGCCCTCTTTAGTTGTAAAGTCAGATTTTTTGGCACAATTCTAAAAATGCCACTTTTACAAAGCTGTCGTACGCAGGGGTTAAGCCCAACGTTAGTAGGTAGATAGGGCCTAGGTAAAGTAGTACAACAGAGAACCTAGCTACCATTTCAAATGCTGCTGTCTTCTTAAACAGGCTAAGGGCCAAAGTATGATATCATTGGTCCTGTTTTTTTATTTAACAATTATTTCATCATTTCATTATATCATTTTATCATTTCATTCAGTCTGAAATGGGGAATAAACTCTTTGTTACAAACACATATAAACCAAAAGGTTGGGAACACAAAATACAACAAAAACAAATGGTTTCACAATAGTGCAAAAATAACAATACACCAGTTGGTTGTTTCTAGAACATTAGACATAAAGCACTCCCATTGTGTCAAATTCATATTATCTTTAGAGAGATGCAAGACATTAGGAATAGACTTGGGAGCAGTTGGGGTTAAATCACCGTTAAATGTCTCTCAATGCTGTCTGAGCTTGTTAGCTGTTAGTTCCTCAACAGCAGAGAAAAGTGCTGACACATTTCAAGTCCCAGAAGCACTCGTGGGACTCTCTTCAGGGCTTTGACATGGTGTAGTCCAAAAATTAATGGACATGAAAGTAATTATTAACATACTCAGTTCCTTCCTAGTTTCTCCTACACGGAATTATTTTGTATTGTGTGTTGTACCTGATAGCACGGGTTCATTTATTGCTGGATTGGCGGAATCTTCTTCTCCCATTTCTTGTGTAAGCAAGTCCTTTCCAGTTGAATAAGGACACTATAGAGTATATAGACATCCCATTAAGCGACTAAATGTTTTTGAAAAAAGAAGTACGTCTCAGAATGGGTTTTTAATTCGTGGAGCATCTTACTTCAAATGCAGCACTGTATCTTCCTCTGTTACACAGACATCATGTAAAGGAGCCCCCTATATGTTGCCGGTGGATTTCTTTCTGAAAACAGTAAGGCGAGCAAGTGCTCTTTACCACTTTATGCTACTTGTGACTGTATCACACATGCCGGTAACAGCGTACCGTGAAATTACTTGATAAATTCAAAGAGCAGAGTGGTGGCAAAAGGGGCATGGTCTCTGGAATCCTTACAGCAATCTTACTCTGTTGGACTTACTGGAGGTAACAGGTGGGGTATTTGCCACCTAAGGACCCTTTGGAACCAAGGGGACTTCATCCCCCAGCCAGCAGTGTGCCAGAAGGTGTGGTTGGAAAGTGGTGGAGGAAAGGGGCATAGCCTCCGATAAACTCTCAGTAATCCCGCTATATGGAATTTACTGGAAGTAACAGGAGGAGTTGTTGGCCCCTAAGGACTCTTTGGAGCCAAGAGGACTTCATCCTCTAACCAGGAGTGCGCCAGGAGTGCATGTGCAGAGTGGTGGAGAAATGGGTCGTGGTCTCTGAAAACCTCTCAGCAATCAGGCTGTCTGGGACCTACTGGAGGTAACAGAGGGGCTTGTTGGCCACCAAGGAGCCTCTGGACCCAGGGGTACTCCCCCCCACGAGCAGTGCACCAGGAGGTGCATTTGAAGAGTGGTGGAGAAAGAGGGCGGGCCTGTGGCGTCATGCCATACTTTTTATTTTTTTATTATTTTCCTTTTTGGGGAGAGGGACCATGTGGCCCCCCTTTCCTTGGGCCAATTTATGCCCGGGGATCCCATCCCCCGGGGCCAGGCATATTTAGAATGGGTGAAGGAGGGATGCGTTTTGGCCCCAAGGACCAGTGTTCCCAGTAAGGTGTGTGCCTGCACACGCCCACATGTCTGTACCTCTGAACACATAGTGCTGTGTGCGGAGCGCGCACCCCAGAAGATAATTCACACTGCCGCTTTTAAAATGCGAGCAGCACGAAAAATGGTTATTTCCTGGTTGTGGCGGCTGCTGCACTTACTGCATTTCCTTCTTAATGAAGCGCAGCCGGGGGCTGTTTGTGGGCCTTTGATTAAATATTTGTTAAATGCAGCACCGTCATGAGCTGCAAATAACATAAATATTTTCACAATCAGCCCACAGCCTCACTCCTTTAAGAGAAGGAATGCAGCAAGTCCAAAAGCACGAAGTGTGCTTTAGACGTCGTTCTTTTGAACTTGATGCATGTCTTTTCTTAAAGGAGTGAGGCTGCGGGCTGATTGTGGGCCATTGTGAAAATATTTATGTTAATTGCAGCGCATGATGGTACTGCAATTAACAAGAATACTTTCATAAATGCCTACAATCAGATCGCAGCCATGCTCTATTAAGAAAATAAATGCAGCAAGCACCAAAAAACAATATGTAAAACACATGTCATGCTTTTGGACTTGCACGGTGAAAAATAAGAGATAGGTATCAAAAGAAAAAAGAACAAAAATAACGCATAAACAAACTCTGAAAAATGTAAATAAGGACAGAGGAGCAGGCAGAGGAGCGGATTCATCAAGGAGATAGAAAGGCAGAATTAGCGACGGCTGGCTTTAGTGATCGTTGGATGAGTGTGAGGCATACACTATACAGTGTGCTGAGCTTTGGGATTTGATTTTAACTTTCAAATGAGCCGCCTAAGGCACGTAAGGGCTGAGGTAAGGTAGTCAAACTTTCAGGTGCCTGTCAGAAGCTGAAATGCAGGAGCAGTACCGATCTTTCTTACTTAGGTTTTTTTTAAACCAAACATCATACCTTTTTTTATCAAACATCATACCTAAAATGCAGACAAGGATAACAGATATTAAAAAAAATCACGTTTGTTCAAGTAGGGCCTGCTTCAGCGTTTATACGATTCGCCAAATTGTTGCTGAACAGGCCTCATCATTAGATCCGGCTCTGATCTGTTGCAATATTGTGCGTGTGCTGCCACCATTTCACAAGCGCCTGCAAATGTATCTCAGATTTTCTTGAACTTTTGGGGCAGAACCCTACATATATATTTTAACTGGCCTAAGGTTCACTAGTAATATTAGCTACACAACACCTCTGCTACATATCCTAACATCAATGTTTGGGCTGTGCTGTCTATTTCGGCAGATACTATATTCACTTGTGTGAGCAATTGTTGTCCAGTATCGGTGATCAGGACAGTTCCAAGCTATTTGTATGAAACTGGCTAAATCGTACTTACACAACAATGCCAAATACCACACATCAACGTTAGACTGAGTAGTTTTTGAAATACAACACTACAAAGCTCTGGCTGCCAGCTATGACATATGTGGGACTGTCTGCACCTCAGCCTGAGGCATTCCTAATGCCTCGAGCTTATCCGCCAGTCTGCTGACTGTGTTCACAGAGACGTTTTAAGGGATAGGCAAAGTAGATTCTGGACCAGGGCCGCAGCCTTTCAGGGGTCCCCTTGATAGAGCCAGCTCTGTTCTGCATAAGGTCCTTCCCTGATGCCCTTTAATATTTCTTACACAGATTGTCTGAATACTGTTTCCCATCAATTTATTTTTAATGTGGGTGATGTGTGAGAGTCTACTACAGACATTTTGCAGAGAAATGTTGCATTTATTTTTCATGCAGCATCCATAAAAAAGTTTCTTTTACATCAAAACAGGACCTCACATATGAGAAATGGGAGGGTGTCACAGATATTATTTGCAGTAATATTGTTGAGCTGCTGCTGTGTTACAATATTGAAAACACACGTCACCATCCCTGAATATTAGATGTAACAACTTTATAATTTGGACTAGTGTTCCTGTGCACTGTCAATGGCCTGGCCAAAGAGTTCATGAAAGAGCTGAAATAGGATGATAGATTCAAATCTGTTCAGAAAAGGGTCTCCCAAAATACGTTTGGGCCAGGGCCTCCAACATCCTTTAGATATCCTTGTGTGTTGACTCTTAATTAGGCAGCTGAGAATAGATCCATTGTTGTTCATGTTGGGGGCTCACATCTTTCTGCTGTGGACTGGGTC
This sequence comes from Lissotriton vulgaris, assembly GCF_964263255.1. Classification (NCBI taxonomy): domain Eukaryota; kingdom Metazoa; phylum Chordata; class Amphibia; order Caudata; family Salamandridae; genus Lissotriton; species Lissotriton vulgaris. Next base: position 1,583,658,225 of record NC_141685.1, on the reverse strand, counting down.
CTACGTGTGACAGAGAGCCCCTGTAGCTTACACTTATGCTCTGCATTCTGAATTCATTGACTGCCTGCAATGTCCTTGAAACAAGCCGGTATATGACGCATCTACGACACAGGACTTCCCATCGCATTCTGGACCTTGCTTTGCAGCATTGCAGTTTACATGAACCGCTGCTGAGCGACGTATGTCCACATCAGAACCTCATATCTCCTCCACTACATGACTGATCCTCGGCACGGGATCTTGTAATGCTCTACAACCGCGATTTAAGGTACTCTTGTTCAGCGGGTCTAATTGGGTCCCTGTATCTGGCCAGCGTTGCATCGCGGTTGGCCTGAATCTGTGACTTTTTCCCAGTCCAACGTGACTAGATATCTATAGTTGGTGCATTGTGCTTATAGGCACTGTTTTTACTTACTTAAATCTTTAATTATGCATATCTCCGGACTAATGATTGGATGTTTGTCATTTTGGTGTCAAATAATTATTACGGTTTTCTCTATTTCCCTAAATGGGTGTAGGAGTTTTTTGTGTTGTGATTTTAATACAGTTTGAAGTGCTCCATAAATTCTTTACACATTGCCACTAAGTTAAGCCTGACTGCGGTTTGCCACGCTACCAGAGGGTTAAGCACGGGTTAATATGGGGTTTTCTTGTGTTTCATCCTGACAGAATGTGGTTTCTGTTTGATACGGGTTTCACCCCACTCAACCACAAACCCAATTTCCAACAAGCAGGGAATAGTACACTCTGACTCCAGTCAAAGGTCCAGGACTTTGAGGATAGCACTTGTAGGCCAGGCCCACTTTTCCCTGTATGGCGCGCACACCCATGTCACTCGGAGCGCAGAGTGTCTTCTTTAAAGCACACACAAACACAGCACATCCCAGTGAGACAAGTATTCATCTTAGTTGCAGTGCCCTGAAGAACCATGACTGGCGATGCAATCAACTTGAATACTTAAAAAAAGCAGCCATCTCCCTTCAGCCACACTCTATTAAGAAAGGGCATGAAGCAAGCCTAAAAGCACGACGAGTGCTTTCACAATCCCGAATATGGTTTCGTGATTGTGAAAGCACACATCGTATTTTAGGCTTGCTGCACGCCTTTTGTTAATAGAGCGTGGCAGATTGTGTGCCTTTTTGAACGTTTTTCATTTTAAATGCAGCCCCGTGTATTAGTATGTCCAGCTCTGCAAATAACATGAAAACTTTCAAAAAGGCACGCAATCTGCTGCCATCTATGGCCATCGAGGCCCAGACGTGGATCCCCAGCTCACTACACCACTGGAGTCAAGCTATCCTGGCTGAAGACGGCTGATAGCCAGAAACCGGTCCTAGGATGCTTGATTCCGGTCCAGGGAAGATATGGCTTGGCAGTTCGGGTTGGACTGTTCTCATGAGGCACAGGGTCAAGACTGATTTGCATGTCTGAACTGGGGTGGTTGGTGAGCAACATAACGATGGATTAAACCCAGATCTGTGATTGGGGGTGAGTGTGTTGGCATTATGCAACATTCCGTCCATCATCTTGTGTGTTTTATCTATTAATAAAAGGCATGCAACAAGCCTAAAAACATAACGTGTGCTTTTACAATCACTAATATACGTTATTGATTCTGAAAGCACACGTCCCGATTCTAGACTTGCTGCATGCCTTTCGTTAATATAGCATGGCTGCGGACAGACTGTGTGCATTTTTTAAAGTATTCATGTTAAATGCTGCAATTAGCATGTATTGTTTCAAAAACTAAGTTGGCTGGGTACTATCGATGCCGAGTTTTTAAAAGCCGGTACCGAGACAGGTCCCTATCAGGCTCTTCATTTTTGCCCTCAGGGTAAAACAAAATCTCAACTCTGCAGCAGTGCAACTGCTCAAAGCGTTTGGTGTAACTACAGAGGACTTTTTCTAGTTTTTTCACAGTCTGATCATTTCAGAACTGAGGCATTTTCGATATTATATTTAACAAAGCTGTAGTTGTTGCTTATTTATCTTATGCAACTAACAAACATTTACAAAACCAATATTCCTGGCTTGTTGAAGGTATAATGTTACTTGTTGTATTATATATCTGGATGCAATGACAGAGGCAGCACAATAACGGTCAGGCGGCGCACTGAGTTAAGCAGAGATTTTTAGCTTACGTGTTTTTAAGCCATGCCCTTAATTACATCAGGCACGCCCGCTAGGGTTTAGATAAGCCATTATCATATCCACTGATTAATTAGGGGTTCTGACAGGTACACTCACTATATAATTTTTTTAAATGTCTTTAAAAAATACAAACCATCTTTACACACTTATGTTCTCCAATCTTGTTTTGTTACTTCAGCTCGGTTGAAGCACATTCCATCAACCATTTTCAACAGTTCTTTGTACTTACCTGAAGCATAATAAATATTAAAAAAATAATATATTATAAAATTACCATCTGTGGAAGACACATGAGGAGTTTTTTTTAATGCATACATTAACTGGATCACAATTATCCAGTTGTCTTGTATTCAATATTTAGTATATTTGGATTTGCCTATCGAAGAAATTGAAGTAAATCATCCCAAGCATATTCAGCACAGCTTAGAGTAAGGAACCATGTAGGAGTTCCTAAGTTCCTTAGCATACATTTGAGTTCTCCATGACGACGGTACCAGTACTCATTAGTACCGCGCTGACACGCCATGAGGTTAGTTAGCTGAGATTCCAAAACATTATCTTTCTGCAGTACTTTATCCATAAATCCCTTTGCCGAAACATTTTGCAGATGTACACCTGTTTTCAATATATGGTTTACTGCATAAGAAAGTCCAGACAAATCACTCTCAAACAAAAGAGGAAACAAATACGGAAAACATTGTCGAAATCTTGGATCTTCTGCATATAATCTTGATGTCCAGTATTCAGATGCAGGAATCTGCACAGGTCGGTCATCATATCGTCCTCCTTTTCCTGTCGGAAACAATTGAGGGAAACAACAAGCGTCCAAGCTTTTTTCCCATACAATAATGGTTATTTCATTTGGAATACCTCTACAGTATTCCCATCACTTCTTTAGAATGCAGTGGGTGAACACTGTAATGTTTGTAGATTTCTTCAGTTCTGGACACATCCATTTTTTCAATTTGTCCAGATGGCAAGTCACTATCTTCTTCTACAGTTATTTCTTCTTCTCTCACATACACATTTCTGTAATATTCATTATTTTATACTAGATACAATGTTGCCTTTTTCACTTACTTAACATCCACTAATTCTTGCCAGATTTTCTTACTCTTAGTAGCAACGCCATTAACCCCTTCTATGCTGGTGACAGAACCACTCCGTCACCAGCCTCGGACGCGCTGTGCTGGTGACGGAGTGGTTCCGTCACTGCCCGGCAGCCGCGCCTGCGCTGCACTGATTTCGCGCATGCGCGGCGCGTTCTATTGAGCGGGCGGGGCCGTGACGGAACCACCTTGTCACAAGCACAGCGTGTCCGAGGCTCGTGACGGAGCAGTTCCGTCACGAGCATGGGAGCGCCGGGCGGCCCCCCTTAGCGCTGCGGCGGAATTACCGCTGCAGCCAAGGGGTTAACAAGAATAACTAAAGGCTCATCCTCTACATTTTCTACACCAATTGTTTCAATATTTTTCTTTAAATCTAGAGGCAAATATACAACTCTTACCTTTAATCCTCTCTGTAAATCAGAAGGAGGCAATTTTCCTGCCTTAGGCTCCGTACGAACAATAGCCTGAAATGGATGCACACATTAAATAAGAATTGACTCATAGGTATTTAAATCCATCAGTTCAGAAGGAATATTTACCAACTCAAAATTATTATGCACAGCTCTAGCAGGCATTTTGTTTTTGTCTAATTTGTTATAACAATATTTTCAAATACGCTGATCAGAACCCAAATTAAAACAATTCTCTACCAACAAATAAGTTGCAAAATCTTTCCACTCATTATTATTTTCCTTTTCACTCTTTGAATACAAATCAACACTCCTGGTCTGATTTTTATAATGAGTTCGTCGACAACAGACACAACAATAATTTGGCCTTTTACCTGAAATCACCTTAAACTTTGTAATTTGTTGCTCAAAATGATCTGTACTATAATGTTGTACATTCTCTTCTACATTTCCTATTAATATCTCATTTTCTGCACTGTCTTCCTCAGGACCAAAATAACTAACCTCAATTTCATCACAAACGTTCTTTACATTTGATACAGATCCATGCAATAGAGCACTGTTCAACTTTTTTAACAGTAGAGCTGGACTTTTTGCATAATACAATCTTCTGACTAATTTCCTCATTTCAGAATGATGTACTGCTAACATCCTGAAATGGTGAAAAACACTTCGACATACTTTTTTAGAAACACAAGCCAGCGAATGACCTTGCAAACAGTATTTTCTCTTACTCCGTAAGGGTCTAATCCTTGCAACATCTTAATCTTTTGTTTCACACTTTTATTTGTATAGTTACATAAGAAATGCATAAAAAATCAATAGATTCTTGCCGTACACTACAAATACTACTACAATTCCAAGTGTACACTTGAGCGTGGCAGATTGTGTGCCTTTTTGAACGTTTTTCATGTTAAATGCAGCCCCGTGTATTAGTATGTCGAGCTCTGCAAATAACATGAAAACTTTCAAAAAGGCATGCAATCTGCTGCCATCTATGGCCATCGAGGCCCAGACGTGGATCCCCAGCTCACTACACCACTGGAGTCAAGCTATCCTGGCTGAAGACGGCTGATAGCCAGAAACCGGTCCTAGGATGCTTGATTCCGGTCCAGGGAAGATATGGCTTGGCAGTTCGGGTTGGACTGTTCTCATGAGGCACAGGGTCAAGACTGATTTGCATGTCTGAACTGGGGTGGTTGGTGAGCAACATAACGATGGATTAAACCCAGATCTCTGATTGGCGGTGAGTGTGTTGGCATTGTGCAACATTCCGTCCATCATCTTGTGTGTTTTATCTATTAATAAAAGGCATGCAACAAGCCTAAAAACATAACATGTGCTTTTACAATCACTAATATACGTTATTGATTCTGAAAGCACACGTCCCGATTCTAGACTTGCTGCATGCCTTTCGTTAATATAGCATGGCTGCGGGCAGACTGTGTGCATTTTTTAAAGTATTCATGTTAAATGCTGCAATTAGCATGTATTGTTTCAAAAACTAAGTCGGCTGGGTACTATCGATGCTGAGTTTTTAAAAGCCGGTACCGAGACAGGTCCCTATCAGGCTCTTCATTTTTGCCCTCAGGGTAAAACAAAATCTCAACTCTGCAGCAGTGCAACTGCTCAAAGCGTTCGGTGTAACTACAGAGGACTTTTTCTAGTTTTTTCACAGTCTGATCATTTCAGAACTGAGGCATTTTCGATATGATATTTAACAAAGCTGTAGTTGTTGCTTATTTATCTTATGCAACTAACAAACATTTACAAAATCAATATTCCTGGCTTGTTGAAGGTATAATGTTACTTGTTGTATTATATATCTGGATGCAATGACAGAGGCAGCACTATAACGGTCAGGCGGCGCACTGAGTTAAGCACAGATTTTTAGCTTACGTGTTTTTTAACCATGCCCTTAATTACATCAGGCAAGCCCGCTAGGGTTTAGATAAGCCATTATCATATCCACTGATTAATTTGGGGTTCTGACAGGTACACTCACTATTTAATTTTTTTAAATGTCTTTAAAAAATACAAACCATCTTTACACACTTATGTTCTCCAATCTTGTTTTGTTACTTCAGCTCGGTTGAAGCACATTCCATCGACCATTTTCAACAGTTCTTTGTACTTACCTGAAGCATAATAAATATTAAAAAAATTATATATTATAAAATTACCATCTGTGGAAGACACATGAGGAGTTTTTTTTAATGCATACATTAACTGGATCTAAAGAGCACAATTATCCAGTTGTCTTGTATTCAATATTTAGTATATTTGGATTTGCCTATCGAAGAAATTGAAGTAAATCATCCCAAGCATATTCAGCACAGCTTAGAGTAAGGAACCATGTAGGAGTTCCTAAGTTCCTTAGCATACATTTGAGTTCTCCATGACGACGGTACCAGTACTCATTAGTACCACGCTGACACGCCATGAGGTTAGTTAGCTGAGATTCCAAAACATTATCTTTCTGCAGTACTTTATCCATAAATTCCTTTGCCGAAACATTTTGCAGATGTACACCTGTTTTCAATATATGGTTTACTGCATAAGAAAGTCCAGACAAATCACTCTCAAACAAAAGAGGAAACAAATACGGAAAACATTGTAGAAATCTTGGATCTTCGGCATATAATCTTGATGTCCAGTATTCAGATGCAGGAATCTGCACAGGTCGGTTATCATATCGTCCTCCTTTTCCTGTCGGAAACAATTGAGGGAAACAACAAGCGTCCAAGCTTTTTTCCCATACAATAATGGTTATTTCATTTGGAATACCTCTACAGTATTCCCATCACTTCTTTAGAATGCAGTGGGTGAACACTGTAATGTTTGTAGATTTCTTCAGTTCTGGACACATCCATTTTTTCAATTTGTCCAGATGGCAAGTCACTATCTTCTTCTACAGTTATTTCTTCTTCTCTCACATACACATTTCTGTAATATTCATTATTTTATACTAGATACAATGTTGCCTTTTTCACTTACTTAACATCCACTAATTCTTGCCAGATTTTCTTACTCTTAGTAGCAACGCCATTAACCCCTTCTATGCTGGTGACGGAACCACTCCGTCACCAGCCTCGGACGCGCTGTGCTGGTGACGGAGTGGTTCCGTCACTGCCCGGCAGCCGCGCCTGCGCTGCACTGATTTCGCGCATGTGCGGCGCGTTCTATTGAGCGGGCGGGGCCGTGACGGAACCACCTCGTCACAAGCACAGCGTGTCCGAGGCTCGTGACGGAGCAGTTCCGTCACGAGCATGGGAGCGCCGGGCGGCCCCCCTAGCGCTGCGGCGGAATTACCGCTGCAGCCAAGGGGTTAACAAGAATAACTAAAGGCTCATCCTCTACATTTTCTACACCAATTGTTTCAATATTTTTCTTTAAATCTAGAGGCAAATATACAACTCTTACCTTTAATCCTCTCTGTAAATCAGAAGGAGGCAATTTTCCTGCCTTAGGCTCCGTACGAACAATAGCCTGAAATGGATGCACTCATTAAATAAGAATTGACTCATAGGTATTTAAATCCATCAGTTCAGAAGGAATATTTACCAACTCAAAATTATTATGCACAGCTCTAGCAGGCATTTTGTTTTTGTCTAATTTGTTATAACAATATTTTCAAATACGCTGATCAGAACCCAAATTAAAACAATTCTCTACCAACAAATAAGTTGCAAAATCTTTCCACTCATTATTATTTTCCTTTTCACTCTTTGAATACAAATCAATACTCCTGGTCTGATTTTTATAATGAGTTCGTCGACAACAGACACAACAATAATTTGGCCTTTTACCTGAAATCACCTTAAACTTTGTAATTTGTTGCTCAAAATGATCTGTACTACAATGTTGTACATTCTCTTCTACATTTCCTATTAATATCTCATTTTCTGCACTGTCTTCCTCAGGACCAAAATAACTAACCTCAATTTCATCACAAACGTTCTTTACATTTGATACAGATCCATGCAAAAGAGCACTGTTCAACTTTTTTAACAGTAGAGCTGGACTTTTTGCATAATACAATCTTCTGACTAATTTCCTCATTTCAGAATGATGTACTGCTAACATCCTGAAATGGTGAAAAACACTTCGACATACTTTTTTAGAAACACATGCCAGCGAATGACCTTGCAAACAGTATTTTCTCTTACTCCGTAAGGGTCTAATCCTTGCAACATCTTAATCTTTTGTTTCACACTTTTATTTGTATAGTTACATAAGAAATTGCATAAAAAATCAATAGATTCTTGCCGTACACTACAAATACTACTACAATTCCAAGTGTACACTTGAGCTTTAGGACGTCTCCCTAAAACTTCATCAGCTAACACCTCTTCTGCATTTCTAGGAACAATTTTCTCTTTCTCAATAGGACAACCATTTCTAACCTCATAAGCAAGACCGCTTGTGTCAACGGCATGCAAAATATCATTACTCTGAAGATAACTTTCTTCATTTAAAAAAGGCTCGGAACTTGAACTATGTTTCCATTCACCCAAAAATAACTCACAAAAATCACTTCTGTTAATTACTCTACTCCACTTACTTTTGGCCTTCATTAAATGGATTGGTTTATCTAGTGATCGAATTCTATTGATTACTAAAATAAACAATTTTTTATACATTTTCTTTACCTTTCTTCTTCTTCTTCTTATAAAATGCTGTTTTTTTACATCTCTTAATTTCTTTAATTAAATTTAACACAACTCCTTCCTAATTTCCCTAAATTCGTTTTTCCTCCATTTACTATTTTTTCTGCAGTTGACTTTCCATGATTGTTCTCTTTATTCTTCTTTTTCTTTTTCGTTGCACACACTAATAAAATGTTTTCCTTTGTGCACACTACTCTTTTTCTTAACACATGATTCTTCATGTAAATCTTGTGGATGACTTCTCTTCAAATAAACACCTTTCTTTTTTTGTTTCTTCTTTTGACATTTGGTAGGCATGATACAGTTTTTTCAGTATTGATAAACAGAATCTATAAAAAACTTTATATATAACATTACAAATATATGAAATATTCTATATTATTACTTATAAGAACAGAGGGAGGATTATGACGAGAAACTTGAGACTATGACAATAAAAGTACTTACAACAAGAGAGGAAGAAGTATGAAACAAGGGAAAATATAACAAAAAAGGGGAGTATAAACAGACACTACAATATCGGGATAAAGGACGTATGAATAAACAGGAAAGTATCAATAGGTAAGGGAGACTATGAAGAGAAAGGTGGAAATATGAGGAGATAAGAAAGAGCATAAGAATAAAAAAGAAACTAAGAAGACAGAGGGGGCACTATAAGAAGACAGAGAAAGACTCTAAAGAAAAAAGAAGGAATATGTGAAAAGACGCGCAACTATAAGAACAAAAAATGAATACTAGCAAAGGACAGTGTGTATTAGGACAGACAGAACAGTACCAGAAGAGAGCACGAAGAATGTGGGGAAAAGTGGAGCCTAAGGAAAAAAGGGATGTACAAGAACAGAGGATACAGTCTGAGGAGAAAAGAAGGAGTATAAACAGATGGAATATTATGAAAAGTGAAAAGTGTATGACGAAAGAGGCAGAAGTATGACAAGAGAAACAAATATAAAGAGAGAGATCAGTATGAAAACACAGAGAATATGAGGAAAGTGCTGCAGAGTGTATGCAGGGAGTCAAGGAGGAATAAGAGGAGAGAGCAAACAATATCAACAGATTTAGGAAGTATAAACAGAGAGGACAGAAAATGAAAAGAGAAAAGAAATATGAAGAAAAAGAGCAAAATATAAATACAGAGAGAAGGAGTATAGGACAAAGGGAACTATAAGAAAAACTCTATATAAGGAGACATGCACAAGTAAGAGAAAAGAGGAGAATATGAATACAGGGGGGAGTATAAGAACAGGGGGGAAAATGAGGAGACGAATATGAAAATAATAAAAGACGGCAATATTAGTAGAGAGTGCATAGTATAAGAAATGAGAGGAGAAATGTGAGTACAGAGAGAAGAGTATTAGAAGAAAAAGAAAAGTGTGAGAAAACAATAGGGAGTACCTACAAAGAACAGCGAGAATAACAAGAAACAGAGACTATAAGAACAGAAGAGTATATATGAAGAAATAGGAAAGACTGTAAAAAGACACAGAGACAAACATGTGGACAAAAGACAATTATAAAGGAAGATTGACCGTATAAGGAGAGAGGGAGTACTATGAGAAGACAGTAAGAACTATGACAACAGTGGTGAATATAAAGACAAGAGAGAATATAAATAGGAGGACAAATATACAAAAAGAGGAGCAAGTATGAAAAAAAAGTATAAAAAGAGAGCAGAGTTAAAGAAAAAGAAGATAGTATAATGATAGAGGAAGGAGTACGACGAGACAGGAGGGAGTATAACAAGAGATTGTAGAAAATGTGCAGAAATGTTCGAATATAGGGCCATATTATCAAGCCTGGGCGATAAAATTATCGCCGGTTTATCGGCAGGAAACTGCTGCTAAAGTGGTGATAATGGGCTTGATAATAGGCTCTATGGAATTCCAATTCAAACTCATGTTAGATGTCCTTCACATCTAACATGGGCTTCGATTGGAATTCCATAGAGCATATTATCAAGCCCATTATCGCCGCTTTATCGGCAGTTTTCTGCCAATAAAACGGCGAAAATGTTATCACCTGTCTTGATAATATGCCCCATAATTCCTTAATGTATAAAGATGCACCACATACATTCCCATACAATTTATCAACTCACCTTTCAAATTGATTTCTAGATTAAGAAGAATAACACTCACACAGTAGATATTCTTATACAGAATCTCTCCAGTTCAGTGTTTGCAGCTAAACCACGAAATGGAACATTTTCCCTCTCATTTTACACATACATACATATAAACAACCAATTAAAATCCTTCACACATGAATTCAAAATGAAACACACATTTCTATTGCTTTAACATTTCAAACCTTTCCAATGGACATAACTTTCCACCCTACCCCCAACAGATCATGTAAAAGTCACCTGTCAACAGCGGTGAAAAATTCAGCACTGTATAAAACACTGCTCCGCAACAATTTTAGACTATGCATAAGCACTTACTTATAAGTACCAATAAAGAGAAAAGGTCTCATTACAAGCAACCACTATATAAACACATAAACTTGATAGATATCTGTAAAATATATATATTTTTTTATTTGTTCTTGCTTGCGTACGCTTATTTGAAACGACTTTAGGAATTTGCACAGTACACGTACACTAAATATACTGTAAAAAAAAAGTAGCATCTATCCTAATTTTTTTCATTCCCCATGGGCCCCATCCCCCGGAGCTCAAATATAATGTTCAGCACCGTGGAGAGAGCCCCAAAACCCCCACGGTCCCAGCCGGCTCCCTGTTTCCTTCGGGAGCCAGCATTGCTCTTTGTCAGAGAGACCAGCTTACATGCTGCTTTCTCAGATGAAAAGCAATCTGCTTTCCTACATAAAACAGAACACTCGCCCCACCATAGCAAACAGCAGTGTCCCAGGGATAGGCACCCCATAACACTACAGGAGCCGGCCCTGTCAGGTGGTGGTCCCCACGGCCATCAAAGGCTCAACAAAGCCCATCCAAGACTTTGGCCTTGCGGATCATTGTAAACCCCCCTAAGCAGTCCGAGGGGGACAGGAAGTCCTATAGAAAATAGCAAACTTTTCCTGTCAATCTACACACTCAAACTACACACATATACAAATAAATAAAAAATCACATTTATTACTACATTAAATCAAAACGAAACACACTTTTATATTGCTTGAACTTTCGCATCCTTTCCAACTGACAAAACTTTCAACCCTTCCCCCATCCCACAATCTACCAGTTACCATAGAAACACTTCAGAAACCATCTAACTCAGCACACAGGTGAAAAGTTCATCATACATTGTTGCAAATTAAAACAGCAAGTGTGCTTGACTTGAGAATATACCAGCTTATCTTATGTAATGTTCTTATCTATCAGTTTTTCTTAACCAATAAAAATCAGGCCTCTTATGTAACGTTCTTATCTATCAGTTTTTCTTAACCAATAAAAATCAGGCCTTTAAAAAACAGAAACATGCATCATAGCTTAGTGTAGAATATTGTCGAACAACCAATCATTTCTTTTCTTTTTTCAAAACTGCATGTTGTCCACCATTTTAGAAAAATCTTACTTTTCAAACTGCCATTTCATTTACAGAGACCTTCAGAGTGCATCCAGATCTCTCTTCAAGATGTTTACAGTGTGGATTGTGGGACACAGCTATATTTTCTGGAGCCAAAGGTACGCACAACAGAAAAGAATTCACAAAGACCTACGTTTACCAAATGTAGACATTAAATGGATTGGACAGAGAGGGTTAAAGTGCCATCAATTGATGCCATTTGGTGAAATCCTTTTTACATCTCCACCACCCTGACCTCATAATTGTGCACTGTGGTACCAATGTCCTAGGCACTTTGACAGGGGTAGGTCTGGAAATGCTTATGAAGGACACCTTTCAACAATTGATGACACTGTTCCCCAAAACATGCTTGGTACATGTACGATAAATCAACCATAAAATAAATAGCCTTTATCACAAATTTTTTATAATCCCCGAGGACCCCATCCCCCGGGGCTCAAATGTAACGTTGCGGACTGTGGGAAGAGCCCCAGGTCCTCCACGGTCCCAGCCGACTCCCCACTTCCTGCGGGAACCGGCATTGCTATTCGTCACAGACAGCAGCTTACATTCTACTTTCAAAGATGAATTTAACACTTATACATTTTATAAAATAATATGCTACTGAACGCTAGAGGAGAAAAGTCAGCACAATTATAATAGAATAGTAAATTAAAAAAAATTAAAGACTTCCACGCTCAACAAACTCGTAAGCAGACTTCGCAGTTTAATTTAAAAGCACGCTACCACAACTAGTTTTTGAAACGCATTATACAATAAAATGCATCACAAAATAGGCTACATACATGGTGACTGTATTGTAACGTCACATAGAAAAAAGAAAGCCACTCTCACGCTACCAGGAAAACCAAACAACACTATAAAGCCCAAATTTCCATTGTAGTGATTTCTTAGTTGCAAGTCTAGTTGTTGGATCGACACACACACTTCCTCATGACTGGTATACACCCACACCACACCCATTCAGCGTATCCGTCACTACACACGTGACCCTATGTATAAAAAATACAGAGCGCACGCGTTGTACGCCATTTTAGAGTTGTTCCCAAAGCACCGAACTGAGTTAGTGGTGCCCGAAACACTGAGCGGGTGAAGAACCTGCGATGATGATGATAGGAGCACGAATATGTCGTTAGCCATAGAGATATCAAGACTCGGCACCATATATGAGACTTCTTTGTTGGAGATCGGAACTACCTCATGAAGAAGGTGTCTTTTCAACGAAAAGGTGAGCAGTGAGGCTTGAGTATGCATCGGAAGGAGTCAAAGGGTTGTAGCTGACTACATACAAAAATGCGACTTAGTATTTTAGACAAACGCACTCCTACATAATGTATTATTTTACATGTTTAATGTTTTTTCCCAATAGCAGTAACATTTTTATAATCGCTGAAATGTCCGGAATATATTCACAATACAAACAGTTCATAGAAATCTGACAATCAACGTCTATAAAAGCGCGATATTATCTAACTCCAAATTAATATAGCAAGAATTACCAATCATAACATCTTTCTTTTGATATCTTTTAGATGTACAGCTTCACGATGCATTATGTAACACGGACAATGGCAATAACACAAGGTGAGCAAACAAGCTTGTTTCTGAAACAACTACAAGTTATTTGTCAAAGGAGAGAATATGTCGTATGCAGCAGGCGCAAAAAAACATTGGGCTAACGGGGCTTCAACTAGGATGAGATAGCTTCCTGGGTCCACACACAGTCGCACCTGAGTATGTCACATGTCTTTTAAAAATATTTTGCTTGTTAATGAGGCTTTGATAATCCCCCGCTTACAGCCCCTGTAGCTATACTCTTCTTTTTGCTTGAACTTAAACCCGCCACCCCAAATTTTTTCCATCCCCCCACCCCGATATTTTTGACTGTGGTTGCGTCTCTGGCTTCATGTACCCATCCCCTGTCGTGTGTGTCTCTCCCACGTTTTAATGTCCTTGTTTCCCTTTCTCTTTCTTACTCTCTCACATCGTTTCTCTTTCTTTTTTAAAGATTTGGACACTGCTATCGCCACTCTGCTGTATACAACCATATCTGAATTGAAATGATTAACTCTCTTGATTCAAGTGAAGGCTTCTTCCACACATAGAGCACCATCTCTCGAATGTGGCACTAGGTGACAAAGAATTTTGCTTCCGAAACAACAAATTATCTATGAAAGGAGTGAGTAGGTAGTGTGCATCAGCTTCACTGTGTAAAATATATAATTACCTCCGAGCAGTGACAACAGATAGGTTACATTAGTCGGACAAACAGATCTACAAGCTTAGTACGCCACTTTTGTGTCACTTTTAACATGGGAAAAGTGACTCAAGAAGCTTGTAAATCTACGTTTGACTTTTCAAGAAAAAATCTCAACTCCAGACTCTGCACAACAGTTTTAATGTTGTTTTCTCTCTCTTTCTCTCTCTCACTCTCTGTGACATCATTTCTCTTTCTCTTTTAAACTTATGGAAAATGCTGTCTGCTTTGACGTGTAGAAGCAAAAGTGTCTTCAAGTTGTGAATTCCACTGGCCGCAGTGTTTATACAACGGTAAGCACAGAGGACTAGATATACAATGCCTTCATTACAATGCATTAGAAATAAGTCTGCATATTTACAATCCTGTTCTGCCACTTTTGTGTCAGTAACGCAGTAGGCACTTCCATATAGAGACCACTTGAACGTGGCACTATAACAGAACTGAAAAGTACTAGGCACACTGCACACGTAAAACTGTAGTGTTACCTTCATTTGTGAAAGGAGACAGTGGGTAGTGTGCAGCAGCTTCACTGTGTAAAATCTATAATTACCTCTGAGCACTGACAACAGATAGTTTACAACAGTCTGACAAACAGATCTACAAGCTTATTACGCCACTTTTCTGTCACTTTTAACATGTGAAAAGTGACGCAAGGAGCTTCTAAATCTACAACTCACTTTTCAAGAAAAAATCTCACCTCCATACTCTGCGAGACAGTTTTAATAATGTTTTCCCTCTCTTTTTCTCTCCCACTCTCTGTGACATCATTTCTCTCTCTCTTTTAAACTTATAGAAAATGCTGTCTGCTTTCACATGTAAAAGCAAAGCAGTCTTTAAGTTTTGAATTCCACTGGCCGCAGCGTTTGGCTGCAGTGTTTATACAACGGTAAGCACAGAGGCCTAAATATACAATGCCTTCATTACAATGCATTAGAAAGTAGTCGGCGTATTTACAATCCTGTTGTGCCACTTTTGTGTCAGTGACGCAGTAGGCACTTCCATATAGACACCACTTGAACGCAGCACTATAACAGAAATAAAATGTACCAGGCACACTGCACACGTAAAATCGTACTGTTACCTTGACTTGCAATGCTTCAGCTCATTTACTCACGTCGACATTATTCTAAACTCTAATTTTCTTTTTTGTTTTGCAGATTACCAATCTGACGTCTTTTGGAGTCCACTTCACAATTTGTTTATAATATTGTTTTTTTAAAGTTATTTTTCTAGTTGTTTATAATATAGTTATCATTAAGTTTCGTTTACAGGTATTCTTTTAATAAAAGGTAATAAAAAAACGACATACTTCTTTTTTTGTGGGGGGATTGACAGTCCACAATAAAAATAATATTTATAAAGTTGAAGTACTATAGTAAGATGTTCAAGAGCAAGATTGAAAAGTACTGACTTATATTTTCTCTGGGCACACTACAACATGGTAAAGAAATCAAACTAATACAAACCTCTTGCAACATTTTCCCATGCAAACCTACCACCCTACAAAATTAAGTGTGGGCCTCAATGATGCCCTCAAACCATGAAAACAATCACCCCACAAAGATTTCTATATTGTATGAGACGGGCTGCATGCCCTCCGCCTGGTGCCCTGGAGTCCACCACGCCGAGACCCGGTTCCTGCAGTGTCCTGGGGGGAAACAGCCATTACAACGCGGTCATAACCACGCGTGATCGTCGCCACGAAGCCATTAGTACGCATATGGCTTTACCACACATGCTTTTACAACTAGTATGCATTTACCACGCATGATAAACGCATAATCTTAATAATGTCTTTGTGTTGACGAACACGCGTTGTAATGGCTCTGGCTTACGTCCTTCAAATCAGTTTTTAGGTATACGTGTGACTAAGTAATAAGATCGGAGGCCAAGGACAAACACCGTGGTGTCTGTGCCAGGAAATCTCATGGATCTTAGAGAAGATAAGAGGAGAGTAAAATGAAAGTAACAGGTATAATAAAAATAACGTAGAAAAACTACTAAAATGACGGTGGACGGAGTATGTAATCAACGTTTGGAGCCTCGACACTACATTTCAAATAAATATAGATACAATATGTTTATTAATATATTACAAAAGTATAGCAGCAGATGACACACACAGCCCGGGAAAAGAAAGCGGCAAATGTAATACCTGAAATGAGGAGAGGTTTGCTTGGCAAACTTGAAGAAAAAGAAAAAACGTGGGCTTGGAAACGAGGCTGCGCATGCATAGAGAGTACAACTGGTGCACAAAAAAACCCGGAAAGTTTTACATACTATCATAGAAATATACCTCTTTTTTTTACCAGTAAATTTAGTTCGCAAAAAGAACTTTTTTTTTTAGCCCTAATGCCCCCACGATCCCAGATGGCTCCCCGCGTCCTTCGAGAGCCGGCATTGCTTTATCAGAGACAGCAGCTTATATGCTGCTCTCTCTGTTGAAAAACAATCTGCTTTCTTGAAAGAGAGAACAGATTAACTTGCTCTATTTTTCAAATAGGAAAGCGGTTTGCTGTGATAAAGTGGGAGCGGCGACAATACCGCCCTACCATACCAAACAGCAGTGTCCCGGAAGTACGCACCCCGAGGCACTGCAAGGACTGACCTTGGGAGATGGTGGACCCCAGGGCCACCAAGGGTTCCAGGAGGGGGTAGCGAGACCCCCTCCCAACATTAAAAAACCCCGGGGAGTGCAGGTACCTGGGGCTGGTAGGTCATTTTACATATTACTGCCCCAGGAAGTTGGCGGTCCCCGCGACGTGTACGGGGAGAGAGAGATGGAGAGCTGAAAACACACTTTAAAAAAAAACATTAAAAAAAAAAGCCTCGTCGGGGTGGCGGTCCCCGAGACTGAGGGGAAGAGGACCGTAACCCCCCGCATACTTCAAAATAAAACTGCAGAGGGGTGGCGTTCCCCGGTGCTCGGGAGACTGAGGGGAAGAGGACCGTAACCCACCCGCATACTTTAAAAAAAACACAGAGGGGTAGTGTCCCCAGTACTCGGGGCACCTTACAAGCCCCCACTATGAAAAAAATTGCCCCCGGAATTTGACCCCCGGTACCTAATGAATAAAATGGACTTCTATTTTTTATTTCCCTTTTCCACCGTGTACGCATATCATACGTGTACCCACGATTTTTTATTTAAAAAAAAAAAAAAATGAAGCCTAAAGATCCATGTACGACCCCCTGAGGAAGCCTAGAGGGTCAAGATCTTTCTACCCTGCCCCCTTTCCTTATTTCTCAACTTTGTTTTACTGTTTTCTTGTGATTCGCTTCTAGCGACGAACAAGATGGCAGCCAACACTTCCTGGTTTGGAGTGTTGATGCACAGTTGACAGCCAATCAACATGCAGCTCGTGCTCGTGATTGTAAGGATTTCCGTACGCGTGCTTTACTTCGTCTCTAGATATCGCTATGATTTCTCAGGAACTACTGAAAGGATTTACACCATTTAATGAAAAGCACAATATGCGAACCGAACTCTACCTCTCTGCCAAATTTGGTGTAATTTCGTTCAGCCGTTCGGGCTGTAGCCCTGGCTAAAGGACCCTATGGAAAATTGCATGGGGAAAACATGTTTTGAGACACCTTTTTTCTCAGCCACCACTTGACGAATCACCCCCAAACTTTCAGGGAAGGAGCGGAGCCGAGCAGGCCATTTTCTTGGAAAAATTCGCGAAGATTGGTCCACCGGCACGAAAGTTATTCCAAATAGAATGTTGTGGATCTCCTATGGAAAGGAGGTCCTAACAATAACTACCTCCTGGCAACTGCTAGTAGGTAATACATATATATATATATACTAGCAGCCCGTCCCGGCGTTGTCCGGGTAGGCTTTATGTATTTCTCCACAGCACGATACTCCTTCTCTAGGCTCGACTACATATTTGTTCCGAGAGGGATGGCGAATAGAGTGTTGTCCGCGAAGATCTTGCCACGGGCGCTGTCTAACCATTCGCCGGTCTATGTTATACTCGATACTGGTCGCGCTCGGCAGCCCTTCCAGTGGCGTTTGTCACCATGGCAGCTGATGCAAGAGGCCTACCGTGCCCACATGACCTGTGAGCTTGATCATTTTCTGTCCGCTAACGTAGGCACGGTGGACTCCCCGGCGACGCACTGGGAGGCGATGAAGCCCACGCTGCGAGGCGTTGACATTGCATGGTGCGCGGCAGCACGTAAGGAGAGGCGTAGTGACCTAGTGCGGCGCGAGGCTGACCTGGAGGCGCTGGAGCATAGGGGCAGAGAGGAGGATGGGGGGCCTGCCAGGAGGTAGCTGGCTCTGGCGCAACAACAATATACTGCAGTGCTTCTAGACGAGGCCAGGCAGGCATGGCTGGCTACGTGTAGTCGCATATATCAATGGGGCGATAAGTCCTGCAAGATGCTGCATCGTCTATGTCAGGGCATCATGCACGCCCAACCCCTGCCCCAGATAGTGGGACTAGATGGGGAGCCTATCTTGGAGCCGGCGGCGATGGCCGGAAGCTTTGCTACCTATTATGAGACTTTATATGTGCCACAGGAGTGCTTGGAAGCAGAGGTCATACAACGATTTATTGATGACCTTCCACCGAGGGCCGTCTCAGACGAGGTTCATGAGATATTGGACGACCCCCTAACAGATGCTGAGCTAGCCACAGCGCTGGGCGAATTGAATCCGGGGAAAGCGCCTGGACCGAATGGGTTCCCTAGTGAATTTTTTCAGCGCTTCGCAACGCAACTGAGCCCATATTTCCGCCCGGTTATAGAAGAAGCGAGGGAGAATGACACGCTGCCACCAGACTGGCGACATGCGGAGGTGGTGGTTTTCTTGAAGCCAGGGCGACCCCCTGAGAGCCACGCGTCCTACCGCCCGATCTCCTTGCTCAATACGGAGGCCAAGATACTGGCTAAGGCCCTTGCCAATAGACTTAAACCATACATCACTGACCTGGTACATCCAGACCAGGCCGGCTTTATGCCACAGCGGTCCACTCACCATAATATAAGACGCGCTCAGGTCGCAGTGTCGGTGTGGCAAAGACTGTGGGAACAGGCGGCGCTGTTTTTAGCGGACATGGATAGGGCATTCGACTCCCTGAGCTGGACATACTTGTTCGCCTTGCTGGGACGTCTGAACCTGGGCCCTCGATTTTTGACATATGTGCGGCTCCTGTACACGGACCTCACAGCAGCGGTGCGAGTGGGGGGAGAGATATCCCACTCCTTCCGTATCGAGCGTGGGACGAGGCAGGGCTGCCCCCTTTCTCCATATCTGTTCGCACTAGCCATGGAGCCCCTTGCGGCTTGGGTGAGAATAAACGCTCGACGTGTTATTTTTTCTCACTGACCTGGAGCGATTGGGGCCCCGTCTCCTGCGAATCCTACAAACTTTTGGTGAAACCTCTGCATTATATATGAATCCCCGGAAATTTACACTTTGGATTTTGGGCGGCCCGCAGCCAGTGAGGGACTGGGCGAGTGAGCTCCAGATAGCCACGGATGGCGTGAAGTATTTGGGAGTGTTCCAATCCGATGACCCGACTGCTGCTATGGAGCGCAACATTACCCCGGGCTGGGAGCGCACTCGAGAAGACCTTAAGGTGTGGTCCAAGATGCCGCTTTCCATCCATGGTAGATCGGCCATCTTTAAGATGGTGGAACTCCCACGTCTGATCTACCAGCTGCAGAATCACCCAGTCCTGGTTGCGCTGGGCTGGTTCCGGCGCCTTAATTCGGCACTCAGTCGGTTCCTGTGGGAAGGGGGCGCAGCACGGGTTGCCCTGCGGACTTGCTTCCGATCAACATATACCGGGGGCCTGGCCACATCAGATGTCCTATCGTATTACCAGTACAAAAGGGGTGGTGATGGACGGAGCATCTGAATCAATCAAACACTCACACCCAGGCAAAAGATCTGGATTTAATCCATCACCGTTCTTTAGCCCACTCTGCCACCCCAGTTCAGACATGGCTATATGCAAATCAGTCTGACTCTGTGCCTCATGGGAACAGTCCAGCTCGAACTGCCAAGCCATGTCTTCCCTGGACCGGAAACAAGCTACAGAGGACTGGTTTCTGGCATTCCAGCCGTCTTCAGCCCGCTTGCTTGAATCCAGTGGCAAAGTGAGCAAGGAACTCACGTCTGAGCATACCCTGCCACACTTATGGCGGCCAAAAGCGGTACAAAAGGGGGTGTTGATGGACGGAGCATCTGAATCAATCAAACACTCACACCCAGTCAAAAGATCTGGGTTTAATCCATCACCGTTCTTTAGCTCACTCTGCCACCCCAGTTCAGACATGGCTATATGCAAATCAGTCTGACCCTGTGCCTCATGGGAACAGTCCAGCCCGAACTGCCAAGCCATGTCTTCCCTGGACCGGAAACAAGCTACAGAGGACTGGTTTCTGGCATTCCAGCCGTCTTCAGCCCGCTTGCTTGAATCCAGTGGCAAAGTGAGCAAGGGACTCACGTCTGAGCATACCCTGCCACACTTATGGCAGCCAAAAGCGGTACAAAAGGGGGTGTTGATGGACGGAGCATCTGAATCAATCAAACACTCACACCCAGTCAAAAGATCTGGGTTTAATCCATCACCATTTTTTAGCTCACTCTGCCACCCCAGTTCAGACATGGCTATATGCAAATCAGTCTGACCCAGTGCCTCATGGGAACAGTCCAGCACGAACTGCTGAGCCATGTCTTCCCTGGACTGGAAACAAGCTACCGAGGACCAGTTTCTGGCATTCCAGCCATCTTCAGCCTAGCTTGCTTCAATCCAGTGGCAAAGTGAGCAAGGGACTCACGTCTGAGCGTACCCTGCCACACTTATTGCGGCCAAAAGCAGTACAAAAGGGGGTGGTGATGGATGGGGCATCTGAATCAATCAAATACTCACACCAAGTCAAAAGATCTGGGTTTAATCCATCACCGTTCTTTAGCCCACTCTGCCACCCCAGTTCAGACATGGCTATATGCAAATCAGTCTGACCCTGTGCCTCATGGGAACAGTCCAGCCCGAACTGCCAAGCCATGTCTTCCCTGGACCGGAAACAAGCTACCGAGGACTGGTTTCTGGCATTCCAGCCACCTTCAGCCCAGCTTGCTTGAATCCAGTGGCAAAGTGAGCAAGGGACTAACGTCTGAGCATACCCTGCCACACTTATGGTGGCCAAAAGCAGTACAAAAGGGGGTGGTGATGGACGGAGCATCTGAATCAATCAAACACTCACACCCAGTCAAAAGATCTGGGTTTAATCCATCACCGTTCTTTAGCCCACTCTGGCACCCCAGTTCAGACATGGCTATATGCAAATCAGTCTGACCCTGTGCCTCATGGGAGCAGTCAATCGGTGCATGATACGCATTGTGCACTGGAGGTGTATTAATTGAGTGGAGCAGGCAGCAGCACACGGGGGGTGGGAGTTCTGGGTGGTGGGGGGGTTGGTGGGGGGGACTAGTTTGATGCACTATTCGTTTGTACATTTTACTTCCTAAAAAGAAGAAATGACTGCATTTGTGATTTGTTCAATGATGATGGTGATTGCCTCTGGGTGACAGAGCATTGCAGGATATATGCTTACTATGCAACCAATAAAATCTTTTTTTTTTTTAAA
The DNA here is from genome assembly GCF_964263255.1 of Lissotriton vulgaris. Taxonomy (NCBI): domain Eukaryota; kingdom Metazoa; phylum Chordata; class Amphibia; order Caudata; family Salamandridae; genus Lissotriton; species Lissotriton vulgaris. The sequence continues at coordinate 1,583,636,469 of NC_141685.1, read as the reverse complement.
AAAAGGGGCCAGAGAAAGTAGAGTCAGCTCTTGACTTAACTATTGTCGATCTTTCCAAAAAGAAGTTGAGCAACCATGAAGAGTCTGTTTTAAAGACAGGACTGACCTTTTGCCCTGCCAAAAAAATGGAATATACACAAACCCGGATAGACCTCTACCTCTTTACCCGCAAACTCAAATTGAAGAAATTTTTCAAACTGAGAGGTATGCAACAACAACATTTGGAAGAAACAACTGCTCTTCCCCTAGAGGAACGATTAACATCAGGTATTACTGCATTAACGGGGGATGATCTCAGAACACTGCAATTACTTTCGAGCCAAGACTCCTCAAGCTCACAACATGCATCCCTTAATATATCGGAAGCTAGGGGCTTTGGCATAGATCAAAGAACAGTAACAACGAAATTCAAACCTAGGTCAACTTACATGCCAATGTCCCCATTCGATACCATCGATGTTTTTGAGGAAGCTGTGAAACAGGATTTATTAGCAATGAGACTCATACCAACACCTAATTGGAAAAGTAATCTAACAAAAGGGAAACAGCAAGCATTACAAGGACTACGAAATTATCCAAATATAATATGCAAACCCTCCGATAAGGTAGGAAATGTAGTCCTTATGTCACAAGAATTCTACACCCAAGAGGCACTCCGCCAACAATCGCACACAAAATGTTATCTGAACATTTCTAAAGAGGAATATATCAACAGTATTCATCAATATCATAACCTTAACCAAAAATGGGCAAATAGGAACATGATAAATGAGAGTGAACATAAATTTCTTTCATGTCCATATCCTGTAATGGCAACTTTTTATCACTTGCCCAAAATACACAAGGATCCTAAAAGGTCACAAAGGTGGCCGATTGTCTCCTCTCTTGGGTGTTTGACTGATGCCAAGTGCCAATTTGTTGATTACTTCTTGTCAGACTTTGTAAGGACGTTGCCCTCATTTATCTGTGATTCCACCCACTTCATCAAAAGTATAATGGACATTTCATGGGAACAAAATATGGTGATGATTGTGTTGGACGTGACCAGTCTAAACACTGCAATTGAGCATGATAAGGGCCTACAAGCTGTACGCTTTTTTCTCAAAGGAAGGTCACTACAACCAACAGAATATAATGAAATGTTGATAGAGTTTGCTGATTTCTGTCTGACAAATAATACTTTCCTTTTTGAGAAGCAACACTATTGTCAGATACGGGGTACCGCAATGGCCACCTGCTTCGCCCCCAGCTATGCAAATGTATTTGTCGGCTGGTGGGAGTAGCAGGTGGCCTGGGAGGACAAGTACAACAAGTTGGTCAACTTCATTGTATCTTGGCACAGATATATCGATGACTTGTTAAATTTATGGAAAGGGTCACAACACGAAGCTGAGGAATACATTTGTGAATTAAATAGAAATTGTCTGAATCTCCATTTTAGTGGGCACATAAGTCAGAAAGAAGTCTCTTTCCAAGATTTAAAGGTGTTTATCAGTGAGGGTAAGATCTGTACGTCACTATTTAGGAAGGAGACTAGCGGCAACTCGATCTTGGAAGCCTCGAGTAGTCATTAAAAGAGCCTGAAAGACAGCATATCCGATGGTGAGCTTTTATTCATTAAGAGGAATTGCTCCAACATAGAGAATTTTAATATTGCTGCGTCAGAAGCTATTAATAGATTTCAGGCCTGGGGATTTAGCTGTGATTTGTTAACGAAAACCCTAGCAAAAGTAGACAGAATACCAAGAAGGTGCCTACTGAGAGACAAGGAGAAATCTAGTAACCAAGGAGAAGAGTCATGTAGATTTATTACAATTTTTTCAAGTGAGGCAGGGACTTTACAGAAAATGTTATGCCGTAATTGGCACATTCTGAAAATAGATCAAGTGATAGGGAGGACTCTACCCAAATATCCACAGATCACATTTAGACGATGTAGATCTTTAAAAGACTCCCTGGTGAAAAGTCACTATGACACAATTCCTTTTGTCCCGAGGATTAGCACACTTACTGGGATGTTTCCTTGTTCAAAATGCAAGGCTTGCAAAAATAGTTCCGAAGTGTTAGCCTACAAGATACCTGGCATGAAGGGGGTAAAAGAAATCAACACATTTTTGACCTGTAACACCCCTTAATGTGTGTACTGCCTAGTATGTCCTTGTGCTAAATGCTACATAGGCAGCACGATACACCCCACGAAACGCAGAATTTTGGAACATGCCTGGGCAATTGAGAACAAGGATCCCTCGTATCCAGTAGCGAGGCACTTTTCCCAGTATCACAATAGTGACAGAAACCTCCTGAAATTTTACTGCATTGACCACGTTCCAGCTGGGGATCGCGGTGGTAACCGCAAATTGAGACTACGTAGGCTCGAGTCTAGATATATAATCGATCTACGAACTGTAATTCCGTTTGGTCTCAACACGGAAGAAGAACTTTCCATTCAATTAGGTTAAGCACGATATTATTTAGATGGGGTTGGTGGTATCTGGATTATGATTTAAAGGTATTTGGCTGCAAAGAGATATGTATTTATGTGACTGTTTTGCATTTAAATTAATCTGCCAAAGCATGTGATTATATTATATTAATTTATGGTTCAGGCACTGGAAAGGCGCTGAGTATTAGATGGTTCGATATTATTGAATACTGAATGAACTGGTTCCTTTGAAATTATGACAACTGTGATTATAAGCCCATTCAGGGCTCAAATATGTTGTTAATAGCATGAAATTCTGACGTTTTAATTTCAATGAATTTCCTTTTTTGATTTAAAAAAGAGAGACAAATATCTAAATGAACATGTTCCATCATGGCGCCTAAAATGACTGTCACACAGAAGTCCGTTTTCTATGTTAATGAATGTGCCGGAAACAATGTGGGGATTGTAGATGAAATGGCGTTTATTCAGTATGCACTTCAATACAGCAGGAAGAAGGCGCCTATGCTGAAACGCGTCCTGTGTGATTTATTTGTTGAAATAAATTAATTTGAACATCCCGACGACCCTGCGAGTGCGGCCACACACATGTATATATATATATACACATTTTTTAAATGTAATTAAAACATTTATTCTTTTAAATTGCATTATTTATATTATTTTTATTTATTATTTTATTTTATTACCCTTTACACCCTAAAAAAGAATCCCACTCTGCTCCCTTTAAATACCCCTGCACCCCATAATCATAACCCATCCTTACTCCTTAAAATATCCCAACACCCTTGAACACTAACCCATCTTAACCCTATAAATATACCCCGTACCCCAAAACCCAAACCTATCCCTAAACCCTAAAAATACCCCGTACCCCAAAACCCAAACCTAGCCCGAACCCTATAAATACCCCTGTACCTAAAAAACCAAACCTACCCCTGAACCCTAAAAATACCCCTGTACCCCAAAACCCAAACCTAGCCCTGAACCCTAAAAATACCCCTGTACCCCAAAACCTAAACCTACCCCTGAATCCTAAAATACCCCTGTACCCCAAAACCCAAACCTAGCCCTGAACGCTTAAAATACCCCTGTATCCCAAAACCCAAACCTACCCCTGCATCCTAAAAATACTCTGTACCCCAAAACCCAAACCTAGCCCTGAACCCTAAAAATAACCCTGTACCCCAAAACTCAAACCTACCCCTGAACCCTAAAATACCCCTGTACCCCAAAACCCAAACCTAGCCCTGAACCCTAAAAATACCCCTGTACCCCAAAACCCAAACCTAGCCCTGAACCCTTAAAATACCCCTGTAACCCAAAACCCAAACCTACCACTGAACCCTAAAAATACCCCTATACCCCAAAACCCAAACCTAGCCCTGAATCCTAACAATACCCCTGTACCCCAAAACCCATACCTATCCCTAAACCCTAAAACTACCCCTGTACCCCATAACCCAAAACTATATCTGAACCCTTAAAATACCCAAACACCCCAAAACATATACCTCAGTACCCCAAAACATATATCGCTATACCCATACTTACCTTATCCAAACATTTAAAAAAAATGCTTTTACCATTCATGCATTTGCAATTTCGTTGTAAATGTATGAGTGGTAAAAGCATATAAAATGTAATGCCATGCGTTATAATGGCATTGCGGAGTCATGGTACTTTCGTAATGAAAGTATGCGGAGTGATGGTATGCGGAAAGAAAGTTGCGGAATAATGGGTGTTTACCCTCCCCCGGTAAGTACATTGGTGGCACGGCGGCCCACATCTCCAGCAACATACTCATATTTTTTCACCACCCATTTGAAAAATGCACAGGTCTCTCTAATTGATGGCCAGCACAGACATACACTTTTAGACACACCTCCCACCACAAGTTCTAGAATTGCGAACTTTAGAGCTGGGGAGCTGCGTTTGAATCTCGGCATCAGCTCAACATCCTGTGATTCCAGGCAAATCGCTTTGTCTCCCCGTGCCTACCACAAATGAATGTGTTCTTCTGTAATGTAAATTGTGCTCATGCCATGTTGTCGAGTACGCGCTATATAATATTGCAAGGAATAATAAAGTAGGGAAACTCGAGTTCACACACTACTGAACGCGCACTCTTAAGTGCATCAGCAGTGCACTGTGAATTGGAGCGTTTCACAGGCCTGTCACAGATAAGAAATGCTATCAAAACGAAATCCTACAAAACAATATACTACTGGCCGGCAGCAATTCATACCCGGACAACGTCGGGACGGGCTGCTAGTATATGTGTATATATACATATATATATATATATATCCTCCTTTTCACGACGAATGTACAGTAATCCGCCAGTCATGGCTACGAGGCGGCAAGAACAAGCCTCCGGAAAACGAGGCAGGAGAAGAACGAGAAGAGCAGGAGGAGGGAGGAAGAGGAAGGGCCCAAAGATGGAGGAGCAGGAGAAAGCCCAACAAGAGATAAATACCACCCACGGAGACGACCTCACTGTGGTTAACCTGTCGGAGAGACGGTTAACTGAAGTTGAACAGAATTTGCTGAGTAGGGGCTTAAGCTTCTGCCCCAACAACAAAAGCGAATACACACAGATGAGGATTGACCTACATGCCTTTATAAGGAAACTCAAGTTACATAAATATCACCAACTGAGAATAAACACCAAAGGATCTAAAAGCGTGCGGAAGAGACTAACCGCTACTGACATCCTATCCTGTGAAGACCTAAGAGGGATAGAGAACTTGGAAAACCTAAGACTTGAAAGAGAGACACAACCATCACAGGAGAATTCTATGATCACGAGAGCTGCAGACAATGAAATTGAACAGGAGAGAGAGGAAAGTGACTTTAAACCAATGTCCACATTTTGTCCAGTAATGCCGTGGGATGCAATAGACGCATTTTCCGAAACGGTCCTGAATGATCTGGTGTCTCTAAGAGGGAAACGAGAAACGCCACACACCAAAGACAACATTACCCCACAGGAAAGAGAAGCTTTACGCAACCTGGAAAAGGATGAAAACACAATAATAAAGCCCTCGGACAAAGGGGGGAATGTTGTATTACTAACAAGGGAATACTACCAAAAAGAGGCATTGAGACAATTATCGGACACCCAGTATTATCAAAAAACAGATGACAAACAATACAAAGAGGGTATAAGAAGGTATGATGAACTGGTTAACAAATGGTATAAGAAATCCATGCTGGGGAGTGAAGAGAACATGTATTTGAGAAGCAACAACCCCACCATTCCAACTTTCTACCATTTACCCAAACTCCACAAAGACGCAAGGGAGCCCCCAGGGAGGCCAATAGTGTCATCAATAAATGGACTAACAGAAAATATGTCTAAGTTCATAGACAGTTTCCTATTCCCCCTGGTGACGCAGCTTAAATCACATGTAAAAGATACCAAAGATTTTTTAACAAAAATATCTGATATAACATGGGACTCCACTTATCTGATGGTTGTGTTAGACATAACTAGTCTTTACACTAACATCAGACAGGACTTAGGCGTGACAGCAGTGGAACACTTCCTAAACAAAAGGCCTGCCAGATTCGCTCTTCATAATCGTATGCTGCTGGAATTTACAGAGTTCTGTCTCACAAGCAACATTTTTCTGTTTAATGACCAACTTTACACACAGGTCTCTGGGACCGCGATGGGCACCTGCTTTGCCCCCAGCTACGCGAACTTGTTCGTTGGCTGGTGGGAGGAGCGGGTGCCCATGGTCCTTCAGACTGAGGAACAGGGAACACAAAGAGTGATAAAATGGCTTAGGTACATTGATGACCTCTTCATCGTGTGGCAAGGGACGATGGAGGGGGCACAACAGTACATCAAAATGTTGAATGACAACAATTGTAACCTACAATTCTCAGGGACAATAAGTGCAACAACAACTGAGTACCTGGACCTGAGAGTAGTAGTAGACAACAACAGGTTACAAACATCACTGTACCGCAAGCCGACGGCAGGCAATTCCATTCTGCGAGCCGACAGCAACCACCCAAAAAGGCTGATACAAAGCATCCCGTATGGAGAACTGCTCAGGATGAAAAGAAACAGCAGCAGGGAGCAGGACTTTGAGACAGCCGCAGCTGGCTGCATAGAAAGGTTCAGCAGAAGAGGGTATGATCCAGTGTCTCTTGAAAAAACGTTGAAAAAAGTAAGAAAGATTAAAAGGGAAGAACTCCTAAAGCCTAATGTCCCCAAGAAACAATCCAAGAATGAAGGAAAATTTCGCCTAATCACGCCATATACCAGTAACTCCGTGGGATTCAGAAAAATCCTGCAAAAAAACTGGCACATTCTGGGAACGGACCCCATACTGAAAGAGGACATTCCAACTAAGCCCTTGATCACGTATCGAAAAGCGAGGTCACTGAAAGACTCTCTGGTGAGAAGCCACTTCAAAAAGGCAACATCAAGAACTGGCAAAATTGCGGAGCTTGGTGGTTTCTTCCCCTGCGGGAAATGCAAGGCCTGCACGGGATGTAAGAGGGTGCGCAAATATGACATCCCAGAGGCAGGAATCTCCAAATCCATCAAGAAATCCCTAACCTGCAGTACCAACTATGCAGTGTATTGCCTTATCTGCCCATGTGGGCTAAGATATATAGGAAGCACGATCCACCAACTCAAGATCAGGGTACTCGAACACCAAAGGGCAATAGAGAAAGCTGACCCTGCATACCCCGTTGCAAGACACTTTGATATGGTGCACCAGCGAGACAGAACTAAATTACAATACTTCGGCTTAGACTTTGTACCTGAAAACCCAAGAGGAGGCGACAGATTAAAAACACTGAGACGCCTAGAATCGAGGTACATAATTGACCTCATGACCAAGGCACCAAGAGGATTGAACCATGGGGAAGAACTGGCAGTACATTTGGGAAAATAGAATAAAAGAATGAAAGAGACAATATCAAACCCTGTAGATCCAAGAATGAGTTCGTATAAAGTTTAACTATATAGAAATGTTTGTAAGGATTGGGATCTTTAATCCTTAGAATGGTGTTGGGAAGCTGGGACACTGTATATATCTTGCACTGAAGCTGGCCAAAAACGGGTCTTGCCAATACATGGCTTGATGGACTCTGGAAACTCAAATGGACATCTTCCCCGGATGTATAAATACGGGGACCCATGCCGATACACGGCTGTATTTGTTTTGTTTCCAACTGGGGTAGTATGCACCTACTGTGATATGTATTTACATGTTCAAAGATGGCGCGACCCACAAACAGTGAAGTCCGTCAACCATGTCTATGATTGTTTATCGCTATATCCCATGTCAGTTTCCACAATGCAATTGACACTGAGGAAGGCGTATGCTGAAACGCGTTTGTCAATAATTGTGAATAAACCTCGGGTGTGAGCACCGCAAAACCTTTGGTCCCACAAGTGCAGTTCTTTGGAAGAGACAAATTCTGAAGCAGAGCAAGAGTGTTATTGCGGGTACCCATTACCGCAAACTGCACCCGCCCACGAGTGCCTTGATCTCCAGTGGGACAGGGAGCGTAATATATATATATATATATATATATATATATATCAAAAAGCAATGCGCCAAGCGCTTAGGGAGGGCTGCCCATGAGACATCTACCATCCGGCTTTTCAAATTGTCCCGATGTCCTCTCAGCCCCTCTCCCTGTTAAAAAAGAAGTCCGACGCGTTTCGGGGCAGACACGCCCCTTCTTCATGGACGTTTGTTCAAACACATTGCACGGCAGCTCACCAACTCGACTGAAACACATTTTATTTCAATCTGTGCCGCCCTGAGTGGGTGTGGCTGATAATGTTTCTGCAGCCAGGCTTGCTGGTTGCTGTAGTTCCGTTGTTGGTGAGTCTGTAGTTTTCCTTGAGTAGGTGCGCAATCCGGTGTTCATTCATCTCAAATTCATTGTTTGCCTTGAGTTGCAGGTTGGAGGGTGGGTTGCGAGGTCATAATTATTGTAACGATGTGTCACGCTGTAAGTGCGGGGATTCGTATCCCTGCAGCAGTCTTCACCGGCTCCTGCATTCCAGATGGACGGCGAAGTGGAGCCCCTCCCCCGGTTATGGCTAACCGTAGGTAATGTCAAAAAGCAATGCGCCAAGCGCTTAGGGAGGGCTGCCCATGACACATCTACCGTCCGGCTTTTCAAATTGTCCCGATGTCCTCTTAGCCCCTCTCCCTGTTAAAAAAGAAGTCCGACGCGTTTCGGGGCAGACACGCCCCTTCTTCATGGACGTTTGTTCAAACACATTGCACGGCAGCTCACCAACTCGACTGAAACGCATTTTATTTCAATCTGTGCCGCCCTGAGTGGGTGTGGCTGATAATGTTTCTGCAGCCAGGCTTGCTGGTTGCTGTAGTTCCGTTGTTGGTGAGTCTGTAGTTTTCCTTGAGTAGGTGCGCAATCCGGTGTTCATTCATCTCAAATTCATTGTTTGCCTTGAGTTGCAGGTTGGAGGGTGGGTTGCGAGGTCATAATTATTGTAACGATGTGTCACGCTGTAAGTGCGGGGATTCGTAACATTTAATCACTCACTCATACAGTCAGTCATGCACCTACTAAATCCTTCATCCAGACACTTATACATCCACTCATTCTTCAATATGTAAGACATTTGTTTACTTTACAGAAACAAACAGTCACTGGATGTTGTCATCAGTGATGTCATCAGTGATGTCATTTGAGATGTCATCAGTGATGTCATCAGTGATGTCACTAACCATGTCATGAATGATGTAATATGTGACATCATCAGCAGTGGATTGCGGGTGCGCGATATATAGTTAGCGCTTATAACTATATATGGAATTTCAATGGTTTTATGCGAGTAAAATAAGGTTTTGTAAATGCAAATCCCTAACTATATATGGCCTAAAACCAATGGTTTTTTCATTGAATTTTCAAGGTTTTGTAAATGCAAATTCCTAACTATATATCCACTATAACCTATGGTTTTTTCTGTGAATTTCATTGGTTTTTTAATAGCAAATATGAAAAGCTTAAAAATGTCAAGTACGTGATAAATAAAAACATTTTCGTATTTATGCACGCTGATGTGCTTTGAACACTGCACCCCCCCCCCTCCCCTCTTTTGTCATAGTAGTACTCTCTCTTTGCAGATACTGAAGGGTAGTTAACGCAGGCCTTTACCCCCGTTGTAATCCGTCGTGGCTGCTTGTCTCTCCATTTGATTGATTGTTGTCCAAGCATTTACTGTTTTAGAATTGGTTCTCTTTGGATCATTCTCTATTTACAAACAAGCACAAAGTCGCAATACTCTGTTTAGTCTTTGCAGATAGTGAAAAATCGTGTAAAAAAAATAAAAGTAATCGAGCAAAATCAGTAGGCCACTAATTGGATCTCTTTTTGACCTCGCTAAAATAGAAATATTAGGAACAACCCTTCATGAGAAATACGAAAATAGTGAGATGAACTGAGCTCCACACCATGAGGGCTGCAAGACAGCTCGGCTCCATCACCCATCCCGCACAAAATAACGACAAACCGTATGCAAATATGAAAAATATAGACAACACACCAGCAAAGAAACAGGGTAAAACATTTTATTAAAAAACTATTTACATAACGTTGGTTTATAAGATGATGTCAGTAGTGGACCGATGTGTGAATAGATCGAAAACAGCACAAGGCTCCAAGATCCGGATGGCAAGCTCCTGGATGTTGGGTGCCATAGTTTAGAGTTCTGAATTTCAGCCTTTTTCAATGCCTGTGCTTTGTTGAATCAAAATGGCGGCTTGACACAAAGCTGACTCAAGCGTTGCTACTGATGCTATGCAGACCAAAACTGGTTTTCAGTTTGTACATTTTTCTAGATTTTTCAATCCAAGTTTGGTTGACTTTGTAGAACGATGGCTTCAGATTTTCAACATACGGTGTGGTGGCGCTGACTGGGAGGGGGCGCTTCGCTCCTGCCCCCTCCCCAAGTAAGATTTTCATACGTGAAAGTACGTTAATGGTTTTGGTCCCTGAGATGCTTCGATGTCACTACCATTCTCAAATAGCATAAGTTCTGGATGTTGGGTGCCATAGTTAAGAGTTCTGAGCAGTGCTTGTAACACTGTCTGAAGCTTATTTCCACCTACTGCAGCTTCACTATTCTCAAAGTAAGTGAGTGTCGTTTGTGGACCTGACTGCATTAGAAAACAATGTGATATGTTACCTTCCTAAACAGCTTGACGGAGGCCCCTGAGGGGCGGAGTGATGGCCATGAACTCGGAGAAGACGCTTGGCTCCGACACCCTCCCCAAGTCTTATAGCACTGGTGTAGCCTGAGATCGCCCCCGACATAGGCGACCGGCTCCCGGGGTCCGGCGGAACTTTTTGCCTTTTGATGACTCTTCAATTCTGGACCTTGTCCCACAATCCGTTTGACCTGAAGACAAGCTGTAGTGGGGCGCCCCTTTATCGTTTTAGTTGCCATTCCGCCCGCTTTTGCTACACTGTGCCTCTTCCGCCATTCAGCTGTTTACCGCCCGCTCTTGCGACTACAGCGTCTCGCTCACCATGTAGTTGAGATGCGCCCGCTCTTGCGGTGCAGCGATAGGCGGCTGCCACAGGACTCTCAAAATGGCGGCCGGCTCTTCGGTTTTGGGCCTGGTCCACTAAAATGGCCCTGGGACACCTTGGAACTCGGACGCTTGTCTGCTAGGGCTTGGGTCCCATTCTCGAAAAGCGTCCCCTCAGCCGTGAAGATTCTACAAAAGTCTTGGGGGCCTCCGACTCCCGCAGGCTTCTGGTGGGGAGCGGCTGCCATGATTGCTCGTGGAATGGCCACGACGGAGCTACGAGATGGTAGTGGTCTCATGCTGACGCCAGCTTTAGTCTGAAACATCCAGAAACACTATAGACTACCAATTCGATCAGTTCCGGTAGCGCCCCAACATGACCCGGAAGAGAAGAACTTGCCCTCCCCTCTTTGACTGATGGTTCTTGTTGCCTGTCCCCTCTGTTGTCATTTAACAGAACTTTTTGGACTGCTGAAAGGGGTTGTGTTCTGAACGCTGGTTGGTGGAGACATTTAGACTATATTCTTGACCTACGTTGTCGCGTAATGCGTTTTATGACACGCCGCGTTAGCGCACCCGGAAGTGATCCGAGGCGCGGCGCGCAGCGCGTAACGTAAGCATAACAGGTCATGTGACTTGTTAATAAAACTTTTCATTGGTTCATTTTACTTTTGTTAATTTAATGATGAAAAGCTTGGTCATATGACCTAAAAATTACGCTTTTTATTATTTTCGAACAATATTTTTTTTTCAAACATATGTTATAATATTCCAGGCTAATGTACTTTCCCGGAAAATTTACAACTGTCTTGCAAGTAAATTATATTCCTTTTTCGAGAAAAAGGGCGTTTCTTCCTTCCATGACGGAGCCGTTGAGTAAAAGAGATTCGGCCTGCTGTCTTAGTCGCCGATACGCCTGATTATCAGATTCTTATCGATCACTTTATGTTGCAGACATGAAAAACACAACTGCCCTTGACCATTTATCTTTACTGCGTTCCTACATATTATACCTTTTATCCGTCATGTAATTGGACTGCTTTATTTCACTTGCCTTTTACTGATTCGAAAACAGTCACTAAAAGTAAAAACTTTACAAATGTAAATACTACTACCGTGTTTTGTTTTAAAAACCTTTATTGTGAAAATGTCAGTATACAAATACGGGCCTATAACCACGTGGGCCGGCCACGGAGCAAACTGAAATCGTATATGATGAGGAGACATTTACACTGTAGAAGAACGTAACGAGCGGGCCATTAGGTGACAAGAACAAAGGTGTCTAACAATTGCAGAATCGGTGGACGTACATTTTGTAATTAAAATACGACAGGGCCACTTACAATAACATTTTCTAGATATACATTTGCGGGCAAGGAGTTACGAGTCCCATTTATACCGGCGCCATTTTGGGCGAGGCCGGGCAGGTCCAAGATATAGTCAAAATGTCTCCACCAACCATCGGCCAGACCAGAACCCCTTTCGGCCCTTTATGCTACAAGATGGTGTCTTCCATTCAGAAAATATTGGTGGCAGCATTTTGAAAGGAAACAGAAACAGCCGTTCTCCTAGTGAGTTTCACATTGTTACATTTAGGAAGAATGTTGAAGAGTAGTATGTGGAAAATCTGAAGCCATTTTTCTACAAACTCTCAATCAGACTTGGATGGAAAAAAAAAACCTGAAGAATGTACAAACTGAAAACCAATTTTTGTCTGTATAGCACCAACAGTAACGCTTGAGTCAGCTTTGTGTCAAGCCGCCATTTTCATTCAATCAATAGCGTCCCCCTGCACACATTCAGGGACCTGGTCGTGTCTTCAGATGAAACGCATTGTAGGAAAAGAAGCAGAAAGGAAAAGGAAAAAAGTTCCGCCGGACCTAGTGAAGCTGCAGCAGGTGCAAATAAGCTTCAGACAGTCTTACAAGCACTGCTCAGAACTCTCAACTGAGGCACTCAACATCCAGGACTTGCCATTCGGATCTTGGCGCCTTGTGCTGGTTCCGACCTATTCACACATCAGTCCACTACTGACATCACCTCATAAGCCAACGGGGCACCCCACGCCGACTTTCGGCGCAGCATTGTAGGATGGCCACACCAGTGCGGCCACTTGCTGGACACCACCTCGGTGCCATCCGGATCTCGGCGCGTTCGAGTCACTGTGCCGGAAGAGTGACCGGAACTCAGCTGAACACGCCGTCTTTCGGCGCAGCATTGTAGGATGGCCACACCAGTACGGCAATTTGCTGGACACCACCTCGGTGCCATCCGGATCTCGGCGCGTTCGAGTCACTGTACCGCAAGAGTGACGGCAACTCAGCTGGACACGCCATCTTTTGGCGCAGCATTGTAGGATGGCCACACCAGTGCAGCAACTTGCTCGACACCAACAAGTGCCATCCGGATCTCGGCGCGTTGTGCTGCCTTCGGCCTATTCGCACATCGGTCCGCTACTGACGCCGCCTCACGTGCCAACGGATTTTCTACGCTTTTTGTAGCCCTATGCCGCATAACAGGTCATGTGACTTGTTTATAAAACTTTTCATTGGTTCATTTTACTTTTGGTTTCCTAAAGATGGAAGGCTTGGTCATATGACCTAAAAATAACACTTTTCATTGGTTTAGAACATTTTTTTTTCCCAAACGATGAAAGCCCCACCTTGTTTCTGGATCATTCAGACTGAAGCTGGCGTCAGCATGAGAGCACCACCATCTCGTGGCTCCGTCGTGGTCATTCCGCGAGCAATCATGGCAGCCGCTCCCCACCGGAAGCCTGCGGGAGTCGGGGGCCCCCAAGACTTTTATACAATCTTCACGGCTGAGGGGACGCTTTTCGAGAATGGAGCCCAAGCCCTAGCAGGCAAGCGTCCGAGTTCCAAAGTGTCCCAGGGCCATTTCAGTGGACCAGGCCTAAAACCGAGGAGCTGTCCGCCATTTTAAGAGCCATGTGGCAGCCGCCTATCGCTGCACTGCAAGAGTGGGAGCAACTCAACAACATGGTGAGCGAGACGCTGTGGCCGCAAGAGCGAGCGCAACTCAGCTAGATGGCCGCCACCTGGGGAGGCCCGTTCACGCCGGCTCCCCCACGCCCCCCCCGGGCCGCCGCACGCCAATTTTCGGAGCAGCATTGTAGGATACCAAAACCAGTGCGGCAGTTTACTGGACATCACCTGGGTGCCTGTCGTACATGTTGTGTCAGCCATGTGACACTGGACACAGACCGCTACTGACGAGGCCTCCCCCCGCACCACCCGGGACGCCCCACGCTGTTTTTCTGTGCTGCATTGTAGGATCCCTAAACCAGTGCGGCACCCAGGCGACATCACCTGGGTGCCGTCCAGAACTCTGCACGTTGTGCTGCCTTGGGACTATTCGCACAACAGACCGCTACTGACGAGGCCTCCCCCCGCCCCACCCGGGACGCCCCACGCCAATTTTCGGAGCAGCATTGTAGGATCCCTAAACCAGTGCGGCACCCAGGCGACATCACCTGGGTGCCGTCCAGAACTCTGCACGTTGTGCTGCCTTGGGACTATTCGCACAAAAGACAGCTTCTAACCATTGTTGCTTTTTGTGTTGAGAAATGTTTAAATGTTTTCAGTTTTTGTTCCGTTCGTTAAAGTTAGTAGTTAATAAAGTTTTATAACCTTACTTTGTTGGAGTGTTATCTATTTTTTTAAAAACGGGTGAATGGGGCCTTGAATCGGGTTATTGTCATGTGTGGGCTTTGGAAGTGTGCTGCTGCAGGATCGGACATTTCAAACTCAAATGCACGTTCTTTTTCTTACCTTTCCGAAGCATGGAGCGCAATAGCAGGCAGAGAAAGGGTGATGCACGTGTTGAACACTACCTGACCTGGCAAGTTGCTGGCAGTGCCCCCCCGCCCACTCCTGAAAGAGGGCACACACACACCACCGCCCCGAATACTTCACAAATCTTTAAAAGACCATGCGCTTGTTCATGAGGCTTAAATGGTTTATCACCTCTTCTAGAACCCCTGCATCGACCCTCTGACGTTTCATGGAAAAATTACCATGTAACACAATACCAAGCCCTGTCAGCTGAAACCCCCAAGGAATCGTGGGGCATATTATCAAGGGGGTTTATCTCCGCTTTTTTGGCTTTAAAAGCCATGAAAGCGGAGATAAAATTATTTCCCTATTACCAAGCTGTCGCTAACACCAGTTAGTGACAGCTAAAAGGAGATAGCGACCATCTTGGGCCCCGCTTTGCATGTCAGTGATACTTATCACTAATGACATGCAAAGTGGCGTGCCAAGATGTTAGCGACTGGAAACAGTCCCTAACATCGCTACCTTCTATTACCAACTTTTGGAGATATTCGCGCTAAGCGCGAATATCTCCAAAATCTAACACCTGCCCTGAGCAGTTCTTAGCCATGTTATCCAATGGGAGGTGGATAACATGGCTAAGAGCATTAGGTCGATAATACATGAATATCGCTGACTTTTCTGCGATAATAGCAAGGTTTATCTGCGATAAAAATCGCCGATGTGCGGCGATAATTTTTGTCTCTAAACAAGTTAGAGACAAAAATTATCGCTAGTTGTTCGTAATATGCCCCCGGGTTTTTGCTTGCAGAAATCGGGAGGCGGGAGACTAGCACTGAAATCAGTAGTCACACGCCTGAATCAGGAGGATTGGCATGTCTGAATTCTCTACAGCTGGGGCCATAAACTACATCCCGTGCACGACAAAATTGTGGCATTCGAAAAAAGGCAAGATGGCGCAGCCGCTGGAAGAGATGTATCAACATATATCAGCCTCCTCAGCCACCCTCAGGAAACATAGGGGATTAGGATACGTCTCCCGCACCCCCTTATACCTAGTAATGTAATTAACGAAGCACAAAATGGCGAATTCCCGTTTCGCTACCAGTTTGCGGCCCAGTTCGCGGCCCGTGAAGCGCTTCTACCGTGAAAAATCATTTTTTTTTATTTTCCCCACGGGACCCTTTAATAACCCCAACAACATTCCTAGGGGGTCAAGAGGGGGATACCTTGCCCCCTTTCATTAAATTCCCCCTTAGTTTTTCACCTTTTCTTCTCTCTCGATCCTACCGAGAGACAAGATGGCGGCCGCTCCGGACTGTCACGCAGCAAAAAAAAAAAAAAGCTCACGCACAGCCGCTGGAAGAGATGTATCAACATATATCAGCCTCCTCAGCCACCCTCAGGAAACATAGGGGATTAGGATACGTCTCCCGCACCCACTTATAACTAGTAATTTAATTAACGAAGCACAAAATGGCGAATTCCCGTTTCGCTACCAGTTCGCGGCCGCGCTTCTACCGTGAAAAATAATTTTTTTTTATTTTCCCCACGGGACCCTTTAATAACCCCAACAACATTCCTAGGGGGTCAAGAGGGGGATACCTTGCCCCCTTTCATTAAATTCCCCTTTCGTTTTTCACCTCTTCTTCTCTCTCGATCCTACCGAGAGACAAGATGGCGGCCGCTCCGGACTGTTTAGAATGTTGACAGACACCGGAGAGCCAATCAGCTTTCTGCGTGCAAAGTTCCGTTTCGCGAAAAGTAAGCGGACCGGATCGCTGCCCAGAGCGCTGTTACAGATATATATCTTGATTTAAACGTTAATTTCTCAAAATCCACTGAAGCACATATATTGAGACCTAGCAAAGGCACATCGGGCTAACAGTCCCTACAATTTTGCCAAGTTTCGTGCAAATCCATTCAGCCGTTCGAGCTAAAAGTGAGTCCAACCGCCCTATGGAAAACTCAATGCAAAAAACGCGTTTTGGGACCCCCCTTTTTTCTCAGCCCCCCCTTGACGAAACCCCACCAAATTTTCAGGGGCTGCTCAGAAACAAAATGTGCCATTTTCCTGAAAATTTCAGCCGATTCCGTCCACAAACGCCAAAGTTATTAGACATAGAATTTTCAGAAATCCCATAGGGAATTAATCCTAACTATATATATATACATGTGTGTGTGTGTATATATATATATATATATATATATATATATATATATATATATATATATATATATATATATATATATATATATATTCAATGAAAAAACCATAGGTTATACTCCATATATAGTTAGGAATTAGCATTTACAAAACCTTATTTTACTCGCATAAAACCATTGAAATTCCATATATAGTTAGATGCGCTAACTATATATCGCGCACCCGCAATCCACTGCTGATGATGTCACATATTACATCATTCATGACATGGTCAGTGACATCACTGATGACATCACTGATGACAACATCCAGTGACTGTATGTTTCTGTAAAGTTAAAATATGTCTTACATATTGAAGAATGAGTGGATGTATAAGTGTCTGGATGAAGGATTTAGTAGGTGCATGACTGACTGTATGAGTGAGTGATTAAATGTGTCTCACTGAGTGCATGGGTTAGTGACTAAACTGTCTTAATTTGCGCATCATTATGTCTGTTGTTCTGTAAACTGTTGCATGTGTTGATAAGTAGCTATATGAGTAACTATATGGGTTATTGATTGGTTGCCCAAGTATTTGTATGGGAGACTGAGTGTGTGTGTGGGTGGCTGGGAGGTGTATGACTCTGTGCATAGATGTGTGAGCAGTTGATTCACTAGATGTATGGTTTCAAAAGTGCATGTGGAAACAGCTGTATGGGCGGTTGACTGTGTGCATGAGTGTATTGGTGAGTGAATGGATATCTCAGTGCTACATGTCAAAGTAAGTACATATGTAAAACACAGTACATGTGAGAGTTGACATATATAAATAACTGTGCATAAGAGCCAGTGAATGTGTGAGTGGCTGTATGGATCATTGTGAACTTGTATCAGGGATTGTATAAGAGAGTAAATATGTGTTAGTATATGTTTGAATAAGTAAAGTTTGTATAACTGTATAGTTGAGGAAATGGAGGTGTGATTGATTCTTTGCATAACTGACTAGGTGTGTGAGTAACTCCATGGATGAGTGACAGTCTGTGAGTGTCTGTTTACACTGATTGTATCTAAGGTTATATTAGAGTCTGAAGAGGTTCATCGTATTATCACATGAATGATATCATCAGTGATGTCATCAGTCATGTCAAATGAGATGTCATCAGTGATGTCATTTGAGATGTCATCAGTGATGTCATTTGAGATGTCATTTGAGATGTCATCAGTGATGTCATCAGTGATGTCACTGACCATGTCATGAATGATGTAATATGTGACATCATCAGCAGTGGATTGCGGGTGCGCGATATATAGTTAGCGCATCTAACTATATATGGAATTTCAATGGTTTTATGCGAGTAAAATAAGGTTTTGTAAATGCTAATTCCTAACTATATATGGAGTATAACCTATGGTTTTTTCATTGAATTTCAATGGTTTTTTGAAAGCTAATATTTCTATCTCTAAAATGTATTTTTCTTTAAATCATAAAATATATTGTACATTTTTTTTATACAATTTTTTTTTTAAAAAAATTGTTCCGCTCCTAGTCCGCGAACTAGTCAGCTTCCCGTTAGCTGAATTCAAAGCCGCGACTTGGTGCGCGAGCCGGTAATCGCTCCTTAAGCGTGACTGTTACGTTATCATGACGTTTTGCGTTGTCGCGTAATACGTTATCCGACGCGCCAAGTTAGCGGACTCGAAAGCGGATTGGATAGCGGCGCAAAGCGCGAAACTTAAAGACAGCAGGTCATGTGACTCGATAATAACACTTTTCATTAGTTCATTTCACTTTTGGTTTCCTAATGATGTAATACTAGGTCATGTGATCTAAAATTAACACTTTTCATTGGTTTAGAACTTTGGCTTTTCCCAAATGATGAAAACCCCTCCTTCTTTCCTCACTCTGACTTTCATCTTGATGAGAGAAAGACCTTTGTACAATCCAGGGAAATGGCTTCTGTTGTAGCTTCTGGTAGTGTTCCCCCACCACCACCTCCACCTCCTCATGGAAAGAAAGGACCACCAACTCAACCAATCTTTCAAGAAGAGGAAGAGCGGGAAGAGGAGGAAGAGTCTGAATATTTGCCTGAGGAGCCCAGGAGATACAACAGGAAGGAAAATTTCATTTGGCAATTTTTCAAATTTCCACCAGGGCAAAAGAAAGTGAACGCCAGGTATGTCTTTTGCCGAATCTGTGACGAACGTCTTTCTAGAGGCACGGATAAAAAATATAGTTATGGGAATTTCACTATGCACAGACACATGAGCAGGTGGCACCCAAATAACTACAGTGCAGCTCAGCTTCGAGACGAACAACAGAATTCACCAGCAATAGCCAGAAGATCGGTTGTGCCAGAAATAACGGGACCTGAAGCAAGGGAGCTGATCCCAAATATTCAAATGGACATGGGGGAAGTCAAACAAGTTTGTATGAGGTGCAATCAAACATTATGCTACCGCGAAAGTAGTATAACTCTTATCATTAGAGCCATCAAAAATCATGTATGTCCAAAACGCCCCCAAAAATAAATTCTTCTTTTTTTTGTTGCTCCTGTTGAGCCCTCTTCGATGAATCATTTTTGTTTCCCCCCCTCCCCCCAAAAAATAAAAAAAAATACAAAATGTTCAGAAAAAAACAAAAAAATATAAAAAATGTTCAGAAAACTAATAAAAAAAATTTAAAACAACAAAAACAAAAAAAAAGTTCTTTTCAGAACTACCTCCCCATTATTAAAAAAAATTGGTAGAATTCTTTGAACTCTGCCAAGCTCTATTTCTATTAGTTCGCTCCCAGTTCGCTATCCGGTACGCGAACTTTGAGCGCACCAAAAATTTTTTTTTTAAAAAAAGGAACAGTAAGTATAAGGAAAGAAAACAGACAGCTATGTTACTATAAAGATAGCTATAGGGAGTAAAGAAAAGATACTGTGACCCGCAATTCACTTCTGATCATGTCATATATTACACTATTTTTCACATAGTCAGTGACATCATCAGCAGTGGATTGCGAGTAACAGTTTTTTTTGTTTACGTCCTATAGCTGTCTTTTTTGTAACATAACTGTCTGTTTCCTATCCTTAAACTTACTGTTCGTTTTTTTAACGAGATAACAGATATGCCCAATTATTACATCATTCATAACATAGTCAGTGACATCATCAGCAGTGGAATGCAGGTTAAAAAAGTAGAAAACATTTACCTTATAATTCTTGTTAATTTTTAACGAAAATTTTTCATACATTCAATCTGTAAAAGAGAGAACAAACATTTCCAAAAATATTAAAACATGTATTTAAAAATTAGAAAAAAGAAGGGAAAAGGTTCAAGAAGAAACACTTTTTAAACAACTTTGACACTTATATAAACCTCTACTTCTCTACGACCCCTACACAATCCTAAATATATTTATTTTCAACAAACAGTATCTTCATGCTGATGAAATGAGGCCTATTTTGAAATATGATGCTTCTTTTGCATTGCTTATGTCTCACAATAGTGATGCCATAACAGCGCAAAAGAGATGTGAAACCATCATAAAATTGTGTCTAACATTTAAAATGATTATTTTAGGATGCAAATAAGATGTGTGCTTTCAAGAGCTTTCTTTGAGGTGAGGCCTCTTTTCTTTTTTTAAAAAAAACAGTACCCAGAAGTACAGCACTATAAGCATTAAAATTGACACTTACAGAAGACTCAGCTTACCCATATGTACCTCACATTTCTAAATGTATATCATAAGTACAAAAACGATAACATTAATTATACATGTTAAATGGTTTATTTTTGCTGTTCTCAGAATGTATCAAATTTCACTTAAATCAGTGACTTGAAGGTATTCATCATATAACAGCGGGGAAAAAAAAACACAATCAAAATGACTGTGTTTAAAAAACCCATACAACCTAAGAAATCTGATTTCAAAACTCCTTAAAATTGACTTACTTTCAATGACGTCGAATGATCTCCTATAAACAGCATCCACTCTGTTGTGCTATAAATATTTTCAGCCCGCTACTTTCTGAAAGAAAACCTCCATCGATACGTAAAATATGTTACATAGAAAAAAAAACTTCTCTCATTCTATCACATGTTTCCACTAGGCCAAATCATGTTGCCGCGATTCGCAAGTCTTATATTTCTTCCAATCAAATCCCGACATTTTCTATTTACGCAACTTTCAAAAATAAAATATTTGAGATTATTTTCACAATCCTGGACTACTAATATCTTACTCTTCTTTGTCACTCATGTTCTCCTTTTCCTATGACACTGATACTGCTTACTATGAAGCAGACCTACTTGCATCAGGTTTATATAGTTGGATTTTTAATCTAGACAGCATTGCAGACTTACATTCCCTCTACTTAAAATTTTGGTTTTAAAAACACCAGGTAAGAATTTTTAAGGTCAAACGGCAATTTTTTTTTTAAAGTTACAACGGAATCATTACAGAATGACCAGCCGTTTCCAGACTTTAAGTAAGCTGTATAATGTCCTGATGTTGTTGATGGACCTTCATGATAGATAATTGCTACAGTTACAAAAGTCCTCCCTGATATTGGAGACACTCTCACCAAATATAGATTAACTCATACTACATAACACTCCCTTTCATTTTCACAAATTTGATTGAAATTCCATTTAGCCATTAAGCCTGTAGACCTCTCTAAATACCTTGAGGTAAATTACTTCACAAAACACATCTGAAGTGTTGGAATTGACAACCAATAAAAATCTTACTTTCATTTTCTACTTTTATTACCTGATATTTGATTGGTTATATACCTGAATATATATAAAGGAAGAGAAGAAAACACAGCCATTTTGACTGCTACTTCTTGTTGTACATCACATTTCAATACTTACCTAAGACTTCAACTTGTTTCTGAAGGTAAGTTGTATATTGAACACTATAACTTGATATGGTAGACTTTTTCTGATACATATACACTATCCCTCTGTAGTAGTTATGGATTTAGATAGACTTCTCTGTTATAGTTAGGAATGGAGTTAGGCTTCTCTTCGTTAAATTACATACACTTTTTTTATAGTCCTATTTCCACTCTGATACTATACACTGCCAAAAGAAAAATTCACTGATAAAAACTACCTATCTAAAATTAATCCCAACAGTGCCCAATCTCTACTAATATATATTTTCTTATTCAAAATTTCAGGCAAAATGGAAGGCGAACAACAAGTTTCATTTTCGATTGAACTGAAGGAGAGCAGCCAAGACAAACTTGATGACTTTATGGATGACAGTAGAGACCACAAACTTCTACAATGTGTTGAAGCAGTAGACAACTTGCTTCAAAATGAAAAACAATTACACCCTATAATAAATTATGACATTTCTGACAATGAAATGATAGAAAATTTAATAAAGTATGAAACACAATCATAATAAAAAAAAAAAATAAAGAAAGAAAACAAAAAAAAACTAACAAAAACAACAAATATTTAACATACAGTATTAAAAAAATCTATCATTCTTTTATCCTTATAGTACGCTGCCCAGAGCGCTACCCGGTTCGCATACTAGGAGCTCACCACGCATAAATAATTATTATTTTTTTTTTTTTTCCCCCTGCAGAAACCTTTTACAACCTCCACATAAAACCTAGGGGGTCAGGGAGGATCTACTAGGCCCCCTTATCGAAATTTCCCCCTTTGTTTTGGCCTCCTCTTATCTCTCGATCCTACCGAGAGACAAGATGGCGGCCGCACCGGACTGTTTAGAATGTTGACAGACACCGGAGAGCCAATCAGCTTCGCATCGCAAAGTTCCGATAAGCGAAAAGTACGCGAACCGGATCGCTGCCCGGAGCGCTGTTACAGATATATATCTTGATTTAAACGTTAATTTCTCAAAATCCACTGAAGCACATATATTGAGACCTAGCAAAGGCACATCGGGCTAACAGTCCCTACAATTTTGCCAAGTTTCGTGCAAATCCATTCAGCCGTTCGAGCTAAAAGTGAGGCCAACCGCCCTATGGAAATTAACATGGGAAAAACGCGTTTTGGGACCCCCCTTTTTTCTCAGCCCCCCCTTGACGAAACCCCCCCGAATTTTCAGGGGCTGCTCAGAAACAAAATGTGCCATTTTCCTGAAAATTTCAGCCGATTCCGTCCACAAACGCCAAAGTTATTAGACATAGAATTTTCAGAAATCCCATAGGGAAAAAATCCTAACTATATATACCTACTGGCGACCGCCAGTAGGTAATATATATATATATATATATATATATATATATATATACATATATTCCCCCCTGCCCAAAAATCATACGTATATGATAGCAATCTAATTTGGTCACTCAACCCTGGCCCAAGATGTAACAATCTAGAGTGATGCATTGGTCGAACCGCCCTTCATTGTAAAAGCTGTAATCTGGCTATACCGGAGCCACGCCCAATCAGCCACAAGGAGACCAGAAGGAATGAAACTTCACTTACCATCATGCAGCTTAATGTCAGATCCCTGGTCAAACACCATGCGGAGGTAAGAACGCTTTTAATAGATGAAAACCCAGACATTATGTTTCTGTGTGAAACCTGGCTTAAAGACGATCTAACCAGCATCCCAATCTAGCACTACCGAATGGGTTCTCCATGACCTGCATCAATAGGGATTCGAGAGGAGGTGGCATTGCCGCCATTCATAGATCTTCCTTTACTTGCTCCTTCCAAAAGGAAAGTATTACTGACAGTGAATGCGCTCGCTTCAAAATTTCCACGAGCCCCCATTGCTCTCTCTCTGGCCTTTTTATCTACAGACCCCCGGGGCCTTCCACGAAATTCATAGAAGAGCTCCTTGAGACAGCCCATGCTCTGATCACTGGCTCGGCTAACTTTACCATCCTAGGGGACCTCAATCTCCACCTAGACGACTCTTCGGATGCTAAGATCAGCAACTTCTTAGCGGACCTAGCTGCCTTGCAGCTGACCCAGCTCGTCCTTACCCCCACACATGTCGCGGGCCACTTACTTGACCCGGTATTCACTAATATCCCGGAAGCCAGAGCTGACGACCCCAAACCCATGGCCTGGACTGACTTCTCGCTAGTAACTTTTTCAATCCCGAGCACCTCCCCTCCCGTAAAAAAGGCACCCACCTCATGCCTAAAACGGCCTTGGCACAAACTCCAACATTGTGACCTCGCGGTCAGCCTAGGTGAACCTAACTTGGAGGATACAAACGACATTGAAACGTCATATGCGTCCTTCCAGGACTGGATCACCAAGGGACTGGACGCTATTATACTAGCCAAGTGGACTAAAGGAAGGAACACCCCTTCCAACCCTTGGTACGATGAGAACCTCAAAACATTGAGGAAAGATTGTAAGAAAGCGGAACGGCAATGGAGGAAAGACTACAAGCAGGAGGACAAAAACGCATACTTGGCTGTGCTTAGAACATACCACAAAGCAATACACGTAGCCCGCGCAGCCTTCTACGCTAACGAGATCAAAGCTAGCCCCAACCCCACGAAAACTATTTTTCAAATCGTTCAAAAATTGCAAAACGGAGACAAGCCTGCGTCTCACATCACCTCCACTCAGCAATGTGAAGAGCTAGCCAACTTCTTCACGGAAAAAGTGAAGAAAATTTACAATTCCTTCACCCAGTACAGTCCAGAGGACATCAGCTCTCCCAACGCCACCTTTGGGGGCTCCAGGCTCACTTGCCTACCTCCTATCTCTGGCGAGGAACTTACCAAACTGTGCAGGAAGGTGAAATCTGGCGCCCCCACAGATCCGATGAGGCCAATCCACTTCCTGGGAGCCTTGGAATTTTTCCTCCCATCCTTGACCTCACTCCTCAATCTCTCATTCGCCACGGCCACGGTACCCACCTGCTGGAAACAGGCCTGGGTTACTCCCATTATAAAAAAACCTTCCCTAGACCCCTCCAAACCGGAGAACTACCGGCCCGTCTCATTGCTCCCTTGGGTGGCGAAACTAGCGGAAGCCCACGCGAACAAAATACTCAATGATCACATGGCGAAAAACAACATCCTGGACCCCTCACAACATGGGTTCAGGCCGGGCCACAGCACGGAATCCGCGCTCCTTACCTCCACGGAAAACTTACGGGAAATTATGGACACCGGTAAAAGTGCCGCGCTGATACTGCTCGATCTCAGCGCGGCCTTTGATACGGTCTCCCATGCCATCCTACTAAAACGCCTGGAAAACATCGGGATAGTAGATGCGGCACTACAATGGTTCCGATCGTTTCTGACTAACAGATCCTTCCGGGTATCTGCCCCACCGTTCATTTCCCAACCCCAAGACATAGGACAAGGAGTCCTACAGGGCTCTGCCCTCAGTCCATCCCTGTTTAATCTATATATGCAACCCCTGGCGGAGGTTGCCAAAAAAAGGGACCTCACAATGGTGTTGTACGCCGACGACACACAGTTGGTCATCAGCCTCAACGAGGCTCCCTCTCCCGATGCCACTAGATTCAGGGATGGACTGACCGCCGTCGCTAAATGGATGACAACAAACTGCCTCCAACTCAACGGTGGCAAAACCGAGGTGCTGATCTTGGGGAAAAACCCTAACAGCTGGAGTGACCTCTGGTGGCCCCACTCATTGGGCCCAGCCCCCCCCGAAAACTCTGGCAAAAAACCTAGGAGTTTGGCTGGACTCTGCACTTAACTTCCAGTCGCACACTAAAAAAGTTGCCGCAACTTGTATTGGATTATTGAGAAGCCTTAACCCCATCTTAGGCTACTTTGATTCCAAAACGCGGCAACTTATCGTACAATCGACCATCTTGGCCAGACTGGACTATGCGAGTGTCCTGCTGTTAGGAGCTAACAAAACTGAAATCAAGAGATTCCAACGGATTCAGAATTCGGCTGCCAGGGCAATAGTAGGCCTGCCTAGAAGGTGCTCCGCGAGAGCTACCATCCACAGACTACATTGGCTGCCCGTGGAAGCCCGCATCCAATTCAAGGCCCTCATCTTTGCCTTTAATATTCTGAATACCGAGGGGCCAGAGCTCCTCCTCCCGCTGCTGACGCCCTACAATCCTCAACGCAACCTCCGGTCCAAGGGGCAACATCTAGTCATGGTACCCCACACGAAGTTCTGTCGCATCGGAGGACGCTCTTTCAAACTACTGGGGGCTAAGTTATGGAACTCCTTTCCCCATCCGTTGCATCGACAACCTACTAGCTTTCCGCAGAGCTATCAAAACTCATCTCTTTCCCCCCCTGTAGGTCTCCCTTTTTTTTCTACTCAGCTGGTTGTGTTATGGTTCTAGCGCCGGGACGCCCCGTTGCTGGGGCAGCTGTTTGCGCTTTACAAAATGCATAACATAACATAACATAACATATTTGATGTTTTAATAATGTACTATTACAATGTATATGACTTTACCACACATGCATTTGTGTTATAATGGCTTGCGTGATAAAGTCATATGCGTTGTAAAGGTTTTAGAAATGATGTCTTTGCGGAGTATTAGCCCCGCGTTATAAAAATTGCGGAGTGATGGTATGCGGGATGTTGGTTTGCGGAATATCATCACATATTCCCGGGGGAGGGATAGTCCCTTTCTTGCTATTTCCGTGGAGGCGGGTCTTGTGTCTGGATGTGCGTGGCGCGAGGCCTGTGCGCAACAGAAGTGGAAAATCTCCAGTGTGCGCTTCAGGTGTCCTCGGAAGTTAAGGCAAGATTACATTTCCAGCACAATGGCCCCTGTTTGCGCTCCTTCCGGCCCTTGGGAATAGCGCGATGCCTGACCTCCATACAGTAAAGCAGGTGCACGTCACTGGGAGTGCGGGGCAAGCACACCCGGAGCTGGAATGTACAGAACCTGGGAAGAAAAAAACAATGAAATATTGGGCACAAAGCTCGCTTTTATTTTCCTTAATCCCGCACACGCCCACGCCCCCAGCACACGCCCACAGCACATGATATGAGACATGGCATGAAGGGCGTAATGTACGAACAGCCCCCAGCATTTATCACGCCCCCAGCACATGCCCACAGCACAACGCAGACACGCCCACAAGGGACTAATTTGCTGGCACAGTTCTTTTACCTTTTAAATGTATATAGCGGGCGTCTGCATAGCCTATGTCCTTCTGCTGCAACTGCCCTTTCCAACGCTGAATTGGGTGTTGTGATTGGTGCTGGGGTTCCTGAGATTACCCGCCTCAAAGGTTTGGGCTCTCTCTTTATTATATCAGTATATATATATATACTAGCAGCCCGTCCCGACCTTGTCCGGGAGCAACAGGCTTCCCCGACCCCCGCCCGCCCGACATTGTCCAGCAGCCCGGGCCCGGGCCCGTCCCGTCCCCCGCCCAGCCCGTCCCCCGCCTGCCCCGTCCCCCGCCTGCCCCGATATGGGTCCCCTTACCTCAGCTGCCGCTCCTCCCACCTGTCCGCTGCTCGCACCGCCGCTGGCATGTCACCACTCCTCCCCCACGCCATGTGCGCCACTCCCTTACCTTAGTCGCCACTCCTCCAGCCTGTCCGCTGCTCACACCGCCGCTGGCCTGTCCGCTGCTCCTCACGACACCGCTCCTTCTCCGCACCATGTCCGCCGCTCCTCGTCGCGCTCCTGGACGCCGCTCCTCCCCATGCAGGTCGCGGCCGGCGCTACTTTGGAGGGACTACTTTTTTTTTTACTGTAAATTTTTTAAATAACGTTTTAAAAAAAATTTATATAGCCTATAACCATCTACACACCCTGACAATTCCAACGGTGTATCGGGTGTGTGGATTTGCGCTGTGGTTCCCGAGTTTACCCGCCTCAAAGGCTGAAAGTTCTTCCTTTATTATAGTAGTATAGATATATGTATATATATATATATATATATATATATATATATATATATATATATATATATATATATATATATATATATATATATATATATGTATATATATATTTTTTTGTATACAAAGGAGGCGGCATCCTTTGTATACAAAAAATTTCCTTGGGTCAGGATCCGGCCCCTGGGCGGAGCACACACTGCAGAGCGCTCTCGTTTGGCTTCAGGATCACTTTGTGTATCGATATATATATATATATATATATGTATATATATGTATATATATATATATATATATATATAAATTTTCAAACGCACAGCGAAACACTACGCTAGACGATACCATGTGCTGGCCAAAGTTCTTTTATTCAAGTCAGCCCCTCGGACGCGTTTCGCCTGTCCTGCAGGCTTGATCACCGAAGGCTAATGTTTTTAGCGGCCATTATAACATCAGTGCAAGTTACAAACCCGATCACGTGACAATGGACTACAAGATAGACATAAATAAAAGACTCGTAGTTCAAACAGGCTAGTGCATTATTAGCAAGTTCTAAAACATTTCACAGACAGCTCATAAAATATATGAGTTGCCCGGATTAAATGTCATATTGAAGATGCAACATTGTATATACACATTCGCGCAAGCTTTTCGGCATAATTATAATCACAATCATGTGTTTGAACTGGAGGGAGCCGTGATGCTCAACTACCATAAATCAAAACTTTTCTGAATGCCACATTATTAAACTCGCGCATTGTCATGTATTTTTACATATCGCCCCAGTGGGCATGTATTCATATGCACAACAAGAAAAAGTCTTATTCACACTCCTATTTTAAATTGAGCCTCCAGTGGGCTTATTAAGTCTCATGTCTATCTCTGAATAATCAGTGAAACCCCAAATATCCCCATATTGCAAATTCATTGTATTAAAACTATACATCAAAAACCTTTTTGTTACGCTTGATTAGGTTGCTGTTCCCACATCTCATTTTCCAATTTTATATTCATATCATATAACATAATGCGGTACTGTTCATATATTCATAAATGTGTGATCAGATCCTCTTCCACATTCAGACCCATCGGTGCCTTGGTGTTTAATTCAACTATATAACGAGATTCCAGCCGTCTCAGTTTTTTAAGTCTATCCCCACCTCGGGCACTATGCGGCACATTGTCAATAACAAAGTAGGTTAATCCTGTGTCGTCTTTGTTATGTTCAAGCTCAAAATGTCGTGCCACAGGGTATGCTTTGTCAGCACTTCTTATGGCTCTCATGTGCTGTAGAATTCTCAGGTGGACAGGATTGATAGTGCTACCCACGTATCTCAGGCCACATGGGCACTGAAGTACGTAGATGGCATAGTCAGTCCTACAAGTAAAACTCCCTTTAATCTTTTTCTCCCTTTTAGATAGGTTAGAAGTAAACTTTTGTGTGTTTTTGCCCTGCTTGCAAGCTTTGCATTTCATACATCGTACAAAGCCATGTTTACTTTTGAGCCAGGTTGTGGGCCCCTTTGTTTTTGGTGGTAACATATTTGAGACCAGCATCTGTTTAAATGATCTAGCCTTCCTAAATGTTATTGCTGGTTTCTTGGGGACTAAAGGTTGCAGTACTGGGTCATTATAGATTAAATGCCAGTGTCTGTTTAAAATGTTACGGACCTCTCTGTGCTTGCGATTATAGGTCGTAATCATTCTCACCTGGTTTTTCAAGGTCTTATCTTTACCCTGATTCTGTTTGTTTGAGAAAAGGACTTCCTCCCTGCTCTTTTGTTTGGCTTTTTTAATCGAGCTACTGATGTTATCATCTGTGTATCCTCTTTCCTTAAATCTGGAACTCAAGGTAACTAACTCTGCTTCCAAATCAGTTTTATCACTGCAATTGCGAATGGCTCTTAAACTTTCCCCATAGGGGATGCTTCTTATCAGGTTTTTTGGGTGGAAGCTTGCTGCATGGAGCAGTGTATTTCCAGCTGTAGGTTTTCTGTACAGCTTTGAGTGCAGTTTGGAGTCTTTGACGAAAACATTAATATCAAGAAAATTTAACGATGTATCACTGATATTACATGTGAATTTTAAATTTAACTTGTTATTCTGGAGTTTCTTTATGAAACCTCGAGCTGATTCTTCAGTTCCCCTCCAGATAATGAATAGATCGTCAATATATCGACTCCATTGGATGATGTTATTCTCCCAAAACATTAGCCTTCGGTGATCAAGCCTGCAGGACAGGCGAAACGCGTCCGAGGGGCTGACTTGAATAAAAGAACTTTGGCCAGCACATGGTATCGTCTAGCGTGGTGTTTCGCTGCGCGTTTGAAAATTAATGTTAAGGACTTGACTACGGAAGTCCTCCCACGATGATACACCCGCTGATCTGGCAGGCGACGGCGCACTCTGTAGGAAGGAGTTGGGAATATATATATATATATATATATATATATATATATATATATATATATATATATATATATATCCAAAATTACTTCCTCCATTCCACCGGGACCCAGAACTGTGATGCAAGACCAGGGATAGAGGTTGCCCTGGAAAGTATATGATTCTCACCCAGCACAGCAGCCGCTGTACGAATGCACTCCAATCCGGCCTCTCACAGTATCCAAACAAAGGAGCACGTGTGCTCAAATTAAACTTTTATTCATTTCGGTTCCAGCATGTTGTCAACGGAATCACAAAACACCCAACGCGTTTCGGCAAGAACACTCACCTTGGTCACGGGTGGCTAGTGTATCGAAAATGAACTGTTTAAATAAAGTTATCGTCATTCTAAGTGCACATGTGACAATAAATGCCAGGGAGCCGCCTTGCAGAGAGGTGGTCCAAGGCCATGCCCCCTTTTTACACCACTCTGCAACGCAGCTCTGTGGCACTTACTGGAGGTAGCTGGTGGGCTAGTTGGCCTCCAGGGACCCTCAGGACTCGATGGGACTTAATCCCCCAATTTACAACATACCATGTTGTGCGTTTGCACAGTGGTGCAGGGAGGGGGCGTGGCCTGATGTGACAAGTGTGCAAACGCACCAGGTGGCACGTTTTAAGTTGGGGAATTAAGTCCACTTGAATTCTGAGGGTCCCTGGGGGCCAACTAGCCCACCAGGTAGGTCCAGTAAGCACCAAAAAGTTGTGCTGCAGAGAGGTGTAAAAAGGGACGTGGCCTTGGACCACCTCTCTGCGAAACAACTCTGTGGCGCTTACTGGAGGTACATGGTGGGCTACTTGGCCCCCAGGGACCCTCAGGATTCAAGGGGAATTAATCCCCCAAATTAAAACACGCCAGGGGGGGCGCATTTCCACAGTGGTGAAGGGAGGGGGCGGGACCTGATGTGGCATGTGTGTACTTATGCAATCACTCCACCACCAAAACCCAAGAACTTATAAATTCACCATGCACTCTCCTTGCAGCACTCTAATCATTCAGTCACTACCCATCAACTCATGCAATGCCCCATGCACTAACTCATGCACTGCTACAATACCCTGAGCAGTATCCATGCAGTCCAGCCATTGCCATGTCACTACCCATGCACTCCTTCAATCACCCAGCGAGCACTATGTACTTATCCAATCACTCCGCCAAAACCCAGGCACTTATAAATTCACCATGCACTCTCCTTGCAGTACTCTAATCTTACAGTCAGTACCCATGTACTCATGGAGTGACCCATGCACTAACACATGCACTGCTACAATCCCCTGTGCACTACCCATGCAGATCTCTATCCACCTACACAGCACTGATTCACTCCTCCAATTACCCAGGTTGTACCCATGCACTCCAGAAATCCCCCTGTCACTACCCATGCACTCCTCCAATCACCCATCCAGCATCATGTACTTATCCAATCACTCCGCCAAACCCCTAGCAGTTATGAAATTACCATGCACTGTCCTTGAAGCACACTAATCATCCAGTCACTACCCCATGTACTCATGGCATGACCCAGGCACTAACTCATGGCAAATACAGAGGAGGTCATGATAATTACAGGGGTATCCCAATGCATAGTGTTCCCTAGTGTATGTAGGTGTTTTCACTGTATTTTAAGTGTCTTTTAGCATAGCACTGGCTTTGGTCCTAGTTAGTCAGTGTCAGTTACCACCAGTACCCATCACTAAAAAGTTGGGGGCACAGGAGGACTTTCTGCTCCTCTGTTGGTTCTTTCTGCACATCTCTTGCTTCTTCCTGCACTATTCTTTGTCTTTCTGGACTTCTGTTGCCTCTTTCTGCATTTGTCTTGCCTCTTGTTGCACTTTTGTTCCTCTTTCTTCACATATCCTAACTTTATAGGCATAGTTAGAAATTAGGATTTAAAAAAACCATTGAAATTCACTGAAAAAAACATAGGTTTCAGGCACGTTATAGTTAGAAATTAGCATTTGAAAAACCATTGAAATTCACAAATAAAAACATAGGTTTTAGGCACGTTATAGTTAGTTGGACATTCACTCGTACAAAACCATAGAAATTTCCCTGTTATAGTTAGTTCAGCTAACTATAACTTGCTCCCCCGCAATGCACTGCTGATGACGTCACATATTACATCATTCATGACATGGTCAGTGACATGACTGATGACATCACTGATGAAATCTCAAATTACATCACTGATGCCATCATCCATGTCAAAATCTGATGCACCTCCTCACACTCAAATATAATCTTTGATACACCCACTGTAAAAAACAGACTACCATTTTCGAAACCATCGACACACCAATACCAGTTACTACACACGCACTCACTGATCCCTAGGTCTGTTTTGTACCGCTTTTGGCCGCCATAAGTGTGGCAGGGTATGCTCAGACGTGAGTCCCTTGCTCACTTTGCCACTGGATTCAAGCAAGCCGGGCTGAAGACGGCTGGAATGCCAGAAACCGGTCCTCCGAAGCTTGTTTCCGGTCCAGGGAAGACATGGATTGGCAGTTCGGGCT
Source organism: Lissotriton vulgaris (assembly GCF_964263255.1). Lineage (NCBI taxonomy): Eukaryota > Metazoa > Chordata > Amphibia > Caudata > Salamandridae > Lissotriton > Lissotriton vulgaris. The sequence goes on along the minus strand of NC_141685.1, from coordinate 1,583,603,775 downwards.
GGACTGCTCCCATGAGGCACAGGGTCAGACTGATTTGCATATGGCCATGTCTGAACTGGGGTGGCAGAGTGGGCTAAAGAACGGTGATGGATTAAACCCAGATCTATTGACTGGGTGTGAGTGTTTGATTGATTCAGATGCTCCGTCCATCACCACCCCCTTTTGTACGCTTTTGGCCACCATAAGTGTGTCAGGGTATGCTCAGACATGAGTCCTTTGCTCACTTTGCCACTTGATTCAAGCAAGCCGGGCTGAAGACGGCTGGAATGCCAGAAACCGGTCCTCGGAAGCTTGTTTCCGGTCAGATGCTCCGTCCATCACCACCCCCTTTTGTACCGCATCTTAGGTGCTTCAGCGCTGCCCATTATGTTTTCAGAGGTCATGCTGCCTCATCTGCCTTAATTGTGGGAGTACCATGCATTGCAAGTGGTTGTAGGCGCGTGTGCAGCTGCAGTCGAAGTAGGACTCACGGCGCCATTTGTTCTGTTTGCCTATTACTTTTAGTTTGCTTTTGAAACTTGCACAGTGCCACCATCGCCTACGTAACGTTCGTTCTTGTGTTTAGAGCAATCTTGCAGTATTGGCATCACCTTTGCCTCTGGCTGGCGAGGGGCTGATATTGTGTTGTTCTGTTTCCTATCTCTTACGGTACTTTTTGTTTTCTTTCGATACTTGCACAGTGCCACCATCGCCTACGTAACGTTTGTTCTTGTGTTTAGAGCAATCTTGCAGTATCGGCCGCACTGTTGCCTCTGGCTGGCGAGGGGCTGATATCGTGTTGTTCTGTTTCCTACCTCTTACTGTACTTTTTGTTTGCTTTTGATACTTCCACAGTGCCACCATCGCCTACGTAACGTTCGTTCTTGTGTTTGAGTGCCCTCCATTTATTTCAATATTATACCGTACCTCTAGTTGCACACATGTCACTTTTTCCTCCTGTAATGCACCATTTCCTATTGAGAAGCAGTCTGACACCTTCGGGTGAAGTCCGCGCTATGTAAAAACGCATGAACACACCGTAAATTTTGGTACCCGGCGTATAAGACGACCCCCGACTTTCAGTTTCCAGAACATTTTAAGGGGTTGAAAAGTCGTCTTATACGCCGGAAAATACAGTAGGTTGTATTTTTGAATGTGTGTATCAAAGGTTATTTAGGGTGAGAGGAGGTCTGCCACTCTTTCACAAGGATGATTTCATCAGTGATGTCATCAGCGATGTCATTTGAAATGTCATCAGTGATGTCATGAGTGATGTCATGAGTGATGTAATATATGACGTCATCAGCAGTGCATTGCGGGCGCGCGAGTTATAGTTAGCTGAACTAACTATAACGGGGGAATTTCAATGGTTTGTATGAGAGAAATGCCCAGCTAACTATAACATGTGTAAAACCTGATTTTTCAGTGAATTTCTAAGGTTTTTTAAATGCCATTTTTTTAACTATAACGTGGCTGAAACCTATGGTTTTGTCAGTGAATTTCAAAGGTTTTTTAAATGCTAGTTTTTAACTATAACATGGCTGAAACCTATGGTTTTTTCACTGAATTTCAAAGGTTTTTTAAAAGCAAATTTTTAACTATAACATGGCTGAAACCTATCGTTTTTTCAGTGAATTTCAAAGGTTTTGTAAATGATAACTTTAAAATGTAGTAATTGCAATATTTTTTATACTAATTTACTACATTGTTTTAAAGTATTTATTTTTAGATATTTTATTTTTTAAATTACATTACATAGTATGCACCAGGGGGCTGCGTTGCAGAGAGGTGTAAAAAGGGGCGTGGCCTCATTACAACTCTCTGCAACGGAGCCTCCTGGCGCGTTTGCAGAGGGGGAACTAATTCCCCTTGCATACTGGAGGTCCCTGGGGGCCAACTAGCTCACCAGGAACCTCCAGTATGCGCCAGGAGGCTGCGTTGCAGAGAGGTGTAATGAGGCCAAGCCCCTTTTTACACCTCTCTGCAACGCAGCCCCCTGGCACGTTTGCAGAGGGGGAACTAATTCCCCTTCCATATTGAGGGTCCCTGGCGGCCAAATAGCTCACCAGGAGCCTCCAGTATGCCAAGGCACAAGATGGCTGCCAAAAATTTCTGGTTTGGAGTGTTGACAGACAGTTGGCAGCCAATCAGCATGCAGCTCGTGCTATTAAGTAAAATCATAAGTATATCTATAGAAGCTTACCGTACTCTGTATTGTACTCTGTACTGTACTTTGTACCTTCCTGAGCACAAGCTGCATGCTGACTGGCTGCCAACTGTCTGTCAACACTCCAAACCAGAAATTTTTGGCAGCCATCTTGTGCCTCGGTAGACTGAGGCACAAGAAAGCAGAAAAACAAACATGTAGAACTCAAAAAGGGGGCAGGGTAGACAAACCTTGACCCCCTAGGCCTGCTCAGGGGGTCCCACAAGGACCCCCAAGGCCCCCAAATATTTATTTTTTTATAAAAACCATGGGGTATGCGTACCGTACTCTTACGGTAAAAGTACGGTACTCAAACGATACGCATACCCCGTGGGTTTTGTAAAAAAAAGAAATTTGAGGGGGGGCCTTGGGAGTCCTTGTGGGACCCCCTGAGCAGGCCTAGGGGGTCAGGGTGTGTCTACCCTGCCCCCTTTTTGAGTTCTACACGTTTGTGTTTCTGCTTTCTTGTGCCTCAGTCTACCGAGGCACAAGATGGCTGCCAACAATTTCTGGTTTGGAGTGTTGACAGACAGTTGGCAGCCAATCAGCATGCAGCTCATGCTCAGGAATGTACAGAGTACAGTACAGAGTACGGTAAGCTTCTATAGATATACTTATGATTTTACTTATGATTTTCTCAGGAACTACTGAACGGATTTACACCATTCAACATAAAGTGTGATCTGCAAACAGAACTCTACCTTTTTGCCAAATTTGGTGTAATTCCGTTCAGCAGTTCGGGCTGTAGCCCTGGCTAAAGGTCCTATGGAAAATTGCATGGGGAAAACATGTTTTGGGATCCCTCTTTTTTCTCTGCCCCCACTTGATCAATCACCCCCAAACTTTCAGGGAAGGAGCGGAGCAGGCCATTTTCTTGGAGAAATTTGTTAAGATTCGTCAACCAGCGCCAAAGTTATTCCAAATAGAATGTTGCGGATTTCCCATCGAAACTAGGTTTTAACTATAACTCCCTACTAGCGACCGCCAGTAGGTAATATATATATATATACATATATATACATATATATATCATAGACCCAGTCACTCACCCATACAGTCACTCACACAACCACTCACTCACCCATTCAGGTACTCACTCAGACAACCATGTATTTATCTGTATAACCACTCACACACCCACTCACTCACCCATAGTGTTTCAACACAGCCACTTACTCACCTACACAAACACTCACCCACAAAGCCACACATCATCAGCAGTGGATTGCGGGGGCATACGTTACAGTTAGCTCAGGTAACGGTAACTCACTGGTTTTGTATGAGTGAAATCTGAGCCTAACTATAATGTCCCTGTAACCTTAGTTTTTTTCAACATATCTCTTTAAACCTTTCAGGCTTGGAGTGCCACATAAATGATGCAAGAAAGAAGCAGAGAGCTATGGGTACAATGGAGTGTCATAGACTGTAGAAGTGTAGAGTGGAGTGGCATAGAGTAGAGTGGCATACAGTGGAATAGCGTAGAGTGTAGTGGCAATATTGGAGTTGTGTACAGAGGACTTGTGTATACTGAAATAGCGTGGGAGTGACTAGCATAGAGTGCAGTGGCATCGAGTGGAGTAGCATAGAGTGCAGCAGGATAGAGTGGAGTAGCATGGAGTAAAGTGGCATTTAATGGACTGGCATAGAGCGCAGTGGTGTTCAATGGAGTGGTGTACAGTGGAATACCATATATTAGAGTGGCGTACAGTGGAGTGGTGTACAGTGGAGCGGCATACAGTGGACTAGCATAGAGTGGAGTGCCGCACATTGGAGTTGCCTACAGTTGAACAGTGTACAGTCGTTTGGCATATAGTGTAGTGATGTATAGTTTAGTGGCATATTGTGTAGTGTATTAGAGTGGATAGGTGTACATTGTAATAGCGTAGAGTGGAGTGGTGTAGAGTGGAGTGGTGTATACTGGAGCGGTATACAGTGGAATAGTAATCAAGGGAGTATGGTAGAGTGGAGTGATACAGAGTGGAGTGGCATACAGAGAAATAGCACTCAATTGAATGGCGTGCAGCAGATTAGCACACAGTAGAGTTTCATAGCCTGAAGTGAGGTACAATGGAGTGGCGTACAATGAAACAGCATAGACTGTAGTGGCGTAGTGAAGTAGCGTATACTGTATTATAATTCCATAGAGTAAAGTGTTGTAGAGTGGATCAGAGTAGACTGTAGTGTAGTACAGTGCAATATCATACTGTGGAGTGGTGTAGGGAGTAGTGTTCCAGAGTGGATTGGCATGCAGCTGAACAGTGTAGAGTGCAGTGGCATTCAGTGGAGTTGTTTAGAATGGAGTGGCAGACAGTAGAGTAGTGTACAGTAGAGTGGCATAGAATGGAGTGTCAAACAGTTCAATATTGTTTAGTGTAGTAGTTTAGATTAGATTACCATAGAATGGAGTGGCATACAGTGGAGTGGCATATAATGAAGTGGTTTACAATGTAATAGCATACAGTGCATTGTGGGACAGTGGTGTGAGTATACTGGAGTGGGGTACAGCGCAGTGGCGTAGACTTGAGTGTGTTCGAGAGGAGTACAGTGGAATAGTGTAAAGTAGAATGGAATACACTGGAGTGCCGCAGAGTGTACAGTGAAGTGTTGTACAGCAGAGTGGAGTAGACTGGAGTGAGGTAGAGTGTAATAGCGCACAGTGGAATAGCATAGAGCAGAGTGGCATAGAGCAGAGTGGCATAGGGCGGAGTGGTGTACAATGTACTGCCATAGAGTGGAGTGTTGTAGAGTGGAATATCGTAGAGTGCTGTTTTGTAGAGTGAATTAGGTACAGTGAAGTGTGGTAGACTGTAGTGCCATACAGTGGAGTAGTGTACAGTGGAGTGGTGTAGAGTGTAATATTGGTTGTTACTTGTTTACAGGGTAGTGATGTAGAGTAGAGTGGGATATAGTGGTAGTGTAGTAGGGTAAAGTGGACTGCGTGGAGCGGAATGGCAGTCAGAAGACTGGCATATAATGGAGTGGTTTACAGTGTAGTAATGTGCAGTGCTTTGTCGTACAGTGTAGTGGTGTGTAGTGGAGGGGAGTACAGTGCAGTGGCGTAGACTGAAGTCACATAGAGTGGACTAGTGTAGAGTGAAGTGGCGTACAGTGGAGTGACGTAAAGTGAGATAGTGGTAGAGTGGAATAGACTAGAGTGGAACTAGAGAGAGTGGAGTGTCATTCTGTGGAGATGTGTACAGCGGAATAGTGTAGAGTGCAATGATGTTTAGTGTAGTAGTGTACAATGGAGTGCTGTAGACTGGAGTGTTGTACAGTTGAGCAGCATAGAGTGGGTGGAGTGGTGTACAGTGCCGTGGTGTACGCTGGCATGTGACAGAGTGGAGAGGTGTCCAGTGGAATAGCATAGAGTAGAGTGGTGTACAGGGAAGTGGCATAGAGTAGAGTGGTGTACAATGGAGTGTTATAGAGTGGACTGGTGTAGAAAAGAGTAAGGTACTGTGAAGTGACATACATTGGAATAGCATTGAGTGGAGTGGCATATACTGGAGTGGCATACAGTAGAACAGAGTACATTCGAGTGGTTTACAGAGGAGTAACATAGAGTAGAGTGCTGTAGAATGGAGTGAGGTACAGTGTAGTGGTGTACAGTAGAATAGCTTAGGCTGGAGTGTGGTACTCTGGAATAGGGCAGAGTGTAGTAGGATAGAATGGATTAACAGAGAGTGGAGTGGCAGACAGTGCAGAGGTGTAGAATGGAGTGATGTAGAGTGCAGTAGTGTACAGTGCATTATCATACAGTGGAGTGGCATAGTGAAGTGGCATACAGTGCAGTGGAGTCAACTGGTGTGGCATAGAGTGGATTGGCATTGAGTGGAGGGACATAGAGTGGACAGCATAGAGTGGAGTGCATTAGAGTGGAGTGGAGTAGAAAGGAGTGGCATAGAGTGTAGTGGTATGGAGTGGAGTGTCGTACAGTGGAGTTGTGTGCCATGGAATAGTGTATAGGACATTGGCAAATAGGGAAGTAGTGTACAATGAAGTGGACTGTGGTAGAGTATAGTGAGGTACAGTGTAGTGGTGTACAGTGAAATAGCGTACAGTGGAGTGGTGTAGAGTGGAGTGGCATATACTGGAGTGTTAAATAGTGGAATAACGCACAGTGGAGTGTAGTAGAGTGGAGTGGCATAGAATGAAGAATGTAGAATGTAATAACATAGAGTAAAGTGGCATATAGTGGAGTAGCATAGAGTGAAGTGATGTAGAGTGATGTGAGGTACACTGTAGTGCCATACAGTGAAATAGAATAGACTGGAGTGGTGTAGAGAGAAGTGTTGTAGAGTTGAATACGCAAAGAACAGTGTTATAGAATGGAGCATGATATAGTGAAGGGGTGTAGAGTGTAGTTGCATAGAGAGTGATAAGGTACTGTTGGGTGGTGAAGCATGGAGTGTTGTAGAGTTGTTACATCAACTACAAATTACACATAGTTCTACAAGGTTTGCTTTCCCATCCCATGGGTGACACAGGTACACTTTGGTTCAATGCAACAAGCTCAATGTGAAATACAGGTTATTTTTGCCCCACAGAACCCCACCCAGTACATTGTTGAAGTGGAATTATTGATTTTGGGTTACTAACAATCCCTACATGAGTATTTTGGGAACCGTGGTACAGGAAACAAACCTGTTTCTCTTTGTACAACATCACATATACAAATGGCACTAAGAAGAATAGACACTTCTAACGAAAAGCCTTTATTGCAATGGGGTGAATCTATTTCTTAGCATATCTAAAACCACAACAGAATATCATAAAAGCATGTTGTGAACAAGAAGAATTTAATGAACATTTCTAAAGGTTAAAATGTCATTGAAATCTAGCACCCTAAAACGTACTTTTATGCGCTATGCTAGGTGAGCATGGAAAGGGTAATTTGTAATCTAGACTTTCTAAGGCAGAAGCAACACATTCTGTACCAAATGCTTTGGTTATCAAAAATGTGTGAAGGCAGTGTTCCCTGCCAAAGGAAAACACATGTCGCAGCAGCATCTTTACTTAAGGACTCGGGCCGTTATCGGTATCAAGTGATTCCGGCGCACTGTAGCATCTTCTTGGTGTGCTGGCACCAGGCAAGACCATCTTCGGCACTTCCTGGTGTGATAATATTGTCAAAGGTTCAAGGTCAAGTGGTCAAGGAGTAGTCCTTATATAGTAAATCTCATCAGAGATTGGAATCTCTGACATAAATTTAAGAATGTCTGACATGGATTGTGTGTGCGTCCCAGACGTATCATTATAAACATATAAAGTAAAGGGACACTATTTTGGCTATATGTCTGTGCTAGCTCTTTTTTGGACTTTGATATTTTGATGACTAGACACTTGTCCCAGACCTGATACCACATCACGTGTGATATCAATGTCACTGCCTCAATGACTTCACACATTCACAGTTCTTAGAACGAGAAGGTGAGATGACATCTGCATCAATAGCTGACATGACAATGATTCTGCATAAATTGTGGAAAATGGTGACTCCCATTGCCTAAAATTTAGAAAATGGAGGCTCCTATTACCTAAGATGGAGTTAAGGCCTACTTTAAATGGAGTGAAACCTTAGGTACTTTATACTGGAGTGGAGTAGCATAGAGTGTGGTGGCATAGAGTGGAGTGGCATGCAGTGGAGTAGCATACAGTGTATTGACGTAGAGTGAAATAATATTAAGTGTTAATGGTGTACAGTGTAGTGAGGCTGAGTTTAGTGGCATATAGTGGAAAAGCATAAAGTAGAGTGGTGTAGTGTGGAATGTCATACAGTGGAATAGCATAGAGTGTAGCCCGTTACAGTAATTGGCATTAACTGCAGTGCTGTAGAATGGAGTGATGTACAGTGTATTAGCATACAACGGATGTTGTAGAGTGGAGGGGACTATAGTGGAGCGGCATACAGTGGAGTGGCATGAAGTGCAGCGGTGTTCACAAGAATAGCATTAAGTCCAGTGGTGTACAGTGAAGTGGCATACAGTGGAGTGGCATAGCGTTGAAAAGCGTAGAGTGTAGTGTCGTACAGTGGAGTTTTATACAATGGAATAATGTATAATGGATTATTGTAAAGTGAAAGGGCGTACAGTGTATTGGTGTGCACTGAACTGCCATGAAATGGAGTCGTGTAGAGTGTTATAGTGTATAGTGTAGTGGTGTAGAGTGTATTAGTGTAGAGTGATGTGTCATTTAGTAGAGTGACATAGAGTGTAGCGGCGTAGAGTGTAATAGTCTAGATTGGATTGATGTAGAGGGAAGTGGCATAGAGTGTAGTGTAATACAATTGAGTGTGGTAATTGAGACAAACATAGTGTGAAAGTTTGTTAATGGATGTAGACATATTGTGGCAAGAAAATATATTATTTGGTGAAAATGGTAATTTTAGTACTATATGCAAATAGTGTCTGTAGTTTTATTGTTATCAATTTTTTTTAAAGTTATTTATTGTGCCGCTGTATACCATAAGTTTGCGGTATACTGTGGTACATGTGCATGATAAGGTAGTATGTAATGACTGTATTTACCCAGGGTAAAAGGTAACCATGTAGTTTTCAATACATATTTGTTTGTGTTCAGCATTTTGCCGTGTTCTAGTCTTTGATCTAGGTAAGTTCCATACCTATTGCCACTTTATTAAGGTGCTAATAGGTAGACAAATGTATTTATACTTTTCTGTGCATTTGCAATGCAGTTTAGAGAGAACTGAGCATCAAAAAAAACGTATGTAGTGCGGTAATTTGTAGGTATTAAAGTGCTACGCTGTAGACTTTTTATTGAAGATTTAAATGTGTTAAAAATGGAACATACACCACAGTACCCTGTATTTTAAAGTAGCATTTTAAAATATAAGGTACTACAGTGAATTTGAAAATTATATATATAAAGATTTTTCCCTACCTATTGCCGCTTTAGTAAAGTGGTAATATACAGAGTAAAAATATCAAATCTAATGTTAAGCTACATCTAAGAGTGAATCGCAGAACACAGGCAAAGTGTACCTGAAAATAACATGCTGTCTTTAACTTTTGCAAAGCCAGTCCTTAGCCAATCACATAATGACTTGCCATCACTATGCACCAGAGTACTTCCACGAAATACCACAAACTTTTGCCGGAATTCCATGACCACAGATATCACAACTTTAAAATACCTTAAAAAGACTTACCACTCTTACTTGTAGTATCAGAAAAGGATGTGCACCATAATGTGTAACCCTCCTAAATTGCATTCACATCCATCCAGCTGATTTGGCACTACGTCTGTCTAAAAAGTCCAATAAAAGTCTATTGAAAATGCATTGTGGAAAGACGTGTTTTAGAACCCTCCATTTTTCTTTGCTCCCCCTTAATGAATCACTACAAAACTTGCATCATCTGCCCATGTAGAAAAAGTAAAAGGTCTGCAAAGTTTCATGGCGATCCGTCAAATGGGGGCGACATTAATAGTGATCGAAAATCTGAGCAATACCTATACCTGGGAATCTTAACAGTAACCTCAGAGAAAACTCTGTAATATATGTATATAGTTATATTTTTTTTTATCCAAGGCTCAAGGCTTTCCAGGATGCACTCAACTGCCAGCTGACCTTCAGGTTTATGTCTTTGATGAGACCTGCTTCGGCATCACGGCAATTGTTTAAAAAGGTACGACGCGTTTCAAGGCTCCATTGCCTCTTCTTCATGGACTGCTTTGCTTTTCACATCTCACAATGTGGGACTCGCTTTATGGTGGAACATCAATTAGCCCATAGTGGGCCGCGCCTAGCCCTGTCATTCAAACAATTCTGGGACTGGTAGTCCCTTGTACAAAAGTACTTTACCCCCAGTGGGCTTGATAGTGAGTCTGTGTATTTTTATGCATGTCTTTCCCTTATTGGGTCCAAATGTCAGATGTGGGCATAGTTTCTCCAACTGGCTGTGCCCAAGGGTTTGAGGAAATAGTTTCCACCCCGCCCCTCTTGAATTGAGGTGGTGCTATCCTATATATATATATATGTGGTTTAATTGAAGATGGATAAGCTGAAACGCATTGACATAGCTTATTTTGCATCCATCCAGCTGATTTGGCACTACGTCTGTCTAAAAAGTCCAATAAAAGTCTATTGAAAATGCATTGTGGAAAGACGTGTTTTAGAACCCTCCTTTTTTCTTTGCTCCCCCTTAATGAATCACTACAAAACTTGCATCATCTGCCCATGTAGAAAAAGTAAAAGGTCTGCAAATTTTCATGGCGATCCGTCAAATGGGGGCGACAATAATAGTGATCGAAAATCTGAGCAATACCTATACCTGGGAATCTTAACAGTAACCTCAGAGAAAACTCTGTAATATATGTATATAGTTATATTTTTTTTATCCAAGGCTCAAGGCTTTCCAGGATGCACTCAACTGCCAGCTGACCTTCAGGTTTATGTCTTTGATGAGACCTGCTTCGGCATCACGGCAATTGTTTAAAAAGGTACGACGCGTTTCAAGGCTCCATTGCCTCTTCTTCATGGACTGCTTTGCTTTTCACATCTCACAATGTGGGACTCGCTTTATGGTGGAACATCAATTAGCCCATAGTGGGCCGCGCCTAGCCCCGTCACTGGTAGTCCCTTGTACAAAAGTACTTTACCCCCAGTGGGCTTGATGGTGAGTCTGTGTATTTTTATGCATGTCTTTCCCTTATTGGGTCCAAATGTCAGATGTGGGCATAGTTTCTCCAACTGGCTGTGCCCAAGGGTTTGAGGAAATAGTTTCCACCCCGCTCCTCTTGAATTGAGGTGGTGCTATCCTATATATATATATGTGGTTTAATTGAAGATGGATAAGCTGAAACGCATTGACATAGCTTATTTTGCACTCATAATATGAATGAATAAAGTAATTAAACACTTAGGCCCTGCTGTGTAGGGCCTCCTGCTTCAAGTATTGAGAGGGTGGGAAGAGAAGCCTGGTGATATATATATATATATATATACATTCTCTTAGAGACCAAAGTTTAAAGTGGGGTTAAGTTAGAAGTTGTAATAATATGTTACTTTTTATTTAAAACCGCGTGCTCTAAAGTAACTATAACTTGCGCCCTCACCATGCGCAGCATTTTTATCAATGATGCTATTTCATATGTAATGTAATGTAATGTAAAAGAGTGTCCCGACGCTAAGGACCACTAGACCTAGAAAAAACTGAGAAAAAGAAAAAAACAACCATGTTACGGAAAAGCACTATCAACTGTTATTGTTGAAACAAACAGGTCTTCAACTGTTTCTGAAAAGAGAACAAATCCTGGACCTGCAGGATTTTATCAGTGATGCACTGAACTTATTATGAGTGATATAACATGTGCTGTTATAAGCAGTGCATGACGAGGGAGCAAATGATAGTTACTTTAAGACACAAATTATAGTTTCTCTAGATAACTGTAACTGGTGAATTTCAGTGCTTTTTTTATTTAAAATGGTGGATGATTTTAACCAAAATTTTCCCTAACCATAACTTCACTTTAACCTTTCATTTTTTCAGTAAATTTCTAAGATTGTTTTTTAATGTAGACCCATCAAGAATCACAGGGTGCTGAAGACCTGATTGGCCCTTTATAGCTGGACATCTAGACTCCTGGACCAATAACAGGTTTAATGTTTTTCCAGCATGTAAATCTGCTATCCCGTGTAGAAAAGCAAAGCTTGCTATCCATGGGTAGGACCTTCTGGTTGCTATCTTTATTCTAGATTGAACAGATGCCTACACAAAGTCTAAAGAAATCAACTCTTTAGGCTTGAATTCTAAAGAATTCAAGCCTAAATTGGTAGAGGAGGAAGACCTATCTGGGTCTGGTGGCTCAGTGGACTAATGCGTCCATTGCAGGGGCCTGTGTTTGACCTCATGGTCACAGGTTCAAATTCGGGCGGGTCCACTCAGCCTTCCATCCATCTGAGGACAATAAAATGAGTACCATTGAGTTGGGTAACAATAAACATCTTTTATTCAGCGCCAAGACACCTACGGGTAATCGTGCGCTTTACAAATACACCTGTTATGTTATGTCCGGGGAAGAATCTTGAATGTATTTTCTTAGAAGGATTGGCTAACTGTCAGCTAAGCACAGAGCCCAAATGATTGGAAGAATTTGTAACTGTTTGACTATACCTTCTCCAGAAACATGAGGTTGGCCCCAGCCACATGTTTAGAAACATCAACTGCTGCCTGTCATCATCCAAGGCCATAAACAGACCCATATATTAATGCTGTCATGAGAACAAACCTACTTTCTCCTTGAACCCAATGCTGCAGAAGTCGTGTTTTTATCATTTAGTCATTTAGTTTTATCTTGATTTCACTCCTTTCTCTGGTTATACAGTGGAGTAACTAGAAGAGGGGTCCCTGATTCTGGAGTATTGAAAGTGTGTTTCTTGCCCAAACGGTACGTACATTGTCATCACTTCATTGAGTCCCCATGACTTGCACAATCTCCAGCTTTATCATTGCTTATCCTTAACCCAGTGAAAGGCGCAACCATGCCTGTGGGTACTCCTCACCAGAATGTATTTTACCGCGGCTGGTGAATTTTGAGATTCAGACCTGATGCACAGAGGTGAGAGTGGGCCGAACTCTTTTACTGTTGAAACATCACTATGCGTCCATCAGCCTTGTACCTTCGCTTACTTTTCAAGATTATGACTGACGTACTTTGGGCGCCTCCAGCCTCCATGTCAGTTGCTTGACAATCAGCACTCTATTCAGCACGAGCAGCCTTGCAGAGCTACTCTGTCGTCTTGTGATTTCCTGGCTTCAGGGTCAGCCTTAACAGCTTGTGAAGCTTAGTTCTTGTCCTTCAATCACAGAACATGCTCGTTTGCCTAAACAACTTGCCTGGCTGTCACTGTCAAAGCGTCTGCCACTACGCACAGCATGCAGGCTACACTTTCTAGCACTTGTGCTTCAACTTAGCGCATCGGTTCCCCTGTGCCTCACCAAGCAGCCTTCATCTGCTGGCACTTCGATTACACGCACTAAAGCGTCAGCGTGCTTGACCTTCTGCTTGTTCGAGATCCATACAATCTCAGCAGTGGCACGAGAGATCCCAACAGACTCTCCAACAGAAACAGTAGAAGTAAGCTTAGCCCTATGTAGAAAGGAATTTTCTGCTATATTGTTCAGCAAACAGCATATACTTGCATGAGAGCTTTGTCATGTTCTAGATAACTAATCTGCCACCACTATAGATAAATGCTTTTACTACAGGCTGTATAATACGACGTATGACATCTTGGAAACGTTCTGCAGCATAGGATACACCAAAACTGAATTGCTTATAGCGAAACAGACCACTCTGCATGGAAAAGATTGCAGTGTATTTGGATTTTACTTCAAGCTCCAATTGGTGATATCCTTTATTTAAGCTGAGTAGAGAGAACAACTTTACATCATTCAGTTGAGTTATCACATAAGCAATCTGTGGACTAGGATGTCTCTCTTTCTTTGAATTGCCTTGTTGGCCTGACACATGTTAGCGCATATGTGTACAGCTCCTTCACTGTCTTTTTTGGGCACTACTACAATGGGAGAAACCCATGGTGTCGAACAAGCGGAGCGTTCAATAATATCATGTTTAAGTAATGAATTAAGGGGCATATTACCAAGCAATGGCGATAATTATCGCTATTGCTTGGTTAGAGACAAAAATTTACCGCTGAGCTGCGGCGATTTTTACCGCAAATAAACCTTGGTATTACCAAGGTCTATCGCAAATGCGATAAAAATCGCCGCAAAGCATGAATATCGCTGAAAAGTCAGCGATATTCATGCATTACCGAGCTAATGCTCTTAGCCATGTTATCCACCTCCCATTGGATAACATGGCTAAGAACTGCTCAGGGCAGGTGTTAGCTTTTGGAGATATTCGCGCTTAGCGCAAATATCTCCAAAAGTTGGTAATAGGAGATAGCGATGTTAGCTACTATTTTCAGTCGCTAACATCTTGGCACGCCCACTTTGCATGTCATTAGTGATAAATATCACTGACATGCAAAGTGGGGCCCAAGATGGCAGCTAGGTAATAGGGAGATCATTTTATCTCCGCTTTCTTGGCTTTTAAAACCAAAAAAGCGGAGATAAACCCCATTGATAATATGCCCCGAATTAAGTTCCTTTTCAACAGTGTCTTGCAGGTGAAACACAACTTGTCTTTGAGCAACAGGATGAACATCCTCATTTATGTGTAAATTTACTTTCATTGTTTTGAGTTTTCCTAGCCCATGAAATAATGAAGGAAATTGACTTAAAATTTCATGATGAGCATTCATATTGTAGTTTACTGATATCAGTCCCATAGCAGCTGCATTAAAACTCAGCAAACAGGTACTTAAAGCTGTTCCTTGAAATACATGGATAGGTGTTTGTACCACATTTTTCTTGTTGTTCATTGTGGCTACAAAGGATCTTTGACTCTTTAAGAGCGTAGAAGCAGCCCCTGTGTATACTTTTGTTTTTGTCTTAGTAAGTGTCGTAATGGAAACAATAATTATCGACGTATCACTATCTATTATGTATGGTATCGAACACCCCTTTTAGAGTGGTCTTTAAGCAATGTTTGAATGTGTTTGGTGCTTCTTCATGTCGATTTTTCTTCACTTTTAGTTTTTTCTCACAGTTGACCAGTCCCACATGTGCATGCCTTTCTGAGGTAAACATCAACATTACACAATTGCCACTGCCACTTTCACTGGAAATTAAAACTGAGGTACTCTTTGTTGATATTTTAGATGGCTATCAACTTAATTTAGTGTCAAATTGCCTCAGTTGGTGTGAACTCTTGGCCTTGTGGGAGCGCATCTAACTTCACCAAGGTAGCGTTTGGTGAGCAGTTTTGTCTTCAAGCTGTGAGGCACTTACTTTTTGTCTTTGCCCTGCAAGTCCCCCACAAAATGCTTTTCTTTATCACAACTGAGGCAGGTTTGTCCAATCGAAGGACATTTAGCTTCATGCAGAAAGGACAATCCACAACTGTAACAAGTTGAACATGACAAAGCTCTCATGCAAGTATATGTTGTTTGCTGAACAATGCAGGGTTAGCTCTGAATGCTGGCAAATGTGAATCCCACAAGAAAAGCTTGGAATTATTTGGCAATGTCTTTTTTGATGGGGGTATGAAACTTGATCTAGCAAAAATGCAAGCATTGTCTACTGCCAATCCTCCGCAAGACATTTGTATGTTACAATCCTTTATTGGACTGGCCAATTGCTGTTCGAGATACATACAAGACTTTGCTATGGTCAGTTCAACATTACAAGAACTAACAAAATAGAACTTATTTTTCATTGAACATGTAAGTGTCTGTGGCAGCCAGCATGGCTCGAGGGTGGTGCAGAAGGGGAGGGGGCAGTAGGTGGGGGGCATGGGGCACAATGTAAAATAAAATACTTACCTTGCCATGGGTCCTGCATCTCCACTCCTGCTCTCCTCTGTCTCAGACTCCAGGAAACACAGCCATGCTCCCCAGACCAATTAAAACTCTGCAATGCAGCTTTATGATTGGAAAGCACTCAGGCTCCCTTGACCAATCACAATGCTGCAATCCAGCTTCATGATTGGTCTGAGTGCCGTGGTTCAGTTTTCAGCCATGACTGAGGGCCTGGGCATGTTTTCCATGCAGGCTGCAATGCAGCCTGCATGGAGAACAGGGGGGTAGACCAAACAGTCATTGCAAACTGAGGAGGGTTCTACCACTCCTCCCCTTCTCTGAAGCCCTGCCCCATCACCAAATGCTCCAGCAGCAGGAGGACAAAACAAAATGATAATAACATTACGTTATTAGCATTTTATTTTTTCCTTTTTTAACTGCTTCATGGCAGTGGGGGGACGCTCCTATGATGGAGCGGTAATTTCTTCTGGTAATTTCTCAATGCAAAACCCTCATGCTACCTCTAATTTTACCGCTCAAAAGGTGTTGGGCCCTTCACACCATGTATTACCTTCAGGAGACTTTAAATAAAGATGAACAGTCAAAAATGCAATTATTATTTTAAGCCAATAAAGAGAGTTGTTGAGTTTTAAAGGGTTTTATTTTCTAATCAAAAGTTAGGTTTTTATGACCCTTTATTCATCAGTGACATCAATCAGGTTACAGAATTTGGAAAACAGGTAAAATAGCATTAGTACAGAACTTATTACAGTCTGCATATAAGCATTTACATGTAGGAAGGAAAAATGTGGCGCAGAATGTCATACAAAACTTTTAAAGAGTCTCTAAGAAAATAGTTTTGCAAGGGTAATCAATAGTCTCCCATTAAGAAAATTAAATGCATAAGTTGGACAAATCTTTTAAACCTAATTCTATCTATTCACTGCTCTTCTGCATTTCTGTCCGTTTCCAAAGAGCAAGCAACCCGCCCTTCGCAGAGAGGAATGTGGCCTATTGTGCCAAATATGACGTGCCAGGATTTTGCAATAATCAACAGGGAAACCCTCTTATCAGACTCTCCTCGGAACGCCCAAACAAAAATACCCGCCACGATCTCGTGCCTAACCCACAGAGATGCCTGTTCTAATCTGCGTCTCCTGTCAAGGCTCACACGCCCCCTCCTCCCTAATGTGCCCAGTGCCAGCTGGGTTAAAAGGAGCCGGTGGGGAAAAAAATGACAAAGAGCTTTGTAGCACTTCTCCTTATCTGGGTGCTATACTTAGAAAATTTGGCAGAGTGCTCCGCAGCATCTATCTATGGGGCCTATTGTAGAGTGGTGGGTCAGTGTCTGGTCAGCTAGTCAGCCCAGACGGACGATTCTCCAGTGTGTGCAGCCACCTTTATAGTGCCTTCAAGGTCAGGTACCACCCACAAATGTTGCAAGTGACAAGGTCCCATCTTTTGATTGGTCAAGGGAGGTGGTTAAGTCACTGTCACCACCTATAATTCTATGTTCCCCTATTACGTATTTCACGTGACATTACCCTCCCCTTAGAGTTTAAAAGTGTGCAACATTGTATCATTATTAGACGTAAAAACAGCATCTCTTCAAGGGCGAAGGTGGGCGTTTCAGGAGAGTCCCAGCTTCGGTAGCCAACTGGCTAGGTTCCAATGCTGCAAGGCCTAGTTCTTAGGTCACGTGGGTTGGTCATGTGATGTAAACACATAATAAAAATAAAAAGAGGACATACTCTAGATACAGCACTAATGTGTACAATGTATACCATTTAATACTATAATGTTTACCTAACCCAGCTACTAATTTTAAAGCAGCTTTTTCTATTATTTATAATAACATGCAAAATAAATGTGCAATGTATAATAAAGCATGTTATGCTTTAGTGTAAAATTTAAAAGCACATACAGTTAATGTAACACACACAGAAACATGTTATCAATGTTTTAGATACCTTTTCATGTACAAAGCATTTTAGCACCATGTATAGTGATTGGTGCATTATTTTCACACATTATAAAAAGAGGTGTTTTAAACTAAACACGTTTATTAAATATGTACCAAGCTAAAGTCTTTTAAAACAGAAAATAGTGAATTCAGATTGCAATAGATGAGCTAGGAAGGAGAGAAACACATTTTATTCATCTTTAAAGCTAAAAAGGCCACTTTTCTTTATACTGTAAAAACACATGTTAATTCAGCACAAGCATTTCAGAAAGACTAGGTGTCACTTTTATATTTTTCATGTGCCTTTGGTTTTAACTTGCACCAAAATGTGTGTGGCAATTTAAATGCAGTCTGTCTGAAGCACAAAAAATAAAACAATGCCTGACTGCAGATGAAATCTGCTCCATCAATCCACCCTTCTGATAATTCAAATCATAATAAAATGATTTTTAATTCATCACACATTTCCATATTTCATTTTCAAAAGTGATTTTTTTTAATTGCAAAAGCTGAGCATATAGCAATTTTACTTCTATTTCTAAGGCAAACACAAGTCTATCTGTAATCAGATCATATATAGCCAAGCTCAATTGTTTTAGTGCAGAGTTCTGTAAGTAGCTTCTTGAACAGTTAGTCTTCTTTAAAATAAGTAACTAAAATAATAAAAAAAGGAATTCAACAGGACAGTTTCAGCATTTCTTTGCTCATTGTCATCAGCTTGCCATCAGAATGGCTCATACAGTGTGGCATTCTCTACCTTTTCAATGCAAATTAGACTACTTAGGTGCTGAGAAACTCTGACAGAGCACCATCAATCCTTTGCACTTTTTTTTCAACCAATGCCTTTCACACTTATTTTCACTTTGATCAGATTCTGATGTTTCACCAAAGCATCTCTCAGACCAAAGCCGTTGCACCATCCATTATGCAGATCTTGTGTAGCAGCTGCAATCTGGTGAGAAACTGCACACTGTACATCAACCAGACCTACACAGCAATGGCTAGTGTTCTCCTCAGTGTTTTCCACAAGTGCATTTGCATATGCATTTTCAAGCCACTTTAGTGTTGGTGAGACACCGTCTTTTGCAAAAGGTAACTCAGTGCTGCCATTGTGTAGCTTTATTATGCTTGACACTTCAGGCAGATAGCTGCAATCCATTCCTTGTCCAATCTGTTGTTCTGCACTCATTATCTTTGAGACCACATTATGATCTGATTTCAGAGAAACTGGCAATCTATACCTGGGCATCAGTCTTTGCAATAACACTTTTACCACTTTGCAGTTGTCGCTTTTCTCAAAAACAGTTCTGATACAACCCTGTTGTGCTGCTTTAAAAACATTTTCTTAAGCCTCTTTTAATTCACCTGTGAAGATTCCATAGAATGTACATGCTAACAGAACACAAATGTGTGCAACTGAATAAGCATTTCTCTCTCCCATGACAACAGTGACTCTCATTTGAGCAGATATACTGCATATTATGGTAAGGGCAATCAATTTCGAATTTTGGGCTGAGGTAACTACTGAAAGCCATGAAGCTTTGACAACATAATGTATAAGGAGCACAGCATGTGCTGCTTTTAATGTGTCACCTTTCAAACATGGGCCATCTACAAAATGGACATTGTTGGGCTGACTCAGACATTCATCATTAAAATCTGAATTTGGCTTTATGCATATTTTCATGATATTTAGACACTCATATTCAGTTTCATCACAATCCAATTCATTTGCTGGTATTTCTGTGAAGTTAGGGTCAAAGGTCAATAGGCAATACATCACAGACCTTTGAACACAGTCATCTTTTTGAATAGGCAATGAGAGAGTGCAGCCCTCCCTCTCACTGCAAATTGGTATATTTTCTTTTAAATAAACTTTCATTCCTAGTGCTGGGGCGCAACATTCTTTCTCTTTCAACTCTAGGAATGTTTTTGTGCAATTGTTGTCCAATGGAAGCGGATCAGACACATCCTCATGTGTCAGCCTCAGTAAAGGCTTAGCCACTTGGGAAGGGTTTTGTAACCACTCTCTACAGCAGCTAACCATTCCCAAAAATGTCCTGACTTCTTTCTGAATTTGAGGTGGATTTATCTTGGAAATTATTTCCACCTTCTCTGGTGACACCTTTCTATCTCCCTTTCCAATTTTGTGTCCCAGGTATTCATTTTCTTTTTGACAGTACTCCTGACTATTCTCATGCAATGGCACTGTTACATGGGCTTTGCAAAATTCAATAAAAGTAAGCCATTCTTCAGCACATGGAATGTGAAAAAATACATTGGCTGGATTCGTTACCACAGGACAACATGGAAAAAATATGCTTTTAATCTCCTGCACTATTCTCTTCTTTTCATTTATTTTCTGTGAACCTGTGATCAGAAAGTTACATAAACTTCCAATCAATTCCATCAAAAATCCTTTTATTGGTAAAATTTCTGCAACTGATGGTGTTCCTGAATACATGTCACTTTGTTCTAATTTTAATAAGACATGTCCTGCACATTTTATTAATCTGGCATCCTTCTCTATGAACTCTCTTATTTCAGTGTTTATTATTTTTTCAAAATCAGAAGGTAATTTTTCAACTGTCTTTTCTGAAAATAATGCTACAGCTGTTTCTTGCTGGGCCATTTTAAAATGTACATCCTCATCCGGAATCTGAAAAATAACATTATCTGGTGTACAGTATTCTGTGCTGTTTAATTTGCAAAACAATTGTTTTTCTGCTAGGCCAGAGTCACAGACAACAGTTTTGTAATTTTCCTCAAATGGGCCTAATTTAGGTGCACATTTTTCTAAAACTGGGTTTGTAATTTCTTTGTTTAAAACTCCTGCATTTAAATCTGGACTTTCCTCTACCTTCACAATGGAATTGGTAAATTCAGAATTGTGAGGGTTAAAACTCTCATTTTCAAACACAGCAACCTGTTGGACTGGGTTCTGATTTTGCCTCTGGAAATAATTCACATTTGCTCTGGACAACCTATTTAAATTAATTTTAGCTTTTTCCATATTTTGTGGGACCATCTTTGCTTGGAAAATTCCTGCCATAGGTACCTGTTTCTGAACTGACATTTGCATTTGCTTAGCTGGTATATTTTGCATCTGCATTTCTCCATGTTTTTGTGCATCATGTTTAAATTTATTTTTCTTCTTCCAATGCTTAAATCTGTTGTAAAGATGGCAAAAGGACATATTTTCCAGCAGTACAACATCCATACCTGAATTTTCACAAACCAAAACACCTTTACTTCCATCCTGTGTTCTTTTAATCTGTACCAAATCAACATCCTTTACTGGCACTCCACCCTTCAGGAAAATAATCACTGCTATGTTTTCCTCCATAACAACAGAAAATGATGGTGCATTCATGCAAACCCTTTTCATTGCCTCTTCACTTGGCCTTTGAATAACTTTATATTCAAACCACAATTCATTCTGCATGGCAATGTAAAAGAACATTTCCAAATTAATGCACAACTCTTTTAAAATGTCATCAAATCCATCAACTTGTAGGTACCACAGCATAATTATGTCTCTCAATTGTGGGAATGTGTTCAGAAATGCTGCAAGTTCACTTTTATTCTGTGGCATAGGAACATGCACTTCTCCCACCTTTTCTCTCAATGAGTAAGCAAAAGCTTCTCCCTCATTCTGCTTATTATTTTTCTCAACTAAATCTGGTGGCTTCTTTTCCTTTTCCAGTTTCCTTGCTAGGTCTGGTGGTTTCTTTTTCTTCTCATGTTTTCTTGCCCATTTACCTCCTAATTTCTCAAGCCCATTGCATTTAAAAATATATTTTATTTCTGCAATGTGCAATTGCATTCCTGAAGAACACATTTTCTCATTTGCTTCATCATCCATATGTACCCTAAAACATTTCTGAGATGGAAAACTTCCTGAAACATCAATTTCATAATTTTGAGCCAAATCTGTCAGGCCATTATGTGTAGTTAATGCACATACAGCTGTTACCTTACTCAGGGAAATTAATTCTTTTTCCTGACACTTGTTCACATTTTCATTATTTAAACAGCATGGACTGTTATTTTCTACATGTTCAAGTGCTGAATTTAAAACACTAAGCTGTCTCTCTTTTTCAGGGCCTTTGTTAATATGTTCTCCCATGTTTTCTAACTTTTTAATCACTGCTGCTTCCTCAAAGCAGGTTTGAGAAATCCCATTTTCAAATATATTTATTTTATCCTGAGCTGTAGATGTGGTAAAGGCCATTTTCCCTCACCTTTCAGTGCTTGGGCTAATTTCTGTTCAATAATCTGTGAATTCTGAGTTTCTGAAATAAACTCTGCCATAATCACTCCTTCTGCAGCTCTTTGAACCTTTTCAGTAGGGACCATATCAATTGGGACAGTCATAATTTTTCTATGCATTATCTGTGCATCTGCAGTTAGCAATTCTTGGACTGAATCAGGCACATTTGAAGCAGTAACACCTGGAGGTATCACTGTCAGTGCTGAAACAACAGGTAATGGGTCAATCTGAAATGTTTGCACAGTTTTCTCAATCTGTGTTTTTCTCTGCTCAACAGAAGCAGTAGCCACTGTAGTGCTTACTAGTACACTATTTTCAGCATTTTTAAAGGGAACCACATAAAGTGGTGGACACTCAGTTAACAATGCATCCATTATTTTATCCCCTGAATCATTATTTATTTGGAGTTCTTTATCATCATTAATCCTCTTCTCTTGCATTTGGTGCTTTACCTTTTTATCCTCTCTTGCTTTCTCTCTTGCTGTCTTTTCCCACAAGCTTAAGGCCTCAAATTGTGCAGCTTTAGATGGTGTCTTTATTTCACATAAGACTTCCCTTAATTTGTCAATAATTTGCAATTCAAAAGTACCATCTTTTGGAAACCTCAAAGCACCCTCTTTTTTAGTAATCTTGCACCATTGGTGAACCCACATACATGTATTTTGTCCCGAATTGGTAGACATAAAATGCACAGGTGTTCCTTCAGGAGCATCACCAATAAAAAACGAATTTTTCACTGTACCTCCTAACAGCTTCTTTAAGCCTTCAAACAATTTCATTTTTGCAATAGTTCAATGCAATTTCTTTTCTCCAAAGCTGTCAATCTCAATTTTAGTCAGTTTTACTCCTACTACTGAACCTCCACAAAATCTTACTGCAATATTTCTCTGAATCAATACCTCTGTTAGTAACAACATAAATACATTCGCTACTCTGTCTGTTGTGCTAAATAAAGGATAGATTTATATTCACTGCGAGTAACACATTCCGCTTACCCTTCACAAAGTAAGGCTTTCCGTTTACTCTTCAAACACTACAGGTAAATCCCTTCCGCTTACCTGTCACACAAGCTCAGAAGAACCTGCTACTCCTTTGGACTTATCCTTCAGGATATATCTTAGTCCAAAGTTTCACCAGCGAACCCTTTTGCTGTCACTCAAGCTCAGAAGAACCTGCTACTCCTTTGGACTTATCCTTCAGGATATATCTTAGTCCAAAGTTTCACCAGCGAACCCTTTTGCTGTCACTCAAGCTCAGAAGAACCTGCTACTCCTTTGGTGTGACCCTTTCTAGGTGATATCAGACCAAAGTTTCACCAGCGAACTCTTTGCTACAATCACTCACACAGAAAATAGTCCCTAATTTAACACTGCCAGCCCTACCTAGCTTCTCAGTGTTATTCCAACAGACGAGTAACCTCAGTGCAGTGTGGCTTCCATTTACCACCCGCTATTCCTTCCCGGGATTCCACAGGTGTGCATACCTGCGTGTTCCAGACAACAAAGAACAAGACACTAACTTAACATGAAGAGTTAAAACATGTAATCAATAACCAAAAATTATGTCCTATGAAATTACCAATATAATCAATAACACCATCAATTCAAAATGAGCAAAATGTCACCAACAGTAAAAACCCTTACTATTTCAACACTTCAAAAAATACATACATGCTAGCATATTAACAACATTTCACAACCCTATTCATACTCACACCACTTCTTGCATCACCTTCCAGTACTGCTTTGCCAGTCTTCAGGTTCTGAGCATTGGAGTCAGGAATCAGGACTTGGACATTTATCTAACTTGGGCAATTATTTTATTTCCCTTCTTAAGGTCAATGATCCATTAGTTGAGTAGTTGATGGTGAAATCAATAATCATTAATCACCAAACTAATCAATAACGACCATCCTCTGATTACCAAAAACTGATGGAGCGGTAATTTCTTCTGGTAATTTCTCAATGCAAAACCCTCATGCTACCTCTAATTTTACCGCTCAAAAGGTGTTGGGCCCTTCACACCATGTATTACCTTCAGGAGACTTTAAATAAAGATGAACAGTCAAAAATGCAATTATTATTTTAAGCCAATAAAGAGAGTTGTTGAGTTTTAAAGGGTTTTATTTTCTAATCAAAAGTTAGGTTTTTATGACCCTTTATTCATCAGTGACATCAATCAGGTTACAGAATTTGGAAAACAGGTAAAATAGCATTAGTACAGAACTTATTACAGTCTGCATATAAGCATTTACATGTAGGAAGGAAAAATGTGGCGCAGAATGTCATACAAAACTTTTAAAGAGTCTCTAAGAAAATAGTTTTGCAAGGGTAATCAATAGTCTCCCATTAAGAAAATTAAATGCATAAGTTGGACAAATCTTTTAAACCTTATTCTATCTATTCACTGCTCTTCTGCATTTCTGTCCGTTTCCAAAGAGCAAGCAACCCGCCCTTCGCAGAGAGGAATGTGGCCTATTGTGCCAAATATGACGTGCCAGGATTTTGCAATAATCAACAGGGAAACCCTCTTATCAGACTCTCCTCGGAACGCCCAAACAAAAATACCCCCCACGATCTCGTGCCTAACCCACAGAGATGCCTGTTCTAATCTGCGTCTCCTGTCAAGGCTCACACGCCCCCTCCTCCCTAATGTGCCCAGTGCCAGCTGGGTTAAAAGGAGCCGGTGGGGAAAAAAATGACAAAGAGCTTTGTAGCACTTCTCCTTATCTGGGTGCTATACTTAGAAAATTTGGCAGAGTGCTCCGCAGCATCTATCTATGGGGCCTATTGTAGAGTGGTGGGTCATTGTCTGGTCAGCTAGTCAGCCCAGACGGACGATTCTCCAGTGTGTGCAGCCACCTTTATAGTGCCTTCAAGGTCAGGTACCACCCACAAATGTTGCAAGTGACAAGGTCCCATCTTTTGATTGGTCAAGGGAGGTGGTTAAGTCACTGTCACCACCTATAATTCTATGTTCCCCTATTACGTATTTCACGTGACATTACCCTCCCCTTAGAGTTTAAAAGTGTGCAACATTGTATCATTATTAGACGTAAAAACAGCATCTCTTCAAGGGCGAAGGTGGGCGTTTCAGGAGAGTCCCAGCTTCGGTAGCCAACTGGCTAGGTTCCAATGCTGCAAGGCCCAGTTCTTAGGTCACGTGGGTTGGTCATGTGATGTAAACACATAATAAAAATAAAAAGAGGACATACTCTAGATACAGCACTAATGTGTACAATGTATACCATTTAATACTATAATGTTTACCTAACCCAGCTACTAATTTTAAAGCAGCTTTTTCTATTATTTATAAGAACATGCAAAATAAATGTGCAATGTATAATAAAGCATGTTATGCTTTAGTGTAAAATTTAAAAGCACATACAGTTAATGTAACACACACAGAAACATGTTATCAATGTTTTAGATACCTTTTCATGTACAAAGCATTTTAGCACCATGTATAGTGATTGGTGCATTATTTTCACACATTATAAAAAGAGGTGTTTTAAACTAAACACGTTTATTGAATATGTACCAAGCTAAAGTCTTTTAAAACAGAAAATAGTGAATTCAGATTGCAATAGATGAGCTAGGAAGGAGAGAAACACATTTTATTCATCTTTAAAGCTAAAAAACCCACTTTTCTTTATACTGTAAAAACACATGTTAATTCAGCACAAGCATTTCAGAAAGACTAGGTGTCACTTTTATATTTTTCATGTGCCTTTGGTTTTAACTTGCACCAAAATGTGTGTGGCAATTTAAATGCAGTCTGTCTGAAGCACAAAAAATAAAACAATGCCTGACTGCAGATGAAATCTGCTCCATCACCTACGCCTTGGTGGAGAAGCTGCCACTGGTAAGTGTGAGAAGAGCTTCCAACACATCAAGCAAGCCATTGAGAGTACCACTGAAATAGTCTACTTTGATTCCAAACTACATACAGAGGTTGTAGTTGCACAGCGGACAGCCAAATGCCCAGAGACATATCGTGGCATACGCCACTAAGAGCCTGTCACTGACAGAACGTGCTACCTAACAACCTAAGAAAGAAAGTTTGGCCATGGTCTGGACTTGTGAATATTTCCACGTTTTATTTTAAGGAAAGCCTTTCACCATAGTGACTGATCATCAAACACTGTTGACAATATTTGGCAATCCCAAAATGCCTCCACAAATTGAAAGTTGGAGTTTGAAGTTACAAGAATACAACTATACGATTATTCATTATCCGGGGAAAGGCCAAAATCCGTCTGATTATGTTTTGAGAGTGCCATTACAATACCCTGGTACCCCATCTAAGAGTACATCAATTTTATTGTGAAATCTAGAACGACAGCTGGCATGCCTTTAGAAACAATTGGTGCCACCATGAACCAAGATAGTGACATGCTAAAATTAAAAGACATTATTGTTCATGAATCATAAATCAACCAGCTCTCCATACTGCCATGAGCCCTAAAATCCTCTTCCAAAAAACGACCCTGACCCCCATCTATGAGCGCTAAAACCAACCCGACCTCTAGAAACTATCCCCCAAATCAGCCCCCACCACACTTACCTGTCCGCGTCCAGAGCTTTCTGTCCCGGTACTTCCTGTGTCTCTACCCGCCCATCCGGACAACTAGATCACTGTCTGCCTTAACCACGCCTATATGTGGTTAAAGCAGATGCGTGGTTCAGACAAACATTGTTCAGTTTGTGGGGACATGGTATGTGGGGCTGAGCCTACGTTATAAAGGCAGTTTCCCACTGTTTCCTGAGAGTCTACAATGGCACACAATCGATGTCACCCATGGGGGAGATTTAGGAACAGTTTCCCAGAAGAGAGATCTCCGTGACTGAGTCTAGTTTTCATTTTTTGAAAAAACAGTAGAAAAACAATTAAAGACATGTTATATATGCAACTGTCTCTAATCTCAAATCATTCAGCACCCTTTGAACATGTCAGAATTGCCACATCATGCTTGGGGGAGAATTGCCATTGATTTCTTTGGTCCTGTTGTGAATGGACATCATCTTCTAATCATTGTTGAAGAGCACTCACATTTTCTATTGGTGGGAGACCTTTCATCCACTACAAAAGAAAAGTCCATTCAGAAGAAACTAGATGGTATCTTTGTGACATGGGTTGTACCTGCAGTATTAAAGTGTGACAATGACCCATCTTTCAATAGTCAAGAATTAAAAGACTTTCTAATTCACCTCAAAGTAAAGCATCAAAAAATCCCTCTTCTTTGGGCCCAGGCCGATGGCCTGGTAGAACAGTTCATGAGTACGCTATAGAAAGCTGTTCAGCGTGCTGTGGTGGAGAAGCTTGACCTCAAAGCTGTTCCGGATATCCTGTCTCCTCGAGACCACAATGGCTGTGCGACCAGGACCTACCTCGTGAGGCCTGTTCCCTCTGATATCGGATCCACCTTTACACTTGATGGCTCTCTGCATCATCCTGCCGCATATGGACACGTGTTTAATATATATACACACCAAAAAACGCAGGAGAGAGAAAGGGATTTTCACGAGTTGGAAGGGAATACTCCTGGCCTCCTTTGAACAAAGTAAACAAACAGTGGGAGGAGTACACCCAGGATACAACTCAATGGCTCCGAAGTACTGGGAGAGGTGCACAAGAAGGGAAGTTCTCCTGTCTTAAGAAGACCCCTCACTCACCAACCTAGTTGGTGACATGCTTCATCATAGGGGTCCCACCCGAATAGCTGAATGCTATCCGGGTGTGCTTCGACACCTGATTACAGTGGAACAGGTTATTTTTTGTGCAAGTGAGTGAAAAGTGATTTAAAAATTGGCCAGATATAACTCACTGATAATTGTTTATTCTGGAGCATCTATTATCAGGCCTCCCTGATGATCTTTCTTCTCAAAATGGGAGTCAAAGTTGGGCAAGGTAGGGCTTGACATGTCACATGTTCTAGAATTGTCAAATAGTGTCCTAATATCAGGAAGCCTACACTCTCAATGCTACATGGCATTTTTTGATCTTAATTATACACCGGCCAAAATTTCTAAATGAGGAGGGAGAGGGGGTCATTGCTGTCCGAGGTGTGGTTTGGCGGCCGCCAATGATGTGCATATGTTTTTGCACTGTCCTAGTCTCACCTCATTTCTTCAGGAGGTAGAGTTGTTTATTAATTCTAGACTCAACATTCCGGCTGTTCTCTCCCCAGAGCTGGTTATTTTGGGTTGCGAGAGCAATTGTGCATTGGAGAGATCAAGATATGCATCCGCCCTCCTTTTTATTTCTATGTCTCTAGTGAGACTTTGAATAACATCAGAGTGGATTAGTCCCGATGCTCCCACCTTTGTGAATTGGAGAGCGAGGATTTTGGCTCTTCACAACTTAGAGTCAGATGTTTTTCAGAGGTGGAGCAGAAGAAGGCGGGAGATGGGTCAGAAAATGTGGGCCCCGTTGGAGGAGTGGCTTGGAGATTAGTGGAAGGTTCTTGATGCTTAATTTCATGTCAAGTTTAAATATTGTTTTTCTCCACTGATTATCATTTTTATTTTTCTCTCGTACTGTTGTTGCTTTGTTTCTGAAGTTTTTTGTATTTCAAATGTGAAGCCATGGTTTATATTTTGTTTCTTGTCATTATGATGCTGTCTTTTTCAAGCTTGAATAATATTTTTTTTTTTTTAAAGAGATCAAAAGAGAAAAGATTTGAGAGAGCTCTGTCAATATTTGACAACTACATTAATGGTGTACGAGGATATCAGTCTAAAGGTCTGCTATGTGAGCTCTACTGGTTTCACAGCATGAGATATGTGCATCAGCTCCTGCAATCAGTTCTGGGAACTATCAAAGTTTTAACCTTCCCCTAAACACTAGATACTATTATGATTGAACATTTAACTCTCTTTTATTGTATTTTAAGTATATTTCTACTGTATGATTGAACATGTCTATATCAATTTTTATCAATATAATTAAATTTTATATGTCATCATAGCACTTTGTTGTTTTACCTCCCTTCTTGTGTTTATTTTATTGTATTGTATTCTTGCCAGATATTTACATTGTTTTTGCCTGGGTATTTACCTTTGCCATAAACATGCTGCAGGGAAAGGCAGAGGTACATTGTGAGAGTTCTGTTCATAACTCTCTAGAGTGATAAATGTGAACAGCGCAGACTGGGATGCGGATTCATTGTGAGAGCTCTGAGGGTGTTTCAATAGTACTGCGACATACGGACATGCTATGCAGAGAAACTATGTCAATGAGGTTATGAATGCTCTCTGGATCTTACCACTGTGAGAACAGTGCATGGTGCAGGTCAGGTCAAGAGAGAGGTTCCCTGCAAGATTGTTGTGGTATTGTAGTGCATGGTGTAGGCATGATTAGAGTTGATTTTGAGATCTCCACCTAGATTGTAACTCTGGAAAACCAACTCATGCTGTCATCTTTACAAATGTCTCAGCTGTGCCATAACATTGCATGTTGCAATTCATGGTAAAGGTGCTCTCTAATTGCTCACTACTGGTTAGCTTTGGTGGGGTCGGTGAGGATAGGAGGCAGGTCAGATTAGAATGGTCGTGTTAGAGTTTTGTGTATGTTTCAGTACTGGAATAGTGTTATGTTCATCTTCAAGTAACAAGCAGGACCACTTGGAAGATCAAGGTCTGTATTTAAAGTAGGATGTAGGATGCACAGTAGCAGACATATAGAAGCCTATGACATGCCAATGACTCTCAGCTGCAAGCAACAGCTGACTGATAGAGATGGCATAGGCCATAACACCTTTTACCCATAAAACATTGCAAACATGACAAGAAAATGACACAAATGATGCAGTAAACAATATTTAAGCACACAACCTTTCTTAAAATACCAAGACAAACTAATAGTACAACATACATTTATTTTTTCATCAACCATAATAACATTTTACTGTGCTTGCTTCCCTCTATTCATTTTCTCAGCGAGCCTCTTAGGTGAACAATGTTACAATTTGAACCAGAAGGGTCATTTCCCCCAGAAACAAACTTGAATATATTCCAAGCAACATCCAAGTCAAGGTGGACCACTTCACTTAAGACAAATGTCCCCCTCCCCCCAGAATCTAGAAGCCTATGGCATGCCTTAGATTATCAGCTGCAAGCACCAGCATGACTCTGTCAGAGATGGCATAGGCCATGACAAATTGCTTCCTTTGCAAAGGGCAGGTTGGGTTAGAAGTGCATGGTGAGTGCTTGGTGATGCCTCACTACAGCTTTGAAGTATCATCAAATCCCAGCGTCCAATCTTTCCCCTCTTGTTCCCCACCTTACCTCTTGACAACACTCGTCTTTTTGCCCTGTTACGACATATGAGCCAATCGTATTCTCTGCTCCGCACAGCATACCAAGCAAGGAAATGAAAAGCACCAGGACTTAAAATATGAAAGAAAAGAAAAAGCATCATAGTACTTCAGGTCCCTTTCCTTTGCGTCAAAGGCTGCTCTTTCTTCCCAGTATGGACACATGCCACTGGGGCGAGGGGGACGTGCTCAGGAGCTCCATCATCTGTCTGTGAAGCAAAGACACAACAGAAGCCTCACCCAGCATCGCTGCAACTTCTGAGCTGCACCGTGGGGGCTGAGTTGTGGCTCGCCCACTAAAATGTATTGTGCGGCATCCCTCTAAACAGCATAACACCAGCGGGTAAGAAATGTGTTACAATGTCTTTGTTATGTGAAACTGTCATAGCATGATTTAGGTCAGAACCTTCTTTAGAACTAACCAAGTAACGTACTTGCACTCTTTAATTTTTCTGAAGGACAAAGGAAAATCCTCACAGGGTTTTTCCCGCCAGCTGCCGCAG
Source organism: Lissotriton vulgaris (assembly GCF_964263255.1). Lineage (NCBI taxonomy): Eukaryota > Metazoa > Chordata > Amphibia > Caudata > Salamandridae > Lissotriton > Lissotriton vulgaris. Next base: position 1,583,573,147 of record NC_141685.1, on the reverse strand, counting down.
CTGCACCCGGTTCTGGTCATTTCCTTTAGCTCCTGTTCTGGTTGTCTACAATGGCGTTAAATGGCACATTGCCTTTGCCACCAGCACCGACATTGCTCTATGACTTTGGCGACGCAGCTGATGCTTTGTCTGATGTGTTAGAATTGGAATAATAAGGTTGTGGTTCATCTCCCATTCCATAGGCAAAGTCTAAGTTTAGGACTTTGGCACAGCACAAACGGCATTTACCAGTACTATTGTTATGTCCGCCCTCGGGGTGGATCTCCGCCCCAAGTGCAGATATAAAGACAGTACTTGTAAATGCCCTTTGTGAATTCCCAAAGTTCTAAACTTAAACATTTTGTCCAAGTTCAGACCAAACATTTTAGTTTACCCTTGTGAATTGGGCCCAGATGTATATTTATATAGGAGCCTGAGGGATTTACCCCCTCCCCCCCAAAAACAAAAATAATAAATATTTCAAATAATAGAAGGGGAATTCGGCGGTTTTCTAAAGCCCAACAGATGTAATTAATAATATAAAAAAGTGAAGTTGAGGGGTTGCCTCCTAAAAACAATAGAATAAAAAAATGTATAACTAATTTGGTTTTTTTAAAAAGGGGGGCTGGTGTTGTCTAACCTTCCAAAACAAAAAAAACATACATAAGTATGTATGTCTAACCATTTCTATTCGGTTGGCTATAAAAATACACATGAGTAATGCTACATTTTAAATATATTAAATAATATAACTATTGTTGTACAGTGTGAAAACAGTTTCTGTAACTTTGAACACAATAGCCCTCATGAAGTTCAGAACAGCACTTGTGTGGTTATATCGCTGAACCCCAACTAAAATAAACCACATGGCTGATTTGTAATACATCCATTAGATTCAGGTGATCATTTGCTTCTCTTTCTCCCCCTGGTATTTGACAGACAGTTGATCCTCTTCCCTATATGTGAGTGGCTGTATTGGTGCAGTCCTAATTTATGTAATCCCATCTAATTGTATCTTATATCTAGAAGGTAGTGCATGTCTCCATTTGTCCTTGCATGGAAATGGACAACAATCAGCATTTCAGTACAACATAACTGCCATAGATGGAGCCTGGAGACTCTTTGATGACCTGCAATGCTGTCAATTGCCTCACAACTTAAGAACACAAGTACATATTCGGTGAGCAATATAAGTTTTTATTCAATGGTGTGTTGTGTGGTCAGAGATGTAGGATGCATGGACCTCCTTTTGTTGGTTTAAAGATGAATTACTCATCTCCTTGAACCTGTTCCTTATCACCATGTCAGCAGAAGCAACCGTTTACTAATCTCTGCTCATTAGATGTCAGTGGTTAAACACATCAATACTGATTTGGACTGGAATTGTTTGGGAATTATTTGGAACAAAGCATTTGCTCCAGTTTTGTTAATCAGTTACAACTCTGCTGCCGTGTGTTAGCAGGGGGATCGCCACTCCCATTTTTCTATTTCTGTATTAATTTACAAGCTTTACCCATTTTTGCTCCACATTCGTGTATTTGTTCGACATTTTACTATTTAGCACGTTGTGCACATTCTAATGATTTTCTGTGTTTCGAACTACATGAGAAACTATCAAATCGCTTAACGCCACCTTTCATGATTCTTTGGCCCTTATTCAGGTTGTGCACCATGATAATCATTGCTCCGCCAGCACATTCTGAGCAACAATACAATAGTATTCAATGACAAAAATACAGGAGAAAATAGTAAAATTAAATATGAAATCCAAAAGAGAAGAGCTAAAGTACTAAAATAGGACCTTCAGCATTAAAATAGGTCCTTCAATTATTCCCATCTTGCTCTGAGTTTAACTAGAGAGTAATATTTCCATGTCTTATTTGCATATTAAGTTGAGTTTGGTTTGCATATGATTCTGGAGAGTGACTATGCACAGCATTATGTTTACTGTCTGTAGCTATGATGTATTAAACATGACTGCATATGCTCATGACTGGCGACTCCACAGAGCTCCTAGTAACCACGGCCTTCTAATTAAAGCAGAGCAGAACGGATATTAGCCTGAAGAAAAAATGAAACGTCTCGGCTTGGACTAAAACCAGAGAAGCATTCCCTTGATCTAATGAAAAAGTGACAACTCATTTCAAAATATATTTCCTAGCTGTGATATTTCTGAAGCAATTAATTTATGCTGAAATCAAATGCCAGGTATTTTTGTATTGCTAATTTAGATTGTCACTATGCCAAGTTCCTTTTGCACATTAATTAAAATGTAGGCTTCTAAAAATGTGAGTGTAATAGATGTGGAATGCTACTATGCCACAGATGAAAAACACATTTGTACATCCCAGTGTAATATATTCAACAGTGTCATAAAACTTAAGGCCTCTATTCAGTGATTGATCACCACCAGAAGTAATTTTATTCCGTGGAACTAGGGTATATACACACCTTTGTGGTTTATACCGATTCTGTTGACGTTTTAGATGTTTTGTGGCCAACACACATAGTCATGCAAGAGTCCATAAAAAGGTGCCTCGAGATGACTACTTTACCTACTCCACAGTGCCTTTGAGAATATACCCCAACATGCAGGGTTTTACCACATCAAAACGTATTTGCAAAGAGAGCCTATTTAAGGGATTGACTTAAGGAAATACATGAAACCACATTACATTAAGAATTGCCAGCCTGCTGACGCAACTCTGTTTGTGTGGTCTAACCGGTATAGGTGAAGGGATTGCATCCAAGCTTGTTTGGATCTCAACATGCAGGTACTGAAGATTTTCCACCTCACACTCAATACCTGAGAAGACAGCACAGCAGAGTGATTTGTGGCTGGTGATCTCTGAAAGTGATGGGCATAATAGTTGCCCCACACTGTAGCGAGCATGTCCGACTTCTTCTAGGGAAGCTCATGAGGTCAAATGGTGTTAAAGCACAATTTGGACATATTTTTGATAAAAAGATAGTCGCTATGAAGGGTAAATCATTACAATTTGAAATTCTTTTATGGTGTTCTAAACCAATGAAATATGACGCTGCCCATTAGCTAACCCTGTTTTGTTTTCATAATGTGCTATGGGTGCCACAACATACCATAAAAATCTGTTGTACCAGGGTCAGCATTTGTCATGGGTGTACACGGCATGCCATTGGTGAACCCTTATGCTAAAACCTACGTGCAATGTACCAGTGCTGAATTGTGCCTTTTAACGTGGGTGATCCATGCGTCAAAAAATTACTTCTAGTATGTCAGGGGCTTCATATGCCAAAGTTGTACTCCATTACTAGAAATGAACTAGCCTTTTGCCACAGGTAGGACATATGCCAAGAATCTCAATATATCAATTGTACCACAATCGTCAATTTATCAATGGTGTCCCTATTCATCACGGGTGCCTCAATGCCAGAAATGGCATGAAAGGTGCCAGTGCCCAAATTTTGCTCTTGATGCCATTCAAATATAATGTGCAACCCTTATGCCAAAAAAGTACCTCTAGTATGGGAAGGCTAGCTTTTTTCATGGTTTTCACGCTCTGAAATGCCATAGTTATCCTCTCCTATACCAAGTATCATCGTCAATGTGCCATCACCTGCATTTTACCACAGGTGCCTCACAGCCAGGAATGTCCTCCAGTACACCAGTACCAGTACTTGGTCACAAGCTTAGAATTGCCTCCAGTATGCCAGCACTGGCATTATGCCCTGGGTACCTCTGGACCACCCGGCAGATAGCATAACACCACATTCTCACCAATGCTGACTTGTATTAATTCATGCAGTCTCCCGCACTGTCCTCACACTTATTTTCACGCATTCATTCATTTTCATTCACTACCCCTCATTCATTTTCACAATTGCATATGCACTCACTTTTTTACTCACTTTCTTTTGCATTCATTCATACTTTCTCACTCATTCTTACTTTCACTCACTCTTAGTCACTCATTCATTCTTAGTGTGACTCAGTTACTTTGAAAAATATGACTCACTCCTTATTCACTCACGCTCAGTTCCCCACACTGAATTATGCTCATTCTTATGTCGGAAAGGCCGACATTCTTATTCATTCTCAATCACTTTTACTAATTTGCAGTCACACTCACTCATTATATCTCACTCATGCACATTTACGGTCACTCCTCACTCATTCTCACATTTCTTCCCACTCTCATTCTCCCACTTTCTCTCACTTGCACACATGCCATACACTCCCATACATACAGAGACACATACACATGCCCTGGCTCTCACACACATGCACTCACCCACACGATCACAACATACATATGAAATCTTTTTTAACTTACCTCAGCTACCTTTGCTGGTCCCATTTCAGTTCCTGAGGGCATTGACGTTCGACGCAAAACAGGGAAGTCTTGAACCTGTGGCACTAAAGGTTCACTTTTCCTCCTTTTACTTTTTATCCCGCCTGTCCTAACTCTGCGACAAGTATTGAAAGGCTGGGCTGACAGGTTGATTGGCATGTAGCCATGGACAATGCAAGGCATACACCTAAAACAACGAGAGCTACCTTTCCGGTGATGTGGGAGCATTTGAAAAGGGGGGGCTCTGGGCCCCCCCTCCCGCATGGCGGTGCGGCGACCGCCCCTCTCCCCCTTTTGCCTCCCGGTGGTGGGGCGTGACCTCCCGGCGTCCAGTGATGACGCGGGGGGAGTGCGCCCCACCACCGATTGGCTGGCACCCCGCCTGACCCGGATGACATCGGGTGGACTTCCGGGTCGGGGGGAGGCGGGCTGCGGAGGGGCAGGGTGAGGGGGCGGGCTGCCCGCCCCCCCACGCCCTTCGGGAATAAAGGAGTGGGGAGCGCCCAGGGGCCCCCTTGTTGCCTGGACGCTCCCCACACATCGGTCGTGCCCCGCGCTCGGGGCTTCTTGATTTTCCCCACCCACCATCCCTGGAACCATGCGGTGTTGTATGCATTGTGATTGATCTGATTTAGTGTGATTTTGCTAATGAGGTTTTGTCTTAGGCCTTTCTTACCCGTGTAGAAAATGGTATTGTATTGTGTATTTTGCTGACGATGTTTTCTTTTAGGCCTTTTTTCCTGTTTAGATAATGGTATTGAAATTGGATATTGATGTGGCAACTGTGTTTAGGCCTTTTTTCCCCTTGTAGCTTGACGATGTTATGTCATGACGTGTCATTTAGTTAGTGTAGCTGTCCTTTAGTACTTTTTTCCACAGGTCGTCGTATTTATTAGGAGTGGGGCATGCGGTAAGGTCATGACCGGTGAGCAGCTATTTTAAGGTCTGAGGGGGCGGCGCATCATCCTCGGAGCTGCCCGCCCAGGGGGAGGGGTCATTGGCCCCTCCTAGAACTTCAGGGGCAAGGTAACTGGTGCTTCACAGGGGCGCGGGTTGGGGAGTCACGCTTTCCTTAGGCTGGTAGCCACCCCGCGCGCGCGTACTCATGACGTCAGCGTATGGCGCAGAGTAAAGGCCCTCCTTTAGTGGGTAAATGGAGTTCACAGCGTGGACCGAGTAATTACCGGGCTCGGCTGCGCATGCGGACATCATTAGGTGAGGCGCAGCTAGTAGGACCTGACACCGGTTAGCGACCTTGCCATATGGCCAGAAATGTTAGTATACAAAATTCAGATGAGGATGTTAGATTCGGTTAGGAAACAATCTGTATTAGAATTTTGTTAAGGCTAGTCTCTCATACCTGTTGACAATATTGTATCTAATGTCCTGTGTATTTTGTATAAATGTTTATCGTTGAATTAAAAATGTATTGTTTTATATCTTAATAAATACGGCCGGGGTGTCTTGCGATCCCCCGCCTTCCAAAGACAACTAGGTTTCTTGTCCATGTGTTTTGGGTTTGGTGTGGTTACATAGGGAGGGGGCGGCAGCCAGTCACTGACCATGTCACAAATGGGAAAGCATTACTGCATGGCAGACCCCAAAGTCCGGGCTCGGACCGTGCCATCCCTGTACAACCTGTCTGGTGGCTAGAGGAGGCACCACTATGCACCTGTGCCAGCCTCAGACTGTTTGTCCCTTGCTAGCAGTATTGTTTGCTGCACTAATAGTGAATATTAGTTATTATTCACTTTTAGGGTAATAAATGGAGAAGAAAACAGGGAAAGTGGAGACCTAACGCCTACAAGGATGAGCTACGCCTGTAAGTGATACAGTTTCTCAATCAGGAATGTGAGACAAGTATAAGGTAGATAACAAAAAACAATTTATGTTAGCATGATTGTAATATGCTGACCATTTTATTCAACATTTGCATATTTGTTGCACACTTTACCATTTGTCACTTTGGGGCTGATTATGATGTTGGAGGGGCCGCAACCGACCGACCGTGGGTTGAGGTCCCTCCGACACGTTACGATGCGGCAAGTGGGTGGACCATCCCTTGCGGCCGTCGGAGCATTGGAAATGCTCATGATCCCTTAATGATGGCGAAGCCAGCTTCGGCTCCGGCTCCACCGTCTGGATTATCTCATTTTCCAACAGCCTGTCATTGAAGGCCTTTCCGACATGAAAAGACTGTTTGAAAATGACTTGGGGATTCCTAGCAAGGCCCCCTTATCCCCTGACCCTCCGCTACGGGGCCTGGGGGCTAAACATCCCTGCACCATGTGGCATGCACCGTGTGGCATGCACCGTGAGGTGCCTGCCACACAGTGCAGGGATATTTCAAAAACATCTGTTTACAATGGAAGCATGTGCTGTGGGCCTTTTCCACCCGCTGCCCAAGCTGCCATTATAAAATGGCGATTTATGACCGCCCCGAGGGTGGTCTCATGCGAATACTGAGGTCAGAGCCGTCAACCTAAGCCCGGGCGGTTCCAGACCGCTACAGTGTCGGGCAGACGAAAGTCTATCTGACATCGGAATGAGCCCCATTGTCTTTATTCTAATGACTTTCTGTACTTGAAGCAGAATGTACAATAAAAATGTAAAGCTGTCACATATGTTGATGGTTAATTGATCCATGTTTGATGTTGCAGACAATTGCACGATATAATGCATTATGTATCTTTCATTGCCGACTGTCATAGTTCAATCAATAACAATTTGCTCATAAAATGTAAGTACCGCCGACAGTTTTTGCTGCAAGCAAATGTCAATCTGCTAGCAGAGAACTGCTGATAAGATCTGGCACTATGCTCAAGGAACTGCTGGGTCACTGGTAGCTCAAACCCTTTCATTATATAAGGTAAGACCATCCTAATTGTTGGGCACGCGACTGACCTCGTGGGGTGAAACACTTGGAGAGACTATCTATAGTTGACAATAAATTCTTAAGCTGACTGTCGGAAATCAAAGTCAATCATCAAATTGTTTATTAAGTACATACCTTGAGGGGGTCCATATTGAAGAGCAGTTTTCCTTAACATCTCTGCTCACTGGCTGAAAATCTATAAAGTTAATTTGTTGCTTTTTTCAGACGATTCATGCCAGAGGCCCTCGAGCTGGAAAGAGCAAACCAGGCACGAGCCTTGCCTATCCGAAAATGTTTTTTATATTTCAGTGCCATATGAGCTACGGGTGTCTTCACCCATATTGTCTTGAAAGATAAAAAATAACGAATGAGTCTCGTTTTGATGTAGCATTAAGGTGTTTGTCTATTCTCCTTGGCTATGCTAGTGGTCGGAAATACGCAAGATCCTCTTCCACACATTTTATACTCCGTTTCTCTGAATCAGCTGCCCCTCGCTGCCAAAGGAATATCCAGGCAAAGGAAGTTGTTAGGGAGTCAGTAAGACTACAGGTTTGTGTGTCCACAATGCACTTTTTCCTTCTTTTTTTAACCAAACCGGGTATAGATTTTTGGCCGAGGATGGAGGCCATGTAATTTGCATACGAGACAAGGGGCACTCTTGCAATATATACCATCTCCCATGTTACTTGGAGCGTAGCAGCGTTCTGCCTGTTGTATTATTTTTAAAAGAAAAAGTCTTCCTTCTAAGTACTGCATTATCATCCTGACTGGAGGGTATGCTTTGTTCACTCATGCGCAATGGAGTTATCATTGAACTATTTATCCTTTTCTGGTGTAATAATGGCTAACACAATACATCTTAAATGACATGAGATACCGGAACCCTACCTCCCATCTCTGCTGCCTTCCCACAGCCTGAACTCCGACCACTGCCATATACTGCTCCCTTAACGCATAGCATATTACATTACATAATGTTAAATATTATGGTGTATGTGATTGCATAATCAGGTCAATGTGGAGGCCCATTCCTTTTCATTACACATTTAATTGGTTATATTGTACTTTACATAATGTATGTTTGAAACCAGGATTGATTGTTTCTTTGATGGTCGGTTCTTTTAAAGGTTGAGGCATGGAGGGTCCTGGTTCAGCTCTCAGCTGTCTTGGGCCGCCGTCACCCTTATTGTGTTAGGCTGAACACAGTCAAACAGAGCTTATAGCTGCTGCAGAATCCTGCTGGCAGTTATGGTTCCGGGCACCTGCCACCTGTTCTGGGCCATTTTGTACTATAAAAAAATGAGGAGAAAGAAGGATCAAGACACTTGACGCCTGGTATGGTGCCATATTTAGATTTCTTCAGAGGGTTGCTGGACAGCTGGCAAGTACACCCTCCCATCCCCTGCTTCGAGGGCTGGTGCAAATCGTTTTCAACACACTTGCCTTATCCAAGGGCATGAGCCTGTAAGTGGCCTCTCATCTTGCACAAGAGTGGAGGATTTATTTTACCTGCACCCCGCTTTGCCCATGGGTGGTCTTGCCCAATGACAGATAAGTGTATGATTTGTAGACGCTCACATTGATGGTATTATCCCCCCCTGGCTTCGCTGTGCTGGGATATATTATATTCTCCCATCTTTCCAAGAGAAGGATATATATTTCCCTCCTCCACCTGCTGTTGGGTAGGTGAGGTTGTTGAATGCCTTCATCATCCCCGCTTTGCCTAAGAGCTAGGGAAAGATCTTTCGTGTATGCCTGTCAGGTGACAGCTGTACTTTCTTTGCATATGCATGGATGGCGCTGTGGTGGGTGCCGCCTGCCCTGGTATTCCAAGGCTAATAAAATACTGTAAGAAATGGAGAACGGAGGCAGTTTATTCTTGCCCAGTACCCTATTTTTGATCTCCATGTGTTGTCTGCAGGTTATGGGACTCCCTTGTTTGTCTCCCACCTTGCCCACATATTGTGGGTATTTAGTGCCCTTCTTCTCCCAGTGGAGTCCTTTGTGTACCCCCACCTTGTCCGCGGATGGGGGTGATGTACCTATTTCCATCTTTCTTACCCAAGGGCAGGGTGTGTTCTTCTCCCTCGTTGTTTGCTGATCCTTTGGTAGCTCAAACCATATCACAAACGTCCGATTGGGATAAGCTGGGGGAGCTAAAGAAGAGCTGCATTAGAGCTATCCTACATGGGACAATGATGAAGGAATACCTTACCAACAAAATGGCCCCAAAGGGTCTATTGGTTACTAATGCCCCACGAATATTCTTAGAGGATAGTGTGTTCAGGAAAGAATGGGCCCAAATTGCCTGGCATTGTACGCATGATTGGGCTCTTTGAATTATAAAAACGGCAATGCGTTTGTCAGAAGCCCTACTGATTGACATACAGGCCACAGAAACTCATATTAAGACAACAATCACAGGTTTCAAAAAGAAACTAGAGGAGTTTAATAAGGAACTCAATGAATACAAAGAAAACCTTGCACAATCTAAAATAGTCAAGTTCCAAAAAGATCTTAAAAGGTGGTCGTTTGACAAAACTTACCCTTATGCTAGTCAAGATTACACTCCTCCAGACAGCACTAACCACGATCTCAACACCTCGGATGATTCAGATTCCAGCAATTCAAGCAATGGCAGTAGAGGGAATAGACAACGCGGTAGAGAGAGAGGTAGACAGCATCAGAATCAGTACAACCCACATTGGTTCCCTTATCCACAACAAGGACAGGGTGTTTATCAACCGAACCCCTTTAACCAACCTCCATTTCCACCGCAATTTGGTTGGAACCCACATTTTGTCCCCCCCCCACCACAACATTTTCAGCAAAACATGTATCCGCAGCCTTTTTTAGGGTTTGGCCGGAGAGGCAGGGGGAAGAGGAGAACAGGGAATCAAGTACAATGGGGATCAACAGAATCCGTAGGGGGCAACACGCAGAGCAAAACCCAGGAACAGAGAGCGGGACCCAGCAACCCAAAAGTTTAATAACAAACTTATCAAAAATTGTCCTGATTCCAGATGAAATCGCTGTCTTAGAAAAGGGTCTCGGTTTTATACCCACCCCTCGACTGGACCGCTTTAAACTAAAATGTGAACTCGGTGAGTTCTTTAGAAAACTCAGGTTAAAGACTTTTTTTGAACAACAAGAACATGCCACTCAAGCTCCATCAAGTGACACAACTTTAAAAAAAAAGTCAAACTTTACTCCACCCACACACCTGATACCAGCTGATATCATAGCTTTTGAACAGGCTGTGTCCCTCGAAGTTGAGCCCCTGACAGAACCTACCCCTTTTAAGAACCTTAAAGCAGGGGAGTACAAAGCTATTCAATCCTTACAGAAGAATACAGAGATTGTGATCAAGAGTGAGGACAAGGGGGGTGGAATAGTCATCCAGGATGCCATTGCCTATGATAATGAATGTAAACGTCTCCTGGGTGACACTACCAGCTATACCATCCTTCAACAAGACCCCTCCCCTTTCCTGAAAGACGAAAGTTTGGATTTAGTCAGTATCGCAGAAAGGGATGGCTACATCAGCAAACAGGAAGCTTATTTTTTGACTAGTTCAGAAGAAAATATCCCCTATTTCTACACCCTTCCTAAAACCCATAAAAATCGGGTTCCACCTCCGGGAAGACCTATAGTGTTGGGGATTGGTTCCCAGTTGGAGCCACTCTCCAAATATTGTGACTTTTTCTTCAAACCCTTGGTACAATCCACCAGCACCTATATCAAGGACACTAAAAGTCTTCTTTCAATGCTGCTTACTTTGCAACTACCAGATGAGACTTGCTATTTGGTCTCCCTAGACATTGAAAGTTTATGTACATGCATCCCACAGGATGCAACCTTGAAGGTCCTCGTGGATGTACTGGAACAGACTACATGGACATATACCACCTCCAAGACCTTTGTAATTGATTGTGCTACTCTAGCCCTTAAACACAATTTTTTCCAGTACCAAGATACAATTTATCTGCAAAAGACTGGCACTTCAATGGGCAGTACTTTTGCCCCCAGCATTGCTGGGTTGTACGTTTACAACTTTGAGAAGACCGACATCCTGACCGCTAACAACCCTTACACTCTCAATGTTATCCTGTGGCAGAGGTACATTGATGATGTGCTTTTAATTTGGAAAGGATCCGAGGAAAGTCTTCTAGCCTTTTTTGACTGGGTGAATACCTGTGACCCTCATCTCAGATTCACTCATCAATACAACCCCAATTCCATCGTTTTCCTGGATGTGACTCTAACCAGAGTAGGTGACCACCTTGTGAGTAAAACTTATTACAAACCCACCAGTACTAACAACCTTCTCCATTTCTCCAGTTTTCACCCGCGCCCCTTACGGGAAAACCTCCCTTTCGGCCAATATCTACGAGTACGTAGAAATTGTAGTAGTCTCAGAGATTTCAATATCCAAGCTGAAGACCTAACTATGAAGTTATCACAGAGGGGCTACCCTAAGAAAATATTACAAAAAAGCCGTAAGAGAGCAAGAAACAACAATAGGGAGGCTCTTTTCGAAGATCATAATAAAGAGACAGAAACTGAAGTCCCACTAACTTGTGTGACGACTTACAGCAACATTTCTAATGCTGTTAGTCGCTGCATTGGGAAGCATTGGAAAATACTGACAAGCAATGGCAGGAATTGGCAAAAACCGCTATTTTCTTACAGAAGAGAAAGAAGCTTGCGTGATGCTCTTGTACACACCCGCCCTAGAACTGACCAGACTATACACGAACAATCTGTACTAAATGCTTGGACTTACCGCCTATCACGGGTCATTTCCCCTGCGGGGGATGTAGTGTTTGTCACCTTACAACCACAACCAAAGTCTTACATCTGGAAGAGGGTAAAGAATGGCAATTGAGAGGTCACACTAATTGTAACTCAAGTAATGTCATCTACTTGATTACATGTCCCTGCAACCTGAGGTATGTGGGTATGACCACCAGGAGGATAAAAATGCGGATTGGTGAACACCGTAGCAATGTGAGGTGTGGTAGGAACAACACCAAATTAACCACCCATTTCCTTGAATACGGCCATGGTCCCAATGATGTCAAATGGGTGATGATAGAGCAAATGAACTCTAGTAATGAAGGCACCCTTTTTGAGAAGGAGCAAAGGTGGATATATCACCTTTCGACACACATTCATGGCCTTAACGACAATATCCCGTGGGGTTCGGTCATGCCGAGATAACTGTGTGTTCTATCATTATATATATTCCTTCTCTGATAACCTTACTTTGAAGTAACGTAAACACAGTCCAAAATGAATCTCCCTTACTGAGCAGTTCGGTTCTTTAATAATCAGCAATCTCATAGCTTCGCTTTCTTTAAGGTATTAATAAGCATGAGGCTGATTCATTATTCAGGTATGATTCATGTCCCTGTAGCTTTGAACACACCCTCCTAATTAATGTGCACATTAAAGGGGTTTGGTTGATAACACTACTATCAGCTTGTCAAGCACATATACTTTGTTTTCATAAAACATTACCTGTCCACTTTGATGATCCGTGTTGTGTTTCTTTCCCTTGATGGCACAAACATTAAAGTAAATAGTGAAGCTCCACTTAGAAGCTGGAAGCGGCTATTTTGGAATATCCCGGGGACAGATACCGATCCCGGTTCAAACAACAAAATATAAACAAGTAAATAGCGAGGCCCCTTTAAGCGTAGGAAGAGGCTGCGTTTCCACGTGACCGATGGTCACGCTGGCCGCGCCCTCCCCGTACGTTCAATTTCCTGTCCTTTCTAAATAAACCCGCCACCAACGTTTCGTGTGCTGTGTCGGGCGGCGGATGTGGCTGCAGTAGGTCTATCGGCGGGGAGTCGCTTAGAAGCTAGTAAGTTTCTTTGTGCTTTAAAATCCCCGTAATTACGAATTGTGCCAAAACTTTGACTACGTGCAGGCAGAGAATATATATCATGACAGTCTCCCTTTTGATAACAGATTATCTGGGCGTGAAGATATTCCCCCTGCTGCCAGCCCATGGAGTTTTTACACGGATAATTACGAGTGAGTTTCTCCTCCCTGGCGCGATCGGTTCACTGATTCTTCTATGTTGTAAAGGTGTATTTTAATCTTAATTTACGAAACCCCAGCTTTTAGTTGGTTTCAATTTCTGATGAGCACTTTTTTGCAAATGGGTATATTTATCCTATAAGTAACGTGTATATACAATGTTTTCTCTACACGTTGATGAAAGGTTGACAGCAGTGGATACTGTTTGTAAATGCATAAATATTGAGACAGCCTTCAACGATTTTGGTTAGTGCACATTTGCCGTAACCATACCAGTGAAATTCATGGAGCTTTATAAAACTGAATATACGTGCATGGATGTGTTGATAAATTAAACTAATGTTTGGATACTCATAATAATAGCATACAAGTTATATATGTTTATCTTTTTATATTTCAGATTTTTTGTCTCCCTTAATGAGGCGAGGCTTTTGGATTAAATTCTCCATATGAACTTTTACTGAATCAGGTTGTATTAGTTCTTTTTCTCCACACCATAGGTCAGGATACTTTAGTGAGTGTCCACCGGGGAGTGAGAATGTTTGTTCTGGTCCAAACTGGTCCTGATGAAGGCTGAGCTGACCTTGAGCTCTTTAGCAGAAACATGTTGACCAATTCTGTTTGTTTGTCACTACTGTTAGGACTTATTGGTTCAAGTTAACCCAACCAATCATTAGTCCACATTTTTTCACTGATTTTAATAGAGTTAGAGCTACCCTCTCAATAAAACGAACTGTTTGATGAGTAGCCAACACTCTTTTTAAGTCACTTTTCAAATCACTATTTCATTTTCCTTTCAACTATCTGGGACCCAATGAAGACAACTGGCTACCAACTTTTAGTTGGGGCCTGAGGGTCCTTTTAGTTTACACCGAGCACGTGCACCCTATTTCCTTACTAACTGGTAACTGATTGTCGGTGCCAACTATCCTAATGATTGCCTGAATCTCTGGCTTCCCCTTTTTTGTTTCCCATATTTGTTGACACTCTTACGTTGATTGCTATATGTAATCTTCTGGCCCCATTCCCATCTTACCCAGACGCAGAGAAACATGTGCTTTCTTTAGCCCACCTGCCTTGTCTAAAGATGGAGGCATTTTTCCATCACCCCCACCATGCCTAAACTTTACACCCCTCCTTTTATTGCCTAAAGGGTGGAAAGTGTATTTATTTGCCCCCCTTTCCAAGAGCAAATGGATGGTGCTATATTTTTTAAGTCTCTCTTCATGTTGAATACCTTCAGCAGACATGAAAAAATCTAAATGTCAGTAATCCGATGAATGCAGATGTTTGTAGCAAAATTGCAATTTGGCCATAGAAATGATATTGCAACCTAATTCTAAACATAAAGCCCTGTCCTGCTAAAGGTTGGCCTCGCTAAAGGTTGGTATTTGTTAGCTCTCCACCTTTTTCTAGGGTGAAAATGATACTGTTTCACCTCTATTGATGTTTACACACATTTTGAGAGTTGTACAAAATGTATCTAGAGGGGATTTTATGTATCCACCAACTTCCTCAGTGGTAAGGGGGCAGTTGAGGCCCCAGTGCTCAACAACGGGGGTATCTATTTCTCCTCACCCTGCAGAGCTCAAGGGGAAGGAGTGGTGCAAATAATCCTCTAGGGGTATGAGAAAAGCTAGAATGTTTAGCTTCCCTAATTTCCTCTGTAATGCCCAAAGTTGAGAAAGTAGTTTTTGCCTTTTAGAAGGGGAAGGTAGCAGCTACCCCAGAGTTATTTACAAATTTGCATTTGTTCTGGTGCTATCTTTGCATTTGCCAAGAAGGTACCAGAGCAGGTTTCATATGCTCCAGTCCTTTAAGTCCGGCCACATGAAAAAGGCCACGGAGAACCAGCACACTATTATTGGTTCCCTCTATTCTGTTCATGGGCATAGTGTATGATTGTTTGTCCCACACCCTACCCAAAGGAGGAGATACTTAGGGCCTGATTACAATGTTGGTCGGAAAGCTTTCTAACTGACTCCTTGTTGGAAACGGACGGTTCCGACCAACTGGCGGTCGGAGGTTCTGACCGACCAATTATGACGCTATCGAACATCGTTCGGAAAGTCTCCCATTAACTTCAATGGGAACCTGTGTTCCCACTGACAACACAGACTCCCCTTCAAAAAAGGGGTGGTTTTGGAAAACCTTGCACCCTGTGGCAGGAACACTTGGTGCCTGTCACACTGTGCATTGTTCTACAGGGGGGTCCCTTGGGTACCCCCACAGCTCCCAAACAGAAAACTCTGGATGAAGGGGGGCCTGCTAAGGGCCCCCAAAGTCAGTTTCCTACAGCCTTTTCGTGTCAGACAGACCTAGTCGCAAAGTCTGTCGGAATCCGATATTGTAATCGGTCGGTCCGAAAGGCTTTCCATTGAGCTGTACGAATCGGCTTTGACCCACTCAGAGTTTCTGAATGCCGATCGGATCAGGGTCGGAATGACTGAACAGTTACCTTTCCACCATAATTGGTTGGTCGGAAATGTTTCCAACTAGGTCGAAACATAGGTTGCAACACAGTTTAGAAAAATCCAAATGACTTTCGGAGTTTTTCCAACCAACATCGTAATTAGGCCCTTTAGGGTCCTTATCCCAGGGGATGTTTCTTCCTCACAGCCTCTGAGTTGACCAAAAACAGGGTTACCATTTCTTGCTATAATGCGTCCTATAGACCCTTGGTGACAATCCAGAATACAAATGCCAAATAAAAAACATACAAATTGCATTTATATCCACTTCACCTGCCTTGCCCAAGGATTGATTGGATTGGATTGATTCTTTATTGTTTAGTCAATTAAAACCATAACAATTTTTTTTTGCATATACTTCAAACATTGACTAAGAACATACTTAAAATATATTCATCAATGTAATTTCACAAAACTATAAAACATGGATCTTCAAGTGTCAAAGTTCTCTAAAAACTTTATAAAATGATATCTAATTTTTTTTTGAGTTGATTAAAATGAAATAACTTACACTTATTAATTATATTATATACAATAAAAATAATAATGAATTGAGTGATCAAGTCTAAGGCATCTTATATTACTACAAGTGAAAAAACCATTAAAGATCATAATTGTTTCCAACTGGGTATATACAGCAATAAGTTCAGTCATTGAGCTGACAGACCGGTGGACTAGATTGCAGCAGGCATTTATTCTTCGGCGGGTTGACCCTAACTTGCCCAAGGACATGACAGACTGGTCAGACCACTTCCTCATTCCCTTCCGTTTTCATCTGTCACGCGTTATTACACTCGGCCAACCCAAAAGGGCAACCACCTGGTTCCGCAACACTAAAAACATTGATATTGACACTCTGTGTGACTCTGCGTTGCAATCACTTCCTAGACTAGAACTTATCAGGGATGTCAATGATCTCACCTCCCATTGCGTCTCAGCCCTAGCAGTCAAAATCAATTTAGTCGCTCCACTCCAAAGCAAAAAGAAGACCCACCCCCTCAGCACCTTGGTAAAATAAAGCTCTCTATGATGAAAGGAAAAACCTTAGATTCTTGGAGAAACAGTGGAGACAATCTACATCCACCACCAATCTCTCTTTTTTACGTTTGGCAAGATCCAAATACCATAAGCACATATTTCATGAAAAAGAATCACATTTCAGATCCTTCCTCGACTCAGCCAAAACAGACACAAAAAACTATTTGACCTCATCAAAAACCCAAACTGCTCTCCTCAAACCATTGAGCCGGAGGATTCTTTAAAGAAAGCAGCAGAATTTGCCCTATTCTTTGATGAAAAGGAAAATCACTAGTGGATCAGGTCACCCACCCCACCCCCATTGAGGAACGAAAATCCTTAGTCACTTGGCAGAATTTTGCCGCCATCTTTGAAGATGACCTCCTCAAATGCATCCTTGAAACCAAACCCTCCAACCATTCCTCTGACCCCATACCTAGTGCCATCGCCATTGATTTCTACACCAATGCTCTCTCTTACTGGACGAGGCTAGTTAACCTCTTCCTCAGTCAAGGCTCCCGCCCTGCTGCCCTCAAAACAAGACAGGTTACCCCTCTTCTAAAGGAAACCTCCGCAGATGTGAATGACCTCAACAACTTCCGCCCCATCACCAACCTCCCTTTTATTTCTAAAATCAAGGAAAAATGTGTTGCAAAACAACTTTCCCTACGTATTATGGACAATAATCTCTTTGACTTTCTAATCTGGCTTCATCCAAAATTGCAGCACTGAAAACAGCCCTGCTGCAAGTGATTGATGATGCGCTGCATATACTAGATTATGGGGAATCGTGCCTTCTGATTCTTCTTGACCTCTCTGCAGCCTTTGACACTGTTAATCACAACACCCTCCTTAACACTCTTCAACAGAGAATGGGCGTGGACGGCACAGTGCTTAATTGGTTTGCCTCATTCCTCTCTGACAGATCCCAAATGATCAAGATAGCGAACAGTCTTTCATCCACTTTGTTTAATCTCTATGGGGAACTATTGGAGAACCTCCTAAGTAAATCCGGGATCCACTGCCATCTCTATGTGGATGACACCCAAATCTACCTCACGGTGTCTTCTGCAAACGATCTTTCACTACTCAACTCTACTCTCAACTCTATTCACAGCTGGATGTTAGTTCACCAACTCATTCTCAATCCCAACAAAACTGAAGTCCTCCTCCTATCTACCTCTCTCCCCCCTCCTCCGGTTCAATCCTGGATGGATCAGCTGAATTTACGGAACAATAAACCCATCATTGTCGACAGCACTAAAGCCCTAGGTGTCATACTTGACAAAAAACTCAACCTAATCTCCCACATCAACTCCAATGCTAAGAACGCACGTTACCAGCTGCCCCTTCTATGGGGGATCCATCGGTTATTCCCGGAGAAAGACCCAAAAACATTGTTCCTATTGCTAGTTCTCTCTAGACTCGATTACTGCAATTCTCTTCTGACTGGTTTACCCAAATCTCACCTCTTCCCCCTCAAATCCATCCTCCACTCAGCAGCTACCTTTATTTCAGGATCCAAATGAAGTGACCACATTATTCCTATCCTGTCTTCTCTTTGATGGCTTCCCAACGAGGCAAGATCCATTTATAAAACTGCCTGCATCACCTATAAAGCCTTGTACACTTCCTCCCCTTGTTACCTGGTGAATAAACTGAAAATGTCAGGAGGTTCGAGACCCTCTTGGAATGTGGAAACATTTCGGTTTGAGCCCCCCCTCTTCAAAAAGGAAAGATCGATGGCTCAATTTCTCAGGTAATGCCACCACATCCATCCAGATTTTTTAAGCTGACCTCAAATCTCTTCTCTTTCAAAGACACTTTCAGAACTAATACCCTCATTCTCAGACCTGTTCGGGAAGTTAGTTCACCATTGTAAATTTGTAACATCTTCTTATTTATTCCCCACCCTTGATTGCTGTGTTTGATATTTTGGATTTGCCTATATAGTTTTACTCTACCTCTCCTGTTGAATTTTGTGACGTTCTATTTGGTACCATTTCTCTCATGTAACATAACTGGTTCTATTGTACAGCACTCTCACACCTTCGGGTAAAGTCTTCGCTTTATAAAAATGCATTAAATAAAATAAAAATGTAATCCTGAATTAACTGGATGAAGATCGAGTTCTGGACAAATTGAATTTTTCTGTTCGACAAATGTTTTAATACATAAAGGTTGGGTTAATTAAAAACACTATACTAGCATCTGGAAAAATACAATTCCTATATCATACATCCTCTGCAATGTATGGGCTTCATAAATGGATTCCAAACACTCAAATAACCCAATACATTACGGGTCCTTGCTTATTTACCGCAGCGCGGCAAGGGCAGGGCCATCCATTGACGTAGACAAAGCTACAGGAAGCAGGAGTGGTTGGCACTGAGGTCAAACCATCATGCACACTTATATCACTCCTTGGGAACAAGTAGAGGGTCATAATCCCTTAGTGAGTGCCTAACTCTGATACTAGCCCCAATCACAGGGCTGTTCTCATGCTGGATAATGGCAGCATGAGAGTAGCTTCTGGATTGGCGTGGGGGACCCTGTGGCATGTCAGGAGTCAAGAAGCAGAGGCCAGAAGAATACAGGTAAGCATTATTGTTTTAACTATTTTCCCTTGTGCTACCCCCTGCTCTGTCCTCCCCGCTCTGCCACACCACTTAAAATGCTCCATGTGACAGTACGTCTTGGGACTGGGTAGCAGTGTTGCTGCTTGCAATTTCATAACAATATTGGTGCTCATTTGGATAGAGAACACACCGAGACAGCACGTTCTATATACCGTCGTGCATATTGATTAATTCTATCGATCTTTTACACTACTGAGTGTGTATAATTCGCCATCTCTTTGCCTCGCCCAAGGCTACTTTTAGGTCTAGAAAACCAACCCCTTTAGCTCATAGCTACCAAGGTTTCATATTACTAATGTGTGACATTTTCATAATTTCCGTGTAATTATGAGTGACATTCAACGACTATGAGTGATACTTTCTTGCAAGCAAAATCAAGCAATGAAGACGGGCAAAGCATATATATATATATATATATATATATATATATATATATATTTATACATATATATATCGGAAATTACACACATTTGTGCAACAAGAAACTCTAAACAAATGTTCCAACTGCTGCAAAGCACCAGAAATGGAAGGGCACTAAACTAATGCCCTTATAATGGGGGGCTGCGTGGAGGCTGTGTGTTGCTGTAGCCAGGCCCCATGTTCAGGGGTTGTGAGGAAAGGAGGAGGAGTGAGAATTCTACTTACATGGGTGTGCTGCTGGGAGGCTGTGTGTCGCTGAAGCCAGGCCCCAGATTCAGCTGTTTTGAGGGAAGCAGAGGGGTGTGAGAAAGCTTAATTGCTGCCACTGATTTTGTGCCACTGAATACACGCCCCATGAAACCCCTGAAAGGTCTGAAGGATCCAATGAAATGCAGTCATACAGAGAACAGCTTCCAAAAAGTCTTAACAATTGAGTAGCTCAAAGTATCTGGGGGGGCATATGCAGTTGTGCAGTGCAGCTATGTGTATGGGCAAGCAAAGTTCTGGCAAAGAAGCGTTTAACATGATTAACTTTGTAACTACCAGCAATATGGTATTAATAGAGATGCGTGTGTTTTTCAATGAATGCACAATAGAAGAGTTAAACAGTTCACGACTTAGCAGGGGATTCAGAACTGTAATCTGGTGGTGCCATCTAAACATCCCCACATAGTACACCATAGCAACACTTGCTGCCACAGCAAACAACTGCAATTACGTCAACCTTTCACAAAACCAGCAATGAAGCCTAAACAAATCACCAAGCATATAAGAGACACACTCTGCCTACAACAAAGCCGCCGCTCCTCCCTACTCTCTGCTGCGGGCAGCAGGGCGGAGTCGGAACCCATGGCCCCTCACCTCTCTGAATGGAGTCCCCAACCGACGGCAACCAGCAGGCCCTTCAGATATAAAGGGGGAAAAGGTGTCCACAACATTTTCAGCTGCCTCTAGAACCCCCTTCACGCCCCAACTCCAGCAGGTTGACGAGGGAGATCCAACAGGTGGCGACACCGACCCAGCCAGAGAACACCCCAGCGCAGTACCAGACTCGAAAAAAATGGAAAACTCAGTAGCTTAACGGGCAAGAAACTGCCATTAAATGATCCTTTGTAAAAGGAAGAATTGATGCATTTCTGGATTCCAGGCCGCTCTCTATGACCCATGTGGGACCCGTCCTGAGCCTACAGGATGTGAGGGCCCCAACACGGATCTTCTCAGTTAATAGCCTTTAGCAGTAGCAGTGCTTAATGATACACTGGGAGGGTTTAGGGTATTCCAGAATAGGACAGGCGCGCTACCTAGTAACCGCACGGTATGGTGTTGTAGAGTGTCAGACTCCAGGCAAGGGGGCGGGCGGTAATCCCTCGTAACCGCTCAGAAGTGGATTACAAATCCACACTAATTTGTACAAAAACAACAAAAGCCCCTGCTCTAGGAAAATATCATAAAGGCTCGGTGAGTCCTGGTTATGGTACAGTAGTAAATTGCGCACATCAATAGTGTTTCAAAATCAACAGAAAGAAATTTCAATGAGGTAGAATCCTTGTTATGGAAAACAAATTTATTGTTCCTCTTGTTCTGGCCAACACGTGTTTCATCGCAGGGAAACAGACTGCGAATCTTCAGGGCCTTTTGAGAGAAAAGCCGGAAGTAGTGATGTGGCAACAAGTATGGATAATGCGCTAGAAAGCGTAGTCAGGTGGTTCCTTAATAAGGTTATAAGAAAACCATGACCGGGAGGAGAAGAGATTAAAGCTGTAACGCTCGAAATCGGGTAATCAGGCGGGTACACCTGGTTAGATTCGTTCCCCCTCCTGTGGTTCCCGGTGCCGTTGTTCGAAGACGGTCTTCGAGGGGTCCGACCTCCCATCGTAGGCCATGCACTGAGGCCCTGCTGTGCACCACAATAAAACACACTCACATGCTGGGATAGCTCTCGGCGCGGACCACCGTCGCAGCTCCGCCCATCTTTATTTATCTACGCGCTCGAGCCGGCCGGCATGAGCGCAGGGGCGGGGAATTGCTGGTGCGCGCCAGCAGGAAAGGAGATTCTGGAGGGGTTCCGCAAGTGTAGCTAGGTCCGGAATGAAGTGGCCTCCGTACGTGGCCATTCCCAGGAAGCTGCGTACTTCCACCACGGTAAGGGGGGCAGATGCAGTCTTGATTGCTTGGGACTTCCGGGGGTCCGACTGTGCCTTTTTGGTAAACGTGTAGCCGAAGAACTCTATCTTTTGTTGGAACAACAAGCACGTTTCTTTGTGTAGGGTGACTCCATGGTCCAGGAGTCTCTTCAGGGTGGCACTCACGTGCCAGTAATGTTCTTCTGCTGTCTTCGAGGGGATGAGGATATCATCACTCACGTTTAGGACGCTGGGTAGCCTAATCAGGATCTCTTTGACGGCGTTTTGGAATATTTTGCCGGCAGAGGATATGCCAGCATTCAGCCACTTGTACCTCTGGAGGCCTAGGTGTGTACTGAATGTAGATATGTATTGATTGTCTTTGGTGAGGGTTATTTGGTGATAGCCTGCGTTCAGATCCAGCTTCAAGAACCATCTGGATCCATTCAGATCAGCCACAATGTCGTCCATAGTCCATAGTGGGCGTTATGAGGCGTTAACGTCGGATGGCCTTGTTTGGGAGGCGCATGTCAATGCAGAGTCGGATCTTCCCTGGTTGGCGAGGCTTCTCTGAGAATACCATGGGTGGCACACACAATGTAGGTCTGAACACTTTCCTTATGACCCCTTGGTCTTTGAGCTTTTGTAATTCTTCTTCTACCAGAGGTCCGAGATGAAATGGGATCATCCAATGTCTTAGGGCCACTGGCTGGATGGCCGGGTCTATGTGTAGTCGGATGGGGGCTCTCTTTATCTTCCCTAGACCCTTGAACAGATCTCCGTACTGGCTCAGCATCTCTTCCGTCTGGTCTGCCTGTACTCTCCTGGCAAAATCACCAGCCCTAGGTCTTCAGCCGCATTGCTGCTGAGCAGCGAGCGTGTCCACTTCCTGGTTTATGACATGGATGTTGTTGGTGATCTCAACTCTTTCTGATCATACTTGCACGGTCATTTTGCCCCGAGGGGCAAAGGCGAGTCGCTACCATACACAAAGATCTGTGCTTTCGATGGTCTGAGTTTGAGTTTGGGTCTTAGCTTGTTGTAATGCTGGATTCCCATTACTGTCACTGTGGTGCCTGCGTCGATTACCGCATTGCAATCTGTACTGTGCAGCGAGGTGAGGCCATCTCCTACTCTTCAGGGCTTGGGTAAAAGAGACTAGGTACGTCTCCCCGTCGTCTTCCGATGTGGAATCGTCCTCTTGGTAGACTGTCTGCTCTCTCTTCTTCCCTCCCTGTTGAGATGCGAGCAAGACATGCGATAGTTGGCAGACCATCCTCCTCATTTGTTTGGGTTGGCCCACTTCCTTACGCGGTGTCTTCTTTCTGCACACGGACACGAAGTGGGTCACGATGCCACAGTTAGTACAGGTCTTCCCTTGCCACGGGCATTACTGCGTGGGGTGTTCCTCATACCCACAGTATCCACAGTGGTTCTTTGGGGCTTGCGGCTGGCGATCTCATGGCCTGTCGGACTTGTCTCTCGTCCTGACTGCGTCAGTCCTTTCCGTCTTGACAACAACACTCTTTTCTGCTCCATGCACTAATGCCATGCCCATTTCTTCCGCTTGCGCTGCCGAAAGGTAGTGAGACCGCGCCAGGACAAGGATGTTGTTCATTGGTATGTTCGGCTGCTTGAGTATGAGGCCTCGTAGGACTTTGCTGTGTATCCCAAGAATTAGCTGAACTCTGATTTCTTCCGCCGCACGGTCCCCCACGAGGTGAGTATCGGCTAGCTCCCTGAGTTGTGCGTGGAAGGCGTCCACTGACTCACCTTCTCTTTGCTTGGCTTGCCTCAGCTTGAATTGTTCGAAGTCCGGGTTCATTTGGGGGTCAAAGTGAGTGTTAATCCACGTTAAAGTACTCCACTATTGATCTTACCGTAAGTATTAGTTATATTTCAGGGAGCACTATTTGTCGAGCCCATCACGACTTATAGGGGTCGTGGTGTCCCGATGATGAAACATGACACCACTAGGGTGTATGAGGGAAAATAAAACAAAAAGAGGTTTTTTTCCTCTACCACTTTGTGAGTGGTTGCTTCGCATGGGGACATCCCACCATTTCTTTCTCTATAACTAACCGTTTTTATAACCAATACTTACGGTAAGATCAATAGTGGAGTACTTTAACGTGGATTAATGTTAAAAATAAGGACAGCGTACTCCTCCTTTTTCCTCTTGGCCCTTTAAATATTTAGCTTGTTCGGTTCTTCAATATTTTATGTGTAATTGGTCAAAGTGAGTGTGCAAGGTGGTAACCGCTGCAGCATACTCTTCAGGCGGGCCCGTGTTCGGTAGGTGCTTATGTAGTAGACTGATCTCTTTCCCTGCATAATAGAGCGGCAGCGAGCTTTTCACTGCCCTATCTTTTCCCTTGTGGCAATGAAATAGTTCTCCAAGCAGCCAAGCCAGGTCTGCCACCTTGGCGCGGCCATGGTGGGGTCTGCTGACTCACTGAATGGAGGTAGGACACCCAAGGGGGGGTAGTGCGGAGGCGCTGGGGCCTGGGCTGCATTGTCCTGATCCCCCATGGTGGTGGGCGTGTGCACAGAGAGGCGTCCTTCCGAGAGTGCTGGTCGCTTGTGGTGGGCCCTTATGTGCCAGGTGGTGGTGCAAGGCTGCTAGGCATAGCGTAGGCCCACGTGGCACATGGTCGGGCTGGCCTGGGAAAAGGTGCGCTTGTGGGGGCTTCTCTGCATCTTGCGGGACTCACTCAGCCTGAACGGTGCCGATTGTCTTGGCCGGTGAACACTGGAGCCTGGAGAAAATGTAGTGTACTGCTGCCCTGTATCAACTGCCTGATCTGAAGTCGCGGTGCAGCAGGGATTACTGCAGTGTGACCTGGCAGGGGCTTCAGCCTGTAGGTAGCGCTCTTGTTTCTGTATCAACTGCCTGATCTGAATTCGCGCTGCAGCAGGGATTACTGCAGTGTGACCTGGCAGGGGCTTCAGCCTGTAGGTAGCGCCCTCGTGGCTTGGGCTTGCTGAGGTGCTTCTCAGCTGGGCAGGCGCAGGCGTGAGGTATTTCCTCTCCTCATCACCAATGTTACATTTAAGGGAGGGGTCCACCCTCCCGTCGAAGGCTGCGCGCTGAGGCCCTGCTGTGTGTGGCAATAAAACACACTCACGCACAGTGATAGCTCTCGGCGCGGACCGCTGTCGCAGCTCCACCCATCTTTATCTATGCGCTCACGCTGGCTGGCGTGAGGGCAGGGGTGGGGAACTGCTGGTGCGCACCAGTGGTAAAAACTAGTCCGCTAACTGGTACACTCAGCAACTTCGTGAAGAGACACTACGTGCTCAGGGCTGAGCCGGTCCCGCATCACGGCCAACGGTGTGGGAGGTCACTCCGCCTAGGCTCATTTTAATGTAAATTTTCACAGCACAATGCAGTGTGAGAAGCGTTGCTATAAACTTGCCAAAACTTTATTCAACTGCCACCACTGGAAGTCACGTCCCATGGCGGCTATTAAAGTGTGTGCCACAAAACTGTGACCGGCCTCAATCGCAGTCTGTTCTGTCTCGATAGTAACCATTGGTCATAAATGTATCTAATATCCTATGATGTGGCAGGCTGTGCCATGGGGCGTTACGTGAATCCTAATATTGTTGTTACATTGTAACTAGAGCAACAGCTAGAGCTGCAGACACTGACCCAGCTGCCGGGAGCAGCGAGCACGGTGCACTGCCACTTCTCCAGCTTTACTTATGATTACTAGAGTTCCTGCTTGACAGTTCAGGAGGCGCTATTATGCATGACTATGTATTGCAGGGCGGTGATGCGGATCAGCATACTGAAATGCATTAGTCTAACTCCTGATGCGTGGTACTTGGCAGACACCTGATGCGTGGTACTTGGCAGAGCTGATCGCAGTCTGTTCTGTCTGTATAGTAACCATTGGTTATAAATGTATTGAACATCCTTTAGCGTGGCAGGCAGTGTCATGGGGCATCACATGAATCCTAATATAGTTGTTACAGTGCAACTAGAGCAGCAGCTGAAGCTGCAGACTCTGACCCAGCTGCCAGGAGCAGTGTGCACTGTGCTCTGCCACTTCTTCAGCTTTACTTATGATTACTAGCGCTCCTGCTTGACAGTTCAGGAGGCGCTATTATGTGTGACTATGTATTGCAGGGCGGTGATGCGGATCACCATACTGAAATGCATTACTCTAACTACTGATGCGTGGTACTTGGCAGGTCTGTTAGCTACCTGTCAGAAGTATTAAAGAAAATACAAAAATTATAATACATAAAGGGGCATCCGCAAGTACTTTATTGAAGTGACATTCACATTCTTGGTCTTTGACATACACTTAGCAAGAGAATGCACATTGCTTTCCTTGAAGTATCAGTCATATTTTGGATCAACCCACAGGGCAGCCAATTGGTGTTTGGGGAGTCAGGTATTGCGAGAGACAACAGCTTTCCTGTTTATCTGATGTTTGCATCAGGAAGAGGCAAGCATAACGAGGCAAAGGGGTCATCTGAATTCACCATCACCTTGAGTCATCTGGGGCCACAGTCATCTGGCATAGCACAGCAGCATTCCAAAGAGCAGAGGTATAAGGGGCAGACAATGGAGAGAAATTAACACATCTGTCTACAGCTCATCTTTTATTGTGCTTGGCGGTAGCAGACGGAAACTGCACTATGTGTTCTACTTTGTGAAAATAAAAAACAAAGAGCCCAATCCAAGATGGCCTCTGTAGTCAAACAAGTTCTAGTTGATGATTGTACAATTCCATAGTTCCAGTTATGTTGGTGCTTGAAAGATGCATTTCAGACTGCACTTTAAGATTCCTGTACCTGACCAACCATATTAAAAAGAAACTGTGATTTTTTTTTTGGGAAAACCTTTATTGTGCGAATAGAGGCATACAAATACGGGCCTACAACCAATCTGGCCGGTCACGACGCATTATGAACGCACATGAGTCAACATTGAAGTTCCCCAGCAGTCACCCAGTGGTATACAGGCAAGCAATTAAACATTAATAAGCCGAATGTAACCGCTAGAGGCAGGATTAAATAAGGTTAATTTTATAATATAATAGGGAAGTATAGCAGGATCAGGTGCAACTATCAAAATCTGAATTCTCATGGCGGGTTATATGAAGAGCAACAGTACAAAGGGGCATTGATAAATGGAAGTAATAGCTGCAATTGATAGGAATCAACTTGTAGTCGCCCCGTTTCAGATCAGTTCCCACCACGGCCCGCCACACACCCGTCACCACCTGTATGCGTGCTGGCACAGATCAGAAGAATCAGCAGCAACATAATAGTCATCTACTATACTAACCCAAATAAAGAGAAAAAGAGGGGAGGGGTAGAGAAGAGAATGTCAGAAAGAGGGAAAGAAAGAACGCGGCGCCACTATACTCGCCCCACGGCAATAATGCACGCAGAACTGGAGGACCCGCTATCGGGCGAATCATGTAAGACATGCCATATGTGCAGTCGATATCGTGGACTGTCCTGTTCCCATGATGCACTGGGCCAGGGTCAGACTAATTTGCATATAGCCAAGTTCTGAGCTGGGATGGTGCAGTGAGCTAAAAAACGGTGATGGATCAAGCCCTGATCTTTGGACTGGGTAAGAGTGGTCTGCTTAATTCAGACACTATGTTCATCACCACCCCCTTTTCTGAATCATTTTTGTCCACCATAAGCGTGGAAGGGTATACTCAGATGTGAGTCCCTTGCTCATTGCACCATCAGGATTCAAGCAAGCCGGACCGAAGACGGCTGAAATGCTAGAAACCGGTCCCCGGAAGCTTGTTTCCTTCCCAGTATAAGAATTGGCTTAGTAGTTTGGTCTGCCCTGTTCCCATGATGCACTGGGCCAGGGTCAGACTAATTTGCATATAGCCAAGTTCTGAGCTGGGATGGTGCAGTGAGCTAAAAAACGGTGATGGATCAAGCCCTGATCTTTGGACTGGGTAAGAGTGGTCTGCTTAATTCAGACACTCTGTTCATCACCACCCCCTTTTCTGAATCATTTTTGTCAACCATAAGCGTGGAAGGGTATACTCAGATGTGAGTCCCTTGCTCATTGCACCATCAGGATTCAAGCAAGCCGGGCCGAAGACGGCTGAAATGCCAGAAACCGGTCCCCGGAAGCTTGTTTCCTTCCCAGTATAAGAATTGGCTTAGTAGTTTGGTCTGCCCTGTTCCCATGATGCACTGGGCCAGGGTCAGACTAATTTGCATATAGCCAAGTTCTGAGCTGGGATGGTGCAGTGAGATAAAAAACGGTGATGGATCAAGCCCTGATCTTTGGACTGGGTAAGAGTGGTCTGCTTAATTCAGACACTCTGTTCATCACCACCCCCTTTTCTGAATCATTTTTGTCCACCATAAGCATGGAAGGGTACACTCAGATGTGAGTCCCTTGCTCATTGCACCATCAGGATTCAAGCAAGCCGGGCCGAAGACGGCTGAAATGCCAGAAACCGGTCCCCGGAAGCTTGTTTCCTTCCCAGTATAAGAATTGGCTTGGTAGTTTGGTCTGCCCTGTTCCCATGATGCACTGGGCCAGGGTCAGACTAATTTGCATATAGCCAAGTTCTGAGCTGGGATCGTGCAGTGAGCTAAAAAACGGTGATGGATCAAGCCCTGATCTTTGGACTGGGTAAGAGTGGTCTGCTTAATTCAGACACTCTGTTCATCACCACCCCCTTTTCTGAATCATTTTTGTCCACCATAAGCGTGGAAGGGTATACACAGATGTGAGTCCCTTGCTCATTGCACCATCAGGATTCAAACAAGCCGGGCCGAAGACGGCTGAAATGCCAGAAACCGGTCCCCGGAAGCTTGTTTCCTTCCCAGTATAAGAATTGGCTTGGTAGTTTGGTCTGCTCTGTTCCCATGATGCACTGGGCCAGGGTCAGACTAATTTGCATATATTCAAGTTCTGAGCTGGGATGGTGCAGTGAGCTAAAAAACGGTGATCGATCAAGCCCTGATCTTTGGACTGGGTAAGAGTGGCCTGCTTAATTCAGACACTCTGTTCATCACCACCCCCTTTTCTGAATCATTTTTGTCCACCATAAGCGTGGAAGGGTATACTCAGATGTGAGTCCCTTGCTCATTGCACCATCAGGATTCAAGTAAGCCGGGCCGAAGACGGCTGAAATGCCAGAAACCGGTCCCCGGAAGCTTGTTTCCTTCCCAGTATAAGAATTGGCTTAGTAGTTTGGTCTGCCCTGTTCCCATGATGCACTGGGCCAGGGTCAGACTAATTTGCATATAGCCAAGTTCTGAGCTGGGATGGTGCAGTGAGATAAAAAACGGTGATGGATCAAGCCCTGATCTTTGGACTGGGTAAGAGTGGTCTGCTTAATTCAGACACTCTGTTCATCACCACCCCCTTTTCTGAATCATTTTTGTCCACCATAAGCATGGAAGGGTACACTCAGATGTGAGTCCCTTGCTCATTGCACCATCAGGATTCAAGCAAGCTGGGCCGAAGACGGCTGAAATGCCAGAAACCGGTCCCCGGAAGCTTGTTTCCTTCCCAGTATAAGAATTGGCTTGGTAGTTTGGTCTGCCCTGTTCCCATGATGCACTGGGCCAGGGTCAGACTAATTTGCATATAGCCAAGTTCTGAGCTGGGATGGTGCAGTGAGCTAAAAAACGGTGATGGATCAAGCCCTGATCTTTGGACTGGGTAAGAGTGGTCTGCTTAATTCAGACACTCTGTTCATCACCACCCCCTTTTCTGAATCATTTTTGTCCACCATAAGCGTGGAAGGGTATACACAGATGTGAGTCCCTTGCTCATTGCACCATCAGGATTCAAGCAAGCCGGGCCGAAGACGGCTGAAATGCCAGAAACCGGTCCCCGGAAGCTTGTTTCCTTCCCAGTATAAGAATTGGCTTGGTAGTTTGGTCTGCTCTGTTCCCATGATGCACTGGGCCAGGGTCAGACTAATTTGCATATATTCAAGTTCTGAGCTGGGATGGTGCAGTGAGCTAAAAAACGGTGATGGATCAAGCCCTGATCTTTGGACTGGGTAAGAGTGGCCTGCTTAATTCAGACACTCTGTTCATCACCACCCCCTTTTCTGAATCATTTTTGTCCACCATAAGCGTGGAAGGGTATACTCAGATGTGAGTCCCTTGCTCATTGCACCATCAGGATTCAAGCAAGCCGGGCCGAAGACGGCTGAAATGCCAGAAACCGGTCCCCGGAAGCTTGTTTCCTTCCCAGTATAAGAATTGGCTTGGTAGTTTGGTCTGCCCTGTTCCCATGATGCACTGGGCCAGGGTCAGACTAATTTGCATATAGCCAAGTTCTGAGCTGGGATGGTGCAGTGAGCTAAAAAACGGTGATGGATCAAGCCCTGATCTTTGGACTGGGTAAGAGTGGTCTGCTTAATTCAGACACTCTGTTCATCACCACCCCCTTTTCTGAATCATTTTTGTCCACCATAAGCATGGAAGGGTACACTCAGATGTGAGTCCCTTGCTCATTGCACCATCAGGATTGAAGCAAGCCGGGCCGAAGACGGCTGAAATGCCAGAAACCGGTCCCCGGAAGCTTGTTTCCTTCCCAGTATAAGAATTGGCTTGGTAGTTTGGTCTGCCCTGTTCCCATGATGCACTGGGCCAGGGTCAGACTAATTTGCATATAGCCAAGTTCTGAGCTGGGATGGTGCAGTGAGCTAAAAAACGGTGATGGATCAAGCCCTGATCTTTGGACTGGGTAAGAGTGGTCTGCTTAATTCAGACACTCTGTTCATCACCACCCCCTTTTCTGAATCATTTTTGTCAACCATAAGCGTGGAAGGGTATACTCAGATGTGAGTCCCTTGCTCATTGCACCATCAGGATTCAAGCAAGCCGGGCCGAAGACGGCTGAAATGACAGAAACCGGTCCCCGGAAGCTTGTTTCCTTCCCAGTATAAGAATTGGCTTGGTAGTTTAGTCTGCCCTGTTCCCATGATGCACTGGGCCAGGGTCAGACTAATTTGCATATAGCCAAGTTCTGAGCTGGGATGGTGCAGTGAGCTAAAAAACGGTGATGGATCAAGCCCTGATCTTTGGACTGGGTAAGAGTGGTCTGCCTAATTCAGACACTCTGTTCATCACCACCCCCTTTTCTGAATCATTTTTGTCCACCATAAGCATGGAAGGGTACACTCAGATGTGAGTCCCTTGCTCATTGCACCATCAGGATTCAAGCAAGCCGGGCCGAAGACGGCTGAAATGCCAGAAACCGGTCCCCGGAAGCTTGTTTCCTTCCCAGTATAAGAATTGGCTTGGTAGTTTGGTCTGCCCTGTTCCCATGATGCACTGGGCCAGGGTCAGACTAATTTGCATATAGCCAAGTTCTGAGCTGGGATGGTGCAGTGAGCTTAAAAAAATGGTGATGGATCAAGCCCTGATCTTTGGACTGGGTAAGAGTGGTCTGCTTAATTCAGACACTCTGTTCATCACCACCCCCTTTTCTGAATCATTTTTGTCCACCATAAGCGTGGAAGGGTATACACAGATGTGAGTCCCTTGCTCATTGCACCATCAGGATTCAAGCAAGCCGGGCCGAAGACGGCTGAAATGCCAGAAACCGGTCCCCGGAAGCTTGTTTCCTTCCCAGTATAAGAATTGGCTTGGTAGTTTGGTCTGCTCTGTTCCCATGATGCACTGGGCCAGGGTCAGACTAATTTGCATATAGCCAAGTTCTGAGCTGGGATGGTGCAGTGAGCTAAAAAACGGTGATGGATCAAGCCCTGATCTTTGGACTGGGTAAGAGTGGTCTGCTTAATTCATACACTCTGTTCATCACCACCCCCTTTTCTGAATCATTTTTGTCCAACATAAGCGTGGAAGGGTATACTCAGATGTGAGTCCCTTGCTCATTGCACCATCAGGATTCAAGCAAGCCGGGCCGAAGACGGCTGAAATGCCAGAAACCGGTCCCCGGAAGCTTGTTTCCTTCCCAGTATAAGAATTGGCTTGGTAGTTTGGTCTGCCCTGTTCCCATGATGCACTGGGCCAGGGTCAGACTAATTTGCATATAGCCAAGTTCTGAGCTGGGATGGTGCAGTGAGCTAAAAAACGGTGATGGATCAAGCCCTGATCTTTGGACTGGGTAAGAGTGGTCTGCTTAATTCAGACACTCTGTTCATCACCACCCCCTTTTCTGAATCATTTTTGTCCACCATAAGCATGGAAGGGTACACTCAGATGTGAGTCCCTTGCTCATTGCACCATCAGGATTCAAGCAAGCCGGGCCGAAGACGGCTGAAATGCCAGAAACCGGTCCCCGGAAGCTTGTTTCCTTCCCAGTATAAGAATTGGCTTGGTAGTTTCGTCTGCCCTGTTCTCATGATGCACTGGGCCAGGGTCAGACTAATTTGCATATAGCCAAGTTCTGAGCTGGGATGGTGCAGTGAGCTAAAAAACGGTGATGGATAAAGCCCTGATCTTTGGACTGGGTAAGAGTGGTCTGCTTAATTCAGACACTCTGTTCATCACCACCCCCTTTTCTGAATCATTTTTGTCCACCATAAGCGTGGAAGGGTATACACAGATGTGAGTCCCTTGCTCATTGCACCATCAGGATTCAAGCAAGCCGGGCCGAAGACGGCTGAAATGCCAGAAACCGGTCCCCGGAAGCTTGTTTCCTTCCCAGTATAAGAATTGGCTTGGTAGTTTGGTCTGCTCTGTTCCCATGATGCACTGGGCCAGGGTCAGACTAATTTGCATATAGCCAAGTTCTGAGCTGCGATGGTGCAGTGAGCTAAAAAACGGTGATGGATCAAGCCCTGATCTTTGGACTGGGTAAGAGTGGTCTGCTTAATTCAGACACTCTGTTCATCACCACCCCCTTTTCTGAATCGTCGATATCGTGGAAGCGGGAAAGCGACCCCTTCACCACCAGCTAACACTCCATGGATGACGCGCGCAGACACAGCGTCCCGATAAAGGGATACAAAAGAGCCATAGAACTTAAGAGAAAAACGAACAGCAAAATGACCCCGTCCCTCCCCCACCACCCTGCACCCCTGCAGAAGGCTACGGCCTACCCCCCCAGCAGCGTGCCTGTCACCCTAAATAGAACCCAAAATATAGAAGAATCAGAAAGTAAGAAAAAGAACACAACAGATCAAAAGAAAAGGAAAAGGGGAAGTGGGAAGGGGATCCAGTGGGAGAGGAGATCTGCAATCGAACATTCAGCTCCTACCCCCCGCCTTAATACAACTGAAACCCACATCAAAGCGAGAAAGACACAACCTTAAACATCAGGAACGGGAAAAGGAGTCGGCCATATTGTCACAGCTGCGGATAGTCCTCATCTACGTACATCAACCAGTAGTCCGCCGAAGCAATTCTGTCTCACCCCTGTCCTTTCCTGATCATAGCTTTCGTGTGTAACAAAGTGGTAGGTAGCAAGCAGTTCGGCATGGAATGCACACAGGATCGAGACAAGGCAGGCCAAGGGTGCAGTCCAGAGGGCTCCAGTCTCAAACAGCAAAGCAAGCAGTGGCTGCGGCAGACCAGACTGTCAAGTAGCAGCATCAGGAGCAGCAAACTGGGTGCGGCCCCGCCGTCCAAAAAAACGAGGTGACCCCTGCAAGGCAGCCGCGGGACCTCACCAAAGCAGTTCGAATCAAACATCCGCCGAGCTCCCCAGCCAGACCAGCATGGACGGGCCCCGACGTGGGGCCCTCGCTCATGTTCTCCTCAGTCGAGGCTTCCTGGAGATTCGGGGCCGCTGACTTACTGTCTCTTAGGTGCACGGCGGCATCACTCTTCGCAGCAGCCGAGAGGGGCAAAGCAGCACACACCTTCAGTCGAGCCGCATGCATGGGGGACGAGTCAACAGGCACGGCGGCAGAACCGCTATCTCGCGTAACAGCATCGAAAGCCATGGCCGCACGTAAAGAACATAGGGGGGCAAAGACATCACCGATCGTGGGCTCACGCCTACAGGCCTCAGCCATCGTGGGGTTCGACAAACTAGGTTCGCCGCCCCAAGCTGGTCCGGGACCCGGGGCGTCGGTGGCAATCTTGTCAGTGCAGCAGGGACCCTCCGCTCCTTAACTTCTGGACTGGGCCTTCAAATAAGGCCCACCGGAGTCTCCTCGAGCCCCAGCAATGGCAATCTTGGTGCAGAAAGATGGGCCACCAAAAAACAGGGGTCACCGGCGCCACCGTCTCACGGGCGCCGCCCGCCGAATCCGGGCGAAGGGCTTCAAGATGGCCGGACAAGGCAACAAAGAGGGGGACAAGCTTCCTGTACGGTCTACCCCCATCCAAGGCGGGCCGCGCCCCTCCACAGAGCCCCCGG
Organism: Lissotriton vulgaris; assembly: GCF_964263255.1. Lineage (NCBI taxonomy): Eukaryota > Metazoa > Chordata > Amphibia > Caudata > Salamandridae > Lissotriton > Lissotriton vulgaris. Next base: position 1,583,538,940 of record NC_141685.1, on the reverse strand, counting down.
GCCACCAGACCGGGCCCGGTCAGTCGCCACCGGAACAACCGCACAACGGCCTCTTCAGCCGACCCCTCTCCTCTGCCGGGGGCCGGTGTCAACACCCCACTCCGGCCGACCGTCGCAGGCGGGTACACGGCCTGCACGCCGTGGAGGCTCCGGAACAAGCAAGGGCACAACTCCAGATCCGCGGCACCCAGGAGCCCCCGGGACGGACGGTAAGTGCTAGCAATGTTTCACCTTCCCATATTTAGCCGATTGTGTCTCCTCGGGGCAGGATGAGGTACAGGATATGCATTTCAGACAGGAAGGTTGACGGAGCCGAGCTACAGTGCGGCCATCACGGTCGCAAGCTTGGCTCCTCCCCGAAACTGTGATTTTTGTTGAACTTTATTGAGAATTCTGGATGTGTGGTCTTGTAAAATTCTCAAGCATAAGCATTGTTTCCAAATATATCCTGTGTATTTCACATGTATATAAATAAGCTAAAAATGATGCATTGTATATTATACAGTATTTTTGATTACACTGCAAGAGTATTCATTATTTTCATTGTCCCAATCTCATTTTACTTTCACCATACATCTATGCCCCATTTCCTCCTACTAATACTGGACTAAAGGAAAGGTGGCAGATGGCAGTGGCGTAGAAGGCTATGGGTGGCTGGTGGTGGCAAAAGCAGTGTGAAGTCTATTAGGAGGTGACACTGTGGAAGACAAGTGATGATTTCTATTGAGGAGAATAGACCTGCACCCTTGCTGTATCACTAATGTGGGTCACTTATATTGGTGCTTCTCATTAAGTATCTCATATTGTAACACACAACCTCAACTATCTATCTATGCATCAACTAAATCATCCACATGTGTGTAAACTCACCTATCTAACCACTTACCCAATGACCCAATGTATGCTCTATGTAAGCTCATCTATCCATCCACCCAAGATAGACATTCAGACATTTCTCCAATTATCCAATTTATCAATCCATAGCCATGATTCACTAACCCATCTGCACAACTAGCCCTATTTATCTACTAAAGATCAATTCACACAACCACACACAAACACATAAACTCATTATCATACACAATTGCAACTACACAGAAAGTCACACATCCATCCATCCATCCACACACTGCTGGCCGCAAATATACCAAAGGCAAACCCATCTGTGTCCTTCCATGCCCCACCCACACCCAGCACCAAGAGCTTTGGTCATCCTTCCACCCATCTCCCCCCTGTTGCTACTCCACTATGATCCTCTGCACCATGAGCTCCAAGTGCATCTCCCAACACTCAAGGTGCATTCTTCTGCACCACCTGACATTTAACTTGCATCCTCCAGCACACATCTCACTACCCTGCACACTCCACACACTCAGCATACCCAACCAACCACCAGAGCCCACTACATTACACCCCCACATGTTCTGCACATATCTCAACACTCGCTCCCTCAATAATCACGTCACTCAAATCTAGGATCTGCTACATGAAAAAGTTATATTTTGCACATCCCTGCAAATATCTGGATGTACATCCAAGTAGACATTGTGGGCTTTGGGTGAAACAGGCAGAATTTGCCAACCAGAAACCCGTGCCCTGGTTTGCAGCTTTTTGTGATAAGAGCAATGGCAAAAGGCAATTTACCCCTTTTGTATCCACAGGGTCCTCAACTTACAATCACTGCAAGCCAGCTTATTCTTTTTCTATCCTCGTCAGATGAAATTTCAATCAATACATTCTTCTGCCTCTCCACCACCTCTGGTCCTACCTGTATTTGATCTCATTAATGACTGCCTGAGAGCTAGGTGAGATTTTGAGGAAGGCTATTTTTCCCTCCTATTGGCTTGTCTTCTCTGCATTTCTAGGGTGAGGTGAGGGTGCTAAGATGGGAGCCCAACTGGTGAAGGTAGGTCAGTACATGTTGGTTCAGGCCTCAAACGGTGGGGATTGCACTGTGTATCTCATTACACTAATGGGAAGAATGTTTACAGTTATTGACGAATCCAGGATATTCTCTGTATGAGTGAAACATTTATTTGATCACAATATTAACAATAAGTGTGAGAACTGTGACAGGTAGTAACCATGACTCAAAAAATGAGTAACACAAAGAAAGTCACCAGAGGGTGACTTGTTAGTCATCACAGGATGCTTAAGTGGATGAAATAGTTATTGATTGTTTCAATGCGTTGAGTGTTGCCCCAAAGGCACCTGTGGGCCCTTTGTCTACTAACCTGATATAGCCAATCAAGATCGAGATAATCATGGGCCTAGATGTTAAGTGGCTATGGGTGGCTTTACAAAAAATGGATTGTGAGGGATCCTGCTTCTTTGGCACATGCACCAGCAATTCAGCATGTGGAGCTACCTCTAGAAGTTCTGGCCTCCATGAACCAAGTTCAGGTGATTCTGCTCCTGTTGACCCTCATGCAATTCTTGCACACATGCTGCAAGCACAAGCTTCCCAGCCTTCTAAACCCACTTGAACAACCTTTAGCACATTGACTGTGAAGTAGCCCCCATTAGTGGACGCGGTATCCAGTGAGGTGTCTCAACTCATGACAACATTTCACAGAATGCTGGTGACTACCATGCCTTTACAAGCTTTTCCACAGGGGTGTCCACTGGACTAACTAACTCCTCTCTCACATCCCACAGCCACAGAATGCTGGTGCATCAGCAAGGGCATCAGCTATCCATTCACCCTTTGCAGTTCCCAAATCTGCCACAGGTAAACCTGCACCAGCTGTGATGGTTTGACCCATTTTGGCACACCTTACCTCGGCCACAGGCAAGCAAGCAATGCATGTTACAAAGAGGCTGTGGGATCTTCAACAGGGTAAGTGAAGAAAGGAAAGTCTGTGGTCCCTATCAAACACGAAGAGACCAGTTTACCCGCAAATAGGTACCTGAGCAGAGGTGGTACTTTCCTCCCGGGGGAGGCTGGGGAACAACTTTTCGAAGGAAATCAGGGAGACAATTTGGAAAGAGGAGTTTGTGGAGATATTTGATTTGTTGCAAAATAAGCCAACTGAGGAAAGCAACAAGGTGTCCATTTGGTATAAGGAGAGTTTGTAATAAATGATTCACAACAATGTGGCTTGAAAAATGTTTTTTTTTTCTGGCTTTATTAAACATGTGACCTTCTAGGAACCTTTTCCTTTTTCTTTTGGTATAGCATTGCAGATGTAGACTAACCATCTCACTGAGGCATTTTTTTTAGATTTTACAGTATGTCAGTCAGTCAGTCAGTCAAATTAACTTTATTCGATTAGATAAAATCATACAAAGTACATAAAAACAGTATTATTTACAAATAAAAAGGAATTAAACAATTTCATTTGTAAACAAGTTAATTTGGCAAAATGGATGCATTAAAATATTTAAAAAACACATTATGTACATCGGTTTTCCAAATTCATGCTCCTTCTGGCTCTGGTTGCTGCCACAAGGAAATTGGCCATGGCGAAAGTGATACAAATGTTGCCCAATGATTTTAAATATAGCATGGCTGGTCTCACCTGGGAGAAGCCCGCTTTTCTTAGGATAGGTAGCAGGTATTTTTTCCTTTGGGCGGAGAAGAAATCACAAAACATAACAAAATGTAAACTGTCTTGAACAGAAAAATTGTCACAGGTGCAAGGGGGTGCTAACTCAGGTTTAGTCCAGGTATTAAAATTGCCCAAATAAAAATGAATAATGTTAAATCTGAAGCTTGTTAACAAAAGTCTGTGGAAGGGATTTGTGACAAAACATAAATATGGCTCAATTGCAAGTGACTGGAGTGACAAGTAATGCATTCGGACAGATGGTTTTGATAATTCAACTTCTTCTCGCAACATGTAAGCCCTAGACATAAACTGTTTTTTTATGAAACTCACATCCTGCTTTGTGATACACGAGGGAGAGGTGAATAAATCTGGGCGTCCTAGTTCATTAAAAGATTTGTGCAAATACGCCAGCCATGGTATCGTGTGACTGTATTCCAAACTCATCACATCCCTCATGATCATGTGGTTTAACGATAATTCAGGGTTTAACCAGGTCTTGAGCCAGTCTAAGTTTGTCCTGAATATGATCCATGCCAAGTTCTGTATGAATGGAAAAAACCGGGGCGGATTGGGGGAGGGACAGGACTGAACGTAAAAAACTGTTCTCGGCTACCTGGATTTTGTCTAGGCGTACATAACCCCATAGGGAGGCACCATACAAAGCCACGGGAAGGGATTTGCTATTATAAACCTGGATGATGGGCTTCATAGGTCTATGGCCCAGCCTTTTAGTGAAACCTAAGATGGCCATGGATGTTCTTGTGACCGCTAGGCTTTTTGCACGTATCTGTGGTCCCCAGGAGCCCCTGCTGTCAAAAAGGACTCCCAGGTCGGGGAACAGGGGAACTCCCGAAACTATCTCCCCTTTACAAAAAAGGCTTTTATTCCTCTCTTGACCCTTTTCCCTTGTGTTCCTATGACCATAGTGTGCGATTTAGAGGCATTAACCCTCAGGTCCAGCCGGTCCATAAAGGTCCCAAAAGCATCTAGCAGTTTTTGGAGGCATACCCCTGTGCGTGCGATGAGTACAGCATCGTCCGCGTATAGGAGAGCAGGGATCTTAACTTCTCCTACACGCGGTACGTCACTTGCTGCCCCAAGTAAATGCTTGCCTAGGTCATTTATATAAATGGTAAACAACAAGGGGGCCAGTATGCATCCTTGCCTAACGCCACGTAGGGATCTGAAACGTGACGTGCATCTTCCCTCTTTGGTTACTCTTACAGCAGCAAATAAGTCCTGATGCATAGATGCTATGAACGCCACCAGGTCTGCGTCAATTCCCATGTTGATTAGGATTTCCCAAAGCTTCGATCTGTTGACCAGGTCGAAGGCCGAGGAGAGGTCCATAAATGCTAAATACAAGGACCCCTCCTTGGCCACCGTGTACTTGGCAATCAGAAGGTGCAGGTTTGAGCACTGTTCTATCGTGCCTCTTTTTTCCCTAAAGCCATACTGTATGTCAGCCAAGCCCCCACACTCCTCCAAGCTATCTCTTAACCTGGCTAAAAGGACTCTGCCCAGGATCTTAATAGCAGAGTCCAGGAGGGAGATAGGCCGGTAGCACCCTGGGTCGTCCCTTCGGCCCTCTTTAAATATAGGCACTATGGTGGAAGTAGCCCATGTGTTTGGAGGGGGCGAGGTATTTGCGGCTGTGAACACGTTGGCCAGGATACCAGCCCAGAGTTTGGGGGAATGTAAATAAAAGTCAGCTGGAACCCCGTCTGGTCCGGGGGCTTTATTCTTTGTTGTGGCGCAGATTGCTTTTTCCACTTCCCCGCTGTTAAACTGTAGAGGTGTAGCCACCAAACTTGCACAGTTTTGTAAATGCGGACGGTCTCCCGACTCACCATAAACAGAACTGAAATGGGCCAGCCACTTCTCATCGGGTATTACGCAGTCAGTGTCTGCATTGGGAGAGTCTGAGAAATAAGGGTGGTTTACTACAGCCCAGAATTGCCTGCTGTCCCGCAAGATGTTAGTATCGGTTAATTGATCCCATGCCTCCTGCTTGATGCTATCCCTTCTAGACTTAGTGGCAATCCTGTACTCTTTTCTCAACACTGAGACCAGAGCCCTGTCCCTAGGTTGTGCTTTAAGGGCAGTTTTTAGAGCTCTAAGAGCCCTGGTACATGCAGAATCAAACCATTTATGCGGCTTTGGTTCTCCCCTACCCCTTGGTGCCGTAAGATTCTCAGCCACTATGCGGCATATTGATTGAAATGCGGCCATGGTGTCATTGCCTGGCAAGGTCGGATCTTGGCAGATCTTAATCTGCTCTTCAATCTCTTGGCCGATGTTGCTGTAAAAATCGTCTGCCACCACATTCCCCCACTTCAAACGCCTGCCTTGATCTGTTGGGCGAAGGGTAAGTCCCTGTTTGAACTGCCCTGGCATGGGACCCAAAGCGCCCCCCCAGCGGGTGAACAGAAGGACAGGGTTATGGTCGCTAAAAGGGGAAAACACAGTGCGATAAGAAATAATACAATCAAGAATGGCAGAGGTCACGAAAATATAGTCAATAACAGATCCCATGGGAGAGCCCTTGAACGTCGGTGCTCTAGGTGCCCCCTCTCCTGCTGTAAATTCAAGGAGATTAAAGTTGGCCAGGAAGTCCTCCAGTTCCTCTCCAAGCCTGGTGTGTTCGAAGTGTGGGCCCTCCTGTTCCCAAGACTCCACAACTCCCAGGCTGGTGCAACCCAAGTTACAGGGGTGGATGTTAAAATCTCCCATTAGCACTAATTCATAACTGATAGGGGTGTTTTGGGTGAAAACATTTAGGAATGCGTCCAGTTGGGTAATGTTATTGCCCCCAAATTCCTTGTTGGCAGAGTTGTGGAAATTAATAAACAAAATACTTTTTGAAGAGCAGATTTGCCTTTCTACAATTAGACAATTTGGGGAGTCATAATCAATTTGCTTTAGCGGTCCAGTAAGGTCAAGGGAAAAAAGGGTCAAGAGACCTCCCCTCGCTCTGCCTGCAGTGCTGGGACAAGCCGCGACTGAGAAGCCTACAAAACCGTCCAACCACAGACTAGATGACAAGTCCCATGTTTCTTGCAAAGCGATGACGTCGTGTTCTGAGACAAAGGCGACCCATTCGTTGTCGCTCATTTTTGTGCTGATTCCGGCAATGTTCCAGCTGATAATTTTACAACCTTTATCTTCCTTCGGGGCCGCCATGGAGGCCCTTGCGTCCTCACTAGATGTAATAGCTTCATCTGATGTTAGTCAGTCCATATCATCCAGGCCCGACAGGGGAGAGAACTGGTTTATTAAGCTTACGCTTGACCCCTCGACCAGAGATACTGCCTGGGTGGCCTGTTGAGACAAGGTGGGAGGATTGGGAAAGGGCGATGCTGGATGCCTTGTGGTAGGCACGTGTGAATTTATGCGGGCCATTGCTAACCTTTTACCCTGCCATCTGGCCTGGTAATTGGTATTGAGTTTGCGTAGAGACGGAGGTTGGTAGAAGAAACCCAAAGGGACCGGTCTTAGGCGATCCCTAGGTGAGATTTTTGTGCCGTCCCAAAAGAGTCTGTCAGCCACATCCGCCCTGCAGAAGTTAACGACCACACAGTCGCCATACGTTGATTTGGGTTGCTTACCAATCCATCCCACCCTTCTTGCATGGATGATCAGCTCCTCTATGTTCTCACCACTACAAGTGTTTCCACTCCAGTTCTTAACTTTGGTGATCAGATCCTCCGTAGATTCCCTATCCCCTTCTCCAAGTGGATCTACTCCAATAAACACTGCAACCAGAGGTGATGCTTCTGGTGGGAGATGGAGTTTATATGTACTTGGCAAGGCCTTTTTTCTGCTTGGTTGACTGTTATCAGGTGGGGCTAGTGGGACTGAGGCCACGCTAGGGTTGCTCATCAATGCTGGCTGGGGGGGTCTGTTATGTTCGCAAGACCTGTTATCATTAGTTAGGTTTCCACCTACTTGATTTGCCAGCGCTATTGGCCCCTCAGTAATCCTGTTTGTGCTCATCTGGTCAGGACTACCCTTGTTCATTGGAATGTGGTTAGTGGGGAGCGCTTGAATAATTCTGTCAAGGAGTGAGCATTTCTTCAGGAGACCTTCCAGACAGGTGTTTAGAGTTTCAACAATGTCCTTTGCAATCCCCACCAGCAAGGGTTCGATCCTTGCAACAAATATTTCTTCCAGTTTATCCTCCAGAATAGCTGATCTGTCTTCAGTGGGGGGCAAACTATTAACTTTTTTCCCTCTTTTACGTGAGCTAGGTCTAGTGGCTACCTGGTTTAAAGCACTGAGAGATGAAACAGATGGGGCCGGTTGAGGATCCAAAGATGGTTGTACACGGGGGGGCAGTTGGCTATAACCACATGCGGTTCTAGTGGTACGCTGGCAGGGGTGCCAGGAGGGTGGGATGTGACGTCCTCTGAATGCAAGGTAGATGAGGTGTTCGGGGCAATCAATGCGGTGGCCAACTCTTGCTCCACGTTCGCTATCTCCTTTGTTAAGGCCCCCACAGCCGAGGAGAGGTATGACATGATGGTGTTAGAGTGCTTAGGAATTTTAGCATTTTTACCCCCTCCTCCGTCACACGTCCTGCGCCGGCCGGGGCAGCTGGGGGATGTGGTTCCTGCTGCTCCTGTGCCGACCGGAATGCCCCCTGGCTGCTGGTGCACTTTGTGAGGCTCCAAGCCGTTCCCCTCACGGCGCACTGTCTTGCCCAGTGCCTCGAGATGTCCCGCCTCGGCGCTCGGCGCCCCTCTGCGTTTGTAGCGCCTCCGGGCGCTGTTGTGGCGTCACACGCCCTGCGCCGGCCGGGGCAGCTGGGGGATGTGGTTCCCGCTGCTCCCGTGCCGACCGGAATGCCCCCTGGCTGCTGGTGCACTTTGTGAGGCTCCAAGCCGTTCCCCTCACGGCGCACTGTCTTGCCCAGTGCCTCGAGATGTCCCGCCTCGGCGCTCGGCGCCCCTCTGCGTTTGTAGCGCCTCCGGGCGCTGTTGTGGCGTCACACGTCTTGCGCCGGCCGGGGCAGCTGGGGGACGTGGTTCCCGCTGCTACCGTGCCGACCGGAATGCCCCCTGGCTGCTGGTGCACTTTGTGAGGCTCCAAGCCGTTCCCCTCACGGCGCACTGTCTTGCCCAGTGCCTCGAGATGTCCCGCCTCGGCGCTCGGCGCCCCTCTGCGTTTGTAGCGCCTCCGGGCGCTGTTGTGGCGTCACACGTCCTGCGCCGGCCGGGGCAGCTGGGGGATGTGGTTCCCGCTGCTCCCGTGCCGACCGGAATGCCCCCTGGCTGCTGGTGCACTTTGTGAGGCTCCAAGCCGTTCCCCTCACGGCGCACTGTCTTGCCCAGTGCCTCGAGATGTCCCAGTATGTCATTGTCGAGTCCATCCATTAATCAACATCAGACAAGTACAAGATGGTGTTTCGACTGCTGAAGTGTCTGGTCCAGCTCTTCTTAAAGAATTGCATTCTGTTTACAGTGAACTATGTCCCAGGGGTACATAGAAAGTAGCTGACGTTTTTCTCTCAATCCCTTGTTTGTAAGAATTCTGTCTGTTTTTTACTCAGATGAAATCTCAGACGTTATCGACATAGGTAAGTTGAATCGAGCCATAGCAGTATTCTTGTCAGTCTGTATCTCAGTATAAGGCAACTCTACTTAACACAGCTTTCTGTCTAGCTTTTATGAGGTATTTTGGGTAGAGGAACTAGTGGCTTGCAATACAAACACAATTTTCAGGGGACCTGACGTGTCAAATGTGAGGTGGGAAGGAAGTACTAGTATAATTACAAATCTGCGATCTATGACTGATGAACACATACCGGAGGGTACCTTTCTTTTTAAAATGAAGTTAAGGCACACTTGCTGTGCATTGGCTGCTCCGCTATATGCCCTGCAACTTATCCAGATGCATTGTGGTATGGCAGTTCCAGTACATAGGACTGCTACTTACTTGCTTCGAGTACTTTAAGACACCTGGGCCCAGATATACGAAATCATTTGTTTGCGACTTTCTAATAGATCATTTTTTAGTTTCACTATTGGCACATCGCAAACAGCGATGTACAACAGTGATTTTCACATTGTTAGTGATTCGCAGAGGATCGCAAATGGACCCGCCTCATCAATATTGATGAGGCAGGTCGCAATTTGCTACCCATTGTGAATGGCTACAATCACAGGGATGGATGCCTGCTGGGGTCAGCACATCACCATAACTGTGATTGCTTTTTAAATAGTTCCAAGGAACAATCGTCGATAACAAGAAGTTTTTAGTTCGCAGTGTATATAAATAGCCATACAATGATGACTTCTTTCATGTCCTATTTAACATGATATTTAATGTAAGACTTAACAGAAAAATTAAAGTGGGAACGTAAGCATAACAGGGATTTCAGGCATCCACGAGTTGTGGCCAAACAAATTCAACATTTAAACCACTAAAGAGTAAATTTGTGCATCTTAGCAAAGGAATAGGTGCCTAAGGCAATCGCCTTGGAAATCTCTCGGTGGATCAAGGAATCAAAGAATCCCGGTGCCAGCGAGAAGGCACGTTGAGGATGGACAATGGCCTGAAACGCGGAGGCCGTTATAGGGCATATGGACCAGGTGGGGTATTTTGCGAGAGGTGCACGTAGGTCCAAAATACCTGGACAGTAGTTGGCAAGTCCACGATGGGACTGTTCATTGGAACAGTTCATACCCAAGGTCCCTGATAATAATATGCTTTTTAAACAGCAATATTTGATTTGTAATGCTACCATTTTCCTTAAAGCAAAACGGGATGTATTTACAAAATCAAAATAAAAAGCTGCCTTTTTATTTTCTAATAGTAGGCAGAGATCTGTCAGACCACTGCCTGATCTTAAAAACTGCTGGCAACCACATTCCCAAAGGGGAAGGGGTTCTTTGGGGAACCCTTCCCGGTTGCGAATGGGTTACCACCAACTTGAAGTTGGTGGTAACTGCAAATGTTTTGCAACCGCATTCCCAGTTGCGAAACATTCATAAATACCAGTGCTAATTGGTATTAGGAAGAGACGCCCTAAACATGCCCCTTCCTAATACGGAATCACAAAAGCAAAATGCAATGCGGTAACAAGTTACAAGTCGCATTTTGCCTTCTTTACATGGCAAAATGCATATTAGCAGTTGCAAACAGTCCGATGGACCATTTGCGAACAGTAAAATGCTTTGTACATCTGGCCCCTGGGGCCTGATTTAGAGTTTGGTGGACACGTTACTCCATCACAACCATGACTGTTGTCCTGTCTACCTTCTTACAAAATCATTATAATTTATGGCACTTGTAATAAAACAGATAAATATATGTCACCTTTGTGACGGAGTAACCCAGCCGCCAAACTCTCAATCAGGCCATTAGTATGGCCTTTGTCTGCTGTGGATACAGATCCCACTCATTATGAATCATTGGGTTGTGTCTGCCGCTAGGTAAAGCCTGGAATTTGCAGAAGTAAAACAAATTGAAAGCAAATTGTTAGAGATATCTGGGTCTGAGCCTACTATAAACGTTTTTGAATTGTACTTAGCAGTTTGTGCCTCACCTGTTTCTCTCTCTTAAGGGATTCTGTGTCATCATGAGACATTTGTTCATTTGGAGTGTAGTCGAGCATTGTGAACAACTCCAAATTCCAATAGTCAGCACAGATGTTCCAATATAACTGTAAAATTAACCAGTTCTCACGAAAAATTGCAAGTAATCAGCAGTGGCTCGTCCGCTATGGCGGAGGAGCATTGCCCCCCACAAAAAAGTCAGGAAAGGGAAAAAACAAACTCATTTTATTTTTCCTTTCCTGCCAAGACTTGGGGGCGAGGCCTGGGAGTAATGGCACTGAGGGGAGTGGTAGTGCTCTCCCTTCCCTGCGCATGAGGGTTTGGCTGGCCGTCTCAGGCCGGACAAACCATCATGCGCAGTGAACTCCTCTCCAACCCCAGTTGCCTTGCTGGGGTTGGAGAGAGCCGGCACAGATTTTTAGTCTGTTTTGGACTGCTAATCGAGGGTGCTCAGGTCAATCCTGAAGCTGCTCTCATGTGAGAGCAGCTTCAGGATTGGCCGCAGGGCATTCTGGGAGCCTGTGCCTGAAGCAGAGGATCGCGACATGGGACGTGCTCGGCTGAAGGTAAAAATTTAAAGGACCATGTAGTCAGTTCCAGGATGAAACCTAAAAACATGTTCCTGCAAAGGAGCATTGAAGGCCTCAATCCAGTTTTAGGTAATTATAAATGTAACACCTGCAAATCCTGTCCTTCAGCCATTGAATCTTTTACCCTTCAATTCAACGGTCATTTGATATCACCCACTAGTCTGACTAACTGTAAAACATCTGATGTGGTATACCTACTTATTTGTCCTTTCAAACTGGGATATGTAGGGGAAACTAGTAGGCAAGTGAGTACACATCTGGGTGAACATAGATTGGCAATCAGAAAGTGTAAAACAGCAGCTCCTATTGTTCAGCATTATGTTGACCACAAGCATACACAATAGAAGAAATACAATGGTATATTCTTGAGAAAATCCATAGTAAGCCTGGCATGACCACTGAAGCAATAACAAAACGCAGGGAGGTATTTTCGATTATTACTCTGGAAACAACTACAAGGGGGCTAAATCAAGAAATACCCTGGGATCAAGCAATCAAATATAATAACTTACTAGTGAATAGCAATATAGAAACAAGTGTTTCTCAACAATGTACCTGTAATTACAAAGATATATCTTTTAAGATTGAGATATGTGGCTCTATTAATTGTAGATTACATTGACATGCTGCCCATACTCGAAGTGATAGTGGTAAGCTTGAAAAGCATTTATGACGAAATATAGCCCATACCAAATGAACTAATAAGGATTGGGTTTGTTTTAAAAATATATATAATCATTTGTCTGAATAGCTTACTTTACAATCAGTGCCAATTTAATTCTTTCCTTTTTCATTCGAGTCAGAGCTCATATGAGTTGGAACATAGTAATATACAGGGGGGTTAAGATGGCGCCTGCAGTAACAGTAAATTTTAAAAGCGTGAGGTAACCCAGACGTAGATGCACGCTTCGGCGTCAAGGGAAACTGTCACTATTTAACGCATAACGGAGCGCTCATGGACTCTTTGGCGTTACTCAATAGGTGAAGTTCAGTGCCCGATATGGACGGCAAGCGTGTTGCGAGAGAGCTAATCAGTACCTAACAACGTAGAGGGACTTTAATCCTTACTAGACCTTTAAGGAGTCAGTTGTCTGGTTCTTTCACATCATAGTTGAAATGTTGGCCAAAGATATCCGAATTAGCCAACTGCTAATATTTTAGAATTTTATGATCTAACTTGGCTTTTAAGTAGTCAGCCGTCTAATTCGTAAATTGTATAGGCAGCAGATATCACAAGATATAGAAAGCGAATGTTGGGCATATCAAATCAGGTGTTTGTTAAGCGACTAATAAACCCGTAAGGCCCTGGGGGTGTGTGGGGGGTTTGCAGGTTCCAGTCCATCCAGAAGGGGGTCTGTAGAAGAGCCAGGGTTTGAGGTTTCTTGCAAAGATAGGGAGCGATGTTATCTGTCTGAGGTGGAGCGGAAAGTCGTTCCTGGCACTGGCGAGAAGGAGCGGCCTCCCGAGCTGGTCTTTCTGGTGCGGAGGACCATGGCGTAGGAGAGCTGGGCTGATCGTAAGATCCTTTGCGGTGCGTTGAATTTGAGTCGGCTGTTCAGGTATGCTGGTCCGGTGTCGTGGAGGGCCTTGTGAGCGTGGTTAGCATCTTGAAGGTGACTCTAGCTTTGATGGGGAGCCAGTGGAGTGTGCGCAGGTGCTGAAAGATGTGGCAGTGGCTTGGCAGGTTGAGGGCCAGTCTTGCGGTGGCATTTTGGATGTTGTATAGCTTGCGGGTGAGGTATTTGTTTATTCCGGCATAGAGTGCGTAGCCGTAGTTGAGCCTGCTGGTGACCAGGGCGTGAGTGACGGTCTTTCTGTGTTCGAGGGGGATCCATTTGAAGGTCTTACATAGGAGGCGGATAGTGTGAAAGCAGGAGTACGAGACGGAGTTGATCTGGCGGTCCATTTTGAGCTCTGAGTCCAGGATGATACCCAGGTTGCGTGATTGGTCCGTGGGGGTGGGCGTGCTTCCGAGGGCGGGGGGCCACCAGGTGTCGTTCCAGGCATCTGGGTTTGGCCCCATGATGAGTACTTCCATTTTGTTTGTGTACTTTATCACACTATAAGGAGTGTTACAGGATAAATCCATTAAATCACAGGTCGGGAAAGTAAATGTAAGTGAATTTTTCAAATAAAACAATGATAATGATTCAGGTACAAGAATGCAGGTAACCTAATATAGAGTATAATATCTTTTTTTGTATTTTAGAACTTGTGGAGGAAGGAGTAGAAATAGATTGAGTGCATTTTTGTATCTCAACCATTACCCTAACCAATTGCACATACCAGCACAGTGAAACATAGATTCTTTAACCCGCATCAAAATCACTAAGGGTTAGTACAGTAGAAACATCCTGATCATTGATGAATATAGCAAAAGGTTCATTCTTATTTCACTATAAACAATCCTCTTTCTATTTATTTCCAGATTGTTTGCCTATCCTGAGAAACGTGTATCAAGTACTCTGTACTCTTAACTCTAGTTTGTGGGATAAGCTTGATCGTTTTTGACAGGTAAACTATTTAACCTGCCATATTCTGGCTCAATGATTTAACCCCTTACGCCTTGAATTAATATTCGGCATTTGAATATGTACTAGTTAATTAAAAAACGATGGAGAATGCATAAGTCTTTGTTTCACTCATTTCATAATCTTTTATGCTTTGATTAGCGGCCTGGACATTGCAGCTTATAAAGACATCCTGCCAACACAGGACACAATTTGAAAAGAGCCACTCCCCTCTGAAAAGAAAATTAAAGTAAAAAAGGTACTAAAAATTAAAAAAGGACAATATTTTAGTCAAAAAATAGCCAACATAAATAAATGGAAATAATAATGTCACACAAAATTGTTTCCTGTGTTTTAAACAGCAAAAACAAGGTAACAGCGGAAAGCTTCCCTACAAAGCAGACTTCTAGGGCTGTCCTTTTCTGTACATGCCTTTCAGGTATGTGTAGTCAGATATATATCATACCACAGAGTCATAAATAGTACACACTAAGGGTCTGCTAAGGTATTTGGAGAACACTACTTTCTTTTCACTAAGATAACTCTCTAAATTTCTTCCCTGAGAAAGTATATCCAACGTCAAATAGAAATAAGAATTTCTCTACTAAACTCACTATAAAAGACGCATTGGGATATTTGGTTCTATTCTTTGGGCCATCTGAATGACCTTCAATTTTGATCTTTTGAGAACTATCTGTATTTATTTGTCGGCGGAAAGTCAACGTGATACACCAAGGATGTGGAACTTGTTTATTTATTTATTTATTTTATATACTTATAAAGCGCCAGACTAAACCCCCGAAGGGGTATCTCCGCGCTATTGCTGTACCATGAGAGTGTGCTAAATTCCGAGTGTGTATCTGATATAGGGTGCAGAAGCTGGAAGGCAGTTATTTGTCAGGAAACAGATACGTTTTTAGAGTCTTTCGAAAACTCAGATGACTGGGGATTGATCTGAGTTCTGCCGGCAAAGAATTCCAGAGTGCTGGTCCAGCATAAGCTAACGCACGGCCACCTTGTCTGGCCTTTTTTACTCTTGGTGTCTGCAAGAGCTGCTGATGACTGGAGCGCAGAGGTCGCCCAGGGATGTAGGACTGAAAGATCTTAGCCATGTATTTAGGGCCCTCTCCTATCATGCTCTTGTGTATGGTGCATAGAGTTTTGAATTGGACTCGCTTCCTCACAGGGAGCCAGTGGAGTCTCAGCAGCAGGGGATTAGAAGGGGTCCTTGCTGGAGCGTTCAGGACAATCCTTGCTGCTGTATTTTGGATTACTTGCAGTTTACTGAGCTGCTCCTCGTTTGCTCCGAGGAGCAGCCCATTGCAGTAATCCACCCTGCTGATGACCAGAGCCTGCACCAGCGTTTTTCTGTGATGGTCTGGTATGTAGGGGAAGACTCGTCTCAACATCCCAATAGCCCGGAAGCAGGTGCCAGCAACTTGATTAACATGTCCCTTAAAGGTAAGTTGCTGGTCGAAGAGCACTCCCAGGTTCCTAACAGAGCTCTTAGGGGTGGGGACAGGACCTAGCTCCACGGGCCACCAGTCGGATGACCAATATGTCATATGTTACTGTAGCATATTATATTTATCCAGCAGGTAGATTAACTCCAGACATTTTGTTGTCTATTTTTCATTCAGTAACCACTCTGATGGAGGCCGGACGAAGGCCTATGCCAAAACGCGCATAGTTTGTCAACAAGCCGCCAGTCTCCTGATAACATTATAATGATGGATGGTTTTAAACATTGACTGTATGATTATTTGTCAACAAGTTGCCAGTCTCCTCATATTATTAATTGGATGCATGGCTTCAAATATTGATTATATGATCAATCGAAATATTGTAATTGTTTTGGATGGTAACAATGAATAGAGAAATATGACAACTGTGAGTTTTTGAAAATTGATTTCCAGAATGTAAAGAAAATATGTCCATCAATTGAAACAAAAAGGTAAGTACATTCTGTGTTTTTCAAAACAATTTGTTAATATTTGTATATATATATATATATATATATATATATATATATATATATATATATATATATATATATATATATATATATATATATTTTATAAGTAAAAGAAATTATATATTTGTATTAAAAAAAAGTGAAAAAGTAAATAAAGTATATACAATATTAGGGTGTAACTGGTTTTCAGAATAATGTTATCATGTCTGGAATTGATGTACCTGCTTTATGCCAAAACCACCGTGCCCAGGTGTTTCTTACCCACTGTTAGAACTGGGGGTCTCTAGTTGGCAGAGGTAAGTACCTTAGACCAAGTAGGGACCCTTGCTTCCAGTCAGGGTGAAGGAATACACACAGTAGATAACCTCCGCTCTCCCTCTAGGTAGCTTGGCGCGAGCAGGCAGGCTTATCCCCAAGGCAATGTGGATAATAATTGCACTCAACACAACAATAATCCCCAATCCACCACAAACTGAGACCACACAGGTAAGTATATTTTTATAAAAATATATATAACTTTATCTAGTTTCAGCAAGGTAAATCAGCAGTTGCACGATAATCACTTCATTATAAAAATGATGCACTTAATCTTAATGGTGGTACGTAGTTTCAGGAAGTTCTCAGGTAAAACAAGTGTCTCAAGTCTCTGTCATCAGCTATTGAAAATAATGCCACTGATTTAATTGAGGCGCTCTAAAAACGAGCAGTCCAAACAAATGCCAGCGTTAAAAACTATGCCCCAATGATCCCCTGGCTTCAGGGACCACAAGCGCTTCAAGCGCGTCTCACCCGGTATCCTGAGGGAGGGGGGACTTCTTTCCCCGTGCTCGCGGTGACGCGGGTCCCCCAGGGGCACCTCGCGGGGGAAGGCCCAGTACTGCTCCCGCCCGGCCGGTCTCAGGACGCTCTCCGCCCGCTCTGGATCCTTCAGAGAGCAGCGGGGAGCAGAGACGGCAGGCCAGGGGCTGGAGCACTTGCGGAGATCCCTCGACGAGGTCAGGTCACTTCCTCCAGGGCCCGGCGGTGATCGCGGTGATTCTTCGGCTCCTTCAGCCGCCCCAGCGAAGGCAGCCAATCCCCTCGCGGCTCCTCAGGTGAGCCTCCACAGCACCCGGGAGTCAGCCAATGGCAGTGCGGCTCCCGGGCAAGTAAACAATGACGCTCCGCGACTTCGGCCAATCACGGCCCACCTCGCCGATGACGCTACGCCGCACGGGCCAATCCCGTCGCGGCGTTAGTGAGGGGGCTCGGCTCCCTCCACCAATGGGAGCACGGCGGCTTCGTTCTTCGCCGTTTGAGCTCCGATCGGGATGGCGCTTCACACAGAGGTTCTCTGGCCCCGGGCAGCGGCGGTGATACGGCCAGCAATTGTTTTTCAGCGCTCCTCGCGCTGCGGAGGCTCACAGGTCTCCGGTCTGCCCCACACACGTGTCGATGAACACGTCGACCTTGGCAATGCAGCAGGCTGGGTCAGCGCGGCGCTCTCAAGCAGTAGAGAGCAGCCAATGCGCTAAACAGGCAAACCACACGGTTTCACGATCTCCTCGCCACACAGCAGCTTCAGGGGGGGGCACAGCAGATTCTTGTAGCCTTGGGCAACCTTTATGTTCCTGGGTTGCAGACAGGGAGCCAGCTCTTCTCAGGCCCTTGGAGATTCAAGCTGTAGACACAGCATACAGCAAAGTCTTTTTAGTTCAAGCAGGCAGGGTCACAGCACACAGCAAAGTCCCTTTTCTTCTCCTCTCCTTCAGTTGGACAGCAGGATAGGTCAGCCCTTGAAGCATACAGCAAGGTAATCTTCCATCAGCTCCTTCAGCAGTCCTTCTTCTGGCAGAGGTTCCTCTTGATTGTAGAATTTTCGAATCTAATCTTCTGTAGTAAGGGGTCCTTCCCTTATACCCCTGAACGCCTTTGAAGTCCTTTGTGCAAGGGGATCTGATGTAAATATATAATTTACCGTCTTAATTTCTATGCAGGTAAGTACTTAATCAATAATAACTCAAATCGGAAAAAAAACAGAGTCCGTGGTGTTAGAGTTCTTAGGGGTTTTATTCCTCAAAAAGGAATGGTCAAGACCAGAATATCATGTTCTTCCCACCACAGGGGTGGAAGAAGGGATAGAGCGCGCTCTATTTTATTGACAGTACACAGCTTATATACTTAATTTAGACCATAGAAAGCAATGCAGTAGGCGTAACAGCTGAGAGAGGACAAGATAACAGTATCCACGTGTTACTAGTACGTAATCAAAGGCGTGGACTAGGCGTGATTTAGAGGTGTGTGCTAGAAACGTCACAGGCAGGTGTCACAAGAGGGTGGCACTAAACAGAAATGTTGCAATGTCAGCAGAAATCGGAAGCTTGGATGCGCGCGCAGCTACATGACGTGTGATTGACGTGAAACTGGAGGGTGCAGGGGGCTTGACATTTACACTGACGGAAAGAGACAGAAGTCTGGCATGTCAGATCAACTTGTACTTCTATCATATCCGATATCTGATGTTTGGGAACCATATTATCTGGACGGGAAAGGTCTCTGGGGCAGAAGCTATTCTATACTGACTGTGAGTGCGTGTATAAGTGCCTGGGTGTCTGCATGAGAAGCATGAGAAGCGTGGGGCCATGGGGCCTTCCATGGGAGCATGGTAACAGAGGCTATGAATTACTTGCACGGAGACAGGTTGGCCCTTTGCTCTGCAGATGAGGGGGATGTTTACTGAAACTAGTAGGCAGGAATGTATTTTCGAGGAGCGGAACAGATAACTCGAAGGTTATAGTCAGTCTTGGCAGGCAGCAGGCTGAGCTGAGCGCAGTGGGCCGCGCTGGAAGTAAGTCAGAGTTCACGGGTACAGAGGCAGCCTGGGCTGAGGCTTTCAGAGTCAGAAGCCAGAAAAATGGCTCGATGGCAGAAATTCAGGGCCTACTTTGCTAGAGCTGAAAAACGTGTAAGGTACACTATAAAAAGACGTTGGCATAGCATACTTAGGAACGGACTATTTAACCCATTCAGGGTGGGTCTGAAAGAGGACATGTTAACGTTGGACGCAAATGTATTTGCGTCTTCATAGCTGGCACAGGAGGGAAGTTACATGCACTTTAAGCTGGTACATGGAGACGGTGGGGTACGCGCTAGGGAACACAACTTGACCATAGAATTTATATTTCCTCATTCCCTCCTTGTTCCCTACGGACCCTTCATGATATATCGATCCTCATGAATCGATCAGTTTGTTCTTGTAACATCATTTGCTCTTCTTTCTTTCTTTTACGTC
This sequence comes from Lissotriton vulgaris, assembly GCF_964263255.1. Lineage (NCBI taxonomy): Eukaryota > Metazoa > Chordata > Amphibia > Caudata > Salamandridae > Lissotriton > Lissotriton vulgaris. Next base: position 1,583,519,484 of record NC_141685.1, on the reverse strand, counting down.
CTGAAAGGAAACTGGAATGTTCAATACATGAAGTGGCACACAGTCCACAAATCGCTGGCCCACACTGTAAGCACAGGCAGCAACTGAATACTAGGACTAGGCCAATGCCTAGGAAGGATAGGATCTTCCATCCCCAAGCGGTTAACGTTGTCCAGAACCAACCGGACCAAGTCCAGGTGCCTGGATTCTGATGTATCTGATTTGCAATTTTGTGGAGACGTGTAATAGCTTGATATACAGATGGTGCGTTTTGTGGAATGAAAACACAGCAACTTGACCCGATGACCTTACAGGCTCCGCCTCTATCTGCCAAGATGACGTCAATAACAAGACGATTCTGAAGGACAACAACCCGCATGGCGGACTGCTCTTCGGTTAAGTTACCCAGGGCGGAGGCAGTTTCATTCACTACTGCTTCAAGTGTTCTAGTTAATCTGCGTATTAGTTTACTATTTTGGACAGGGCCTAAAAAGAAAAAGAATCCTTTATTAAAATCGGTGTATTGCTCCCATGCCGTTTCAGTGTAGTCGACAAGTGAGATATCTCTTCTGAGTCTATTCTTTACTATGTTTGTATTTCTGTGATAATCAGGAGGAGCTAGAAAAACAGGTGGCAGAAGGAATGCAATATAACAGGTACCATCCCAGTCGGGAGGTAGGCGTATGTATGCGGTATGACCACAAACAAAATAGGAATGACTGATAGCTTTAAAGGACGATTTACCATGATCACTGAATTCGACCACAGTAGTACATTTACTATGACCTAAGTGTACTGAACCTTTCTTCCTGACACATAATTCACCAGTGACTGGTAATACTGACATAGCGGGCAGAACTGGTGCAGCTTCGGATTCAACAGTAAGAATCATAAGGTTAATTGTGTAATTACCTAGTCCATATACTTCATTTTCTAGATTAGTTCCTATTCTAATGGGGAGTCCCTCCTTATCCGGGGAGCAGACGTCGAGCAGGACCAAGTTCAAGTTTCCCCAAACCCAGCCCCCATCGAAAACAGCAATATCAGGATCTAAGGAATTAATTATTTTAAACCATGCACCACAGGAGCCATTGTGAGTGAACGGGTACGGAAAGAGGGGCAGAGCTCCCTTGTAATTCTGGTAAGGAGGGAGTCGGCCACATATCCAGCAGTTTGTAGCATTATTCGTCTGATGGGAATGATGTAGCATACTAATGAATGTATTGTTGCGCAGCGCAAGTCTGTAAGAAAGTTCATGTGGAGGTAACTCGCTAAAAGAATGTTCAGCAGATACATTGTAAGCAGATTGTTCACGCTTGAAAATAGGGTAATAGATAGGGAGAAGTATGCTTGCAACAATAATTAGAAGACTTAGAAAAAACATGATTAATAATGTCACTATACAGTGACTACGCAGTGATTTGCAGTATGTACGTTTCTTGAATTCTCTCTCTCTCTCTCTATCTCGATCTAGGGGATACATGTCAGAAACTATTTAACCGATTCACCTAGGGGAGGACTTAAACAATTAAACTGTCTGACTTGCTAGATCGGAGCTTTGATCCATATTCTTCTTGTGGAGTTTTCTCTCGTTCGGAAACCTTAAAGTCATTAGTTTTGATACAGTCTTTGGTGGGGGTGGACGAGCCTGGGTCTGGTTTCAGTTCGTTGTATTTCTTGATATGGCTCGTGTGGACCCACCCCTTTCTGCCTTCCAGTTTCACTGCGGTCCTCGTTGTAAGAAGGACGGTCTTTGGCTCCTTCCAGCGGGGCTCCAGCGGACTTTTCCTGTCGAAATTTCGTACTAAAACTGTGTCGCCAGGACGGACATCATGTGGCTTCACATCAGTGTTGTCGGGAAAAGCTGCGGCAACCTGTGAACGACATGATTGGAGTGCAGACATCAAGGAGGCAAGGTAATCTGTCAACATATTGCAATCAACATCAGTAATTTTCTTAGGAATGGGCGTCCCCCACATATTTGGTGGTCTACCAAAGACCACTTCGTACGGGGATAGTCCTGATCTCGAGTGGGCAACCATCCTCATATAGAACAGTGCCACTGGCAGGGCGACTATCCAGTCGACCCCTTTCTCTTGACATATTTTAGCAAGGCGTGTCTTTAATGTCTGATTATGCCTTTCTACAAGGCCTGCGGCTTCGGGATGTCGGACACAATGGAATCTCCACTGGTATCCTAGCAATAGGGAAACCTGCTTCATTAATTCGGATGAGAATGGCTGACCGTTATCTGAGTACACGACACGAGGCAAGCCGTACCGTGGGAAGAATTCACGAACCAACTGCCTGGCAGTGGTCGGAGCAGTGTAATCTGGGACTGGGTATACTTCGGTCCAACGGGACAGTGCACAAACAATTACGAGGACATATTTGAATCCTCGACAACGGTCCATCTGGATATAATCCATCTGGAGGACTTCAAAAGGGTGATCGGGAAGATGAAATCCACCTTGCTCTACAGGGACGCTTTTACCTGGATTGAACTGACAACAGATCATGCAAGTACGCACTTTCTGTTTTGCTGCTGCTCGTAAGTGTTTATTGCTCCAAAGATTTTGTAAACTGTCTAACATCGCTTTTTCTCCTAGGTGTGCTGGACTATGTGCTGTATTGACCATGACTTGAACCATAGAATCAGGGAGAAACCATGTAGATTTTCCCTTCGTCATCCAACCTTGATCTGTCTGGATCCCTCCTAGTTCAGTCCATTTCTTTATTTCATCTGGAGTAGCATGTGCCTGAATATCGATTACATCTAGTGTGGGATCCCTGACTGTCATACAATTTGTCGGTCCATTTCTCTTTATCACACCCGTTTCCTGAGTGTGAGTCAGTGCTGTATGTTTTGCTGTCTGGTCTGCCAGGTCGTTACCCTGGGAAACAGAATCTGTAACTTTAGTATGTGCTTTACACTTCATGACAGATATGCCTGAAGGCAGATGTATTGCTTCTAACAGTGCTTGAATGAGGGGACCGTGTTGGATCTTGGCACCATGAGAGGTCAGAAAACCTCGTTCTTGCCATAACATTCCGAAGTCGTGTACAACTCCGAACGCATAACGGGAATCAGTATATATATTAACATTTCTGTTCTTGGCTAGAATACAGGCTCGGGTCAGAGCAATAAGCTCTGCCGCTTGAGCGGACAGTGTGTCAATACGATGTGTTTCTTTTACTTCAGTTTCAGTGGTCACTGCATATGCGGCCACTAATTCTCCTGTACTTGTTCGCATACATGAACCATCCACATAAAGTGTCAGGTCTGGATTTGTCAGTGGAACATCTGTTAAGTCTCGTCGGGGCTTCGTTACTGCATTAATGATTTCTATACAATCATGCGGGGCTGGATCTGTCATAATTGTAGGTAACAGTGTTGCGGGGTTCAGAATGCTGCAGCGTCTGATTTCTATGTGTGGCTGGAATAGCGTTAATTCGTAACCTGTCAGTCGTGCTATAGTCAAGTGTTGAGTCTGGGTTCTGTTTAACAGAACCTCTACAGAATGTGGAACTTGTACTGTTAACTGATGTCCTAAAACAATTGAATCGCACTGTCTAATTGCTAATGCTGTTGCTGCTACTGACTTTAAGCACGCAGGGAGTGCCTGGGCTACTGAGTCCAATGTACTTGAGAAATAAGCGCAAGGCTTATGTGAACCTGCTTGATCTTGAGTGAGGACAGACAATGCTGTACCATCACGTTCTGTAACAAAAAGTGTAAACGGTTTGCTGTAACATGGTGTCGCTAAAACTGGTGCTTGACATAATGCTTTCTTTAGTTCCTCAAAGGCTTGTGTATGTTCCTGAGTCCAAGGGAGGACAGTCGAAGTCGCTGCCTCCTGTGTCGTTAACTGAATGAGTGGTTTAGCTAGAAATGCATATTGAGGAATCCATTGTCTGCAGTACGAGGTGAGGCCTATAAAGGCCCGCACTTCCTTTTGTGTCTGGGGTCGTGGCATATTTACAATTAACTGAATGCGATCGGGAGTGAGCTGTCTCCCCACTTTGGACAGCAAGTGACCCAAGTACACAACTTGCTGAACACAGAATTGTAGCTTCGAAGGAGACACCTTGTGTCCCTTGTCGGCCAGAAAGTGTAAGACTGTCAGTGATGCTTGTTCACATTCGGGCTCACTTCGTGCGGTGATCAGCAGATCATCGACGTATTGCAGTAAAGCAGTGTTAACTGGCATTTGAATACAATCTAGTTGTCTTTTCAGTGCTTGACTATAGATGCTGGGGCTTTCTGTGAATCCTTGAGGTGCGCGGGAAAATTTGAAACTTCGTCCATTTAAACTGAATCCGAAGAGATATTGGCTCTCTGGATCAATAGGTACACTAAAGAAGGCGTTCTTGAGATCAATTACAGTGAAGAACGTCGCTTCAGAATCAATAGCAGTCAATAGGGAAGAGATATCAGGGACCACAGGATACTGTGGTACAATGCATTTATTCAGCTCTCGCAGATCAATCACCAGCCGATATACTGGCGGTGCATTGGGGTCAGTACGTTTAAGAATTGGAATGATGGGTGAATTACAGATATTGGAGTCGGTCTCTACGACCACTCCTTGGGCTATGAGCTCTTCAATGATTTCCAGTAAAGCCACTACAGCATCGGGTGGTAACTTGTATTGTCTGATTCGTGGTAGAACAACTCCTGTCTTGAGTGTAACACGGTATGGTGTGATATGCATACAACCTACATCAGTTGGGCCTGTTGCCCACAAGTGATCTGGTACATTTTTCAATCTGACATCGAATCCTCGTAAGACATAATGACCCTTGAAATCCCGCAGAAAGAGTCTAACCCCCTCCGGGGAACAGCAGATTATGGCTCCTAGAGCCTTTAATGTTTTAATTCCTAACAGATTCTCTGGGCATGATTTCGCAAGTAACAAGTCTGTAACTCGCGATAATGGACCCACAGCCAGGGGGACTGGTTCAGATACTTCATTTACAATGGGCTGTCCTGAAAAACCAAGGGAAACATTCTGTGAGCCTGAGAGGGGTGCCCCTGGGACTTCATTATGACTGATCGTTGTGCGGCTTGCCCCTGTGTCAATTAAAAACTTTCTATCTTTTCCCAATACTTGACTGTGTACATAAGGACCCTCTTGATCTACAGGAATTTCAATAAGAGGCAAGCCAAATTCCCTCTCTAGGCTGTTTCATGTGTATCGTTGATACTCTGGATAAGCAGATTGGGCATACTGGTACATCTGTTGGGAAACTTGTTGAGTCGAAGCGGTGGGCTGTGGTACCGCTACTGTCTGTGCTGTGTGAGATGAAGCATGCGTAGGCTGTGTGTTCTGCATAGGTTGTACATTCTGTGAGGTCTGTTGCTGGGCCTGATCTTGTCTTGGTGGATGCGGTCTTTCTTTAGTTTTACCTGTTGCTATGTTATGTTTCAGAACTGGACATTCATGTACGTAGTGACCTGGCTGCTTACAATAGTTGCATGTCCCTTTAACGGGAGCTGCAGAATGATTTGTCTGGGTCGTACCCTTTCTGTTTCCGTCGGTATGGACCGACTGGGCTACTAACATTTTCATTTTCGTGTCTCTCATACGTTTCTGTTCCTGATCTTGTTCTTCTCTAATTCTATTCTGATGGTATTGTAACATTTGTAACATCTGGGATGGCGTATTTGCTTGCCATGTACTCTCAACCTTGTATACACGATTCTTGACTGATAACAGGGAATTCTCAACTAACTTGGATACAAAAAGATGCGGGTACGACTCGCTACTTGGTTTAAGACCACTATTAATAATAAAACATTTCTCGAATCTTGAATAGAAGTCACTGGTATCTTCGTCGGGTTTCTGTTTACATGCTGAGATTGCATCCCAGTCTTCTTTTCTAGTTGTCAATAATCTTGGCAGAACCTGTACTATCAAACCTGGTAATGCTTTAGTTTTCTCCCCAAGGCCTACCCCTGGGACACGTTTGCTCTCTTCATCTTCTATTTCTGCCCATACAATCTTTTTCTCTCCCACCTCCCATTCCTTTTCCTTTAATTTCTCGTAGATGCCCGTGGGCAGTAGTACCTTTAACATTTTCATGATATCTTCGTATGTGTAATCCCCCATCAGTAACATGTCTTTAAGTTCTCTGTGAAAACCTGCAGGGTCTTTATCATGGCACGGTACTAATTTCTTCATTTCTAACAGTTCTAACTTAGTCAGTGGCGTGTGTACATACACGCGTTTCAAGACATGATCCTCACCCATAACTGGGTGCACTTCTCGTAAGGGGTTCTGACTTTCAATGCCACTCAGGCGTTCCATATGATACATTTTTCTTTCTGGGTGTGGGGCGGGAACATATTCGGTGCTTACAAAAGTGTTATATCTATGTCGTTGTTCTAGAATTATTTGTATTAACTTGGTACTTAAACCTCTCCATCTATCCATGAGTAGTGCTTCTAGTATTTCGGATAAGGGGCCTGGATCAGAATGTTGGTTTCTGTATTTCGTGAGGAGGTGCTGAATCATGTATACACCTGCTAATTTCTGCTCGTCTGGGGAAAGGTTCAGAAATGTCTGTGCTACCGTGTCATCATTATATATGTCGGGATTTTCAGACCATAATATGGCTGACCGAGCTAGTTCTTGCTCATCCATAGAATAGAGTACGTGGTACCCTACTCTCTCTCGGAGTCTTTTATCAGTTTCCTGGAACTGATGTTCAGAAGAATTCGGGTTTGTTAAGGCAGAGAGGAATACTCTCTTATTTTCTGGACGAATACCTTTCCTAAGGTAAGTTCCCTTACCTACATACGCTATAGTGTCTGTAGTCTTTTCTGATTCTTCAGGTCCTTCTTCCTCCTCGGAGGAAGCCTTTTCTTTCTCTTTTTTGTGTGTTTCTATCACTGTCTTTCTAATTTTCTTGTACATACTGGCTATGCAAGTCCCCTTGTCGTGTTTTCCTTCAGATATATTTTGACCCCACTTGTTTAGTGCATCTAACTCACTCTGATCTGTCTCAGGCCTGTCTCGTTCTCTTATTAGGCAATTTATGAAAAAACGTAGTATCTGTGCTTGAACGTCAACTTTCTGACGCTCCATGGCCTCCTGAATACTGTCAGGGTCTTTCCCAGTCTGAACAAACTCATATATTCTATCTAGGCGTTCCTTCATTCCTGCATAGCACAGCAGGAAATCAGTAGCAGATCTTAACCGTAGTGATGCCATCATCATTATATCGTCTTTACCGGGTACTGGATCATATCTGCAAACTGAAAGATTTTCTTTGAATATGTCAAGGCGGGGTGACTTGAACGCAAGAGGATTCCGCAAATCCCCGAGCTGTAACCTGCGTGTTAATGGCGGGGTGTGCAGACCCCCGGTCGCGCCCCCTGACGCTGAAGCTTGGGCATTATCTCTCTGTGGAGTCTGTACCTGAACTTGAATTTTTCTTTTAGTAGGATCAGGTAGAAGTGGTTTCGGTAGATCAACTTTAGGTACGGGAAGTGGTGGAGGTGGTGGAACAGCAGTATTCTGTTGTGGTACTGACGGAATATGATCTTGGGGCGGGTTACCACCCCCGTCCCTGTCGTTAGGCAGGGCGCGGACAGGCAGATTGGTGTAAGCGGGTGCTACATCCTCCAGATAGGAATTCAGGAATATGTCTTTAGTGGTTTTATACATTACTTTAGTTGGAACTAATGGTGGCGGCAAATTTTTCGGTATTTCTGAAATGGCCTCAGGCGAACCCTCGGCCGCGAGATACATACCGTTTACGAGGTTATTTCGTGCGCGGTCTACTTGCTCTGTTCTTACTCGGACCCCCTCGGTAACTAACTCGTTTTCTTGGGCCTTGTCTGATTCTTTAAGTCTGTCTTCTCTACGTAGTGCTTTTTCAGCACGCTTATGTGATTCCTTACGCCAAAACTCTATGGCGTCTTTCTGAGATTGTCTGACTTTCTTTTTCCATAATGCTTCTTCTACCTTCATGATGCACTCGGCATCCCATGTTCCGGTAACAGGCCATCTGTGTCTTTCGTCTAGATGTTTAGTATAGTCGGCCCATAAATCTAGATATAATATGGCATCTAAGCCATGCTTGTGGTACATGAAATTTCCTGGAGTGTCCCTAGGGGGGATAGGAATTGCTTCCTCTAGTATCCCTTTCCTAGTTCCTATCTGCTTTAACTTGTTGAAAAACGGCATCTTGTTTACTTAATACTGAATGCTCAACCCTAACTACTTAATACTGAATACAGCTAGTTATACAAGAACACAATAATGCACATTAAAAACAGTCACATTCATACCACGACATTAATCACATGAAAAGACATTTGAGACATATATCACTACCCTCTATAACGGATGTACTGCTAAACAGTACAGATACACTGTCTAAAAACAGTGCAGACCGGACTTGTGTACCCAAACCCGTCTAGATACGTCCCAGCAATGGTACTCAGTTTTCAGTTTTTAACGTCTTTATTGCGAATTGTTATTCATAAAAGACACACATACAAAACAATCAATACAAATTAAATTGACAAAAATCTAAAAATATCAAAACAGTACTAACAAGCAAATAAAGAATAACAGTAATTATTTAGATTAAAATACCCAAATATACATACATTAATAGACGTCAAAATATTTAAAGAATTACTAAAAATATACAAGGAAAAGCTTACATGTATACATTTATATATGAAAGAAAACTGGACGTCAATTCTGGACAGACCATAGTATATTGCAGAAGCATACTAATCAAAATTATTCAAGACGATAAATTTCGAACTGACTTGATCCTGATTAGCCAAGCCCATCCAAGAAATTTAGCCATTCCAATGGATAGCCATTCAGCAGTATTTGTTCTCAGAATGTGCAAAGCTTCGCTACTTACTCGGGTATTAAGTCTGGAACATACTGGTTTCAACCATTTACATCGTGGGTCACTGTAAGCTGCACATACAAATAAAAAGTGACCCAATGTTTCTCTGCAAACATAACAACAGGGGCAAAGGGATGGTTCTGTCTTCTGCCAACCATTAGTAAAAGCCCTCAAAGGGAGTGTTCCTACACGAAACTGATGGTATAATTTTCTGTCTAATGTTTTAGGAATAACATCCCAGTAGTTCTCTGTGTGAGGGACTATTTTATGTAGCAGAAACTGACCTGTCAAGTTCTGTTTCTCCGTTAAAACAACATGTTCTGCTTTTACCGTTGACCAGAAAAGTAGCTTGAAGTCTTTTTTTGTAGGGAAAGTATTAGAGCCCGGCTCAGACCAGAGCAAAGGAAGACCCATTTTGATCAAAGTAGTCTTAATTTGCTTAAACCACGGTATGTCACCGGCCCCCTGCTGCATTCTCACATCATGTATTTCTCGGGCAAACATGGCAAGTTCTGGGGTAGACCATATGCGCCTCCACAGAGCTACCATCCTGTAGAGGGCTTGGAGTTTGATGGAGTACAAGCCCATATCCATTAATAATGGTAGGACTGGTGTTGAAGGGGGGAGGCTAACAAGGTTACGAAGGAATTTGCTCTGAATCCTATCTAAAACAGACAGGTCCACATAGCCCCAAATATCAGCCCCATATAAAATAGCTGAGCTAATTTTGGCGCTATAGATTTTAAGAGCCGGTAAAACTCTTTTAGTGAGCGAGCATCGCTGCTCCTTCACTAAACAACCGGACAAGCGAGCAAATTTCAAACTGAGCGCAGCCACTTGTTCTTTCCATCTTAATCTGTAATCTATTGAAACCCCAAGGTATGTCATAGCCTCAACCTGCTCCAAACTAGACCCATTCATGGTAACATACCCCCTCTTCGGTTTATTTTTTGTCAAGACCATGAACTTAGTTTTATTGATGTTGATTTCCAGGTCATTCTCATTGCAGAAGTCCACAAATTTATCTATAGCCACTTGCAGGCCCTTCTGAGTTTTGGCCAATATAAGTGTGTCGTCAGCAAATATTAGAAGAGGAAATTTAGTCCCACCTAAGGAAGGGGCGTCAGTCGGAGTGTCTGTGAGAAACTTCACCACCTGGTTAATAAAGAGTATAAACAGGGTAGGAGCCAGGACACAGCCCTGCCTCACTCCACGTGTCACGGGGAAGGTGTCTGTGACCTGACCCTGCCGCCCCCATCTAACCCTGGCAAAGTTTCCCTCATGCATCCTGATTGTGAGATCAAGGAGTGCAGCAGGCACACCCATCCTTCTCAGGGCTGACCACATCTTTGCTCTTGGGACCAAATCAAATGCTGATTTGAGGTCCACAAATGCAGCATATATCGTGCCACCTCTCAGGAATACAGTTTTCCAGAAAATCATAACAAATCTTAATATCTGGTCAACGGTGCTAGTATATTCCCTAAAACCCGCCTGCATAGGAGACAGAATGTCAGCTTCAGACATCCAAGTGTGAATTTTCCCTAACAGCATTCGAGCTACAACCTTTTGAAGGGCATCTATAAGACTGATGGGTCTATAGTTCCCTGCATCTGTTCTGTCCCCTTTTTTATACACGGGCAGGATCTCTGCCCCTTTCCATGAGATGGGAATCTCAGTCCCTCTAGCTATTGCATTTGCCAGAAGAGTTATATACGGGACCCAATACAATTGATCATACTTAAAAAGGTCCGCAGGAATACAGTCCATACCTGGGGCTTTACCGTTCTGCACTTGATTAAGGGCGGTGATAGCTTCTGATTTGGTAAAAACAATGTGATCATGAGATGGCACAGAAAACTGTACGCTGGCATCTTCCCTATTATTAAGGGAGATCCGTACCGCGACACTAAACTGTGCCTCAAAATGTTTGACCCATTGCTCAGCTGGAACATAATTAACAGGAACATGCATATCACCCGTCCCACCCCATTTAACAACCTCCCAGAATTTTAATTGGTTGGATGAGGTGCTTGCCTGGTATAGATCCAACCAACGCTGGTCATCCCATCTCGTTTTCGCCTCTTTAAGTACTTTCCTGTAGTTTGCCCTAGCCAACCTTATATCCCTTGCTATTTTAGATTTAATAGCGGATAACAAAGAGCTATGGGCGGCACGACAAGACTTGTCGTACCACTTAGACTTGGATTGCACTATTATCCTTCCTTTAACCGGTTCAATAAAAAAAGATTTAATTTTATTAAAAAGAGACTCGTGAATCACCCCAATTTGATCGGGTGAGATTCCTTCTTCAAGTAAGGGTTCTATCAGATTTGTTGCAGTTCTAACCTCATCGGCAACCTTATTAATAATAGAGGGGTTATCTAGTAACCTGGCCCATCTTACCCTTCTACAATCATTCGTAAGACCAGCCTCTGCTGTATAGATATTAGTTGCAGGATCCAAGAACAAACCCTCCTGCGATAATAGCTTAACGACCAGGGGATTGTGGTCGCTTTCAGGTCTCGTGACCACCGCCATATCCTCCAATAATTTCCAATATTCTAATCTTAACAGAAAGTAGTCGATGCGACTAGAGTGCAGGGAGTTATCAAATGTGACCATTCCCATTGTATCTGATTTGGTCCTACCATTTGCGGCACGCAAATTCCAATCAAGGCACAAACCTAACCACTGCATAGCAGCCTCAGTGACTTTTTTAACTGGTGGAATAGTTAGATGAGGTATGTTCCATAACTGGTCAATCTCCCCATAACCCCCATCGACAAGGCTAGGAAAGGGTTCAAAAGAACAATTAAAATCACCTGCCACCATAACACATTTATCTCTACTAATACTGTTTAATACAGAATCCAGTTCAGCTATCACACTCGCGGGCTTCCCTCCTGGTAACCCTCTTGCATAAATATTAATAAGGAAAAAAACCTGTTTGTTTGCACCACATAATTTCAAAGCCAGAACATCGTTACTCACAGTAGGGAGGTCTGTTATTGCAAAGGCTAAAGATTGTTTTAACCAGATGACCAAGCCACCCGATGGACGCCCCTTCAGTCCTTTGCAGGCTGGTTTATAATAGTTAAGATAGCCAGCTCGATAAATAGGCTCTATAGACCAGCTTTCCTGTAGAACAATTATATCGTGTAAATCTATAAAGGAACACCACTCAGCCTCTGACAATTTCCCCCTCAATCCCGCTACATTCCATGATAAGACTTTCAAAATATTAGGTGGTTGCTCTCCCATGGGTACCATTGGACTCATAGTTTCTACTATATTCAAAGAGCTAGGTGTACAGTTAGGGTGTATATCCCTTTCTACCTCCTTCTGTGTTACGTTAATAGATCCTAAAGCAATCTCCATTCCAGGGATTTTCAAATTATTTGGGGACTGGGTTACTACAACCTCACTATCTAAAGATTCAGATTCTGCATTTTGTCAATCTACACCTTCTAGCCCAGACAATGGTGCAAACCGATTTGCAAGGCGAGGATAAAACATTGGGTAGATCGGAGTTTCAGGTTGAAATCTGCCTCTAAACCTATCCCTTCTATTGTAGTGGATTGGAGATTGAGGTCTAGAAGCATATAAGGTAGGATAAAAATAATGCAGTGATAGTGTTTGCACATCTCCAACTCGTCCAAATCTTGCTTCCCTACCGATTAAATCAGCAACCCATGGTTCTCTAAAACTAATAACCACACAATCACCCTCAAGGTCTTTTTTCTCATAGCCTACCCAGTCCACCCTCCTTACATTAAGGATTTCAGGTTTTAAATCAGGGGAAAGCGGACGGTTTTTGTTAAGCCAAAATATGACCTTATTGTAAAGATCCTTGTGTGTTTCTCTCGTGCCATTACTAAGGGGAGCCACACCAGTTAAAATAATGGTATACGGCACTGATTCCGGAGGGAGATTCACACACTGCTTCCTTGGAATAAATTTGGGGTGATGACTTGAAGCTTTATTCTGTGTAGGAGTTGAGTTTCTCTGATTCTGCGAGTTTACAGCAGACTTTAACCCAGTTGGATTCACCATGGTTACTTTTTTGGGAACTGGTGCTGTTTTATTTTGTGCTGATTTGGAAATAGATGACCCCGCTTTGGAGGTATTTTTGCTGTTATTACCATGATTACTATTGGTCTCTATATTATTATTGGCCAAAGTATTAGGCATATTAGTGGGAGGGACAAGAGGATTTAATCCTTTTGGTACTAAGCCAACAAGGATTTTATTCGATGACACTATATTATCTTTAACCAGTTTGTCTAAGGCATCCATTTTATCATTTAACAATCTAGTCCTTTCGAAAAGTGGTAAAAGAAGTGATTTAAGTAGTAACTCAGTCTTGGCCAGGAAGATTTCTTCAGAGATACTAATTGTAGGATTACGTTCCTCAGGATGGACAATCAGATTAGTATTAGGTGGCTGCGGAGGAGATGATATAAAGTTTTCCGCACCCTCAGTTTGTACATCAATGTTAGGAGAATCTACCCTTTTACGCTTCCCACTGTTGTAATTGGCCCGTCCGTGTTAGCGATTAGCTGAATCTACACGTTGTCCTCCTTAACTTGGCTGTATACGATAAACGCCATTTTGAATACTGTGGCGGCCATCTTAGATCATGAGCGGCCTCGTGGCCGACGTGCCCTTTAGTCCTTTGTCCGTTCCACTGACCACTCACATCTGCCCAGCAACAGGCTATTTTTAGTACTGGTCAAGCCACACATGCGCAGTTCTCACTGACCCGTATACCTTCAGGAATGTGCCACTAACTGACCAGTGGGTTTGAAACCCTCCAATGAGCTGGCAGTATTCCAAAACATGACCATGTATGTCTCTAAAAACTGTGTCTTAACTTGTGCCGCCTATCTTTTATTGCCCCAAAATTGTATATAAACGGGGTCACACCGGTGTTCGGTGTGATACCTCTTGCAATACCGAAGGGTGCTGTTTGAGTGTACCACCACCCCATGGGGTTTTAATAAACCTGTTCTTTGCCTTTTACAGCTTCCGTGCCAACAGTTCTTTTGTGTATGTGGGTAATCTCTGGAGCGTGTAGGCCTTGGGAACCCTGAAATACTTCAATTGGCGACCACGAAGGGACTCATCGGCGACTCGGATGCCCGAAGGAGAGGTCGTGACGAAGGCTTGGAAACTCGCCATGGACGCGCACTGCCACGAGTGACCCGAGTCTTGGCTGCCAAGGTGTTTTTTCCTTTCCTTCCGATCTGACCTTCCAGGTGGCGCCGGTCTCCGACTGAGTTTTCGAGTGTCCGCTTCACTGAGAAAGTGCCGTTTGGCTGATTTGGCTTACAAGACCTTGGCAGTTGGAATCTGGACTTTTGAGAATTGGTAAGCTTTGTGTTCGGTAAGGTAGTCTTCAGACGCTTACTGAAGTCTTGAGATTTGTGATCAGTGAGGTAGTCTTCGGACGCTCGCTGAATTTTGTGAACTTTGATCTGAGTTAGCTAACATTTTGAATTTGTGACCTTTGAACTTATATGTGTAGTGCACTTCACATAGGCAGGCATGTAGAGATGTTTCTCTAACCTTGTTTTTCCTTTGAACGGCACAATTGTGTGAAGAACTGTAAGTGCCCTTTGGTTTGGTGTCACGCTTTCGTGATACTTTTTGAACATGCCTGTTTTCAGCAAACTCCGGGGAATGTGTTGCTTAGGAGATGATGCATCAATTAGGTTAGCGGAATCACAGCCAGCTCCCCCAGAGGGAACGCCAAATAGGGACATGTATATCAAGCACGGCCTTCCACCTATTATGTACAGTAAATTATGGCATAAGTACACTAAGGCCGATCCCGAATTGCAATGGCCCCTACACGGGTCATACGATTTGAGTAAAATCCAATTTGTCGAGCAATGTATGTTTCAACGTAGGTCTAGACAAAATATGTTTGATTGTGTACGAATGTGGGAGAAAGCGGTGCGTGAACGAATGAAGCGTGAGGTTGCCTTGGCGGACAAAGAGCAGCGTAAGGCTGCTCGGGATAAGGCTTTACAGCTTGAGGAGAAGGAGGCTCAGGAGAAGAAAGAGAGGGAGGAACGGGAACGTAAATTGCAAATGACTGGTCAGTTTCCTATTCGCCGACCGCTTTATCCTGTCCTTAATAATGAAATTGATGATTTTTCTTTGTTAGATCGGTCACCGCCTCCGTACGTTTCACCGACGGCTCCGGCTGCGGATTCCGAGGATGATGGGCAGATTCAAGTGAGCCAGAAAGGGGTATCGGCTCTCAGGTTTACTGCGGAGAGGTCCGCTCATTTGCGCAGTTGGGCTCGTAAAGTGAATAAGCATTGTGTTACTCAGGAACAGTTGGTAGCGGAGAAACAGGGGTGGTCGGATCTTGAATTAATGTATTTCTTGTCCACTTTAGCGGATGAAGTTGTAAATGCATATCGTGAAGTTTCTGAAACGTTAGAACCTAAAGCTTTGTCGGTATATCGTGAGAATTTAGCTAAAGGTGATTTTGATCTTACAGATGTGGACGACCTGTTCAAGCAGTTGATCGCGCTGCGGGATGAGACAATTTCTTTACGACAGGAACTGAAACGGAGGAAAAAGGAGTCCGAGCCGGGAAACGACGGGGCGGTTAAGGAGTGTTCTCTTCGTGGTTCAGATAAGAGCTCTGCGTTGCATGTTATGCCTATGCGTGAAGCCGCGCCTTTGTATGTTCCACCAAAAGGGGAAGGTACGGATGATGATAAATCGTCAAAGGATGCGAAGGGATATTTTGTGTATAATTGGGTGTATACACCATGGAATAGAGCAGATGTCATGGCACTTAAAAACTCTTTACCTGATCTCCGAAAGAACCCAGCGGCATTCTATGAGGGGGTAGAGGGGGCTATATCGTCTTGTGTGATGACTCTTGTAGATATAGATTTGTTTTTTGGGTTGATATTACCACCTGACATGTGGCGGCAGATTCGTAAAAATAATGATGAGACAATATTGGGAGGGACATGGAAAGAAATAAATGCTGCAGATTTAGACAGGGCACCAGCATGCAAGCCTTGTCAGCTAATTCTAGAACTCCCGGCAGCTATTTTGCGTAAATTGAAAACGCTTGTTCCCGCCAAAAAGATTGATTGGACCATGTTAACGTCGTGCAAGCAGAAACATGATGAAACGGTTTCAGATTTCTTTACACGCTTTGAGGAGGCATTTCATGATTACAGTGGTCAATCTTTAACTGACGATACGGGTCGGCATTTGTTTGTAGATAAGTACGTGGCTAATCTCCTACCAGAGATTGCAAAGCGATTGAAGTCGAGTGAGAGTTCCTGGGCCACGGCGACCCCTGCGTCCTTGTTAACTATGGCTCAGTATTATGAGCGGCAGGAAGTGGAGGCTAAAGAGAATGTAGAGAAAAAGACGAAGGAATTGAAAACGAAGGTGATGTTGGCACAGGTTCGGGGAACACAGAGTAGAGGGAATGATAGAGGTAGACGAGGTGGAGGAAATGCGTCGTATGGTCGTACGGACATTGCGGAGGATCAGTGTGCTTATTGTAAGGAGTTTGGGCATTGGGCCGATGATTGTCCGGTACTTCGTGAACAGCGTAGTCAGCGTGGTCGAGGCAGTGGAAGGTCCAGAGGAGGTTATACTGGAGCGAGAGGTGGCGGAGGTGATCGTAGACAGGTTGAGGAGAGGGGCCGTGGCCAGGACGAACGAAATACGTTTGATAGACGGAATCAATATCAGATTTTGGAAGGAGAGAATGTGGAACATCAGGATTATGTGCATGCATAGGATTGCGTAGGATGGGGTAAGGAATCAGTCGAAGTGCCAGTAGATCAGCAAGGTCCATATGTAACAGCGGGTATTTTGGGTTCTACTGATCAGTTTCTAGTCGACACAGGAGCTACTCGTAGCGCTCTGTCGAAACACTTGGTTCCGAGGGCTCCCCTGTCTGGCGAAATGATTACGTGTGTAGGGTTTGATGGCACACCCTCCCCTAGCCCTTTGTCCAAGCCCCTTGCACTATGCATTGACAAGTACTTTAGTTTTGGCCAATTTTTGTTATCGCCCCATACCCCAGATAATATCTTGGGCATTGATTTGCTTAAATATTTTCGAGCAACAATACGCTGCGCTCCAGAAGGAGTGCGGGTTATTCTGAATGACAACTACCCTGATCCTGATGATTGTCCTGAACGTGACAGATTTTGTGTCATTTTAGACATTCCCGCTTTGGCCTCTCTGCCGCACACGTTGTGGGCGACATCAGATACGGATGTGGGAGAGATGCGTATTCCACCAATACATATCACTGTTAAGGAGGGGGCCCCTCTACCACGAGTGCCACAGTATAAGATCTCGAAGGAAGGCGAAATTGCACTAACACATATTGTTCAGGATTTGATTTCTGCAGGGGTAGTGGAGGAGGTCCCTTATAATGTCTGTAACAGCCCTATTCTACCAATTCTTAAGAGAGACTCAGATGGCAAGATCTATCGATTTATTATTGATTTGCGTGAAATAAATAAAATTGTCATTCCCCAATACCCAGTGGTGTCTGATATCACAACTTTGCTTACTTTGGTTCCACCGACAGCCACCACTTTTAGCGTTATCGATCTAAAGAATGCGTTCTTTTCTATCCCTGTTCACCCAGATAGCAGATATCTGTTTGGTTTTACGCTCAATAATAAATCGTATAGATTTTGTCGTGTTCCCCAAGGCTATACTGAGAGCCCTAGCATCTACAGCCAGGCTTTAAAACGACAACTAGATTCCTTCGAATTGCAGTCTGGCGTTGCGCTCATCCAGTACGTGGATGACCTTTTGCTTGCTGCTGACTCCTATACACAATGTGAACAAAGCACGCTTGCGTTGCTGTCCTTTTTGGCACAAAACAATCACAAGGTCTCCAAGAAAAAGCTTCAATACTGTAGACCCCAGGTGACCTACCTCGGTCATCTGTTGTCTAAGGAGGGGAGGGCATTAACATCTGATCGAATTCAGGCGATTTTAGATACACCAGTCCCCCGCACGCAGAGAGATGTGCGTGCCTTTATAGGGTTGACATCTTTTTGTAGACAATGGATCATGGGTTTCTCACATATCATAAAACCTCTGCTAGCATTATTGTCCAAAACTACACCGATGCCTCTTGAGTGGACAGACGAATGTCAGAAAGCCTTTGAACAGTTGAGACAGGCCCTTTGTTCTGCACCCGTGTTAGGAACACCAGACTACACGAAACTTTTCACATTGTACGTGCACGAGAATGATGGGTGCGCGTTGTCAGTGTTAGTGCAGTTACACGGGGATAAGCAGAGACCATGTGCATACTTCTCTGCCATTTTGGATCCTGTAGCACGAGGGCTGCCTGGGTGTTTTCGAGCAGTAGCGGCAACAGCAGTAGCCATACGACAGAGTGAGGGCATAGTGTTATCACACAAATTGCTGGTGTTGGTTCCTCACGCAGTAGACGCCCTGTTAAACCAAACAAAGACCCAATACCTCACGAGTGCACGACTTACAGGATATGAGCTGACACTTTTAGCGCCACACATAACATTGAAGAGATGCGCTACTTTGAACCCCGCGACTTTATTGCCCTATCCGGCCGAGGAGGGTCAGGAAGAAAAACATCATGATTGTGTTTTCCTGACTGAGGAACAGACAAAGGGTCGTGTTGACTTACAGGATGTGCCACTTCCAGATGTGGATGGGGAACTGTGGGTTGATGGATCGTGTTTGAGGCTGCCAGATGGCACGACTTCCGCAGCATATGCGATCACGACACTTAAGACGGTGGTAGAAACAGCTAGAATACCACAAAAATCGGCTCAGGCAGCAGAGCTGATAGCTTTAACAAGAGCCTGCGAATTGAGTGCTGGCCTATGTGTGAACATATACACAGACAGCCGGTACGCCTTTGGAGTGGCCCATGACTTCGGGCTTCTTTGGAGGGAACGCGGGTTTCTGACGTCACATGGGGAGCACATTATGCACGGAGAGTTAGTGCGTGATCTCCTAAATGCGCTGCTTGGCCCTAAAAAAGTAGCAATAGTGAAGTGCAGTGCCCATAAGAAAATTACGGATAAGGTGGGCCAAGGAAATGCCTTTGCAGACAGCATAGCAAGGCAAACGGCTATGTCCCGAACTAGCTCCCCCATGTATGTGGTACAATCACAGGCTGAACGATGGAGTGATGCTAGAGCAGAGATACGGGATATACAAAATTCAGCTACAGAATCTGAGCTTGCGGCTTGGGCAGCAGATGGGGTGCTAGATGATGAGGGATGTTGGAGAAGTAAAGACATGGAGAAGTGGAAATTGCCTGCGGCTTACTTACAGGCGATGGTCCAGATGACACATGGACTGGCGCATGTCGGAGCTCTTGCAATCACTCAGCTTTTAACACGAGTTTGGGAACATCCCGAGATTGCGAACACTGCAAAGAGAGTAGTGCAGACCTGCCTGGTATGTTTGCAACACAATCCTGGAAAGGGGGCCTATACTCCGAAAGGAGGGTTCGTTCCACCTTCTGCACCGTTTGAAGTCCTTCAAATGGATTACATTCAACTCGAGCGTTGCAATAACCTGAAGTACGTCTTAGTGGTGGTGTGTGCCTTTAGCAAATGGGTTGAGGCCTACCCCACGAAAGACAATACGGCTTTGACAACAGCTAAGGTGTTGCTTAAGGAATTCTTTCCTCGCTTTGGAGTTTGCAAATTTTTGTGGAGCGATAATGGGCCCCATTTTGTCGGAAAGATTGTGGAATATGTACTGAAGGGGTTAGGGATTCAGCAAAAGTTCCACGCTGTATTCCACCCTCAGTCGGCAGGTTTGGTCGAGCGGTACAATGCCACGTTGAAGCTTAAACTGGCCAAAATTGTGGCGTCTACATCATTGAAGTGGCCAGATGCGTTGCCGCTAGCACTACTGTCTCTTAGATCAGTGCCCCATTCACGAACTGGCCTTACACCTTATGAGGTGGTGTTTGGCCGCCCCATGAATATCTGGGGAGTGCCCAAGCCGCGATTGATACATGATGTGCCTTGTGTTATGATGAATGATTATTTGGCACGATTAACAAATGATTTGCTCTCCATTCATCAACAGGTTCGAGAAGCGCTCCCTGACAACTCTACTGGAGAAGGCCACGATCTTCGTCCTGGGGATCATGTGATGATCCGTTCGTTTGAAAGAGCAAGCAGTTTGGAGCCCAGGTGGAAGGGCCCCGAGCAGGTCCTTCTGGCAACCCGCACCGCCGTACGAGTGACCAACAGGAAGCGGTGGGTGCATTCGACTCACTGTCGTCGAGTCTCTCCGGATCTGGTGACTCCTGCTGTGCTTACTGATTATAAAGAGATCTTGGAGAAAGAAAAGAGCCCAGCTGTGACGTCGGCCGAAGTAGAGGGAGCCTTCCCGGACCAATCTGCTGCTGGAAGAGAGCGCTACAATCTACGACCGCGATAAAGAAGATTTTTGTTCCTTTTTTAGACTGGTTGGTAACCGCTCCAGGTTTGTGAAACGGAAACCGGGAATTCCAAGGGGGGGGGATCAGTTCTGCCAGAGTAGCGACACCCGTCTTGGCCCGGAGAAGAAAACAACGGCTACCTCGGAGTTCAGCACCGCATTTTTCTTTTTTTTTAGGTATACACGTATGTGTATCAGAGACTATTTGTGAGAAACTGTGAGCACTGAACTTTCTTGAACTATGGCATCAATGGTATCGCGTGATAAGAAAATACTGGGTGCCTTTCTTTTTGTTTTCACGATTGTGGTGATAGCTGTTATTGCCTGGGTAGTCGAACTTGTGGTGCCTGTACGTGAACATTTGCTGCCGACTACCCCGGCACCGTCTGAACATTTTCACTTTACTCTGCCTTTTCATGAAGAACGCCACCGTCAAACGTATTTAAATAACAGCTTCATTCAGATTCTTCACCACACACATAATATGACCAATACCTCTAATTGCTGGGTGTGTGGAATGTTGCCTGGGCACCAGAAGAGAGGGGGCACCCCACTTATTCCACTCCCGTTTTCGCATAATGGGTCTTGCAACGCCTGGTACACCCTCCTCTTTACCTTGAGATGGCCAACAAAAGGGGGGGTGCTTTTTCGCCTAAATAAAGAATGTCCCCATGACAAGGATGGGTTTCCATGGGCTGAGGGTACACGGTTTGAATGGGAGGAGTATAGGCCCGACAATGTATCTGCCCCACGAATATACAGCAATCAGCGAAACGTGAATGTATCCAGTGCTCATGTTATAAATGTCATTGCCACGAAAGCCGATCTATGTATCCGGAATAAGGGCACGATTGCTGTGGGGAAAAGTGAATGTAACGTTACTCTCACGTTTGATAGCCCGAATGGCATTTCATTTGTTGCATCCCGAAACACCTACTTCATCTGTGGAGCGAAGGGGTACCATCAGCTTCCAGTGGGGTGGTTGGGCACATGTTATGTATTGTTTGTGCTACCTCCTGTATTCATTGCCCCTCCGATGTATCACAACGACTATACTCTGTACCATGACTTTGTTTTAAACAGAGTTAAGCGAACTGTTGCACTAGAGGACATTGATCAAACAGACACTGCGTTGCAACAATATGTGGATTTTAATCTGGGACTATTCTCCTTTGTGGGGGCCGCACTGAACAGTCGGAAGATCAGACGCCTGACACGTGTTGTCGAGGCTGTTGCGAATGACACTGCTATTGCCCTGGGGAATATTACCGAAGAACTGCAGATTTCCAGAATTGTCACCCTCCAAAACCGGATGGTACTGGATGTTGTTTTGGCTGATCGTGGGGGGGCATGTAGGATCATCGGAAGCAGCTGCTGTGTTTACGTGCCTGATAATTCTCCATCTGTGTATGATGCGATTTCAAAGCTGCATAAAATAGCTGCCGAAATACACCCGGACAATGGAACTTGGACACTTTCTGGATGGTTCTGGTCCATGATTGCAACTTGGGGCTGGAAACTGTTGACAATTCTCTGTATACTTGTGGGAGCAATGTTTTTTATCTGCCTGTGTATCCAATGTGGTCCTGCATTATGTTCAATGTGCCTATCGGCCTGTTTGCCATCGAGACGAGCTCTTGCCTACGATAAAATGATGCTACATAAGGAGGTGACACAAATTATGCTAATTGACATCGAGGACGAACATCCAGACTATGTTCATTATGAGGTAGATTCAGCTAAACGCTAAAAGGGTCGTCTGTTGTAATTGGCCCGTCCGTGTTAGCGATTAGCTGAATCTACACGTTGTCCTCCTTAACTTGGCTGTATACGATAAACGCCATTTTGAATACTGTGGCGGCCATCTTAGATCATGAGCGGCCTCGTGGCCGACGTGCCCTTTAGTCCTTTGTCCGTTCCACTGACCACTCACATCTGCCCAGCAACAGGCTATTTTTAGTACTGGTCAAGCCACACATGCGCAGTTCTCACTGACCCGTATACCTTCAGGAATGTGCCACTAACTGACCAGTGGGTTTGAAACCCTCCAATGAGCTGGCAGTATTCCAAAACATGACCATGTATGTCTCTAAAAACTGTGTCTTAACTTGTGCCGCCTATCTTTTATTGCCCCAAAATTGTATATAAACGGGGTCACACCGGTGTTCGGTGTGATACCTCTTGCAATACCGAAGGGTGCTGTTTGAGTGTACCACCACCCCATGGGGTTTTAATAAACCTGTTCTTTGCCTTTTACAGCTTCCGTGCCAACAGTTCTTTTGTGTATGTGGGTAATCTCTGGAGCGTGTAGGCCTTGGGAACCCTGAAATACTTCACCACGGTTATGGGGAGATATATGTTGTGAGCTGAAAGTGGAATCCATATGTTCAGTACTGACATTAAGATTGGGCGAGTCCGAAAGGCCCGATTTCTCACTAGCCAGGTCTAAAACAATAGTCCCACCATTCGATTGGTTGCCTTGTGCAGTGTTATAGACACTTTCTTGGTTTGTCCCCACTACCTCCACAGAATAGTTATCGGAAGCAGTTAACAATAACGACTCCGCATTAATATCGTTACTATTTGTAGTCAGCAGTGTAAGTGGGACTGGGGGGACGTCCGCACTGATCTTACCAAGTGAGGAACGTTTACCCGTAATAATGTCAATCGAAAGTCGCTTTTCAACCAAGGCTATCTCCTTTTCCAAAACGGCAGTAGAACGTGTGAAGAATTGATCAATAGTCCCGGTGAAAGTGCCATTGGAAGTGGAAACCTGAACCTGTCTCTCTATACCCGACCTTAGGGGCATGTTTGTAAAGAAAGTTTACAGAAATCTAAAATTTCACGGGTCTCAATAGACAATTAATGAATATACATGATATATACCTCAAGATTAAGAAAAATACCCAATATTAAAACCAGATAAAAAAACACAGTTTAGGAAAGAATAAATGTTAGATGGGTGGCCCAGCCCGGCCTCCTGCGGCCCCGGACGGCCACAGACGGTCCCGCCCTTGTCCCGGGCTTCTCCCGCGCGCTCTCCCGCGCTGCGGGAGTAGTATTGGATTAATGTAGCAAGAGGTGGAAGGGGTGGGAGGGGTCGGGGAGAGCGGCCCAGGTGTTGGTCCTCCGGGCAGGCAGGCGCTCCTGGGAGTTGAAGTCCCTCCTAAGCGCTCGCCGCTCGCAGCCCCGACAGCAAACTCCCCCAGCTGATCCTCCTATCTCCGTGCTGCAGAGGGTCACACAGCGCGATGCGGGACCCGCGGAGCGGGTTCCGCGAGCTGTTGGATGTCAGGCAAAACAAGTAAGTCCCCGGCAGAGTGCTCTCTGGTCAGCAAAGCGTCCCACTCGCTCACAGGGAAATGCTGCTTAAAAACGGTCGGTGGAAGGGTGGGAGGGGTCGGGGAGAGCGGCCCAGGTGTTGGTCCTCCGGGCAGGCAGGCGCTCCTGGGAGTTGAAGTCCCTCCTAAGCGCTCGCCGCTCGCAGCCCCGACAGCAAACTCCCCCAGCTGATCCTCCTATCTCCGTGCTGCAGAGGGTCACACAGCGCGATGCGGGACCCGCGTAGCGGGTTCCGCGAGCTGTTGGATGTCAGGCAAAACAAGTAAGTCCCCGGCAGAGTGCTCTCTGGTCAGCAAAGCGTCCCACTCGCTCACAGGGAAATGCTGCTTAAAAACGGTCGGTGGAAGGGTGGGAGGGGTCGGGGAGAGCGGCCCAGGTGTTGGTCCTCCGGGCAGGCAGGCGCTCCTGGGAGTTGAAGTCCCTCCTAAGCGCTCGCCGCTCGCAGCCCCGACAGCAAACTCCCCCAGCTGATCCTCCTATCTCCGTGCTGCAGAGGGTCACACAGCGCAATGCGGGACCCGCGGAGCGGGTTCCGCGAGCTGTTGGATGTCAGGCAAAACAAGTAAGTCCCCGGCAGAGTGCTCTCTGGTCAGCAAAGCGTCCCACTCGCTCACAGGGAAATGCTGCTTAAAAACGGTCGGTGGAAGGGTGGGAGGGGTCGGGGAGAGCGGCCCAGGTGTTGGTCCTCCGGGCAGGCAGGCGCTCCTGGGAGTTGAAGTCCCTCCTAAGCGCTCGCCGCTCGCAGCCCCGACAGCAAACTCCCCCAGCTGATCCTCCTATCTCCGTGCTGCAGAGGGTCACACAGCGCGATGCGGGACCCGCGGAGCGGGTTCCGCGAGCTGTTGGATGTCAGGCAAAACAAGTAAGTCCCCGGCAGAGTGCTCTCTGGTCAGCAAAGCGTCCCACTCGCTCACAGGGAAATGCTGCTTAAAAACGGTCGGTGGAAGGGTGGGAGGGGTCGGGGAGAGCGGCCCAGGTGTTGGTCCTCCGGGCAGGCAGGCGCTCCTGGGAGTTGAAGTCCCTCCTAAGCGCTCGCCGCTCGCAGCCCCGACAGCAAACTCCCCCAGCTGATCCTCCTATCTCCGTGCTGCAGAGGGTCACACAGCGCGATGCGGGACCCGCGGAGCGGGTTCCGCGAGCTGTTGGATGTCAGGCAAAACAAGTAAGTCCCCGGCAGAGTGCTCTCTGGTCAGCAAAGCGTCCCACTCGCTCACAGGGAAATGCTGCTTAAAAACGGTCGGTGGAAGGGTGGGAGGGGTCGGGGAGAGCGGCCCAGGTGTTGGTCCTCCGGGCAGGCAGGCGCTCCTGGGAGTTGAAGTCCCTCCTAAGCGCTCGCCGCTCGCAGCCCCGACAGCAAACTCCCCCAGCTGATCCTCCTATCTCCGTGCTGCAGAGGGTCACACAGCGCGATGCGGGACCCGCGGAGCGGGTTCCGCGAGCTGTTGGATGTCAGGCAAAACAAGTAAGTCCCCGGCAGAGTGCTCTCTGGTCAGCAAAGCAGTGGTACTCACCGGGAAGCACGGAAACTGAAGGCCTCGGAAAACTCGACTGGACTGGACTCGGCACGTGGATACTTCGGAAAACTTCGGAAAACTTCGGAAAACTGGTGGGCCTCTTGACACCTCGGACCTTGCTTCTTTCGGCTAGGCTCTGGTCGGGATCCTCCGCACTCCTCACCGCCTCGTCTGGGTACTGATCGCAGTCTTCGTCACCTCCGTGGGCCAGAGGGAGATGCAGGAAATCCTGCCGGTACGCGTAGTTTCCGTCTAACTGATGGCAGGGGACAGAGCTTGCAACGCACCAACCGGCGCGTGAGGTGGGGGAGGGGTCCCTGTTCGGGCGCCAAAATGATGTAAATATATAATTTACCGTCTTAATTTCTATGCAGGTAAGTACTTAATCAATAATAACTCAAATCGGAAAAAAAACAGAGTCCGTGGTGTTAGAGTTCTTAGGGGTTTTATTCCTCAAAAAGGAATGGTCAAGACCAGAATATCATGTTCTTCCCACCACAGGGGTGGAAGAAGGGATAGAGCGCGCTCCATTTTATTGACAGTACACAGCTTATATACTTAATTTAGACCATAGAAAGCAATGCAGTAGGCGTAACAGCTGAGAGAGGACAAGATAACAGTATCCACGTGTTACTAGTACGTAATCAAAGGCGTGGACTAGGCGTGATTTAGAGGTGTGTGCTAGAAACGTCACAGGTAGGTGTCACAAGAGGGTGGCACTAAACAGAAATGTTGCAATGTCAGCAGAAATCGGAAGCTTGGATGCGCGCGCAGCTACATGACGTGTGATTGACGTGAAACTGGAGGGTGCAGGGGGCTTGACATTTACACTGACGGAAAGAGACAGAAGTCTGGCATGTCAGATCAACTTGTACTTCTATCATATCCGATATCTGATGTTTGGGAACCATATTATCTGGACGGGAAAGGTCTCTGGGGCAGAAGCTATTCTATACTGACTGTGAGTGCGTGTATAAGTGCCTGGGTGTCTGCATGAGAAGCATGAGAAGCGTGGGGCCATGGGGCCTTCCATGGGAGCATGGTAACAGAGGCTATGAATTACTTGCACGGCGACAGGTTGGCCCTTTGCTCTGCAGAAGAGGGGGATGTTTACTGAAACTAGTAGGCAGGAATGTATTTTCGAGGAGCGGAACAGATAACTCGAAGGTTATAGTCAGTCTTGGCAGGCAGCAGGCTGAGCTGAGCGCAGTGGGCCGCGCTGGAAGTAAGTCAGAGTTCACGGGTACAGAGGCAGCCTGGGCTGAGGCTTTCAGAGTCAGAAGCCAGAAAAATGGCTCGATGGCAGAAATTCAGGGCCTACTTTGCTAGAGCTGAAAAACGTGTAAGGTACACTATAAAAAGACGTTGGCATAGCATACTTAGGAACGGACTATTTAACCCATTCAGGGTGGGTCTGAAAGAGGACATGTTAACGTTGGACGCAAATGTATTTGCGTCTTCATAGCTGGCACAGGAGGGAAGTTACATGCACTTTAAGCTGGTACATGGAGACGGTGGGGTACGCGCTAGGGAACACAACTTGACCATAGAATTTATATTTCCTCAGATCCTTGGCTCTGGAATGTTTCTGGTGTTCTTCTTCCTGACAGCCTCAGGGCCAGAGGTGACAGTGGGCCGGCAGGGGAGTTAGCCAGCACGGTGGTCAGGCAGGCACAGCCCAGCACTATCAGGCGCTTCTCTCTCCCCTTCCCCGGGCAACAGATGTCGCCTTTCACCCCTGGGCTGACTCCAACCCCCTCCGGGGCCCTGCAGCTCCTGTCACGCAGGCATTCCACACACACAGGCCCAAGCACACAGAAAGGTTTATACAAAAGAACAGCCACTTTCTAAAAGTGCTATTCTCAACCCCAGGATCCAAAAACAACCTTCACTAAAAGATGTGTCATTTAATTCTGAGTTCAGGGATATCTTTCAGTGATGTTCCATCTTGTTCCTATAGGGAGATAGGCTGGGGTCCAATGGGACCAGCCTCCCCATGTTACCCTAGGGAGCCTTACAGCCCTACAGCAGTGAGCACACAAAGTGGCTGCTGCTCTCCACCAGAGCATGTTACCTGCACTAGTACATGCTCTACCCTATCCATACACTGCACCCTGCCCAGGGGGGTACCTGGAGCCTTCCATAGGGGTGGCTGATGTGCACAGACAGGGGAGGGTTCAGCCCAGCCAGTGGGGACACTGGCCAGGCGGACATGGCAGTCCACTGACTGCACACAGGCCCTGCGCTGGCAGGCCTGAGACACCATTTTAGAGCTACTCATGTGGGTGGCGCAATCTGCGCTGCAGGCCCACTAGTAGCATCTGTCATCACCAGCCCTGGCACACACAGTGCACTTTACTAGGGACTTCATGGTGATACAGATATGCCAATCAGGTATACCCAATTAATATGACAATTTACAGAGGGAGCACTTACCCTCTGACACTGTTCAGCAGTGGCAGAGGGTCCAAAGCATCTAAATCAGCAAAAACGAAATCCAGCACAGCATCAAAAATACATGAGTCAGAGGCAAAAAGATGGGGAAAAACCACGCCAAGGATGTCAGGTCTAACACGTGTCCCCTCCAGCTGAAAGTGGGGAGAACTACCCAACCTCTTGGGAGTCCTCATCACTAAGGCGGAAGAATCTGGACAGACCGTCAGCATTGGAGTGTTCTGTACCAGGGCGGTGCTCCACCGTGAAGTCCATCCCCTGTAGGGAAATGGACCACCTCAACAGTTTTGGGTTCTCGCCCCTCATATGCATTAACCATCTGAGGGGCCTGTGGTCGGTCTGAACACGGAAGTGAGTCCCAAACAGGTAGGGCCTCAGCTTCTTCAGAGCCCAGACCACAGCGAAAGCTTCCCTTTCAATTGCACTCCATCTCTGTTCCCTGGGGAGTAGCCTCCTACTAATGAAAGCCACTGGTTGGTCTTCGCCCTCCTCATTGATCTGTGAGAGTACTGCTCCCACGCCTTGCTCTGAAGCGTCAGTTTGCACAATGAACTCACTGGAAAAGTCAGGTGCCTTAAGCACCGGTGCTGTGCACATGGCAGTTTTGAGGGTGTCAAAAGCAGTTTGACAGGCCTCAGTCCAATTCACTTTCCTGGGCTGATTTCTAGATGTCAGCTCTGTCAAAGGGGCTACAATGGTGCCATAACCTTTGACAAACCGTCTGTAATACCCGGTGAGACCTAAAAAGGCTCTCACCCCAGTCTGGGTCTTGGGGGGTACCCAAGCCAGAATGGTCTCAATCTTCGCCTGTAGGGGCGCCACCTGGCCGCTCCCCACCTGGTGTCCCAAGTACACCACAGATCCCTGCACTATCTGGCACTTACTGGCCTTGATAGTGAGGCCTGCCTTCTGCAGAGCCTTCAACACTGCGCAGAGGTGTTGCAAGTGTTCCTCCCATGTGGAGCTGAACACAGCAATGTCATCCAGGTATGCTGCGCTGAATTCCTCCAGCCCTGCTAATACCTGGTTGACCAGTCTCTGGAATGTGGCCGGGGCATTTTTCATCCCAAAGGGCATGACACGAAACTGGAAGTGCCCCTCGGGTGTTGAAAATGCTGATCTTTCCTTGGCCCCCTCAGTTAAGGCAATCTGCCAGTAACCTGAAGTCAAATCAAAAGTGCTCAGGTACCGGGCAGCTCCCAACCGATCCACCAGCTCATCAGCTCGGGGGATGGGGTGCGCGTCAGTCTTGGTAACCGCATTGAGCCCGCGGTAGTCCACACAGAACCGGAGTTCTGGGGGGCCACCAGGTGTAGCAGCTTTCTTAGGCACTAAGACCACTGGGCTAGCCCAGGGGCTGCTGGAGGGCTCAATTACCCCTAGCGCTAACATCTTAGAAACCTCTTCTTTGATGCTAGCCCTGACCTTGTCAGCCACTCTGTAAAACTTCTGTTTCACAGGCAGGTTGTCACCGGTGTCCACATCGTGGACGCACCACTTGGTGACACCTGGGGTCAGGGAGAACAGGGGGGCAAACTGACCCAAGACTTGGCGACAGTCCTTCTGCTGCTCTGGGGTCAGGGTGGGTGAGAGTATCACACCATCCACTGACCCATCCTGCTCCTTGACTGCCAGGAGGTCAGGGAGAGGATCACTATCCTCCTCCCCTCCAGCATCTGTAGCCATGAGCATAGTCACTTCAGTCCTCTCAAAGTGGGGTTTGAGGCGGTTCACATGTAGCACTCTCAGGGGTTGCCTGGGAGTCTTCAGGTTAACCAAATAGGTAACCTCGCTCTTGCGCTCCACCACCTCGTATGGCCCAGACCACTTGTCACGGAGCGCACAAGGCTCCACAGGCGCCATCACCCACACTTTCTGTCCAGGTTGGAACTCCACTAGAGAGGTGTTCTGGTCATACCACCTCTTCATTTCCTCCTGGCTAGCCTCCAGGTTCTCTTCAGCGAGCTTCCTGAAGCGCTTGGTCTGGTTGCGAATGGCCAGCACATAGCTGAACACATCCTGGGGGGTTTTCCCCCGGGATTTCTCCCACCCCTCCTTCACCAGAGTA
This sequence comes from Lissotriton vulgaris, assembly GCF_964263255.1. Lineage (NCBI taxonomy): Eukaryota > Metazoa > Chordata > Amphibia > Caudata > Salamandridae > Lissotriton > Lissotriton vulgaris. Next base: position 1,583,489,775 of record NC_141685.1, on the reverse strand, counting down.
AGAGGCCCTCGGACAGGGTGGCCATACAGCAACTCAAAGGGACTGAACCCTAAGGATTTCTGAGGCACCTCCCTGTAGGCAAACAACAGGCATGGTAACAAGACATCCCATTTCCGCCTCATGGGCTCTTCCAGGCCCATGATCATGCCCTTCAAGGTGCGGTTGAATCTCTCAACCAAACCATTTCCTTGAGGGTGGTAAGGAGTGGTGAATTTGTATGTCACCCCACACTCCGCCCACAGGGACTTCATATACCTAGAAATGAAGTTTGTCCCCCTGTCCGAGACCACCTCCCTTGGGAATCCCACACGGGAAAAGATCCCCATCAGGGCACGGCCCACCACGGGGGCTGTGACCGTCCTGAGCGGGATGGCTTCCGGGTACCGAGTGGCATGGTCCACCAAGACCAGGATAAACCTGTTGCCTAGGGCTGTCTTGGGATCCAGGGGCCCCACGATGTCAATGCCCACCCGCTCAAAAGGGGTGCTCACCACGGGAAAGGGTTGGAGGAGTGCCACGCACTTCCCTCCACTCTTGCCACTGGCCTGACAAGTCTGACAAGACTTACAAAAGGCAGCGACGTGCTTCTTCATCTGGGGCCAGTAGAAATGGGTGACAAGCCTGTGATAGGTCTTGTCTTGCCCCAGATGTCCTGCGAGAGGAACGTCATGAGCCAGACCCAGTAGGAAGTTCCTGAAGCGCTCGGGCACTACCAGCACTCGGGCTGCACCGGGCTCAGCGAACTTAGGCTCACTATAAAGTAAGTCATCCTCCCAGTAGATCAAATGCTCCTTGGACCCCAGGCCTGCGGCCTGGTCGGCAGCCTGCTGCCGCACACCAACGAGAGAAGGGCACTCCTTCTGAGCCTGGCAGAATTCCTCCCTGGAGGGACCACCTTCTTGCTGCCACTGGGACAGCTCAGGCAATTCCCCTAGTTCAGCCACCTGCTCCCCTGTAGGTTCCAGGGCATCCCCCTCTGGGTCTGCCTCCTCCTGGACCGTGGGAACAGTGGGGGCCGGTTTCCCGCGCTCTCTACCCCTTCTTCTCTTGGTAGGTTCCTGGGCCATTGTTCCAGGCTCCAGCTCTGCTAGACCGCCCTCTCTGGCTGTCATGGCCCGGGTGGACACACAGATCCACGCAGGCAAACCCAACATCTCCAAGTGAGTCCTGTGCTCTACATCTTTCCATGGAGAGCTCTCCAGATCATTACCTAATAGACAATCTACAGGCAAGGCATCACTTACAACAACTTCCAATGTACCGGAGACTCCTCCCCACTCAAATGGAACACGTGCCAACTTGCAGTAGCACACTGAACTGTCAGCTGCCACCACAGGACGGAGTACATTGGGAATGATCTGCTCTTCAGACACCCATTGACACCTGACAGATGTCACACTGGCCCCGGTGTCTCTCAGAGCGTCTATCTCCTTTCCATTGATGGTCACCTTCTGCCCATATTTCTTAGTGTTTAAGGGCAGCAAGGCTTCCTGGGCCATCTCTTGGTCTCCTAAAGAGACAAGGGTCATCACTGCTAACCCCTCCTCCCCACTAGAAATCAAATCCCCTCCCAAAGCTACACTGGCCAACGCCGGTGCTGGAGCACCAGAGGGTGCTGGAGGTTTCTTTGGACATTTGGGGCAATGTGCCCCACCTCCCCACATGTAAAGCAGGTAGGCGGGGGCCTGTTGTCCTGCTTGCCCTTACGGGGCCAGGACTTCTTAGACTTGGGGGGTTGAGACACCTTCTCCTGGGAACCAGTTTGGGGCCCTTTAGAAGACTCCTTTTGATTACCCGTGTCCCCCCCACTCTTCTGCTGGGGACCCTGTCCACCCTTGGCTGGGGTACTTACCACCCCCTTGTGGACCCTGGTGCTAGTCCACCGGTCCGCCTCTTTAGCAAGCTCACTGGGATCAGTTAACTTGCTATCCAAAAGATGCTGGCGCAGCTCTGGGACACATAAACTACTTAAGTGCTCCCTACTAATCAAGTGACACAACCCCACATAATCAGTAACTTTGCTGCCCTTCATCCAACCTTCCAGTGCACGCGTGTACATACTCACACACTCCACCCAAGTACTTGAATCAAGCTTCTTGAAGTTCCTAAACTTCTGGCAGTACTGTTCTGCAGTGAGCCCATACCTGAGGCATAAAGCCTCCTTCATGGCGGAGTAGGATAAAGCATCCTCTGCATCTAAGGGTGCCAAAACATCCCTCCCATAGGCCTCAAAATGCTTCCACAATCCTGCCCCCCAATTCCTCTCAGGCACTTCATTCATCTTTAGGGCTAGTTCATACGCTCTAAACCACGCATAAATATCATCACCCCTCTGATAATTCTGTACCAGATCCTTTGGTATGTATACCTTACCCGCCTGTACTGGTTGTGCGCTGCCACCATTAGAACTGGACACCCTCTCTTTATATTTGATGTCCAACTCCTTCATGCTCCTCTCATGAGCCAATTGGAGCTTCTTCTCCTCCAAAGCGAGAGCAAGCCTTCTCTCCTGCGCCGCTCTCTCCTGCGCCTCTCTCTCAACTTCCAGGCGCAGTTTCTTCTCATCGGCATCCGCTCTGAGTTTCAAAAGCTCAATCGCATGAGCCCTAGCTCTCTGATTATCCTCCAGCTCCTCTGGAGAAATATTCCTACTGGAGTGGTTGCTGCCAGCCTTAGATGCTGACCGCACTGGCAAATCACTGAGCAAAACAACATTCTCCTGTGTGCCGTCCACTTCAGTAGCTTCTTCTGAGACAACATGTTTGGCCTCCCACCAGACCCTCAGAGCTTTCTGTAGCTCTTCCTTGTTTGCGCTGCCCTTCACTGGGCATCCAAGCTGTTTGCAGAATTGCTTCAGGAGAACCTTTCTGTAGTTGTACAACTCCTGAATTGCGAATTCCACTTCCAATTCTACTCTCACGCTTGCCGCTTTCAAAGACATGATGCTTCCTAACCTTTTCAACAAAAAGGTTTCACCAAAAAGAAAAAAATCTTGCGCAACCTGTGCTGCTAAACTAGACTAGTGATGTACAAAAGATCACTGCAGGTCAAGTGCAATTATTAGTTCAAAATCCGCACCGCTGTCCAACAATGTTAGAACTGGGGGTCTCTAGTTGGCAGAGGTAAGTACCTTAGACCAAGTAGGGACCCTTGCTTCCAGTCAGGGTGAAGGAATACACACAGTAGATAACCTCCGCTCTCCCTCTAGGTAGCTTGGCGCGAGCAGGCAGGCTTATCCCCAAGGCAATGTGGATAATAATTGCACTCAACACAACAATAATCCCCAATCCACCACAAACTGAGACCACACAGGTAAGTATATTTTTATAAAAATATATATAACTTTATCTAGTTTCAGCAAGGTAAATCAGCAGTTGCACGATAATCACTTCATTATAAAAATGATGCACTTAATCTTAATGGTGGTACGTAGTTTCAGGAAGTTCTCAGGTAAAACAAGTGTCTCAAGTCTCTGTCATCAGTTATTAAAAATAATGCCACTGATTTAATTGAGGCGCTCTAAAAACGAGCAGTCCAAACAAATGCCAGCGTTAAAAACTATGCCCCAATGATCCCCTGGCTTCAGGGACCACAAGCGCTTCAAGCGCGTCTCACCCGGTATCCTGAGGGAGGGGGGACTTCTTTCCCCGTGCTCGCGGTGACGCGGGTCCCCCAGGGGCACCTCGAGGGGGAAGGCTCAGTACTGCTCCCGCCCGGCCGGTCTCAGGACGCTCTCCGCCCACTCTGGATCCTTCAGAGAGCAGCGGGGAGCAGAGACGGCAGGCCAGGGGCTGGAGCACTTGCGGAGATCCCTCGGCGAGGTCAGGTCACTTTCTCCCGGGCCCGGCGGTGATCGCGGTGATTCTTCGGCTCCTTCAGCCGCCTCAGCGAAGGCAGCCAATCCCCTCGCGGCTCCTCAGGCGAGCCTCCACAGCACCCGGGAGTCAGCCAATGGCAGTGCGGCTCCCGGGCAAGTAAACAATGACGCTCCGCGACTTCGGCCAATCACGGCCCACCTCGCCGATGACGCTACGCCGCACGGGCCAATCCCGTCGCGGCGTTAGTGAGGGGGCTCGGCTCCCTCCACCAATGGGAGCGCGGCGGCTTCGTTCTTCGCCGTTTGAGCTCCGATCGGGATGGCGCTTCACACAGAGGTTCTCTGGCCCCGGGCAGCGGCGGTGATACGGCCAGCAATTGTTTTTCAGCGCTCCTCGCGCTGCAGAGGCTCACAGGTCTCCGGTCTGCCCCACACACGTGTCGATGAACACGTCGACCTTGGCAATGCAGCAGGCTGGGTCAGCGCGGCTCTCTCAAGCAGTAGAGAGCAGCCAATGCACTAAACAGGCAAACCACACGGTTTCACGATCTCCTCGCCACACAGCAGCTTCAGGGGGGGGGCACAGCAGATTCTTGTAGCCTTGGGCAACCTTTATGTTCCTGGGTTGCAGACAGGGAGCCAGCTCTTCTCAGGCCCTTGGAGATTCAAGCTGTAGACACAGCATACAGCAAAGTCTTTTTAGTTCAAGCAGGCAGGGTCACAGCAAAGTCCCTTTTCTTCTCCTCTCCTTCAGTTGGACAGCAGGATAGGTCAGCCCTTGAAGCATACAGCAAGGCAATCTTCCATCAGCTCCTTCAGCAGTCCTTCTTCTGGCAGAGGTTCCTCTTGATTGTAGAATTTTCGAATCTAATCTTCTGTAGTAAGGGGTCCTTCCCTTATACCCCTGAACGCCTTTGAAGTCCTTTGTGCAAGGGGATCCTTGGCTCTGGAATGTTTCTGGTGTTCTTCTTCCTGACAGCCTCAGGGCCAGAGGTGACAGTGGGCCGGCAGGGGAGTTAGCCAGCACGGTGGTCAGGCAGGCACAGCCCAGCACTATCAGGCGCTTCTCTCTCCCCTTCCCCGGGCAACAGATGTCGCCTTTCACCCCTGGGCTGACTCCAACCCCCTCCGGGGCCCTGCAGCTCCTGTCACGCAGGCATTCCACACACACAGGCCCAAGCACACAGAAAGGTTTATACAAAAGAACAGCCACTTTCTAAAAGTGCTATTCTCAACCCCAGGATCCAAAAACAACCTTCACTAAAAGATGTGTCATTTAATTCTGAGTTCAGGGATATCTTTCAGTGATGTTCCATCTTGTTCCTATAGGGAGATAGGCTGGGGTCCAATGGGACCAGCCTCCCCATGTTACCCTAGGGAGCCTTACAGCCCTACAGCAGTGAGCACACAAAGTGGCTGCTGCTCTCCACCAGAGCATGTTACCTGCACTAGTACATGCTCTACCCTATCCATACACTGCACCCTGCCCAGGGGGGTACCTGGAGCCTTCCATAGGGGTGGCTGATGTGCACAGACAGGGGAGGGTTCAGCCCAGCCAGTGGGGACACTGGCCAGGCGGACATGGCAGTCCACTGACTGCACACAGGCCCTGCGCTGGCAGGCCTGAGACACCATTTTAGAGCTACTAATGTGGGTGGCGCAATCTGCGCTGCAGGCCCACTAGTAGCATCTGTCATCACCAGCCCTGGCACACACAGTGCACTTTACTAGGGACTTCATGGTGATACAGATATGCCAATCAGGTATACCCAATTAATATGACAATTTATAGAGGGAGCACTTACCCTCTGACACTGTTCAGCAGTGGCAGAGGGTCCAAAGCATCTAAATCAGCAAAAACGAAATCCAGCACAGCATCAAAAATACATGAGTCAGAGGCAAAAAGATGGGGAAAAACCACGCCAAGGATGTCAGGTCTAACACCCACTTTGCTGTGGATACAGATCTCACTCATTATTATTGTGTTGGTGTCGTCCGCTAGGTGAAGCCTGGAACTTGCAGAAGTAAAACAAATGGAATGGCAGATTGTTAGAGATATCTGGGCCTGAGCCTACTATAAAAGTTTGTGAATTGCACTTAGCAGTTTTTGCCTCAACTGTTTCACTCTAAAAATGTCATCCACATTATTGTGTGCCTCTTGAATCTTAAGGTATTCTGTGTCATCATGAGACATTTGTTCATTTGGAGTGTAGTCGAGCATTGTGAACAATCCACAATTCCTTCAGTCAGCAGAGATGTTCCAATATAGCTGTAAAATTAACCAGTTCCCCACAAAATTGCAAGTAATTAGCAGTGGCTCGTCCGCTATGGCGGAGGAGCATTGACCCCCCCGAAAAGTCAGGAAAGGGAAAAAATGAACTCATTTTACTTCTCCTTTCCTGCTGAGTCTTGGGGGCGGAGCCTGGGGGTAATGGCACTGAGGGAAGTGGAAGTGCACTCCGTTCACTGTGCATGATGATTTGTCATCAAATGCAGTGAACCTCTCTCCAACCCCAGTTGCATTGCTGGGGTTGGGGAGAGCAGGCACAGATTCCTAGTCTATCCTGGAGTGCTAATCGAGGGAACTCAGGTCAATCCTGAAGCTGCTCTCATGTGAGGGCAGCCTCAGTATTGGCCGCAGGGCATGCTGGGAGCCTGTGCTTGAAGCTGAGGATCGCGACGGGGACGCGCCCGGCTGACGGTAAGTTGACATTTTTGTTGTTGTTGCTTTGTCTCCTCCCTTCATGACCCCTATGCCCCCTCACCCCTCCTCCCATGCAGCTACTTGTGCCAAACACGGGCCACTACTGCAAGTAAAACACAAAACCTCCGGGAAGTTTGTACATGTGTTGTGAATGTCTTCTCAAGCTGAACATTTTTCATAACAGATAGGTCATCTGTTTATCTTCAAGGGGACACGAAAGGACCCCGGTAAGTGACAGTGAACAAGAACTACGCTCTTGCAGTGAAAGTCCGTGAACCAGTACAACCATTAGTTCCAGGAGGCAAAGAAGTACACACTAATCAAAGCACAAGCCACTTCTCCACCGACACGTGGCTGAAATTTGAAAATTTGTATGTGTCTCAAGGCTTTCAGACTGATGATTAACAAATTTGTCGTCTAGATAAGATAGAGTGGAAATGTCAGAATCCTACTGTTCTGGGTCCTGTGGAGAACCTCAAAATCGATATGAAGGGGTCCGAACCGTGTCGACAATTTTCCACCAAAAGAGTGCCTTTTCTATTTTCCCACTGTAGTTCCGAAAACATTTATTACTAAAAGAATGTTGAACTTCCCTTTGAGCTTACTTTAGATATAGTTTGGTGTTTGCCCTTTGAGTAAATAACTTGATTGTCCCAAATAGTTTGTGGCCATTTTTCTCTTTTATTAAAAAAAACTCCCAAAAAATGGGACCTAGGCTGTTAAAAAAACTGTCTTGTATAAATGTGATTGTGGTATACTTTTTCCAGTATAACTTTGTGATTAATATGTCATATTCAATTTTTGTATACGTTGTTCATGTTTTGTCTGTGTATCGATCTTTCGAAAAAAAATATATCTCTTAAAATAATTTATGCAAGAAAAAGCAATACATTGTTGTGGATGATAACGTGAGTGTGATCTCATCATTGAATGAGGTAATAAAAGGTATCAGTACTGGCATTTGTGTTGTTCTGCTTTTTAAGTAAAAAAGTTTATTTTAAATTAGCCCTTTTTCCCTAAAGGAGAATGGGATGCATTTAAATAAGAAAAATTAAACGTTTCTATTTTATTTTTTAAGAGCAGGCAGACCTGCTCTTGAAAAACTTTTTCACTGCTAGTCACAAACCCATTCCTGTTAGAGACTGGCTTATCACCTAATTGAAGTAGGTGGTAAACTGTTATTGTTTTGCAACCGCATTCCGGTCGCAAAACAATCGTACATGGCCTTTCGACTCGCTATTAGGAATGTACTCCCTTGCCACGCCCTTTCCTAATAGTGACTCGCAAACCGCAAACCCTATTTTGCGAGTCCGTAAAAGGTTACGGACTCGCAAACTAGCTTTGATACATGCTGCAACCCTTTTTAGCGGTCGCAAAGGCCCAAATCTCCATTTGCGACCACTAAAAAAGTATGTACATGTGGCCCAAGGTGTTGCAATTTAGGCTTTAGCAGATTTAAAAAACTGTTATCTATCTTGGGCTGCAACATCTTCATTAGACACCATACGACTAAAACATTGGAATGACAATAAATCCTCACCAATTTCTCTCAGCTGACATATTTAACAGCAATAGGTCGGTAGTCGGTAGTTGTAAATGTTTCAGGCTATTAAAGAATTGGCTTGCAACCTTACCTACATCGATACCCACAACCTCCTAAACAATGGGATGTTTTTATGGGCCAGGAGCAGGTGATATATACAACTGCAACACTATACATTACTGATCATGGGTTAAACAGGTGGGATTTGGTGAATACAAATGGAAACAGAATTATGAAAAGTTACTTTACCATGGGGCTTCGCACCAGAAAATCAGAATCTTGGCCTTCTCTTTTGCACGTGAAGATGGACAATTTCTCTTCTTATGGTTATCCACCATGTTATTTCTGTGCCACTTTATATAGAGAGGTGCACAGTATAGCTAGACTCTGCTCTCCATTCCTATCACACAGTTTGGTTTGGTAAGTAATTTAAGCTTTTTCCCATATACCCACCTTGCAGCTTCACAGGCTGGAGCCGAAATATCAACTTCTTCAACAATGATGCTTACGCATCCTAAATGTATTGCATAGATCAGCGTATAGGTGTCCCTATTGGATGATGCATAGCTGTCTAACGGTGGTTGTACCGCTTAGACCGCCAACACCATTCAAATAATCTTTGCACTGAGTTACAGCCCAACTGACTACCTGTGCTAGTCTTTGTGTATAGTTCATGTATAGTGTTGAAGTACCAGCTTGTTGTTCCGAATCCTTGCAGTGAGGAGTTAACTTCTGAAGTAGCAGTTGTCTCATACGGAGCACATTTACTTAAAATTCCGGGTGACCTCTTTTGCAGTAAAATGGATGTTTGGGGTTCCTATTTTACAGTTCTTTTTAATGCTATGTTGTAGGCGGCTTCTATTTTCCCTACATGGCTGGGGCAGAAATCGTTCCCTTATATAAAAAAAGGCTGCCTATCATTCCCATCTAATTGCATACCTATAAGCCTTATTGACTGATCCCAGAAGTTATTCAGCAGAATCCACCTAGGAAGGAGACAATAACGGCTAGATTCCAACGAAGTGCACCCCTCCCTACAGGTTGGCTTTAGGAACAGCGCCAGCACGTGGATCAGGTCTTCCACCTCCAAATGCGTTTCTGGAAGACGGTGGTTATGGGAGGCAGGCGGTTGTATGTGGTGTTTGTAGATCTTCATTTGGAATTTGACCTAGTTCTGAGGCCCATACTCTGGCAGGTGCTGGCTGATATGGATATTCCTAAATATTTAGTGGCCAACATCATAAGACTTCATGAGCACAATTATGCACAGGTGATGTAGTGTAGTTCCTATTTTCCCAATAGGCCCTGCGCATTGGAATAACATAAACAGTAGTATGGACGTAGAAGTGCGGATCTTCCAGGCCTCTACTGACTATGCTAAACTTAATTGGGTTTGTTACCAACTAGCTCAGAGGTCACTGGAAACTTTCTTGACTGAAATCGGAAGTGATCAGCTTCCCTGGCACAGACAAGAAGGGATTCAGTTTTCCAACAACCGTGCAACATGACAACTTTGCTCCTCAGATCAAGAGTCGATCTCTAGGGTCGTGTGAAACAATAGACAGTTATTTTACTCAGTCAGGTTGGTGCAGATTACTTTCACAATATGTAGAGAATAGAGAGACGGGCGTTTGTCAATAAAAGGTTAACATTTATTGAACAGTCTTTCTTGTCGTACAAGAGAAATGAATTGCCACAATTGCAAGACTTGTTATTATAAAAAGTACGTACAGTAAGATAAGTATTGCGAAATAATACTGTAAAAGCATTGATATGGTTTCTTAGCCATACAATGGTTTAAAAGTAATAAAACATATATACATTCATATATACATTAGGCTAAAATACTCAACTGGTGCTTCTAACTATGCCTACCCCAGTGTACCTGACCTAAGCCTAATACGTGGGAGGGGAGTAAGTAAGTAGCTTTAGTTTGAGTTGGTTTTGCCAAGGTTTGCTTCAAGAATTCTCTCTCAAGGGTTTAGTCAACACCATACCTCTGGAATAGAATGATGGAGGTCTGGTATCTCCCTCAGGGCTCGATATCCCAGTCACCCGCAAGGGTAGACCAGAAACGCTGGAGCTGGATTTCTCGGCAGGAGAAAGACAGCGTCTCTTCTTCAGCGCGTCGAGGAGGAGAAGGAGGGGGGACAACGTCCGCGGGCAGCTTGCATCTGCTGGGCTCTTGCAGGGGGACGGCTGTTCAGCTCCTAAGTTCACCACACCATCGTTCGCTAGTTAGCAGCGATAGCAGTAGCGATAGCAGCTATGATATCTTCAGCATAACAGCAGCTTTAGGCGACGGGCAACAGAGCATTGCTTAAGGCCACGTTGGTAGTATTTATACCTGAAAGGTGCCATGTTTGACGTAAGTTTGCTGGACATAAGACGTCAATAAAGATGTCACTTAGCAAGTGATCGTCTATCAGTGCTCATTAGAGTTCTATTACTAATCAAAACACAGCAAGCGGGGATTTCCAGGTTTGCTGAGTTTTTATCTTGTTGAAGAACTCGGAGTGTTAATCTAGGAATCTCAGATAGTGACTTCTGCTCTGTCATTGCACTAATTGGTTGCAAAGGAAGAGGCAGAGAAAGCTATTCTGGAATGTGGCTCTGTTCGTGTGAGGCCAGAGATGAGTTACTGAATATTGCACTTGAACGGTTATGCCAATATAGGGAATAAATGGATTTATAGCCGAATAGGGGCATAAGGTCACAGTATCGATCAGGATCCTAGATAAGCACGCAACACCCACTCCACAAATTCATGTCCATCAAATTACTAAAACTAGAGCAATAAGATGCATGTGTAACATTGCCCACCCCAAAATACATATATGCATTTGAAATAGGCGTATTTGTAATACGTGAAAATTTTAGGTACTGTACGTTTTTGAAGCATAGAAATCATTCAAAAATTATAGCATATGAAATCAATGAACGATTATGCAAAAAGAATTACACATGAAATATCTCTGAAACAGAAGAAGGGCGAGATAAATCATCACATATAAATGCATTGTAATAAAATGTGCTAGAGGCTGGTGTAAAGTTATTATGTCTCTAGATGTGTTTAGAAATAAAGGTTTGAAGCTTCTGTTCTCTATGAATAGTTTTTACTTTAAGCAAAGAATTTTTCGTGCCAAAAAAGGGTGAATATTAAAAAGTGTTCAATTCAAAAGAATTATTGCTTGAACGGGGAAATTGAGTTCCAACGCTTTTAGCAGTTTTTGTTGTTTAAAACTGAAGGCCGAATTCAGAGTTCATGGGAACGCTGTGTGTCGGAAAGCTTCTCCAAAGTTATTATTTCTGTTCGGGTGAGAACATCATATCAGACAGGCTCTCAAAGAATTGGTCTACAAAATCAGGTGACAGTTCGACCAAATTCGATAGTGCTGTAACTTGGCAAGTGTGAGAATGATTGCTGTCATCATTGTCGGGATCAGCAATGCTCACAGAAGGTCGTACCTGGGTGATGCTGCTTTTGTCACTCGCTCCACTGTTACCACCTAGTCGTAGCACAGGAGTCTCAACGAATGCCGTCATCAGGATTGGTAGCCGCTGGGGACAACACAATGCGTGAGCCGTTATCGGACTGAGCAAAGTATCGACGTCCATTGGTACTGCTGATGGAAGTGAAAGACAGATGTCCAACACGCACTCATCTCCGGATAGCATACATCGAAGTACCGGTAAGATACAGTTCTGCCATATAGGTCTGAATGAAAGGAACCAGGTCATGTTTAGATCTCTCAGCCTGGCCAATCCAAGGACTCTAGTTATTCTGTCCCGGTAGCAGATTGCTAGGATTGTCTCTTCCATTCCCATAGGAGCTATGTCTGAGCTTTGGCTTGCCATAACGAAGCAGGAGGGTCAAAAATAAAATCCCTGCTACAAGTCCCAAAAATAGGGGTATGCCGGCAAAAACAGAGTAGACAAAATTAGGAACGATTCCCAGAATTGCTTGAAATGGTGTTAGCAGTCCCGTAAAAATCGTCTTAAATATGCCTGGGATGCCTATGGCACTAGACATGTTAAGGAGTTGGCTAAGCATTTCTACGAAATGCACGGGGCAATTTGTTGATAAAAGGTCATGAACCTCCGTAGCTGTCCTTGCAACTAGAAGATCATACGTCTCTTTTGATGACGTTAAGGGCACTGTTGTCTGTAAAAGCAAAGACTTCATTTTGCTTAAAGTATCAATTCGTATAGAATAGAGATTCAGACGAGGCCAGATGGGAGTCTCTGTGTCTACAGGCCCGCTAGGGAACAATGCCTGCATACAGCATTTGACCATGGATGTTACGCTTACTAGATAACTTTTCCCTGGAACAAGGCCACAACATCTGTGATCCGTTCTAAGAATGTAACTCCCGTTAGCAAGTTGCATAAAGAAGGGCTCTATCTGAGTTGCAGGTGTGACTAGCTGGTGGCATGAAAGGTTGTTAGAATTTCCATCACAAGCTCCGTGTAAATTAATACCCTGGCACAAAAGTATACCGCTTAGTGAATGTTTACAGTTTTCACCACTAAGAAATACATTTTTGTCGCTGTCACTATAGCATGAATGTGTGTATGGTAATTTCCATTCTTATTTTACATATCCTTTACCCAATCGTTCATACTGGCCAGTAGATACTGGCCAGTAGGTATGTATTCAAGGCACTTTTTAAATCGGAAAGTTGTTATCGGAATAGTGATAATTCCGTGTATTATCCATTCAATGACAGGACTCTCTGACATTGTCAATGGTAATCTCCCAAGTTTTTCGATGCTCAGGATTGTATAGTCTGCTCCTTTCTGTGCCAAACTGATTTGTTTATCAGTAAGGTTAAAAATGGAAAACAATGACGTTGTGTTGATTAAACGCCAAGGCATATAGCCTGAACGAAGATTTTGCAGCGTCCAGCCCAATTGTACAATAGAACGTAATTGAGATTGGCCATGCTGTAACATTAGCAAGTCTCTGTCTATTATGTCAAAGGCAGAAGATACAATATTGTCCAACGAATATATTCTGTAGGACAGAGTCATTAAACCATTGTCCACTACAGAAAGTGATTTTTCCAAATTAATACGATCAATTTCTCGTATTTTTTCAGCTGTTTCAATTTGTGTGACTTTCCAAGCCTCGTTGTACGCAGCATAGATGCTGGCCGCTATGAAACGCTTTTGACGCTGTTTGCGTGGTCCAAGAATGAAATCGCGCAAATCAGCACCATCTTTTAGTAAAGATAAGTGTTGCTTAATTTCAGCCAGTGTGGATGTTCCTAGCCATATAAGGCAGAGTTTCCCTACACTGTATGTTGTTACTATCCCTGGATGTTGTCTCTGGTAGTATCTAGGGTCTTGTCTGGTCATTTTTAACCCCTGTGTTTTGTTCAGGAATCTATCTTGACAGTTGTTTGTGTCTGTAGGCCAGATTAGCCACTTTTTCCAATGAGGATGTGTTCTGTTAAAATGTAAAATATGTGAAACGTCTAACTCAATATCTGTAGTTGTATTTTCAGGTATTGGATTCGGAATAGACGGTTTGTTTAGTTCTTTGATCCTAGCTAGGCCAAGACAGGATGTTTGGTGTATTGTGTCATTTAAAAACATCATTTGTTCTGGTATCATGCAGGTTCTGAATAGTGCTTCAAGGCCTTGTACCTGCCAATCTTTTGTACCCCAAATAGTTTTTGTTTCAATGTTATTTTTCCAATAATCAAAACCAAATGTCATTATTTTTTCATAAAATGCTTCTGAATATATTAATTTAGTGTTTGTCAGCATTGTTTTCATTCCTGTTTTATCTAACAGTTTGTAATAAAACGTTTCTGCATCACTGGTGTTAAACCCTGAGATGTACTTGAATTTCTCAAAGAATGTTTTAGAACTGCTTTTAGGTGGTGTTGCACAATGTTCCCATTGATTATACTTAAAAACATTTCTAGGCTGTGCAGATTTATGCAAATAATGATCGCCATAATGTGTGTAGCAGAATGTCTGCTCATAACTAGATGAACCTTGTAAATAATCATGTTCTGTGAATCTAGCTGACATTACTAAATCAGACATCATGTCATTAATACTGATAAAGTCCCAATCATCAGAGAATGTACTAGGTTTTACAAAGTCACTTAAGGAAACCTTCAGTTGATGAGGATACTTCAGGATCTCGACCGGACCATAGATCTCATAGTCAGTTTTCTCCCATATACCCCACCGGGTATTGGAATGGCTGTGACATTTACTGTTGACAGTTCTCTTTTCTTCACGTGGGATGATCTGTGTGGTTTGAGGACTAGGTTGATGTTCTTACTTGCTGTGTCCATTCAATTGTAATAAACGTTCCTAAAATTAAAACTAAAATTAGGCATAGTAGGAGTATGAGTACCCCTGAAATAATCCAATGCTCAATCAACGGTGTATCCAGATATAATTCTTTGATTTGTTGAAGGAGTCCTGTTGTATTTTCTTTAAAAGTCATTTTTGTTTCTGGCATCACTTCGGGGTCGTTTTGATCTTCAGAGAAGTTGTCGAAGTTGATGAAATAACCAGAGGCAGTTCTGTCAATTGTTGGGATTGTTCTTTCAATCTGTCTTTCGGTAGCACTTTCTGATGCCACATTATTGTAGACTGGTGTTTCTTGACGAACTGTTTCAATCTGTGTCTCAAGAGGCACGAGTTCCATGGCATTATTGCATAGTCCTTCTCTGTGCACTGCAGGCTGATCGAATGTGATTATTCTTTCAGTTTGAACCTCTTGGATTGTTGCAAGTTTGGGTATTCTGTTGTTTCTTGGGAGTCCACTGGGCCTACTGTTGATTATAGGCCACATGGTTGTGGTTTTACCAGGTCGATAGACACGACTCTGTTCTCCTTTTTACCAGCAAGGGGCGGTAGTACAACTGATCTTGTTCCGGTGACTGCCAAGACAGGTACTGCTTTTCTGTAAGAAGGCCCAAATTCCTTCTTCACCGCGATTTTTTCTCTGACTAGATCCCCAATCTTTGGAATCCAGACAGGCCTTGCTGGGGCTGTTGCTTGTGGTGCCTCATCAGTGGTATCTGGCTGTTGCTTTAACTTTATGTTGCTTAAGGATTTTCTTGTTTCATTCAGTTCCTGTAAAACAGCCAAACGATCTTTGATGTCAAAGTCTGTTGTTTTTTCTTGTACCACTGATACCTGACTATCTAAGTCCTGAATTCTCATTCTAATTCCGAACAATAGTTCGTATGGGCTGAAACCTTTTAGAGATTTTCTTGGCAAATTGTTAAGACTGGACTGGACACTTATTAAATGTTTGACCCACCCAGCGCCTGAACCTAATACCTTCGCTGTTATAGATCGCTTTATGTCCCGGTTTTTTCTATCAACCACACTATTCCCTTCGGGGTGCGACGGACAAGAATACCGCAACCCAATTCCCATGCTGGCCATGGCTTCCTTATAAGCTCGAGAGCTGAAAGCAGGACCCTGGTCAGAATGGAACGTGGTAATTGCGTATTTGCCGATAAAGACTCGCAGATCTTTTATAACCGTTCTAGCGTCAGCCGAGCGCTGGAGGCCACATTTTTTAAGTGATTTTAGTCTTAACTGATTAATAGGACGCTGAATGGCTTGCGGACATCATTACCCTTTCTATAAATGGTAACTGTGCAACAGGCAGGACCGGTTCATTACTGCGATCCCTATCACAGTCCGGACAGTTCTTTACATACATCTGATGTTGCACGCTCATCCCCGGCCCCCAGTATACTGATTGCAATTCAGTCAGAGATTCCCTCATCTGAATGTGCCTTGGACCTTCTCCCATGTGTGCGTCTGCTATTAATAATATTCTCCGGTTCGTGTTTGGAATTACCCTATCCCCCACTCCAGGGATTCGAGCAAAAGGAACGGAGTTTGCATCAATTACGTATGCATAATTGAGTGGATAGTTCACGGGTAGTGCTGCACAGTCGCCTTTTATGGTTGTTTTTACTGCCAGCATGGTTTCCCCGTCTATGTATTTTTCTGTACGCTTTTTTGTGGCTACGGAAGCCGGTTTAGTTGCTTCCGCTGTGGCTGTATTAGCCAATGAATTCCCTGCAACGTGAACGCCATCACGTTGAAGACTCTGTGCGTGTATCACGTGAGTCTTTTGTAGTTCTTTCCATAAAAGAGCTACCTGTTTCCAGAGCAATTTATGCTTTATTGTGGCACCTGTGTCATCTTTGTAATCGTTTTCAATCCAGCTCTGCAGTTTATTATTCTAAGAGTTGACGCATAAATGAGAATCGCACACGATAACAATCGCACAGGCTGCATCGTAGGATTTGCTCTCTACGTTGAAATGCTGTACAAATCTATCTGTATAGATTATACAGGTGTATTGTGGGAGAGGCAGAAGTTCGATTGGCAGAGGATATTCTTCTTCATATTCTAAATCATTCAGTTCTTCGAATTGCGGGGCGAAATAGTATTTCACATCTTCTGCTCCTAGAGAATCTACACACTGTATCCATTTCGGATCCAGTGACACTGTAAGCAGGTTTACTGGGCTGAATAGCGCTTCGAAGGCGGATTCCGCTGTGAGGATATTAATCCATTTGCCGTGTGCTAGTTCTCGTTCATTTGCTAATGCAATTTGCACTGCTTTCACAGTTCTTTCTGTGAGACTGAATGCTTTTTCTGCTTGTTTGTACAAGTGAGATTTAATTGAAATTGGTACCTTTTCTCCCTCATTTGACGTTAGGTACGTGAATCCGCATCTTCCTGGGATGACTCAGATGACAAGACCGCGTGTGTTGTCACGTGTATCTAATTTAGTTTTAGCTAACATGTCTGTTTGCAGTGATCTCAAAATTTCTGTGTGTTTTTGAGTCCAATTGATTTGTTTAAAATCAGGTTTAATTAGTTCGTAGAGAGGTTTAACCCTCTCTGCGTAATTTAGAATGTATGTTCTTCCGAAATTCAGAAAACCTAGTATGGATTGTAGATTCTTCAGCGTTTTTGGAGCTTGGAGTACACAGCACTTTTCTAAGAAAATGTCCGCTAGGCTTTTTCCTTCACTTGATAATTCGTACCCTAAGAATAGTACTGTCAGATGGGCAATTCGAGACTTTTTAAAGTTGAATTTGTAACCCTCTGCTGCGAACCCAAGTATAATGGTGTTCACTCTTTTCAAGTGAGTATCCAAGTCGTTGTCTGTGAGATAGATATCATCTACGTAAGATAATGCCTCATCATCATACATTTGTAGTAACTCTGTTACTCTAGCTGAGAATTGTCCTGGGCTGTTCTTGAACCCCTGTGGGAGTCGACAGAAATTTTTCTGCGACCCAAATGCTGAGAAAGCAGTCAAGTATATGCTTTCTGGTGCAATGTTTTGACAAAAGAAACCATTAGATATATCTAATGTCGTTTTATATTTTTTCCTAACTATGTTATTCATTAGGGCTACACTATGCAAGTTTTGAACTGCAAATGTTTTGCAACATGCATTAAGGTGTCTGTAGTCCAAAACTAGACAATATGAATTGTCTGGCTTGGAGACAGGAAACAAAGGATTGTTCATTTGAGAGGTGCATGTTTCAATCACCCCCTGGTATTCAAGTTGATCTAAGATCTCCCTGACTTGTTTTTTAGCTTCTTGCTTAATGGGATACTGCCGTTGGGCAGTTGGTTCACTTTTTAATTGGATTTTGTGAGGAGGTGAGTCCTCATCCCATCCTACATGATTTTTATATAATGCCGGTGCCTGGGCTACTGCCCATTTCCTTGCATAAGTATATTTTTTGTGAAACGGAATGTGATTCGAGAAGGCAGGCATAATCATTTCCTCGCCACGAGGACACTCCCTGACAAACTCTGGGGGCCAATCTTTTTCAGCTAACAGAATATCATAGCCTTTTGAGAGTTTATCCCAAAATAGACCCTTTGTTTTCCTAGTCTTATCACCCTCTATACGCAATGTTATTTCGTATATTTTATGGGGCTCGCTAAGTCTGGTGTCGGCAGTTTCAACCTGAATGTATTCATTCGTGTCCACTGTCTCCAGATGACTCATCAGGATCTTGCAGGCTATACTGATTTCTGCTGCACTGTCCAACATTGTCAATGCCCACTCCCCGTTTTTCAACTGTGTCCTCAGTATTCTCGGCATGGTTGATTACTCTAATACTGGCTACCTTTTTTTTGGGAAATTGAGATTTTTTACTCTGAGCAGGCTCCTTGTCTTTGGACTTGGTGTGCTCTCCTGGGTCTGACCGTCCTCTTCTTTCTGATTTCTGCGAAAAAGATCGAGAGGGACGTGTATCAATACTTTGATATCTATCAGGTTTTTTCAAATTATCCCTATTTCTAAGGTTATATCTTTTCTCAGAGGGCTCCCTCTGGGGAGACTGGTGTTCTCGAGTCGGAGTTCTTTCCCTCCGTTGAGGAGACCTTCCTCTGGACTGGAAAACTTTTTCCTTGGGAGTGGATTGTTTATTTCCATCCCAGCTCTTTTTAGGAGTGTTTGAATTATTTTTAATAAATAATTTTTCAGGATTTTCGAGCAGTTGGGGCTTTACTGGTTTTCCACCCAAGCTGTCTCTACCTAATTCTTCATACCATTTTTCTATGATTCTGGCAAGCTCAACTGGCTGATCTGTTATATCTGTTTCCTTCAACTTCTGGCGGATCGCCACAGATGCTGCTTCTCCCTTTATGTTGACTAATAATATAGCCGAGACCTGCTTGAAGTCTTTCAGTAATTTCATACCAAGATTTAAAGCTGGCTCTGGACCGTATTCATTTTGAATCTGTTTTAGCACTTCTAGTATTACCGCCATAGACGGAACACCGTGTGTTTTTGTGTAAATGGAAGCAAAGACTGTACCCCAAGTGTCACAGTCCTCTATGTGTGGTGCGATTCCCATAGGAAGGCAGATGGTCAAGATTCTGTGTTTCTCTATAGGGGTAGTATCAGGAAATACTGCCTCTATTTGAGTGATTTTCTGTGCTAACCAGAAAGGAATTTGTTCCCGTTTTACGGGTGTTTTACCAAGACATGATTGTATGTTCTGTGGTGTGATTTTATTAGTGTTCCCCTGATGAGGGGTCAGCTGTGGTACATTAACAGCTGGTTGGACTGTTGCAGTCCGCATTACATATTGGACTAATTGCCTATGTATTTTAATTAATGTTTTTAGCTGTACTAACAGCTCTTCTTTAGACATTTTTGCAATGTCCGGATGTGGTGTGTAGCTGGCTAGAACCGGCCACGTTGCTCCTGGTCTACCTAGTGGACCGAGCCTGGTTATGTGATCATTATGTTTTAGGGCGCCATTAAACCAGAGCCGGTGCTCTTGGAATTTTAGTGGGATTTCAGTCTCCTCGAAAGGAGCGTACTCATCCGGAGGTTTCTCTATTTTGTAATAGTGAAACTCTTTTGTTCTAGCGTTTGCCGCTGGAAAGTTTATCCATGAATAGAATACCTCTGTCTGCCGATATTCGTGTGCCTCTATCACGAAAATTACTGTACCACCTTGTTGTGTCAGTCCGTTTTCTATAAGTTTTAAAGTTATAGATTTTCTTAAGTGGACCGGGATGATAATTGCATCCGGGTCTGTATCTTCGGGACCCTGCTGAGTCGCATCTACTGCGGCCCCAGTGGTTCCGTTTTCTCCTGGCATTGTATAAATGCAAGGTTTGCAGAGTAGGTCTCCAAGGAGACAAAGATTAGGTGCACAATATTTTGGAACACTGTATCCTTCAACGTTGAATAAACCAGAGCTTTACATAGGAATCTCTTCCTACTGAGTTCGGGCGGATTTTAACCTTTCACCCACTCCAGACGTCTATTGGAGTATTTACGGGAGAAAGGGGTCTGTGTGAAATATGCACGACTGAGTTACTCTAACGTCTTGCGTTAGTTTATCGCCTTACCAAACGTTTAGGCGCCATGTAGTGTAGTGTATGTTACCCTTACAACGCAACTTTTACGTCGTAATGCTGTTACAACGCAGCTATTACAACGCAGGATCCATTACATCGGATGCCATTACAACCGCATGGCATTACATAGCAGATGCTATTTACAACGCATACCATTACATTGTAAGTATTGGTAAGTATATAAATTTTTTTATTTTATTTAATATTATTTTAATTGATTTAATTATTATTAATAATAAATAAAAATATTTATTTATGTTTTTAAATATTATAAATTATATATATTAATTTAAGTTAAGTTTTTTAATAAGTATGAGTATAGGTAAATGTTTTGGGTGTTTGGGTATTTTTAGGTTTTAGGGCAGGGTTTGGTTTTGGGGTACAGGGGTGTTTTTTAGGTTTTAGGGCAGGGTTTGGGTTTTGGGGTACAGGGGTGTTTTTAGGTTTTAGGGCAGGGTTTGGGTTTTGGGGTACAGGGGTGTTTTTAGGTTTTAGGGCAGGGTTTGGGTTTTGGGGTACATGGGTGTTTTTGTAGCAGATGAGGTATGGTAAATGTTTTGGGGGTACAGGTGTGTTTTTAGGTTTTAGGGCAGGGTTTGGGTTTTGGGGTACAGGGGTGTTTTTAGGTTTTAGGGCAGGGTTTGGGTTTTGGGGTACAGGGGTGTTTTTAGGTTTTAGGGCAGGGTTTGGGTTTTGGGGTACAGGGGTGTTTTTAGGTTTTAGGGCAGGGTTTGGGTTTTGGGGTACATGGGTGTTTTTAGGTTTTAGGGCAGGGTTTGGGTTTTGGGGTACAGGGGTGTTTTTAGGTTTTAGGGCAGGGTTTGGGTTTTGGGGTACAGGGGTGTTTTTAGGTTTTAAGGCAGGGTTTGGGTTTTGGGGTACATGGGTGTTTTTAGGTTTTAGGGCAGGGTTTGGGTTTTGGGGTACAGGGGTGTTTTTAGTTTTAGGGCAGGGTTTGGGTTTTGGGGTACAGGGGTGTTTTTAGGTTTTAGGGCAGGGTTTGCGTTTTGGGGTACAGGGGTGTTTTTAGGTTTTAGGGCAGGGTTTTGGGTTTTGGGGTACAGGGGTGTTTTTAGGTTTTAGGGCAGGGTTTGGGTTTTTGGGGTACAGGGGTGTTTTTAGGTTTTAGGGCAGGGTTTGGGTTTTGGGGTACAGGGGTGTTTTTAGGTTTTAGGGCAGGGTTTGGGTTTTGGGGTACAGGGGTGTTTTTAGGTTTTAGGGCAGGGTTTGGGTTTTGGGGTACAGGGGTATTGTAGGGTTCAGGGGTAGGTTTGTGTTTTGGGATAATTAAATTATATTTACCATTTTTAAATTAATTAAAATATATTTAATAAATTAAATTAATTTTATTACATTAATTACATTTTTAAATTAAATTAATTAAATTAAATAAATTATTTCAATTAATTTAATTTAATTTCAATGATAAAAATATGTACATTAAATTAATTTCATTATTTTAATTATATTAAATTATTTCCATTTTTTATTAAAATTACATTTATTAAATAGATATTATTTTATGAAATTAAATTAATGGCTATTTTAAAATGTATTTTAATTAAATTAATTAAATTACATTAATTAAAATAACTTAATTTTTTTTTAAAAAAGGTATACTTACCTATACTTACGATGTAATGCCATGCGTTGTAATAGCATCTGCTATGTAATGCCATGCGTTGTAATGGCATTCGATGTAATGGATCCTGCGTTGTAAAAATGCCGTTGTAACGGAATGCGTTGTAAAAATCCGCGTTGTACTGACACCAATCCAGTGTAGTTCCTATTTTCCCAATAGGCCCTGCGCATTGGAATAACATAAACAGTAGTATCGACGTAGAAGTGCGGATCTTCCAGGCCTCTACTGACTATGCTAAACTTAATTGGGTTTGTTACCAACTAGCTCAGAGGTCACTGGAAACTTTCTTGACTGAAATCGGAAGTGATCAGCTTCCCTGGCACAGACAAGAAGGGATTCAGTTTTCCAACAACCGTGCAACATGACAACTTTGCTCCTCAGATCACGAGTCGATCTCTAGGGTCGTGTGAAACAATAGACAGTTATTTTACTCAGTCAGGTTGGTGCAGATTACTTTCACAATATGTAGAGAATAGAGAGACGGGCGTTTGTCAATAAAAGGTTAACATTTATTGAACAGTCTTTCTTCTCGTACAAGAGAAATGAATTGCCACAATTGCAAGACTTGTTATTATAAAAAGTACGTACAGTAAGATAAGTATTGCGAAATAATACTGTAAAAGCATTGATATGGTTTCTTAGCCATACAATGGTTTAAAAGTAATAAAACATATATACATTCATATATACATTAGGCTAAAATACTCAACTGGTGCTTCTAACTATGCCTACCCCAGTGTACCTGACCTAAGCCTAATACGTGGGAGGGGAGTAAGTAAGTAGCTTTAGTTTGAGTTGGTTTTGCCAAGGTTTTCTTCAAGAATTCTCTCTCAAAGGTTTAGTCAACACCATACCTCTGGAATAGAATGATGGAGGTCTGGTATCTCCCTCAGGGCTCGATATCCCAGTCACCCGCAAGGGTAGACCAGAAACGCTGGAGCTGGATTTCTCGGCAGGAGAAAGACAGCGTCTCTTCTTCAGCGCGTCGAGGAGGAGAAGGAGGGGGGACAGCGTCCGCGGGCAGCTTGCATCTGCTGGGCTCTTGCAGGGGGACGGCTGTTCAGCTCCTAAGTTCACCACACCATCGTTCGCTAGTTAGCAGCGATAGCAGTAGCGATAGCAGCTATGATATCTTCAGCATAACAGCAGCTTTAGGCGACGGGCAACAGAGCATTGCTTAAGGCCACGTTGGTAGTATTTATACCTGAAAGGTGCCATGTTTGACGTAAGTTTGCTGGACATAAGACGTCAATAAAGATGTCACTTAGGAAGTGATCGTCTATCAGTGCTCATTAGAGTTCTATTACTAATCAAAACACAGCAAGCGGGGATTTCCATGTTTGCTGAGTTTTTATCTTGTTGAAGAACTCGGAGTGTTAATCTAGGAATCTCAGATAGTGACTTCTGCTCTGTCATTGCACTATTTGGTTGCAAAGGAAGTGGCAGAGAAAGCTATTCTGGAATGTGGCTCTGTTCGTGTGAGGCCAGAGATGAGTTACTGAATATTGCACTTGAACGGTTATGCCAATATAGGGAATAAATGGATTTATAGCCGAATAGGGGCATAAGGTCACAGTATCGATCAGGATCCTAGATAAGCACGCAACAGTGAGGTGTGGTCAATTTGGCGAGCTGACAGAGTGCTTCTCGGTCACAAGAGGGGTAAGGCAAGGCTGCATTTAGCACCTACCCATTTTACAATCTATGTCATTGACCTAATTGACAACCTGAATGGGTGGGAGGGAGATTCTCCAAACCTCCTAGCCATCAGGGTCCCAGCCCTCATGTTTGTGGATGACACTTGTTTGCACCAAGAGGGGACTGGAAATCAATATCACAAAAATAAAATACATGGTACTCAATCCTTGTCGCACCACTAGACCCAACCCAAAGATTAAAGGCTCCTCTCTGGAGCGTGTGCACACTTTTGAGTATCTAGGATTGATTCTTACTGAGCAGCTGGTGTTGTCGCCGCATTGATAGATGCAGACTTAAACTCGAGCAAAATACTGGGGGGAAGTAAAAAGCACAGAGAAGCTCCAAATTCTGACCAATTTCCCAGGTGCTGCAACAGGCATTGAGGGCTGCCCTTTACAGAGTGAAGCTCTGGGGCCACAACAATGCAGCAGCCCTTACTCTGGTGGAAAATGGACTACTGCTCCAGCTGACAGGCCTCCCTGTCAGCACCCCATTGCTTTAACTCTGAGTAGTCAAGTCAAGTCAATACCACTTTATTCGATTAATTAAAATCATAAAAGTACACATATAAATCACATTCAATAAATACAATATTAAAACAATAGACAGATTTAAAATCGTGGGGAAGTCCTTATGGAGGTCAATCACAAATCTCTTAAATATACAAGTACGGTAAAATAGAGTAAAATTCATGGTTCGATTATACTCAGGCCTCTTAATTTCTTTGATCTTACGGCTGCTACAAGATAACTAGCAATATTAAAGATATTCCATATGTTGTCCAGTAATTGCAAATGCATTAGAGCAGGTTTAACCTGTAGGAATCCCAAATCTCTTAAAAGTGGGATAATAAACTTTTTCCTGTTATCAGAGTAATGTTTGCAAAAAACATAAAGTGCATAGTATCTTGGGTTGAGCTATTATCACAGTCACACAATGCTGACTTTTCGGATATAGTCCATCCCTGATATGTTCCCAATAAAAGGTGAATCTGATTGAACCGCAATCTGGTTAGCAATCAACGATGGTATGGACTTGTTACTACCTTTAAGTACGGTTCAATGGATGGAGAGGTAACTAGTAGGAAATGTGCTCTCACTGTGGGCTTTTGTAATTCCTCAGCCTCTCGTTCCTCAGACCTTAGGGACAGAAAATGCTTTTTAACCCACTTTATATCTCCTTTAACAATGGCTTCAGGGGTTTCATATATTTCTGGTCGCCCCAGCTTAGAAAACATTACCTTAACATACGAAAGCCACTGTATTTCATTTCCCCTGTCTAAGTTGATACAGTCTTTTAAAATACGACGATTTAGCGTTAACTCAGGGTTAAGCCAAGTTTTTAACCAGCAAGTAAGGGGAGCCATGCTAATCAAGTCACAAACAAACCCCATTCCTAACTGCTGGTGAACAGCAAATGTTGGGGTTGATTGAGCAATAGATAAAAGGCAACAAAACAATTTATTTTCGGCCCTTTGCACATCTTCCACAGGTTTATATCCCCAGATTGCAGCACCGTATAATGTTAATGCAAGACATTTAGCTTTATAAACGCTGTGTGAAATTAAGCAGGGCTGATCCTGCTCGCACTAGGGCATTCCTTTTTGCTAACCTCTGGGGCGTCCATGTGCAGGTATCATCAAACAAAACCCCAAGGTACGTAAAGGCCTTCACTCTTTGGATCTCAACCCCTTTGCAATAAAAAGTTTTCAATTTGTTCTTGCGGGGCCCCATGGACATGACATGAGATTTGGTAGTATTAACCACCAAATCCAATGAGGTCATAAATTCCCCAAAAGAGTGCAGTAGCCTCTGTAAACCTATCGGGGTGCGTGCCAATAGGACGGCATCGTCTGCGTATAGGAGAACTGGGATGGTACTACTTCCTATACGCGGAACGTCCAAAGTAGCAGTTTCCAGGGATTTCTCTAAAGCATTAATATATAATGTAAAGAGTAGAGGGGCCAGGATACACCCTTGTCTTACCCCTCTCCCCGATTTAAAGTGCCTTGTACAAGTGCCTTCCTGTGTCATCCTGACGGTCGCAAATAGATCCTGGTGGAGATCTGCCATAAAAAATACCAGGCTGGGGTCAATTCCCATGTCCAATAAAATGGTCCACAGCTTCGATCTGTTAACCAGATCGAAAGCTGTGGACAGGTCCATGAAACCCAAATTAATAGACCCCTTAGTGGCTACTGTATATTTATTTATTAATAAATACAGGTTAAGGCACTTGTCCACAGTGCTTCTACCCGGTCTAAATCCAAATTGGGTTTCTGCTAGAATCTTTTTATAAGGTTCTGACAAAAACCCACGGATTGCATACATCAGAGACATACTGAGAAAGTTGGGTAATGGGATTTTGTGGGAAGAACTGATGACAGCGGGGTCTATTAGCAATAATACCCTCAAAGTATGGACAGTACACAATACACCTATTGCCGTCACAACCCTCCCTCGGCCCCCTAATCGATGCTTTCCGCTTGGTGAAGGATGAGTTTAAGACAGAGTGTTTCCTTGACAAGATTGAATCTGCGGCAGCTAGGAAACTATACGTCCAGTTTCGTTATGGTACCCTTTCATTGTTCTCCTTCACCTCAGGATGGGGTCGGCCACATGAACGGGATAGGTGGTGCCCGCAAGGAAACCTTGGCGCATACACTGTTCTTCTGACACGCATATGTGAAACAAAGGGAAAAATGAATACTCCCAGTGTGCCGAAATTTATGGGTTAAATAACATATAGAGGCTCTTCTTATTTTAGGATACAATATGAGTCAAACCATTGTTTTTGCTGTCTCCTGCCTTCTGACGATGGAGAGGACTAGGTGCATGATTCCTAAGCCTAATGTTGGTCTTGATATCACAAAAGCACAGGGTTCTCCCTCAGGGTCCCCCCTCATGCACTAAAACTTTCAGACGTTGTAAGTTCATGAAGGTATCTGTACATTGTTAAAACATAGGGTACTGTCAGAAACTTTATTTTCAGCTATGCGCCAGCACCATGGGGATTTACGGACTAAGACTGCTTTTGTTCACCTTTGTGACTCTTTTACGGAGTTTATGAAATTTTTTGGCTGCATCGATTTTATTCCATATTGTGTGATGCATGTTTGATCTAAGCTAGGTATATTGCTTTTTTTGGTGTGTACTTGTTTGATTTTAATGTTTTATACTATGTTTATTGCTCTTTTATGGCTTACAGCTGAAATAAAGGTCTGAACGCATTTACTTTCATGTAGCATGGGAGCCATGAGTCGTCATATAAGAAAGACACTATCCCCCCTCATCCACTGATACGTAATAAAAAACAATCATAATGGGAGTGCTGAGATCCCATCATGTCACTGGGCTCTGGTGTCACTGCTCTTGATCTACTAATGATAGCTACTTGCCTATCATCACTTGGCCTGGCTTTACAGAATTATCATGTTGAGAAGTCAGCACTTAGAAGATGCCGAGTCATATAACCTTTTTGTTAGCACTGTTGACCCCGCTTTAATGTATAGATATTAGTTTTCAAACACAATTTTCATTAAAGTTTCCATTTATCAACATCTACATAGGTGTGCTTTGTGGCCTTTTCATGGATTGATGTGTGTATTGCTGAGATGTCATTATTTCTCGAATGTACTACAGAGGAATTGATACTTTGAAAATGATTATTTACCCTCTGGTTGCACCAAAATGTACCCATCGGTTCCTGGATCTCGCAATTGTCTGCAGACTTACCAAATAGACAAGTTTGAGGGATTATTGAAGGTTGTACATGAAGGGTAGAGGGGACCGGAGAACTTAATACAGAACATGACTGAAGTCTATGCCCAGTGGTAAGCAGAGGCAGGGGGAAAGGATTAGTCGCAGGGTTTGGCTGAAAGGCACATCCTGTGCTCAGTGTCTTCTGTGCAAAGTGTAAGTCTATGCCCAAGGAGCACCTGACAAAAGGGGAGATAGGCACAGGGTGTGTCTAAGAATCATATAGAGACAAAGGCTATACACAGAGAATACAGCTGGCAAAGGACCAAAGAGTAGGACAGGGATAAAGCATACATCCAGCACTTATATGCTGTACACAATGTAATGCAATATGATGAGTGTGTGCGTGACGCGGAGGTTTGAAGTGTGGCTACAGAACACACCCTTTGGCCAGCAGGCAGTGTGGCTCAATAGAAAACGGTATTACTTAAGTCATGCCATGAGCCTTAACTCTCCTTAGCCTGGACAGAAGACATTCCCAGCTGGTGCTTGGGTTAAGGGATTAAGGAAAAAGAGTGGCTTTTGACTACATTCTGTTTCCAGTGGTCATGGAGCATCGTCCATTGCCTTGGCCTGTGGTCATTGAGTCCAGTGTAATTGGGTGAACACTGTGTTTGTCAGGCACAATGAAAGACTGAATCCAGGAGACATTCATGTTATGTTATGTTATGTTATGTTATGTTATGTTATGTTAAGTTTATTTATTAGGCGCACAGCTGCTCCAGCAAAGGAGCGTCCTGGCGCCCGACAGGTAGCAACACAACACAACTGGTCACAGCAAAGCAAAAGAAATTCAAGGAAACAAATAAGTTTTTAGGGCACGACGGAAGGAAAGCAAGTCCCGAAGAGCGCGTATAGCAGGGGGAAGAGAGTTCCACAACATTGCAGCACGTACTTGAAAAGAGCGGCCGCCTGCTCTGCAACGCTGAAAACGGGGAACAACCGCGAGTTCCAAGTCTGAAGATCTTAAAGCTCGGGTCGGAACATAGCGTGAGAGAAGATTGGAGAGGTTCATAGCCGGGGATCCCTTGAGGATTTTGTAAGCAACACACAGGACCTTAAACTGGATCCTTTGTGCGATCGGCAGCCAGTGCAGCGTGCGCAAGGTGTTAGCGATTGGACAGAATCTGGGTAGTCCCACAACCGCTCTCGCTGCGGCGTTCTGGACGCGCTGCAGGCGGATGATTTCCGATTGATTTAATCCCACTAGCAGGGAACTGGCGTAGTAGAGCCGGGAGATCACGGTCGCTTGGACTGGTGGTGGCATCGAAGAATTTAAGAACAGGCCGAAGTCCACGTAAAATACCAAAACAGCAGGCCGCCGTACGTTTGGTTTGGCAGGCAAAAGAGAGCGTTGGATCAAGCCAAACCCCAAGGTTTTTTAGCTCAGCGACCAGGGTTGGCGTAGGTCCCAAATCCGACGGCCACCACCTGTCTCCCCAGAATTCCGTTTGTTTGCCAAAGATCATTACCTTCCTCTTATCATGTGAATTAGGTACCTGGCCGTATTGGACTAGCCTTTATGGCAGGCTGGAAGTGCCAGATGGACCAGCTTGGAAGAGCTAGCCTGTGGCCATTTCATTTGGTCAACGGGCCAAGGCAGGACCAAAAAAACAGCCAACAAACTTGCTTTTTAAGATGGCCCATCTGGCAGTGACTTCCTGAAAAGCTAGTCTCATACTGGTACTTGGCATGGCCAAAGGCCACAGCCTGCACACAGTGCCCATTTGACTCATGTGACTGTCTACAGTTAGAGGCAAAAGAGGAGCTAGGTGCCTAGTGCGGCCCAAGGCCAAACACTCTGCTGGGTGCCCACAGGGGACGGGATAAATTATTCCCTAAGAGCAGTGTGGACGGGGGACCAGGTGCAACTCATGGATAAAAGCCATGTTCGATAGTTAGGTGAGTTGAACTGACTGCAGGAAATGCCTAGATGACTTGACTTGTAGTGTAGTTCCTAGTTTCCCACTAGGCCCTGCGCATTGGAATAACATAAACAGTAGTATCGACGTGGAACTGCGGATATTCCAGGCCTCCACTGACTATGCTAAACTTAATTGGGTTGTGTTACCAACTAGCTCAGAGGTCACTGGAAACTTTCTTCTCTGCATAGGAAGTGATCAGCTTCCTTGGCACAGACAAGGAGGGATTCAGCTTTCCAACAACCGTGCAACATGACAACTTTGCTCCTCAGATCAAGAGTCAATCTCTAGGGTCGTGTGAAACAATAGACATGTATTTCACTCAGTCAGTCTAGTGCAGTTTACTTTCACGAGATGTAGAGAATAGAGAGACGGGCGTTTGTCAATAAAAGGTTAACATTTATTGAACAGTCTTTCTTCTCATACAAGAGAAATGTATTGCCACAATTGCAATAATTGTTATTATAAAAAGTACGTACAGTAAGATAAGGATTGCGAAATAGAACTGTAAAAGCATTGATATGGTTTCTTAGCCATACAATGGTTTAAAAGTAATAAAACATATATACAGTCATATATACATTAGGCTAACATACTCAACTGGTGCTTCTAACTAAGCCTACCCCAGTGTGCCTGACCTAAGCCTAACACGTGAAAGGGGAGTAAGTAAGTAGCTTTAAGTTAAGTTGGTTTTGCCAAGGTTTGTTTCAAGAATTCTCGTCTAAGGGTTTAGTCAACACCATACCTCTGAATAGAATGATGGAGGATTGGTATCTCCTTCAGGGGTCTCTCTCTCGATATCCCAGTCACCCGCGAGGGTAGACCGGAAACGCCGGAGCTGGATTTCTCTGCACGAGAAAGGCAGCGGCTTCTCTTCAGCGCGTCGAGGAAGGAGGGGGGACAGCGTCCGCGGGCAGCTGGAATCTGCTGGATATCTTCGCAGAGGACGGCTGTTCAGCTCCTTAAGCGTACTGCACCATAGTTCGCGCTTTAGCAGCGATAATGGTATCAGCAGCTTCACCACCACAGGGACAGCAGGCTGCAGCGACAGAGTGCTAGATTTACCAACACGGGGTCTTGCAGGCAGCTGGCATCAGCAACAGTAGCTCGCATTGCTTAAGGCAACGTTGGTAATATTTATACCTGACAGGTGCCGGGTTTGACGCAAGTTTGCTGGACATAAGACGTCAATTAAAGATGTCACTAGGAAGTGATAGTTATCAGTTGCTCATTAGAGTTCCATTACTAATCAAAACATAGCAAGCGGGGATTTCCAGGTTTGCTGAGTTTTTATCTTGTTGAAGAACTCGGAGTGTTATCTAGGAATATCAGATAGTGACTACTGCTCTGTCATTGCACTAATTGGTCGCAAAGGAAGTGGCAGAGAGAACTATGCTGGAATGTGGCTCTGTTC
Source organism: Lissotriton vulgaris (assembly GCF_964263255.1). Lineage (NCBI taxonomy): Eukaryota > Metazoa > Chordata > Amphibia > Caudata > Salamandridae > Lissotriton > Lissotriton vulgaris. The sequence goes on along the minus strand of NC_141685.1, from coordinate 1,583,459,370 downwards.
GTGTGAGGCCAGAGATGACTTTTCAGAAAATCGCACTTGAACGGTTATGCCAATATAGGGAATAAATGGATTTATAGCCGAATAGGGGCATAAGGTCACAGTATCGATCAGGAACCTAGATAAACACGCAACACCCACTCCACGGGTTAATGTCCATCAAGATTACTAAAACTAAAGCAATTAGATGCATGTGTAACATTGCCCACCCCAAAATACATAAATGCATTCGAAATAGGCGTACTTGTAATACATGAATTTAGGTACTGTACGTTTTTTAAAGCATAGTAATCATTCAAAAAATTATTGCATATGAAATCAATGAACGATTATGCAAAAGGAATTACACATGAAGTATCTCTGACAGAAGAAAGGCGAGATAAATCATCACATAAAAATGCATTGTAATAACATGTGTGCTAGAGGCTGGTGTAATGTTGTTATGTCTCTAGATGTGTTTAGAAATAGAAGTGTGAAGCTTCTGTTCTCTAAGAATAGTTTTTACGTTAAGAAAAGAATTGTTCGTTCCAAAAAAGGTCAATATTAGAAAAATTGTCCAATTTAAAGAATTATTGCTTGAACGGGGAAAAATAGATTTCCAAAGCTCTTGGCAGTTTTTGTTGATCAAAACTGAAGGCCGAATTCAGAGTTCATGGGAACGCTGTGTGTCAGAAAGCTTCTCAAAAGTTATTGTTTCTGTACGGGTGAGAACATCGTATCAGACAGGCTCTCAAAGAATTGGTCTACAAAATCAGGTGATAGTTCAACCAAATTAGATAGCGCTGTAACTTGGCAGGTGTGAGAATGATTGCTGTCATCGAAGGCAGGACCAGCAATGCTCACAGAACGTTGTACCTGGATGATGTTGCTTTTGTCACTCGCTCCACTGTTACCACTTGGCTGTAGTACAGGAGTCTCCACGAATGCCGTCATCAGGATTGGTAGCCGCTGGGGACAACACAATGCGTGAGCCGTTATTGGACTGAGCAAAGTATCGACGTCCATTGGTACTGCTGATGGAAGTGAAAGACAGATGTCCAACACGCATTCATCGCCGCAAAGCATACACCTTAGCACAGGTAAAATGCAATTTTGCCATATCGGTCTGAATGAAAGGAACCAGGTCATGTTTAGATCTCTCAGCTTGGCCAATCCAAGGACTTTAGTTATCCTGTCCCGGTAGCGCATTGCTAGGATTGTCTCTTCCATTCCCATGGGAGCTATGTCTGAGCCGAGGCTTGCCATAACGAAGCAGGAGGGTCAAAAATAGAATCCCTGCGACGAGTCCCAAAAATAATGGTATGCCGCCAAAAATGGAGTGCACAAAATTAGGAAAGATTCCCAAAATTGCCTGGAAGGGTGTTAGCAGTCCCGTAAAGACTGTCTTAAATATGCCTGGGATGCTTGTTGCACTAGACATGTTAAGGAGTTGGCTGAACATTTCTACGAAATGCACGGGGCAATTTGTTGATAAAAGGTCATGAACTTCAGTAGCTGTCCTTGCAACTAGAAGATCATACGTCTCTTTAGATGACGTTATAGGCACTGTTGTCTGTAAAAGTACAGATTTCATTTTGCTTAATGTATCAATTCGTATAGAATAGAGATTCAGACGAGGCCAGATGGGAGTCACTATGTCTGGAGGCCCACTCGGAAACAATGCTTGCATACAGCATTTGACCATGGATGTTACTTCTACTAGATAACTTTTCCCTGGCACGAGGCCACAACATCTGTGATCCGTTCTAAGAATGTAACTCCCGTTCGAAAGTTGCATAAAGAAGGGCTCTATCTGAGTTGCAGGTGTGACTAGCTGGTGGCATGAAAGGTTGTTTGAATTTCCATCACATGCTCCGTGTAAATTAATACCCTGACACAAAAGTATACCGCTTAGTGAATGTTTACAATTTTCACCACTAAGAAATACATTTTTGTCACTGTCACTATAGCAAGAATGAGTGTATGGTAATTTCCATTCGGATTTTACATATCCTTTACCCAATTGTTCATACTGGCCAGCAGGTATGTACTCAAGGCACTTTTTAAATCGGAAAGTTGTTATCGGAATTGTGATAATTCCGTGTATTATCCATTCAATGACAGGACTCTCTGACATTGTCAATGGTAATCTCTCGAGTTTTTCGATGCTCAGGATTGTATAGTCTGCTCCTTTCTGTGCCAAACTGATCTGTTTATCAGTAAGGTTAAAACTGGAAAATAATGACGTCGTGTTGATTAAACGCCAAGGCACATAGCCTGAACGAAGATTTTGCAGCGTCCAGCCTAATTCTATAATAGAGCGTAATTGAGACTGGCCATGTTGTAACATTAGCAAATCTCTGTCTATCACATCAAAGGCAGAGGATACAATATTGTCCAACGAATATATTCTGGAAGACAGAGTCGTTAACCCATTGTCTACTACAGAAAGTGATTTCTCTAAATTAATACGATCAATTTCTCGTATTTTTTCGGCAGTTTCAATTTGCTTTACTTTCCAAGCCTCGTTGTAAGCAGCATAGATACTGGTCGCTATGAAACGCTTTTGACTCTGTTTGTGTGGTCCAAGAATGAAATCGCGCAAATCAGCACCATCTTTTAGCAAAGACAAGTGTTGCTTAATTTCAGCCAGTGTGGACGAGGTTAGCCATTCAAGGCAGAGTTTCCCTACACTGTATGTTGTTATAATCCCTGGATGTTGTCTCTGGGAATATCTAGGGTCTAATCTGGTCATTTTTAACCCCTGTGTTTTATTCAGGAATCTATCTTGACAGCTATTTGTGTCTGTAGGCCAGATTAACCACTTTTTCCAATCAGGATGTGTTCTGTTGAAATGTAAAATTTGTGACACGTCTAACTCAATATCTGTGGTTGTATTCTCAGGTATTGGCTTCGGTATAGACGGTGTTTTAAGGTCTTTGATCTTAGCTAGGCCAAGACAGGATGTTTGGTGTATTGTGTCATTTAAAAATAACATTTGTTCTGGTATCATGCAGGTTCTAAATAGTGCTTCAATGCCTTGCACCTGCCAATCTTTTGTACCCCAAATTGTTTTCGTTTCAATATTATTTTTCCAATAATCAAAACCAAATGTCATCATTTTGTCATAAAATGCTTCTGAATATATCAATTTAGAATTTGTCAGCATTGTTTTCATTCCTGTTTTATCTAACAGTTTGTAATAAAACGTTTCTGCATCACTGGTGTTAAACCCTGAGAAGTATTTGAATTTCTCAAAAAATGCTTTAGAACTGCTTTTAGGTGGTGTAGAACAATGTTCCCATTGATTATACATAAAAACATTTCTAGGCTGTGCAGATTTATGCAGGTAATGATCCCCATAGTGGGTGTAACAGAATAACTGCTCATAACTAGATGAACCTTGTAAATAATCATGATCTGTGAATCTAGCTGACATTACTAAATCAGACATCATGTCATTAATACTGTTAAAGTCCCAATCATCAGAGAATGTACTTGGTGTCACAAAGTCACTTAAGGAAACCTTTAGTTGATGAGGGTACTTCAGGATTTCGACCGGACCATATATCTCATAGTCTGTTTTCTCCCATACTACCCCACCAGGTATTGGAATTGCTGTGACATTTACTGTTGACAGTTCTCTTTTCTTCACGTGGGATGATCTGTGTGGTTTCAGGACTAGGTTGATGTTCTGACTTGCTGTGTCCATTGTAATATATTTTCCTTCAATGAATTTTCCCAAACACAGTACCATGATGAGCCAAAGCAGGAGGAAAAATACACCTAGACCGAACCAGAACTCTAGCCAAGGGGAAATTAGGTAGTTTTCCTTCAGTTGATGAAAGAGTTCCGTTGCTTTTTCTTTAAAAGTCTTTTTAGTTTCTGGCATCACTTCGGGGTCATTTAAATCTTCAGAGAAGTTGTCGAAGTTGATGAAATAACCAGAGGCAGTTCTGTCAATTGATGGGATTGTTCTTTCAATCTGTCTCTCTGTAGCACTTTCTGATGCCACATCATTGTAGACTGGTGTTGTTTCTTGACGAACTGTTTCAATCTGTGTTTCAAGAGGCACGAGTTCCATGGCATTATTGCATAGTCCTTCATTGTGCACTGCAGGCTGATCGAATGTGATTAGTCTTTCAGTTTGAACCTCTTGGATTGTTGCAAGTTTGGGTATTCTGTTGTTTCTTGGGAGCCCACTGGGCCTACTGTTGATTATAGGCCACATGCTTGTGGTTTTACCAGATCGATAGACACGACTCTGTTCTCCTTTTTACCAGCAAGGGGCGGTAGCACAACTGATCTTGTTCCGGTGACTGCCAAGACAGGTACTGCTTTTCTGTAAGAAGGCCCAAATTCCTTCTTAACCGCGATCTTTTCTCTGACTAGATCCCCAATCTTTGGAATCCAGACAGGCCTTGCTGGGGCTGTTGCGGGTGGTGCCTCGTCAGTGGTACTTGGCTGTTGCTTTAACTTTATGTTGCTTAATGATTTTCTTGTTTCATTCAGTTCCTGTAAAACAGCCAAACGATCTTTGATGTCAAAGTCTGTTGTTTTTTCTTGTACCACTGACATCTGACTATCGAGGTCCTGAACTCGCATTCTAATTCCGAACAATAGTTCGTATGGGCTGAAACCTTTTAGAGAATTTCTTGGCATGTTGTTAAGACTAGTCTGGACACTTATTAAATGTTTGACCCACCCAGCGCCTGAACCTAATACCTTCGCTGTTATAGATTGCTTTATGTCACGGTTTTTTCTTTCTACCACACTGTTCCCTTCGGGGTGCGACGGACAAGAATACCGCAACCCAATTCCCATGCTAGCCATGGCCTCCTTATAAGCTCGAGAGCTGAAAGCAGGACCCTGATCAGAATGGAACGTGGTAATTGCGTATGTGCCGATATTGACTCGCAAATCTTTTATAACCGTTCTAGCGTCAGCCGAGCGCTGGGGGCCTCATTTTTTTAAGTGCTTTTCATCTTAACTGTTAATAGGACGCAGGACGGGGTGTAGGCAGCGTTACGCTCTTTCTGACTGGTAGCCGGTAGCAAGGTTCGCTACTGCGATCCCTATTACAGTTTTCACAGTTGTTTGCATATATTTGGTGTTCTACACTCATTCCCGGACACCAGAATACTGATTGTAATTCGTTCAGTGATTCCTTGATCTCTCTGTGCCTTAGACCCAAACCCATGTGTGCGTCTGCTATTAAAAATATTCTCCTGTTCATGTTTGGAATTACTCTGTCCCCCACTCCAGGGATTCGAGCAAAAGGAACGGAGTTTGCATCGATTATGTATGCATAATTGAGTGGATAGTTTACGGGTAGTGCTGCACAGTCGCCTTTTACGGTCGTTTTTACTGCCAGCATTGTTTCCCCGTCTATGTATTTATCTGTACGCTTTTTTGTGGCTACGGAAGCCGGTTTAGTTGCTTCCGCTTTGGCTGTATTAGCCAATGAATTCCCTGCAACGTGAACGCCATCACGCTGAAGACTCTGTGCGGGAATCACGTGAGTCTTTTGTAGTTCTTTGTATAAAAGAGCTACCTCGTTCCAGAGCAATTTATGCTTTATTGTGGCACCTGTGTCATCTTTGTAGTCGTTTTCGATCCAACTCTGCAGTTTATTGTTGTAAGAGTTGACGCAAAAATGAGAATCGCACACTATAAGTGTCGGGAATTCATGTTCTGCATTTTCGAGCGCCATCTTTAAAGATCTGATTTCAGTTCTCTGAACCGAACAGTTTCTTACAGATTCAGTTTTTGTTACTTTCGGTCTGAATTTACTGCACAGCCAACGACCTTTAATGATCGCACATGCTGCATCGTAGGATTTTCTCTCTACGTTGAAATGCTGTACAAAGCTATCTGTATAGATTATACAGGCGTATTGTGGGAGAGGCAGAATTTCGATTGGCAGAGGATATTCTTCTTCATATTCTAAATCATTCAGTTCTTCAAATTGCGGGGCGAAATAGTATTTCACGTCTTCCGCTCCTAGAGAATCTATACACTGTATCCATTTCGGATCCAGTGACACTGTAGGCAAGTTTACTGGGCTGAATAGCGCCTCGAAGGCGGATTCCGCTGTAAGGATATTAATCCGTTTGCCGTGTGCTAGTTCTCGTTCATTTGCTAATGCGATTTGCACTGCTTTCACAGTTCTTTCTGTGTGACTGAATGTTTTTTCTGCTTTTGTGTACAAGTGAGATTTAATTGAAATTGGTACCTTTTCTCCCTCATTAGAGGTCAGGTATGTGAATCCGCATCTTCCTGGGATGACTCGGATTACAAGATCGATCGTGTTGTCACGTGTATCTAATTTTGTTTTTGCTAACATGTCTGTTTGCAGTGATCTCAAAATTTCTGTGTGTTTTTGAGTCCAATTGATTTGTTTAAAATCAGGTTTAATTAGTTCGTAGAGAGGTTTAACCCTCTCTGCGTAATTTAGTATGTAAGTTCTTCCGAAATTCAGAAAACCTAGAATGGATTGTAAATTCTTCAGCGTTTTTGGAGGTTGGAGTACAGCGCACTTCTCTAAGAAGTTGTCCGCTAGGCTTTTCCCTTCACTTGATAATTCGTACCCTAAGAACAGTACTGTCAGATGGGCAATTCGAGACTTTTTAAAGTTGAATTTGTAACCCTCTGCTGCGAACCGAAGTATAATGGTGTTCACTCTTTTCAAGTGAGTATCCAAGTCGTCGTCTGTGAGATAAATATCATCTACGTAAGACAATGCTTCATCATCATAGATTTGTAGTAACTCTGTTACCCTAGCTGAGAATAGTCCTGGGCTGTTCTTGAACCCCTGTGGGAGTCGACAGAATTTTTTCTGTGACCCAAATGCGGAGAAAGCGGTCAAATATCTACTTTCTGGTGCAATGTTTTGACAAAAGAAACCATTAGAAATGTATAATGTCGTTTTGTATTTTTTCCTAACTATGTTATTCATTAGGGCTGCACTATGCGAGTTTTGTACTGCAAAAGTTTTGCAACATGTATTAAGATGTCTGTAGTCCAAAACTAGACGATATGAATTGTCTGGCTTGGAGACAGGAAACAAAGGATTGTTCATTTGAGAGGTGCATGTTTCAATCACCCCCTGGTACTCAAGTTGATCTAAGATCTCCCTGACTTGTTTTTTAGCTTCTTGCTTTATGGGATACTGCCGTTGGGCAGTTGGTTCACTTTTTAATTGGATTTTGTGAGAAGGTGATTCCTCATCCCATCCTACATGATTTTTATATAATGCAGGTGCCTGGGCTACTGCCCATTTCCTTGCATATGTATATTTTTTGTGAATCGGTATGTGATTCGAGAAGGCAGGCATAATCACTTCTTCGCCACGAGGGCACTCCCTGACAAACTCTGCGGACCAATCTTTTTCAGCTAACAGAATATCATAGCCTTTTGAGAGCTTATCCCAAAATAGACCCTTAATTTTCCTAGTCTTATCACCCTCTATACGCAATGTTATTTCGTATATTTTATGGGGCTCGCTAAGTCTGGCGTCAGCAGTTTCAACCTGAATGTATTCATTCGTGTCCACTGTCTCCAGATGACTCATCAAGATCTTGCGCGCTATACTGATTTCTGCTGCACTGTCCAACATTGTCAATGCCCACTCCCCGTTTTTCAACTGTGTCCTCAGTATTCTCGGCATGGTTGATTACTCTAATACTGGCTACCTTCTTTTTCTGAAATTGAGATTTCTTATTTTGAGCAGGTTCCTTGTCTTTGGACTTGGTGTGCTCTCCTGGGTCTGACCGTCCTCTTCTTTCCGAATTCTGTGGAAGAGATCGAGAGGGACGTGTATCAATACTTTGATATCTATCAGGTTTTTTCAGATTATCCCTATTTCTAAGGTTATATCTTTTCTCAGAGGGCTCCCTCTGGGGAGACTGGCGTTCTCGAGTCGGAGTTCTCTCCCTCCGTCGAGGAGACCTTCCTCTGGACTGGAAAACTTTTTCCTTGGGAGTGGATTGTTTATTTCCATCCCAGCTCTTTTTAGGAGTGTTTGAATTATTTTTAATAAATAATTTTTCAGGATTTTCGAGCAGTTGGGGCTTTACTGGTTTCCCCCCCAAGCTGTCTCTACCTAATTCTTCATAGCATTTTTCTATGATTTTTGCAAGCTCAACAGGATCTTTTATATCTGTTTCCTTCAACTTCTGGCGAATCGCCACAGATGCTGCTTCTCCTCTAATGTTGGCTAATAATATAGCCGTGACCTGCTTGAAGTCTTTCAGTAATTTCATACCTAGATTTAAAGCGGGCTCTGGACCGAATTCATTTTGAATCTGTTTTAGCACTTCTGGTATTACCGCCATAGACGGAACACCGTGTGTTTTTGTGTAAATGGAAGCAAAGACTGTACCCCAAGTGTCACAGTCCTCCACGTGTGGTGCGATTCCCATAGGAAGGCAGATGGTCAAGATTCTGTGTTTCTCAATGGGGGTAGTATCAGGAAACACTGCCTCTATTTGAGTGATTTTCTGTGCTAACCAGAAAGGAATTTGTTCCCGTTTTACGGGTGTTTTACCAAGACATGACTGTATGTTCTGTGGTGTAATTTTATTTGTGTTCCCCTGATGAGGGGTCAGCTGTGGTGTATTAACAGCTGGCTGGACTGTTGCAGTCCGCATTACATATTGGACTAATTGCCTATGTATTTTTATTAATGTGTTTAGCTGTACTAACAGCTCTTCTCTAGACATTTTTACAATGTCAGGATGTGGTGTGTAGCTGGCTAGAACCGGCCACGTTGCTCCTGGTCTACCTAGTGGACCGAGCCTGGTAATGTGATCATTATGTTTTAGGGCGCCATTAAACCAGAGCAGGTGCTCTTGAAATTTAAGTGGAATTTCAATCTCCTCGAAAGGAGCGTACTCTTCCGGAGGTTTCTCTATTTTGTAATAGTGAAACTCTTTTGTTCTAGCGTTTACCGCTGGAAAGTTTATCCATGAATAGAATACCTCTGTCTGCCGATACTCGTGAGCCTCTATCACGAAAATTACTGTACCACCTTGTGGTGTCAGTCCGTTTTCTATAAGTTTTAACGTTATAGATCTTCTTAAGTGGACCGGGATGATAATAGCATCCGGGTCTGTGTACTCGGGACCTTGCTGAGTCGCATCTGCTGCGGCCCCAGAGGTTCCGTTTTCTGGCATTGTAAAAATGCGAGGTTTGCAGAGTAGGTCTCCAAGGAGACAAAGATTAGGTGCACAATATTTTGGAACACTGTATCCTTCAACGTTGAATAAACCAGAGCTTTACATAGGAATCTCTTCCTACTGAGTTCGGGCGGATTTTAACCTTTCACCCACTCCAGACGTCTATTGGAGTATTTACGGGAGAAAGGGGTGTGAAATATGCACGACTGAGTTACTCTAAAAGTCTTGCGTTAGTTTATCGCCTTACCAAACGTTGGGCGCCATGTAGTGTAGTTCCTAGTTTCCCACTAGGCCCTGCGCATTGGAATAACATAAACAGTAGTATCGACGTGAAACTGCGGATATTCCAGGCCTCCACTGACTATGCTAAACTTAATTGGGTTGTGTTACCAACTAGCTCAGAGGTCACTGGAAACTTTCCTCTCTGCATAGGAAGTGATCAGCTTCCTTGGCACAGACAAGAAGGGATTCAGCTTTCCAACAACCGTGCAACATGACAACTTTGCTCCTCAGATCAAGAGTCAATCTCTAGGGTCGTGTGAAACAATAGACATGTATTTCACTCAGTCAGTCTAGTGCAGTTTACTTTCACGAGATGTAGAGAATAGAGAGACGGGCGTTTGTCAATAAAAGGTTAACATTTATTGAACAGTCTTTCTTCTCATACAAGAGAAATGTATTGCCACAATTGCAATAATTGTTATTATAAAAAGTACGTACAGTAAGATAAGGATTGCGAAATAGAACTGTAAAAGCATTGATATGGTTTCTTAGCCATACAATGGTTTAAAAGTAATAAAACATATATACAGTCATATATACATTAGGCTAACATACTCAACTGGTGCTTCTAACTAAGCCTACCCCAGTGTGCCTGACCTAAGCCTAACACGTGAAAGGGGAGTAAGTAAGTAGATTTAAGTTAAGTTGGTTTTGCCAAGGTTTGTTTCAAGAATTCTCGTCTAAGGGTTTAGTCAACACCATACCTCTGAATAGAATGATGGAGGATTGGTATCTCCTTCAGGGGTCTCTCTCGATATCCCAGTCACCCGCGAGGGTAGACCGGAAACGCCGGAGCTGGATTTCTCTGCACGAGAAAGGCAGCGGCTTCTCTTCAGCGCGTCGAGGAAGGAGGGGGGACAGCGTCCGCGGGCAGCTGGAATCTGCTGGATGTCTTCGCAGAGGACGGCTGTTCAGCTCCTTAAGCGTACTGCACCATAGTTCGCGCTTTAGCAGCGATAATGGTATCAGCAGCTTCACCACCACAGGGACAGCAGGCTGCAGCGACAGAGTGCTAGATTTACCAACACGGGGTCTTGCAGGCAGCTGGCATCAGCAACAGTAGCTCGCATTGCTTAAGGCAACGTTGGTAATATTTATACCTGACAGGTGCCGGGTTTGACGCAAGTTTGCTGGACATAAGACGTCAATTAAAGATGTCACTAGGAAGTGATAGTTATCAGTGATGTCATCAGTGATGTCACTGACCATGTCATGAATGATGTAATATGTGACATCATTAGCAGTGGATTGCGGGTCCGCGATATATAGTTAGTGCAACTAACTATATATGGAATTTCAATGGTTTTGTGCAAATAAAATAACGTTTTTTAAATGCTAATCCCTAACTATATATGGTCTATAACCTATGGTTTTTTCAGTGAATTTTCAAGGTTTTGTAAATGCAAATTCCTAACTATATATGGTCTATAACCTATGGTTTTTTCTGTGAATTTCATTGGTTTTTTAAAAGCTAATATCTATAGCTGTAAAATATATTCTTTATTTAGTGACGTATCACGTAGCCCGTGAGACGCCTCATGATGCATCGCATAACCGTGACGTATCGTCTCTGCAGCGCAAACCAAACCCAAAACGTAAGCGCGCCAGAACACGCTTAAAGATATATATATATTTTTGTAACCTTAATTAGACAAAATCCACACGTGCACATATCACAAACGTTCAAAAAACACAATATGTCGGACTCCCGTTACGCTGCCGGTTAGCTGCCCGGTTAACGTACCAGGAAGCACCTTTACCGCGAAAAATCGATTTTTTTTTTTCTTTTGCCCCGCAGGGAACTTTAATAGCCCCCTCATCAATCCTAGGGGTTCAGGAGGGGTCTGCCTTACCCCTTTCATTCATTTACACCTTTTTTTTTTTCACCTCTTGTCTCTCGATCCCACAGAGAGACAAGATGGCGGCCGCTCCAGACTGTTTACAATGATAACAGCCAATCAGCTTCTCCTCAGACTCCCGTTACACTGCCGGTTAGCTTCCCGGTTAGCTGCCCGGTTAGCTGCCCGGTTCGCGTACCAAGATGCGTCTCTATGGCGAAAAAATCGGATTTTTTTTTTTTTTGGGCCCCGCGTGGCTTTATAATATTCCCCTCATCAATCCTAGGGGGTCAGAAGGGGTCTACCTTGCCCTCTTTCCTTCATTTCCCCCTTTGTTTTGGCCTCCTCTTGTCTCTCGATCCTACCGAGAGACAAGATGGCGGCCGCTCTGGACTGTTTACAATGTTGACAGCCAATCAGCTACTCCTCAGACTCCCGTTACACTGCCGGTTAGCTTCCCGGTTAGCTGCCCGGTTAGCTGCCCGGTTCGCGTACCAAGACGCGTCTCTACGGCGAAAAAATCAGATTTTCTTTTTTTTTTTTTGGGCCCCGCGTGGCTCTATAATATCCCCCTCATCAATCCTAGGGGGTCAGAAGGGGTCTACCTTGCCCCCTTTCCTTCATTTCCCCCTTTGTTTTGGCCTCCTCTTGTCTCTCAATCCTACCGAGAGACAAGATGGCGGCCGCTCCGGACTGTTTAGAATGTTGACAGACACCGGAGAGCCAATCAGCTTCGCATCGCAAAGTTCCGTTACGCGAAAAGTACGCGAACCGGAGCGCTGCCCGGAGCGCTGTTACAGATATATATCTTATTTTAAACGTTAATTTCTCAAAATCCACTGAAGCACATATATTGAGACCTAGCAAAGGCACATCGGGCTAACAGTCCCTACAATTTTGCCAAGTTTCGTGCAAATCCATTCAGCCGTTCGAGCTAAAAGTGAGGCCAACCGCCCTATGGAAAAATGAATGGGAAAAACGCGTTTTGGGACCCCCCTTTTTTCTCGGCCCCCCCTTGACGACCCCCCCCAAATTTTCAGGGGCTGCTCAGAAACAAAATGTGCCATTTTCCTGAAAATTTCAGCCAATTCCGTCCACAAACGCCAAAGTTATTAGACATAGAATTTTCAAAAGTTCCATAGAGAAAAAATCCTAACTATATATACCTACTGGCTATCGCCAGTAGGTAATATATATATATATATATATATATATATATATATATATTCACAGAAAAAACCATAGGTTATAGTGGATATATAGTTAGGAATTTGCATTTACAAAACCTTGAAAATTCAATGAAAAAACCATTGGTTTTAGGCCATATATAGTTAGGGATTTGCATTTACAAAACCTTATTTTACTCGCATAAAACCATTGAAATTCCATATATAGTTAGATGCGCTAACTATATATCGCGCACCCGCAATCCACTGCTGATGATGTCACATATTACATCATTCATGACATGGTCAGTGACATCACTGATGACATCACTGATGACAACTCAAATGACATCACTGATGACATCTCAAATGACATCACTGATGACATCACTGATGACAACTCAAATGACATCACTGACAACATCACAGATGACATCATTCATGTGTTAATACGATGAACCTCTACAGACTCTGATATAAACTTAGATACACTCAGTGAAAACAGACACTCACAGATTGTCACTCATCCATGGAGTTACTCATACACCTAGACAGTCATGCAAAGAATCAATCACACCTCCATTTCCTCAACTATACAGTTATACACACCTTACGTATTGAAACATATTCTAACACATATTTACTCTCTTATACAATCACTGATACAAGTTTTCAATGATCCATGCAGCCACTCACACATTCACTGGCTCTTAAACACAGTAATTTATATATGTCAACTCTCGCATGTACTGTGTTTTACATATGTACTTACTTTGACATGTAGCATTGAGATATCCAATCACTCACCAATACACTCATGCACACAGTCAACCACCCATACAGCTGTTTCCACATGCAGTTTTGAACCCATAAATCTAGTGAATCAGCTGTTCACACATCTATGCACAGAGTCACACACCTCCCAGCCACTCACACACATACTCAGTCTCCCATACAAATACTTGGGCAACCAATCAATAACCCATATAGTTACTCATATAGCTACTGATCAACACATGCAGCAGTTTACAGAACAACAGATATAATGATGCACAAATTAATACATTTTAATCACTAACCCATGCACTCAGTGAGACACATTTAATCACTCCCTCATACAATCAGTCATGCACCTACTAAATCCTTCATCCAGACATTTATACATCCACTCATTCTTCAATATGTAAGACATATTTTAACTTTACAGAAACATACAGTCACTGGATGTTGTCATCAGTGATGTCATTTGAGTTGTCATCAGTGATGTCATCAGTGATGTCACTGACCATGTCATGAATGATGTAATATGTGACATCATCAGCAGTGGATTGCGGGTGCGCGATATATAGTTAGCGCATCTAACTATATATGGAATTTCAATGGTTTTATGCGAGTAAAATAAGGTTTTGTAAATGCAAATCCCTAACTATATATGGCCTAAAACCAATGGTTTTTTCATTGAATTTTCAAGGTTTTGTAAATGCAAATTCCTAACTATATATCCACTATAACCTATGGTTTTTTCTGTGAATTTCATTGGTTTTTTAATAGCAAATATGAAAAGCTTTAAAATGTCAAGTACGTGATAGATAAAAACATTTTCGTATTTATGCACGCTGATCGATGTGCTTTGAACGCTGCACCCCCCCCCTCCCCTCTTTTCTCTTAGTAGTACTCTCTCTTTGCAGATAGTGAACGGTAGTTAACGCAGGCCTTTGCCCCCGTTGTAATCCGTCGTGCCTGCTTGTCTCTCCATTTGATTGATTGTTATCCAAGCATTTACTGTTTTAGAATTGGTTCTCTTTGGATCATTCTCTATTTACAAACAAGCACAAAGTCGCAATACTCTGTTTAGTCTTTGCAGATAGTGAAAAATCGTGTAAAAAAATAAAAGTAATCGAGCAAAATCAGTAGGCCACTAATTGGATCTCTTTTTGACCTCGCTAAAATAGAAATATTAGGAACAACCCTTCATGAGAAATACGAAAATAGTGAGATGAACTGAGCTCCACACCATGAGGGCTGCAAGACAGCTCGACTCCGTCACCCACCCCGCCCAAAATAACGACAAACCCTATGCAAATATTAAAAATATAGACAACACACCAGCAAAGAAACAGGGTAAAACATTTTATTAAATAACTATTTACATAACTATTTTATTTTTTTTATTGCCCGATCCGGCTAGCTCAATCGATCGAGCATGAAACTCATGCACTCTGATAGCAAGCGTTGCTACTGATGCTATGCAGACCAAAACTGGTTTTCAGTTTGTACATTTTTCTAGATTTTTCAATCCAAGGTTGGTTGACTTTGTAGAACGATGGCTTCAGATTTTCAACATACGGTGTGGTGGCGCTGACTGGGAGGGGGCGCTTTGCTCCTGCCCCCTCCCCAAGTAAGATTTTCATACGTGAAAGTACGTTAATGGTTTTGGTCCCTGAGTTGCTTCAATGTCACTGCCATTCTCAAATGGCATAAGTTCTGGATGTTGGGTGCCATAGTTAAGAGTTCTGAGCAGTGCTTGTAACACTGTCTGAAGCTTATTTCCACCTACTGCAGCTTCACTATTCTCAAAGTAAGTGAGTGTCGTTTGTGGACCTGACTGCATTAGAAAACAATGTGATATGTTACCTTCCTAAACAGCTTGACGGAGGCCCCTGAGGGGCGGTGTGATGGCCATGGACTCGGAGAAGACGCTTGGCTCCGACACCCTCCCCAAGTCTTATAGCACTGGTGTAGCCTGAGATCGCCCCCGACATAGGCGGCCGGCTCCCGGGGTCCGGCGGAACTTTTTGCCTTTTGATGACTCTTCAATTCTGGACCTTGTCCCACAATCCGTTTGACCTGAAGACACGCTGTAGTGGGGTGCCCCTTTACCGTTTCAGTTGCCATTCCGCCCGCTTTTGCTACACTGTGCCTCTTCCGCCATTCAGCTGTTTACCGCCCGCTCTTGCGACTACAGCGTCTCGCTCATCATGTAGTTGAGTTGCTCCCGCTCTTGCGGTGCAGCGATAGGCGGCTGCCACAGGACTCTCAAAATGGCGGCCGGCTCTTCGGTTTTGGGCCTGGTCCACTAAAATGGC
The DNA here is from genome assembly GCF_964263255.1 of Lissotriton vulgaris. NCBI lineage: Eukaryota > Metazoa > Chordata > Amphibia > Caudata > Salamandridae > Lissotriton > Lissotriton vulgaris. The sequence goes on along the minus strand of NC_141685.1, from coordinate 1,583,443,843 downwards.
CCTGGGACACCTTTGAACTCGGACGCTTCCCTGATAGGGCTTGGGTCCCATTCTCGAAAGCGTCCCCTCAGCCGTGAAGATTCTACAAAAGTCTTGGGGGCCTCCGACTCCCGCAGGCTTCTGGTGGGGAGCGGCTGCCATGATTGCTCGTGGAATGGCCACGACGGAGCTACGAGATGGTAGTGCTCTCATGCTGACGCCAGCTTTAGTCTGAAACATCCAGAAACACTGTAGACTACCAATTCGATCAGTTCCGGTAGCGCCCCAACATGACCCGGAAGAGAAGAACTTGCCCTCCCCTCTTTGACTGATGGTTCTTGTTGCCTGTCCCCTCTGTTGTCATTTAACAGAACTTTTTGGACTGCTGAAAGGGGTTGTGTTCCGAACGCTGGTTGGTGGAGACATTTTGACTATATTCTTGACCTACGTTGTCGCGTAATGCGTTATATGACACGCCGCGTTAGCGCACCCGGAAGTGATCCGAGGCGCGGCGCGCAGCGCGTAACGTAAGCATAACAGGTCATGTGACTTGTTAATAAAACTTTTCATTGGTTCATTTTACTTTTGTTATTTTAATGATGAAAAGCTTGGTCATATGACCTAAAAATTACGCTTTTTATTGTTTTCGAACATTATTTTTTTTTAAACATATGTTATAATATTCCAGGCTAATGTACTTTCCCGGAAAATTTACAACTGTCCTGCAAGTAAAATATATTCCTTTTTCGAGAAAAAGGGCGTTTCTTCCTTCCATGACGGAGCCGTTGAGTAAAAGAGATTCGGCCTGCTGTCTTAGTCGCCGATACGCCTGATTATCAGATTCTTATCGATCACTTTATGTTGCAGAAATGAAAAACACAACTGCCCTTGACCATTTATCTTTACTGCGTTCCTACATATTATACCTTTTATCCGTCATGTAATTGGACTGCTTTATTTCACTTGCCTTTTACTGATTCGAAAACAGTGACTAAAAGTAAAAACTTTACCAATGTAAATACTACTACCGTGTTTTGTTTTAAAAACCTTTATTGTGAAAATGTCAGTATACAAATACGGGCCTATAACCACGTGGGCCGGCCATGGAGCAAACTGAAATCGTATATGATGAGGAGACATTTACACTGTAGAGGAACGTAACGAGCGGGCCATTAGGTTGCAAGAACAAAGGTGTCTAACAGTTGCGGAATCGGTGGACGTACATTTTGTAATTAAAATACGACAGGGCCACTTACAATAACATTTTCTAGATATACATTTGCGGGCAAGGAGTTACGAGTCCCATTTATACCGGCGCCATTTTGGGCGAGGCCGGGCAGGTCCAAGATATAGTCAAAATGTCTCCACCAACCATCGGCCAGACCAGAACCCCTTTCGGCCCTTTATGCTACAAGATGGTGTCTTCCATTCAGAAAATATTGTTGGCAGCATTTTGAAAGGAAACAGAAACAGCCGTTCTCCTAGTGAGTTTCACATTGTTACATTTAGGAAGAATGTTGAAGAGTAGAATGTGGAAAATCTGAAGCCATTTTTCTACAAACTCTCAATCAGACTTGGATGGAAAAAAAAATCCTGAAGAATGTACAAACTGAAAACCAATTTTTGTCTGTATAGCATCAACAGCAACGCTTGAGTCAGCTTTGTGTCAAGCCGCCATTTTCATTCAATCAATAGCGTCCCCCTGCACACATTCAGGGACCTGGTCGTGTCTTCAGATGAAACGGATTGTAGGAAAAGAAGCAGAAAGGAAAAGGAAAAAAGTTCCGCCGGACCTCGGGAGCCGGCCGCCTATGTCATGTGCGACCTTTGGCCACACCAGGGCAATAGTGAAGCTGCAGCAGGTGCAAATAAGCTTCAGACAGTCTTACAAGCACTGCTCAAAACTCTCAACTGAGGCACTCAACGTCCAGGACTTGCCATTCGGATCTTGGCGCCTTGTGCTGGTTCCGACCTATTCACACATCGGTCCACTACTGACATCACCTCATAAGCCAACGGGGACCCCACGCGACTTTCGGCGCAGCATTGTAGGATGGCCACACCAGTGCGGCAACTTGCTGGACACAACCTCGGTGCCATCCGGATCTCGGCGCGTTCGACTCACTGTACCGCAAGAGTGACCGCAACTCAGCTGGACACGCCGTCTTTCGGCGCAGCATTGTAGGATGGCCACACCAGTGCGGCAATTTGCTGGACACCACCTCGGTGCCATCCGGATCTCGGCGCGTTCGAGTCACTGTACCGCAAGAGTGACCGCAACTCAGCTGGACACGCCATCTTTCGGCGCAGCATTGTAGGATGGCCACACCAGTGCGGCAATTTGCTGGACACCACCTCGGTGCCATCCGGATCTCGACGCGTTGTGCTGCCTTCGGCCTATTCGCACATCGGTCCGCTACTGACGCCGCCTCACGTGCCAACGGATTTTCTACGCTTTTTGTAGCCCTATGCCGCATAACAGGTCATGTGACTTGTTTATAAAACTTTTCATTGGATCATTTTACTTTTGGTTTCCTAAAGATGGATGGCTTGGTCATATGACCTAAAAATAACACTTTTCATTGGTTTAGAACATTTTTTTTTCCCAAACGATGAAAGCCCCACCTTGTTTCTGGATCATTCAGACTGAAGCTGGCGTCAGCATGAGAGCACCACCATCTCGTGGCTCCGTCGTGGTCATTCCGCGAGCAATCATGGCAGCCGCTCCCCACCGGAAGCCTGCGGGAGTCGGGGGCCCCCAAGACTTTTGTAGAATCTTCACGGCTGAGGGGACGCTTTTCGAGAATGGAGCCCAAGCCCTAGCAGGCAAGCGTCCGAGTTCCAAGGTGTCCCAGGGCCATTTCAGTGGACCAGGCCCAAAACCGAAGAGCCGTCCGCCATTTTAAGAGTCATGTGGCAGGCGCCTATCGCTGCACTGCAAGAGTGGGAGCAACTCAACAACATGGTGAGCGAGACGCTGTAGCCGCAAGAGCGGGCGCAACTCAGCTGGATGGCCGCCACCTGGGGAGGCCTGTTCACGCCGCCTCCCCCACGCCCCCCCCCCCCCCGGGCCGCCGCACGCAAATTTTCGGAGCAGCATTGTAGGATACCAAAACCAGTGCGGCAGTTTACTGGACATCACCTGGGTGCCATCAACATCTCAGCGCGTTCTGCTGCCTTGGGACTATTCGCACAACAGACCGCTACTGACGAGGCCTCCCCCCGCCCCACCCGGGACGCCCCACGCCAATTTTCGGAGCAGCATTGTAGGATCCCAAAAACCAGTGCGGCACCCAGGTGACATCACCTGGGTGCCGTCCAGAACTCAGCACGTTGTGCTGCCTTGGGTCTATTCGCACAAAAGACAGCTTCTGACCATTGTTGCTTTTTTGGGTGAAAAATGTTTAAATGTTTTTACAGTTTTTGTTCCGTTCATTATAGTTAAAAGTTAATAAAGTTTTAAAATCTAACTTTGTTGGAGTGCTATATATGTTTAAAAAATCGGGTGAATGGGGCCTTGAATCGGGTTATTGTCATGTGTGGGCTTTGCAAGTGTACTGCTACAAGATCGGACATTTCAAACTCAAATGCACGTTCTTTTTCTTACCTTTCCGAAGCATGGAGCGCAATAGCAGGCAGAGAAAGGGTGATGCACGTGTTGAACACTGCCTGGCCTGGCAAGTTGCTGGCAGTGCCCCCCCCGCCCGCTCCTGAAAGAGGGCACACACACACCGCCGCCCCGAGTACTTCACAAATCTTTAAAAGACCATGCGCTTGTTCATGAGGCTTAAATGGTTTATCACCCCTTCTAGAACCCCTGCATCGACCCTCTGACGTTTCCTGGAAGAATTAGCACGTAACACAATACCAAGCCCTGTCAGCTGAAACCCCCGAGAAATCATGGGGCATATTATCAAGGGGGTTTATTTCCGCTTTTTTGGCTTTAAAAGCCAAAAAAAAAAGAGATAAAATGATCTCCCTATTACCAAGCTGTCGCTAACACCAGTTAGTGACGGCTAAAAGGAGATAGCGACCATCTTGGGCCCCGCTTTGCATATCAGTGATATTTATCACTAATGACATGCAAAGTGGGCGTGCCAAGATTTTAGCGACTGGAAACAGTCCCTAACCATCGCTATCTCCTATTACCAACTTTTGGAGATATTCGCGCTAAGCGCGAATATCTCCAAAACCTAACACCTGCCCTGAGCAGTTTTAGCCATGTTATCCAATGGGAAGTGGATAACATGGCTAAGAGCATTTGCTGGATAATGCATGACTATCGCTGACTTTTCAACGATATTCATGCATTGCGGCCGTTTTTTATCGCATTTGCGATAAACCTTGCTAATAGCAAGGTTTATGTGCGATAAAATTCGCCGATGTGCGGCGATAATTTTTGTCTCTAAACAAGTTAGAGACAAATATTATCGCTAGTTGTTGGTAATATGCCCCCGGGTTTTTGCTTGCAGGAATCGGGAGGCGGGAGACTAGCACTGAAATCAGTAGTCTCACGCCTGAATCGGGAGGGTTGGCATGTCTGGATACTCTACAGCTGGGGCCATAAACTACATCCGCAGGGCTAGGTGATAGCCTAGGTCCGGCCTGGACAATCGGACACAGAGGAAGAGGAGTGTCAGAGGGTGTGGTAGTGAATAGGGTGAAAGGGAGGTGTCGGGCGGGCACAGGGTGTGATTCTCAGAGAAGAGCAGCGCAGATGGGGGGAAGTATATGGCCCATGCATGAGAGAAAGAGCGGGGGTGACCAGTGCGTGGGGGAGATGCTTGCGAGGGTGGGGAGCCATGCTGAGGATCGGCGGCGTGCACAGAGTGGCCCTGGTCAAGGCATCTAAAATGGCTGCCGTGCACGACAAAATTGTGGCATTGGACAAAAACGCAAGATGGCGCAGACAATGTTTATCAATAAGGATTCATTTATAACAAAATATTTACTCGCAGTGACAAAATGGTGGTCAACACTTCCTGATTTCCATCGAATCGAACGTTAACAAACGTCACGCAGCAAAAAAAAAAAAAAAAAGCTCACGCACAGAGCAGTTTTTAGCCATGTTATCCAATGGAAGGTGGATAACATGGCTAAGAGCATTTGCTGGATAATGCATGAATATCGCTGACTTTTCAGCGATATTCATGCATTATGGCCGATGTGCGGCGATAATTTTTGTCTCTAAACAATTAAAACGAAGCACAAAATGGCGAATTCCCGTTTCGCTACCAGTTTGCGGCCCAGTTCGCGGCCCGTGAAGCGCTTCTACCGTGAAAAATCATTTTTTTTTTATTTTCCCCACGGGACCCTTTAATAACCCCAACAACATTCCTAGGGGGTCAAGAGGGGTATACCTTGCCCCCTTTCAATAAATTCCCCCTTCGTTTTTCACCTCTTCTTCTCTCTCGATCCTACCGAGAGATAAGATGGCGGCCGCTCCGGACTGTTTAGAATGTTGACAGACACCGGAGAGCCAATCAGCTTTCTGCGCGCAAAGTTCCGTTTCGCGAAAAGTAAGCGGACCGGATCGCTGCCCGGAGCGCTGTTACAGATATATATCTTGTTTTGAACGTTAATTTCTCAAAAACTACTGGAGCACATATATTGAGACCTAGCAAAGGCACATCGGGCTAACAGTCCCTACAATTTTGCCAAGTTTCGTGCAAATCCATTCAGCCGTTCGAGCTAAAAGTGAGTCCAACCGCCCTATGGAAATTAAAATGGGAAAAACGCGTTTTGGAACCCCCCTTTTTTCTCGGCCCCCCCTCGACAAAACCCCCCCAAATTTTCAAGGGCTGCTCAGAAACAAAATGTGCCATTTTCCTGAAAATTTCAGCCGATTCCGTCCACAAACGCCAAAGTTATTAGACATAGAATTTTCAAAAATCCCATAGGGAAAAAATCCTAACTATATATACCTACTGGTGACCGCCAGTAGGTAATATATATATATATATATATATATATATATATATATATATATATATATATATATGTGATATGTATCATAGTATTCATCTAAACACACCCATTTCGAACAGGATTGAGGAACACGGCCCCAAAGTTCTTCATGCAAATGCGTTTATTAATCACCCAGCATCGCCGCCACAACGTGTTTCAGCCCCACCTGGGCCTTGATCACATGATGTGTTGCGTCTATTTTACCCAATATTTAAAGTGCTAGTGCAGATTAAAATCAGCCGTTCACAGTGAAAATATACTACATCATGTCTGAACGTTTTACATGCTTTCCACCAATGCATCTATTTCGAGTGGCTGCATCCAATAAATAGGACAGTTAAAATGACAATATTAAATATCCGTTTAAATGCAAAAAAAATTTGAGAGATTGGCTCCGCCCACTGGGGCAGAGTTTTGGGAACTTAAAGCGTGCAGGAAATAGCGTTTGCAACTAAGAAGACTTCGCCATTGATGAAGGGAATGTTGTTCCCGAAATGCGTCTGGCACGATTTCTGTTATCGCCAAGATCCTTACCTGCAAGTTTCTGCCAGCAATAAATGAATGCCTTATGTCACGCACCGGGTGGCGTCTCTCATTGGGGCTAACTCAAAGACTGTATATATATATATATATATATATATATATATATATATATATATATATATATATATATATATATATATATTACCTACTGGCGGTCGCCAGTAGGTAGTTATAGTTAGGATTTTTTTCAATACAAAATCTCAAAATTCTATTGTGAATAACTTTGGCGTCGGTTGACGAATCTGCCTGAAAAGTTCCTCAAATTTGCATCGCGGAGCTCCGGTGCTTACCTGAAAGTTGGGGGGGGGATTCGTCAAGCGGGGGCCGAGATAAAAGGGGGGTCCCAAAACATGTTTTCCCCATGTTAATTTCCATAGGGCGGTCGAACTCACTTTTAGCCCGAACGGCTGAATGGATTTGCACCAAACTTGGCAAAATTGTAGGGACTGGTAGCCCGATGTGCCTTTGCTATGTCTCAAGATATGTGCTCCAGTGGTTTTTATGAAAATTAACTTTGAAAAAATATGTATTGGGCTACATTGGGCTATATATATATGTTAGAGCCCAAATGTAGCCCAATGTAGCCCAATGTAGCCCAAAGATGGCCACCAGAGACAAAAAAAAACAAATGCAGCCCAAATATCAGCCAGCTGTAGCCCAACTATAGCCCAATGACAGAATGTCCCAGAGTGTTCTAAAGAACAACTAGAGCGCTAACAGTCTTACTTATGACAAAAGTATGGCACACCTGAAGTCATCTTGATTGGAATAAAGTGTTAACACTTAAAACATTTAATTTGCAAAGGAACAAAATGAGGGGGTTCATTTTGCCAAAGAAATTATGATTAGTGCTGAAGAAAGAAAAATTAGGGCACATTTTGAGTGACTTCTCAAATCCTCTTATATTTCATTAAAAAAATTCTGATATGCAGTCTCCCAAGATGGCCATCAGAGACAAAAGAGCCCAAATGTAGGCCAAATATCAGCCAGATGTAGCCCAACTATAGCCCAATGACAGAATGTTCCAGAGTGTTCTAAAAGAACAACTAGAACACTAACAGTCTTACTTATGACAAAAGTATGGCACCCATGAAGTCATCTTGATTGGAATAAAGTGGTAACACTTAATACATTTAATTTGAAAAGGAACAAAATGAGGGGTTTCATTTTGCCATAGAAATTTTATATATATAGTTATAGTTAGGATCTACTTTCCATAGGAAATCCGCAACATTCTATTGGGAATAACTTTGGCGCCCGTGGACGAATCTTCGCGAATTTCTCCAAGAAAATGGCCCGCTCCGCTCCGCTCCTTCCCTGAAAGTTTGGGGGGGATTCGTCAAGCGGGGGCCGAGATAAAAGGGGGTCCCAAAACGTGTTTTCCCCATGTTAATTTCCATAGGGCGGTCAACTTCACTTTTAGTCCGAACGGCTGAATGGATTTCCACCAAACTTGGCAAAATTGTAGCAACTGGTAGCCCGATGTGCCTTTGCTATGTCTCAAAATATGTGCTCCAGTGGATTTTGAGTAATTTAGGTTAAAAAAAATATATATATCTATGGCAGCGCCCCGGTACGCGCACCGGGGAGCGCTCCGGGCGCGCCACGTGAGGTGCGCACGGAAAGCTGATTGGCTCTCGGGTGTCTGTAAACATTCGAAACAGTCCGGACCGGCCGCCATCTTGTGTCTCGGTAGGATAGAGACACAAGGGGTGGAAAAAAAAGGGGGAAATGACCATAAGGGGGCAGGGATAGACCCCCCTTGACCCCCTAGGTTTGATGTGGGGGCCATAAAAGGGCCCAGCGGGGCAAGAAAAAAAATTATTTTTTTTTTGATTTGCGCGGGGGAGCGCCCGGTACGCGCACCGGGGAGCGGACCGGGGAGCAGACCATGGGGAAAAAAGAATGACAGAGTTTTAAAAAAATGTAGCCTTTTTTTATAAATTGGAGGTAGTTCTAAAAAGAACTGGTTTTTTTCTTATTTTTGTTGTTTTATATATTTTTATTGTTTTTTGAACATTTTTAAACTTTTTTGTCGTTTTCTGAACAGTTTTATAATTTTTTTGTATTTTTCATGGGGAGAAACGAAAAAACAGGGAATTGAAAATTGCTCAAATGGAGCAAAAAAAAAAGAAAAAAATAATTAGGGATTTTTGGGCCATTTGTGGTTCTCCCCAGCAAGGACGATGAGCTTTACGCTCTGTCCTCCGTAGGAAATGGACTTCCCACAATATTTACAGATAATTCGGAGATCTGCAAACCGAGGCTGAATGCAAGACATCGTCTCTCTTTCCTCTTGTCCCGACGGAGTGCGTTCCTTTCTTTTGGAGGAGGTGCTTGTAGTTTTTAGAGTGTTTCTGGCCAGTTCCCTCATCTCTGCAGCAGAATAGTTTATTGGATGCTTGCGCTGCATGTGCCTAATCATTGTGTTGTTTCCAAATGAATATTTTTTATTAGGGTTCCCCCAAGAAAGTTCCATGCCACAGATTAGGCAAGTCACCTTGGCTGCATTTACTTTTTTCTTCCCCTCTGGGATCGAAAAAAACTCCCATATAATGTGTGGTCTTGGCTGGTATGGGGTATTGTTTTCTTTAAGCCATCTTCTCCTCCCCTCCTCCTACTCCTCCTCCTCTTCCTCCTCTTGTTGACCACCAATGTAATCTTGAGGTGGTCACTGACCATGTCATAAGTGATGTAATATGTGACGTCATCCGCAGTGCATTGCAGGCGCGCAAGTTATAGTGAGTCCAACTAACTATAACGTGGGAATTTCAATGGTTTTATGTCAGTAAAATTTCCAGCTAACTATAACTGGTGTCAAACCTATGGTTTTTTCAGTGAATTTAATAGGTTTTTTAAATGCTAATTCCTAACTATAACTGGTGTGAAGCCTATGGTTTTTTCAGTGAATTTCATAGGTTTTTTAAATGCTAATCCCTAACTATGTATAGGGCCTCAAACCTATGATTTTTTTAGTGAATTTCAAAGGCTTTGTAATAGAAAATTTCGATAGCTATGAAATGAAATATTTTTTATATTGAATCCTATATTGTATATTTATGTAATACTATTTTTTTTATGTATATTGTTCATGTTTTTAAAAAAAAAAATGTTTTTTCCCTGGAGCGCTCCTGGTGCGTGTCCCGGTGAGCGCACCAGTAAGCGCAGTCTTGCAGCGCGCCCCAGGGTGCGTACGGGAGAGTGTCCCATTAGTGCTATTGCCGCGAACGAAAACATCATTGTGACGTATCGCATAGCCGCGTCCGCGTGATACGCACGGTGTACGCGCACCCGGAAGCACACTCGAGTGCATACGATCGCGCTACGTTACCATCCGACGCGCTTACGCGATGCGTCCCTGGGCGCATAGCGTAAGCGCGTCGGTTCATGTGACCTAAAAATAACACTTTTTATTGGTTCAGGACAGTTTTGGTTTCCAAATGATGAAAGCCCTGGTCATGTGACCCGAAAATAACACTTTTCATTGTTTCAGGACAGTTTCTTTTTTCAAATGATGAAAGCCCCCACCTTTTTTCCTCATTCTCACTTTGTACTTTGAGTGAGGAAGATCTGTTTCCAGAGCTATTACTAATTTGTACTCAGAAATGGCTTCAGTAGCAGCAGCAGCAGGAGCATCTCAGCCACCACCACCACCACTACCACCAAGAGTACCACCACAACACCACAGTGGTGGAGATGAAGATGAGGAGGAGGAAGAGGAGGAGGAGGAGAGGAGGAGGTTCCTGCAAGAAGATAATACCCCATATAGGCCAAAGCAGCACATTGTCTGGGAGTTTTTTTCAATCCCAAAGGACCTCAAAAAAGTAAATGCGCCAAGGGTGACTTGCCTAATCTGTGGCACTGAACTTTCAAGGGGGAATCCTAACAAAAAGTACTCTTTTGGCAATAACACCATGATTCGCCACATGCAACGCCGGCACCCTTACAACTATGCTGCGGCAGAGGTCAGAGAACAGGCCAGAAACCCTCCCCAATCTTCACCCAGCACCTCCAAAAGTAAGCAACCCACTCCATCGGGTCCAGAGACAAGGGAGATGGTACCACTCCCAAACATACAACCCCAGTTTGGACAATACAAAATCAGTTGTATATTTTGTGGTAAAACAATTACCTATGGTGAGCAAAGCATAAAACTCATCAAACGTGCTGGTGACAACCACAATTGCCCCAAAAAACCTTAGTTTTTTCCTGATTTTTTTTTTGCTCCAGTTGAGCCGTTTACAATTCCCTGTTTTTTGTTTCTCCCCACAAAAATAACAAAAAAAATATAAAATTGTTCATAAAAGTCCAAAAAAGTACAAAATGTTCAAAAAACAATAAAAAAAATATAAAACAACAAAAAGAAGAAAAAAACAGTTCTTTTTAGAACTACCTCTAATTTATAAAAAAAGGCTACATTTTTTAAAAACTCTGTCATTCTTTTTTCCCCATGGTACGCTCCCCGGTACGCTCCCCGGTGCGCGTACCGGGCGCTCCCCCCGCGTAAATCAAAATTTTTGTCTTTTTTTTTTTTTGCCCCGTGGGGCCCTTTTATGGCCCCCACATCAAACCTAGGGGATCAGGGGGTGTCTACTCTGCCCCCTTTTGTTCATTTCCCCCTTTGTTTTTGCCACCTCTTGTGTCTCGATCCTACCGAGACACAAGATGGCGGCCGCTCCGGACTGTTTGGAATGTTGACAGACACCCGAGAGCCAATCAGCTTTCCGCGCGCGAACTCGCGTAGCGCGCTGGTATGCGCCCCGGTGCGCGTACCGGGGCGCACTTATAGATATATATATTTTTTGGAACCTAAATTACTCAAAATCCACTGGAGCACATATCTTGAGACATAGCAAAGGCACATCGGCTACCAGTCCCTACAATTTTGTCAAGTTTGGTGGAAATCCATTCAGCCGTTCGGGCTAAAAATGAGTCCAACCGCCCTATGGAAATTAACATGGGGAAAACACGTTTTGGGACCCTCTTTTATCTCGGCCCCCACTTGACGAATCCCCCCCAAACTTTCAGGGAAGGAGCGGAGCGCCGCGAGGCAAATTTGAGGAAAATTTCAGGCAGATTCCTCAACCGGCGCCATATGGTAATTATCACAAAGGTACTGGTGTTCTAAACATTAGAAAATTAGAAATCTCCTTGTTCCATGTAGTACTCAGTAGTTTTTAAATGAGCTGTTATAAATTCCACTAACATTTTAGGAAAATGGGGCTGAACTTTCAGACCAGGTATATATTATGCGTAGACCATCACAAACAAAATATGTGTATCTGGAAGTGAACAGTAGGGGGAAAATAAGTGGAAGGCCCTGAACAGTTCAAGCATCCTGTCAGTATTCTCACACTGCAAGGCACTGAAGGCTGTAGCATCAAATGATATAGAATTTATAAATCGTTCACTCAGTCTAAAGCAGAGGGAGAGGTAACAAACGTTTGCTTTACATCACCGGTGTTTGTTGACCTAGTCTTAGAAGATAGTGATGAGTTAACTAACTTAGGTCTAAGACTAGTACAGGAAGCAGAGGTGGAAACTTACCGCTCAAAAATACCAGTGTTGTCAAACCGTGCAGGCTTAAGCCAAGTACAGCAAAATTTAGCGACTCGGAGAGAAATAAACCTTCCTCGGTGGGTGGGGATAAACTGCGGAACCCTAAAAGTTACTACCTCATCCATGGAAAGAGAGTGTTTTCTGATCTGATCCCAGTACAGAATAGGTTTGCTCATCTAAGCGTTGATGGGGAGTCAACTTCCTCATGGGAGGAAGAGATAGACTATGGAATCAACACACCCACCGGCTTGGGGGCTGTCTCCTGGGATGTACATGGACTAAAGAATTTATTAAGAACAGCTGATCTTGTAGAGATATGGGAGGGGAACGAGATAGTTTGCTTCCAGGATTTTTATCAAAACGATTTCATGAACTTTTGGAAAGATGGAACCAAATCGGGTATGGGGATGGTGAAACAAGGCCTAATGACTCTGATATCTATTAAATCTCGTAATGGGGCAAAAAAAATTAAACAAGTAGAGATTGGATCTTGGATTGTCTACTGGATCTCTATGGGGGGGGGCCTGCATAAGCTGATAGGTGTGAATGTTTATTTACATAAATCAGAAGGACTCTAAGAAAGAGGAATGGGAAATGTTCCAGAGAGACCTGGTTAATCTAATAGAGCTCCACGGGGAATATCCAATTTTGTTATTGGGGAATTTTAATCTTTAGATCCAAGGAAGGCTGACTCTGCAATCCCAGATATGCTAGAGCGTTACAGTATTCCGACCGCAAATTTTACAAAATGTGTTCAGTCGAACTTTGATAGGACTATGGTAAACTTTTTGGCAGAATTATGATTTGTATGTCTAAATGGCTGTTTCAAAGAGGACGACTGGGCAGACCAAGCGTTTTTATATAGGAAATAACAGTGCCCCATTGAATACATTTTCATACAGGCATGGTATTTTATTCTCAGCAGGGGATTTATGGTGCTGAGACTAAAGGAAAGCGATCATTGGGGGCTAAAGTTAGATACAGCAATAGCTCCATTAGGGAGAGATCAAGCTATTCCAATGGCACTGGATTTCCACAAAAGTTTAACTGCAAGAATTAATGGGAGATATATTGAGCAAATAATGCAGTATCAATCAATCAATGATATGATCCAGGATAGGTCCATGGGAAAGCATAATGGTGCTTGGTATGCAACTATCATTGTAGAGGCAGTAAGGAAGGAGTTAAAGAAAATAGGAAGGGTAAGGTGATCAAATGATCAAGCAAAGCCAGTTGAAATTTACCACTGTAAGAAAAGGGAATATGAAGCTCTGGAGAGGAGGAAGAATCAGGCTTTACATCAGTTAAATTGGGATGTGATGATTAGGATACTTCAGGAAAAGGATAAGAGAAAATTCTGGAAATTGGTCCACAAGGAAGGTGGTATGGTTGTCCCTCCAACAAGATGTTTGGTGCCAGAAGCGGATTGGGTACTCTTCTTGACCAATATTTATAAGCCAAGTGGAACAGTGGTAAGGAAGGACTGGTCAACTATGGGTGGGGAGGTCTTGGAGTCATTCTCTATTCAATCAATAGATAAGTTGATAACTTAATTAAAATTAACAAAGACAGCTGGACCAGATAACCTGCCAGAAATTATATTTAAGTCAAATCACTTGTGGTGGGCTGTATTCTTCTCCAAAATTTGTATCCACATATCTAAGACCGGGATAATTCCTCTGAGTTGGAAGGGGGCAATAATTAAACCTATACATAAAAAAGGTGCTAAGGAAGACTCAGGGAATTACAGGTTAAACAGTCTGTTGGATGTTGGTGCAAAGCTGTACTTCAAAGTAATACTAAGGGCTTTCAAGAACTGAATAGAAGGAAATAGTATTATCCCAATGGAGCAGGGAGGCTTTGAAGCCGGGCACTCCACAATAGATCACTGCTTTAGTTTATGGGCTTCGGGGAAGAAGGCAAAAGAGACAACAGGGAATTTATTCTGTTGCTTTGTTAATGTTAGCTCAGCGTTCAATTTGGGCGATCGTAGAATACATTGGGCGAAAATATTACGACTGGGTATTCCTTCTCCATTAATAGAAATTCCGCAGGAATTGCATACTGGGAACTGGGTCCAAGTACAACTTGACTTGGACGGGCCCCTCTCTGAGAAAATTCCCTTGGGAAATGGGTTAAAGCAGGGCTGTGTTTTGGCTCCCACATTCTTCTCCCTATTTTTAGCCGATCTACCAGGAGAGTTGGCAGCAACACATTCGTTCTCCCCAAAAATGGGAGGAAGACATGTGTCGTGCCTACCATATGCAGATGATTAGGCAATTCTGGACATGACACAAGTAGGCCTACAGAGGAAGTTAAAAAAGTTTAATCATTATTGCAAGGCTAATAAATTGAAGATAAACATTGGAAAAACAAAGATAATCGTGTTTGGAAAAAAAGTAAACTGTATACATGGCATTTAGGCAATAGTAGAGTAGAGGTTGTGTCCTCCTATAAGTGTCTGGGCATGACATTTACCAGTCAGCTGAGTTGGACCTTCCATAAAGAATCAGTGGAGTTGAGGGCATTAGCTACCATAGGGGGACTTGTCCGCCTAAAAAAAGACTTATGGGGGCTCCTCCAGGTCTACCTTATTACTCGCTTAAAATTCAGTGGTACCCACACAACGCCTCTATGGGGCCGAGCTGTTAGCCATTAGTATGTAGGGACAGGTGTGAAAACAAATGTCTGAAAAAACTGTTGGCCCTCCCTGAAGGTGCAATGTCCCAGATAATACGATTAGAAGCAAAATTGCAAGCCTGGAACTTCCTAGTTTATAAAAAAACTCTGCGTTTTTGGGACAAAATTATTGGTCCCAAATATACTCAGAAGATATCAGCCTGCTGTGACACTGAAATAGAAAGAAGTGAATTACAGTGGGCAAGCGAGGTAAAGAAAAGGCTGGAAGACATTGCAGGAACCTTAAAACTAGAATTAAAAATAGCTGAAACCTCAATCTCCAAAACAGAATTAAAAACAGCCTGTAAAAAAGAATTTAGATTGGCAGACTTGATATATGTAAGGAACAAACCCTCAGCAAAATACATGTTAGATTCATGAGAATAAATGAATGTATACCCCAATTTATCGGCATTACTAGATACCCGGTCACGATTCCTACTATTAAAGTTCCGGGCAGGATTAAATGTGCATTATGTAACAGCTGGGAAATTTGAAGCCCTTTTAGATCAAGAGAGTAACTGCACATGCGGACTGCCATTTCATAACCTCAACATTCATGTTTTAATGAATTGTCGTCATTTTTATAGGCCACGTTGTTTGATTTTAAAACCTCTTTTAAAAAATATATTATCAATTGTTGAAATGATGCACTAGAACTTCTCTTAAGGATGGATTCTTTTGATGTGGCTTGCGCACTGGCTAAGTTTCTTAAAACAATGTTTGGATTAGTGTCTTATAGAGTGGGTTTGGAGGTTTTAGTGTATTATGATGAATTGGTATTTACATGGTATAATTATATAAAAAATGTTTTAAGGACTGAGTGTTTTAAAGATGGTGAATAAACGTTAATAAAGAATTAACTGGACTTTCACCAACACTATATGACTCGCTTCATCACTGAGTCCACTCCTCACTGTGTACAAAGGTGCACAGTGTACACTCCAGTATCTCCTATGGATTGCGTCTCCTGATCTAAATTGTCTAAACTATTATCAGTAGTTTTCAAGGGTTTACAGGATTTAGTGGCTACCTTCATGGTGCTTCTGATAATCTAACTTGGATAAACAATTAAGTGTCATATTCATCATTACCAACATTACTAATGCAAGGGTAAAGACCAGAAGGGTGTACTATTGGTACCCTTTATATCTCCACACTGAGGTTAACATGCTTCTGGCTTATTGATAAGCCTATCTAGATCAGATGTATGCAAACATTTGATGAATGGAATGCTTGAATTAATCTGGCATTTACTTGGGGCCATCTCCCAGACCATTGTTATTTTGCACGTCAGTTTGGACCCCCCCATATGCAAATCAGTCTTGATTATGGGCAAATAAGAACAGTCCCGCCTGAACCCCCAGGCCAGGTCCTTCCTGAACCGAAACACAAGCAACCCAACAACAGTGTAAACCCTAATATGGGTCTCAATCTGAAGAATTTCCTTGAACTTGACCCCTGTTTCTGGTCTGAACTACCTCACTAATCGGTGTATATTTTGTAAAGTTGGGGAATGTACATTCTGGTGTAATGTGCTTACTTTGCTGTACAACCATGGGGTTCTAAAGCAGATTTTCCTTCTTGAAGTGGGGAGATTGGGACCCAATATGTGTTTGTAGTAGGTGAATGGACAGCTTTATATATCCCTTGGAAGCCAAGGCTCTGTTCTCACAATCCTTGGTCTATGCTGCCTTTGAAATAATTCTTGGCCTACAAGTGCAAACTTTGATTCTTATCAAGAAGCAGACCCAAGGTTTCAGAAAAATCATTTAGAGAGTATTACATGGGCTGCTTCCGTACAGCTGAATCTTAAAATTACAATAATCAACCGAATATACACCTAATACTAATGCTGAAGAGGTGCTTTATTCGTTCTGAGAAAATTCAAGGCCATCAACTACTTTTAGCACAGGCTCTGGCAACTTCACTCTGAGCAAACCAATGAATAAGGACCACCAGCGTACCTCCAAATGAGTTTGTGGCATAAACATTACAAAGGCCTTTTTGGTGTATGCAAAGTATCATTATTTCACAGGCTCCAAAATGCAATTCACAAACCTCCAGCTGGAGATCTTCACATCCATCTCACCTAACTTTTACGTACTGAGATCTGCCCCAGTTTTACAATTTTAAACAATGCCTTATATTTTATAAATGTAATATTTATTTATTCTTATTGTTTCAATAAATATAAAAATATAAAATAGTTTCATGATCCATACAACTACCAGCGAACTTACAAAAGATAAGGATATGAGTCTGTGATAATAAAAAGGAAGTTACTGCTGCACAGTAGGTTGCTTAACCCCTTCGGTGCTGCGGTAATTTTTGCCGTGTGCGGCAATTTTCAAAATACTGCGTTACATGACGAGCTCAGCTCGTCATCAGCACACGACACCCGTGGGTGATGACGAGCTGAGCTCGTCATCAGCATCGAAAGGGTTAAAGGATCAATTATATTCAGTCTGACGAGGGAAATCCACAACATATAAGCAACATTACCATTTCAAAAAGGGCATTATATGCAATATTACTGTACTTACTGATAGTATATGAACATTAGAATACAAAAAAGTGTGTTTAAAAAACATTGAAGTTTAAAAAAAGAGAGAAAAAAAGCCCTGGTTAACTTGTATGCTATTGGAAAATACAAAAATGTAGCAGTAAAAGTTGAATTTCCAGCACCCCATTTGTGAATTGTACATACACATGGACAAGGATTGAGAATTTCTACTCAAGCGTCATCTCTATGAATCTGGTCAATGCGATCTATAGGATCTCCAGCACTCTGATGCAATTCATTGTATTCTAATGGTTATGTTTTGTTACATGTATTCTATAAAGCGCTCTGATACCCCTTTGGGTCATGTAAGCGCTATATGAATCTAAAAATAAAAATTTATATTTAAGCCGTAACCTTACCCTAACTATTATTCCTTCCTTAACCCCAAAACTAACCTTTTTTCCTTTCTAGAATTTCCACCTCCTGCGCAGCCTTCTCACACACCTTCTTACATGATCCATTACCAAAGCATTAACACCTTCTATTACTCGAACACTAACCCAGCCTTTAATAGTAATCTATACTGTAAACAAAAGAATCTCAATCTAACCATAACACCATACCTGACCGTAACCCTATCCCTTAACCTAACCTAACCCTAACACTGGCCCTTATTCCAGCTCAAAGCATATCACTTTCGATTGCACATTCTCTCAAACTATTCTTTACTGTAACCCTATCCCACTTATGCTGACCAAAATCTCAACCACACCCTCAACCCATCTCATTTTTTTTCTTTTCCACTATGCTACATTTAAACTGAACACCTCAACTTGTATTACCCCTCACACAATATGTGCTCTAACCAACACCTCATCCCCAAAACATAAGCTAAACCTAACCCTATAACCTACATTTAATATAATAACCCACATTTTACTTAAATATATATTAATAAAAATGATAAACTATTGAAATATGTAAACTGTGAAAATATATTATAACTAATAAACAACTTTAGAAAATTATTAAACAATAAATACCCCTAAACCCTCTAAAAACTCTTTCCCAAATTAAAACTAATAAAACAGTTATCATATTTTAAAAAGATTCATACAAAACATGCAAAATATGAATAGAAATACATATTGTTTACGCCTGTTTGAAAAGAAATACTACAGAAAAGAACAGCACATTTATGTATAATTGAGACAAGAAAATATTTTTTTTAATTATCATAAAAAAAATTAAAAATGGCTTACTATACATTTTACTAAAAAGACTACCTATGCATGCAACCAATAAACCTCTGATCCACAAAAAGGACATTCCTTTAATGAATTAAAGATTTAAATAAATGATTAACAGTTATTAAATCTAAATAATTAATATATTTGCTGTAAATTATTGTACATTGTTATTAAAATAGTATACACCCTTTCCCCGATTTAATACCGCAACCCAAACTAAAAATAATTTAGAAAGAATTAAACATATAAATGGATATTATTATATTAATCAATTAACATCAATTAATGTATACTTAAAAAAATATCACCCAATCCTCAAATAAGCCCACCATCCATAAAAAAGGATCTTCCTACAATTTTACTAAAAATTAATTTTAAAAACCTTAAACAATGCAATAAAACTATTTGATATATAATAATATGGTAGCAATTGGGTCCCGCCCACTTAGTCCACAAGCCTTTCTCCCAAATGACTACCAAGTGTTTTATTTTTACTTTTACTGTGAATGAGTCTCAATATCTTAGTCTCACTCAAAGTAAATTCATTGTAATTGGATTACCCATGCTCACTGGCAGTGTTCATCTTGAAAGCTAAGGCTGCTGCTGTGCAGCTAGCATAAGAGGCACTGGGCTAGTTACATGTCAGCATTCGCTTGTGCACATGTGTGTAGGATGATCATTTGAGACTACTGCTGTGCTTCACTGGATTTCTGCACACAGGTAGCCTGTTGCAAGGACTAGTGCTGACCTGGGATAGGCCTTATATTATGATTGGCATTCACAATGTAGATCTGTAGTGGTTATTGGAAAATATGTGAAGCTTTCACTGTATTATACATACAGGTGAATTCTACCCTAAAGTACAGTTTTGCTTCACTTAGGCCTACAGGGTCCAGCAAGGTAGCAAAATGGGGTAAAACATAAATGCTGAGTCTGAATTTGCAGTTCTCATTTACATATATCCATTTCTTATGAGACTTCAGAATTTGTCATATTTCTCTGGCTCAGCTTAAAATAAGAGAGCAGACCTTTGTCTCCCTTACTGGATCAAGTTAATTACTCTGCTTCCCTGCTGAGGAAATTTAGTCTTCCCCACACAAAATTAGCAATTATTAATGACTGACCCAGTGCTTGAGAGAGGGAATGAATGTGGAGGAAATCTGCATCTGTTGATTAGCTAATCAAACTGCACCTGGGCTGCGACAGCCCAGGTCCACTAGAACAGCGGAGGGAGTACAGATATCTCAAACCACAATAGGAGGAAATCAAATTTGCAGTTTGGGGTGGAGCTGAGGCCCTCAGTAGAGCTCTCCCCAGAGGAAACTTGAAGTCTACATTTCATTGTCTCAGAATGCCTTGCAGGAAGGTTAGGACAGTGGTGGAGGGATGAAGAGGCTGTACATGATTGGCCAGGGTTTTTTTGCCCCTAAAACTCCCCCCTTAAGAAAACCTGCTACACTCAGAGACAGTGGAGAAGACTCTGTAGGTTGAAAGCGAAAAAGATGCCCAGCTGGAAGTAGAAGCCACCTATACTCTCAAATGATGGACAAAGGACTTTGACTGCCGCTCACACCCTGGATAGGATAGGTCTTTCCAGGGGCCAGTGGTGCTAGCCTCCTTGTGCCCCACTGAGGATCAGTTGGGGAAAACACCTGAACTCAATTCCCCCCACTGGTGCCCTCCAGGATGGCCAGGAGATCATGGGGCCTGGAAAGTGTGGGCAAGAGGGAATCATTAAGATCCCTGGTCACTCATCTTTACAGGCTTAGGCACAAGGAAAACATGAGGAACTGGTGCAGTGATTACAAGTTCTGCAGACCCATGCTCAGGACATAGAACAAAGATGAGGAGCCAGCCTATTCCTTTTCTACCTGCCGACATGGGCAGAGGACACTGTACCTTGCTCCTGCTGTGGGCGGGAGGCAAAAGGAAACTGGGGCACCCACCAATGAAAGAATCAAACAGGAGAGGACACAGGGCAAAGCCACACTAGCAGAAAATAAAAGCTGGTGTTGCCACTGAAAAAGTATTCAAAATTATGGGGCCAGGAGTGCCCCATAATGCCCTGCAAGAGGATTTAGATTGCTCATTGTGTTTTCATAGTGGCCCAACACCAGGCACATGCTGTGTGTGATTTATGGAGTTGCCACCATAGAATGTTTTTATTTATGTTAGCCTGAGTCTCCTATGACCTTAAATGACCTGTTTTAGAAATGGGGATCTCTAGTTGGCAAGGGTTTGCACATTTGTCCAAGTAGGGACCCTTCTTCCTAGTCAGGGTAAGGGAGTTAAACTCCTAAAATAAATGCTGCTCACCCCCTTGGTAGCTTGGCATGAGCAGTCAGGCTTATCTCAGAAGCATTATGTACAGCATTTGCAAATAACCAACCGTAACACAGTGAAAACACTACAAAAGGACACCACACCAGTTTAGAAAAATATCCAAAACAAGACCAAAACGATACAAATCCAACATACAGTACTTTTAGAAATATATACTTTACAAGATATCCTAAAAATGTTAGAAATATCTCAAAAACACAGTTCCTACGAGTCAGTAGCTCCGTCCAGGGCTTCCGCGATGCTGGAAACAACAGAGTCTAACAGTTCCAGCCGACTGCGTCAATACAGGCCAGTGAAAGCATGTGCAGACTTGTTAACAGTAGCTTTTGTTGTACTGGCAGACTGCGTTTAGACGGCGTTAGTGAGAACAAGGCTTATGGAGCAGGGTGAGGTGGTGCTCAATACGGTGCTGGCAGGTTGGGGTGCAAGGGACAGAGCTGGTTAGAAGGAGCTAGCATCGGTCAGTCCAGACTGCTGTGATTGACGAGGCAGTGTGAAACCTACGAGCGGTGCCCCCAGCCATGCTGCAGTCATGGGTGTCGAAGTCAGTAGCAGCAATGGTGTCGTTGAGACCAGGATGGTGAAGTGAAGCAAGGGGACGCATAGCACGGTGCCCACAAGTCACGGTGCAAGCAGCGGCTCGGTGGCAGTGGCATTGGTCGTCGTCATCAGTGAGACGAGGTTTGCGGTGCAAGGTGCAGATGGTGCCTTCTGTGGTGCCGGCAGGACACAGAGCCAGCAACGTAGTCAGTGACGGAGTTGGTTACGTTTCCCTTCTCTGTGGCAACTGAACAGCGGTTCCAAAAGCAGTACCCAGGGTTTGGTGAAGTCTTTGCAGTCTCTGCAGCCCAACCCAACAAAGCAACAACACAGCAAGGGGGCATTACTCCTCTTCCAGCTCTTATTCTTTTCAGATTCCTTGATTCCAGCAAGTTCTAAAATGTTGGGGTCTGGGCTGCACTATTTATACTCAAAATCCATTTGTTCCCTCAAGGTAGAGAGTGTCTGTCCTTAGTCCAAACCAGTTTGGTCCTCTCTAGCCCAGCTTCCTGGCAGGAGGTGGAGACTGCATTGTGGAAGGCAGAAAGGAAATCTCCTTTCCTACTCTAATTGAAGCCCGGGTCTATTCAGCCCAGCCCTGACTCGTCCAGACTCTCTGGAGCCACTGTACACACCCAGCACATGTCACTCCAAAACCAGACAGTCATTCTAAGTACAGACATACTAAAATTTATTTTCCTACCTCGTTCCCAGTTGTAGTTATGCTTATAAGATTCTTAAGCAAACTACCCATTCTATTGTATCGGAACTGCTAGCCCTGCAATAGTGAAAAATGAAATTGGCAGTATTTCAAAATCAGGACATGCCACACACATCAGGGCACATCCCACCTTTCACATGGACTGCACCATGTCCACAGGGGTAAATTGAGTCTACTTTAGGGGTGATTCATATAAGAACAGGGAAGGTTAGGGCCTGTCAAGTGGGTGCACTAGCCAAGTTGACAAGGCAGTAGCAGATTGCACACAGGTTCTGCAATGGCAGGCCTGAGTTACATTCACAGGCTGTTCCTGTGAGTGGCACAATTAGTGCTGCAGGCCAACTAGCAACATTTGATTTACAGGCCCATGGCACACACAGTGCACTGTACTAGGGTATGATCAGTAAATAAAATATGCCAATCATGGAATTACCAATTCATAACAACAATTTACAACAGGAACACTTGCACTTTCACACTGAACACCAAGGAGAAAGTGTGCAGAGATATTAAACCAGCAAACAAAGAGTAAAACCGGGAGGCCAGAAAGCAAAAAGACAGGGGAAACATGCCAAAAACTGCAAGTATAACACATGTTCCCTCCAGCTGAAAGTAGGAAGAACTAACAAACCTCCTGGGAGTTTTATTCACTAAGGTGTAAGAACCTGGACAGACCATCATCATTGGTGTGTTCTGTGCCATGAGGGTGTTCTACAGTAAAGTTCATTCCTTGTAAGGAGATGAACCACCTCAACAATTTTGGGTTCTCACCCCTCATTTAGCATCAACCATCTGTGGGGCCTGTCTGAACTCAGAAGTGAGTCCAAAACAGGTAGGGTCTTAGCTTCTTCAGTGCTCAGAGCACAGCAAAAGCTTCTCTTTTAATGGCATTCCACCTCTGTTCCCTGGGGAGTAGTCTCCTGCTAAGGAAGACTACAGGCTGGTCTAGGCCCTCTCCTTTCAGTTGGGAGAGCACCGACCTCACACCATGCTTTAAAGCATCAGTCTGTGCGACAAATTCCTTAGGGAAATTGGGTGCCGTGAGAAAGTGTGCCGTTCACATGGCTGCCTTCTGGACATCAAAAGCTTTCTGGCAGGACTCAGTCCAGATCACCTTCTTGGGCTGCTTTCTGGAAGTCAGCTCTGTTAACCCCTTGAGCGATCATGACAAGCTCAGCTTGTCATTAGGCATGGTGGCACTGTGCTCATGACGAGCTTAGTTCGTCATTACCGCCGCGGAATGCCCACGCGGGGATTATACCCCTGCTGTGCTGGGCGTTCCATTAAACGGGCGTGGTCATGACAAGCTTAGCTCGCCATTAGCACAGCGCCACCATGCTGCGTGATGAGCCGAGTTCGTCACGAGCAACGCGGTGCAGCGGGCGGCCCCCCTCCCCTGCACCGCCGGGGAATGAACCCAGAGGGAAGGGGTTAAGGGGCAACAATGGTGCCATAGCCCTTAACAAACCTCCTGTAGTAACCGGCGAGACCTGAAAAGGCTCTCACCTCTGTCTGTGCCTTTGGGGGCTTCCAAACCAGGATAGTGTCAATCTTGGGCTGTAGGGGCACCACCAGGCCGCTTCCTAGGCCCTGCCCAAACTGCAACTTATTGAACTTATTAGTCTTGAACGTGAGGCCTGCCCTCTGCAGAGCCTTCAACACTTCCCAGAGGTGCTGCAAGTGTTCTTCCCAGCTGGAACTGAACACTGCTATGTCATCCAGGTAGGCAGCACTGAAACTCTTCAGCCCAGCCAACACCTGATTGACCAACCTCTGAAAGGAGATGTGGGCATTTTCAATCCAAAGGGTATCACCCAGAATTGGTAATGCCCCTCTGGGGTTGAGAATGATGACCTCTCCTTGACCCCATTGGGTAAGGCAATCTGCCACTACCCAGACATCAAATCAAATATGCTGAGGAAATTGGCAGCTGCCAACCGATCATTGAGCTAATCAGCTCTGGGGATGGGGTGTGCGTCAGTCCCGGTGATGACATTGAGCCCATGGTAGTCCACACAGAACCACAGTTGTGGAGTGGCGCTGGGTGCAGCAGCCTTTGGGACCAAGACCACTGGGCTGGCCCAAGGACTGTTGGAGGGCTCTAACACCCATAACGTAAACATCTTAGAGGCTTCCTCTTTGATGCTGGCCCTGACCCGGTCAGTCAACCTGTAAATCTTGGGTTTCACAGAAGGGCTGTCTACAGTGTCCATGTCATGGGTACACCAGTAAGTAACACCTGGGGTCAGAGAGAACAGTGTGGCGAACTGTCCCAACAACTGGTGATAGTCACTCTGGTGCTCTGGGATCAGTGTAGGGGGGAGGATCACACCTTCCACTGACCCATCGTGCTCCTTGGTGCACAGGAGGTCAGGGAGAGGTTCACTCTCCTCTTCCACCCCATCATCTGTCGCCAAGAGCATGATCACTTTGGACCTCTCAAAGAGAGGCTTGAGCAAACTCAGATGGAGGACCCTCAAAGGGTTCCTGGGAGTCTGCAAATTCACCAGGTAGGTGCCATCACTTTTGCGCTCCACCACCTCAAAAAACCCAGTCCACTTGTCCTTCAAGGCACAAGATTCCTCTGGGGCCATGACCCACACTTTCTGGCCATGCTGAAACTCTACCAGAGTGGCATTCTGGGTATACCAGCATTTAATCTCCTTCTGGCTTGCTTCAAAGTTTGCCTGAGGAAGTTTCCTGAAGTGGGCAGTATGGTTCCTGATGGCCAGCATGTAACTAAATACATCCTAGTGAATTTTCCTGGGAGCTGCCTCCCAGGCTTCCTTGACAAACTGAGAGATTCTCTCATAGGGTGCCCATACAGAAGCTCAAAGGGACTGAAACCTAGATACTTTAGAGGTACCTCCCTGTAAGAAAGGGAAAGTATGGCAAGAGGATGTCCCACTTACACCTCATGTGTTCAGTTAGACCCGTAATCATGCCCTTCAAGATTTGGTTGAATCTTTCCACCAAACCGTTACACCACAATCCTTCCACAGGGATGTCATATACTTGGATATGAAATTGGTCCTGTGGTCAGAAACCACCTCTCTGGGGAAAGCCACGTGCGAACAGATCCCCGTTAACGCCTGGCCCACCACTGGCCCACCAAGACCACGATGTACCTGTGGCCCATGAATGTCTTGGGATCCAATGGCCCCACAGTATCCACCCCCCACCCTTTCAAAAGGGGTTCTAACAATTGGAAAAGCTTGGATAGGAACCTTAGACTTCCTCACACTCTTACCACTTGCCTTGCAAGTTTGAGAAGACCTGAAAAGTCCATCTGACATCCTTTGCATTTGGGGCCAAAAGAAGTGGGTGACCAGCCTGTCAAAGGTCTTGTCCCACCCCAAATGTCCTGCTAAAGGCACGCATGAGCCAGACCCAGTAGGATGGTCCTGATACTCTGGGGTACCACTAGCACACATGCTGACCCAGGCTCAGCGACCTTAGGCTCGCTGTACAAGAGATCATTCTCCCAGTAGATCCAGTGTAATTCAAACTGATCATCAGCTGCCTAGTTTGCAGTCTGCTGCAGCAAACCTTCCAGAGAGGGTATTCTTTCTGCTCCCTGCAGAATTCCTTCCTGGTTTGACCACCTTCTTGCTGCCAATTGATCACCTCAGAGAAGTCCCCCAGTTCAGCTACCTGCTCCCCTGTATGTTCCTGGGGCGGCCCCTCAAGGTCAGCCATCTCCCAGAACGTGGGAGCCAAAGGGGCGGGTTTCCCGTGCCCTCTGTCCTTTCTCTTGGCAAGAAACTGGGCCACTGTTTCAGGCTCCAGGTCCTTCTGATCACCCTTTCCTGATGCCATTGACCAAGAGGTCCTCATACCCACTCTGGCAACCCAAGCATCTCCAAGTGAGACCTGAGCTCAACATCCTTCCACAAGGACTGCTCCAGGTCAATACCTAGCAGGCAATCTACAAGCATTGTAGGGCTCACAACCACCCTTAAGGGACCTGAGACCCCCCCCACTCAATGGGAACCTGCGCCTCCATACACTGGCGCTCTGCGGTGTCCACAGCAACTACTTGGTAGAAGGCTCCTTAGAGACCAGGTGACACCGGACTGAGGTCACACTGGCTCCAGTATCTCTGAGAGCCTCTACCCTTTTCCCATTGATGGTTTTAGTGTTAGCAGGCACCTGTTTTTGTGAGACCATCTCACTGTCCCCTTGTGACACGAGGGTCATGTCTGAGGGATCCCCACACTCCTGTAGGCACCCCTCCTCCCCGAACGCTACACTAGTAACACCTTGGTCTGCCCACCGGTGGGTGGTTGTGCCCTCTTGGGACACTTGAGGTCC
The DNA here is from genome assembly GCF_964263255.1 of Lissotriton vulgaris. Lineage (NCBI taxonomy): Eukaryota > Metazoa > Chordata > Amphibia > Caudata > Salamandridae > Lissotriton > Lissotriton vulgaris. Next base: position 1,583,417,442 of record NC_141685.1, on the reverse strand, counting down.
CTCTTCAACTGACCCACCTGTTCACAGGCATAGCACTTGTGGGGGCAGGTCTCCGCAGGCTTTCCTGAAGAGATCACAACTTTCTTGTCTCCTGGGGGATGGGAACCTGTACCCTGGGTATTAGTTTGGGGCCCTTTGGAGAACTCCTGTGCTTTACCCTTGTCCCCCCCACTTTTCTGTTGGGGACCCTGTCTGCCTTTTTCTGCGTCTCCCCCAAACGCTTTCTTGTGGACCCTGGTATTCACCTAGCGGTCTGCCTCCATAGCAAGCTTCCTGGGGTCAGCCGGCTTACTATCAACCAAGTGCTGGCGCAGGTCTGTAAAACATAGACTAGACAAGTGTTCCCATGCAATCAAATTGTAGAGCCCCTGAAAATGTGTCATATTACTACCCTTCACCCAGCCATCCAGTGACCTGCAGAAAGAATCCACACATTTTAACCAAGTGTTGGCATCAGTTTTCTTACTGGACCTAAACTGATCCCTGTACTTTTCAGGAGTGAGACCATACCTGCTGAGAAGGTCCTCCTACATGTCAGCATAATTGAGGTTGCACCCCTTACCCAAAGCAACTAAAGTATCCCTTGCTTTTTCTCAGAAAAGAAGGCAAGGGATACTGCCCCCCAATTCTTCTCAGGGACCCCATTCATCTGTATAGATGCCTCATAACCCTGAAACCACCCTTGTATGTCATCCCCTTTCTTGAATTCCTTGCCTATGTTCTTGGGGATATGCATAATTCTATCTGACTGCACTGATAAATTGCTGCCACCATGTGAGCTGAGTCTACTCCTTAGCTCCAGCTCCTTAAGACTACGTTCATGATCTAAGATCATCTTCCTTTCCTCAATGGCTATTATTTTGTCCTCACTTTCATTCTCAATCCTGAGCTTTCCAACTCTAAATTCCTTGCTTCCCACCTGTCATCCAGCTCTTCTGGGAACAGGCAACAGCTGCCTGCCCTGGAGGGTCCACCCCTCCCAAGAGCACATCCACCCTAGGAAGAGGCTCCTCTGCCTCCCCTCTGAGATCTCCAGATTGCCCACTGCCACCCAGGCCCTCAGCACCTTTTTTAGCTCCTGCTTCCTGGTGAGGCCTTCCACTTGGACTTTTAGGTTTTTGCAAATAGCCTTCAACACTTTCACGTTGTAAGATTCCAACCTATCCTCCTCAAAGGCAACTTCCAAGGATGCAACAGATGATGCTCTTGATTCAGACATGATGAAGGAGCAAGTTCAAATTTCACAATAAATTTTGCAAGATCAAAAATAGGCCAAAGGAAACAGAACCAGTATGTGGTAAGTAATGGTCTGCGATATGGTAGTAGGGCACACCAATCACTGTACATCATTTGCAAACACAAATCCTATCCACATTGCTGACAACCAATGTTAGAAAAACCTCCCGGTTTTGACTCTGTTTTTGCTGGTTTAGTGTCTCTGCGCTCTTTCTCACTGCTTTTCATTGTTCAAGTCCAAGTACTCCTGTTGTAAATTGTTGTTATGAGTTGTTGGTTCCGTGATTGGCATGTTTGATATACTAGTCAATCCCTAGTACAGTGCATCGTGTGTGCCCTGGGCCTGTAAATCAAATGCTGCAAGTGTGTCTGCAGCCCTAATTGCGCCACCCACAGGAGCAGCCTGTAAATGTAACTTAGGCCTGCCATTGCAGAGCCTCTGTGCAGTCTGGCAGGGCCATGTGGACTTGATAAGTGCACCCACTTGCCAGGCCCTAACCTTCCCTTTGTATGAGATGCAATTAAGGCTGACATCAGGGGGAAATTTTAAGGTTCATGCTTAAAAGTCAGAAACGTCAAAGAAATCCGGTTAGTGAGTACCGTAGTTAGTTGAAGCTCTTCCAGCAGGAACATATAGCTAGAATAGTAGAAGTACACCAATATGATGAGGAGATTCAGCAGGAAATTTCAGTCATTAAAGAAAACATTTGCAGTTTCCATGCACAGAGGGCTGCTTCAAAATTTCAAACACATAGTGCAGACAACTACGAATGTAGTGACAGTATAGGGAAACTATTAACTTTACTATGTCAGAAAAAGGTGAGGAATGCTCCAGTTGCGATACAGGACAAAGATGGGCACTGGGTAGGTTCTCAGCACAAAATTGTCAAAGTCTTTGAGGAGTTTTACCAGTCATTACATCAAAAAGATAATACTCCTTCTTCTGTCCTTTATGAACATTGGTTTGGAATCACACTCTGATGAAGATAGGGAAACTTGAGTTTATCCAATGGCATTGATAGAAATCAAGAGGCTATATATTCCTTTCCTTCTGGCAAAGCAGTATGGACTGAAGGGGTACCTCTATAATTTTACAGTCAGTTTTCACTATATTCCAGTGAAATATTAGCTCTCTTCAAGGCAGTTTACCTAGGGGTATTTTTAACTCATTCTGGGACAGCTAGGGGAAGCAAATGGAAAATTCAGGGCCATAAAGGCCCATCTCTCCGACAAATAGTGATGCCAACATTTATTCGAAAATCATGGCTAGTCTTTTGAACAGGATCATCACCAAACTGGTTTCCCATGGAAACATAGCTTTGTGACAGGAAGAGGAATATTGGACCACATTATGCAAGCAATCACCTTATTTGAAATAGCTGAGACACCTGGCACACCTTTGGCAATGATCCTGCTCAATGGAGATAAAGCATTTGACCATGTTACACTGGCTTACCTATGGTATATTTTAGATAGGATGAGGTTTAGCCCCATTTTTAAGCTATGTATATAGATCATATATTAAAATCCTATTGCTAAACAGCAGATAATGATGACAGAATCAGGCATTATCAACATAATTTAGGTTACAAGACAGGGCTGCCCTGCTCCCCTTTTATTTGCACTGTATATAGAATGCTAAGTGCAAAGAATGTTGAGAAATAATATTGGCCCATTAGTGTTTAATTATTATACCACAAAAGCATTGGCCCATGATAATGATATTGCAGTAAGGACCATAGACATGGAACCTTCCTTGCTGGAAGCTGACACAAGCCATTCACTTTGGGACTCTCTTGATATTTCCGAAACAGTACCAAGACTCAGAGAGTCTGCAATATTGTTATGCAGTTTCAAAACCATACAAAGATCAATATTGCCATTTGCTTGGAAGTCAAAATAACTGCAACAGTTGGCAGTATAGTTTCATTAAATCACGGGTTGTTGTAAAATATTAAAAATGGAAATATTACCCGGAATATTATACCTGTATAGTGAAATCCTTCTTGAAAGTGAAAGGAAATTGTTCCAGAAAGTGGGCACTATTTCCAATAGCTTCCTATGGGAATTCAAAAACACAAGGAGAGCTTTCAAATGTATATGACTTGCCATTAGAAACAGGTTAATGGGAATTTCTACATTTTAGACAATATTATTATGCTGCAATATTACAACATTTGAATTGCAGGATCACACATTATTGGGATTATGCACCTGAGTTAGAGAATGTACTGGTAATTTATGAACTGAGTCTTGGAAAGGAAGCTAGAGGATTTTTACTAAAAGTTATGGAGAGCACAATTATTATAACCAAGTTTAATGCAATACTGTGTAGTGGAGCTTAAATTATGGAGTAGAGAGTCCACCAAGCACAAAATATAATTTTTGAAAGAATCTGTTGTACATGGTTTGATGGTTCACAAGAGGCCCAAGATAAAACACTTTATCATCTGACCTTGAGGTGGATGATTTAGACTTCCAGGCAGCAAATTGGGCTGGAGACGGTTGACAATAATGCATTTTTCAGGCATCCTTAAATTTAGGCCACATGGTATTACTCCACTCGACACTGAGGGTTCAGCATTACAATACAATTTATCATCTTTATTATATTCCAATTAAATTTTTCAAGTGGTAGGGCAGTGGATAGAGATATTGTCCATATGTTCGCTACATATATTAAATTAGGAGAGTTAGAGGGAACATTGTGTGCTTCATAGGTATTATCATGGACGCACAGATTAAAATAACATCACAACTCATTTTAATTGGGGTAGATGACCGGCCCATACCTAAGACAGCAAAATGTTATCTATTGTCTGTGGCCATGGTGATGGATAGAATTTGCGCAGCTGAAAAATAGTTAAGGCCTGAGGCTCCATCTCATAGGCAAATGGCTGTCTTGATATATTTCAAGCTATTTTATGGAGAAAAGCCTCTATAACTGTACTGGCAAAAAAGCAAAGAGGAAGAAGGCAAAGCTATGGACACTACATTCCAACTGGCTGCGCAGCTTAAATTAATGAATGAATGAAAATTATGACCCTAGTGATTTCACTAATAGGTTTAACATGAATGTCAACATAGGTATTCTTTGATCTTCATGAAAACAATTTTTTCTTGCGATGAATAGTATTGTTCTGTTAAGGCTGAAACACATGTATTATTCAATACATTTACTGAATTGAAAATGCAATATAAGAATTGTATGAGTTTTTAATGATGTTTCAATTCCCCCAAATTAAAAAAAGATAACAAACATACATTCAAGTCAGAATGGCTAGTTACTTAAGTACTATTGGAAAGACATTATGACGGATTTGAGAGAGCAGTGATTCAACGTATACATTCAGAATTTTAAATGTTTCCAGTGAATAATTTGAGACATAGGTACACTCAGTATTCCGACCAAATACTGTAAAATATGATCTTTAAATGAATGCATATCACCTTGAGAACTGCACATACCATTTAAGTCACTCTTATTCTCAAATGTAATTAGTGGTTAAAAGATATTTTGCAGAAATTGTATATTTAATATTACGCTCTGTCTTTTTAGGTAGTTGTATTGCACAATAATGTGAACCGTATTGAAATATTATTACAGTCTCTTCCAAACAGATTAAAATAATAAATTGAACTACCTGATAGTCTAAGATACATGTTCCACAGTTAACAACTGCTCTTAATGAGTATCTTGTATCTGCATTGACATTAGGAATAAAGGAAAAGTGTTTTATTTATAGCAAATCATCCATTTCATCTTTTTTAAAAGAAAATGTTGAGCTTGCATGAACATCAGCATAACTTCAAAGCTTCATGAATTCGTAAATGCAAGCTGTTAGATTGTTCAAAATTGGAGAATTAGTGTGCCTGTGAGAAGAAATATGAGGGATCCAATTTTTGTTATTAGCGAGGAAATGTTAACACATTTCTAAAGAATATCTCAGTTCACATTGTCTATAATATGGGTCTGCCTCTTATGATCAATGAGCAGATGAGTATAGAAATCTGACAAAAGAGGGAATGCATGATTATAAAAAACTATGTTATATGACTTGAACACGATTACTCCTGAATATATCATGTAAAAAATGTGTTAAAATATTAGCTTAATACAGAGATCACCCTATTTGCTAAGTTGTGTTAGAGCTAATGTTCCCAGGAACTATGTAGGGTGGTAAATGTGGCTATACTGAAGTGATTCAGTGTTTAGATGCCGGCTGAATTTTATTGCCAAAACGCTAATATCAGTTGGATCCCAGAATCCTGTGTTCCTGAGTGTACCTATGAACAAAGACAGAATAGCTCTATTTTTAGATGTAGGTATGTATGTATGTATGCATGTGGTATTTTGAAGTAATGAAGTGTCTCGCATCAACCAACCGTGACGTGCCCACTGCTCACTCCAAGGCTGACCATTCTCTCATGGAACTCCAGTTGTTCCAGAGAAATGCAGTTGAGTTGGAGAGAGAGCCTGAGGTGGTCGAGGTAGATTGTTCTAACTAATAAAGTTGTGGTTACCCCACAGCGTTGTCTGCCACTTACTTCACGTGGCGACAAGTGGTTGTACCCCAAGAGGTGGACCTTCTCGGAGTGTGCAGAGTTGCAGAACCCACCTGTGTTGTCAGTGCTGTGCAGCTGATTCAATGATCTCCATGGCGAGCAGGGTCTGAAAGCAGTAAATCTGTTTGCTGAGGGAAAATCTAGTTGAGCAGCAGGGTCCAGATTTTCCAGCTTTGCTGTGCCATGTGTAAACGGTCTGATAGAGGCAAGGCGCAAGACCATAGGGGTGAGTTTGACATGCGCAAGTGACGTGAGAAAGCTTGAGCGCATTCACCCTGATTAAAGGCGGCTATCTTAGGTGCACAGTTATCATCGCAGGGAACAAGCGGCGGCCATCTTAGGTGTACTATTCTCACCGGAAGGAACAAGCAGCGGACATCTTGGATGTGTCAGACAGTCCGTTTTTCATGCAGTGAATGGCACCATCACACCATCTATTGTGGATTACATTTTTAGTTCTTCTGTTTGGTGGTCACTGGTAATGGTGCAAGTGCACAAAAGTTTATTCAGCATACAAGTTGGCATTGTTGGAGACAGAGGCTCAAGGCTGCAGAATTTGAGGTCAGTGAATTCCAAGCATATGGTGCAGAGTTCTCCAGTTGATCATTTACCGCTTCAGGCATTTTGGGTCTGTGCTAGTGCTGCAAGTTGGTTCTACAAGTTTTTTGTAATTTTTTGGGGGGATTGGCAATGCAATCTGTAAATCCACCACCGGCATTTTTGGAAACACCTGGTGACCCGCCCATTAAATGGAGGCAGTGTTATGATGGATTTGAAACGCACCTAGGAACAATGGGTGCACCTAAATTCCGAGCAGAAAGGAAGAAATACTTACTGTTACATTCTCTGGGTTTCGAGGGAAGATCTATTTTTAAACATCTTCCTGATGTCCAATGTGAAGGTGACATTGAGTTAGATGTGTATGAAGAAACGGTAAAAAAACTAGCCACCAGGTTTGATGTTGCTCCCAGTCTTGTGGTATCTAGGCACACATTTTTCAAGCAAGAGCAAACACAGAGTGAGGATATGGACAGTTACATCTCTGCGCTGCACAAGTTGTGCCAGTTAGAAAATGTTGCAGAGCAACTAATATGTGATCAGTTCATTTGCCACTGTACTGAGAAGTCTGTCAAGCAGAAATTGCTTTTTCTAGGCAATCTCACTTTGACTGAAACTATCAGGATTGCCAAGAGCATTGAGACTTCAATCAAGTCAACCAAGGAACTAGAGAGCAAGACTGACGTCGAGTCAATGCTGTTTTTATCTAAATTGAAAAAGAAAGAGGGTCCAGAATGGGGTCTTCTAAGTCTTCTTCACGTTCTGGTGTGGCTAATTCTTCACAACCAAACTTTGTATCTAAGCAAAATAATTTTTGTTCCAAATGTGGTTATCCTCAGCATGTTAAGGGGAATTGGTCATGTCCGGCTAGGAGCGCTCAATGCAGGGTGTGTGGGAAATCTGGTCACTTTGCAAAAGTTTGTCAGAGTATGAGACAGAAGTTCACAAAAGTATCAACGGTCAGTGAGGATTGTGAGGTGGATGTTTAAAACTTATTGGGTGAAGTGTGTGACATGGTTGTGGTGGTGGTTTAGGATAGTGCGAGCTGCATGCAGAATGAAGTATGTGTTGACCCTTCTGTATATTTGCAAGTGGGAGACAAACAGCTTTATCTTTTGGTGGATTCCGGGGCTAGAATGACCATGATAACTCAAGATTTGTTCCTACAGAATTGACCGGGGCATGTTTTATCCCCACCTGACAGGTCACCATTCTCTTAGAAGGGCAGGAAAATTGATCTGCAATGTTTTTTTGAAGAGTCCATGATGTTTAAAGGGCGACGTATTAGTGGTAAAATCTCTGTTGCTGTTATAGGGTTGAACATCTTAGGGTGGTTTCACCAAGGGCTTTTTCATATGGTCTTACGTCCTGGTACTAAAGAACAAGTCTTAGTTATTAGAGACTCTGATGACATTGAAGTGTTGCTGAATGAGTTCCCCAAGGTATTTTCAGGGGAGTTAGGAAAAATTGTTGGTTTCCAAAAACCAAATCAAAATTAAGGCTAATGCGATACCTGTGAAACACAAATTGAGAAGGGTCCCCTTTAGTGTTCGAAATGAGCTAGAGAAAGGGGAGGGTTTGCAGGCAAAAGGTATACTTGATCCTGTGGAGTTCTCTTTGTGGCTTTTGCCTTTAGTCGAGGCCAAGAAGAAAAATGGGGAGATGAGGGTATGTGTGGATCTCAGGGCTCTCAACAAAGAGATATGGGTGGATTCACAGCCTCTTCCCAAAATTGGGGCGATGTTGTCCTCTATTTCTGGAGCAACATTTTTCACCAAGTTAGATCTAGCTTCTGCCTATCACGAGGTTGTGTTGGCTGAAGAATCGCTTCATCTCACAGCTTTTGTTTCGCCTTCAGGAACATTTTAGTACTGCTACATGCCTTTTGGTTTGTTGTTGGCAGCCTCTGTGTTTCAGAGACTCATGTCTGAATTGCTCAAGGATATTTCCAAGGTGGCTGTGTTCCAGGATGATGTTTTGATTCACACATGTTCTCGAGAAGAGCACACTCTTATTTTGAAAAAAGTTCTTACCGTGTTTGATCAAGCTGGTGTGGACCTTAAAAGCGAAAACTGCCAATTTGTTAAATCTTCTGTTGAAAATCTCGTCCATGTGATCGCTGCAGAAGTGGTACGTCCAATGCCTGGATTAGTTGAGGCCATTCTCGATGCTCCTCCTCCATGTGATAAAGCTGGAGTGAAATCATTTCTTGGTCTGTGTGAGTTCTATTCATGTTTCATACCTGATTTGGCATCCCGAGCCAGAGCAATTTCTATGTTGTTAAAGGATAAAACAAGTTTTGTGCAGGGATGAGTGTTCGGCTGCATTCTCTGATATAAAAAACAACTTCTCCAGAGTGAATGCGTTAAAACCTTTTGATCATAATCTGAAATGTGTGCTGACAGTTGATGCTAGTAAATTCTGTGTTGGTGCTGTTTTGTCACAGTAGGATGGGCAATCTCATTACACCATTGGTTTTACGTCAAGGTTATTAAGAGATGTCGAACTTCACTATTCAGTGATTGAGAAAGAGTTGCTAGCTTGCTGATGGGCTATAGAAAAATTCAAGTGATATCTGTGGGGAAGAAGCTTTGTTTTACAAACGGATCATAAACCATTAGTGGCTATTCTCAATGGTACCAATTGCAAGATAGCACGCCCAGAATATCAAGGTTTGCACCAGACTTCTCCAATTCAATTTTGAGGTTGTGCATATTTCAGGAGCGAAGAATGTGCGTGCTGATTACTTATCAAGACATCCCATAGTTGAGAGGGATGTGGTAGTTGGTGTAGGTGACAATGAATGTTGTTTCGTTGCGGCCTTGGAGGTGGAGAATTGTTGTTAGTTCAGCGAAAAGTGTTGGAGAACAAAGTTGGGCCATGATGTTTTTTTTAAAAGAAGTCATGGAGAAGATTGTCTCGGGTTGGCCTAGGGAGAAATCTTTACTACAACACATCCAACCATTTTTCAAGGTGTCAGAGAAACTGGCAATTGAAGATGGGCTGCTTTTGTCAGGTGACAAACTGGTTCCCCCGGACGAGTTAACGCGCACTATTTTCTCCTAGGTGCATGAGGGTCACTTGGGTTCCACTTTGACAAAACGAAGGGTATGTGAGTCATTCTGGTGGCCACAAATGGACACTCAGATAGATGAAATGGTTAAGAGTTGTTGTGTGTGTTTCTCTGCTGACAAAACATACAAAACTGTCACCCCATTGAGTGCTCGTCAGGACCGTGGAAGAAACTTGGGGTTGATTTGGTAGGGACATTTAATATTTTTCCTCACAATTCTCATTGTGTCCTTGTTGTCATGGACTCTATTCTAAGTGGCCGTGTCTAAAGTTTATTGGTGAGCCGGACTCCAGGGCTGTCATTCTTTTCCCAAAGACATTTTCTTGAATGAGGGTCTGCCTGAGGAAATTATCTCAGATAATGGAGTGCAATTTGTCTTTGGGAAGGTAGAGAGTTTTTTTAAGGGAGAGTCCATCCGTCATCTCAAGAGCTCGCTTTACAATCCTCAAATCAATGGCCTTGTAGAGCGCTTCAATACGGTGCTGGGTGAGTGTGGGAAATGGGCAGTATTTCACAAGTGTGATGTACATAATGTTGTCCAATCTATGTTGTGGTTTTATAGGACTACTCCGCATTACACGACAGGATTCTCTCCCTTTGAGGCTCTTCAGGCCAGCCTGGATGAAAAGGTTTTTAAAGGAAGGTGTGATGCACCATTTACGTAATTACTTACTTCAACGCAATGTGGAAAGGATACAGCAGAAACAAAAGTATTATTATGATACAAGGAACAGCGTCAAAGTTTGCACTTTCAGTGTGGGTGATCTAGTTTGGGTTAAAACTCCCAGTTTTGTGAGAAAAGGTGAGTCCAAGATTTCGTACCATTTGGTTATTGATAAACGGTTCTTGGCCGCAATTGGTGGAACACCTCTAAAGTGGTGAAGGTTAAGGAACATAATGGTTTTGGAAATTTGGTTAACTATGATGCTTTTTGGAGAGAAATTTGCATGCTTGCTCACGGGTCTTGTGGGGGTTCTCCGTTACACCTGAAAGACGTAAATGCTCCCACTCACCCTCTGAGCAAATGTCTTAGAGTTCGTAAAATCCCAAGCAGGTCTCCCTAGGTTGCTCTGGGTCTTGGGATAGTGTGTTTATGTCATGTCTCACCCTTATTTCTCTTTTCAGGTCAGGTTTTGAAAAGAAAAGTGTGCAGGTGGTTTGGGGTACTGTGAGGTTCTCATGTTGGTTCTTACCTGCCATGTAAATTGTTCTTACTTGCCTTGTTAATTTTGCCATGTATTTTTCTCATATGAAGTTTGTCATGTATACCTTTCTTTTCAATATTTGTTACCAGCATCCCTATTGTTGAATTATTGACGGTGTTGGTTTACTGTTTTCATCCAGAATTTGTTTTAGCTGTTTACCAGTGCAATGTTACTTTTGTTTGAGCTTGTTTCAATGTTCCTTTTCATTGTTCTCCTTTGTTCAATCATAAACTCAATGTAGTAATGAAGTATCTCACGTCACCCGACCGTGACATGCCCACTCCAAGGCTGACCATTCTCTCAAGGAACTCCTGTGCCCAGTTGTTCCAGAGAACGGCAGCTGAGTTGGAGAGAGAGCCTGAGGCGGTCGGGGGTTCTATGTTTTAATGAATAAAGTTTTGGTTACCACACTGCGTTTTCTGCCACTTACTTCATATTTCTATAGCACAAACCTAGCCAAAATGCAGCAGAGCACTGTACAGAGTCAAAGTTAGCAAGTGATCAGAGTGGTAGCTGATTTGCCGACAGTTAATGCATTGTGATCTACTGTTCTTTAAAGAGGTATGTCACTTTCAAGTTTCTCTTGCAGGCGCAGAAATTTGACCATATATGCAGATGTTTACAAAGTTGTAAATGACCTCTAGCGTCTGTTTGAAACTTGAGGGGAAGTGGGCTATAGAAAAGATGTGAGAGCTGCAAGCATTTACAAGCCATTACACTGCGTTCCAAGGCTACATTATAGCTCCATTACACCTGCATAAGATGTGTAAGAAGTAGGGGAAGAGGAAACACCTATTTAACCGGGGAAGCAAAGGCTTCATGTGAAAAATGATTTTCAATGTGACGGAAAAAAGAAAAAAAGTAATAAAATGTAAAAAAATCACTACACCTACACTGGAAAATCTTCTACTGTACAGACACTGTGGACATGTAGGATTTAGGAAAACAGGCACACAGCAGGCAAGATATAAAAAAGCCTCAAATTCCACAGTGAGCGACTCTTGATATTGCGAATCATTATGAAAGTCATCCTGCAGCAGGAGCCAGTTACCCTGAGCTGGTAGACATTAGCGCATATGAAAATGGTGGTTTCAGTAAAGAGCATCATTGAGAAGACTTTGTGCGTAAAAAACACAAAACCACATTCAATATTTCTAACGGTTTCTTCTGTCAAAACATGCACCAGAAAGTAGGTACTTGACCGCTTTCTCAATTATGGGGACACAGCGTCAATTCTGTTGTCTCCCACAGGGATTCAAGAATAGTCCAGGGTTATTTTCAGCCAGAGTAACAGAGTTACTACAAACCTATGATGATGAGGCATTATCATATGTTGATGACATCTAGCTAACAGACAATGACTTGGATAGGCACTTTAATCGGGTTGAGGGATAAAAAATAGATTTTGCATACACAGGGAGTTTCGGACATATATATTGTGTTAGCCTTATGTAGCTATATATCCACTCTGCTTAATATGTACACAACATATTCCATATATGCTTTAGCCGGTGGGAAAGGTTTATTCTTATTGCTATGTTCCATACTAATAGAGCAGGCCGAGAACCATACAGACGCCATATTCTCTCCTCTGTGTTAGAACACAAGCTGTGATCACATGTTATTCTCCAGTAGTTGTCAAGTCCCAGTTCATTTGAGTTACTGAGAGCAGCTGAAGGTAAACTGTTTTCCCTCTGTCCTGGGACTCAAGGTCGCATCTGGCTTTGGGTGTGATAAGCGCATTCCTGGAGGCGTCATACCTATACTCCCAGGCACCAGGGTGAAAGGAGTCACCCCTCCTGACCTTCCTAGTAATACATAGTAATGCTTTGAACCAATCATGTGTGCCATGTATGGTCCTTCCTTGGGGCCCAAGGGCCGAGTGGTGTTTTTCCATTTAAAGTGACTTCATGTTTTAAACTGAAAGTATGTAAGCCATCAGTCTTCTCCACGCTCCTGAAGGGTGAGGGTTGGAAAGGCTGCTTTATAGAGTATTTTGCTTAATAAATGATTGACCCTTCTTCACTGCCAACTGACTGGTTATTTGGTAATGGTATTGGGGCTAAGTGGTAGGTATAGCCTTTTATGTTATTTTTACTGTTAATTTTACTGTACATCAGTTGGCGACTCCGCCGGGACTCCGCGATAGGGTCGTCCTCCCGTAACCGGGTAGAAAGGACAAAGAAAGGGGAGCTCTGGTCGAGTGGGTAGATTTACAAACATTCTGACTTACTCTGCTCTCGCGATCGGGGAGCCCCAGCTGCTAGTGACCCTTACGCCGGAGTCCTATGGGCGTAACCCGGGAGCTGACCGTGTTGGTCTTCAGGAGTTGGCAGTGGAGAATACGCAATTGTACCTGCGTGCACCAAGTAAGTGAATTGTTTTTGATGTCTTGTGGAACGCGCTGTTGAGCAGTGCTTTTGGAAACAGTTAACTGTATTGGATTTGGTGGTCTGACAGGGCAGCATTGTGGCTGCACGGGTAGATGCTCCATGGACTTGTTTTGTGAATATTAGAGACATCGATCTGATGCCTTGGTATGGCTTGAGTGGTGCGCACCCGGCCGGATTGGTCTCGGAAGGCCCGTGGTTGAACCTGGGTAGCCTTTGAAACATATCTGAAGCGACGCTAAGGCAGCGGGCTTAGTCAGAATAGTCCTGAGGGTGAACCAGGAAGGCTTCAAGATGGTCTGTAGGACAGTCTGTGGTTAATACCTGTCCGACAGTCCCTTGGTAGTCTTTGGTCTGCTTGATTTTGGTATTGGTTGGTCTGGAATCTGAATTGATTTGTTCTCCATGAACGGGAGTCGACAGGCTTTGTTGTTTTGTTTGGAAAAAGACATGTTGTTTGCAAAATTCTTTCTTGGGGTATATATGTAGGTATCGTTTTGTCCACGTTTGATTCTGAGAATAAGTGACAATGGTGAGGATGTGTGAACATGGCCATGTTTGAAAGATTGTTTGTTGAATGAGATTTAATTGTCAACCATCATTATTCAGTGTTTTAGTAAATTATGTTTTGGATGCTGTTGTCGCCAGAAAGGCACACTTTTGGATGAAAGTCATTCTGCCCCGCCAGAGAGCAGCCCAAGTTATGATATGTATGTCAAACATGGTATTTTACCCATTCTTTTTTAATGCGCTATGGCATAAATATACTAAAGACAATGTGGAACTACAATGGCCCTTAACCGGGTCTTTTGATGAGAAAAAGATACATTTCTTGCAGGATCGATTGTTTTCTAAACGAAGTCGTCAGACAATGTTTGATTCTTTAAACATGTGGCAGAAGGAAGCAAAGCGTAGGCGCATCAGGGAGGAGAAGTTATGTAAAATGAAAGGAGGACAGACGATTACACAGAAAGCCATAGCTTACGATAAAGCTCAAACTGAAAAAGGAATTGATTGTACAGATAGACAATTTAGATCACAGGTGGATAAAAGCTACGTAACTAGTACAGAGCCAAAGGATGAGATAGAGGATTTATTGGATGAGCGTCCACCTCCCCCTTATGCTTCACAATGCATATATCTGCTCCTATTGTTTCCTCTTCCCCCGTCCCTCTGGGAACGTCCTCTGTTTCATCTCCCTCAGCATTTGGATCGGCTACTTTATAGCCCGATGCGTTGCCATTGCAAACTATGTCCACAGTTGTTTTGTCTCCCCCAACTTCCGTTTGAGCTTCCTAGTCCTCGAGCACGACCCCAACTCTAGCTGACCCTACTCCCTCTCGTGCTCTGGGGTATATTGGCGCACAGAAGTTTTCTACTTGTTCGGCGGTGGGACTAGAAGAAAAGCAGACGATTGCGAATCAGTCCTCCCAGTGGATGCGCCATCCTATTTATACTCTAGCTGATGTATGGAGTACACTTCAAAATTATGAACCCGTTATGCAGCAGCATGCCCTAGAGCACATGGCCATAAGTCTTATTTCTCTATGGGAGCAGGGTTTTCCGGGAGGGAAGGCCCTACAAGTGATGTATGACATTCCGGACCGGGCTCATACGTTTGAATTAGGACTAGAGGAAGTGTACAGGAATGTCGAGGTTTTATTGAATTATCGACGGCGGACTCCCAGCACCCTATGTGCGAAGTCCATCCTATAATACCGGAGTAAAGAAACAATCATAATGTAGTAACTAGACCTGGTGTGGTGGCACGATTTCAAGAACAATGGGTATATACCCCTTGGAAAAGGAGTGAAGTCATTTCGCTAAAGTCACAACTCCCTGACCCCCGAAAGAACCCTAAGGCTTATAATAAGGAGCTTACAGAAGCAGCCTCCTCAGCTGTTATGACCTTATCTGACATAGAGCTATTTCTTGGGTTACTAGTCCCCGTTGACGTGTGGTGTCAGGTGCATGACCAGGACCATGCCGCCGAGTTGGGCGGGACTTGGGATCAGATTAAAGATTGGGATAAGGAACGAAAGCCTGGTGATAAATCGAAACCCGAACTATTGGCTTTACCGGGTCGGATTATTACCTATATGCATTCCTTAATTCCACCCCGTAAAGTAGATTGGGACAAATTGACAGCGTGTAAGCAGAAGAAGGACAAAAGTGTTTTGGATTTCTTCACTAGATTTGAGGGTGTATTTATTGACTTTAGTGGGCAAGATTTGTCAGTGGAGGGTGGTATACGATTATTTGTTAATCGTTTCGTGACAAATCTGTTACGGATGTACGTCAGTACAACGCGATCATTTTGATCGCGGTACTTTACAACGCGGGTTTCACAACGCAAGTCGTTAGAACGACTTGCATTGGAGGGCACTGGATTGAGGATTAATTTAATTTTCCATTCCAACTCCAGCCCATGTAACAGTAGGGAAGGTGTTGGAATAAAAAATCAAACTATTCCTTAAGGAAGAGCGCCATCCAGCGCAAGTCGTAGTAATGACTTGCTTTGTAATGGCTGCGTTGTAAAGGTCGCGCGGTGTAAACACCGTGTTGTAAAGGATGTTTCCCATCCGTCACCAGAAGTCTCTGCACTGCTACAAGCCGCTGAGAATACTTGGACCACAGTGCAACAGTGCTACAGTAGAAAAAACATTGGATAGCGTAGCAGTAAAAATTACTATTCCCACTCCAGTGAGTGCAACAGTAGGGAAAGAGTTGGATAGCGGGAGGGTAAAAATTACTATTCCCACTCCACAGAGTGCAACAGTAGGGAAAGCGTTGGATAGCGTAGAGGTAAAAATTACTATTCCCACTCCAGTGAGTGCAGCAGTAAGGAAAGCGTTGGATAGCATAGGGGTAAAAATTACTATTCCCACTCAAGAGAGTGCAACAGTAGGAAAAGCGTTGGCTAGCGTAGGGGTAAAAATTACTATTCCCACTCCAGTGAGTGCAACAGTAGGGAAAGCGTTGGATAGCGTAGGGGTAAAAATTACTATTCCCACTCCAGTGAGTGCAACAGTAGGGAAAGCGTTGGATAGCACAAGTTTAAAAATTACTATTCCAACTCCAGAAAGTGCAACAGTAGGGAAAGAGTTGGATAGCGGAGGGGTAAAAAATACTATTCCAACTCCAGTGAGTGCAACAGTAGGGAAAATGTTGGGTAGCGTAGGCATAAAATGTACTATTCCCACTCTAGTGAGCGCAAAAGTAGGGAAAGCATTGGATACCGGGAAGGTAAAAATTGCTATTCCCACTCCAAAGAGTGCAACAGTAGGGAAAGCGTTGGATAGAGTATGGGTAAAAATTACTATTCCCACTCCAGAGAGTGCAACAGTATGGAAATCATTGGATAGCGTAGGGGTAGAAATTACTATTCCCACTCCAGTGAGTGCAACAGTAGGGAAAACGTTGGATAGCGTAGCGGTAAAAATTACTATTCCCACTCCAGTGAGTGCAACAGTAGGGAAAGCTTTGGATAGCGGGAGGGTAAAAATGACTATTCCCACTCCAGAGAGTGCAACAATAGGGAAGGTGTTGGATAGCGTAGGGGTAAAAATTACTATTCCCACTCCAGTGAGTGCAACAGTAGGGAAAGTGTTGGATAGTGGGAAGGTAAAAATTACTATTCCCACTCCAGAAAGAGCAACAGTAGGGGAAGCATTGGATAGCATAGGGGTAAAAATTACTATTCCAACTCCAGCGAGTGCAACAGTAGGGAAAATGTTGGATAGCGTAGGCATAAAATGTACTATTCCCACTCCAGTGAGTGCAACAGTAGGGAAAACATTGGATACCGGGAAGGTAAAAATTAGTATTACCACTCCAATGAGTGCAACAGTAGGGAAAACGTTGGATAGCGGGAGGGTAAAAATTACTATTCCAACTCCAGAGAGTGCAACAGTAGGGAAAGCATTGGATAGCGTAGGGGTAAAAATTACTATTCCCAATCCAGAAAGTGCAATAGTAGGGAAAGCGTTAAATAGCATAGGCATAACATTTACTATTCCCACTCCAGTGAGTGCAACAGTAGGGAAAGCGTAGGATAGCGTAGGGGTAAAAATTACTATTCCCACTCCAGTGAGTGCAACAGTAGGAAAAGCATTGGATAGCGTAGGGGTAAAAATTACTATTCCCAATTCAAAGAGTGCAACAGTAGGGAAAGTGTTGGATAGCGTAGGGGTAAAAATTACTATTCCCACTCCAGTGAGTGCAACAGTAGGGAAAGCGTTGGATAGCAGGAGGGTAAAAATTACTATTCCCACTCCAGTGAGTGCAACAGTAGGGAAAGTACATACTTCATATATACATAAAAATAAAATAAATATTAATACTAATTACACATTAATTAAAATAATTAACACTTTCATGTAATATATTAATTATTCAATTAAAAATACAAATAAAAATTAATTATTAAAAATAATTACCTACTAATACACATTATTTACCAATTAAACAGTAAATTAATTAACAATTAAAAAATAATTAAAAATTAGATTAAAAACAAAAAGAATTTAAAAATTGAATTACTTACAAATAAATTACTTCCCACCCTATTCCCCTATAAACCCACAACCCACCACTGAAAATAAATTAATACAATTAACATAATTATCAAATAATAAATTAATTAACATTAATTATGCATTATATTTTAATGAATTACCAATTAATAATTAATTAACAATTAATTCAAAATACATACCAGTAAATAAATTAACAAATTTAAGTACTTATAATTAAATTACTTCCCACCCTATTCCCCTATAAACCCACAACCAGCTACAGAAAATAAATTACGAAAATTAACATAAATATCAATTAATCAAATAATTAAAATGAATTACCAATTATATTTAAATTAATTAACAATTAATAATTAATTAACAATTAATTCAAAATAAATACCAATAAATAAATTAACATATTTAATTAATTATAATTAAATTACTTCCCACCCTATACCCCTATAGACTCACAACCCGCTACAGAATTAATTATATTACGCAAAAATGAAATACCATAAAAGTAATTAATTAATATAAATAATAAAATAAATATACACTTTTCAAACATATACTAACATAAAAAACACTTTAAAAATTGATATTAACTTACTTACCTCAAATTCGATATTTTTGTAGTCTATATTCTTTCCAGTCTATATTTTTGTAGTCTATATCCTGTCCATTCTATATTATGTCCATTCTTTATTTTTGATTCGATATTAATGCTATCCTATTCGATATATTTTTGTAGTCTATATTCTGTCCAGTCGATATTGTGTCCATTCTATACTTTTTAATCGATATTAATGCAATCGCTAATAGAAACTCAATATTTTGAGTTTATACCATTACGAACAGCGGGAAAATGAGAGTATGGATAAGACAGAAAAGAACACAAAGGATCTTAAGACACGAGTGTTGTTACAGCAAGTCATAATTGGATGAGGCAGAGACAGAGGCGGTAGAGGGTTCGTTCCAAGGGGGCGGCAACTGGACGAGGCGGAGGACCAGCTGTTGCTTTGGGAATAAACCAGTGCACCTACTGTAAACAGGAAGGCCATTGGCGATCTCAGTGTCCGTTGTTGCTGGCTCAGAATGGGGCAATAAGAGGGAGAGGAAGAGGTCGAGTTGGTGTGCATCCGAGTGATATGCGGAGAGAGGAGACAACGCAAGGTGAATCTGAGAAGAATTATTTTGATAATCCGAGAGGTAGCCAGTACTATAACGAAGAGTGTGTGATTGATGGGACCGAAGGGTATGCCTACACATAGGACAGTCAAGGACAGAGTGGGGGCCATGTGTCAGTACCCGTTGATCAGCAAGGTCCTTATGTGCAAGGGCGGTTGATGGGGACATCTGAAAACTTTTAGTTGATACGGGTGCGATGAATAGTTCCATTTCTCACTCGCTGGTCCCAGGGGCTGCTCTGTCTGGGCAGAATAATGTTTCGGTGGGATTTTCTGGAATTGCGGTGGTGAGCCCCATTACTAAACCTATTCCGTTTACAATTGGTCCGGTTACAGTGGACTCTCTGTTTCTGTTGACTTCGCATTGTGGGGAGAATCTATTAGGATTGGATCTGTTGAAGTAATTGCATGCACAGATTCATTGTTCCCCTGATGGTGTTTATCTGACCATACAATCCCTGGTAAACATAATTTGCAGTGCTTCGCTAAAAATGAACTCCTCCCTCCTGAGTTTGCTGGTATCCCAGCAACACTGTGGGCCACAGGAGACACAGATGTAGGATTGTTATAGATTCCACCCATTTATATTACTTTGAAACAAAATGCTTGTTTACTGCGGATACCTCAATACAAGATTTCTCCGGCAGGCGAGAAAGCTCTGCTCTCCATCATACATGTTTTGATCGAAAAGGGTTTGGTGGAGGAAACGGCTGCCAATATATGCAACAGTACTATTTTACCGATTTTAAAAAAGTCCCCTGTCGGTAGCGATTCTGACCATGTTGATACTTTCCGCTATGTAATTGACCTGTGAGAAATTAACAAGATAGTGGTGCCGCAATACCCTGTGGTTTCTGACATCACTACTATTCTCACGATGATTCCTCCCACTGCTAAAAAATTTTCCGTTATTGATTAAAATAATGCTTTCTTTAGCATTCGGATTCACCCTGATAGCCATCATATTTTTGGCTTTTCCTTATCTGGTCGCAGCTTCCGGTTTTGTCGCGCTCCCCAGGGGTACACTGAGAGTCCTAGCATTTATAGTCAGGCTTTGAAAGCATTATTGGATGATTTCACCTTGCCTCCTGGTAATGTGCTCTTGCAGTATGTCGACGATCTGTTGGTGGCTTCCGACACTGAAGAAGGATGTAAAGCAGCCATGGTTAAATTATTGTCTCATTTGGTGGCCAATGGTAATAAATGATCTCTTTCCAAATTTCAATATTGTCGACAGGAGGTGACCTACCTTGGTCATCTACTGTCGAAAGAGGGGAGGAGACTAACCCCTGAGCGTGTGACTACCATTTCTAACATTCTGTACCTCGTACTCAGCATGATGTTCGTGCATTTCTTGGCATAACTCCTTACTGCCACCAGTGGATTCCTAATTTTTCTCTTCTCACTAAACCTCTCCTGTACTTAACTACTAAAGATGTGCATGAACCTCTACTCTGGACTGATGAGTGTCAGGAAGCTCTTGATCCTTTGAAATCTGCGTTTTGCTCTGCACCCGTCTTGGGTACTTCTGATTACCGAAAACCTTTTGTGCTTTATGGACAGTTGCTCACTTTCTGTGTTGACACAAGGATTTGGTGGTAAGCAGAGACCTTGTGCCTATTTCTCGGCTGTGTTGGATAACTTTGCCAGAGCGCTTCCTTGCTGTTTAAGGGCAACTGCTGCAGTTGTGCATACAGTGGGAAGGGCTAGTTCAGAATACTGACCTCACGGTGATGGTACCGCACGCTGTGGATACATTACTGAACAAAACGAAGACCCAGCACCTTACGAGTTCGCGTCTTACAGGTTACAAATTGACTTTTTTTGCTCCCCATATTACGATTAAATGTTGTGCCACTCTGAGTCCCGCCACGTTACTACCCCTCCCTTCGGACGAGAAAAACAATGATGTACATGATTGTATATTTCAGACGGAGGAAAAGACGAAGGGATGGGTAGATCTCACTGACAATCCTCTATCTGACCCTCAAGGGGAATTGTATGTTGATGGCTCTTGTTTCAGATTACCAGATGGCACGACAACTGCTGCATATGCGACAACTACTTTACGCACTGTGGTTGAGGCTTCCAGAGTACCCTATCTGTCAGCACAGGCAGCTGAGTTAGTGGCATTGCTTCGGGCCGGTGAGTTAAGTGAAGGATTGAAAGTACATATTTACACAGACAGCCAATACGCCTTCGCCGTGGCTCATAGCTTCCGCCGACTGTCGGAGGAAAGGGGATTTCTCACTTCCCATGGTCAGAGAATACAACATGGCCCTTTGATTTTATGTTTACTGACATCATTGACGTTATCAGGAATGGTGGCCGTAGTTAAATGCAGTGCACATAAGACAGTGGTGGATAAAGTAGGTGAAGGTAATGCTTTTGCTGTTCAGATTGCTAGAGAAACGGCAAAATCCAAAATTACCTAAATGTTCGTGACTACTCCTGCTAGGTGGGTGGTGGAGATGGACATGTTTGACAATACAATGGACAGTGTACAAGAAATACAGAAAGAAGCTACCCCAACTGAACTGGCTCATTGGGAGAAGGAAGTGGGGAAATTAGATGCAAATAATTGCTGGATTGATTTATCTGAGAAACAGCGATGGTTGTTGCCCAATGCATTAGTATATGCCGTAGTGACCATGGCACACGACTCAGCACATATTGGGGCAAAGGGTATTTGTGCACTTCTAGACCCTTTCTGGAATAATCCTAATATCCCTAGAACTGCTGCTCATTTGGTGCAATATTGCATGCTTTGTTTACGACATAATCCTGGAGGTAGGGAACCTGTTTTGAGTGGAAATTTGCACCACCATCTTTGCCTTTTGAGGTGCTCCAAATGGAATATATCCAGCTAGAGCGTGTGAATAATCTAAAGCATGTCCTGGTCGTGGTGTGTGCCTTCAGTAAATGAGTGGAGGCCTACCCGACCAAATAAAACACTGCTCTGGCAACAGCAAGGGCTCTGATAAAGGAGTACTTCCCATGCTATGGATTGCCTCGGGTGATCTGGAGTGATAAGGGGGGGCACTTTAATGCAGATCTTATCAGTCATGTTTGTAATGGGTTACAAATTAAGCAGCAATTCCATGCGGCTCGACACCCTTAATCTGCAGGTTTGGTTGAGAAGTATAACGGGATACTGAAACTTAAACTGACCAAGATTCAAGAATGTACAGGGTTGAGGTGGCCAGATGCCTTACCACTAGCACTGATGTCAATACAAGTTACCCCACATTCTCGTTCTGGCTTATCTCCCTACAAGGTGATCTTTGGGCGCCCTGCCAATGTTTGGGGCGTCCCGAGACCCAAAACGTTTTGTGATATTGAATACCCTATGATGACAGATTATCTGTATGCCCTTACTAAAGATCTTGGTTCTATTCATCAACAGGTCTCAGCAGTTTTGCAGCCCATATCGGAGGGTCCTGGACATCGTATGGAACCAGGACAGTGGGTTCTGGTCCGCAACTATCAGCGGAAATCCAGTCTGGACCCTCGCTGGTCCGAGCCCTTTCAGATTTTACTGGCCACGCGGACGGCGGTTAAGGTGAACTGCAAGAGACATTGGATCCATGTCTCGCACTGCCCCTCCGCTTCCTTATGATCAGCGAAACCAGGAAGGAGTTTTGACCCAGGAAAGTGAACAAGCCCCTCGCTTAGTTCCTTTTTCTGATGCCCAGGAAGTCGGAGAAGGGCAAGGAGAAAGAGCATCGGGCTCGGAAGGGGTTTTGTCATCTGCACAAGTGATTGCCCTGGATTCTGTTGCCCCTTCAGTTGAACGAGCGGCTCGTAGTAGCCCTGTTGCGATGGATTCGCCATCCTCTGGCTTGTTTCCTGAACAGGAAACGCCTGGCCATCATCGATAAAATCTGCGGCCCAGAAAACGACACAGTATTCCAGGTGAAGATGGTAGGAGATAGGGAGAGACTTGAGTACTAGGGTTTGTTAGATACGCTTCTGGGGTACTGAATGAGACACTGGACTGAACGCGCTGAAAGCCTTGAACATTTGCTTGCTCTGTTCAGAAAGAAAGACTGAATTTTTCTATTTAAAAGGACCCAGGTTGTGTTTCCGTCAAGGGTTGTGTGAGAACATAACTCCAACGTGAGAGGTTCCTTGGTTTTATTTCTGATGAACGATAGGAGCCTGCCTGTGAGGCTCTAGACGGACACAGGAAAGAAGCACCCTCTGGCAGGTTGGACTGCATTGCCCGAGTTTATTTTTGGACTTTTAGCTAGCATGTACCCTTTTGCTCGATTTGTCCCTGAAGAGGAGCGTCCTTTTGCACCACGTCATTTTCTAGTTGGACCCAAAGTGTTAAAGCCGCATTTGTGGTCATTATAGCGACCTTGTTAATAATATTGATGGGAGTGTTTATATATTTAGAATTTTGCCACCCTATGCATACTGTCTTAGGGACCACTGCCCCTCCTCCGGAATATGTATTTTATACCTTGGCCCCACATAAGGAAAGGCATTGTCAGATTTACACGAAAAATATATTTGTTGAAATGCTTCATCAAACACACAGTGCTACCAATACTACGAATTGTTGGGTCTGTGGCCTTCTGCCCTCTGTTATGCAAAAGCACGATTTGTTTATATTTTTACCCCAGTCTGTTTTAGGAAGTTGTGAAGCTTGGTTTAAGTTACTCTCTATGATGTATATGCATTATACTGTAGATACTCAAAGATATTCAGAGAAGGATTATGGGATGATTGTAGCATATATAGAAATACACCAAGGATTTGACCCAAAGGGAAATGATGGGCAGGTTAAAGAATGAAATTTTGCATTTCGCAGAGTTCAACTTCACCCAGTATTTTCAACAATTCAAAGAAAGAAATGTTACAGATGATAGGGCCATTCCAGTACCTATATTAAATAGTACCTCTGCATTTTGTGTTCAGGGAGATGGGTACATCTCCGTAGGGGAAAGTTGATGAAATTATACCTATCGGTTACGTACCTTTAGTAGTCCACCATTGTTGACTCCCCGTAATGTGTATTTCTTCTGTGGTGAAAATGCCTATACTTGGCTTCCCCGCAGCTGGGTCGGCCGTTGTTACCTGTCTTTCTTGTACCCTCCAGTTTATATAGCCCCTTCTAATTATCACAAAGATCATCGTTTAGATAAACGAAGCCTGCCACTTACCAGGAATAGAAGAGAGATAGATACCACTGACTTAGACCAAACAGATACCCCTGAACAGCATTTCATCGATATTGTAGAGGGAGTATTTACTATTTGGGGGCCTATAATCACTAGTAAGGAAGTACGGCGTTTGTCCAGAGTAGTTGAAAGGGTGATTAACACTACTGCGGGCATATTAACCAATTTAACTGCAGAGCTTCAAGCGACGAGACTCGTTTTGCTTCAGAATTGTATGGTTTTAGATGTTATCTTGGCTGATCAAGGAGGAGCATGCTGTGTGATCGACAGTTCCTGTTGCGTATATATCCCTGACTCCACCCCCTCTGTTTATTTGGCCACTCAAAAGTTACATCTATTGGCGTTTGAAGTACATGCGGAAACTGGTACCTGGTCCCTCTCTGGTTGGTTCTGGGGTCTGTTGTCCACTTGGGGATGGAAGATTCTGATGGTGCTGGCAGGTATAGCTGGTATCATATTCACCTGTTGCCTTTGCATACAATGTGGGCCCACATGTTGCTCTTACTGTGCTACTAAACTTACCTCCTCTGTGGCTGGTCCTTCCCCTGTGGCAGTAAAAGCCCAATTAGTTCAGAAAGAAATAAAGGATATAATTCAGATTGATGAACGGATATTTGAAGACTAAACAATTTTAGTTATCTACATCATGCTAAAAGGGCCGTTCTAAGGGATAAAAAATAGATTTTGCATACAGGGGGAGTATCGGACATATATATTGTGTTAGCCTGATTTAGCTATATATCCACTCTGCTTAATATGTACACAACATATTCCATATATGCTTAAGCCGGTAGGAAAGGTTTATTCTTAGCGCTATGTTCCATACTAATAGAGCAGGCAGAGAACCATACAAACGCCATATTCTCTCCTCCGTGTTAGAACACAAGCTGTGATCACGTGTTATTCTCCAGTAGTTGTCAGGTCCCAGTTCATTTGAGTTACTGAGAGCAGCTCTCGCCACCATCGCACGCCAACACAACCTCAATATCATCTCCTACGCCGACGACACCCAGCTGATCCTCTCCCTCACCAGAGACCCCGACACCGCCAGAACCAGCCTCCACGAAGGGATGAAAGACGTCGCCGAGTGGATGAAGAACAGCCGCCTGAAACTGAACTGAGACAAGACGGAGGTCCTCATCCTGGGACCATCACCCTCCACCTGGGACGACTCCTGGTGGCCCCCAGCCCTGGGCACCGCCCCCAGGCCTACAGACCACGCACGCAACCTGGGATTCATCCTGGACTCCTCCCTCTCGATGACCAGACAAGTCAACGCCGTCTCCCCTTCATGCTTTCACACCCTCCGCATGCTCCGCAAGATCTTCCGATGGATCCCGACCGAAACCAGGAAGACGGTCACCAAGGCCCTCGTCACCAGCCGACTGGACTACGGAAACACCCTCTACGCCGGAACCACAGCCAAGCTACAGAAAAGACTCCAAAGCATCCAGAACGCCTCCGCCCATCTCATCCTGGACATCCCCCGACGCAACCACATCTCCGGCCACCTGAGGGACCTGCACTGGCTCCCCGTCAACAAGAGGATCACATTCAGGCTCCTCACCCACGCACACAAGTCTCTCCACGACCTGGGCCCCAAGTACCTCAACGACCGCCTGACCTTCCACACACCCACCCGCCAGCTCCGGTCTGCTAGCCTCGTCCTCGCCGCCGTACCACGCATCCGAAGAGCCACCGCCGGAGGCAGATCCTTCTCCTACCTGGCGGCCAAGACATGGAACTCCCTCCTCATCCACCTCCGGCTGACCCAGGACCACCTCTCCTTCAGGAAGCAACTGAAGACCTGGCTGTTCGAGCAGTAGCGCACCCCTTCCCCAAGCGCCTTGAGACCCTCCCGGGTGAGTAGCGCGCTATACAAGTGTCATGATTGATTGATTGATTGATTGAAGGTAAACTGTTTTCCCTCTGTCCTGGGACTCAAGGGCGCATCTGGCTTTGGGTGCAATAAGAGCATTCCTGGAGGTGCAGTGCCTACACTCCCGGGCACCAGGACGAAAGGGAGTCACCCCTCCTGATCTTCCCAGTAATAAATAGTAAAGCTCTGAAACAATCTAGTGTGCCATATATGGTCCTTCCTTGGGGCCCAAGGGCCGAGTGGTGTTTTTCCATTTACGGGGACTTGATGTGTTGAGCCGAAAGTATATATGTTTGGTTTTGACTGACAGCCAGCAGTCTTCTTCGCGCACTTAATGGGTGAGGGTTGGAGAGGCTCCTCTACAGAGTATTTTGCTTAATAAATGATTGACCCTTCTTCACTGCCAACTGACTGTATATTTGGTAATGGTATTGGGGTATTGCCTTTTATGTTATTTTTACTGTACATCAGGGTGAACACCTTAACTTTGGGCTTCGCCTCTGAAGGGTACAAATTCAATTTTAAGAAATCATGAATTGCCCATTTAAACGTCCTTTTCCTAGGATATGAACTATCAAATGAAGGCAAAAGCCTGGCAGCAAACTTTCTAGAGAAATGTGCGGTGCTTCAACCTCCAAAAATGCTGAAAAACGTAGTCAATTCTAGGTTTCCTGAAGTTTGGAAGAACTTACATTGTAAACTACACAGAAAGGGTTAAAC
Organism: Lissotriton vulgaris; assembly: GCF_964263255.1. Lineage (NCBI taxonomy): Eukaryota > Metazoa > Chordata > Amphibia > Caudata > Salamandridae > Lissotriton > Lissotriton vulgaris. The sequence goes on along the minus strand of NC_141685.1, from coordinate 1,583,390,919 downwards.
CTCTCTACCAATTAATTAAACCTGATTTCAAAACAGTTAATTGGACTCAAAAACACATAGAAATCTTGTGTTCATTGCAAACAGACATGTTAGCAACAAAACATTTACAAAGACGCGTAAACATACGCAACTTAGTGATCCGAATCAATCCAGGACAATGTGGATTCACATACTTAACCTTTAATGAAGGAGAAAAAGTACCAATAGCTTACAAATCACATTTGTACACACAAGCAGAAATTAAATTCACTTCAACAGAAAAAATTCTGACAGCGGTTCAAACTGCAGTAGCAAAAGAGAGAGCACTCGCAGAGGGTAAGCGCATTATGGTCGTTACACCTGTACCTGCCTGAGAGGCAGTGACAAAACTGTGCATTCCGAATGCTAAAGCTTTACATCCAAGATGGATACAATGGGTTAATTCTCTTGCTGCAACAGACGTTGAATACGTTTTTGACCCTTATTTGAAAACACAACAATACAAACACAAATGTTCTCTGCCTACTGAGATTCTGCCTCTAGAGCAGTATGAATGTATAATTTATACTGACAGATCAGCCCAACCCACTACGAGGGGTAAACAAGTTTATAGTGCTGCGTGCTACATGCTGCGTGCGCGATTGTTAAAGGTCGCTGGCGCAATGGCAAATTCCGACCAATGGTGACTAAAACTAAATTTCTAGGAGGTTGTGCAGCTCAGCGAGCTGAACTACAAGCATGGTGCTTGAGAGTACGGACCGCAAATTCCCCACACTCATAGTGTGCGATTCGTAATATTGTGTTCAATCTTACAATGAATACTTGCAAATCTGGATTCAAAACAGTTACAAAGATGCAAAAGTTAGCACAATTACAAGTAGTTAATTTACGACAAGAACTACAAAAGGCTCACGTGATACATACACTGAGTCATCAACGTGATGGCGTTCACTTTGCAGGGAATTGGCAGACGAAGCTGCGAAGGCAGATGTGCAAACAGCTTCCGTAGCTGCAATCACTCGTTCAAAAACGAAAATAGACAGCAAAATAAAAATGTCAATGCTTCAAACAAAGACAGTGGTAAAACATTACCAAAAAGCTTTCCACTCAAATACTCATGCATAACTGATGAGAATAACATTCTTTTTGCTCGAATTCCTAGAGTGGGGGGTTAGAGTAATTCCAAACATGAAACACATATTAGGACTAATCTTAGCAGCACATGAAGAGCTCGCGTCTGCACACGCAGGTGTTTCCGCTACAGTATCATTATTAAAACAGAGATACTGGTGGCCGTGCATGAGGAAACAAACCAGAAACTATGTTTTGGAATGTGCCAAAAGATGAAAGTCTCTACAGTGAAACGCCCTGTTAATTTCAGACAAACCATTAGCTGGCGTTTACATGGATCACAGCGGTCCCTTACAGAGGGATGGTAACTACAAATATATCATGGTCTCAGTGGATTCGTGCTCAAGATTTATTTGGATGTGGCCTCAGCACTCGGCTGACGCTCAAACTGTTATAAAAGATTTGCGAGTCTTTATCGGCACATACGCAGTCGGCACAATACATTCTGGCCAGGGTCCTGCGTTTAGGTCTCGAGCTTACAAGGAGGCCATGGCCAAATTGGGCGTTGCATTGTGGTATTCTAGTCCATTCCATCATGAGGGAAATTTGGTAGTGGGGAGAAAAAACTGGGACATAAAGCAATCTATAACAGCCAGGGTATTAGGCTCTGGTGATGGGTGGGTCAAACATGTAGTCGTAATAATCTGCCAAGAAGTTCTCTAGGGGGAATCACTCCATATGAAATCCTTTTTGGAACAAGATTGATTATTTTGGATCTGGATTGTCAGACTTCAGTGGTAGAACAAAAACCCTTTAATATCAAAGATTGTTTGGTTGTTTTGCAGGGCTCAAATAAAATAAGGAAAAGCCAAAGTAACGTGTTCCTGAAGCCAACGACCACTAAAGAGAAACCGACCGTCCCAGCAAGACCTGTCTGGATTCCAAAGGTTGGGAATCTAGTTAGAGAAAAGATCACAGACAAGAAGGAATTTGGGCCTTCTTACAGACAACCAGTACCTGTCCTAGCAATCTACGGATCAAGAACAGTATTACTGCCACCCCTTGCTGGTAAAAAGGAGAACAGGTTTGTGTCCATCGACCTGGTAAAACTACATCATGTGGCCGATCATAAGCAGTAGGCCAAGTGGACTTCAAAGATGTAGCAGACGTCCTAATCTGGGTACTATCCAAGAGGTTCAAACTGAGAGACTTATCACCTTTGAAGAATCTGCAGTGCGAAAAGAAGGACTATGCAACAAAGCCATATAACTTGTACCTCTTGAGACCCAAATAACAGTTCATCAAGAAATGCCTGTCTACAATGAAATAGCATCTGACTATACAAATGTAACAAGTGATCAAGTGGTTACAGCGATTTCAATCAAACCTGATGCAATCCCTACAATTAACAGAACTGCCTTTGGCTATTTAATTAACTTTGAAACATTTTCTGTGGATTCCAGTGAACTGGAAACAACACCAGTAAAAAGAACTTTTAAAGAGCAAGCAATCGACCTTTTTCATCACCTGGAAATACTTATCTGGTTTCACCATGGATTGAACTTTGGATTGTGTTGGGTGTACTTTTTCTTCTACTTTGGTTGACTCTTGTAATAATTTTGGGAATGCTGATAACTGTAAGATATGTTAAAAAGAAGACAGCAAGTAAGAACATCAACTTACTCCTCAAGCCACACAAATCATCTCATTGTGAACAAAGAGACTTGTCATCGGTGAACATCACAGCCGTTCCTATACCTGGTGGTATAGCGTGGGACAGAACTGATTATGACATTTTCGGTCTGGCGGAGCTGTTGAAGATTCCACACCAGTTCAAGATTTCCTTAAATGACTTTGTTTCATCTAGTACATTTTCTGATGATTGAGACTTCGAGACTGTTAATAATATGATGTTAGACTTAGAAATGTCTGCTGTATTTACAAATCATAAACACTTAGAAAGTTCATCAGATTATGAACAAATGTATTGTTATAATCATTATGGTTATCATTTCTTACACAAATCTTCAAATCCTAGAAATGCATTGAAATATAACCAATGGGAACATTGTCCAACTCCACCATAGGGTAGCTCAAAAGCATTTTATGGCAAATTTCCATACTATTCAAGTTTTAATGTTTAAAATCCAGAATCCTTTTACTTTAAAAATGTTAATAGGACAGGAATGAAAAGTATGTTGAAAAATACCAAGGAAATTTATTCTGCGGCCTTTTATGCTCAGCTGTCTTCGTTAGGTTTCGACTTTTGGAAAAACAACATTGACAGAAAAACTGCCTGGGGCACAAAAGACTGGCAGGTGCAGGGTTTAGAAGCTTTATTTAGAGCCTGCATCATCCCAGAGCAAATAATGTTTTTGAATGACACTGTCCAACAGACATCTTGTCTTGGGTTAGCCAAGATAAAAGATTTAAACAAACCGTCAATACCTACACCTACCCCTGAAAGCAGTAACACTTCAGAGGGGGTGGTCAACATACATACTATTTTGCTGCACAAAAGAACAGATTGGAAAAAATGGTTAATCTGGCCCACAGACACAAACAACTGTCAAGATAGATTCCTGAATAAGACACAAGGGTTCATATTCACTAGGCCAGATCCAAGATATGTTCAGAGATAGCATCCAGGAATAGTAACAACATACAGTATAGGGAAACTGTGCCTTGAATGGCTACCCAAGTCTACACTAAAGGAAGTAAAACAACACTTATCTTTACTTAAAGATGGCGCTGATCTGAGGGACTTCTTACAAGGACCTACTAAACCACGTCATAAACGTTTTATATACGCCGGTATCTATTCTGCTTATAATGAAGCATGGAAGATTACGCAAGCAGAGACTGCAGAACGAATACGAGAAATTGATTGTATTAATTTAGAGAAATCTCTCTCTGTAGTTGACAATGGGTTAACGACTCTGTCGTCCAGGATATATTCTTTGGGCAGCATAGTATCCTTTGCCATGGACATAATGGAACAAGACTTGGTCATGTTGCAACATGGTCAGTCGCAATTACGTTCTATAATGCTATTAGGCTGGACGTTAGAAAATCTTCATTCAGGCTATGTGCCTTGGTGTTTAATCAATACCATTTCACTGTTTTCAGAATTTAATCTCACTGATAAACAGATCAAACTGGGGAAGCAGACTATATGGTGCTGAGCATTGAAAAACTGGAAAGATTGCCATTTACTGTATCTGAAAAGCCAGCCATTGAATGGATAATACACGGAACAATCACTCTGCCTGTTCCATTTTTCCATTTTCAGTATTGCTTAAAACATATACCAGCAGCAGGCATATATGAAAGTTTGGGTAAAGAATACATCAAGGCATCCTGGGTATTACCATACACACCCAGATGTTGGAGTGGAGGAAAGAAGTGTTTCTTAGTGGTAAAACTTGTGAAACACACAAAGCAGCTCTTTCCTTTGTCAGGGTATTATTTTACACTGGGCCTGCGATGGTTCCTCTAACAATTTATCCTGCCACCTGCAAGGTTCACCAGCTGCAGTGATTGATCCAATTTTTAGGCAGCTTTTTAATGGGAGTTACATTATGTTGAATGATCACAGCTGCTGTGGTATGTTGCCACGTTTAGCCTATCTCGTAACTGTGTCAGCCAGGGTCACTTGCTGTATGCAAGTATTGTTTCCAAAAAACAATACAGACCGGGAGTCCCCATTATGTCCTTCACTTAACATCTCTCCTATATGAATTGATACTTTAAGCAGAATGAAAGTCATTTTTTTTTACAGAAAACTGTGCCACTGACCTCGGCCAAAGAGACCAATGATCTGCAAGTCGCAAGGACTTCTGCGGAGATACACACCCTATTAACTACAAATTGCCTTGTACATTTCTCAGAAATGTTAGGTCGTATTGTACATGTATTTAAGACAATTTTTTCTGGACTGTAGGCACCTTTTGAAGCAGTTTTAGGAATATTTCCAAACTTCGTGCACTCTGTGTTTGGCGGATTGCCTCTCATTTTGGGACTCGCTGCAGGGATACTATTTTGGCTCCTACTGCTTCGATACGGCAAGCCAATCCACAGCAGACACCCAGATCACCGTGGAAAATACTCTACTGGCGATGAAGTGTCGTGAGCACATACTCCAAATTTTGGGATTAACTTGTTTAAGAGAATTGAATACAATATGGTTTATGTCATTCAGATCAATCTGGCAAGATTGCATCTTACCTGTTCTACGATGCCTGCTATCAGGAGAAGAATGCGTGTTAGACATCTGTCTCACACTCCCATCAGTCCTGCCAACGGATGTTGATACTTTACTCGGACCAGTGACGGCTCATGCACTGTGTTGTCCCCAGCGGCTACCAATCCTGATGACTGCATTCATTGAGATCTCAAGGACACAAAATGCTGATGGCGAGGTAAGAGAGAAAAGCGACACACAGGTACCATCTAATTCGAACATTGCTAACGCAACCAACGCTGACAGTGATGCTTCACATCTGTGTGCGATTAATCTTCTTAACGAGGTAATCCAACTTTCACCTACAATGGTAGACAAATTCTTTACAGACTTAGAAGATTTGATGTTTTCACCAAACAATAACACTGACTTTTGATTTGGCACACAGTGATCTGAGAGACTCTGAATTCGACCTTAATTTTTCAAAACAAAGTCCTAACTTTGGAACTCAAATTTTTTTTTTCTATGATCAAACTTTTGTTTTTCCAAATTTGTATTTTTTCATTTTTTGGTACAAAGTAATCTGCTTAAAGTAGAACTATTCTTAGAGAACTAGAATTCTTTGAAAACTTCCAAGAGACAATATTTGACCTTGTCCACACTCAAACAGTTTACATAATCTGCCATGGAATGGTCTCGACTTTTTCTTTTGTAATTAAGGCCATTTCATAAATGTATTTTCGTGATTCATTCGGATAGTATTTTCAAATGTCATCTATATGCTTTGAATGAAACATTGCTTTAAATGCGTACAGCACAAATGCTTTTCATGTGCAACCAGTACCAATGCATTTTTATGTATTTTGGGTGGGATTTAACACATCATGTTTAGATATGTTTTTATGTGTTTAGAACTTAGTAATTTCGTACATAAGAAAGTGGAGTGGGTGTTGTGTGGCGTTTTAAGCTCCGAGTGAATTTTCCTGATTCATGCCCTTATATAGGTACAATTCACATTGCCCTTATATAGGCATAGAAATCAAGCCCTTATTTAGGCTTAGCCCATGCTATCCAAATACAGGCATGGCTACTTCCACCCATACCAAACGTCACAACGACTTCTTGGAAAACCAGCTTAAGCAGTCAGGGACTTCCCCTTGCTTGAATATTGATTTGATCAAGAACTTGGTTACTTTACAAAGAACAACTATTCCCTAGGGGTTCTTTCCTGATGTTCATATGCCTGACTTTAAGTCAAACTATGGCATTCCTAAACACCTTCAAGGTATCAATATACCTTCACTTGCTCTAGCAAGATTCGGTGGTTCGGAGCAGTTTGAAGACCTACTTGCCCGACGCAGCTCGCTACAGCAAGTGCAGAAGGAAGCCGACTCTCCAGCTGACGCACTGATCAGAAAGCTGACCTTCTCCTGCTGCGAATCCAGCTCCAGTGTTACCGGCTCCCCTTGCGGGGTGTTGGGAAATCGAGAGATACCAGACCTCCTTCATTCTAACAAGGTATGGAGCTGATTAGAAACTAGAGAAACCTTTGGTAGATTCTTGGCAAAAACGAAACCTATGCTATACAATACTTCTTCCCTCGTACTAGACTTAGGTTAGGTACATTGGGGTAGGCATATTTTAGAAGCACCTGTTCAGTATTTTAGACAATGTTATTTATGTATGTATTTTTATATGTCTTAGAAACCATACAATGCTCTTACAGTATTATTTCATATTACTGTTTACGCTGTACGCATTATACTTTGCATTCTGCATAACGATTGCAGCAGTTCACCTCTCTTGCATGAGAAAGAAGACTGTTCAATAAACCGTTTTTATTGAAAACGCCTGTCTCACTATTTCTCTGCAACTCTGTAGAAACGAAGCATGCACAATTGAGTGAGTGAAATACTTATCTATTGTTTCCGCGACTCTGTGAGATATATTCTTATTCTTGGGAAACAAAGTTGTCATGTTTATGCAGTTGTCAGAAACTAATCCCTTCTTGTGTATTCGAGAAAGTTTCTAGTGACCTCTGAGTTAGCTGGCACACACACAATTAAGTTTAGTATATTTGATAGAGACCTAGTTGACCTCAGTCCTACGTCAAATCTATGAGACAGATTTCCAATGCGCAGAGCCTATTGGGAATATAGGAACTACACTACAACAGGATCTTGAGATGACACCATTTCAGGGGAGATTCCGAGACAAAACAAACAATTTATTTACAATTTCTCTGATGGCAGACAGTACTACTTTGATATTGACAGTAGGCAGACAATTAGGCAGGTCTCCCTTAGTGACATGATTTCCTTTAGAAAAGCATCTTTTTCTTCCTAGGCAGCCACACATTGAAGACCAGTCCAAACTCCTTCTGCAAAGTCATTTTGGAGAAAGATCTGTATTTCATGTCTACGACCAGTGGTGATAGTAATTCAAAGCTATTCGGAGACTGAGGGGGGACTAGTTGAAGTTTCTCTATCAAACTGCAGCACAAATGAACTGATTAATGTAATTGTCTATTGCATTTACCACTAAGTGGAAATGCAGGAGGTCAAAGGGGCACATGAAAGATATCTTTGGAGTGCTGGTTAGAGACTAGTGCACAAAAAAAGACATTTTACTCAGCTTAAGAGGCATGAAAGTCATCAGCAAGGAGAATGGTTAGGATCATGCACACTCTAGATGGTTTTAACCTATCTGCACAAGGCCTGGTTTGTTCTACAGAAATCAAAGGTCTACATTTTTCAATTTGCTCATGTTACCTGCACCTCAAATAATGCAGTGCACTTGATGGGGTTGTAGTCTAGAATATTGAGTAGGGCATATCATAGTTCAAAGATTGAAGCCAAAAATATTGAAAGATAAGTGCATAAAGGGAATTACAGATTTATTTGTACCTTGATGATATTACTATTGTCAAGGTACATTTTTGTGGAGTTAGATATAACTAATACATCCATTTTTACCTGTTGATATTTTTTTACTCAATATTTTGACTATGATATGAAAGTATACTGATATTCCCTACTTAACCCCTTCAATGCTGATGATGGCTGGGAGCCGTCATGGCACACAGTGCTCGTGTGCTGATGACGGCTCCCAGCCGTCATGACCACGTCCGAAATTGAAATGTGCCGCACAGGAGCGGAATTCCGGCCGCGGGCAAGGGGTTAATATTTAGGATTCCCTCCATGAGATGGGGCAGGCTACCCTCCTGGTCCCGGGTACTCTTTGTGAGATTGTCCTTTACACAGATATCAGAGACTCTCACTGCAAAGAATAACAAGCCAATGAATTTATCACTTGCATGACTGTGGAACACTATGTGAAGACTCAAACATGACTCTCAGTATAAGGACCACTCATATTTACAAAGGCGCAGAGGCAGCTGCAGCAGATCGATATGCCCCTGGGTGGCTATTTGTGGTTGATCACTGCCCTCCTTAAGCACAAAGGCTGTGCAGAATTGGATGCCACACATGCCTACAGAGCTCTCCACAACAACAAACCAGAATACCTGAATTGCTGCCTGACCTTCCACCAGGCACCAGACACCTATGGTCTGCCGCCCTGGCCCTTGCCACCATCCCATGCATCCATAGCACCTGAACCAGAGGTCACTCCTTCTCCCACCTCACAGCCAAAGCCTGGAACGATTTCTCCATCCACTTCCGAACATCAACATCCCTGGCCGCGTTCAGGAGCGGACTCAAGAGCTGGTTGTTCAAATAGACTCACATCACATTAGCATCTGGATACCCCTTGGGGTGATTAGCGTGCTATAAAAAAACTCTGATTTACTGATCTATGTTGAGAAACTAGGATCACAGAAGACAGACCACTAGGAGCCATATTACACTAAGATGACTGGATGAGCAACAGGTGTATGCAAACACTTTCTGCACTCCGGGCCACTTCGGTATTACAGAAGGTGCTGCAGGTACTGATCCCTTCTGTACTATAGATCCCTCTGGCACTATATGTGCACATATGTGATCTCAAGGCATAGTCACTATGAACAGAGTGTGTGCCTTGTAAGGGTAGAAAAGGGGAGCTCCAAAGGCATTCTCCTACAGGTGGGTGCAGTTACTCACTACACCCGCCTGCATGGAAATTCTGCATACCCTCTTAAATGCAGGATGGATTACCAACTACACCGTGAAAAGCAGACGGCTTCAAAAAGCTGGGCCGTTATTCACTAATGTAATGTTCATAGAGCTGGTGCGGTTTTGCATCTGCACAAGGAAGATCACATTTGGTGTGATACAGTTCACCGTCCCACCCTGTGCCAGTATACAGAAATAGTGGTACAAAAGGGGGTGGTGGTGGACGCTTTGTTCGCCCTAAGTTGGCAGGGTATGCTCAGACGTGAGTCCCTTGCTCACTTGGCCACTGGATTCAAGATAGCTTGGCTGATGAGGATTATGAATCCGAAACCGGTCCCAGGCTGCTTGTTTCGGGTCCAGGGAAGACATGGCTTGGCAGTTCGGGCTGGACTGTTCCCATGAGGCACAGGGTCAGACTGATTTGCATATGGCCTTGTCTGAACTGGGGTGGCTGAGTGAGCTAAAGAATGGTGATGGATTAAACCCAGATCAGTTGACTGGGGGTGAGTGTTTGATTTGCTCAAGTGCTCCGTCCATCATCTCCTTTTGTATCGCTTTGTTCGCCCTAAGTTAGCAGGGTATGCTCAGACGTGAGTCCCTTGCTCACTTGGCCACTGGATTCAAGATAGCCTGGCTGATTAGGATTATGAATCCGAAACCGGTCCCAGGATGCTTGTTTCTGGTCCAGGGAAGACATGGCTTGGCAGTTCGGGCTGGACTGTTCCCATGAGGCACAGGGTCAGACTGATTTGCATATGGTCATGTCTGAACTGGGGTGGCTGAGTGAGCTAAAGAATGGTGATGGATTAAACCCAGATCAGTTGACTGGGGGTGAGTGTTTGATTTGCTCAAGCGCTCCGTCCATCATCCCCTTTTGTATTGCTTTGTTCGCCCCAAGTTGGCAGGGTATGCTCAGACGGGAGTCCCTTGCTCACTTGGCCACTGGATTCAAGATAGCCTGGCTGATGAGGATTATGAATCCGAAACCGGTCCCAGGCTGCTTGTTTCCGGTCCAGGGAAGACATGGCTTGGCAGTTCGGGCTGGACTGTTCCCATGAGGCACAGGGTCAGACTGATTTACATATGGCCATGTCTGAACTGGGGTGGCTTAGTGAGCTAAAGAATGGTGATGTATTAAACCCAAATCAGTTGACTGGAGGTGAGTGTTTGATTTGCTCAAGCGCTCCGTCCATCATCCCCTTTTGTATCGCTCAGTATACAGAAATAAGCATGAGACATGGCACACACTGGGGCAGTGTACCATACCCACAGTGTGGTAAGAGGTGCAATCCTGACAACGTACAAAGGCTAGAACTCCCTGATGAAAAATACATTCTTACCTGCAACTCTGGGAATAGTTAATTTGTCAACACCCTCCCCACGATCAACTCTGACACACACACACCTGACTCATACAGAGCCCTGAGCTGTCATTGGGCTCCTTGATAATATACCCACAAGAGCTGTGTCACACCACAGATGCCCCCTGCAGGTCTGAGTATCCGGGGCCACGCCAGACCACTACTAGTGACCTGTGACTTACCTGAAGGAGTCCACGAACGCCGTTTCCACCGCCAGAGAGTCAACTAAGGCATTCTAACGCGCCGCCGCCCCGGGACCACAGTTCCCGGAAGCCTCAGCGGCGGCGCGCACCAGTGACCGCACAACAGTGCCCGTAGGCGCTTAAAACGGAGCTGAGGTCGGCGGAGCTCGGGGGCCACGCCAGACCACTACCAGTGACCTGTGACTTACCTGAAGGAGTCCACGAACGCCGTTTCCACCGCCAGAGAGTCAACTAAGGCATTCTAACGCGCTGCCGCCCCGGGACCACAGTTCCCGGAAGCCTCAGCGGCGGCGCGCACCAGTGACCGCACAACAGCGCCCGGAGGCGCTTAAAACGGAGCTGAGGTCGGCGGAGCTCGGGGGCCACGCCAGACCACTACCAGTGACCTGTGACTTACCTGAAGGAGTCCACGAACGCCGTTTCCACCGCCAGAGAGTCAACTAAGGCATTCTAACGCGCCGCCGCCCCGGGACCACAGTTCCCGGAAGCCTCAGCGGCGGCGCGCACCAGTGACCGCACAACAGCGCCCGGAGGCGCTTAAAACGGAGCTGAGGTCGGCGGAGCTCGGGGGCCACGCCAGACCACTACCAGTGACCTGTGACTTACCTAAAGGAGTCCACGAACGCCGTTTCCACCGCCAGAGAGTCAACTAAGGCATTCTAACGCGCCGCCGCCCCGGGACCACAGTTCCCGGAAGCCTCAGCGGCGGCGCGCACCAGTGACCGCACAACAGCGCCCGGAGGCGCTTAAAACGGAGCTGAGGTCGGCGGAGCTCGGGGGCCACGCCAGACCACTACCAGTGACCTGTGACTTACCTGAAGGAGTCCACGAACGCCGTTTCCACCGCCAGAGAGTCAACTAAGGCATTCTAACGCGCCGCCGCCCCGGGACCACAGTTCCCGGAAGCCTCAGCGGCGGCGCGCACCAGTGACCGCACAACAGCGCCCGGAGGCGCTTAAAACGGAGCTGAGGTCCGCTCCGCGGGACGCCCGGGGCGAAGCCCGGGCAAAGGGCGGGCCCTCTACGGCCCTCATCGGCACGAGGAGGCAGGGGCAGGGCACAACCCCCTGGACCATCAGAGACGCGTCTATAAGTAAGACCTTGTTGCTGTGTTGTTTTGCGAACTGTGTGATATTTAAATGGCGACAAAAAAGAAACCTGCTGCTCTGCCCGCAAATACTATGGATAATTATGTTGTGCAAACAGTAAAGAAAATAAATGAACAAAGGAGGGAATCACTTGGGCTAAGCCAGTCACCAGATTTGCGCAGGTTAAGCCCTACTTTACCCCTGTCAGCTGAGGACAGCCCCTTCGTGCTGGTGGAAAACAGGGTCTCACCAAATGTATCACCTAGGATTGAGACTGATAGCCAGCCACTGATTACGCTAGCATCTCCCGTCACTCTGGATGTAGACTCTGATAACGTTACTGATTCAGACCCAGAAACTGTATCTGGTCCTGTGGTGGATGATCTACCACTAACTGAGCATACACCACGGCCGGTGCGCGCCTGTGTGAGGAATCAACGGAAACAGGGCGGTCAAAGGCCAAGAGTGAAAAGGAAAAGAACATTATCCCCAGGCCCCTCTAGAGCTCCACAAAAGGCTGTAGGGGAAGGGATTATAAGAAACAGAGGAGATGATGAAATGTTTACTAAACTGCTTGAGGTTGTAGAGGGTAAACTTTTTGAAATTGTAAAACCTCTGATCTCCAAAATAGATAAATTACAGGCAGAAGTAAAACGACTTGGAGGTGTGCAAACAAAGTTGACGGAGGAAATAGGTAGTCTTAATACTCTACTAACAATAAGAGATACTACCGCAAGGGTTAATCAAGCCGGGGAAGGGCCATCTGGTGTGCCGACTAATGTAGTGCATATGCCGGCCCCGAAAGTTAATCACAATATTGCAACTACAGTAGAGTGTCCATTGGTAGAAAACTTACCCCAAGCACAAGTCCACGGAACAGACCCTCTGCAGTTTATTGAGGAAGCCTCACCTGTCGTTCTGGTGTTAGCTAATGTACCCCTGCTGGATGACGGTATTACCGAGTCATCCAGCTCTTTGTGTAGTAATTCCCTTCACTGGCTCTCTGGTAATATGAGGTTAGCGCCTGGCGGGACACAGCAACTGGCGCATGATATCAAATCAGCTAAACGTGTTCCTTGAATAGGGAATCGCCCCAAAAGATTTAAAGGGGACTGTGTGGTGGTAACGTTTGCCCACCCCGACGTACTTCCTAATGTCCTAACACATATTCTCCCACCTCAGCGTAGAAGAGGTACGGTGGTACCCCTAACATTAAAATTCTTCTATGGGGAACAGCAAAATGTAACTCTACCGAAAACACCAGCACTAGGTTGGGATAACCACTTGAATATGCATAATCGCTGGGCATCCCCCCTAGTACCAAGCACGCTATTACACAATAGATATGATGCCTTGTCTGGTCTTAATAATTGCGATTGACAAGAGGTCAGACACGAGCTTGCTGAAGTGGGTGCAGGATTTGATTTACATCAGTCCCCAAATACTACTGGTAGTATACAGCCTAAGTATGTGGGTCCATCTTGCAATACCTTAGAGGGGGCATCAACATCTCGCCTTATTGCCAGTTGGAACATCGCAGGACTAGCCTCTAAACTAGAAGTATTGGGGTGGTTAGAACTTATTAGAACATTTGATATCATATGTTTACAAGAGACCTGGTGTCTAAATTTTAAGGGCCTTGATGGTTTTGTAGCATACGAGTTACCAGCAACGGCTACTACCTCAGGGAGGGCTAAAGGTGGTTTGCTAATTCTGACCTCTGTGAAAATGCGAATAAGGGTGAAGGAGCATATCACTGTGGGCAACAATTCCCAACTGCTGTGGCTAGCTGATGAGGCAGACAAAAACATTCTGTTGATTAATATGTATAATAATGTTTTTGATGCCAGCAGATACACGGTCATTTTAGAATTAGACATCGCAATCAAACAATTGATGAAAGCTTCCAATACAGTTTTTGAGTTCATATATGTTGGAGATTTTAACATTTCTGTTTGCCCTCTCTCTAACCATATGTTGTGTGGTACTTTGAACCGTGTTGGAGAGCCAGCTACGCATTTCCAACACAACACATATGGAGAAACTCTGAACTCCTTCCTATTAGACTACGATTTGGAGATCCTAGAGATTGAGCAGGACGGGAAGGGTGATAGTTTGCCAACTTTTGTGGGGAGAGGGGCAAACACTGTAATTGATTTTATTTGCATGTCTTCCGAATTAGCTCATTTTAGCTCTGATGTCAAGGTTGTTGATTACTTGGTTAGTGACCATAACTGTCTTGTTATCGAAACTAGGTTTTGGAAAGTTTGTACAATCCCAGATAGTAGCCCTATTATAAACATTGAGGTACATAGGCCGAATGGATTTAGGATAAGGTGGGCAGGGGATAGAGCAGAAGCAACTTCTAATTGCATTATCTCATGCTGCTTAACCGATATTACATCAATTATTAATGAGAAACCAAACCTGGAGGCCTGTATCCTTCACTTTATGAAAATCAATGTTTTTATTAGTGGCAAGTTTACTAGGTTGGCTGGAAATTTTAATAACAAAGCAAGGGGATGGTTTAATAATGCCTGTACTGTGGCATTGAAGTCACTGAAAAACGCACTATCTACTAAACCTAGAGACAAAACAGTTGTAGCTAAGCTTAGATCCGACTATAATTTGGCTCTTAAGCAAAGGAAAGTTGAATTACGTGAGGAAGCTTGGGAGCGACTGGATCTAGCGGCTGTATCGAACAATTGTACTCTTTTTTGGGCAGTAGTAAACAGCCCCCTTCTAAAAGATGATAAACTTCCCGTGTTAACCTCAAACGTGGGCAAGGAATCGTGGGTACAGCACTTTTCTGGTATTTTTAACTCTAATATGGTAACGTTGCCGATAAGTTGCTCTTGGCCAGTACTTAATCTAGATATCACCTTGCAGGAGGTCCTAAGTAGTATCAGGGCTAGTAAGGGTGGTAAGGCCCAGGGACCCGACGGTGTCCCAGTCGATATGTACAAATTTGCACCTGAGACTTGGGGACCAGTACTAGTCAAAGTTTTTAATGCTGCTGTTCGCTATACCTTTCCGTGCACCTGGTCTGAATCCATAATAGTTCCGATTCATAAGAAAGGGGACCGAGGAAACGCTAAAAACTACCGGCCAATCTCATTGCTGGATTCGTCCGTCAAGATTATGAGCCGTGTACTCCTCGTCCGATTAGAAGAGTGGGCAGAGTCTAATCAGATAATGACAGACTGTCAATATGGGTTCAGGAAAGGTAGAGGCTGCATTGAACAATGCTTAAACCTGGAACTCCTGATAGGGAAATACACCCGAGCTAAAAACGGTTCGCTCTACCTCTGTTTCGCTGACCTGAGCAGCGCTTTTGACCTGGTGGATCACGCAATACTATGGACTACCTTGCTAGAAATGGGAGCACCTAGGGAAATTATATACTTTCTGGCCCGTTTATACGAGAGGCTTAGCTCGAGCGTCCGTTATGGGCCTTCGGGCGAATGCACAGACAAATTCAGGGTCAGGAGAGGTATTAGACAAGGGTGTGTTTTGGCACCCTTGCTTTTCACTCTGTTTATTAATGAAATAGACTTGATCTTAAAGAAGGCACCAGCGGACGCCTCTAGAGTAAACACAAGTACCATCCCCGTGTTACTCTATGCGGACGACGCTGTGTTGCTCTCTAGGACCCCCCGGGGTCTACAGCTTTTGATGGATAAATTTGTGGCCTTTATTGAAAAGAGAAAGCTGGTCATTAATAAGAGTAAGACCTATGTGATGGAGTGTGGAGCTAGTAAAGTCAAAACTAAAAAGTCCTATAGGTATCTCATCGATGGCCAAGAGGTGCAGTGCGTGGAAAATTTTTGCTACCTGGGGGTCAACTTTTCCAAAAATGGCCGCTGGGACATCGAGCACAAGGTGGTGCGCGACAAAATGACCAGGAGTGCCAATGGAATATTTGCTTTTGCAAGTAAATTAGGTAGTAGAAGACCTAAAGCAATGCTCAAGATTTTTGAAGCTAGGTGTCTCTCTGCTGCCCTCTACGGAGCAGGGGTATGGGGGGTTTCCAGGGCAGAATCTTTACAGGTAGAAGAGAATACATTTCTGAAAAAATTATTGTGTCTCCCGACTTCTACTGCTAATAGTTTGGTCCATAAAGAATTAGGACTATGTCATCTAAATGATCTATTATTATTGAGACCTTTGATGTTGTGGCGCTCGGTCTGGATGAAAGACGAAACCTCATTTAATAGGGCCATCATTGAGGATTGTCTTCGTCTTGACTATTTTCTCAGAATCCCATGGATTAAATACATAATTGAATCCTTCTCTAATGTGTTTGGGTTTGACGTTACATCAGATCACTGTTCTGCTTCGGATCTCTCTAAAGAGAGGCTGAAATCAATTTTCCTAAATCATTGTGCAGAAAGACGGGCCACGGATGATCTCAAACTTTCCACCTGTGTACGTTATAACCATTTGAATGAATTCGTGGGCCTACATCCTTACCTCATTCAGGTAACTAAAGGGCAACACCGGTTTGTTCTCACCAGGTTGAGGATGGGTACGGTCCACCTATTGGTTGCATTCCCTGAGATTAAAACACGCCCCACAGGTCCTTGTCGGTGCGACAACATTTCAGAACAAAGCACAGAGCACTTTCTACTTACTTGTAACTTGTATAGCGAATGTCGTAAATTCTTTTTAAAACCTTTATTTATTAAATTTGGAGCTAGAACTGTTAAAGCGGCAATGAAATTACTTTTTAACTTGCATCATCCTGACATCTGTTTTTATACGGCCAGTTATCTACTTAGGGCCATCAGCTATAGGAAAAGCATGATTTTTAAAAAAAATATATATATAAACTTTTTATATAACATTTTTATTTATTCTAAATCTTTTTAAGTGCGTTACTTGATTTATTATATGTACCATACTGTATTTTCTTTCTTAGTGGATTGCGATTGTCTCGAATATTTTAACATGTTTTCTTGTATGTATGTACTTTTATGGACATGATTTACATGTTTCCGAATAAAGTTTATTGAATTGAATTGAGTATCCGTGGCATATCTGCATCAAAACCTTGTCTCAGCAGCTGATAGGATCAGTAAGGTTCTGGAAAGATGGCTCAGTAGCACAAAAACTTTAGAAACATGCAACAATCTTGGTGAAGGTGGAATGACAATTGCAATTCCAGTAAGTGCACAAATGGCAATTACTTAAATCACCATAAACCTACAAAGAGATATATTACAATATCCTGTTGAAACCTATTCATGGCTATGTAAACTGTTTTAATTTAAATGTTGTGTCTATAAGATTGAGTATGCACTACTATGTTCATTAAGACATTGCTGGTGGAGTAGGTCATTTAACATAATCATGATGTTGGTCTAATTGCATTGGCACTCAGGAAAATTTTTGATAATACACGAGTAAACTCTTTTTTGCAAAATAATCAGCAGTACATGGCTCCTCTCTCAGTTTGTTCTGTATTCCACACCATAATGTATTTGCCTCTTTGCATGTGCTATTTCATTTATATGGAGATTATTTCTTGTGATTGCTAAAGATAAAGGTCACAATTCATTATGCGTTAGGTGAAATTAGTATTTTTTCCTTGAAGCGTTTTATCAAATTTACAGGGAACAGAAATCTGCTATTAATTTACAAATGAACAGTTTAGCTAGAAGCAACGGCATTTTATTCTCCCAACCCTAATATAAAAATGATTGGGTTTCATAAAAAAGATCCATGTATTTGCACAGGAAGCTGTACTACAAGACTATTGTTTTACTTACTCTTACATGTCTTTGTGAATTGGCCAGAAGGTTAAACTCCGTATTACTAAAAGAACAAATAGGGCACAATACTTTCTATTTGTACTTATAACATATTAATATTAATATGCCTTGAGGCTGTCAATGCTATTTTTATTTTAGATATTTTCAGGCCAATTCAAAATTGCATGTAAGAGAATGTAAAAGAGCACTACAAGAACTCTCCTTTACGTACTTCAAAATGCTTTTGTGAATATCTCCATATTATATACAACACACACAGATTCCCTGAAACAAACAAAGGTTAAAGTAACATTACAGTTAGGTCTGATAACTATAACTTCGGCCATAAGGTAACTAGCTATAAGTTGTGCTCCCAGTTTTCTTGTCAATAATTTAATTGCAGATGTAGCAGTAATATTATCAGTGGCTTCATAGAAGATGACATAAGTGATGTAACATGTGGGGTAAATAGCAGTGCGTGGCATGGGTGTGAGTTATAGTTACCTTAGAGCATGCTAAGTTGTCATTGAAATTTGCACTTTAATGTTACTATTACCTTACGTTAAGCCAACCTCCTCACTACACGATGTGTGGCCAGGTCCTGTGTCCAACCCCCTGCCGTCAGCCCACTAGACACTGCAAGCCGCCTTCGGCCATAAAGGATGAGAGGTTGGCTGCAAGGCCTGCTCATACTCCAATCCTCTTGCAGGCGGTCAACCCACCTCTACACACCGGACGTAGCAGGAGGGGGGCAGGGAAACAGACGTCTGCTCTAACCTGGCATGAGCATTATTAAATCGATCAGCAGCTGGGACCACACATGCCTTCCATGCCCGTGATTCTGCAGATAGAGACAGTATGTTTGCTCCTGTCCAGCAACAAATTTAAAAATGCCCCAACCGGACAGGAGTAAACATATGTATCCGTGCCTGTCCTGATGTGTGTAGGGAAACTACTGAGTCCCGGGTGGGGTCCCCGGACGCAGTCTGTGATCCGGCTGCAGACATAGGGGCCCTAGGGCCTTTCCTGGCTCAGAGAGGGGGGATGTGCAGCTCCCCTTCCTTTCAACTTAAATTGGGCCCTGGAGGATGGGGTCCCTGAGGCAATTCGAGGCTCAGAAAAGGGGGCCTGCAGAGAATCTCTCTGCAAAATTAAACTCCTCCAAAGTTGAATATTGGTTCTCTTTTCATCATCCATTACACTTGGTTTAGTATTGGCCCTGTTCACTGCAGTGAGTATGCTGTTTTCTCCCTCATTTTATCTTTTCCTTTAATTCTATGTCATAGAATGAGAATCCCTTTGCTGATTCATCTGCTTAGTTCAGAATAGGAAGAACCTTGTATTTCTATAAACATTTCCCTTGTTGTGGCCGGTTAGCTCTTATTGATGGATTTGCATTTCACACAATTATATGTCATTTAATTGGAATTTCATTTAGTTATGCGAAAGCCAACCACGCACATTTTGAACACCCCTAGGCAAAACCCTGCATCATCTGCTGCTCACAGCTATTATGGGAAGTGGTGGATAGTACATTCCTGCTCGGATAAGGACTGAGGGGAGGGAAGTGGTTGGGTGTGTGGTTGGCAGTATTCATATTGTGACATCTATTCCAAAGGTTGTAAGTATTCTATAGTGGTACACGGGTATTACCGATGAGCAAGTGCTCAAGTGACATCAAGTATTGAAGGGGACTGCATAGGTGGAGCACGGTCAGTTTTTCAACAATGATTGCAGGAGAGTGTACTTAAAGCCCTCTTTGGGCATAGCTCCCCAAGGGATTCAGGCAGATAGAGGCTACAGAGAAAATATGGACAGTTGGACATTTCCTTTGTGATGTTCCAAGATCGGGGCTCTGCATCTGTCAGTAGGTAGTTGGAGCTTCTTGTTTTAACGGAGATGCTACTGTAAACAGTAAAGAAAATTATTAATAATTTGGTATTAAAGGTATAAGCTCAATAGTAAAAGGTATTTAGAAAAAAATAGCCACCCTTTCCACCAGCAACAGACCTACTCCTCCACATACAGTACGTCCTCAACTCATATAACTCTTAAGCCCTCCAAAGTCCTCCACTCACTCTTACTCATTCCCGAACTCACATGACTAGCTGCCACAGGCCCGCCCCATCCATAACCCCTAAAAAAAGCACTACTGTCTACTGCCCCCTTCCCATATCAACCCACCTACTCAACCTGCAACAGGCCCACCCTTGCCTAGTGACAACAATCCTATAAATTGCCCTTTCTCTTTAAAAGGTCTCTGTCTTTCCCTGGTCCAGTGCCTTGACCTGGCATTCAGAGGAGCCTTCAAATTCCGATCTTCTGTGGGAGCATTGAGATGGTTTGAGAATAATAAATTGTAGTACCCATTGCAAGATCTTGTTTGTAAAGTCAGACATGTAGTGATCCAGAATCACGGTCAGCAGTCTAGTGCTCTGTAAGCCAGCACACTGAACACCCACCCACCACTGATGTCACTGGTCAGGTGACACAGCTTTAGTAAAAGGGGCCGAGCGCACGTGCTCTGGGCCAGTTGCACTATGTAGCTGTTGGTGTCTGCGTCAGTCATTCTCTAGCATGAGGGCCCAGGGCCCCCAACGTTACATTGGCGACGAGAGGCGGTAACGCA
Source organism: Lissotriton vulgaris (assembly GCF_964263255.1). Classification (NCBI taxonomy): domain Eukaryota; kingdom Metazoa; phylum Chordata; class Amphibia; order Caudata; family Salamandridae; genus Lissotriton; species Lissotriton vulgaris. Next base: position 1,583,370,537 of record NC_141685.1, on the reverse strand, counting down.
ATGCCACGCGTGCCGCTGCTGAAAACCCCGGAAAGAAGAAGGGAAGTGCCCATGTGCAGGGCACCCCTCTGGGGAAGCAGCGCCGGCCGCCGAGAGGCCCGAGGGGCGTGTGCCGTGCCCCGGGCCTAGGCATCCACGAAGCAGAGGTGACCGGGAGCTCACCCCGCACCTCCCGTGCCCAGCGTGTGTGCCCCCTGCCTGGAGTGTAAAGAGACCAACGCGGTGCCCACCCGCGTGGCTGAACAGGCCCGTCGGCCGAAGGTGAGCCTTGGCTGTGACCGGAAATGAAAGCGGAGCCCACCCGCAATGAACTATGAATATTAACTGTGCCCCAGCAGTTGCCCGTAATTAAGCAAGGCTCGCGGAGCCCACCCACGACCTGCCAGCAGCGTCTGCTGTCCCCCGCCGCGCCACGTGTGACGAGAGGCGGCTGCGGCGAGGGTGAATGACATTTAAGTGAAGCAGCGCCAGCGGAGCCCACCCGCGGCCTGCCTGAGGTGTCCCCTGTCCCCCGACCAGCGCAGAGTGTGAGGAGTGAAGCTGCTGGGGGGAAAGTGGAAGTAAATCAAGCGGAGCCCACCCACGATCGCAAGGAGCAGGGAAAGTGAAAGTAATTAAGCGGAGCCTACCCGCTGGGATCGCCAACCTCGCCCCCGGAGCAGTGTCCAGCATCCTCCCCGCCGCGCAGCGAGTGGAAAATGCGGCGGCGGGGCGAAGAATGTAAATGCAAACGCCCGCAGCGTGAGGGGAGCTGCCGGGCGCCCGGAGAAAAGAACCAACTGCAAGCGGAGCCCACCCGCTGATAATAATGAACTGAGGCCGCAGCGGCCGTCGGCAAGTGCCCCCAAAGGAAACCAAAGCCAGCGAGAGCCCACCTCGCTGCACCCAGTCTGGGCCCTGCGTTGACGCCCCCCTACCCAACAATACCCAAAACACGGAGCACTGAAGGTGCATCAAGCTCCCTGCATGTTCGGCAAAGAAAGGACTCACCGCCAAACAGAGCGAGTCCTGCAGCAGGGCGGCCGCCTGAAGGTGTGCACACTCATGTGGCAGCAGTAGTGAGACCCTCAGAAGTCCAAGGACAGGCCTGGATGAGACCGGTGCACTGGCTGCCTGAAAGTGAAAGTGCACGAAGCCGGCAACAGGTGAAAAGCCTCTGAGGCTGAGGAGAACAAAGCACCACTGCCACCTCGTGGCAATTCACCAGTACTGCACCCGCGATGAAAAGTAAAGCACAGCAGCACTGGGGACACAGCCAAGAGAGACTAGGGTGCATAGACGATGCACAAACTAGAAAACACAACAGTTTGTCTGGGGCACAACAGTAAGCGCAAGAGACACTGCACAACTACGCACCAGTGGCGTAGGGACGCCACACGCACGCAGCAAAGGAACTGCGCAACAGCACAAGGAAAACCCATCCAAACCCAAGAACACGACACGGGACGCAAGGAATGCGACAGGAGGACAAGAACTCCGCACGCCAGGACCGCGCAGCATTGCGCCAGGACGTGCAAAGAGTCTAGAAGTCAGGAGCGCCCGAGTGACGCTGCACAGCGACACGCCAACACCACAGAACAGCACTGCGCAGGACCGCGCAAGGAGTGAAGGAACTCCACACCTCAGGACCGAACAGCACTGCGCAGGAATGCGCACGGAGTGAAGGAACTCCACGCCACCACGACCGAATAACGCAGGTATCGCGTCCTCGGAAACCTGTCAGTAGGTCACAGCGAAGATGACTCACCAGAAAGTCACCGCCAGATGCGGACCAGTCAGTTGGTCGCCGGAAAGAAAAGGAGAAGATGACCAGTCAATTGGTCACCCGGAAAGAAAAGGAGAAGATGACCAGTCAGTTGGTCGCCCGGGAAGAAAAGGAGAAGATGACCAGTCAGTTGGTCGCCCGGGAAGAAAAGGAGAAGATGACCAGTCAGTTGGTCACCCGGAAAGAAAAGGAGAAGATGACCAGTCAGTTGGTCACCCGGAAAGAAAAGGAGAAGATGACCAGCCAGTTGGTCACCCGGAAAGAAAAGGAGAAGATGACCAGTCAGATGGTCGCCCGGAAAAAGAAAGGAGAAGCTGACAATCAGAAGATCACGACTGCAAAGACATGCCAGAAGATCAAAGGCATAGTAACTGAATAGATCAAGAAGAGGTCCATGGACGGGACCCAGAAGAGGTCTGATGATACCGACCCGAAGTAAAGAAGGAGCGACAGGAAGAAAGGTGCGATGCCTGGTTTGGCCATCGGAAGAAGAGAAGGCGTATCCTAAGGGTAGGACTCAACCAGGGAGATTCGTGTGGAGTGCACGCCACACGGAGATGGCCTGGGTGGTTGAAGAAGAGAAATGGGACCGACCACGTTGTGAAAGGAATGGAGGAGAAGAAGGGTAGTGAGTGCCACGGTGCCACTAGAAGATCACAAGAAGAGAAGAGGTGTGACCAGCCAACTCACACAAACATCAGGAGAAGATGGCGACATGCACCAGAACACCAGAGTGCAGTGGAGAACAAGGCCTGGCAGAAACATCGGCGGCACAAGCCAAAGAGATCCACCTACAAGCCATCCATCAATGTGGCAATCGCAGAAGAGGGCAAGTTTGGACTGTTTGACAACAATCTACCTTTAGGGTTGAGCGGAAGATTGGATGGCGAGAGTGCTCATACATCCGGCTGAGGAACTGACCACTCCACACCAACCCGTGGCAGCCCAAGAAGCAAAGGCCTCAAGGGACTCTGGTGGCAGCAAGTCCCGCAAGAGAGACAGATCCACGACGGTGCGTCTGCAAGACCCACTGAGAAGGAAGCTTTGCGTGGAAGAAAAGAGTCAACAGCGTAACCTTCAGGTGGAACTAGGACACAACGGTGAAGATCGTGGAGCGCCCCGCTCACGTCCCAAAGGCTATGGTGGAGCAACATGACCGACAACACCAGTCCAGTGGAAGCCTGGCAAAGAGGTCCTCCCGGACATCTTGTGAGAGAAGAACACCGGCGAAGAGGGGCATCCTAGTGAGAGGGATGTATGCACCTACTCCTTTCATCCGCCCAGAAACACTTTGAAGCCTGCCCAGAGACATCACCAAGGACCAGGACTGAAGAGGAGAACCAAAAAGAAAACAATACTCGGATCACGCCACACTTCTATCTAACTACCAACTGTCACCAGTGGTGCCAAGCAAAGGCAAGACCAAGAACAACATCCAGGCGGCGCAGACAGAAGATAAGACCCACCAAACAACGGCAAACCATGCCACCGTGACTCATGAGTCCTGGATGCAGCAACTACATCATCTGCGGCCTGCAATCCACCAAAGAGACTCTCTTCAAATCATAGAGTCCAGTGCTACATTTGTATGTACATTTTCAATCCCACAGGTTGAACTTTATCGTGGGGTTTGCGAATTGTACTTTTCTCCCACAGGTTGGACTTTCTTTTGTTGTCAATTTTCCCCGAAGTTTGGGAGGGGTGTAGTGATCCAGAATCACGGTCAGCAGTCTAGTGCTCTGTAAGCCAGCACACTGAACACCCACCCACCACTGATGTCACTGGTCAGGTGACACAGCTTTAATAAAAGGGGCCGAGCGCACGTGCTCTGGGCCAGTTGCACTATGTAGCTGTTGGTGTCTGCGTCAGTCATTCTCTAGCATGAGGGCCCAGGGCCCCCAACGTTACAAGACAGTCACAACATGTGGTAGGTCATATAGGGCCAATGGATTTTTTTTTAATGTGATTTCGCATGCCTGGGATTTTTTTTTTTTTACAAAATTCACATATTTGCTACTGGCAGTGCTTCCATTAAATATTATATCACCACCTGCAAATAAAAATTGCTCAAAAGGATGAAAAGTTTAAATAAATGAATTAATAGGGGTGACAACGTGTGGCACATTTAACATGTGTTTAAAATAAATGAATAAACTCCAAAGCTATATAATGGTGTTGAAATATATTGTGCATTACATTGATGCTGTATAATTTATTGGACTGTATCAGCCAATATTAATTGCGTTCTGCTAATCTAAATAATATTAATATTAATAATATTAATAGTAATAATTAATTGACCCTGCTATTCCTGTATCCAACTGATTACTGCAATGAGTTCCACTCCTAACCCACAACACACAATGCCCTCTAATTCATTACCAGTACAGCAAATAATATTCCTGTGTTAGGGATCAAGTGAGAGTTTGATGAGTTTGATGTTGTAGGGCAGGGCTTGGGCTAGGCATATGTTTGACATTGGAGAGATTGGGTGGTTAATGGAAGGCAGAATACACAACAGTGTAAGAGATGGCTTAAAAATATTCTGGGACGAAGTTGGAGGAAACATCGATATGGTACATGCCGGAATGACACATACCGGATTGGGAAAGGGTGATATGGGAGTTGGTTGGTAGAGGTAGGTGGTTGACAGTGGGCAACACTCTACTTCTACCCATAAATTTAAATGGCAGAGGAAGAAAAATAAAAAAGGTAGATACATTAGAAAGGATTAGAAACCTGGTTTGGGAAGGAGCAAGGAAGCAATACTTTAATACCTTAACAAAGTAAACCTATGGAACAGTTGTCATTAAAAAAGGAACTTGATTTACCACTCGTCTCAGCAGGCAATAGCAAACACAAAAGGCACTTATGTAGTAATATCATTACCAACTACAGTGCTTGCACAAGTAAAAAACACAAAAACTAAAACGTATGAAATGATTGCTAGTTAAATGATCACTTTGATAGGTTTGCCTCTACATTTCAAAATCAAATAATCAAAAAAGTAATGTTATCAATGTTTTAATAATGAGAGAAATGGCTTGGGAAATAATCAAAGAACAATTGCCAGAAGGGCAAGGGAGAGGTTGCTGCCACAGTAAGGAAAAAAGGGAGAAAAGAAGGGAAAAAATCAAATGAGATAAGAGGCTGACGGAGGACGAAGGTTCAGGAAACAGAAGAGAATGCAAAAGGAAACTTAAGACTGTGTTAGCAGACACCAAAGTAGTTACCAGGGAGTGAGGAAAAAACTAAAAAGGAAAATATACAAATCAATGCTGCATATGACGTTAGATTAATTGCTATATTTAGGAAGAGCAAATAAATAAACATAATTTACTAGCACCAGCAGCCACGGCCAGGGTCGGATTGGGATCACAATTCGGCCCGGGCACTGACGAAAAAAGTGGCCCACATTCAAGAGGCGTGGCCCATATTTAAGGGGTGTGGCCCACATTCAAGGGGCGTGCCCTTTCATGACACACCATTTGCACAGACAATGAATGAAAGTGGGAGGATACTATTCTTGCACCCGACACAGGGCAAAGGTGCCAATGGCCTACATGCTGAGCAACTAAAAAAAATAGCAAGGCCCCTTTCTGTCACAAAATTATTCCAGCCCTCCAGCACAGGAGCACCTGAAAAGCAGCAAAGCCCCTGCTATTACTAACCTACTCAGCCCTCCCCAGACCTTCAGCTCAGGAGCACATGAACAGAGGTAAGGCCCCTGCAATTAGTAAATTAATCAACCATCCAGGCCTTGGGAAAATGTCCTGGCAGGGGAGCACAAAACACAGCTTTCTGGGTCATCCAAGGTAGCCAGGTAGCCAGGGGGAGGCTGAGGTGAAGCTGGTGCATGGGAAGTGCCTTCCCAGTGTGTTCTGGCAGTTTGAGTGTTTACCATTTACTGTAGTATTACCCTTGTACCTGTGTATGGTACCCTTTTGTAACTTGCACAAGTCACTTTTCTCTTGTAACACACTGTTTGCTACCTCTCACTTTTGTTTGCTTTAGATACTTGCACAAGTGCCACCATTGCCTACGTATTTACAACAAGGGGTGGTGAGGGACAGAGTCTCTGAATTAAGCAGAAAGCTCTCACCCAGTCAAGAGATCAGGGCTAGATCCAACACCGTTTTTTAGCTCACTGCACCATCCCAGTTTCAGAACCTGGCTGTATGCAAATTAGTCTGTTCCTGTCCCAGTGCATGATGGGAACAGGGCAAACCAAACTACAAAAGCCAATTCTTACACTGGGAAGGAAACAAGCTCCCGGGGACCGGTTTCTGGCATTACAGCCGTCTTCGGCCCGGTTTGCTTGAATCCTGATGGTGCAATGAGCAAGGGTCTCACATCTGAGAATACCCTTCCACGCTTAGGGTGGACAAAAATATTTACAACAAGGGGTGGTGAGGGACAGAGTCTCTGAATTAAGCAGAAAGCTCTCACCCAGTCAACAGATCAGGGCTAGATCCAACACCGTTTTTTAGCTCACTGCACCATCCCAGTTTCAGAACCTGGCTGTATGCAAATTAGTCTGTTCCTGTCCCAGTGCATGATGGGAACAGGGCAAACCAAACTACAAAAGCCAATTCTTACACTGGGAAGGAAACAAGCTCCCGGGGACCGGTTTCTGGCATTACAGCCGTCTTCGACCCGGTTTGCTTGAATCCTGATGGTGCAATAAGCAAGGGTCTCACATCTGAGAATACCCTTCCACGCTTAGGGTGGACAAAAATATTTACAACAAGGGGTGGTGAGGGACAGAGTCTCTGAATTAAGCAGAAAGCTCTCACCCAGTCAAGAGATCAGGGCTAGATCCAACACCGTTTTTTAGCTCACTGCACCATCCCAGTTTCAGAACCTGGCTGTATGCAAATTAGTCTGTTCCTGTCCCAGTTCATGATGGGAACAGGGCAAACCAAACTACAAAAGCCAATTCTCATACTGGGAAGGAAACAAGCTCCCGGGGACCGGTTTCTGGCATTACAGCCGTCTTCGGCCTGGTTTGCTTGAATCCTGATGGTGCAATGAGCAAGGGTCTCACATCTGAGAATACCCTTCCACATTCAAGAGGCGTGGCCCATATTTAAGGGGTGTGGCCCACATTCAAGGGGCGTGCCCTTTCATGACACACCATTTGCACAGACAATGAATGAAAGTGGGAGGATACTATTCTTGCACCCGACACAGGGCAAAGGTGCCAATGGCCTACATGCTGAGCAACTAAAAAAAATAGAAAGGCCCCTTTCTGTCACAAAATTATTCCAGCCCTCCAGCACAGGAGCACCTGAAAAGCAGCAAAGCCCCTGCTATTACTAACCTACTCAGCCCTCCCCAGACCTTCAGCTCAGGAGCACATGAACAGAGGTAAGGCCCCTGCAATTAGTAAATTAATCAACCATCCAGGCCTTGGGAAAATGTCCTGGCAGGGGAGCACAAAACACAGCTTTCTGGGTCATCCAAGGTAGCCAGGTAGCCAGGGGGAGGCTGAGGTGAAGCTGGTGCATGGGAAGTGCCTTCCCAGTGTGTTCTAGCAGTTTGAGTTTTTACCATTTACTGTAGTATTACCCTTGTACCTGTGAATGGTACCCTTTTGTAACTTGCACAAGTCACTTTTCTCTTGTAACACACTGTTTGCTACCTCTCACTTTTGTTTGCTTTAGATACTTGCACAAGTGCCACCATTGCCTACGTAACATTTGTTCTTGTGCTGGAGTGTCTGCCATTAATTGCAGTATTATACCTCTACTTGTATTGTGTACGCTTTTGTAACCTGCACACATATCTCTTTTTCCTCCTGTAATGTATCGTTTGCTCCTCTTGTATTTTGGTTGCTCACTATTGTCACTTTTGATTCATGTAACTTAACGTTTGCTTTTGTAATTTGTCCACTTATAATTTTCTCCTCGTGTATTATTGCTGTTCCTAGTGTGAAGCGCTCTGACACCTTCGGGTAAAGTCCGCGCTATATAAAATCGCATAAATAAATAAATAAAACAAAAAAATTCCAAACATCACCAGGCCCCCACAGCAAGACCCATTCTTCCTCGCCCACTATGCCCTGAATGTGAAGGGCTGTGGGCGAGGTGCTAAGACTAACACCGTTTCTGGGCTGCATGGGCCCCAGGGGGGCCGAGGTGCAAAAGGCCTGAGAAACAGCTGACCCCCAGGGAGGCCGATTATTGCAAACAATCACCCCTCCCCAGCCCAGCCTCAGCTTGATTGCTTGGCAGGGTAGGGGTGAAGGAGAGCCCTCAGCTGACAATCGCTGTCTGGCCGCACAGCGAGGCTGCTTTCATTTTCTCAGTCTCTGTCTCGTGCCCTCCGTGGGCCGTTTTTTTTTCCTCCCCTTTCCTAGTCCACTCTCTGTGGACTGGGACAGGGGAGAAAAAAAAAACGGCCCACAGAGGGCACTGATGCACCGGCCCTTCGGCCCATTCCCGAATGCCCGCCTTGCCAATCCGCCCCTGGCCACGGCCCGTGTAGGGCGTGCAACCGGGCGGTGACGTGGGGCGGGGAAAGGGCCAGGGTGGGGGATTGTAAAATGCGGGAAACAGACGATTTCAGGAGAACTGAAAAAAGAAAAACACATTTTGTTGCGCGCGCTGCATCACATTTGGTGATGCAGCGCTCGCAACAACATTTGTGGCTGAGCACCAGTGAGAATGCCTTTCAGTGTGGTGGCAGCAGCGGAATCACGCTAGACACTGAAGGATGACATATTACTCCTTGGTCTTTTTTTCTTTAGTTGTCTTGAAAGAAGGAAAGAAAAAGAAGTCACTGATTTGAAGTACTATATATTAATAAAAGATGAAATATTTACATGCAAATATATCTAATGTTTCAGTGACCAATCATATTACCCCATAACCTCCATCCTAGAAGTAGTTCCCTGTCGTATATAAATCAGTTAGAATTAAAAATGATATTGCTCCTCCACTACCTTTATATATTTTCTCTATTGCCACAGTAAAACTATCTCCGAAGTTCAGGTACATCAAAAGCATTCCTCTTGTACTGAATGTCCAAGTTGCCATGACAGTGTGCCTATGAAGTGGAAATGTAAGCAATGCAGATTCAGAGGATGTTATCCTGCAAATGTACGTGTGTGAAAAAAGAAGGCAATTTAGGAAAAGTGAACAAGTAAACGGTGGTGTTTCTAACCAGGCCTATTCTGACCATGTGACACTCACTTCCTGCTTCTCAACCTAAGCCTAAGCAAACCTGGCTCTCAGATTGCCTGCTGCTGACACCCTAGGTGACTACCACTCACAGTTGAACAGATTATTAAAAATTGCAATACCAGGCAAGATGATGACTTCCACATCCAGTCCTCTAGACACCCTCCTTGACATGTCCCACTAGTCTCTCTGGACCACAATGACTCTCCACCTCCAACTAAAAGTATAAAGACATCAAAATGTACAATATATCTGAACGTACATATAAAGAAATGTAGGTACATATAAAAATACTCATTTGAGTATATACAAAATTAGTTAGCTATTAAATAGGGTTCATTCTATAGAAAAAGAATATCTGTATTTTCTACAATGCAAAAACCTATTTGACTTATAAATCTGTATTTATATCCTAATTTAGAGTATGTTGGAATTTACTCTGTGTGTTAGGGTGGAAAGATACATCATATTCGCCACCCTGACGGTCAGAGTACCTCCATAATTAGAGATCACTTTCAGCCCTGCAGTGATCTCTATGCATTCACAAGAGCCACTACCAAGGTTGCTTCAGTTAAGGTACTGAAAGTTTGGTGAGTGTTCGCCATGTTTCACACGGCCACTAACCACAATTATTTCTTTTTTCAAAAAAGTAGAAAAATAAATACTAATGACCTTGAAATGCTGGGAGTTTTCTCCCAGGGTGTCCTCTGTAATATTCTTCTGTATTGTACAGCCATGTTTCTTTGCTTTGTTGAGGCAGAGCAAGCTGTACTGCATTTGCTTCTAGTGTAGCTTTTGTTCAGAAGAGCAATGAGCCTAGGCAAGCCAAATGCCAACACGAGGTCTTCATTCGAATGGACAGTGAAACACTATGGATTAGTCAGAAAAGAGCAGGCTGGAGTCTGGAGTGTCATTTCTTTAAATCTGACATTCGTATTATTGTAATGCTTTTGATGTACCTAAGCTTTTAGCATAGTTTCCTGGTGTCTGGTTGCTGTTCCCAGTTTCCCAAGCTATGTCAAATATTGGCCTGGGTTTCCTGCCGAATAACATTTCAAATGAAGAGAAATAGAAGATTATAGATGTCAAAAGAGGGACAACAACGTAAAGGTAACACACAAGCCCAGTTCCTCCTTCATCCAGCATCGTTATAAAAGTGTTTGTTGTATTATTCCACTAATCCATCGGTTTCAGTATAGTAAGCAGATGTGTTTAGCTTATTAATACCTAGCTATTCACAATTGTTTTTCATATGTTTAGAGACAAAAAATATGCCTTGAACAGTAGGTATTTCAATGGAAAATGCTGTATGGGACAATATTTAAATCATGGAATTTGCAATCCATGTGGTGGATATTTATAGACCTTGTTGCAGGAAGGAGAAGGGGCAGACATCAAGCCCTATGGAGCCTTGCGGCACCATCTGCCTCCGTCATTGCGCCCGGTGGCACTTTTAAGTTGGGCTTGGGCCCCTGCTGCTCGTGAGCCCTTATTGCAAGAAGGAGAAGGGGCAGACTTCAAGCCCCATTGAGCCTTTTGGCACCAGCCACCACCGTCATCGTGATAGCACCCAGAGGTGCTTTTAAGTTGGGCTTGGGACCCCGCTGTGCGGGACGCGCCCAGGCATGAGTCCGGGTGAAGACCCGGCCCGTCTTTGCCCATCTTCAGTAGTAGGAGGCTGGGTTGGGCCAACCCTCTATCAATTACACCAAGATCAAGCTACACAACAAGTAAGCCTGGCTTATAGCCTCAGTTTTGCTTTTTCCATTTATTTTTTGGGACCACCTGGGCTCTTCTGTCACTGTTACGTAATATGGGCAAATGCAAGGCAGGTGATCCTGCAAAGAGTGAAACCCGTGCCAAAAAACACGGAAGCCAGAAAAAAGCAGATTGGAGGCACCCTTTCTTAAATTGACCTCATTGGCTAATATTGACCATCTAATAGAGGAAGTGGAGCTACTTTTAACAACTAATGAGAAAAATGAGAAGTGTAAACCACCAAAAGTCCCGGCAATGTTTATAAAATCCACAGGCTGCACCAAACTTGAGGTGGCCAATAAACCTTTAGTGACAAGTGTAGAAATCCCTGTTTTCTTTGAGTCTTCCAATCATGATATGCCCACCTCTGATGTATTGAGTTGCTCAGAGAAAATGGATATGGTCTTGTGCTCTTTATATCCTAAAATAAAACTAGTTTCGAATGTGCCCTACCATAATCGTTTTGAACTTTTACAGTTGACTGACCAATTCCAAGAAACCTCTTTACAACAGGTCTCCATATTAGAAAATAATCAAATCCAGCCAATTGTAGTTATTGATAATGATCATGGCAGGATGAGCTATTTGACGCACTGGACTCTAAACTTAACCATCTTAAAAGCTTAATCCTTTCTTTGTCGGCCCAAGTTACCAGTTTATTAACTAAAACTTAATCTTGTGGTCAAGATTATAAGTATAATAGAGAAGCTCATGAGCCTCGGTTGACAGACCAATTCAGTACTAACCCAAAGTCACCGACTTGTGTTGAACCAATTCAAGTTAGATGACAAGTGACTTCCAAAAATTGCAGCAAACCCATTTAGGAAAAATTACTGATCTTAAAAGACCATTACATGGATCTTATTCTGCAGAGGGAGTACACAGATCGGACACATTGCGACCACAAAATCATTCCAAACTCTTAACTAAAGATCCATTGCCCCTTGCCACTTCATGCAATAGGAGAAATCACTACAGTAGTGGGCGCCCATCTTTAGTAGACAAATCTGGCTTATCTACTTACCAACCAAGAAGTTACCATGATTTAGCTCTACAGGATGTATGACGTTACGATGCGGTCTTTACACCGCACTACCATTACAACGCTGGTTTTACAACGCAAGTCGTTACCATGACTTGCGCTGTAGGGTGCTGGACTTAGGAATAGTATAATTTACTGTTCCAACTCCAACCTACATACAGTAGGGAAGGTGTTGGAATAGTAAATCTAATATTCCTTAGCCTAGAGCACCCTCCAGCGCAAGTCATGGTAACCACTTGCGTTGTAAAAGCAGCGTTGTAATGGTAGTGCGGTGTAGAGACCGCGTTGTAATGGATGTTCCTCATCTGTACTGTCACAGGAGTCTTCTTCCATCTCTTCTCTACAATCAATTTACATGACTCTGGTTCCGAAGTTGAAACCATAATCTTTGAGGACAGAAGCCATAATTAAAGAAGTGATCCACTAGTTGAGAGCTGAGCGGAATTGTCTTTCTGTGGTCAGATCTGACATTGTGCATGTAAAAAGACTTTCATCTAGCCTATCCACACATGACTGTAGACAAGTTGTTTTAAGTTCAGAGTATTTGGTTGAAAATCTTATAAACTTTGAACTGTGCACATGTCACCTATTGGGGGTTAAATCGCTGGGAATAAGATTGAAGGCATTTCCCCGATCTGTTGAGATCCCAGGAGCCTCTGTTCCCATTTCATCGAATTTGGAGGAACTCGACTGACTAATGTGTAACTTCAAAACAAACCATTTTCAAACAACTAAATGTACACTCGGTGAAGAATCTGTTGTAAGTGTTAAAAATTGATCATGTACCTGGGTCTCATGATGGGTCTATACAGGATGGGTTTCGCTCGACTGCCTTCAACATAAGAAATGCATCTATATATATATCTAGTGCAGGCGGTGTTAATATATATAATTTCTCAAGAAATTGTTGCATTATTGTTAATGCATAGACATTGTTATTAATGGCCAATTTAGGAGACAACCAAGAAGTTGACAAACACAAGCATATCCTGCTTATCAGGACAGATATGAGTGAGAACATATGTTTAGATGAAACATTAGGCGCATCATATTCATCATAATAAAATCCTTGTCAAGGTGAACCACAAAAGTCACTAAATAAACCTGTGCTTAACCAAATCAAATCAAATCAAATCAAAACCAACTTTATTCGGTTTTTCATAGTTGTAGAAATACCATAAAAGTTCATAAAATACATTTTATACAGTTTTCTCAGTTAAAAAATCTGTTAAAATTTAGTTATTACTATACAGTAAAAAACAATTTACATACAAATCACAATTCATAAAAATATGAACATAACATGACATGCAATTTTTACAGTAACTTCATCAGTCCTCTAATATGTGAACAGGATGACTCGTCTTTGTCAAAGATTTAAACGATGGCGAATACAGAATTTAAGGCAGCGCGCCATCGCTTTAGCTATTATTTCGTCTTCGAGGTACTGAAGCACCAAATATGCTGGACCGCATGCCCCAGTTTTTCAGTATGGGCAATAACCAACGCCTTCGTGGTATTGTATAAAATTTACAAAAAAGAATTGTATGTATGGTCGATTGTGTCGAAGCAGAATCACAAGGGCATGGGATTGATTATGATGACCAGTCGTTTTGAGAGGGAAAGGAGACCATTAAATGAAACATGTTAAGTCTAAAACGTGTCAGCAGCAATTTTTCAAATTGAGTTAATCTGTACATCAAATAAGGTTCAATGGAAAACACAGTCTGAGCTAATAAGCCCTGTTGAACAGAGGGTTTCTCTATCTCTTTTAGCAGGCGTACCTGGCCCAAATGTGCCAGGCATGCTTTTTTTAAATCCGTCTTTGAGATCTCGGTTATTGTTAATGGCTCTGCAAATTTCTTTTCATATCCTAGGTCTGTTAATCATATCCTAGGTCTGTTAATCATATCCTAGGTCTGTTCTTAACCATCTGGTACCTTGACAGAAAAGCATTCAGGCTTAATTTAGAGGCAATGTGTAAAGTAGTTATGCAGTACTAAAACAATAGTTAAGTGAAAACACAACTGAAGAACAAATATGGTATTGTTATATATAAAATGATACCAACACAGCTAAAATATAATACGACGAACCAAAGTTATGATTTTTTCTTTGGCTTTTATATGAAAATAGCACTAAAAAGCACAAAGTGCCACTAATGACTATCTGGTTGTGGTGGACCGGGTCAAAGTTACAACTTCAAGTTGAATACAATGGAACATGGATCAGATACAGAGACCAGGTTTCTCCTAGTGGAAGTTTTACCTTTTGAACGTCCTAGTGAGGAGCCTCAGCAGGAGCCTTATGCTGGCAGGGGCTGCAAAGAGATTGTTTTGAGCATGAAGAGCATTCGTCATTTGTTGCTGGAGTTTTGCGTTGACCAGAGATGCTAAGACAGTTGCTGACGCAAGGAGAGCATTGACGGTCACGAAGAGACCCAAACTTCTGGGTTCTCACCTTTAACTTGGTGTAGAGGCAGTAGGAGTGCACTCTGATGCCAGCTTAGGGTCCATGACCTGGGAAGGGGCACCTCTTGAGGATCAGGACTCACTTCAGCAGAGGCCACCAGCAGGACTCAAGCAGATACTGGTGGGTCTCGCTGGGAATGGGCACCTGTGAGTTGCAGGAAAGGCCTCTGGAAGTTTGTTGTGCCCCTGCAGCTGAAACAAGAGGTCAGACAACTGACCATTGGAGTCACTTCTGGGGATCCCGGGATCAAGGCAAGCAGGTCTAGTCGTCCTTCTTCAGACAGAAGGGCAGTCCATCCTCTGAATCTTCCGTAGATCCACAAGGGTTCTGATGAGAAATTCTGAATGTGCAACATTCGTTCTGAGATCTGTGGGCCACAATGTCTGTGAGTGTTTTTAATAAAGCAATTTATTTTAGTGCAACCCATTTCGGTAAAGAAAAACAGGATTTTGTTTAAAAAGAAAAAATGAAACCTTGAAGTTTCATTTTTCAAGAGTAGACCGTGGTCCGTATGTTTATTTACATTTTCAAAGTGGAAGGGGCCCCTTGAGGACACCTTTCCCTTTGCTAATTGGTTACCACCAGTTTTAAGCAGGTGGTAAAGTATTACTGTTTTGTGACCAGAACATGATCCCAAAACAGTAATACATTCCATACCAATTCGGTATTTGGAAGGGACGCTCTAAACATGCCCCTTCCAAATACCAAATTGCAAATGCAACGTGCAATTCGGTAACAAGTTACCAAATCTCATTTTGAATTATGTACATTTAATAAATAATTTTTCAGGTCGCAAACAGCCCAATACTGTGGATTGGCCCATGGTGTTGACAAGCTAAATGTACATTTGTATATGAGGGAGTGCAATGTTCCTTGAGTAGACAGTCCTGTGTAGTGTAGTCAAATGAATTCACACATTACAATTTGCCCTCAATATGAAGTGCATTCCAGCCTCCAACTTTCTAAAGTGGGTGTCTGCCATGAAATAAGGTTTATCTTTCATTACTTATAGGAATGTGGGCCATGTTATCATTTTGGACATAGAAGCCCGTATCAAGAGTCATAACAGGTGTTTTTGCCATCTGTTCACATGGAGTTTAAAATTGGATAGGACAACCTTCAATCTCTGGGCTAGGAATGAGTCTCTATTTCTGGTCACCTTCATCACCAGATATCTGACTCTGTCTGTAGTTGATTGTGTGCGGATTGCCTGCAAAAATTATATGCCCAATTTCTGGAAAATGGAGAATAGTACCAGAATTGCTTAGAAGAATGTAATCAATATAAAGTGAGATTGTATCCTCCATCTTAATTTCCTTTCCAAACCCTCTGAATTATGACAAACATCTTATACAGCAGGACAGAGGCTCCATTGTCAATCACAATATTAGTGGGGAGAGTGTGCACCCATTTCACATATCTCTCCTTGATTTGAAAGTCTTGAATGTTGTTCTGTTCACTTTTACATTAGCTGTTGTATAGGAGATCCACCCAGACATCAAGCCAAATATAAAGTGCTCCAGAGCTAAAGACTTATATTGCCAGCCAGTGAATCCAATGGCCTTTTCTACATCCAATGAAAGAATCGCTAGTGAATCCTCACTGCCCTCTATTTTGTACAATCAATTATGAAGTTTGCAGAGATTAATTATTGTAGATCCCCTAGAAATAAAGCCTGTATTGTATGGGTGAATCAAAATAGTTATGGTGTGCCAGGGGCGTAACAGAGGCCCCAGCAGCCCCCGCGGTGCGGGGGGGGGGGGGGGCACCCCATGGTTCCATGTTTTGGAGGGGGCCCCCTCAGCCCTTAAAGCACGTAACACCCGAGCCGAAAAAATACACAGAAAAGCAACATTGTTCAGGTTACATCACTTGCAGACAGAGGCCCAGCAAAAGCTATCCCATGGCAGAGTCACAATGCAAGCCCCTGGGGCATAGGGAGGGGGAAGCCCTTCAAGGGAGAGGGGGGCATTGAGCCCAAGACTAATAAATATCTGTGCGATATGTGGGAGCCTGGGCCCCTCATGACATTCGG
The DNA here is from genome assembly GCF_964263255.1 of Lissotriton vulgaris. Classification (NCBI taxonomy): domain Eukaryota; kingdom Metazoa; phylum Chordata; class Amphibia; order Caudata; family Salamandridae; genus Lissotriton; species Lissotriton vulgaris. The sequence goes on along the minus strand of NC_141685.1, from coordinate 1,583,354,281 downwards.
CAGGGAGGTGGGCATAATTTTGCGATATGCAAATGCAGGGATGGATATGAAGCAGGGCTCATCCCAGGCCTTTGTGTGGGTGGGAGCGGTCAGCGGCATACCGTGCACCTCAGACTGCTGTCCAGGAAAAGCAACATTTGGGACAGCATACTTAGCTCCACCTCACTCCTTGGGATTCTTAATGTGATGCACACATTATTTGTGGCGAATTTCTGGGCGCAAAGTATGACATGAGTAGCAACTACCTGCAAGCAAACTTGGCAGAATTGCTTGTGCTGTCTGAAGACTTTATGAGATGGTGGCAGACAGCGGTCCCACAGACCCACTACATGCCGTCTCCAAGGTCAAAGTCACAGAAAGCCACAACCTTTCATGGTGACCCCTTCCATAGGGGATCCAGGTTGACATTCAGACACTCTGTGTACTGGAATGCTGGAACAGAGGTGTGCTGTATCCTCCGGGCCTCCATCCAAGCATTTGTCAGTTTTCACATAGTCACAATCCCGCATCCCCCGCGTTGCGGGGGGTCCCCCGAGCTCCAGGGGCCCCTTCGGCACACCGTACATTTATTTGCCGAAAGCAGGATCCATCTGGTACTTTTAGAGTAACATCGCCCGCCAGCGCCACATAAATAAACCAGTGCATAATTGATGGGTGGGGCGAGGCAGGGCCAATGTTCTCATGCGCAGCCGCAGCGTAACCTGCAAGTGAAGCGACACGTGAGGGTCCCAGTAATTCCAGAACTGGCAAACGTTCTATACAGCCTCAAGCTGCAGAAAGGCAGTACTTATGCAGGAAATTCTAGCTGAGGGTCTCCAGGTGAAGATAACACTGCTGCAGGAATTTACACATGAGGGGAACAACAGAGTTGGCACATCTTAAGGGTGCACTGCAGTGGGAATGACAAGCTAAAGAGAGCAATACAGCATCAACAATAAGGTGAGGTGAGAAGAGTGCGAAGGAGCACTGGGCAATGAAAAAAATCATGCAGGAACCTCCATTGGAAGAAAACTCAAGAGCAGAAATGGCCATTTGTAGGTGTGACCCCCTGCAGGAACTTCAGTGGTGTCAGGTAGGAGCCAATGTAAAAAACACAAGCACTTCTGTCAGCGCACCCTGCTTTTTTAGCACAGGAGCGCGCAAAAAGCTCTGCCAGTAAACCTCTACCTTGAACGGGTAATCCCTATGCTAATCCAGTTTTGGGCCCTACATACAGCTCCGTCAATGCTCCTCAGTCCTGGCCTGGAGCGCCCCTGATAACGCATTACGAGCACATACATAGCTCTCCTAATGTACTTCAGCCCTGCAGCATCCTATCAGTTCCGCACTGCATACCACAATCAGCTATGTCATTGCTCCTCAATACTGCCCTGGAGCAACCCTGACAACGCAGCACTGATACAAACACATAGCTCTCCTAATACACCTCAGCCCTGCAGCATCCCATCAGTTCCACACTGCACACCACAATCAGCTCTGTCAATGCTCCTCAGTTCTGGCCAGGAGCACCCTTGATAACGCTTTACGAACACATACATAACTCTTCTAATGCACCTCAGCCCTGCAGCATCCCATCAATCCCACACTGCATACCACAATCAGCTCTGTCAATGCCCCTCAGCCCTGGCCTAGAGCACCCCTGATAATGCAGCATTGATACAAACACATAGCTCTCATAATGCACCTCAGTCCTGCTTCATCTCTTAATTTCCGCACTGCATGCTACGCATAGCTCCGTCAGTGCACCCCATCATATTCTGCAGTACCCATGCTAATCCAATATAACACTCACGCACGCTGATCTGTCAATGCACCTCTTTCCTGCATTTAAACCTCACTCCTTCCGGCAACGCCCACCATGCAACACACAGACATCCCACAGTGCAGGTCAACGCTGCCCTTCGGTACCCCTTCTATCCAAGTACTGGACCTGAGATGTCAAGCTTGTAATGCATTTCAATCCTGACCCACAGCAGCCCCTGCTGTTCCCTTAGGTGTCCCATAACTTTGCCTAAGTACCTCAGTCTTAAAGTGTCTGGTGATGGTGGTCCCTGAATGGCCGCAGTGTGCATGCTCTGTAGTCATAAGAACTTCTGCCAGGTTGTGCGAATGAACTTCTGAAAGTTCTGCTTCACCAGAAGCGACTCCTGCTCTCACGCCTATCTCTCTCCCCTTTCTACAGGTTGAGGTGTGGATGAAGTGACAGGTCTGGACTCTCTCCCCGGGAGGCTGGTGCATGAGAAACGTAGCAGAAATGTAAACTGTGCCGACATGTCTGTGTGCCAAGAGTATGGTGACTGTCATGGGGCTGGAATCATGTGAGTGTTCAGCTGCGTCACTGCTAACAAAATAGTTCAGTTCAGTAGGTTAATGACGTCTCCCGTGCTCCATGAGCACGTGTCCATTAGGCCAAGGCACGTGCGCCTTTAAGGCCAGGCTGAGAATCAGCTATGGCCAAATTGTCAGCTCTCCTTTGTTATTTTATCATGCTGAGGTGATGAACATCCCAGGCATCAATGGGAGTCTTAATGATGAAAGGCACTGAGTGAACCTGTGAGTGAGTGGAATCACCTGAGGCAAGAGCAGAGGAATTGGAAACTGCACAAAGTGAGAATTTCCCTACAATTTGCCCCACGCACATGTATGTTGTGATGTACTTAGGCTGTCTCAGCAAAGGCTGCGACTGCATATCTTTATGATGTACTTTGGTTCAATTGTGATGCCACGATGTTTGGATACGGTTGGCAGTTGGTCCAGCTGTGTCTGGCAAAGCTGTGGTGTGGGTTTCATCTTTGCTGAATAAACCTACTTTAATCGAAAAGCTGCATCTGTGTCATGCTATTCAACATAACAGGGTCCTTCCCATTGAGTAATAAAATATTTTTTGTTTAGGGCTTATACCCAGGTAGGGTGTGTCACGTCCACCCCAGTTCTGGAACATCCAAATGACCACGCCACACACAGAGTTCTGTAAAACGTCTTAATTCTTTGACTTGCAATGTTTAACTGAGTGTACTACTTCATAAACTTTATTGACCACACCCAGACACACCCAATTACCTCTCAACATATTACGTAACTTTGTAAGGCGTCAACCGAGGACCACAAGGGTCCTACTGCACATGATTACATAACACTACATCTTCCTCTTTGTTAAAAAAAGTGCTGAAAACATTTATACATTAGAGTTCCACAATGAGTCGCTGAGGTGCTCACACCAATCTTTCAGATCGAGTTGAATGAGTTGCAGGAGTTGCACTGTCATCTGGCATTGTAGATGTAGCCTCAGATGCTTGACTTAGGCACTCAAGTGGAATTTTCTCACTTGTGATCTCTGGAGCCGACATTGAGGCAGATGTTTGAAATGGGATGAGTTTCTCATGGTGGACTTTCCGGAATGTTGAGCAGTCACCATATGTACTTTACTTGTCACAACTCTCAATGGATCAGCATCGAACGGAGTGCCAGACTTGCATTTCTGTTTTTGTTTCTCTAGGACCCGGTCTCCTTTTTCGTAAACCAGGTCTCGAGCACATAAGCGCTTATCTACATAGGCCTTCATCTTGCTTTTGCAAGAAGTGTCTACGACACAAATCTCATCAGTGTCTATTACTCGGCGCGTGGTCCATTGTGGTAGCTTTGTCCCAATGACTTTCCTAAACAGCAAAGTGGCAGAACTTTCACCTGCTGTAGAATGGGTGGTTGACGACTAGGCACAAAAGGCTCAACATAACGCTGATTTGAGATCGCGCTGTACCACTTTCTTCAGGGTGTCAAAAAAGTGTTAAACAACGCTATATGCCTTTGGACAGAGAGGTTTGCTGTTCTGATACTTGACGTTCAAGTAACTAAGAAAGTTCTCTGCTATTGAAGGGTGGACTGTTTTCATATTTGATAAATGGAGGGAGCACCCCATGCTGCCAAAATGTCATCCAGCCTGTCAATGACTTTGCAGTGGATAGTTGATGATAAATCTTCCACTAAGAAACACTGTGAGTAGTCATCAATAATTACCATGTGATGATTGCCATTGTTTAAAAGCCCAAAGAAATCAACTGCAATTTTTGCCCATGCATTTTTAGGAAGGTCAGACATATTTAGAGGATGCTGTGTTGTCTTGAGACATAAGCAGTTACACCGGTGACATGTTTTCAGTTCCTTCTCGACTCGTTCATCAATGCAAGGAAACTACACTCTGTCTCGGAGGACTTTCTTAGTGGCTACAATGCCACAATGTCCTTTGTCTGCCAATTCAATGACTTGTTGCCTCAAGCTCTCAGGTATAACAGTTCTCAAACCTCTTAGTATAATACCTTCTTGAGTGACAGTAAGCTCTTCCTGTTTGAATTTTGGATATTCAACATCATCTGTGAGAAGTCAAGTATGTTTTTGGCATGATTGCGTTGCAATTATATCCTTGAGTGTGAGCATAGCTCGGTGTTGGTAGCAGCAATAATTTGCTCAATGGATAGAGCTACAGGAGTCCTGGACTTTACTATGAAATTGATATATTCTTTTTGTTAACGGTCTGCTGTAAGGGGACAGGGGTAGCCTTTTTTTAAATAGTTAAATGCAGGCATGGTGTCCTCTGCACCAAAGGGGAGTTCCTGTGTGCAGTGCTGAATTTGTCAAATATTAGGTGCCAGGGTCCTGACCAGGAGGCTACTGCAACTTGCACCAACCATCGCTCCTGTCATCGCTATCAAACAACTACTAACCATCTCTCTCTCCAGCAAGTGCTACAGTTTAGATTATTCGAGGTCCCCTAAGCTAAAGGAATGACTATGGCGGCAGATATTTGTAATTTTTAACGTATATTGTATTTATAAACAACCGCTGTTCTGCTCATCTCTAAATTAGATGAGCAGCGCCACCATGTGGCAGACTGTCCTAAGTGTGGTGTTGACAATTAAGTGCCGTAGCTGAACACCGGAAACCAATTAAGATCCAGTGTTGAGCACCGGAAACCACTGGCTCAAATTAAGCACTGGTTGTGTGGGGACAAACTATATTTCAATCCAAGCAGGTAAATTTGAAAAGGTAATTCAGCAATCAGCAATTACCCATGCCTGCGTGTACTAACACATACATCTGAACTATTTTCTCTATGCATTTTTATTGTATGCATTGTCTAGAATATCACCAGTGGAGCTATTTGTAGTGTCCTTAGAAGCAAATTGTAGGGGGGCATACATTAGGCCATAGGTAAACTGGTGGCTGTACTTGATGTACTTGATGAGATAAAGTAGCCCCTGCCATACATTATAAGGATATTGCAACTCACTGAGGAGTCCCATGATCACATAGCACAACAAGGCCAAAGGTGACTTACAATATCATTATCAACTAGAAGGTACTTTATTCCATGTAATACATGGTCACACCATCACCTTTCCCACAAGCTACTTAAATCCTTAGTGTGTAGCTTGTGGTGTAACAATAGCCCCTGCAGCACCCATGGTGCTTAGGTGCCCCTGGGCTCCAGGGTGCCCCCTCCTGCACTGTGCATGGGCAGTGAGATCCCTGTCCTTAAAGCTCCTGGCTGGGTACGGGGCATGGGAGCCCTACCCTCTGTGAAATTTCCAGGGGGCCCCCTCAAGTTTTTGTTACGCCACTGTGTGTGCTGGAGTCTAGTTGCCTCTTGTGTCCTTGAGAAAGAAACTTTAGTGGTACATGGAACAAAGTGCCCTTTTCATGTATAACCGTTACAATTGTAATTTTGAGGTCATCAGGTATCCCTCCCTCCGGTCGAGCCTCTTGGAACATGCCCAGCAGACATGGTGCGAACCTTGATGCCATTCTTTTAAAGAGTTCAGCTAGCAGACCATTGGATCCTGGCACCTTCCCAAAATATAGTTGTGAGGTGGCCTCTGTTATTTCCTCAAATGTTTAGTCTCCATTTTGGGTCATCTTTCTTCTTTTTCATATTAGTAATTTCAAATGACTTCTGTAAGAGCCATGATAGCTTCTCCATCTTTGAGTTGCTATACATTATATTGTTAACTAGTTTAGCTTGTGTCCCTATTTTCAACATCAGGGGCAATTGATAACATTTTTGCTTAGCCAAATATACCTCACTCGGGGTGGGGGGCTTTGATGATTAACGTTATTTGCGGGCGCTCTTTTGGTGCATAGTGACGCCAAGATTTATGTGGATTTACTAACCATTATTAAAACGTTACCCTATAAATCTCTATGCAGCTGTTATCAAAACTGGGCATCAATTTGTAGAATTTCAACCTTTGAGATAAAGAAGTAGTCTTATATTGAAAATGATCTGTGTGAATCACAGAAAAGTAGAAAGTAGAGTTTTGTCAGGCATTCAATATTCTTCATAGATAATTCAATCCCAAAGCCCCTGCTCATTGAGCCAGAGAAGGGGGCTGACTGTGTCAGCTACTATACCAGTTCACCTATCTATAGGTGGCCACATAACATCATGAAATGCACCAACTAGTTTTTGTAGGGCAGGAGGTGCCTCTAGGAGGAGCAAGATGACTTCATCAGGTGCACATTTCATTAGATGTACCAGACCACTGAATATTGTTTTATCTGTCCTACATTTTGTCCCATAGACAAACACAGAACACCCATTGGGGTCTCTGCAGTTCTTTTTGACAACAAAGAAAGAAGTAGTGCTGGCCACAATTCCTTCCCTCCTTTTGGCATGGGTTAATACCATGTGCCATAGAGGACTCGTTGTCTATCATTAGTATATCATGGGGAATTTACTTATGGAAGTACCAGACATTGTCTAAATTGAATGCCTGTATTCTGTACCAAATCAAGCTGTGGGTGGGTGCTGTATTACATTTGGAATCAAGTAAATTGGGTGGTCCTCCCCTGTCGATTGCTGTGTCTTAAGTAATGCTGAATCCCATCCCAGATTAAGAATCCCCTGTACGTTTGGTGCATAGATTGGGAAAATGGCTAAATTAAACCCAGTAATGTGACATCAGAATGACCCAGCACTTCTGGTTGGGACATACAGTCTTAGAGATTGCGTACAATGCATTGAAAAGAAGAATCACTACTCTTCTCATATTTATCCCATGGGATGGTATCCAGAAACATTTCACTTTGAGCTCTTTAACAAATTGGTCTTTCACTTTATAGGAGAGAAACTTTTTGTAAACCCAATGAGTGCAGCTAACAGTGCTTAACCCCTTTAGTACGGTGGAGAAACAGTTCACGCCCACCACACCACCTCTGTAATCCAGTGGACATGAATGGTTCATCAACCTGTGTGGTTGTGAGGAAAACTAAGGTGCAGGCTTCCCCCAATTTAAATCTTTATAGGGTCCAAAGGAATATAAATTCAAAGTCAGCCCACACCACGATTAAAGGTGTTAGTGTATGCACAGGTGCACTGATAGCCTTAGTCCACCGGACGACATGTACTGAGGAACAAATAAAGGAGCTCTGCATGTCCATTGGGGTTTCACCCCCTACTCATGTGGTTCAACGATGGATAAAGTATCACTGGAAATGGGATAGTCTCCTCTTTTCAGTGATGCTGTTCTCAACACAAACCCTGCTCATGGATAGCTTTGAGCCATGAGCAGAAATCACCATTAGATGGCAGAGATGTTTGTGTTTTGGCGGGGGGTGAGACCACCATTGCATAGGTCAACCTCAGTCCAGGAGGCATTGTCTGATATAGTATTTGCCCTCGGCTACGGAGGTGGTCAATCTAGCACTCAAGGAGGGTATGATCGACCAGCCCATCCAGTGGAAAATATGGTGACTATATAGTTTTTGGCCGTGACTGACAGGAGTTACTGCCATCTGCCTTGGCAGTAGATGTGACGTTAGAGGCACCATTGGAAAGGGGAGAGTCATCCCTTTCAAATGGAGCCTTACTGCCATGGTTCCTACTTAGAGACTGTAGCAGGGACCGCTGTCCTTGAGAATGAATCCCATTAGGCCACCTTGGAAGTTTGTTTGGCGAGGGCTGGCCACTCTGGCATATGTGCTGACCCCCTCAGCTATTCATAAATGTAACTTGGGTATGTGGTAATGGGTGAGCCCACTTCAGCCATTGGCTAACTTCACAGTGACTGAGGTCAAGGAGTTTTCAGCTGGCCCTCTTCTTCCATAGCTCTATCATAGTGTCATTCTTCTTTACTTTTAGCCCACTTCAGTATACAACATGGACCAAAAGGTCAACATGCTTCCGCCATTGGCTAACTTCACTGTGATTGAGGTCAATGGGTTTTCAGACTTCCCTCTTCATACATTGTTGTATTGGTGTGCCATTTATGTTTGGCTTTGGCCCACTTCAACCAACAGCATGAGGCAAGGGCTTAGCCTACTCCACCCGTTGGCTAAATTCACTGTGATTGAGGACATTCTGCTTTTTCAGTAGGGGCACATCATCACCCAAAGCTGTACCTTTCCCTGCCAGGGACTACTATGGGCATATGTGTTTTTTATGTTGCCTCATTTTGTGTGTTGCAAGTTGAAACAATATGTTTTCTTTTTTCTCCTTCTTCAGAAACGTTCTTCACATTGCTGAGTTGTAAAAGCTATTTTTTCTTTTTAATGAGCCAATTGTTTTTCTTGCCTCTAAAACTTTTGTAGCACACTCTTACCTGCACAGCATTGCATTCCATTCTCGCCATAAGCTCATATCACACACGCTGCATTCTTACTGCATTACATACCTCAGTATCTCTACATTCAGCATAGCACACAGTGTTTAAGGAAGACAATTTTAAAAAGTTACCAGAGATGGTGTCTCATTTGATGACTGATGCCCAGGCACTAACTCAGATAATCAAGGAGAGCTCTAAGGCAGGTTCTGTTAGTGGGACTGAATATGAGGCAGTGGATAATAGAACATAATCTGAAAGAGATTTTCCAGTTTTTGGAGTTCCGTCATATGATGACTCATCTTCCAGTGATTCTGAAGAACATGGCCATGGCAGTCATGATGTCCCAGTGCAAGCAAAACTTGTGCATCTGACTGACACTGAATGTGAGAGTGCTCTCTTGGCAATCCCTTGATAGATTTCAGCCACAAATTCCCTGCAGGTGAACGATGTAAAGTCAAAACTGCACATTGTTTGCCTATGGACTACTTCCATCCTGGGGATGGGTCTAATCTAGTGTCTCATTCCAGGGACACCTGTGGGCTCCCCCTTAAATTGAGGAGAAGGAAAACATTCTGACACTTATTCTCTTTATGGGAATAGTGCACAACCCGACAGTACTATCATACTGGTCTACACGTAAAGTATGGGCAAAACCAAACTTTACATTGGCAATGACTAGGCCTGGCCCAAATGTAATTCATGCCAATTTAATGTGTGTAATTAAGGGAATTTTGTGTTATGCTTATTACACAAAATGACTCCATTAATCCACTTTGTGTAATTACGTGCCATTAGAGGTGAAAAAAATGTGCACATGTGCCATTTACAGTTACAATTTATTGTAAACTCACAGAAAAATCAGAAAACGAGTAGCTGTTCATAGTGACTACGTTTTTTTGTAATTTTTTATCGTGCGAATTGCGGCCTTACAACCAAACAAAATTGACGCTCGGATGACATTTGCACTAAAATTAGTGCGAAATGATGGATTTGCTTTTCACGTAATTCAGTGCAGTTTCACACACTTTTGCCAAAATTTCACATAATTATGCAAATTTAGCATATATCCCCTAGTCATGACCAAAAATTCTTTTTGAATCTGTAGCATATGCAACATTTCAATGATAACTCTTCAGCATTGCCCTGGGACCATACAGACCATGACAGGCATTACAAATTTGGTCTGTTGTGGCTGCTTTGGCCATCAAGTTTCCAGAGAGTTACGGTCCTGAGGAGAATATAGCGATCAGTTAGTCATTGATCCTTTACAAAGGGCAACAGGCATGTGAGTCGTTATTACTGTACCCTGTGCCAATATCAACTCCACCTGTGTGTTCCAACTTGCGTCATTTTGTACTCTCAAAAGTTAAGTTCAAGGAAACTGATTGAAGTGGAGGAGTCAGATTAATTGTTAGTAGGTGCCTTTAAATGGCTGCATATGGATATATAACTGCCATGGCTCATTATTTGGCTAGCTATGCAGCCTTCCAAATTGTTCCTTCTAATTTGAAAAATCTTTCTAATAGTTAGTAACGGTATAACGGACGCCCAAACGCTGACCTGTACCTGGGAGTTGTTGGAGGACCCACGGAGCTGCCCTGCCTGCCCTCTATCCTTCGGGATACCGCCGCTTTCCGCAACTGCTCACCGCACCCGCTTCGCGGGTGCCGCTTCGCGGGTGCCGCTTCGCGGTCTGCAGCGAGGGGCGGAGGCTGCTTGGGCGGTCAGAATCGCTGTGAGGAGGATTGGACCAACAGCAGAAGGCGTGTGCAAGCAGGGACTCTGAAGACCAGGAGTCCCTGCGCTGCTCAGGCGTGCACGGCCACGCCCCCAGTGAGACACACCCCCGCCTGACCAAGAACAAAAGGCGTGTGTTTCCTTTCACCAGCGGGACGCCCAAACGCTGACCTGTACCTGGGAGTTGTCGGAGGACCCACGGAGCTGCCCTGCCTGCCCTCTATCCTTCGGGATACCGCCGCTTTCTGCAACTGCTCACCGCACCCGCTTCGCGGTCAGCAGCAAGGGGCGAAGGCTGCTTGGGCGGTCAGAATGGCTGTGAGGAGGATTGGACCAACAGCAGAGGGCATGTGCAAACAGGGACTCTGAAGACCAGGAGTCCCTGCACTGCTCAGGTGTGCACGGCCGCGCCCCCAGTGAGACACGCCCCCGCCTGCAACGGCCACCATTTAACAGCTCGTCTGGCGCTCAGCGGGACGCGAGCGGGACGCCGAGCGTAGCCTGGGCAAAGGGCGGGCAGTCTGTGGCAGTCAGGGGCTGTTAGAGGCTGGGCCACCCCCCTGTCATCTGTCATCTGCTATCTTCTGTGCTAAAGTTAGTTGTTTCCCGGTTGGGGGTTTAGCCGCCTAAATGTCTATCCGCTCTGGGAAAGCATTGAGGGGTGGGGGAGAGGGCGCTGCAAGGAGCACTATGATAGGTACGATGGACAAATTCATCACAAGAGTAGCTGCTGTTATTGAAAAAGAGATTGTGATGATGGAGCGCCGCCTCTCACAAGAATCTTTTCCGGCTAGACGCTCCTCGTTAGGAGCAGTGGCACAGGCCCTGTCTCCAACTTCCACCCATCCTACCTCCCCTCTTCCTAGGATAGTGTCCGAGCAGCCACGGATTGCAGCAATAGGGGCAAGCATTGATAGGTTGGTAATTTTGGTAGTACAATCCTTGCCCCCTAGCTCTAGTCCAGCAGTCACTGGACTACGTTCTGTTGCACCTCCAAGCCCTTCCATCGGCCAGGACTGCCAATTACCCCTTCAAGATCCTCCCTCGGCCTCGAACCTGTCGTGCTTGGCACATGACTCCTTGGTTCGCATCAAAAGGAAAAGGGTTGCTAGTACACGGAAGGGTAGCTTTACAACACTCTACAAGCGCCCGAGGAAGCAAGTCTCAAGAGGCCCCGGCCCAACAAACAGCTGTGGTCCTGCTACACTGACCCCTGATCCAATAGGAGGAAATGCTCCCCTGGTAGCTGCGGCTGAAGCAGTACAGGCACACGCTTATTGATCAAGTTAAGGGTCTGGGGGAAGAGTTAGATAGGTTTGAACAGACTACCCTAGATAACTTCTTTTCCCTGAAAACCCTTATCAAACTCCAGTCTAAAACTAGGGAGGACATTATGGGTGGGAATGACGGAAAGGGGGCTATAGTGGGCTCAAGTCAGGCAACACTCCCGTCAACGTCTGCAACCACTTCAGCAGTAGGAAAGGACTTGACAACTGTCTCTGAGATCCCGGCTATCGTTAAACCGGGAACTATTACTCATACTGCCCAGGTCCACGCTAGTACCCCCCAGTTACCGAGAAATGGAAAAACTAAACCAGACCAAAAGAAGTTGCAAGTGGGAGGGGCCCAATCCAAGCCAAAATGACCGGCTCAGCCAACTGTTGACGCCAGGGGAGTTGCCTCAGCTGCAAAGGCAAAAGCAGCTACGAGCCATTTCAGAGCTCCTTCTCCAGCGGTCATACCGCAGAAGGCGGTTCCAAAATGTCTGCCAGTTAATCTCCCCCCAGAGTGCCACCCATACATTGCTGTCCTTATTAATGTTCCCATTCTGAAGGATGCTCAGTTGGAAACCGACCAGGCACTAAAGAATAAAACCATGCATTGGCTAAAAGCCAACAAACCCCTACCTAGGGGTGTGGATGGGTTAATTCTTGGAGTGCGTAGGGTAGGATGGATAGGACAGGGAAAGAAACCATTCGAAGGAGATTGTGTGGTAGTCAACTTTCAAGACACTAGAGTTGCCCACGCAATCTGCAATTCTGATCAGGTTGCAGGTGGACCAGGCATTGATTTGGTGGACTTAACATACTTCTACCCGCGGCCAGTTATGAAATACCCTGGCCCATCCTTTGTGGATACCTGCCAAAACATCACTGGTAGCCAATGGTATCCTGTAATACCTCCGTTCCAGCCGCATGCAGTATGGCCAAGGTCGAGATGGGGTCCTATGGGGTACTGACTTGCCGATTCCTTCGGGAATCTCGGAGGGATTTTACATCTGGTGGGGCTCCCCACCTGTCCCTAACGCTGACTGGCCCACTTACCCCTGCAGGGAAGCAGGTAGCCCCAATGGTTAGACGAGAACCAGGTGTGGGGCGGGACATGAATGAAGATGATAATGGCCCTCCTATTCCGGTCATGGCAGATACGGTTGGCACTGTCGCGTCCAGTAACGCTGCAGCTGTGACGGACCCACCCATTAGGGTTTTCAGCTGGAACGTGGCTGGACTAGACAGGAAGTTGGCTTTGCCTGACTGGAATGCCCTTGTGGAAGAGTATTCCATCTGTGTGTTCCAGGAGACATGGAGTAGGGAGCCCACCCACAAGGCGGGTTATTCATCCCACTCTATACCTGCTGTCTACCCTGAATCAGGTAGGGGACGTCCCTCGGGAGGCCTCCTTATTTGGGTAGCCTCTTCCCTTAATTGCAGGGTAGAGGAGCGCCAAACTAACTGCCCGGATCTCCTCAACATTACTTAAAATAATTCCAGGGGTCGTGTCATTCTAAACATCTACAATATTTATGCCTGGGGCATAAAGGGAGGCAGACAATCGCCCACTATAGCTCTTTTAGAGAGATTGCTTAGGTTGTCCCCTTATAAATTATGTACCCTGGTCGCGGGTGACTTTAACTGCACGTTCGAGCCCCTTGGCTCGGAAGTCACCGTAGACCAGGAGGAGGAAGATCAAAGGAGGGGGATACCGGCTCTAGAGCTAAGCCCAATCAAGAGATGGACGGAAGTGGCACTCCAGATTAATTCTCTCACTATGGAGTTTGACCTGAGGGCCCTTAACGGTAGGACAAGATCTGACAAAGCGGGAGCCCATACGTTTAATAGGCCAAACCACACGTCAAGAATTGACTACATTCTGCTTGACGTCCACTTATGGAGCGCGGTGAGAGATATGGAGATTGTATCGTCCGTCGAGAGCGATCATAATCTGCTCTCCCTTGCCTTGACTCCCTGGTGGCTGGAGGGTACAGGTGGGCTGCTTCTACGCACCACTGTTCCCGGTAAAACAGTTGTCTCGAACTGTGGCAGATGGCTGAAGAGGGCTAAGCTCAGGCTCTCGGCTGAGAAGGTGACCATTATAACTCAGCTCCGAGCCACAGTCCTAGACAATCTGGATTCTCCTGAGGGTGGGCCGGCGGAGGTGTTTGACCGGTTCCGTGATCTAACCCTGGCCATAAGCAACTTGTTTATTGTCCCAACTAGACACAATGGAGCTAAGACACGCCCAGGGAAAAGACATTGCTTATCGAAGCTGTGAAATCTAAGTCCCAAACAAGGACTAGGGAGGCCAGGAAGTTATACTCACACTGCATGAAAATTTCAAAAAAGAGTGGAAATCAATCAATCAATCAATCAGTGACACTTATAAAGCGCGCTACATACCCGTAGGGTCTCAAGGCGCTGGGGGGGGGGGAGGTGCCGCTACTGCTCGAACAGCCAGGTCTTCAGCTTCTTCCTGAAGGAGAGGTGGTCTTGGGTCAGGCGCAGGTCGGTCGGGAGGGAGTTCCAGGTCTTGGCGGCCAGGTAGGAGAAGGACCTTCCTCCTGTAGTCGCTCTTCGGATGCGGGGGCCGGTGGCGAGGGCGTGGTTGGCTGATCGGAGGTGGCGTTTGGGAGCGTAGAAGTTGATCCGGCTGTTGAGGTAGCTCGGACCTTGGTCGTGTAGGGCTTTGTGTGCGTGGGTGAGGAGGCGGAAGGTGATTCTTTTGTTGACGGGGAGCCAGTGAAGGTCTCTCAGATGTCCGGAGATGTGGCTGGTTCGTGGGATGTCGAGGATGAGTCTGGCTGAGGCGTTCTGGATCCGCTGGAGTCTCTTCTGGAGCTTGGCGGTGGTACCGGCGTAGAGGGCGTTGCCGTAGTCCAGTCGGCTGGTGACGAGGGCCTGGGTGACGGTCTTCCTGGTCTCGGTGGGGATCCACCAGAAGATCTTCCGTAGCATGCGTAGGATGTTGAAGCACGCCGAGGAGACGTTGTTGACTTGCCTGGTCATGGAGAGGGAGGAGTCCAGGATGAAGCCCAGGTTGCGTGCATGGTCTGTCGGTTTGGGTGCGGTGCCCAGGGCGGGAGGCCACCAGGAGTCGTCCCAGGCGGAGGGTGAGGGGCCCAGGATGAGGACCTCCGTCTTGTCCGAGTTCAGTTTCAGGCGGCTGGTCGTCATCCACTCGGCTACCTCTTTCATCCCTCGTGCAGGTTGGCTCTGGCGGCGGCGGGGTCGTTGGTCAGGGAGAGGATCAGCTGGGTGTCGTCGGCGTAGGAGATTATGCTGAGGTTGTGTTTGCGTACGATGGCCGCGAGGGGGCTCATGTAGACGTTGAAAAGGGTGGGGCTCAGAGATGATCCTTGAGGGACGCCGCAGATGACTTCGGAGGCCTCTGACTTGAACGGTGGTAGGCGGACTCTCTGTGTTCTTCCGTTGAGGAAGGAGATGATCCATTCCAGCGCCTTGTCCTGGATTCCGATGTTGCTGAGGCGCCGTACTAGGGTGCGGTGGCAGACCGTGTCGAATGCCGCGGAGAGGTCTAGGAGGATGAGGGCCGCTGTTTCTCCATTGTCCATCAGGGCTCGGATGTCATCGGTGGCGGCGATGAGGGCGGTCTCGGTGCTGTGGTTGGCACGGAAGCCGGACTGTGAGGGGTCGAGGGATCCGTTCGTCTCGAGGAAGGCGGCCATCTGCTTGTTGACGGTCTTCTCGATGACTTTGGCTGGAAACGGGAGGAGCGAGATGGGGCGGTAGTTTTTGAGGTCGGTGGGGTCCGCTGTTGGTTTCTTGAGTAGAGCGCTGAGTTCGGCGTGTTTCCAGCTCTCAGGGAAGATGGTGGTGTCGAAGGATGTGTTGATGATGTCTCGCAGGTGGGGTGCGATGACAGCGTCGGCCTTGTTGAAGACGTGGTGAGGGCAGGGGTCGGTCGGTGATCCGGAGTGGATGGAGTTCATCGTGCGGATGGTGTCTTCGGTGCTGATCGGGGTCCAGGCGTGGAGGGTGGTGGTGGGGGGTGGTAGGTCGGTCATGGTGTGCGTTGGTTGGTTGTAGAAGCTGTTGTGTATGTCCGCGATCTTGTTGTGGAAGTATGAAGCGAGGGAGTTGCAGAGGTCTTGCGATGGGGTGATGTCGTTGTTTTGGCAGCATCTTTTGGCCGCTAGTCGAGGGAGGGACGCTAAGGGATTCTGGAACTTGGTGGGCTGTAGGAATCGTCCTGATGACACCCTAAGGACTTGTACGATCCCAGCTCAGATGTGGTTTAATCACTTCAAGGCCCTATACTCAGCAGTAGAAGGGCCACTCAACGAGCCATTCTCCCTTCCCCCACTCTCACTGGATAGAGCCACCGACCCCTTTACTGCACGAGAGGTTACGAACATTATTAAATCCTTGGTACCCCTGAAAGCAGCTGGCCCTGATGGGCTTCCAGGGGACTTACTTCGAGCCTATCCGAGTGAATGGGGCACACTGGTTTCTGCTCTCCTGGACGCCATCTTAGAGGGAGGTCCTGTCCCAGAGTCTTGGAAAGGGGCAGAGGTTGTTCCAATTTTTAAAAAGGGCTGTCGGGACCAACCGGGGAACTACAGGCCGATAAACCTCATAGACTCAACCCAGAAGGTGGCGGGAAACGCGATCCTGGGGAGGATTCTTCATTGGGTGGACGAAAACCACAGGCAGGCTTTCGTTCCGGTATGGGAACTATTGAGCAAGTGTTCAGACTGATGCTTCTATATTGGAAGGTGGTGGAGCTGGGCAAATGCAGTCTCTACTTGGCTTTTATAGATTTAAAGACTGCCTTTGACCTGGTTCCTAGGGAGGAACTTTGGAGGGTCCTGCAGGGTCTCGGGCTGCCCCCTTACATTCTGTTGCTCCTCATTAAATTACATAATGACAACTATGCACAGGTGCGATGGAGCCAGAATGGGGAAAAGACCGATAGGATCCCGGTTAACAGGGGCGTCCGACAGGGATGTGTATTAGCTCCCACACTATTTTCCCTGCATGTGAATGGTGTGGTAGAGCACCTGCTTGACGAACCAGCAGATGCACCCTCCCTGGGGGGCGTGCGGATTCCAACCCTGTTGTTTGCCGATGACACCCTGCTCATCTCAAAGACTCCCCAGGGCCTACAGAAGCTTTTGAACCGCTTCCAGGAATTTTGCTCAAAAAGAGGGCTGGTCATCAATGTGGATAAAATGAAATATTTGATCATGCACCCTCCACGTAAACTTGGTCGTCCACCAGTCCTGAATTCTGTTCCTCTTGAGAGAGTCTCCGAATTTGATTATTTGGGGATTCGCATGAGCGATGCCATGAGCTGGTCACCCCACATTAATAAAATGACCCTTAGCCACAAAAGGGTGGGGGGAGCATTGTTAAGGGAGTATCGCAACTCATCTAAGCAATGTGTAGCTCCAGTAATTGACATTTACAAAGCCAGAGCTGTCACTGCATCACTTTACGGGGCCGAGTTATGGGGCCTTGGTAACTCGGAGGCTCTATCCAAGGCAGAGAATACATTTTTGAAGGACCTTCTGGCTATCCCTTTGAGCACCCCAACAGTCCTGGTGCTTTTGGACGCGGGATGCAAATCAATTAAGGACCAGGCTCGCCTCCGGCCCCTCCTTTTATGGGCCCGCCTGTGGAGGGTCCCCGAACTGAAAACTTATGCGGATGGGCTGTCAGAGGTGATGGGAATGGGCGGCTGGCATAAGATCAAGTGGCTAAGGGACATCAAAAACCTCTTGCGGGACTTGGGTTTGGGGTCTTGTTGCACTACAAAATCTGCCCCGCCGAAGGCAACCCTAAAAAAACTATATTGGGAGTGGGTCTCTGCCCAGCTCATAAGCAATCCACGTCACTGCAACTCCACCACAGCTTATTTGAAAATTAAAGACGTCGTTGCCTTTGAGCCTTATCTGGACCTGATTACAATACCTGTTGATCGGGCACTTTACATCAAATTTAGAGTGGGTACCTTACCCTTAGGAGACCTGCTCTCAAGATGGAACACGCCTGCGCAGGTATCACCACATTGTGCCCTCTGTTCAACTAGGCCCGAAACTGTGGCACATTTCTTTTTTGAGTGCCCCGATTACTCCCGCCCAAGAAGACGCTGGCTCAAACCTCTTTGCAGACAATTGGGAACTCGCCAGCATACGGTGGCTATAGTCTGTTGGGTTTCTAAATTCTTAAAATGGGCATGGTTGATTCACTTAAAAAGACTGCCCATTTCAATTTAATTCCTTTTTAATTAATTTATTTGATGTACAAACAGAACTCTTTTATCTCACCTGTTTTTTACTTGAAACAGTTTTTTTTTACGATGTGCTGTTTTATATACATTTGTAATGCTTTTATGATATCTGCATATCAAAATAAAGCTATCAACCAACCAACCAGGAACGGTATTCACCACTTTTCCCAGATGGGTTATATTACTCTTACATCCAATGTGGCGTTGACATGTATCAGCCTCTTATAGGGGACTCTTTTGATAGTAGGTTTCATAAGGACTATTGTATTACCCTGCTAAAGTTATTGTTGTGTCCTGCCCCTGTCAATCAATTTTGAAAAGACAAAACACAACATAAAAACATGCAGACTTAGTTTACTGTAAATATTAATAACGTACTAGTAAGAAATAGGCACATTGGTAGTCATGGGTATATTACAAAACAGCTTAGGTTCGCTACACTTGTGAAATATCTTTATCACACATGCTGTCCCATTTAAGAGACAACATAGACTCAAAAAATGCATACAGCATGCTAAAAAACCTGTACTTGTGAGATGTTAGCGTCGCTACTAAGTGGTGGTGCTGATAGAATTGAGAATATCATCTCTTCTGACAAGCAGAGACTCAATTATCCTGCGATGGCTGCTAGAGTCTGTTTTGAAACAATTCAAAACACAGGATTAATAGAATGTTGGTTCTATTTGAATCAATCATAGCCTCCCTATCAGCTGCATACTGCTCAATAAATCCATCCACTTTTTTGCTCAGCTTCACAAAGCACATTCCGGCAGGGAGAGAGAGATTATTTTGGGTGACAGGATGCTGTCTCCCTATCCTACTTCAGTCTTTCACCTTTGCTTCTCACTCTGAAGTGAGATGGAAGAGCCCATGAGAGGACTACCAAATTTTTTTTGTGGCCCTCATTCACTCGTTGGGTCTCATGTTGGTCCCTGTAAACCAGGATGGGCTCAACCATATTCCAGGGAGCACTTCAGATATTGTGGGACGTGGTCTTTATTCAATTCAATTCAAATAATCTTTATTTCGATCATGAAAGATCATAAAAGATGTACAAATGATTTTCATCATAAAAAACATTATAAAAATATGTTATAAATTTTAAGAAATTCCCCCGACTCAGGACTACAATCAGATTACTAGGAAATGCATTTTGATTTATAAAAAAGGAGGAGATGTTCATGGAGCTTTAGTGTTCCTGATAATTATTGCACATAAACGCCACATTGCCGTCAGGAATTTTGCCATTACGAACACCGTTGGTGCCGATAAGTCTGTCTTTAGGACTCTGTAGGCCGGGGCATAGGTACGAAAGCCCAAATTCCTCAAATAAGGGACCAACCAATATCTCCTAATTCTGCTATAATCTCTGCAGAACAGGACCACGTGGAGATCGCTTTCCAGTTTATACTTGCATGCAGGGCACACCCCTGTGTCCAGGTTGCCATCCCAAGATTTAGTAAAGGACCTCAGGGGGAGAGAACCATATCTCCATTTCATGAAGATCTTCCGTACAGACACAGGCGTCATAGCGTCTAATACATATTCGGGACTATAGGAGTCTTTTGTCTTGATGAATGTGTCCGTTAGGGATCCATCCCGTATAGAATTGATAGATTTCCGGAGCCTAGCGCTATAAAACAGGTTTGGGAGTTCCTTTCTGGAGAGCCTTACAGCCGCTACTTCCGGGGTTGGACCATAACTCTGGGGCTCCGAGGAACGTACACATGTCCCTAATGTACTTTATCCACAGGATTTTGGTGGCATAGGTTGATCTCAAGAGTTCCTGCAGTTCATTTCTATAGTGTACCAGTTCTTGACTACTCCACAAGCGCCTCCAGTAGGTCAAGGGTTTAAGACCCAGTTCCTCTGTGATTGGTCGTAATGCCAGGTCCATTCTTAGGGGGAGTAAAGGAGTGCTCGGGGGAAGTGCAGCCAGTTGTCTTATGAAAATATTTTCTGCAACCTGTACAGTATGCAATGGTATGTGTCCCCATAGCTCGCCCCCGTAAATGATGCCCCCCCGGGCTTGGGCTTTATAGATATGGATGGCGGGTGCCAATGGACGGAGAGGTGATTTTTTGGCGATTCTTGTAATGGCACCTGCCCTCTGGACGAGTTTTGTGGTTGCTTTTATTTTGTGTGGCAGCCAAGTCAGGTTGTGGTTGAGGGTTATGCCGAGATATTCTATTACGTGTACTCTTTCTAGGGTTGTGGACCCTGGGCGGGGATTTGGGCAGCTTTTGGGTCTGGGATTGAGGATCATAAATGTGGTCTTAGAAGGGTTTATTTCTAGGCCCCTTTCATTACAAAACCCCAGAAACCCATTCAGAACCCTCTGCAGCCCCATTGGTGTTTTTTACAGCAGCAGGGTGTCGTCCGCGAACATAATCGCTGGCACCCTGCTGCTGTTCAATTGTGGCGCATCGATGTTAGTGATCCTATTCAAGTGCTCTATCACCCCGTTCACGAATAAGCAAAACAGGGTCGGTGTCAAAACGCAGCCCTGCCTTACCCCTCTGCGAACGGGGAATCTGTCTGTCAATCTGCCGCCCTTTCCATATCTCACACGGGCATGGTTGTTGGTATGCAGCCTGACTAAGACATGGAGAATATCTCCTGGGATACCCAATTCGGCCAGCACCGCCCACAATTTAGCCCTGGGAACTAAATTGAAGGCGGCGCGGAGATCCACAAAGACCGCATACAATGTCCCACCTTCTAAGAGCACCGTCTTCCAATATATAATGTTCAGTCTTAGTATTTGGTCGACTGTTGAGACTCCTTTTCTAAAACCCGCCTGGAGAGGGCTTAGAATGTCAGTCTCCTCCATCCAGCATGATAACCTATTGAGAACTAATCTACCAAACAGCTTTGGGATACATCAATGAGGCTGATTGGGCGATAGTTGGCTGGGAGCAGAGGCGGTCCCTTTTTAAATATCGGGACCACCTCCGCTCCCAGCCAAGTATCTGGTATTTTCGTTCCCCCCAGCACTGCATTGAATAAAACCATGAGGTAGGGTGCCCAGATTCCAGGTTCATGTTTAAACAGGTCGCCCGGCACCCCATCCAGGCCCGGTGCCTTTCCAGCGGTAAGCCCTGCTATCGCCTTCCTAATGTCTTTTATGGAAAAGGGATAAAAGGTCTGTCTGACAGGGGCAATTGGCATTTCTACTTCTGCGTCCTCATTCTCTATGGAGTATAACTGCTGGAAATGTTTTTGCCAGACATTTGCAGCAATATTGGGTTCGATTGCAGTGGGGAGATCCCCACAACCGTGATTAAATATTCTCCAGAATTTACGGGAGTCTCTTGTTGCTAAAGACTCCGATAGATTCTCCCAGTGCTGTACATCCCACTCTATCTTAGCATTAGCTATAAGTGTTTTGTAGGCCTTCCTTCTGGCGGAGATCTCTTCCCTCGGGCTTCCTGCTTTTATACTAGATAGTAGGTCGCGTTTTGCATCTCTACAAGCTCTATTAAACCAAGTGCATTTATTCAGCCCCTGGGTTCTAGGTGCTCTGGTACTAAAGAGATCAGCTTCAAGCTTCCTAATTAAGTGTTCGTGAACCTGAGCTAGGTCCTCACTAATTTTCCCTATAGAACCTAAGTTCCATAAATCAAAGGCCTCTTCTAGGGTTGGAATGATTCCAGCATATAGGGCGGCTATCTTGTCTTCGCTGGAGGCAAGATTTTCCCATTTAATCCTCTTCCTATTATTGTCCAGGAGGTATCCCTCTCTATGCTTTTGCTCACTTGATGGACTCTCTTCCAGACAGGGGATGGCAAAGTCTAGTTTTAAAGCATTATGATCACTGTCCTGTCTAGGCAATACTCTGAAGTCCAAGACCCTTTTCCACGCATGCAGCTGAACCAGGAAGTAATCTAGTCTGGATTCTCTACCCGCCCTATTAAACGTGCATTTACTCGGAATATCAGACCTAGTTCGGCCGTTGCAGGCTCACAAGCCGTAGGTGAGATTAAGTGTGTTTATTTGAACGGCCAGCGGTGTCCATGCTCTAGGAGGGGGGGCTTCTGTTGGAGGAACCTGCCAACTTGAATCCTCCTCTAGGGAGGGTCCATCAAGTAGTCCAGGTAACGGTTCAAAGTGCGAATTAAAGTCCCCCCCTACTAGATATGGTACACCCTCTGGAATGGTTTCTAGGAGCCGGGACAATGCGTCGATGGTTTTGGAGGTGGCGGCTATTGGAACTGGCCTGGAGTAGATGTTTATTACAAGTAATTTGTGAAGAACCGGCCATTCAAGTAGAACTGCCAGTATGTCCTCCGAGTCCACAGTGTATCGTGAAGCTGAGCAGCCTAAGTCAGAAGCCACCCAGATCGCCAGACCTCCAGACGGTCGACATCTCCCACCCCAGCTAGCTTGTATCGAAAATATCTGAAAATCCCTGTACATAGTCTCTTCCCTTGCCCAAGTCTCTTGAAAGAGACAGATACTTTTTGAATTTATTAGTTCGCCCCACGAGACCGAGTCTATTTTGTTGGCCAGGCCTGCCAAATTCCATGAAAGCAATTTTAGTGATTGAGAATCATGGAGCCCAGTCCGCGTCGTGGTTTGGTTGGTCATTTGTGTTATATGTACTGGTCGGGCTGTCCTCTGTGTCTGCCCTTGGCCCCTGAGTGGGCCTTCCAGGTTAGTACCCCTTTCTTCTCTCTGTTGGGCCAAGCCCGAGTTACTGGCGGGAGAGTTCTCCTCCCCATTGGTGGAATTGGGGGTTTTGCGAGTGCCTTCATCATGCCCTGATATTCGCCTATGTGCCCTTTCTTCAGGGGCCGATTGTCAGTCTACCATTTCGAGACAGTCGTATCGATTGTAAAGTGGTAGAGACGGTGGCTGATATTGTCTAGGGGGCCAAGGTACTTCTCTTCCGAATCCTCCCTTGCTCACTCCTCTTCTGTTTACAGACTCCCACCCTTGAAGATCATCATAAGTTGGCGGGTAGTCAAGGGGTGTTCGCATTTGATTATAGGGGATTCTCCTCCCTCCCTGGTTACCCCCCCGATTTCCCTGTGAGTTCTGTTGGTACCCTCGTCTCTGGTTGTTAGTTGTGTGGGTATTTGCTGGATAGAAGAAAGAAAGAGGGAGTGGATGGATGTTATTTCCCTCGTCCTCTAAAAGAGCCACAAATGTAGGAGACTGTTCCTGGTTCTTTAAAGCTCACCAGTATACAGTCACCACTAATTGATTTGGGTCTCTTTCCTACCCACGAGACTCTTCTTACCATGCGGATTTCGCTTGACATACCTCTAGGAAGTGGTCTATGTGTAGATAACCAGTTTATTACTTTGTTTTTTAAAGATGCCCCTGTCTCGTATGTGGCCGATTTAAGTTCGGGTACCCCAGCTAGAATGGCAGTATATGGAGCTACCTCTGGTGGAAGATTAACGGTAACTGTTTTTTGCGCTATGTTGTTGGAGTCCTGAAAGTTTTGTTTATTAATTAGTGAAGATTTAGGTGGACTTTTATGTTGTGAATAAGAATGCGTGATATCAGTAACTGAATGTGTTTGTTGTGCACTAGGAGATTGCTTGTCATGGGTTCCTGCTGGGGTCGCTGGCATAACTGGATTGGCTTTCAAATTCAATCGTTGGTTGTTGAGTGATTTAGAATTTTTGGTGCCGATTGTTGTTATTACAGCATCATTGCCTTTGGCAGGTTTCAGAGGGTTAGAATTATTTTTGGGTTTCGGATCAATATTAGGTGCTGTAGGGCAAGAAACCCCTGGTTTACAAGAATCCATGAACTGGGATGCAGTTTTCTCGATTTTGATTAATCTTGCTTCCATTTTTATCAAATGGGCTTCTAAGGGGTTTAGAATTGACTTGAGGAGGTTTCCTATGTCTGCTAGTGTTATGTCCCCTTCAGCTGACTCGGTACTGTGTTGTGGTAGGGGGACTGGCAGATCAGTGGAAATATTACTAGCAGGTTCTGGGGGAGGACCATCTGATGTCACCGATGGCGGTCTGTCCTGTGTAGAACTGGCAGTACTGGGTGCATTGTGTGTTAGCCCTGTCTTTGATTGTTTGGCCTTCCTTTCCTTGGAGCTCTGTTTCCCTGTTTTTCTTTTTTGAATTGCACCCTCCCTTAGACCCAGATTTGTGTTTAGTGGCCCTGTAAGATTTGGGGTATTTGTTATAAGAGGAGGTTCTTCCCTCAGTAAGATAGGGATTTGTGTAGCTAATTCAGTATCATCTCCCCTATTTGGTATGTTTGGAGGTTGCGCGATTTGTGTCAACGGCAATGGAAGGAGACTCATGTCTTCGAGGTCACTTATGGTTCCCTCTGAGAGATCTATGCTGGTAGGCGGGTGAGCCCCTCCACAGGCTCCGAGTTGAGAATTGTCTATGTTCCGCCTGTCCTCTGGGGTTTTTGCCATCGCTATGATACCCATCGAGGACCTTCGGACCCACTCTATTTCTTGCGAAATACGTCTTTCTAAGAGAGTGATGTCCTCAATCAACAAAGATCCCGCCTTGAGGAAATAATTATCTATTTTACCTTGAATAGGAGCGGTTGTTGTCGAACCAGCAACCGCCACATTAGCTTTGCTCCTTGTCTCCATTTTGCTCTTAGTAAGCGGTGTGTCTTGAGAATGGGGGAGAAGCTAAGTGAACAAATGAGGAGGACAGTCGAGATGTAAAGGGGGTGGCCCGTTCCGTTCTCTAACGTTCTCGAACGGCCTCAAACGGCCCGCTCTTTGCCCGGTCTTCGCCCCGTGCTGCGTCCCGCGCTGCGGGAGATTAGAGCTTAGATGTAGGGGCAGCAGGGAGAGCGGACCGGAAGCTGGCAGTCGGTCACGCAGGGACTCCTGGGTAATGGAGTTCCTGCAACGCTCGCAGCCCCGCTGTATGCCTCAGCCCGGTTCCGCCGTTCCTCTCCTCCCTTCCGGCGTGCAGCCCCTCTGACACCGAGGCGATGCGGCACCCGCGAAGTGGGTGCGGCGAGGTCCAAGGGCCGGTGGCAGAAACAGGGAAGTTCTCCTCCTGGCGATTGTTCCTGACAGGTAGGGTCTTAGTGCAGTAGTGGTCCCACAGTGACAGGGTGGGTAAGGTTTTTGAAGTCCTCCGGTGGGCGGTGGGCGGGACAGCAGGGAGAGCGGACCGGAAGCTGGCAGTCGGTCACGCAGGGACTCCTGGGTAATGGAGTCCCTGCAACGCTCGCAGCCCCGCTGTATGCCTCAGCCCGGTTCCGCCGTTCCTCTCCTCCCTTCCGGCGTGCAGCCCCTCTGACACCGAGGCGATGCGGCACCCGCGAAGCGGGTGCGGCGAGGTCCAAGGACCGGTGGCAGAAACAGGGAAGTTCTCCTCCTGGCGATTGTTTCTGACAGGTAGGATCTTAGTGCAGTAGTGGTCCCACAGTGACAGGGTGGGTAAGGTTTTTGAAGTCCTCCGGTGGGCGGGACAGCAGGGAGAGCGGACCGGAAGCTGGCAGTCGGTCACGCAGGGACTCCTGGGTAATGGTGTCCCTGCAACGCTCGCAGCCCCGCTGTATGCCTCAGCCCGGTTCCGCCGTTCCTCTCCTCCCTTCCGGCGTGCAGCCCCTCTGACACCGAGGCGATGCGGCACCCGCGATGCGGCACCCGCGAAGCGGGTGCGGCGAGGTCCAAGGGCCAGTGGCAGAAACAGGGAAGTTCTCCTCCTGGCGATTGTTCCTGACAGGTAGGGTCTTAGTGCAGTAGTGGTCCCACAGTGACAGGGTGGGTAAGGTTTTTGAAGTCCTCCGGTGGGCGGTGGGCGGGACAGCAGGGAGAGCGGACCGGAAGCTGGCAGTCGGTCACGCAGGGACTCCTGGGTAATGGAGTCCCTGCAACGCTCGCAGCCCTGCTGTATGCCTCAGCCCGGTTCCGCCGTTCCTCTCCTCCCTTCCGGCGGGCAGCCCCTCTGCCACCGAGGCGATGCGGCACCCGCGAAGCGGGTGCGGCGAGGTCCAAGGGCCGGTGGCAGAAACAGGGAAGTTCTCCTCCTGGCGATTGTTCCTGACAGGTAGGGTCTTAGTACAGTAGTGGTCCCCCTTTATATAAAAATACATAAGTGACACCCCAATTTCCCTTTAATATTGGGTGCCCTAGTAATGGCTAAAGTAATTCAGTAGGCATTATTGGGAACTATTACCCTAACATCCATAATAGAGTTAACATGTTTAAGCCTCCTATAGTAGCTTCACTTGGTCCCAAGGTTTCATCTGAGCAGCCATATTATCCAGCTGGAAGGCATTGTGGCACCCGGTCCTGTCAGTTGCCCAAACTGGAATGAACTCAAGTGAGATGTTCCTTGTATTTCCAAAGAGGCAGCACCCTGACAAGACCAGGGTGAGAGACAAAGGTTCTTGTAATTAGTTTTATTTCACTTTCACCAGTTAGCAGTGCTTTGCAATACTGAATTCTGACAGCATAATACATTTATGTATTTGTATCATCCTACTTTGCGATTGATAATTGCATTAACAATCTTACGAGCTGATTATGCAGTCTAAGCATGCTATGTGCAGTATTTCTGTGTCTATGTTGTCTCTTAATTGGAACAGTATATGTAATAATGATGTGTCTCAATGGTGCTGATCCTGAGATGTTTTTTATTATACCCATGACTACCAATGTGCTTATGTCTTCCAGGCACTAGTGTGTGCAGAATGCTCACCGCAAGGTAAGCCTAGATGTTTTAAATTCTGTTATGTTCATTCAAAATTCCCTGACTGAAATGGACTGGACAAACTAGCAACCTTAGTTGTGTTATATGTAAGTCCTGATGAAAGCTTGGGACCAAAGGAGGCCGTTTTAAGAGGCTGAAACATGTCAACAGAACACATGGTGTAAGGGTAATAGTTTCCAATAATAACCACTGAATTATTTTAACCATGCTCAGGGCACCCATTATTAAAGGTAAACTGAATTGTCACTGAAGCATTTTTATATAAGGATCTCTGCCTCATAATATCTAAAGTATTCTTTCGAAAAAGATTGAGCCCATTCTGGTTTATAGTAACCAGGATGAGACCCTATGATGAAGCATGCCAGAGGCATTATAAGGCATAGGCAAAGTGGGCTCTGGTCCAGGGTCCCAGCCTTTAAGGGGGCTCCCAGATAGAGCCAGCTCTGTTCTGCAGAGAGCCATGCCCTGATGACCTTGAATGATTCTTAAATAGATTGTTTTAAATAACGTTTTCCTTTAATTTACTTTTAAAATAGGTGTTATGTGAAAGTTGATTTCAGACATTTTGCAGAGAAATGTGTTTATGCTTCATGCAACATCCATACAGAAAGGTTTCATTTAGCTCACAATAGGACCTCACATATGAGCAATCAATCAATCAATCAGAACATTTGTAAAGCGCCCTACTCACCCGTGAAAGTCTTAAGGCGCTGGGGGGGAGGGGTGCGGCTATTGCTCGAACAGCTAGGTCTTGAGTAGCCTCCTGAAGGTTAGTAGGTCCTGGGTCTGCCGTAGGAGGATGCGGAGGGTGTTCCAGGTCTTGGCAGCGAGGTGGGTGAACGATCTTCTGCTGGTGGTTGTTCTTCGGATGCGGGGGACAGTGGTGAGGGTGAGGTCGGTGGAGCAGAGCTGGCGATTCGGGGTGTAGAAGGAGAGTCGTCTGTTGAGGAATGTCGGTGCGTTGTTGTGGAGTGCTTTGTGTGCGTGGGTGAGGAGCTTGAAGGTGATCCTATTGTTGACAGGGAGCCAGTGCAGGTCTCTCAGATGGGGTGTGATGTGGCTGTCACGAGGGATGTTGAGGACAAGGTGTGCAGAGGCGTTCTGTATGTGTTGCAGACGTTTCAGGAGTTTGGCCCAGGCTCCCATGTAGAGGGCGTTTCCGCAGTCCAGCCTGCTGCTGACGTGTGCCTGGGTGACCGTTGTTCTTGTTTTGGTGAGGATCCACCTGTAGATCTTGCGGAGCATGTGGAGGATGATAAAGCAGGAGGATAAGATGCTGTTGACCTGCTTGGTCATGGAGTGTGTTGAGTCGAGGATGACCCCCAGGTTGCGTGCGTGGTCGGTGGGTGCCGGTGCTGCTCCCAGTGTGGTAGGCCACCAGGAGTCGTCCCAGGCTGAGGGAGTGGAGCCAAGGATGAGGGCCTTTGTCTTCTCAGAGTTCAGCTTCAGTCGGCTGTTCTTTATCCAGTCAGCGACGGCCTTCATTCCTTCATGGAGGTTGGTTTTGGTGGTAAGGGGGACCTTGGTGAGGGAGAGGATCAGCTGGGTGTCGTCGGCATAGATGATGTTGAGGTCGTGCAGTTGGGTGACATGGGCGAGCGGTACCATGTAGATGTTGAAGAACGTCGGGCTGAGGGATGATCCTTGGAGTATGCCGCAGATGATCGTGGAGGCTTCAGAGCGGAATGGGGGGAGGCGGACGCTCTGGGTTCTCCTGGAGGGGAAGGAGGTGGTCAATTCCAGAGCCTTGTCTCACATCCCTGCGTTGTGGATGCTTGTGCGTAGGGTCCTGTGGCAGGCAGTGTTGAAGGCAGCTGAGAGGTCCAGGAGGATAAGGGCCACGGTTTCACCATTGTCCAGCAGTGTCCTGATGTCATCCATAGCGGCAATGAAGGAGGTTTCGCTACTGTGGTTGCAGCGGAACCCAGACTAGGATGGGTCCAGGATGTTGTTCTCCTTGAGGTAGCAGGCCGGTTGTTTGTTGACGATCTTCTCGATGACCTTTGCCGGGAAAGGGAGCATGGAGATGGGCCGGAAGTTCTCAAGGTCTCTTGGATCCGCCTTGGGTTTCTTGAGTAAGGCTTTGATCTCTGTGTGCTTCCAGCTCTCCGGGAAGGTCACCATCTCGAAGGAGATGTTGATTACCTTGCAGAGATGGGTTGCAATGGTGGCGCTAGCTTTGTTGAAGATGTGGTGCAGGCATGGGTCAGACGGAGAGCGGGAGTGGATGGTGTTCATGATTTTGATGGTGTCGTCGTCATTCACGTTGGTCCAGGTGAGCAGGGGATCGCTGTGGATGGTGGCCGGGGTCCAAGGTGTCGGCGGCTGTCAAGGCGGTCAGGTTGTTGAAGCTGTTGTGGATGTCTGCAATCTTGCGATGGAAGAAGGTGGCAAGGGAGTCGCACAGGTCTTGCGATGGTGTGATGTTGTTGGTAATGGAGCCGGAGTTGGAGAGTTCCTTCACAATGTTGAATAGCTCTTTGCTGTTGTGTGCGTTGTTGTCGAGGCGGTGCTTGTAGGAGGCCCTTTTTGCAGTTCTGATGAGGTGATACTGTCTGCGGACGGCGTTCTTGTGGGCCGTATAGCTGTCCAGTGTCTTTCCGCTGTGCCATTTCTTCTCTTGTTTCCTGCAGGTTTGTTTGGAGGCCTGGAGGTCTGTGGTGAACCAGCCGGCCTTCTTGTTGGTGTGTCGGTTGGAGGGTTTTTTGATCAGGGCGAGAGTGTTGGTGCAGTCGTTGATCCATAGCCTGAGGTTGCAGTCAGCGGTGTCGGTCGGGTCGGTGGGTGGTCTCCGGTTGAGGGTGGTGTTAAGCCGTTCATCAGTGTATTTGCTCCAGCTGTGGAGGGGGATCTGTTGAGTGCGGTGGTGTGTGGTGGGTTTCTGGAAGGTGAAGTGGATGCAGCAATGGTTGGTCCAGTGGAGTTCATGGTGTGGCTGAAGGTGACGTGGGAACTTGCGGAGAAGATGGTGTCCGGCATGTGGCCAGCAGAGTGGGTGGGCATTGTGATGAGCTGTCTGAGTGTGAGGTTGGCGAGGTTGTCTATCAGGGTGGCGGAATTGCTGTTGTTGTTGTTCTCGAGGTGGAAGTTCAGGTCTCTGAGGAGGATGTAGTCTGTGGAGGCCATGGCGTGGGTCCTGACGAAGTCGGCAATGGCGTCGCCAAACTGAGGATGGGGTCCCTGGGGGTCCTTAGACAAGAGTTCTTCTGAGGGTGGTGTTGGGGTCCGTGTTGATCTGGAAGTGCAGGTGTTTGGCGGTGCTAAGGGTGCAGTTCGAGACCCTGAGAGTGTTCTTGTGGACGATGGCGATTCCACCTCCTACTTCGTGGTTGCGGTCCCTGAGGGTGATCTTGGGATAGCTATGGCGATGTCGGGCTCATTGGTGGTGTTCATCCAGCTCTCCGTCAGGAAAGCAACGTCCGGGGGGATGTGTCAAGCAGGTGCCAGAGTTGGACAGCCTGTTTGCATGGAGAGCGAGTGTTTAGTAGAATGCATCTGAGGTGGTTGCGTCCTCTCTCGGCAGGCGGTTTGGCAGTTCGGAGGCTGGTGAAGCTGCAGTTCCGGCAGGTTGGGGGCCTTTGGGTCCACTTCAGGGTAACCAGGAAGCAGGTGTGTGGTCGTCCGGAGTTGAGTGCGAGGAGGGTGCTGGCATCATAGTGGCATTGTTCATCGTGGCGGTCACAAGAGCCACGGATCCTGGCACTGGGCACGGTCCTGGCATGGACGGGCTTGCCTTAGGCACGCCAGCGGTGCTCTCGCTGCACGGCCATGCAGTGGCCACCATATAAGGGGAGGTGGAGGAGTAGCTAGGAGGTGGGAGCGGGGCGGTGAATGGGGGATCAGGGAGGCGGGGCCGCAGGGGACACAGCGGAGGAAAAAAACTAGTGGAACAGGGGCACAGAGGCAAGATGCAATGGGCAATGCAGAGGTAGAGAAGAGAAACAAATGGGCACAACAGTGAGCGCAAAAATGCACAGAAGATACAACAGGAAGGAAGCTAACAACAGGAAAGGAAAAGTTAGGCTAATGCGGAGAAGTAACACACCTGAGGCAGAGGCCCCTCTAACCAGCCACAGTGGCGGAGGCAGTAGCCAGGGGACATGGACACACAGGCGGAGCTGTGCGGTGTGGGGGAGCGGCCTGCTTGAAGACGGGTTCAAGGGTCGCTCTCCTCTCCGCGCAGCGGCCGTCATATAAGGGGAGGTGGGAAGGAGGAGCAGCTGGGAGGCGGGAGCGGTGCAGCAAATGGGCGATCAGGGGGGTGGGCCGCAGGGGAAGCAGCAGCGGGAAAAAACGGGTGGAACAGGGGCACAGAGGCAAGGGGCACTGCAGGGGTACAGAAGACAAACAAATGGGCACAACAGTGAGCGCAAAAAGGCACAGTAGATACAACAGGAAGAAAGCTTACAACAGGAAAGAAAAAAGTTAGGCTAATGCGGAGAAGTAACACACCTATGGCAGGGGAGCCTCGAACCAGCAGCAGCGGCGGAGGCAGCAGCCAGGGGACACAGACACACAGGCGGAGCTATACGGCGTGGTGGAGCGGCCTGCCTGAAGATAGGGTCAAGGATCACTCCCCCAACATCGGGAGGACATCACAGAGAATATTTGAGTAATAATAGTGATCTGCTGATGTGTTACTATATTTAAAACACACATCGCTGAACTTTGCCTGTGCACTGTCCGTGACCTGGCCAGTGATTGCACGAAAGAGCTGAAATGGAATCATGAATTAAAACCTGTTCGGAACAGGGGCCCTCAAAAAAGGATTGGCCTAGGAATCCTTAAGATGTCCCTGTAGCATGCTTGATTGAGTAGGTGATGCTCCTAACAACAAAGGACCTGGTAAAACCTGCTGGTAAGGAACAGTAAAGCCATTCTAATGCTTCCATCACCATGGGAGATGTCTCCAATGGCGAGTGGGGCATTACTTTTTTTTCTTCTCAATAAGGAAATTCCATTTCAGGGTTTTCTTTTTTAAAAGAAAAAAAGAATACTATTTGCTGCAGAGCTCCGTCCTTCTGATACAGCCCTGCAGCAAACAGTAAAGTTCATTGGCAGGAACTGCTGCAGCAGCAGTTCCTGCCAATGACTTCATAAATGATCGCCTGCCAATTAGTTGGGAGACCTCTCACCATGGGGATGGAGTAATTTACTCAGTCCTCATGGTGGAATGACTAAATATGACCTAAAATATGTATCAGGCCCAAAGCTTGGTAGTCCTCTCATGGGTCATTCCCCCACACTTTAGAGTCAAAAGCAAAGGTGGAAGACGGTTGCAGGATAACTTTTTCTATTGTTGTTATTAAAGGTTCTCCTGGCATAAACACACTGTATTATTCCGGACTCCGAGTGAGAAAGAGGCATGAGAAATATTCAAAGCAGAGTCTAGGCTCATTTTGTCACAGAGATATCATGTATGAAGAAGGCAGATGGTGAAGGTAGATGCAACTCACAGGTCATTGCCATTATTCCCACTAACACATTTATACTACAAACACACATTTCTCGCACAACGTATCCACAGATTGTCAGTAAACTCTGCACACTTGTGGCATTTGTGCCTTTTTTTAAATGCCAAACAACACAAGAGGAAGATCCCAATTCCTTGCTGGGAGAGTCTGAGGATAAAGCTTGCCATATATGTGGATGAACACCTTTCTTCCTATTTTTCCACTAATGTTCTAAGTGCACTCTATGGTGATATAATGTTGGGTGCAAATGGTGTACATGTGTCTTGGCTTGACCACAACCCAGGGAAATCCACTAAACCCAGACAGTGCTGAAAGCTAAATACACAGATAGCACAGGATGATGTGACTTGTGTGGATCCAAAATGCCATATAAGCCCCAAACATTGGCTAAAACCAAACATCTTTTTCACACTTCTGTCAGGGGAAAGTTCTAGAAACAAATCTGTGGGATCTATTATCATTCTACAACTCAGCGGTCTCACAAATGCCCAGATAAAAACTGTACCCCATTTGCAAATCTCTATCAAACTGTAACCGCAAATGCTCATCCCAGTAAATATGGTAGTGGTATACATTGTGATAGGTTTCTAGTAATTCTATTGAAAATCAAGGCTATTGTAGATTTTTGAAGAGGAAACAAAACTGCTTACATTTATAACACTTGTTTAGCTGCACTAGCTATGATTTTCTTCCTCGTAGCAGAACTAAGTTGAAATCAGCACCTTAAGTTCTGAAATTGGTTTAGTAAGCAAGCATACATTGGGAAAATGATTCAGAGTTAAAAAAACAGCATTCTGCCTTGCAGCATTGTTTCTGTACAGACATTAATCTTTATTCTTGCAAGATGCCAGAAAGGAGAATTTCTGAAGCTTGCATTTAACTCCAGGGGTAGCTATTCCCCAGATCATTGCTTAATCATAATGGCACATTGCAGTTGTCCTTGAGAGCACTTCAATAATTATCAAAACATTTCTTCTATTCAAATACAGAGAATGATTCAATCTTCATGAGCACTTCAGCCATCTGCAACAAATGTAGGAAGTCTTGTTGACCTCACTTGCCGCACTGTTAAAACTCCACTACACAAAGATTGACAGAAGTAGTGCCAGAGATCATGGTAAAGTCCAGTTTGTGTCATGTAGCTTCCAATACAGAAAGACCATTAACACTGATAACCAGCTATAGACATTGCTGTGGTAATAACCACTCTTCATGGTTACCTGTGCATTATGACAGTGGTAAGCACTACCCCTTCATGTAAATGAAACACCATTGAACTTTGACATTACATAAAAATGTCAGCTGAACCTGTCAAAAATTATGATAGAGATTGAGACATCGAAGGCAGCTGATGGAAGAAGAGTTGAAATTGATCTGCAGAGCCAATGTAACCTTTATGAGGCGCATGGGTGAGGAGGTGAGACAGTGGCACATCAGGACCCATAAGGGTAAAAATATGTTTGGCATGGGCCCGAGGAAGATGTAACCTAGATTATTCTTCGGCATACACTGGGATATGGACAAAGACACTCAATATATTACCTCAAAAATACCTTTATTGGTCAAACTCACAACTATCGTGCATAACTTGTCTACCTGCTTCTTCGGAGGCATACCATCCAGGTAGAACTAGCTCACACTCTAGAAGCTAGATGTTCATGTATGGAAAAACATTTGTTTTTTATGAAAACCCTCACTCACCAACCTAGTTGGTGGCATGTTTCTTCATCGGGTCCCACCCAAGCTGCCAAGTGCCACTTGGGTGTGTTACAAAGCCTGGTCTACAGCGGAGCTGGTTTTGAATGTGATGGGGGTGCAGTGTTGCTACTAAAGTGAAGTTAAAAACTGTCCATTGGGTCTCTTTAAATAAAGGTCAGTGTTTAGTGCTACAGAATCCCAAGCGGTAGGCCAAAGCAGGTATGGGAAGCGGGCAGACAACCTTGATGAAGGTGCGAGGGGGCAGGACTATACGTCCTGCCCCCTCGCAGGATTCATGTTGCACATGATCGAAATCTCATAATTTTAAGCAACTACTGGCAGGAAACTGTACGGATTGTATCCAGAATAGTTTAATCCAAGTATGTTCTTTATTTGATATGAGGTCAAGCAGAAGACCTCCAGCTTATACTTCAGCTTCACAGCTTTAACCACCCTTCACTTTCAAAGCATAACATTTCACCAATGCAGAAAGTTCTATGATCTAGTACAAATTAAGTCATCTCTACCCATCTTCCCCCTTATACACCAAGAATTTTTTTTAAAATCACAATTGAAATAATAAACCACATTTCAATGTACAATCCTACATAGAAAATAACAGTTTCAACATTTTAGGACAAAATCACATCAAATTACACATCAATCATAGAGAACTGGTTGAGGAGCATTGCATTTCCTGTACTCCAAGCAGACCCATCAGCTACAATAAGAATATTCTTCTTGACAGCTCTTACTTGAACAGGCTTTTAAAACTTGATCTCACCCTTGATCACTCCTCCACCCTTTCTGGTTACAAACCAATCTCCCTCTTTTAAATCTGGTGCTTTGAGAGCATTCCTGTCATTATAATGACTAGTGACAGCCAATTGTCTTTGACATACACCATTCTCAACAGCAGTGCGATCAACCCCCACACACACTTTATTCTTTAGACAACCAGGTACTTCCTTCACATCTGGCTCACGACCTTTAAAGG
The DNA here is from genome assembly GCF_964263255.1 of Lissotriton vulgaris. Classification (NCBI taxonomy): domain Eukaryota; kingdom Metazoa; phylum Chordata; class Amphibia; order Caudata; family Salamandridae; genus Lissotriton; species Lissotriton vulgaris. Next base: position 1,583,319,576 of record NC_141685.1, on the reverse strand, counting down.
AGACAAATGGTGACACAGCAGTTGCAGAATGCGGTGTTACTCTATATGACCACACCAACTTCTTCAATTATTCCAACCAAGGCATTCCATTTGACAGGGATAAGTGTATATTATCCATTAACAACCAATTTATCCTTTATACTAATCCATTGGCTTGCGGCCTGAACAATGCAACCCTTTCATGTTTGATTCCTAATTTACTCAAGAAATCCACCATCTTCCTTGACACCAACTGTACCCCATTGTCAGACACCAAGGTCTTCGGAATTCCCTCATTCATAAGCACTCTCTCCAAAAATCCCACAACTTTGTCAGTGTCTATGCAATCCGTAGTTTCTATAACAAACAACTTGGAATGGTAGTCCACCAGAACCATCACAAACCTTTTGCGAGAACCCAGTTTGGAAATTGGACCCAAAAAATCAATTGCTACTCTCACCCAAGGATGTTTGGGAAAGCATTGCACCTCAAAGGAGGCTGTCTTACAACCTTAGTCTTATCACTGTTTGCTCACGCATAACACTCTTTCACTACTCCCTCAATGTCACTGTCCATTCCTGGCCACCAGAAAGACTGTCGGAACCTCCTCTTTGTCATGTTCCGTGCCAGGTGACCCTCATGAGCGATGTCAATTATCCTCCTTCTAATCCCCACTGGCGGCACAAATGTACTCCTCCTTAACAACCTTCCATGACACAAACTCTACACTTCATGCACCTGATAAACTTTAAAACAGACATAATTCTCATGATCACCCCAACCTTCGGATACAAATTTCATAACCTGTTGCAGAATATTATCCTCAGACATAGCAAACACCCATTCTTCTTTATTGAGAGCCAATTCCACCTTCTCACTCCCTACTGCATCAATCACTTCATCCACCACATCTTCATCCAAGACCAATTCCACTGCATCAAGAGGCATCCTGGACAAACAGTCAGCAACTACATGTTTTAAGACCTTCACATATTCTACTTCAAAATTGTACTCTAACACCGATAATATCCATTTAGAAGTCCTGGGCATTACACTACCCTCTAACCCGTTTCCCCCTTAAACAAATGAATAAGGGGTTTGTGGTCAGTACGGACCTTGCAAGGTAGACCCCAAAAAAAGTATATAAAATGATTTATGCCCCAAAAACATTCTAGGGCCTATTTTTAAATTACAGAGGAAGATGTTTCTGCATTTTGAAGTCTACGAGATGCAAATCCAATGACTCTTTCTTGGCCATCATAAATCTGAGTCAACAAAGCTCCAACTTGCATCAGTGGTAATAAATGTTTTAGCATTCACATGGAAATGACCCAGTGTCGTTGCTCGAGCAATACAACTCTTCACCTTATCAAATACTTGTTCGCAAGCTTCATTCCATTGAAATGGAACCCACTTCTACATCAGTTGCCTCAAGGGTTCCACAATCTCAGTGAAACCTTCCACAAACATGGAACAATATTCCACTAAACCAAGGAAAGATTTCAACTGATCCTTAGTAGGAGGAATAGGAGCATTCTTTACAGCAGAGGCAATACTTTTTTGGGGTTTGATCCCATCTTTAGATATTTCTTGCCCCAATTAAGTCACACATATTTTCTTTATTGCCATTTTTATATCTTAATTGTCAATCCATTCTCTTCCATCCTTCTCAACACTTCATCCAAGACATCATCATGATAGGCACCATATTTTCCCACAATTAACACATCATCCTAAAAGCAAAGACTCAGCCCGTCAAAGATTTGTTGAATTACTCTGTAGAACACCACTGAGGCAGATGCCAGCCCAAAGTGCATTCTACAGCAACAAAATGCCCCCCAGCAGTGTTACAAAAGATGTGAGATGTCTAGATCCTTCGTATAAATCTATTTGGTGATAAGCAGCCGACATATCGATCACACTAAAAACATCTCCTCCTCCCATTGCAGTCAGCATCTATAAAATGTTAGGTAACGGCTGTCTATCAACCCAAATGTTTTTAATCAGATTGTGTAATTCCACACATAAGTGAATCTTACCTCCCTCCTTAGGTGCCAACACAATGGGTGCCAACCACTCAGAGGCCTTGATGGGTTCTATTATCCCCTCCGCTAGACCTTTTTGAAGTTCCTCATGAAGAGGCTCTCTCATGAGATGAGGTACTCTCCTCACCTTGTGAACCACTGGCTTAATTTTTTTTTTTTTTATGATTTTGTGAGAAAAAAAATTAAGCTTTCCTAGCTGATCAGAAAATACCTTGGAATATTTCTGCATCACGCTCACTTCATACGTATCGATATTATGTACAACCAAGGGAGTAACAGGTTCAGTGGCGTTAGGATTTAGGATGATGTTGAGATCTTTTTGATGATGCCATCCCAAAAGGTCAGATCCCTGCTTGATCAAGTAGACATGTCCAAAAACTTTGTTACCATTAAAGGAGATTGCCATTCATCTCATCCTCACAATTTCAATGATATTTCCACCATATCCAGTCGCCTTAATGTTAGGCTTGTTCCACTCCAACATTTCCCCTGTATATTTTCTAGAAAACGTCTCTCTAGAGAATAAAGTATATAAACTCCCCGTATCCACTAACATTTCAATCCCACATTTATTTACGTCTACAACACAATGAGGTTTCTTAAACTTGTTTGTGCTTTCTTTAGAAACATCATCTACCAATAAATGTGTTTTGACATTGGAATATTTATGTTTTTCACAAACTTCTACACTCAACATTAGTTCACGCACACTTTCACAAGAGTCCTGTACTTCTTGTACTCGAGTAAATTGAGTTTTAGTTCTACAAATCTTAGCAAGATGACCTTTCCTACCACAAGCCTGACATGTGGCATTTCTCCCCATACAGATAGTACTAGAAGCAATATGGCCAGGAACTCCACAACAGTAACATTTAACCACTCTAGTATCAAATCTAGGAGTAAAAGAAGGAGTTTTCCCAGATTCATTAAATCTATTCGAAGAATAGACAGATTTCCCTTTTTTTGTTTCATCAACAACAGCATGTACTTCAGGTGTCTTTGAAGTATTTTCCTTTGCTAAGATTGAGCTGTTGCATTTATCCATTTCCTTAATCCACAAATCAGTGTGCTCCAACCCCTTACCAATTTGAACAGCTTCTTCAAGTAACAGATCTTTGATTAACAGTTTCTCTCTAACTCTTTTTTTTATTAGTACACCTTGGTCAGGGATAAGAGAATCAGCTAATTGTCCAAATTTGCATGTTAACGAAAGTCCCCTGAGTGTAACAGCATATGCTGCAATGTCTTCATCAACCTTCTGAGTACGACAGAAGAATTTATGTATTTCTAAAACAGTGTTAATTTTTGTTTTGAAATAAATCTCAAGCATTTGCAATGTCATTTCATAAACATTATTTGTCTGACCATTCCCCATTCCCAAAGATATCTCTGGAAGATCCTCATATAAATGCCTCCCTTCAACACCTAAATGATGGAGTAATATGGCTTGTCTACGCACAGGACCGTACTTGTGAGCTCCTGTCCCCAATACATAAGTAAGAAATAATTTCTTCCACTCCTTCCATGAACAGCGGGTTCACCAGGAGTAGCAAGACAAGTAGGTGGTATAGACAGACTTTGATCAGCCATAATTATAAACAACTCCACGTAAATAGTACAGAATAAGAAATGTTTTCACATAAATACATCTTTCCTTTACTGATGAACACTGTACCTGTTAGAAAATGTGGTTAAATAAAATAACTAATTACTATAAAAAAATAAAACAACAATGAAAATAAGAAACAAATTTGATTTCTTTTTTTTTCCTTTCCTTAAGATAAGTCCAAGTTCAAGAATAGTTGTGGAGAGATTTGTTTTAAGGCATACAAATATGTGGAAACTAATATAACTCTAAGATGGACGCCAGAGAAAACTGTCATGTATTGAAGAGATATTTCAACTCAAAGAATTAAAATGGCCGCCGTAAAACGTGATTACGTAAGTTTTCGATGGAAAATGGACGTTGAAGTCAGACTTGGCTTTGCGCTCGAGCAGGAGCTCGTGAAAAATGGGAGGCAGTGCGCGAGGACTCCACAAGAAGACAAATGTCAGGCTTTGACTTGGTAATGCACACAAGCAGGAGCTCATAGAGAATCAGAGGCAGTGCGCTCGAGGGCTCCACAAGTAGGTGAGCGCAACCAACTGACTTTCAATTAGAGGATAGAGTACTTTTCTTTGTCATCGTAACTTCAAAACAGTACATAAAAGTTCTGTTTGCGCTTTCATTTCTTGCAGAAGATAAGTGCATCACACATTAAACCTCTGATACACACAGAAATCAAGTACTGCACTCTCGCACTGCCAGTATGATCTGATACACGCAGAAATCAAGTACCCCACTCTTGCACTGATTCAAATGGTACCAAGAAAGCGAAATAACAAGTCAATTTCACATGTTTTGTTCAGGCCGGCAGGCAGCAAAATGATAGTAGTCACTTGAAAAGATGAAAAGATAAGATCATGCGGATTCTTGTGTGTGGCACTGAATCACAGTGCTCCATCACACGTTCAGCGCTAGTGAAAATGTAATCTAAATAAAAACAGTAGTTCATGAATTTACACTGCTCAGTGTCAGTAAAGATATTGCAAAGTTATGAGCAGGGCTCCACAAGCTCAATATTTCAAGAGGCTCTATGGGAACATTCACTGTGGTTGTAGAAGTAGAAATCCAGGGGTGGTGGTGATGGTAAACGGCCCCCTGTGCAGTATGGGTCCTTCAAATCGTCGCCAATGTAAGGATCGTATCCATAATAGTTTAATCGAAGTATGTTCTTTATTTGATATGAGATCAAGTAAAACACCTCCATCTTCCACTTCAGCTTCACGGCTTTAACCACCCTTCACTTTCAAAGCATAACATTCCACCCATGCTGAAAGTTCTATGTTCTATTACAAATGAAGACATCTCTACAGAAACCCCCTCCACTCTCATGGCACCTTAGCGAGTGTTATATCTCTTTTGGTCACTCCAATTTGACCTGACCATCACACCCACTCACTTAAATACCAACACATTGGTCCTGACGAAAGCCAGCATACGTCGCAGTCTGGCTGAAACATGTAGACCTGACCTTTTATTGGATATTAGAGACATAATTACTCTCTGCACATATCCACTTCTCTTTTAAGCACTGCCAGAGGGCTGACCATTAAACACTGGCCTTTATTTAAAGGGACCCAATGGACAGTTTTAACTTCATTTTAGTAGTTTAGTAGCACCACTGCACTCCCATCACATTCAAAACCAGTTCCGCTGTAGATGAGGCGTTGTAGCACACCCGAGGTGCACTCCGCACCTTGGGTGTGACTCGATGATGAGGCATGCCACCACCTAGGTTGGGGGGTGAGGGGTTTCATAAAAAATAAATGTTTTTCCATACATGAACATCTAGCTTCTAGAGTGAGGGCCATAGTCCACAAAAAGGTATATATGAGATACATGGAAGCCCTGAATGAAACCACTTCTTCAGGTGGGTTTCCTAGAGCACTTCTGGCCAATAGAATTCCCGAAGTGCACAATATATGCACAGTTGATCTTTGGCTACTCTCTCCTAAACAATGTCAGCATCAGAACTATGGCCTCGCAGGGCAGCTGCTTCATTTGGGCAGAGTAGCGTAATCCCCAGCTGTGGGCACAGCAAAAGTGAACAAGTATTTGCAATGCAATAGGTCTCGCGTTTGCCATTGTTTGAGCTATTGGCATTGTAAATGACAATGCTTTTTACTAATGTGTTTTGAAAACCTGCAAGCGGTGCGTTAACACGCACTTTGTACTTATAGTTGTTGCTATAGGCGCCATTACTGCCGGCCTTGCTTCTCTGAAGCAACAACTGTAAGTACAAAGTGCATTTTTATGCCCCGCTTACAATTTTTTAAAAGACATAAATAAAAGGTATTGCCATTTACAATGGCAATAGTTGAAACTCTTGCAAATGTGAGACCTATTGCATTGCCCATTTAAGCTAGAAACAGGCAAACAGCAGATGATGAATTATGTGGAATGTGCGGCAAACCCATAATTATATATAAAATGCTGCAGATGTAGAATCACATAAATCCAGTGACTGTGGCAAAAACCTATGCCTTGCAGTTTGTATACAGGTCTTAGGGGCAGATGTATCAAGATTCCATTTTGCGATTTCTAAATAGCGATTTTTAAGGAATCGCTATTTAGAAATCGCAAAATGGGATGTATGTAAAACATCGCTATTTTTTAGCGATTTCTTAATCTTCCTTATTTGCGATTTCGCAATTTGCGAATTTGCAATTAAGGAATAATTTCCCATTCATTCTTATGGGCCAGGAGGCCCATAGGAATGATTGTGAAATTAATCTCAATTTGCTAATCGCAATTTGAGAATAATTTCAAGGGTGCAGGGGTGTCTCAAGGACACCCTGCTGCACCCCTGAAATGTACATGTGTGAGCATGTGGCGCACATACATGACCTATGGGCATGTGTGTGCGTCACATGCCACCTTCAAAATGCCAAATTGTGCATTTTTAAAAGAATTTGCAAATTAATATTAACTACAAGTTGGTGTTAATTTGCGATTTCTTAACCAAAATTCGCAAATGAAAAATGCTACATACATAGCATTTAAGGAATCGCAAAATTGCGATTCCTTAAATGCTATGGCAAAATAAGGAATTGCAAATTTTTGCGATTTCTTAATTTGCGAATTTATGATGCATGCCAAAACATGCAAATATACCGTTTGCGATCCGCAAAGGCCGAAATTCTGTGAATTTCGGCCTTTGCGATTCGCAAACAGCTTGATACATCTAGGCCTTAGTGTTAAAAGCACTTACTGATCTACATAAAATAAAAATTTCATCTGCATGTTACAGGATGTTCTTTGCAGAATATACATTAACCCTATATGCTGCTTTATTAGTCATGACTAGACAAACACAGATCTCTCAAGCAAGTGCATTAACCACTAGTTGTCTTATTATTATTATTATTATTATTATTATTATCATTATTATTATTATTATTATTTTCATCATTATTAATATTATTAATATTCCCTGAGATTTAATGGGCACACAAAGATATCCACAGCAAGTGCCTTAAACCCATAAAATATCTTTAAACGCAGATTTGTGACTGATTATGCCCTGAGATCTGATGTTACCTCTTGTGATGTCACTTCCCTTGTGATTATGGGGTGTGATGCCGATTCATGTGATGTCACAGGCAATGTCATACACTGTGATGCCGCTTGCATATAGACTAACTTGGTTAGTCCCCACAACTTTTTGTTTTAGGACCTGTGCCCTGATGTGGTTAATAATTTGCAGGTTACTGTAAAAGAAATTGTGTCTAGCTCAAACAGATGAAAATGAAAAAATCACTAAAAATGTAGCTAAGCATGCTGCCGCACAGTGGAAGGCCCTATGCAGTTCTCTACTGGCCACCTTTCTGTTGTTTATTTTTGTATTTGGGTGTCAAGGTGGTATTAATGAGGTAAAAGATTTGTCTAGAATGAGTAAGAATGTCAAAATAATGTAAATAATGTAATGTAATGTAATAATGTAATGTGGCAACACTAAAACAAAATGTGTCCTTTTTGCGTTACATAATTCCACCCATCTTGCCACATAATTTAGGTCAACACTGCCACATAATTTCAGGGGTCCAACCTACACCTTCAAAATTGTAAAATTAGACTATTTCTATTTCGCTTGCACAGCAGCAGGTGTCTACATATAACTTGATTAGATACACACCAAAAAGCGAGTATGTTATCTTGAAAAAACTATTGTTCCGGAATTTCCGAATAATATTTTGGATTCCATTTCGATGAGTACTTCAATCACCTGCACATATTTCATCACAAGTTATTAAGTCAATGCTTTTCCTTAAATTACGCTTTTCATAATAGACTATTTGGAAAAGTGCAATGATAATGAAGGAAGTCATAAACTCACACCAAGTCTGCAGCTACAGGTTTTTTTTTGTAAAGCACATAGGAATGCCTGCAGTCCACTGAAAAACCAAACATACATAAAAACGTTATCGGCGGTGTAGGACTAACTGATTTGGAAAGGGGGTAATTTAAGAAAGCTTGTAAGAAGGAAGCGTGCGCCAGACCGAGATGAACACATTATCGAGTATGGCCGGCAGTGTTGCAAGTGAATGACGTAATTTGAAAAGCACCCTGTCTTGACGACCATTATGTTGAAAGGGGTAGGTTCTCAGTAAAAACGACGCAAAAAAGTATTCAACAAAAATAACTCTAGAGCAATATGCACGTAGAGTCTACATTGTAGACTGTTGCCACGGGCTGCACTTAATGTGAACCACATGCTGTGCTCTATGGAGAATGCACTTCTACGTGGTACGTTGTGTCCATCTTGGATAAATGGGAGGTCTGTTCACTGGATGGTGAACAAACTGATCAGCAACAAATGAGTTTCCCTATGTTCCAATGGGAATACCTTAAATTGTAAAAATTAGAATGATATTTGCCCAAAACAAGGAGGAGCGCTCCTTTTACAGATGTGAAACATTTTGTTCTTACCACCCTAATTAGTTCACTCTTCCTACTTTTAGTTGTATTCTATCTATGAAGCAGAGTTGGAAAAAGCGGTCTCGCGCAGCTGCCTGTTTGTTCGTTTCACATTGATGATTCACTCTTACCAGGGGACTGTCTATTGCATTCAGGCTCACACAATAAAATCAAGTGAAATCAATTTTACATAAAGGACTTTAGTAGTTTCTTCTCCGCCAACCAACAACCTGCCCCACACACAATACAAGTGACGGGGCGAAGTTCGAAAAGTTTCCTAAAATGAAATTCACCAGAGTGTAAACCACAGAGAGCAATCCAGAGATAGACAGAGAAGCAGGAAGCCAAGACAGCGCTGCACACTCCACTTTGAAAACAAGCAATGCCCAATAAAAAAAAGAGTTCTCACGCACAAAGCATGAAGAATCAAAGTGTAAGGAAACCATACATTACTTGTGCGCCTCAGCATGAAGGGAAGTGACCTATTGGCAAAACCAACGAGTTGGGAGGTAGCATAGAAGAAGGACAATGGAGGTAACCAATGGTAAGCACAGGCAGGAAAAAAGTCTGATTATTGATTACTGGAAATCTTGCAGACAGCGCATATGCGCTGTAGCTCGACCTAAAAAATGGTAATAAAGTGACTTTATTGCCATTTTATTTTCCGCTCTGCCAACCGCCAGAGCTGAGTGGTGGAGCATTGGAGGTGGGACCACTGCTGCAGTGCAGCCTGGGAACAGAAAGGAGGGGTAACTGGCTACACTACACCATTTTAAACGGCATATGTGACTTTGGCAGGCCATCTTGCAAAGGCCTGTCTGGCATGCACAGTTTAAACTTCTCCAGCCAGCACAGGCCCCTGGTGCTGAGATGAGCGGTGATTCAGCCTGCTCCAACCAATCCCAGCTCTGCTTTTATGCTGGGTAGCAACATGAGAGCAGCATGGGGATATGTTTAGGGAAGTTGGCTCTGTATCACCAGGCCATGCTCAGAGCCAGAGGACAACTCGGATGAAACCGATTTACCGTCTGATGCTAATCCTCAATATGTGGCTTCTCACAGCAGCCCCTCCCTGTCGCAACTGTGTGTGTCCATTCATCAGATGCAGCATCCGGTAAACACAATCCACTACACCCTTTTCTCTCATGGCCCACTGTCATCAGCGTGCCGATTTACAATTTATCGACCGCAGCCAGATCACTTGTAGTCAATGCACCTGAAGGGCCTTATAATAGGGTGGTTCTGGGTGGTAAGAGGGCTGCACTGAAGCGGTTGTGCATGATGGGGCTTAGAAGGGTGATTATAAGTGAGGTGCTAGTTCTGAATTTGCCCTCAGATGGTACTGATCAGCCCTGGGTTTGGCCGAACCATACAGCAGGCAGTCTATGCCAGAGTGCGTGCAGAGGAGGCATCACGGGGAGCACGTACAATTACAAAATGCTTATGCCAATGGAGTCATTGGGCACTGCCACTCACACAATATAGACATAATTCCTGATGAGTCAAAACCATGAGGAATATACATGTGATCAAAAGGATCTGTACATATGTAACATAAGCTGATGTTTTCCAAAACATAAAGTGCCAAAGCCAATATTTTAAGAGACATCCCACCAGCGTTTGCGCTGCACCATCATCGTACTCGACCCTCATCCAAACAATGGCAAAGGAACATGCTTGCATTACACCATCGAATGGGGCAAGCACCTAAGGCCGGGTCGGAGAATCAGAGATTGGGAATAACCCGAGAATTGGGTCAGTGGAAGGAGTCAGAAGTAGGACCAGAAAGCACAAAATATCACAATTTTTAGTATTTGTTTGGCATATCACTGACCAGTTACTGCTTTTTACGTTATTTAATTCAACCAATGAATACACATGCTTATTTAAAATGTATTATTGGTTATTGACATTAAAATACATTCGCAAAGTAGGATACATTTGCAATCACAATCACAGAATGTCCCAAATACGCTTAAAAGTGGAATTACAAGCCATTTGTCTCAGAGCCATGCAATTTCTGTCAACAGCATATCTCCTCCCTTTTTCCACAAGAGCAGTTCCGTTAGACCTTCAAATAGAGTACCCAGTAGGCAACAGCCTCTGCAGTATTAGTGAAGAATTGTTTACAAATGGTTACTCTATTGGCTGTTGGTTTAAAAAAATTGACTGGTTTATGAGCAATTTTGTTTTTGTACTTTGCACATAATGTATGTTTAATATTTTTTTGTTAAACACAGTATGTATATATGTTTAATGTTATATGTGGTTTGTCTTTTTGAAAGACATGTTTCAACAATGCCTGAATGAGGTACAAAAGGCATAAAGAAAAAGTAATTAAACTACTCAGACCAATCAAATTAGACACTGGCCGCAGTCTGTTTAATTATTAAATAGCAACATAAAATTAACGGTCAGGATCTTGTGTGTTTAAAAAACGTATAGAAAGTTTTTATTTGCTCTAAAACTCTTTGTGTGCCTTTTAGCTTGACTCCAGTCCACACTGGAGGCACAGTGAGCACATCTGTGCACTCCCCAGTGACTGCTATAATCACAGGAAGAAGCAACTCAAAGAACAAAGCAAAAACCTTCTTCTGTAATGGAGAAATGGTCTGTGGGGTTCCCACATTTCCCTATTTGGGGGTGGTTTTCGACCAGAAGGGCACTTGGCGGGCACAAAATCATAGTCGCTCGGTGGCATTCATGAGGACAGTCTCAGGGCTCATGGGGTTTAGTAAAAAGCTGGGAGCTAAACCAATTAAGGCAATTTTAAAGGTATATGAATCCAAGTGCTTGTCGGTTGCAACTTACGGGTGTGAAATATGGGGCTACACCATTGAAGAGAAACTACAACAAGTAGAGAACAAGTTCTTAAGAAGTGTACTCTCAGTTCCTCAATCAACCCCTACTTTCTCAACTCACACAGAACTGGGAATCGGGTATATATCTGATCGGATTAAAATTGTACCCTTGATTTATTGGTTGAGAATATGGCTGAATGGTGAGATCCCCCTAAACCATTCAATAATCAGGGATTGCCAGAGATTGGACAAAGTACATAAAATCTCTTGGCAGGCATTCATAAGAGCTGGGTTCCAGAAAATAGGGCGTATTGGTTTATTTACCTCCCCGGAAACAATAACCAATAAAGACATTGCTTTAGCAAAAAAACCTCTTTTGGACCTTTTATCCCTAGAACGGGAGGAAATAGAAATGGAAAAACCCAGGGTAAGAGAAAACTTTGCATTGGTTACCTGTATAGGACCGGAACCATATTTGGTCACAGTTAACAATCCCTTCCATCGGTTCCTCTTGACCAGATTTCGGTTAAATCTAATTCACTTTACTCTGGGCGTTTATTATAAATGGTGCAGCCCAGAACGGGCAGATCCTTGCTCATGTGATGATTTTTCCACTCAAAACACCCTACATTTTTGATGTTTTGTGATCATTTTAACGATTGTAGGAGGACATTTTTATTACCAATTCTTAGAGAAGCAGGATTTATACAGGTCAGGCCGGCACTTGTGTATCTAAAGCAACTTAGCACACCTAAAATAATGTTTCATGTTGCTAGTTTTTTAATTCCGGCCAACCGAATTAGGAAAAAGAATGTTACATCTTTACCGCTCTTAAATATCTGTGAATAGTAGACCCCATGTTCAGAAAAATATAATTAAGGGCAGGCCGACCCTATGGTACTTATACATAAATGTGGTTTTTAGGAAAAAATGTAAAAAAAATGTGAAACAAACTTAAAATGCATATTTTTTATACTACATGGAATGAACTTTAAGAAAAACGTAGTCTTATTTTTAAAATTTGTAATCAACTGTGTATTTATTGCAATTGACTGGATACTTTTTATGACTGTGTTTTCTTGTCTTTATATTGACCTGACTTGGCTATAATCATTGGGCATGCAACTGGTCTGGATGGATAGATCGGGGGAGAAGTTTTGACACTTGACCTGGAAAGCCAGAGCATGGCCTCACTAAAGATTAGGATCTGCATTCCATAGCCTTATGGCAGACAGGGATAAAATTTAGGGGAGACATCTGTGGTTCGAAGGGAAACCCTACCATATAACCACTGGTGGTGGTGCCATACTTCAGTAGGGCAGAGATACACTTGTGGTGATGTGGGACTTGATGTCCTGGAACTGCATGCTGCACACTGCCACAGGGACCTGTTGTGCACAAGAAGAATTACTGCCATTGGAAGGGACTGTGCACACCTCCTGAATAGCAGCCGGCTTGGGCTGACTACCTGCTGCAGTGTGGCACCCTGAAGTGTGCTTTTCAAGGGCTTGTTGGCTTGTCTCCTGTTCTCTTTTGAAGGTCTCGGACATCAAAGACCTCCCACGAGGGACCCACACCATCTACTTGTGACACCTCGAGAGCAGTGCCCTCTTAAGAGCCCACATCATCTGCTGAATCCCAACTAGTTTAGCGGCCTGAACGTGGAACTAAGTGTTGTGCCTGGAGACCGGATTGCCTTGTGCAGAGCCCCAAAAGTACTGCCCGCATCTAAGGAGTTTGGCTCCTGCATCGTGATGGTGAGTGGATTCACTAGTTGTGGGATCCAGCATGGCCAGCTTTGTTGATCGTGCTGCATCTGTATCATGCGACATGCTGTCTGCATTCTCATTGCATGCGGTGTCCAATTTACTGGTTGTGACCCCCGGAGGGATGGCGTACCCATAGCTGTGCCCCTTGTTAGCAGTGCTGAACCTGTGCCTGTGTATGTGACTGGTATTGTCTGAAGCGCCTCGGATCAACGCACACCAGACGTTGTGCCTCATTTCGAGGGAGGCACTCAGTTTGAGATTCTTCATTGTGTTCAACCAGAACTATCTGGTGCAACTCATATCAGCGCGACCCATTTATTGTGCCTGATTTCCAGGGAGCTGCGGATGAGCAGATTTGTGTTCCATTGTGCCCGGATTGCCTGAATGTGACTTTGATAGACGTGTGCCTTCTTCCAAGAAGCTCCCAGCTACACCCCCCTCATTTATTGATTGCTTCATTTGAGTCCTCAGCTCGGCGGATCAACTGCCCTCTCCTCATCTGGCCTGACAACTAGGTTGTCAGGTAGCCCAGATTGGGCCTGGGTGGTGAGAGAAGTTGATTGGGCTGTGGAACGCTCCAGAGAGCGATTGTAAGTGGATCAAGAGACTGCGTGATCCCCGTGCTTAGCAGAACTGGGCTGGTGCCAGAAGGCAAAATGTGAAATCCTTTGATTGAAAGACTATCGCCCACAGACAGGCTTCTGCTCTGCATGTCGTGGGTAAAATACCCGAGTGGTGGCAAACCCCGCATTTGTCGACTGCCACTTAATTAGCCCTGCTACTAAACGTGACTCTGGCCGTTATTGGCCTAGAATTAGGGGAATGTTTTTTACCTCCAACCCATGGGCATAGGGTAGTCATGGTTAGCTGAAAGGTGGAGGAGGGCTTGGCCAAGAGGCCCGCATTTATATTATCAACCGACCTGTCGGGTATCAGTTGCACTGAATTACAGTGTAGTGTGCGTGTGTGTTCGAGTGTGTCTGACTGATTTCATGAGGACTGCCTGTTACTAATTAAACTGAGGTGTTGCTTTGCACGTTGATTAGTTGCCAAAACAATGCTATATTTGACACTTTCTTTTACCCATTAAGCCTTGGCTCATGCTGCTGTTTACAAGGGTCATAATCATCTGTGTGTACACATTTTTGTTATTGTTGTGATATGGGGTGCACCCTATAACTTTGTATTGTTGAATTGTAATAATTGCCTGGTTGGACCTAGTTCTGACAACTTTCTGCACTGCATAAGGGTGCAGGGGATAAAGTAGGAACCTTTTCAACAGTGCATACTACTAACATGGTTGTGTCTAGTACTACTTACTAGTGATATTTCCAAACGTGATTTATGCCCAGAAATACATGATGCTCATGTTGTGTTACCTAATGTGTGTGTTAAATACAAACTTAATTTCCATACACCATGTGTGAAGTCTCTTTTGTGACGCACAGTGTGTTAATTGTGTGAGAGTGCTGTGCCAATGCTAAACACATTGCCTCTGTGATAAGCCTGACTGCTCAGTATCAAGCTACCCAAGGGTGGACAAAGGTTATACAGTGAGTGTAATCACCCACCCCTGACAGGAGTGGTAGGTTCTGCCTGGCTAGGGCACCACCACAGCTAACCAGCAAGTATCAGTTCCAACAATTACCCACATGAAATAGGCTTTTTTAAATAGGATGTCCTCTACTCCAGTTTATTGTTATGTACCAGTCAGAGATATTGGGCCTGATGTGAAAAATTGCTATTCACAAAAAGTGGTTGCAAACCGTGTGCAACATTTTGTGAATGGAACAAGGTATGAACTATCCTCTGTACTAACAGGTTGGTTCACAAAATGTCTACTCACAGTGGGTCTCAATCCAAAACTCATGAGGTAGGTTGCAAATTGCAACTCACTATGATAGGATGTCATCACAATAATTGTTGCCTATTGGGGTCAGCAGACCACCATCCCTGTGATCGCATTTAAATTAAGTAATATTTTCATTTAAATGTTGCCTGTTTTCCTCAAAAGAAGCAGGCTACTCTTAAAAAGAAACGTTTTTAAGTTTGTTTGCTGGCTGTGGTCTCTGGACCAATGAGTATACCCCAAAACCTTTTTATTTGACATTAAGCAAGGGGGTAACTTCTATGAATGTGTTACCATCTTAATTTGGTAGTCTGTAATTATTCAATGTTTTATTTTGGTTAGAAAAAACATTGATAAATATCATAACAAACTGCTGTTTGACAGGGATACCCTAAACATGCCCCTGTCAGTCACAATATATTATGCCATTCTAAACCCATTTACAATTCAGTACCCAGTTACCAAGGGGCAGATGTATCAAGCAATTTTTTAGTCGCAAACGCTGTGAATCACTAAAAACAGCGTTTGCGACAAAAAAATGGGAAAATGGTATGTATATAGGAATTCGCATCACAAAACAAGTAATCGCTATTTTTGCGATTACTTATTTTGCGAAATTACATAATCTGCGAATTTTCTTGCGATTCTTTATTTTGCATGGTTCTACTTTTGCGAATTTCACAATCTAGAAATCCCAAAATAAGAAATCGCAAAGAGATGTATGAAAAATTCACAAATAGCAAAAACATGAAAATCGCAAATTAAGAAATCGCAATTACCACCAACTACATGCAGGTTGTAGCTAATTGTAAAGTTTAAAAAGAAACCCACAATGCAATGTTAACTTCCAATATGGCAGGACTTTACCTGATAGCCAGGAGGAGACAGAGACAGGAGAGAATATTCAGACTGCGCATTACGCTGTTCCAGCAGACAGAAGAGGACATCTACGGCAAATACAGACTTCACCCACACACTATTTTGGACCTCTTTGCAGAATTGAAACCTTTTTTGGAGCATCAAACAGGCAGGACAAAATCAATTCCTACTCATGTGCAGGTATTGTGCTCACGGGCACCTTTTGGCTTCTGGATCTTTCCAAAGTGTTATTGCAGAGGTTGCTGGGGTGTCCCAGAGTGCTCTGTCATGCTTCTTTCATGCCTTTCTGGATGCAATGATGAACAGGCTACAACATCACACCTACTTATCAAATACCCAACACGCCATACAGGAGACTAAACTGGATTTCTATCAAATTGCATGTTTCCCACATGTGATTGGTTGCATTGATGGCACACATATTGCCATCACTCCACCATCAGCCACAGAATATGTGTATAGAAATAGGAAAAGTTATCATTTGCTGAACATTCAGATGGTGTGCAATTCAAAGTACATTATCACTGATAGTGTGGCAAAGTACCCAGGCAGCACACATGATTCCTTTATTTTTTGCGTAGTGGAATTCATAGACGTCTAAGTGCTGGACAGTTTGGAGAGGGATATCTACTAGGTAAATGTATCAGAAACTTAGAGTCATTCACACAACAATTGACCTTTGATGTAACAAACACACACTCACTCCTTCTTTTTCATCATGCAGGTGACAGTGCCTATGCAGTGTGTGATTTTATTCTGACGCCATACTTGAATCCATCAAATGCCAATGAAAGAAGATATAATAGGGCACACCGGTAAACCCGTGGCGTCATTGAATGCACATTTAGAATTTTAAAAAGCCGTTTTTGTTGCATACACAAAAGTGGTGGGGCATTACAGTATAATTCTGGAACATATTGTAAGTAGCTGTGTATTGCTACATAACATGGCTATGAGAAAAGAGAATGAAATTGAAGTGAGTGACTCTGACACATCTGATGATGATGACATACCTCCACCTAGAAGGGCTACTGCAGTAGTAGGAGCTGCTGCTGGCCGTCAAAGACGTACTGAGATAACACACAATTACTTTTAGGTGATACAATGTATTTCAAAACATGAATTCGCTTTTGAAGAAAATGTTTTTATTTCAAAACATTGAGGTTACTAATGTAGTGTAACATGACCTGTTAATGCACCGTCACATTTAAATGTTATCAACAGAAAAAAACAATAGAATTGGTAAATGTGTAACTTCAAAATATTAATGGCAAAATGTCATTTTTTGCGCTTGCGGCTTTGAGCAGAGTGCTGCACAGATTCCATGCTCCCCATGGCTGCAGAAGTTCCGGCATTCCTACCACTCCTGCGCTGTGTTAGCTGTGACGTAGGAGTCGGGTTCCTACTACTCCTACTGGAGGTATCCTCGCTGTCTGCTCTTTCAAATAGTGCGCTTGCTCCAGAGTTTGCTCTTTGGAGGATTTCCACAGCAGATCTCACCTTGTCTAGTCCTTTGGCTATGTTCTGCGTGCAGTCACTAATTTCCCTTTGCATATTAATGCTGCACCTTGTGAAATTGCATGTCACAGCGCATAACCTGTTTATGGCTTTTGTGTAGCCATGCATTGTAACATGGGCACGGTGAGCTGCCCTGTTGCGTGATGTTTCACTGTTTTCTATAGCCAAACATAGTCTGTCCATAGATGCTGCCATTACTCTCATGTCATCTCCCATGCTTTCTTGATTTTTATTCAATTTGCACCGCTGCCTATTGATGGAACGGAGGACCTTGTGTTGTTGGCGCTTCACATGGAGCATGTCTTGTTCTAACCCAGCAAAGACAGTAGGAGTTTCCACATGTCCACTGCTGCTCCTAGATCTCTCCAAACTATGGACACATGGCCTCCTTTGTGCATGTCCTTGCTCTTCAGGGACACGAGGGGCCACTGTGTCCAGAACACTCTCTCTTGCACCACCTTCATCAATTACATCATCTTCTAATGGAGGCATAGGGGCCACATATCTCTGTTTTTTGCGGACAATGGGAGTTGACACAGTTTCATCACTGCTACCGCCTTCAGCAGCTGAAACATCTTGCAGTGGAGATTCATGTCCCTCAATTCTATCTCTGGAATGTCTTGCATGTGCTGTGGATGTAGATGAGACATATGAGTTTGTTGTATGAAGTGCTTTATGAACATAATAAAGTGTTTCAACTTTAAATTCAACATCTCTGGTAGCGTATTTCAGTCTTCCTTTCAACAGCACTATGTGAATCTGTGTTTCATTGATGTAAAAATCAACTTGTAAAAGGGAAACTACAACTCCCATGATGCATTGCTACCTGTATGTGCATCTGTGTACCAGAACTTGAACATTCATACCACTGTGTACTTGTACTAGTTTAAAGCACATGCATTTCCCACTACTTTAGACACATACAATCATGCAGCTTACCTTGTGCAGTCTCTGAAGGGTCTGAGCTGTCTATCTCAGCCACACCACTCACACTCTTGGGCAAGAGAGTGGCCTCCACCAGCTCCTTGTGGAGTAGGCTGTGCTGCAGATGGTGTCCCACCTCCTGTCTTGTTTGCCTTCTTCAGTCTTTCGGTAACCCTTTCCTTGGACCTCTGGCGGATATCATACAATCTTTTGCTCAATTCCTCGATGGAACGTTTGGTCACACCAACTGAATTTACTTTCTTCTGTATGTCCAGACAAATTTTCCTTTTTTATGCTTCAGGCACTTTCAGTGCTTTTTTGCCAAAAAGAAATTCATGGCTGCAAGCCATCTCTTCTATCAATATTTCCTATTTTCTGAGAACTTGTGCTTCCTCTTCCTTTTCTCTCCTGCCATTCCCTCCTGTGGGTTTTGAGACTCCATGTCAGTGCAAGCAGGTCTGCTCAGCTCCCAAACAGTCTTCCAACTGCCACTGGGTGTGGCTCAGGCAAGCAGGTGCAGATAATCACTCCCACTTCCTCACTGTGATGTCATCACCCTGTTCCTGCATTGCAGAATCCCGTTTTTTGCGATTTCTTAATTAGCGAATTTCGCAAATTGAGAAATCGCAAAATATTCGGAGAATAATTTGCGATTTTTAAGAAAAATCCCAAATTATTTGCAAAAACCTACATACATCGCGCTTTGCGAATCTGCTTTTGCGAATTGCAAAATATCGAAATTACTGATTCGCAAAGCACACTCTTGATACATCCGCCCCCAAATCTCAAAATAGGTACATTACATTTTTAAAAAAGACATTTTTGTGTCATAAACCCTGTTATTTTGAAAGTCACAGCCTTTGCAATTGCACAATGGCTTTGAACATTAGTCCCATTTTTGTGAGTCTTTATGCAGTTGTTAAGGGAGAAAGTGAAAGTGCTTTGGGCAGTTTCCTTATTACCACCAATTGCATTTCATGGTGGCATTTACTAACTAGAGACAAAAATATTTACTGCTTGCATTGCGTACAGTGATTGTCACCTGCAGATAGTGGCTATTGCTTACCCTGTTTAGGAACACATAGTTCATTGGCCCTGCTATGTTACTTTAGTTAAGTAAATCTGACAAAAAATGAAATATTCAACACTGGCAGAAATACGTCTTGTGGTGCATATGGCAGGGTAGACAGCATAGTGAGGTACTAACTTAATCTTTTAAAACGGAAGTCACATCAGTTATCACTGCTGTTGTAACACACTGCGGGCCTCACTTATGAGGCCCTATCGGCACCTTTGGGACTCCAGAATGTCACTTTTTTAATGTTTCGGGGGCGCAATGTGCCACCGCATATTTATAAGGGCACTTAAAGGCACTTTACATGGCTGTTCATGGCCTTATGAATATGTGCCCCTTTCAGGCAGAAAACTGCATGGAAGAGGTGTTCCATGGGTGTAGCTGTCGGTGTTCCCATGCAACACCCATGGAACCTGACACATTCCCAGATGTACGAGGCATTGTAAACCTGGGAATGCATCTGAACATAATGCCACTTCAGGGTGGCGTTAAGGAGGCGCAACGAAGATAAATGACAACATTTATCCTTGGGCTTTAATTTTTCTATGTGTGCTGCAGAGGAAAGCATCTGAATGGATTGATTTTGTGCAGAAAGGGTCCCTTCATGCAAAAAAATCAATCATCCCCGCAATGCAGGCACCCTTGCACCATGATGCAAAGGTGCCTGCGTTGGCGCACGGCAGCCCATTGTGCGCTGGCGCAGGGGAAAAGGACAGGAATGGTGCAGTATCACATAGATACACTGCATTCGTGCCCTTTCCTTTTGCTGTAGGGCAGCACAGCAGGGAGGCCTACAGCGCTGCCCTACGGCAAAAGCCCATAAATAAGGCCCTTCATTTATTTGTCTGCACAGAATTCTCTTTCAAGAATAAATTGCAGTGTTAGGTTGGCTGCAAAATACCATTGCGGAGTGGCTGCTTTAGCTGTGCAAGATTCTCAATACTGATCAACTAGGCTGTGTCTCTTTTCTATTTCAGCAGAATCAGTTGCTATTTTTGTTCTGGCTGGTCGTCTGCCCCCCATAACTATCAGTGCTAAGGGTAAATAGATTTGCTGTGCTATCTTTCATTTGAACTGTTTCAATTTTAATTCTATTTTTTTCTCATTTATCTTTACCAAAGGGCCTCCTGATTTTCTTACATAGTGATGGCAGAGAGGAAATCACATCTGACAATCCATGGAATTTTGCCAGGCATCAGTGCTTTCTAGAGTGAACTAGTCAATTGACTGTTTTTGTGAAATCCTGTACACAACTACCGCCTCCAAAAACAGTATTTTACCTTTCTTAAATGTCACAGTTATGATCCTATCTGAACTGTAAACCTCCTTATTATAGAGCTGGGAAACTCATACAAATCGTGGGTCCTTTTTTACCCTCTCAAAGCCTGCAATTTACAAAATCACAGGCTGTGTGGCTGCCTGTGAAGAGAAGTTACAATATGCAAAAGGAACATTGTGAGTCGAATATGTCTTTCAAAATGACTTACAATATGCCATTTGAAACAAATTGCGAGTCAGAGGGAGGAGGTATGTTTATCCTCTTCATGAGTTCTAATTAAATGAATTGGTTTATAAATGCTGCTCAACAACAATTGAGGCCTAAAACCATTGATTGAATATCAACCTGTAAAATCATGTGGTAGTCATTCCGAAAGTCAAGACTGTTCCGAGGGATAGCTTCCAAATTGTGATGGCACTGGGGGGAGTCAAACTCCCTCAACGTCATTCACAGAGAGCCAGCTTTATATTTTTGGGAAAACAGCACATGGCCAAGCTCCTGCTTTACAGAGAATGAAGGCATTATATAAATGTTGAAGTGGAGGTCTAATGTCCCTCTCAGGTCTCCAAAGGCCCAGGCAGAACTTTAGGAGTAGAATGCAGATGTTAGAAATAAATTAAAAAATCTAATTTGGACTTGCATACCATATTAGAAATTCACTTTAGAATGCAATTACAATTCTGCTAAAATGATTCCGCATAAATAAATACCACTTACAGAAAATGTGCTTGCTTTAAATGTGTAAGAACCATTTTAGAATGCATTTAAAACTCAGCAAAAGAATTTCATAAGTAGATCACACGTAGGGAAAATGTGCTTGCTAAAACATGTAGCTTCCTTAACTAGGCCCAGACCATTTTTCTTTTGACTCTTGCTCACAGCTAAATAAATGTTTATTTAGAATATTTTTCCCAGCACCAGCATCCTACTAAAGAATGTGGCTACTTCCAGATTAGGTTATTTTGCTTAATCACACCATATTAGCTCACACTGCTTTAAGGATGAACTTTGCAGTGGAATCATTATGCATAGACTGTTAGAATAAAGAATAATTTAGATATAGTCTATGTATGCTTGACCAGGACATTGTAAATATAGTTGATTCATTGCATTTGACTATCCCTGTGTTTTCTTAATTGTACATGGAAAGCAGCTAATAGCTTTGGTAAAAAGGTTCTCATGATATCTTTCCACCGTGTAACATAGTGTTTCAGACTGGGATTGGCCGGTGGTGTGCTCTCACACTGTCACTGGCTAGTGGATTTTCAGTGCCAGGTTGTGACTGGATCTTGTCAATTTAAGTGCTGTCTTTGGATTTGGTAAATAACAATATGAAAATAATAGCTGACATTTGATTGGGGAACTAAAATTTGACTTGAAAAGAATGGAATCAAAACAATGATTTGAGGATTTAATGAAATTAGTAAGAGGAGATGTCACTATTCCTGTTCGCAAAGGTGAGAAGGCACCTCCTGAGGGCACTTTGGCATTCTTTATGACTACAGAACATGGTTTAAGTTCATATCTTTGATATTGGGGTAGGATTACGGACCTTAAGTCTTAGATTTTGGACATTTAATACCAGATCCCTAGATCATTTGAAGGGAAAATTGTATGAAATGAAGCTGCCACCACAACTTATGGAATGAATAGGCTTTCAATGCTTGGAAAACAGTTGCGAGAGAGAAGGAGAAAGAGAAATATCAGAGAAGGACTAGACGAGCAATGCAGAATTTTGCAAACACTTCATGGGATGAAGAACAGCGTAGATGAAGGAAGCGCATTATTGAAGGAGCCAGATTTTATCCAGTTCTTACATCAGAAGCTACGTAAAAGAGTAAGGCTACTGCTAGACAAGAGGGAGATGAATCTGATACAGATTTAGAAGACAAGATATCATAACAGATGTTGTCTACCCGACCCCCACCACCTTTTGTTTTCTCTGACCCAGGAGAGTTAAGTGCAAGTGCTAGTCAGACCATAGCTACTGCTCCTGTTGACCCAGGTCCACTTTTAATTGAGCGGCCTTTACAAATTATACAAATTGCTCCACCAGTTGTGAGATGACCACCAGCTTTGGTTCCAAATGAGAATGTTCCAACTGAGTCTTGAGTGGTTGCAAGCACTCCTCCCCAGATTGAGAGACGGCCAGATGTCTTAACGACATCAGTTGTTGGAAGTGTCCGACAACCGAAAATTCACAGTTAGTTCTTTGGAGACCTCCGCAAACTTACCCTGTTTAGTAGATGGAGGAAGGCCCTTGGTCTTTATGACTCCATTAACTCCAAGTGATTTGAGTGTGAATGAGGATATATATATATATATATATATATATATATATATATATATATATATATATATATTACCTACTGGCTATCGCCAGTAGGTATATATAGTTAGGATTAATTCCCTATGGGACTTTTGAAAATTCTATGTCTAATAACTTTGGCGTTTGTGGATGGAATCGGCTGAAATTTTCAGGAAAATGGCACATTTTGTTTCTGAGCAGCTCCTGAAAATTTGGTGGGGTTTCGTCAAGGGGGGGCTGAGAAAAAAGGGGGGTCCCAAAACGCGTTTTTCCCATGTTAATTTCCATAGGGCGGTTGGACTCACTTTTAGCTCGAACGGCTGAATGGATTTGCACGAAACTTGGCAAAATTGTAGGGACTGTTAGCCCGATGTGCCTTTGCTAGGTCTCAATATATGTGCTCCAGTAGTTTTTGAGAAATTAACGTTTAAATCAAGATATATATCTGTAACAGCGCTCTGGGCAGCGATCCGGTCCGCTTACTTTTCGCTTATCGGAACTTTGCGCGCAGAAAGCTGATTGGCTCTCCGGTGTCTGTCAACATTCTAAACAGTCCGGAGCGGCCGCCATCTTGTCTCTCGGTAGGATCGAGAGAGAAGAAGAGGTGAAAAACGAAGGGTGAATTTAATGAAAGGGGGCAAGGTATCCCCCTTTTGACCCCCTAGGAATGCTGTTGGGGTTATTAAAGGGACCCGTGGGGAAAAGATAAAAAAAATGATTTTTCACGGTAGAAGCGCTTCACGGGCCGCGAACTGGGCCGCAAACTGGTAGCGAAACGGGAATTCGCCATTTTGTGCTTCGTAAATTAAATTACTAGTTATAAGTGGGTACGGGAGACGTATCCTAATCCCCTATGTTTCCTGAGGGTGGGTGAGGAGGCTGATATATGTTGATACATCTCTTCCAGCGGCTGTGCGTGAGCTTTTTTTTTTTTTTTGCTGCGTGACAGTCCGGAGCGGCCGCCATCTTGTCTCTCGGTAGGATCGAGAGAGAAGAAGAGGTGAAAAACGAAGGGTGAATTTAATGAAAGGGGGCAAGGTATCCCCCTCTTGACCCCCTAGGAATGTTGTTGGGGTTATTAAAGGGACCCGTGGGGAAAAGAAAAAAAAAATGATTTTTCACGGTAGAAGCGCTTCACGGGCCGCGAACTGGGCCGCAAACTGGTAGCGAAACGGGAATTCGCCATTTTGTGCTTCGTAAATTAAATTACTAGTTATAAGTGGGTACGGGAGACGTATCCTAATCCCCTATGTTTCCTGAGGGTGGGTGAGGAGGCTGATATATGTTGATACATCTCTTCCAGCGGCTGTGCGTGAGCTTTTTTTTTTTTTTTGCTGCGTGACAGTCCGGAGCGGCCGCCATCTTGTCTCTCGGTAGGATCGAGAGAGAAGAAAAGGTGAAAAACTAAGGGGGAATTTAATGAAAGGGGGCAAGGTATCCCCCTCTTGACCCCCTAGGAATGTTGTTGGGGTTATTAAAGGGTCCCGTGGGGAAAATAAAAAAAAAATGATTTTTCACGGTAGAAGCGCTTCACGGGCCGCGAACTGGGCCGCAAACTGGTAGCGAAACGGGAATTCGCCATTTTGTGCTTCGTAAATTAAATTACTAGGTATAAGGGGGTGCGGGAGACGTATCCTAATCCCCTATGTTTCCTGAGGGTGGCTGAGGAGGCTGATATATGTTGATACATCTCTTCCAGCGGCTGCGCCATCTTGCCTTTTTTCGAATGCCACAATTTTGTCGTGCACGGCAGCCATTTTAGATGCCAGGCTGGTCCCAGGCTATCACCTACCCCTGCGGATGTAGTTTATGGCCCCAGCTGTAGAGAATTCAGACATGCCAATCCTCCTGATTCAGGCGTGTGAGTACTGATTTCAGTGCTAGTCTCCCGCCTCCCGATTTCTGCAAGCAAAAACCCGGGGGCATATTACTAACAACTAGCGATAATTTTTGTCTATAACTTGTTTAGAGACAAAAATTATCGCCGCACATCGGCGATTTTTATCGCAGATAAACCTTGCTATTATCGCAGAAAAGTCAGCGATATTCATGTATTATCGACCTAATGCTCTTAGCCATGTTATCCACCTCCCATTGGATAACATGGCTAAAACCTGCTCAGGGCAGGTGTTAGCTTTTGGAGATATTCGCGCTTAGTGCGAATATCTCCAAAAGTTGGTAATAGAAGGTAGCGATGTTAGGGACTGTTTCCAGTCGCTAACATCTTGGCACGCCACTTTGCATGTCATTAGTGATAAGTATCACTGACATGCAAAGCCGGGCCCAAGATGGTCGCTATCTCCTTTTAGGTGTCACTAACTGGTGTTAGCGACAGCTTGATAATAGGGAAATAATTTTATCTCCGCTTTCATGGTTTTTAAAGCCAAAAAAGGGGAGATAAACCCCCTTGCTAATATGCCCCACGATTCCTTGGGGGTTTCAGCTGATAGGGCTTGGTATTGTGTTACATGGTAATTTTTCCATGAAACGTCAGAGGGTCGATGTAGGGGTTCTAGAAGAGGTGATAAACCATTTAAGCCTCATGAACAAGCGCATGGTCTTTTAAAGATTTCTGAAGTACTCGGGGCGGCGGTGTGTGTGTGCCCTCTTTCAGGAGCGGGCGGGGGGGCACTGCCAGCAACTTGCCAGGTCAGGTAGTGTTCAACACGTGCATCACCCTTTCTCTGCTTGCTATTGCGCTCCATGCTTCGGAAAGGTAAGAAAAAGAACGTGCATTTGAGTTTGAAATGTCCGATCCTGCAGCAGCACACTTCCAAAGCCCACACATGACAATAACCCGATTCAAGGCCCCATTCACCCGTTTTTCAAAAAATAGATAACACTCCAACAAATTAAGGTTATAAAACTTTATTAACTTTTAACGATAATGAACAGAACAAAAACTAAAAACATTTAAACATTTATTAACACAAAAAGCAACAATGGTTAGAAGCTGTCTTTTGTGCGAATAGTCCCAAGGCAGCACAACGTGCAGAGTTCTGGACGGCACCCAGGTGATGTCGCCTGGGTGCCGCACTGGTTTAGGGATCCTACAATGCTGCTCCGAAAATTGGCGTGGGGCGTCCCGGGTGGGGCGGGGGGAGGCCTCGTCAGTAGCGGTCTGTTGTGCGAATAGTCCCAAGGCAGCACAACGTGCAGAGTTCTGGACGGCACCCAGGTGATGTCGCCTGGGTGCCGCACTGGTTTAGGGATCCTACAATGCAGCACAGAAAAACAGCGTGGGGCGTCCCGGGTGGTGCGGGGGGAGGCCTCGTCAGTAGCGGTCTGTGTCCAGTGTCACATGGCTGACACAACATGTACGACAGGCACCCAGGTGATGTCCAGTAAACTGCCGCACTGGTTTTGGTATCCTACAATGCTGCTCCGAAAATTGGCGTGCGGCGGCCCGGGGGGGGGAGGGGGGAGGCGGCGTGAACGGGTCTCCCCAGGTGGCGGCCATCTAGCTGAGTTGCGCTCGCTCTTGCGGCCACAGCGTCTCGCTCACCATGTTGTGGAGTTGCTCCCACTCTTGCAGTGCAGCGATAGGCGGCTGCCACATGGCTGTCAAAATGGCGGACGGCTCTTCGGTTTTGGGCCTGGTCCACTGAAATGGCCCTGGGACACCTTGGAAGTCGGACGCTTGCCTGCTAGGGCTTGGGCTCCATTCTCGAAAAGCGTCCCCTCAGCCGTGAAGATTGTATAAAAGTCTTGGGGGCCCCCGACTCCCGCAGGCTTCCGGTGGGGAGCGGCTGCCATGATTGCTCGCGGAATGACCACGACGGAGCCACGAGATGGTGGTGCTCTCATGCTGACGCCAGCTTCAGTCTGAATGATCCAGAAACAAGGTGGGGCTTTCATCGTTTGGGAAAAAAAAATGTTCTAAACCAATGAAAAGTGTTATTTTTAGGTCATATGACCAAGCCTTCCATCTTTAGGAAACCAAAAGTAAAATGAACCAATGAAAAGTTTTATAAACAAGTCACATGACCTGTTATGCGACATAGGGCTACAAAAAGCGTAGAAAATCCGTTGGCACGTGAGGCGGCGTCAGTAGTGGACCGATGTGCGAATAGGCCGAAGGCAGCACAACGCGCCGAGATCCGGATGGCACCGAGGTGGTGTCCAGCAAATTGCCGCACTGGTGTGGCCATCCTACAATGCTGCGCCGAAAGACGGCGTGTCCAGCTGAATTGCGGTCACTGTTGCGGTACAGTGACTCGAACGCGCCGAGATCCGGATGGCGCCGAGGTGGTGTCCAGCAAATTGCCGTACTGGTGTGGCCATCCTACAATGCTGCGCCGAAAGACGGCGTGTTCAGCTGAGTTCCGGTTACTCTTCCGGCACAGTGACTCGAACGCGCTGAGATCCGGATGGCACCGAGGTGGTGTCCAGCAAGTGGCTGCACTGGTGTGGCCATCCTACAATGCTGCGCCGGAAGTCGGCGTGGGGTGCCCCGTTGGCTTATGAGGTGATGTCAGTAGTGGACTGATGTGTCAATAGGTCGGAACCAGCACAAGGCGCCAAGATCCGAATGGCAAGTCCTGGATGTTGAGTGCCTCAGTTGAGATTTCTGAGAAGTGCTTGTAGAACTGTCTGAAGCTTATTTGCACCTGCTGCAGCTTCACTAGGTCCGGCGGAACTTGTTGCCTTTTCCTTTGTGCTTCTTTTCCTACAATGCGTTTCTTCTGAAGACACGACCAGGTCCCTGAATGTGTGCAGGGGGACGCTATTGAATGAATGAACGCGCCGAGATCTGGATGGCACCGAGGTGGTGTCCAGCAAATTGCCGCACTGGTGTGGCCATCCTACAATGCTGCGCCGAAAGACGGCGTGTCCAGCTGAATTGCGGTCACTGTTGCGGTACAGTGACTCGAACGCGCCGAGATCCGGATGGCACCGAGGTGGTGTCTAGCAAATTGCCGCACTGGTGTGGCCATCCTACAATGCTGCGCCGAAAGACGGCGTGTCCAGCAGAGTTGCGGTCACTGTTGCGGTACAGTGAGTCGAACGCGCCGAGATCTGGATGGCCAAGTTTCAAGTTTCATCTGGCAGTTTTTCTCCATCCCTCCTGGATCAAAGAAGGTGAATGCTAAATATGCCACCTGCCTCATCTGAACATATGAAGTTAACTTGTATACACTGTGGTGCTATGCTGTCCTATGGCAACATGAGCATCAACCTGATGAATACGGCATTCGAAAATCATAAATGCCCTAATGCACCCAAGAAGTAATTTTTTTTTTGCTCCAGTTGAGCCGTTTTCAATGCCTGTTTTTTGTTGTTTCCCCTCCATCAAGAACAAAACAAAAATACAAGGCGCTAAGATCCGAATGGCAAGTCCTGGATGTTGAGTGCCTCAGTTGAGAGTTCTGAGCAGTGCTTGTAAGACTGTCTGAAGCTTATTTGCACCTGCTGCAGCTTCACTAGGTCCGGCGGAAATTTTTTCCTTTTCCTTTCTGCTTCTTTTCCTACAATGCGTTTCATCTAAAGACACGACCAGGTCCCTGAATGTGTGCAGGGGGACGCTATTGATTGAATGAAAATGGCGGCTTGACACAAAGCTGACTCAAGCGTTACTGTTGGTGCTATACAGACAAAAATTGGTTTTCAGTTTGTACATTCTTCAGGTTTTTTTTTCCATCTAAGTCTGATTGAGAGTTTGTAGAAAAATGGCTTCAGATTTTCCACATACTACTCTTCAACATTCTTCCTAAATGTAACAATGTGAAACTCACTAGGAGAACGGCTGTTTCTGTTTCCTTTCAAAATGCTGCCACCAATATTTTCTGAATAGAAGACACCATCTTGTAACATAAAGGGCCGAAAGGGGTTCTGGTCTGGCCGATGGTTGGTGGAGACATTTTGACTATATCTTGGACCTGCCCGGCCTCGCCCAAAATGGCGCCGGTATAAATGGGACTCGTAACTCTTTGCCCGCAAATGTATATCTAGAAAATGTTATTGTAAGTGGCCCTGTCGTATTTTAATTACAAAATGTACGTCCACCGATTCCGCAACTGTTAGACACCTTTGTTCTTGTCACCTAATGGCCCGCTCGTTACGTTCTTCTACAGTGTAAATGTCTCCTCATCATATACGATTTGAGTTTGCTCCGTGGCCGGCCCACGTGGTTATAGGCCCGTATTTGTATACTGACATTTTCACAATAAAGGTTTTTAAAACAAAACACGGTAGTAGTATTTTCATTTGTAAAGTTTTTACTTTTAGTGACTGTTTTCGAATCAGTAAAAGGCAAGTGAAATAAAGCAGTCCAATTACATGACGGATAAAAGGTATAATATGTAGGAACGCAGTAAAGATAAATGGTCAAGGGCAGTTGTGTTTTTCATGTCTGCAACATAAAGTGATCGATAAGAATCTGATAATCAGGCGTATCGGCGACTAAGACAGCAGGCCGAATCTCTTTTACTCAACGGCTCCGTCATGGAAGGAAGAAACGCCCTTTTTCTCGAAAAAGGAATATATTTTACTTGCAAGACAGTTGTAAATTTTCCGGGAAAGTACATTAGCCTGGAATATTATAACATATGTTTGAAAAAAAAATATTGTTCGAAAATAATAAAAAGCGTAATTTTTAGGTCATAAGACCAAGCTTTTCATCATTAAATTAACAAAAGTAAAATGAACCAATGAAAAGTTTTATTAACAAGTCACATGACCTGTTATGCTTACGTTACGCGCTGCGCGCCGCGCCTCGGATCACTTCCGGGTGCGCTAACGCGGCGTGTCATAAAACGCATTACGCGACAACGTAGGTCAAGAATATAGTCTAAATGTCTCCACCAACCAGCGTTCAGAACACAACCCCTTTCAGCAGTCCAAAAAGTTCTGTTAAATGACAACAGAGGGGACAGGCAACAAGAACCATCAGTCAAAGAGGGGAGGGCAAGTTCTTCTCTTCCGGGTCATGTTGGGGCGCTACCGGAACTGATCGAATTGGTAGTCTACAGTGTTTCTGGATGTTTCACACTAAAGCTGGCGTCAGCATGAGACCACTACCATCTCGTAGCTCCGTCGTGGCCATTCCACGAGCAATCATGGCAGCCGCTCCCCACCAGAAGCCTGCGGGAGTCGGAGGCCCCCAAGACTTTTGTAGAATCTTCACGGCTGAGGGGACGCTTTTCGAGAATGGGACCCAAGCCCTAGCAGACAAGCGTCCGAGTTCCAAGGTGTCCCAGGGCCATTTTAGTGGACCAGGCCCAAAACCGAAGAGCCGGCCGCCATTTTGAGAGTCCTGTGGCAGCCGCCTATCGCTGCACCGCAAGAGCGGGCGCATCTCAACTACATGGTGAGCGAGACGCTGTAGTCGCAAGAGCGGGCGGAAAACAGCTGAATGGCGGAAGAGGCACAGTGTAGCAAAAGCGGGCGGAATGGCAACTAAAACGATAAAGGGGCGCCCCACTACAGCTTGTCTTCAGGTCAAACGGATTGTGGGACAAGGTCCAGAATTGAAGAGTCATCAAAAGGCAAAAAGTACCGCCGGGAGCCGGCCGCCTATGTCGGGGGCGATCTCAGGCTACACCAGTGCTATAAGACTTGGGGAGGGTGTCGGAGCCAAGCGTCTTCTCCGAGTCCATGGCCATCACAGCGTCCCTCAGGGGCCTCCGTCAAGCTGTTTAGGAAGGTAACATATCACATTGTTTTCTAATGCAGTCAGGTCCACAAACGACACTCACTTACTTTGAGAATAGTGAAGCTGCAGTAGGTGGAAATAAGCTTCAGACAGTGTTACAAGCGCTGCTCAGAACTCTTAACTATGGCACCCAACATCTAGAACTTATGCTATTTGAGAATGGTAGTGACATCGAAGCATCTCAGGGACCAAAACCATTAACGTACTTTCACGTATGAAAATCTTACTTGGGGAGGGGGCAGGAGCGAAGCGCCCCCTCCCAGTCAGCGCCACCACACCGTATGTTGAAAATCTGAAGCCATCGTTCTACAAAGTCAACCAAACTTGGATTGAAAAATCTAGAAAAATGTACAAACTGAAAACCAGTTTTGGTCTGCATAGCATCAGTAGCAACGCTTGAGTCAGCTTTGTGTCAAGCCGCTATTTTGATTCAACAAAGCACAGGCATTGAAAAAGGCTGAAATTCAGAACTCTAAACTATGGCACCCAACATCCAGGAGCTTGCTATCCGGATCTTGGAGCCTTGTGCTGTTTTCGATCTATTCACACATCGGTCCACTACTGACATCATCTTATAAATCAACGTTATGTAAATAGTTTTTTAATAAAATGTTTTACCCTGTTTCTTTGCTGGTGTGTTGTCTATATTTTTAATATTTGCATAGGGTTTGTCATTATTTTGTGCGGGATGGGTGATGGAGCCGAGCTGTCTTGCAGCCCTCATGGTGTGGAGCTCAGTTCATGTCACTATTTTCGTATTTCTCAAGAAGGGTTGTTCCTAATATTTCTATTTTAGCGAGGTCAAAAAGAGATCCAATTAGTGGCCTACTGATTTTGCTCGATTACTTTTATTTTTTTTACACGATTTTTCACTATCTGCAAAGACTAAACAGAGTATTGCGACTTTGTGCTTGTTTGTAAATAGAGAATGATCCAAAGAGAACCAATTCTAAAACAGTAAATGCTTGGACAACAATCAATCAAATGGAGAGACAAGGAGGTACGACGGATTACAACGGAGGGGAGGGGGGGGGCAGCGTTCAAAGCACATCAGCGTGCATAAATACGAAAATGTTTTTATCTATCACGTACTTGACATTTTAAAGCTTTTCATATTTGCTATTAAAAAACCAATGAAATTCACAGAAAAAACCATAGGTTATAGTGGATATATAGTTAGGAATTTGCATTTACAAAACCTTGAAAATTCAATGAAAAAACCATAGGTTATAGGCCATATATAGTTAGGAATTAGCATTTACAAAACCTTATTTTACTCGCATAAAACCATTGAAATTCCATATATAGTTAGCTAACTATAAGCGCTAACTATATATCGCGCACCCGCAATCCACTGCTGATGATGTCACATATTACATCATTCATGACATGGTCAGTGACATCACTGATGACATCACTGATGACATCTCAAATGACATCACTGATGACAACTCAAATGATATCAATGATGACATCTCAAATGACATCACTGATGACAACTCAAATGACATCACTGATGACATCTCATTTGTCATCACTGATCACATCACTCATGTGATAATACAATGAACCTCTTCAGACTCTAATATAACCTTACATACACTCAGTATAAACAGACACTCACAGACTGTCACTCATCCATGGAGTTACTCACACACCTAGTCAGTCATGCAAAGAATCAATCACACCTCCATTTCCTCAACTATACAGTTATACACATCTTACTTATTCAAACATATAATAACACATATTTACTCTCTTATATAATCCCTGATACAAGCTCACAGTGATCGATACAGCCACTCACACATTCACTGGCTCTTATGTTCAGTTATTTATATATCTCAACTCTCACATGTATTGTGTTTTACATACGTACTTACTTGCACATGTAGCAATGAGAAATCCATTCACTCACCAACACACCCATGCACAGTCAACCGCCCATATAGCTGTTTCCACATGCACTCTTGAACTCATACTCCTAGTGAATCAACTGCTTACACATCTATGCACAGAGTCACGCACCTCCCAGCCACCCACACACACACTCAGCCTCCCATTCAAATATTTGGGCAACCAATCAATAACCCATATGGCCACTCTTATAGCTACTGATCAACACATGCAGCAGCTTACACAACATCAAACATACTGATGCACGAATTAAGACAGTTTAGTCACTAACCCATGTACTCAGTGAGACACATTTAATCACTCACTCATACAGTCAGTCATGCACCTACTAAATTCTTCATCCAGACACTTATACATCCACTCATTCTTCAATATGTGAAACATATTTAAATTTTACAGACACATACAATCATTGGATGTTGTGATCAGTGATGTCATCAGTGATGTCACTGACCATGTCATGAATGATGTAATATGTGACATCATCAGCAGTGGATTGCGGGTGCGCGATATATAGTTAGCGCTTATAGTTAGCTAACTATATATGGAATTTCAATGGTTTTATGCGAGTAAAATAAGGTTTTGTAAATGCTAATTCCTAACTATATATGGCCTATAACCTATGGTTTTTTCATTGAATATATATATATATATATATATTCACTGAAAAAACCATTGGTTTTAGACCATATATAGTTAGGGATTAGCCTTTTCAAAACCTTATTTTACTCACACAAAACCATTGAAATTTCATATATAGTTAGTTGCACTAACTATATATCGCGCACCCGCAATCCACTGCTGATGATGTCACATATTACATCATTCATGACATGGTTAGTGACATCACTGATGACATCACTGATGACATCTTAAATGACATAACTGATGACATCTCAAATGACATCACTGATGACATCACTGATGACAACATCCAGTGACTGTATGTTTCTGTAAAGTTAAAATATGTCTTACATATTGAAGAATGAGTGGATGTATAAGTGTCTGGAAGAAGGATTTAGTAGGTGCATGACTGACTGTATGAGAGAATGATTAAATGTGTCTTACTGAGTGCATGGGTTAGTGACAAAACGGTCTTAATTTGTGCATCATTATATCTGTTGTTCTACAAACTGCTGCATGTGTTAATCAGTAGCTATATGAGTAACTGTATGGGTTATTCATTGGTTGTCCAAGTATTTGTATGGGAAACTGAGTGTGTGTATGGGTGGCTGGGAGGTGTGTGACTCTGTACATAGATGTGTGAGTAGTTGATTCACTATATGTATGGGTTCAAAAGTGCATGTGGAAACAGCTGTATGGGCGGTTGACTGTGCATGAGTGTATTGGTGAGTGAATGGATATCTCAGTGCTACATGTCAAAGTAAGTACATATGTAAAACACAGTACATGTGAGAGTTGACATATATAAATAACTGTGCATAAGAGCCAGTGAATGTGTGAGTGGCTGTATGGATCATTGTGAACATGTATCAGGGATTGTATAAGAGAGTAAATATGTGTTAGTATATGTTTGAATAAGTAAGGTGTGTATAACTGTATAGTTGAGAAAATGGAGGTGTGATTGATTTTTTGCATAACTGACTAGGTGTGTGAGCAACTCCATGGATGAGTGACAGTCTGTGACTGTCTGTTTACACTGATTGTATCTAAGGTTATATTAGAGTCTGAAGAGGTTCATGGTATTATCACATGAATGATATCATCAGTGATGTAATCAGTAATGTCAAATGAGATGTTATCAGTGATTTTATCAGTGATGTCATTTGAGATGTCATCAGTGATGTCATCAGTGATGTCATTTGAGATGTCATCAGTGATGTCATTTAAGATGTCATCAGTGATGTCATCAGTGATGTCACTAACCATGTCATGAATGATGTAATATGTGACATCATCAGCAGTGGATTGCGGGTGCGCGATATATAGGTAGTGCAACTAACTATATATGAAATTTCAATGGTTTTGTGTGAGTAAAATAAGGTTTTGAAAAGGCTAATCCCTAACTATATATGGTCTATAACCAATGGTTTTTTCAGTGAATTTTCAAGGTTTTGTAAATGCAAATTCCTAACTATATATGGCCTAAAACCTATGTTTTTTTCTGTGAATTTCAATGGTTTTTTAATAGCAAATATCAAAAGCTGTCAAATGTCAAGTACGTGATAGGTAAAAACTTTTTCGTGTTTATGCACGCTGATGTGCTTTGAACGCTGCCCCCCCCTCCCCTCTTTTCTCTTAGTAGTACTCTCTCTTTGCAGATAGTGAAGGGTAGGTAACGCAGGCCTTTACTCCCGTTGTAATCCGTCGTGCCTGCTTGTCTCTCCATTTGATTGATTGTTATCCAAGCATTTACTGTTTTACAATTGATTCTCTTTGGTTCATTCTCTATTTACAAACAAGCACAAAGTCGCAATACTCTGTTTAGTCTTTGCAGATAGTGAAAAATCGTGAAAAATCGTGTAAAAAAATAAAAGTAATCGAGCAAAATCAGTAGGCCACTAATTGGATCTCTTTTTGACCTCGCTAAAATAGAAATATTAGGAACAACCCTTCATGAGAAATACGAAAATAGTGAGATGAACTGAGCTCCACACCATGAGGGCTCCAAGACAGCTCGGCTCCGTCACCCACCCCGCCCAAAATAACGACAAACCCTATGCAAATATTAAAAATATATACAACACACCAGCAAAGTAACAGGGTAAAACATTTTATTAAATAACTATTTACATAACTATTTTATACTTTTTGTTGCCCGATCCGGCTAGCTCAATCGATCGAGCATGAAACTCATGCACTCTGATAGCAAGCGTTGCTACTGATGCTATGCAGACCAAAACTGGTTTTCAGTTTGTACATTTTTCTAGATTTTTCCATCCGAGGTTGGTTGAGTTTGTAGAACGATGGCTTCAGATTTTCCACATACGGTGTGGTGGCGCGGACTGGGAGGGGGCGCTTCGCTCCTGCCACCTCCCCAAGTAAGATTTTCATACGTGAAAGTACGTTAATGGTTTTGGTCCCTGAGTTGCTTCGATGTCACTGCCATTCTCAAATGGCATAAGTTCTGGATGTTGGGTGCCATAGTTCAGAGTTCTGAGCAGCGCTTGTAACACTGTCTGAAGCTTATTTCCACCTACTGCAGCTTCACTATTCTCAAAGTAAGTGAGGGTCGTTTGTGGACCTGACTGCATTTGAAAACAATGTGATATGGTACCTCCCTAAACCGCTTGACGGAGGCCCCCGAGGGGCGATGGGATGGCACGGACTCGGAGAAGACGCTTGGCTCCGACCCCCTCCCCAAGTCTTATAGCACTGGTGTAGCCTGAGATCGCCCCCGACATAGGCGGCCGGCTCCGGGGTCCGGCGGAACTTTTTGCCTTTTGATGACTCTTCTATTCTGGACCTTGTCCCACAATCCGTTTGACCTGAAGACACGCTGTAGTGGGGCGCCCCTTTACCGTTTTAGTTGCCATTCCGCCCGCTTTTGCTACACTGTGCCTCTTCCGCCATTCAGCTGTTTACCGCCCGCTCTTGCGACTACAGCGTCTCGCTCACCATGTAGTTGAGTTGCTCCCGCTCTTGCGATGCAACGATAAGCGACTGCCACAGGACTCTCAAAATGGCGGCCGGCTCTTCAGATTTGGGCGTGGTCCACTAAAATGGCCCTGGGACACCTTGGAACTCGGACGCTTCCCTGATAGGGCTTGGGTCCCATTCTCGAAAGCGTCCCCTCAGCCGTGAAGATTCTACAAAAGTCTTGGGGGCCCCCGACTCCCGCAGGCTTCTGGTGGGGAGCGGCTGCCATGTTTGCTCGTGGAATGGCCACGACGGAGCTACGAGATGGTGGTGCTCTCATGCTGACGCCAGCTTTAGTCTGAAACATCCAGAAACACTGTAGACTACCAATTCGATCAGTTCGGGTAGCGCCCCAACATGACCCGGTAGAGAAGAACTTGCCCTCCCCTCTTTGACTGATGGTTCTTGTTGCCTGTCCCCTCTGTTGTCATTTAACAGAACTTTTTGGACTGCTGAAAGGGGTTGTGTTCCGTACGCTGGTTGGTGGAGACATTTTGACTATATTCTTGACCTACGTTGTCGCGTAATGCGTTATATGACACGCCGCGTTAGCGCACCCGGAAGTGATCCGGGGCGCGGCGCGCAGCGCGTAACGTAAGCATAACAGGTCATGTGACTTGTTAATAAAACTTTTTATTGGTTCATTTTACTTCTGTTATTTTAATAATGAAAAGCTTGGTCATATGACCTAAAAAATACGCTTTTTATTGATTTCGAACATTTTTTTAAAAAAAACATATATGTTATAATGTTCCAGGCTAATGTACTTTCCCGGAAAATTTACAACTGTCCTGCAAGTAAAATATATTCCTTTTTCGAGAAAAAGGGCGTTTCTTCGTCCCATGACGGGGCCGTTGAGTAAAAGAGGCTCGGCCTGCTGTCTTACTCGCCGATACGCCTGATTATCAGATTCTTATCGATCACTTTATGTTGCAGGAGTGGAAAACACAACTGCCCTTCACCATTTATCTTTACTGCGCTCCTACGTATTATACCTTTTATCCGTCATGTAATTGGACTGCTTTATTTCACTTGCCTTTTACTGATTCGAAAACAGTGACTAAAAGTAAAAACTTTACCAATGTAAATACTACTACCATGTTTTGTTTTAAAAACCTTTATTGTGAAAATGTCAGTATACAAATACGGGCCTATAACCACGTGGGCCGGCCACGGAGCAAACTGGAAACGTATATGATGAGGAGACATTTACACTGTAGAGGAACGTAACGAGCGGGCCTTTAGGTTGCAAGAACTAAGGTGTCTAACAGTTGCGGAATCGGTGGACGTACATTTTGTAATTAAAATACGACAAAGCCACTTACAAAAAAAATCATCTAGATATACATTTGCGGGCAAGTACCATGGGTGACGTTAATTCGAACTTTCAATAGTACAGTAATCAATAACACATCAGAACTTAATATCAATAGGGATGTCGAAATATTCAATCAATTCTCGTCCCCGCCCGCCATGAGCATCAAAACTGCATTCATATCTCGTGATATCAAGGTTGTTCAACCAGTACACAACAAGGAGTTACAAGTCCCATTTATACCGGCGCCATTTTGGGCGAGGCCGGGCAGGTCCAAGATATAGTCAAAATGTCTCCACCAACCATCGGCCAGACCAGAACCCCTTTCGGCCCTTTATGCTACAAGATGGTGTCTTCCATTCAGAAAATATTGTTGGCAGCATTTTGAAAGGAAAGATAAACAGCCGTTCTCCTAGTGAGTCTCACATTGTTACATTTAGGAAGAATGTTGAAGAGTAGTATGTTGAAAATCTGAAGCCATTTTTCTACAAACTCTCAATCAGCCTTGGATGGAAAAAAAAATCATGAAGAATGTACAAACTGAAAACCAATTTTTGTCTGTATAGCATCAACAGCAACGCTTGAGTCAGCTTTGTGTGAAGCCGCCATTTTGATTCAATCAATAACGTCCCCCTGCACACATTCAGGGACCTGGTCGTGTCTTCAGGTCAAACAGATTGTGGGACAAGATGCAGAATGGAAAAGGGAAAAAGTTCCGCCGGACCCCGGGAGCCGGCCGCCTATGTCATGGGCGATCTTTGGCCACACCAGGACAATAGTGAAGCTGCAGCAGGTGCAAATAAGC
The DNA here is from genome assembly GCF_964263255.1 of Lissotriton vulgaris. Classification (NCBI taxonomy): domain Eukaryota; kingdom Metazoa; phylum Chordata; class Amphibia; order Caudata; family Salamandridae; genus Lissotriton; species Lissotriton vulgaris. The sequence continues at coordinate 1,583,281,339 of NC_141685.1, read as the reverse complement.
TTCAGGCAGTGTTACAAACACTGCTCAGAACTCTCAACGATGGCACTCAACATCCAGGACTTGCCATCCGGATCTTGGCGCCTTGTGCTGGTTCCGACCTATTCACACATCGGTCCACTACTGACATCACCTCATAAGCCAACGGGGCACCCCACACCGACTTTCGGCGCAGCATTGTAGGATAACCACACCAGTGCGGCAACTTGCTGGACACAACCTCGGTGCCATCCGAATCTCGGCGCGTTCGAGTCACTGTACCGCAAGAGTGACCGGAACTCAGCTGGACACGCCGTCTTTCGGCGCAGCATTGTAGGATGGCCACACCAGTGCGGCAATTTGCTGGACACCACCTCGGGCAATAGTGAAGCTGCAGCAGGTGCAAATAAGCTTCAGATAGTCTTACAAGCACTGCTCAGAACTCTCAACTATGGCACTCAACATCCAGGACTTGCCATCCGGATCTTGGTGCCTTGTGCTGGTTCCGACCTATTCACACATCGGTCCACTACTGACATCACCTCATAAGCCAACGGGGCACCCCACGCCGACTTTCGGCGCAGCATTGTAGGATGGCCACACCAGTGCGGCAACTTGCTGGACACCACCTCGGTGCCATCCGGATCTCGGCGCGCTGTGATGCCTTCGGCCTACTGTAGCCGCAAGTGCGGACGCAACTCAGTTGGACGGCGAGTGAAAAGATAAGGGGCGCCGCACTGCAGCCGAGGAGCCTCCATCTTGGGGGAGACGCACAGCCCCCACTGACTGACGCGACCTCACAGGCCAACGGGGCGCCCCACGCCGACTTTCGGTGCAGCATTGCAGGATAGCCACACCAGTGCAGCAACTTGCTGGACACCACACGGTGCCATCCGGATCTCGGCGCGTTGTGCTGCCTTCGGCCTATTCGCACATCGGTCCGCTACTGACGCCGCCTCACGTGCCAACGGATTTTCTACGCTTTTTGTAGCCCTATGCCGCATAACAGGTCATGTGACTTGTTTATAAAACTTTTCATTGGTTCATTTTACTTTTGGTTTCCTAAAGATGGAAGGCTTGGTCATATGACCTAAAAATAACACTTTTCATTAGTTTAAAACATTTTTTTTCCCAAACTATGAAAGCCCCACCTTGTTTCTGGATGTTTCAGACTGAAGCTGGCGTCAGCATGAGAGCACCACCATCTTGTGGCTCCGTCGTGGTCATTCCGCGAGCAATCATGGCAGCCGCTCCCAACCGGAAGCCTGCAGGAGTCGAGGGCCCCCAAGACTTTTGTAGAATCTTCACGGCTGAGGGGACGCTTTCGAGGATGGAGCCCAAGCCCTAGCAGGCAACCGTCCGAGTTCCAAGGTGTCCCAGGGCCATTTTATTTGACCAGTACCAAATCCGAAGAGCCGTCCACCATTTTAAGAATCCAATGGCAGCCGCCTATCACTGCACTGCAAGAGTGGGCGCAACTCAACTACATGGTGAGCGAGACGCTGTAGCCGCAAGAGCGGGCGATAAACAGCTGAATGGAGGACGAGGCACAGTGTAGCAAAAGCGGGCGGAATGGCAACTGAAACGGTAAAGGGGCGCCCCAGTACAGCAGACGAGCCTCCGCCTGGGGACGCCCGTTCACGCCGCCTCCCCCACGCCCCCCCCCCGGGGCGCCCCACGCCGTTTTTCGGAGCAGCATTGTAGGATACCAAAACCAGTGCGGCAAGTTACTGGACATCACCTGGGTGCCATCCACATCTCAGCGCGTTCTGCTGCCTTGGGACTATTCGCACAACAGACCGCTACTGACGAGGCCTCCCCGCGCACCACCCGGGACGCCCCACGCCGTTTTTCGGAGCTGCATTGTAGGAAACCAAAAAACCAGTGCGGCACCCAGGTAACATCACCTGGGTGCCGTCCAGAACTCAGCACGTTGTGCTGCCTTGGGACTATTCGCACAAAAGACAGCTACTGACCATTGTTGCTTCTTTTTGCCAAAAAATGTTTAAATGTATTTACAGTTTTTGTTACGTTCGCTATATTTATAAAGTTAATAAAGTTTTATAATCCTACTTTGTTGGAGTACTATATATTTTTAAAAAATCGGGTGAATGGGGCCTTGAATCGGGTTATTGTCATGTATGGGGTAGTGAATAGGGTGAAAGGGAGGTGTCGGGCGGGCACAGGGTGTGATTCTCAGAGAAGAGCAGCGCAGATGGGGGGAAGTTTATGGCCCATGCATGAGAGAGAGAGCGGGGGTGACCAGTGCGTGGGGGAGATGCTTGCGAGGGTGGGGAGCCGTGCTGAGGATCGGCGGCGTGCAGAGAGTGGGTCTGGTCAAGGCATCTAAAATGGCTGCCGTGCACGACAAAATTGTGGCATTGGAAAAAAGGCAAGATGGCGCAGACAATGTTTATCAATAAGGATTCATTTATAACAAAATATTTTATCGCAGTGACAAATTGGCGGTCAACACTTCCTGATTTCCATCGAATCGAACGTTACCAGACGTCACGCAGCAAAAAAAAAAACGCTCACGCACAGCCGCTGGAAGACATGTATCAACATATATGAGCCTCCTCAGCCACCCTCAGAAAACATAAGGGATCAGGATACGTTTCCCGCACCCCCTTATACCTAGTAATTTAATTAAAACGAAACACAAAATGGCGAATTCCCGTTTCGCTACCAGTTTGCGGCCCAGTTCGCGGCCTGAGAAGCACTTCTACCGTGAAAAATCAATTTTTTTTTATTTTCCCCACGGGACCCTTTAATAACCCCAACATCATTCCGAGGGGGTCAAGAGGGGTCTACCATGCCTCCTTTCATTAAATTCCCCCTTCGTTTTTCACCTCTTCTTCTCTCTCGATCCTACAGAGAGACAAGATGGCGGCCGCACAGCCGCTGGAAGACATATATCAACATATATGAGCCTCCTCAGCCACCCTCAGAAAACATAAGGGATCAGGATACGTCTCCCGCAGCCCCTTATACCTAGTAATTTAATTAAAACGAAACACAAAATGGCGAATTCCCGTTTCGCTACCAGTTTGCGGCCCAGTTCGCGGCCCGAGAAGCGCTTCTACCGTGAAAAATCAATTTTTTTTTTATTTTCCCCACGGGACCCTTTAATAACCCCGACATCATTCCTAGGGGGTCAAGAGGGGTCTACCTTGCCCCCTTTCATTAAATTCCCCCTTTGTTTTTCTCCTCCTCTTGTCTCTCGATCCTACCGAGAGACAAGATGGCGGCCGCACCGGACTGTTTAGAATGTTGACAGACACCGGAGAGCCAATCAGCTTCGCTACGCAAAGCTCCGTTACGCGAAAAGTAAGCGGACCGGAGCGCAGCCCGGAGCACTGTTACAGATATATATCTTGTTTTGAACGTTAATTTCTCAAAATCCACTGGAGCACATATATTGAGACCTAGCAAAGGCACATCGGGCTAACAGTCCCTACAATTTTGCCAAGTTTCGTGCAAATCCATTCAGCCGTTCGAGCTAAAAGTGAGGCCAACCGCCCTATGGAAATTAACATGGGGAAAACGCGTTTTGGGACCCCCTTTTTTCTCGGCCCCCCCTTGACGAAACCCCCCCAAATTTTCAAGGGCTGCTCAGAAACAAAATGTGCCATTTTCCTGAAAGTTTCAGCCGATTCCGTCCACAAACGCCAAAGTTATTAGACATAGAATTTTCAAAAATCCCATAGGGAAAAAATCCTAACTATATATACCTACTGGCGAGACTCCAGTAGGTAATATATATATATATATATATATATATATACATACATATATTATACATACATACATATATTACCTACTGGCTATCGCCAGTAGGTATATATAGTTAGGATTAATTCCCTATGGGATTTTTGAAAATTCTATGTCTAATAACTTTGGCGTTTGAGGACGGAATCGGCTGAAATTTTCAGGAAAATGGCACATTTTGTTTCTGAGCAGCCCCTGAAAATTTGGTGGAGTTTCGTCAAGGGGGGGCTGAGAAAAAAGGGGGGTCCCAAAACACGTTTTTCCCATTCATTTTTCCATAGGGCGGTTGGACTCACTTTTAGCTCGAACGGCTGAATGGATTTGCACGAAACTTGGCAAAATTGTAGGGACTGTTAGCCCGATGTGCCTTTGCTAGGTCTCAATATATGTGCTCCAGTAGTTTTTGAGAAATTAACGTTCAAAACAAGATATATATCTGTAACAGCGCTCCGGGCAGCGATCCGGTCCGCTTACTTTTCGCGAAACGGAACTTTGCGCGCAGAAAGCTGATTGGCTCTCCGGTGTCTGTCAACATTCTAAACAGTCCGGAGCGGCCGCCATCTTATCTCTAGGTAGGATCGAGAGAGAAGAGGTGAAAAACGAAGGGGGAATTTATTGAAAGGGTGCAAGGTATACCCCTCTTGACCCCCTAGGATTGTTGTTGGGGTTATTAAAGGGTCCCGTGGGGAAAATAACAAAAAAATTATTTTTCACGGTAGAAGCGTTTCCCGGGCCGCGAACTGGGCCGCAAACTGGTAGCGAAACGGGAATTCGCCATTTTGTGCTTCGTTTTAATTGTTTAGAGACAAAAATTATCGCCGCACATCGGCCACAATGCATGAATATCGTTGAAAAGTCAGCGATATTCATGCATTATCCAGCAAATGCTCTTAGCCATGTTATCCACCTTCCATTGGATAACAGAAAGCTGATTGGCTCTCCGGTGTCTGTCAACATTCTAAATAGTCCGGAGCGGCCGCCATCTTATCTCTCGGTAGGATCGAGAGAGAAGAAGAGGTGAAAAACGAAGGGGGAATTTATTGAAAGGGGGCAAGGTATACCCCTCTTGACCCCCTAGGAATGTTGTTGGGGTTATTAAAGGGTCCCGTGGGGAAAATAAAAAAAAAATGATTTTTCACGGTAGAAGCGCTTCACGGGCCGCGAACTGGGCCGCAAACTGGTAGCGAAACGGGAATTCGCCATTTTGTGCTTCGTTTTAATTGTTTAGAGACAAAAATTATCGCCGCACATCGGCCACAATGCATGAATATCGCTGAAAAGTCAGCGATATTCATGCATTATCCAGCAAATGCTCTTAGCCATGTTATCCACCTTCCATTGGATAACATGGCTAAAAACCGCTCTGTGCGTGAGCTTTTTTTTTTTTTTTTTTTTTGCTGCGTGACGTTTGTTAACGTTCGATTCGATGGAAATCAGGAAGTGTTGAACACCATTTTGTCACTGCGAGTAAATATTTTGTTATAAATGAATCCTTATTGATAAACATTGTCTGCGCCATCTTGCGTTTTTGTCCAATGCCACAATTTTGTCGTGCACGGCAGCCATTTTAGATGCCTTGACCAGGGCCACTCTCTGCACGCCGCCGATTCTCAGCATGGCTCCCCACCCTCGCACGCATCTCCCCCACGCAATGGTCACCCCCGCTCTCTCTCTCATGCATGGGCCATATACTTCCCCCATCTGCGCTGCTCTTCTCTGAGAATCACACCCTGTGCCCGCTCGACACCTCCCTTTCACCCTATTCACTACCGCACCCTCTGACACTTCTCTTCCTCTGTGTCCGATTGTCCAGGCCGGACCTAGGCTATCACCTAGCCCTGCGGATGTAGTTTATGTCTCCAGCTGTAGAGTATCCAGACATGCCAACCCTCCCGATTCAGGTGTGAGACTACTGATTTCAGTGCTAGTCTTTCGCTTCCCGATTCCTGCAAGGAAAAACCCGGGGGCATATTTCCAACAACTAGCGGTAATTTTTGTCTCTAACTTGTTTAGAGACAATAATTATCGCCGCACTTCGGCGAATTTTATCGCACATAAACCTTGCTATTAGCAAGGTTTATCGCAAATGCGATAAAAAACGGCCGCAATGCATGAATATCGCTGAAAAGTCAGCGATATTCATGCATTAGTCAGCAAATGCTCTTAGCCATGTTATCCACTTCCCATTGAACAAGCGCATGGTCTTTTAAAGATTTGTGAAGTACTCGGGGCGGCGGTGTGTGTGTGTCCTCTTTCAGGAGCGGGCGGGGGGGCACTGGCAGCAATTTGCAGGCCAGGCAGTGTTCAACACGTGCATCACCCTTTCTCTGCCTGCTATTGCGCTCCATGCTTCGGAAAGGTAAGAAAAAGAACGTGCATTTGAGTTTGAAATGTCCGATCTTGTAGCAGTACACTTGCAAAGCCCACACATGACAATAACCCGATTCAAGGCCCCATTCACCCGATTTTTAAAAAAAATATAGTACTCCAAGACAGTTACATTTTAAAACTTTATTAATATTTAAATATAACGAACGCAACAAAAACTGTAAATATATTTAACCATTTTTTGAAATTAACCAGAACTATAACGATAACAACAACAACAACAATAATATAACTTTTATGCCTAAATTACGCAAACATTTAGCTAATCTGCTAAAGGGGGGAGTCGCCATTTCTTTACAATAATCAATAATGAAAAATCCACATCAATAGGGTTGCCCGTTTTCTCGATGCAGCACTATAGTGCAATATACACAGCACCTGGGGTGTCAAGAGTGAACAGGTCTTTCTTTGTTCCTTAAGATGTTATCTCCGAGAATGCTGATGCATTGGTGTCTGTACACTTCTTTGTCAATTCTGTCAAGATGATAACTGCTTTATAAACAGACGATATCTTTGTTTCGTCATTAGTGTTAAGTGTGTCTGAAACTACAGTGCCCTTCTGTTTTTTTTTCTTCAGGCTCTACAGAGTTTTGTGTGTTGTTCTTTTGAGCGACAATTATTCCAGAGGTTTCAGGTTCACTTGTTTTGTTCTGCAGTGAGTTAACAGCTTTAGAGAGTTCATGTTTATTTGCTATGTCCTGCTGTTCGTGAACTGCTTCAGAGACGTCAGCCTCATTTTTTATGTTTCAGTAGATCCTGGACCTGCCCGGCCGCGCCCAAAATGGCGCCGGTGTAAATGGGACTCGTAACTGCTTGTTCTGTACTGGTTGCCCAACCTTGATATCACGAGATACATATGCAGTTTTGAAGCACATGGCGGAGGCTTGTCTGCTGTAGTGGGGCGCCCCTTTATCGTTTCAGTCGCCATTCCGCCCGCTTTTGCTACACTGTGCCTCATCCGCCATTCAGCTGTTTACCGCCCGCTCTTACGGCTACAGCGTCTCGCTCACCATGTAGTTGAGTTGCTCCCACTCTTGCGGTGCAGCGGTAGGCGGCTGCCACAGGACTCTTAAAATGGCGGCCGGCTCTTCGGATTTGGGCCTGGTCCAGTAAAATGGCCCTGGGACACCTTGGAACTCGGACGCTTGTCTGCCAGGGCTTGGGTTCCATTCTCAAAAGCGTCCCCTCAGCCTTGAAGATTGTACAAAAGTCTTGGGGGCCCTCGACTCCCGCAGGCTTCCGGTGGGGAGCGGCTGCCATGATTGCTTGCGGAATGGCCACGACGGAGCTACGAGATGGTGGTGCTCTCATGGTGACGCCAGCTTCAGTCTGAAACATCCAGAAACAAGGTGGGGCTTTCATCGTTTGGGGAAAAAAATGTTTTAATCCAATGAAAAGTGTTATTTTTAGGTCACATGACCTAGTCTTACATAATTAGGAAAAGAAAAGTAAAATGAACCAATGAAAAGTTTTATTAACAAGTCACATGACCTGTTATGCTTACGTTACGCGCTGCGCGGCGCGCTCTGGATCGTTTCCGGGAAGCTGCGCCTTGCGCACCGGAGCACTTCCGGGTGCGCTAACGCGTCGCGTCATATGACGCATTACGCGACAATGCAGGTGCAGAATATAGTCAAAATGTCTCCACCAACCAGCGGTCGGAATTGCACCGCTTTCAGCAGTCCAAAAAGTTCGGTCAAATCTTAAGAGCGGGAGCAACTCAACTACATGGTGAGCGAGACGTTGTAGTCGCAAGAGCGAGCGGTAAACAGCTGAATGGCGGAAGAGGCACAGAGTACCAAAAGCGGGCGGAATGGCAACTAAAACGGTAAAGGGGCGCCCTACGACAGCGTGTCTTCAGGTGAAACGGATTGTGGGACAAGGTCCAGAATGAAAGATTCTTCAAAAGGGAAAAAATTCCGCCGGACCCCGGGAGCCGGCCGCCTATGCCGGGGGCGATCTCAGGCCTCACCAGGGCAACACGACTTGGGGAGGGGGCAGGAGCCAAGCGCCCCCTCTCAGTCCGCGCCATCTCACCGCCCCTCGGGGGCCTCCGTCAAGCGGTTTAGGGAGGCACCGTATCACATTGTTTTCCAATGCAGTCAGGTCCACAAATGGACCCCACTTCCTTTGAATAGTGAAGCTGCAGCAGGTGCAAATAAGGTTTAAACAGTGTTACAAGAACTGCTTAGAACTCTGAAGTATGGCACTCAATAACCAGGACTTATGCCATTTATGTAAGGCAGTGACATGGAAGCAACTCAGGGACAAAAAGCATGAACGAACATTCACGTATGAAAATCTTATTTGGAGAAGGGGTAGAATCCAAACGCCCCCTGCCAGTTCGCGCCACTACACCGTATGTGGAAAATCTGAAGCCATCATTCTACAAACTCTCAACGCTTGTTATCAGTGCATGACTTTCATGCTCGATCGATTGAGCTAGCCGGATCGGGCAATAAAAAGTATAAAATAGTTATGTAAATAGTTATTTAATAAAATGTTTTATTCTGTTTCTTTGGTGGTGTGTTGTGTATATTTATAATATTTGCATAGGGTTTGCCGTTATTTTGGGCGGTGTGGGAGGCGGAGTCGAGCTGTTTTGCAGCCCTCATGGTGTGGAGCTCAATTCATTTCACTATTTTCGTATTTCTCATGAAGGGTTATTCCTAATGTTTGTATTTTACCGAGGTTAAAAAGAGATCGAATTAGTGGTCTACTGATTTTGCTCGATTACTTTTATTTTTTTACACGATTTTTCACTATCTGCAAAGACTAAACAGAGTATTGCGACTTTGTGCTTGTTTGTAAATAGAGAATGATCCAAAGAGAACCAATTGTAAAACAGTAAATGCTTGGATAATAATCAATCAAATGGAGAGACAAGCAGGTACGACAGATTACAACAGGGGTAAAGGTCTGCGTTAACTACCGTTCACTATCTGCAAAGAGAGAGTACTACTAAGAGAAAAGAGGGGAGTGGGGGGGGGGGCAGCGTTCAAAGCACATCAGCGTGCATAAACACGAAAACGTTTTTACCTATCACGTACTTGACATTTGACAGCTTTTGATGTTTGCTATTAAAAAACCATTGAAATTCACAGAAAAAACCATAGGTTATACTCCATATATAGTTAGGAATTTGCATTTACAAAACCTTGAAAATTCAATGAAAAAACCATTGGTTTTAGGCCATATATAGTTAGGGATTTGCATTTAGAAAACCTTATTTTACTCGCATAAAACCATTGAAATTCCATATATAGTTATAAGCGCTAACTATATATCGCGCACCCGCAATCCACTGCTGATGATGTCACATATTACATCATTCATGACATGGTTAGTGACATCACTGATGACATCACTGATGACATCTCAAATGACATCACTGATGACATCACTGATAACATCTCATTTGACATGACTGATCACATCACTGATGATATCATTCATGTGATAATACCATGAACCTCTTCAGACTCTAATATAACCTTAGATACAATCAGTGTAAACAGACAGTCACTCATCCATGGAGTTACTCACACACCTAGTCAGTTATGCCAAAAATCAATCACACCTCCATTTTCTCAACTATACAGTTATACACACCTTACTTATTCAAACATATACTAACACATATTTACTTTACTCTCTTATACAATCTCTGATACATGTTCACAATGATCCATACAGCCACTCACACATTCACTAGCTCTTATGCACAGTTATTTATAGATGTCAACTCTCACATGTACTGTGTTTTACATATGTACTTAATTTGACATGTAGCACTGAGATATCCATTCACTCACTAATACACTCATGCACAGTCAACCGCCCATACAGCTGTTTCCACATGCAGTTTTGAATCTATACATATAGTGAATCATCTACTCACACATCTATGTACAGAGTCACACACCTCCCAGCCACCCATACACACACACTCAGTTTCCCATACAAATACTTGGACAACCAATCAATAACCCATACAGTTACTCATATAGCTACTGATCAACATATGCAGCAGTTTGTAGAACAACAGATATAATGATGCACAAATTAAAACAGTTTAGTCACTAACCCATGCACTCAGTGAGACACATTTAATCACTCACTCATACAGTCAGTCTTGCACCTACTAAATCCTTCATCCAGACACTTATACATCCACTCATTCTTCAATATGTAAAACATATTTTAACTTTACAGAAACATACAGTCACTGGATGTTGTAATCAGTGATGTCATCAGTGATGTCATTTGAGATGTCATCAGTGATGTCATCAGTGATGTCACTAACCATGTCATGAATGATGTAATATGTGACATCATCAGCAGTGGATTGCGGGTGCGCGATATATAGTTAGCGCTTATAACTATATATGGAATTTCAATGGTTTTATGCGAGTAAAATAAGGTTTTCTAAATGCAAATCCCTAACTATATATGGCCTAAAACCAATGGTTTTTTCATTGAATATATATATATATATATATATATACATATATATATATATATATATATATACATATATATATATATATATATATATATATATATATATTAACTACTGGCTGTCGCCAGTAGGTATATATAGTTAGGATTTTTTCCCTATGGGATTTTTGAAAATTCTATGTCTAATAACTTTGGCGTTTGTGGACGGAATCGGCTGAAATTTTTCAGAAAAATGGCACATTTTGTTTCTGAGCAGCCCTTGAAAATTTGGGGGGGTTTCGTCAAGGGGGGGCCGAGAAAAAAGGGGGGTCCAAAAAACGCGTTTTTCCCATGTTAATTTCTTAGGGCGGTTGGCCTCACTTTTAGCTCGAACGGCTGAATGGATTTGCACGAAACTTGGCAAAATTGTAGGGACTGTTAGCCCGATGTGCCTTTGCTAGGTCTCAATATATGTGCTCCAGTGGATTTTGAGAAATTAACGTTCAAAATAAGATATATATCTGTAACAGCGCTCCGGGCTGCGCTCCGGTCCGCTTACTTTTCGCGAATCGGAACTTTGCGATGCGAAGCTGATTGGCTTTCTGGTGTCTGTCAACATTCTAAACAGTCCGGAGCGGCCGCCATCTTGTCTCTCGGTAGGATCGAGAGACAAGAGGAGGAGAAAAACAAAGGGGGAATTTAATGAAAGGGGGCAAGGTAGACCCTTCTTGACCCCCTAGGAATGATGTTGGGGTTATTAAAGGGTCCCGTGGGGAAAATAAAAAAAAATTGATTTTTCACGGTAGAAGCGCTTCTCGGGCCACGAACTGGGCCGCAAACTGGTAGCGAAACGGGAATTCGCCATTTTGTGTTTCGTTTTAATTAAATTACTAGGTATAAGGGGGTGTGGGAGACGTATCCTGATCCCTTATGTTTTCTGAGGGTGGCTGAGGAGGCTCATATATGTTGATATATGTCTTCCAGCGGCTGTGCGTGCACCATCTTATCTCTCGGTAGGATCGAGAGAGAAGAAGAGGTGAAAAACGAAGGGGGAATTTAATGAAAGGGGGCAAGGTAGACCCCTCTTGACCCCCTAGGAATGATGTTGGGGTTATTAAAGGGTCCCGTGGGGAAAAAAAATAAAATTGATTTTTCACGGTAGAAGTGCTTCTCGGGCCGCAAACTGGGCCGCAAACTGGTAGCGAAACGGGAATCCGCCATTTTGTGTTTCGTTTTAATTAAATTACTAGGTATAAGGGGGTGCGGGAGACGTATCCTGATACCTTATGTTTTCTGAGGGTGGCTGAGGAGGCTCATATATGTTGATACATGTCTTCCAGCGGCTGTGCGTGAGCGTTTTTTTTTTTTTTTGCTGCGTGACGTCTGTTAACGTTCGATTCGATGGAAATCAGGAAGTGTTGACCGCCAATTTGTCACTGCGATAAAATATTTTGTTATAAATGAATCCTTATTGATAAACATTGTATGCGCCATCTTGCCTTTTTTCCAATGGCACAATTTTGTCGTGCACGGCAGCCATTTTAGATGCCTTGACCAGACCCACTCTCTGCACGCCGTCGATTCTCAGCACGGCTCCCCACCCTCGCAAGCATCTCCCCCACGCACTGGTCACCCCCGCTCTCTCTCTCATGCATGGGCCATAAACCTCCCCCCATCTGCGCTGTTCTTCTCTGAGAATCACACCCTGTGCCCGCCCGACACCTCCCTTTCACCCTATTCACTACCGCACCCTCTGACACTCCTCTTCCTCTGTGTCTGATTGTCCAGGCCGGTCCCAGGCTATCACCTAGCCCTGCGGATGTAGTTTATGGCCCCAGCTGCAGAGAATCCAGACATGCCAACCCTCCCGATTCAGGCGTGAGACTACCGATTTCAGTGCTAGTCTCCCGCCTCCCGATTCCTGCAAGCAAAAACCCGATTCCTCGGGGGTTTCAGCTGACAGGGCTTGGTATTGTGTTACATGCTAATTCTTCCAGGAAACGTCAGAGGGCCGATGCAGGGGCTCTAGAAGGGGTGATAAACCATTTAAGCCTCATTAACAAGCGCATGGTCTTTTAAAGATATGTGTACTCGGGGCGGCGGTGTGTGTGTGCCCTCTTTCAGGAGCGGGCGGGGGGGGGGGGGGCACTGCCAGCAACTTGCCAGGCCAGGCAGTGTTCAACACTTGCATCACCCTTTCTCTGCCTGCTATTGCGCTCCATGCTTCGGAAAGGTAAGAAAAAGAACGTGCATTTGAGTTTGAAATGTCCGATCCTGTAGCAGCACACTTCCAAAGCCCACACATGACAATAACCCGATTCAAGGCCCCATTCACCCGATTTTTTAAAAATATATAGTACTCCAACAAAGTAGGATTATAAAACTTTATTAACTTTATAAATATATCGAACGCACCAAAAACTGTAAATACATTTAAACATTTTTTGGCAAAAAGAAGCAACAATGGTCAGTAGCTGTCTTTAGTGCGAATAGTCCCAAGGCAGCACAACGTGCTGAGTTCTGGACGGCACCCAGGTGATGTTACCTGGGTGCCGCACTGGTTTTTGGTTTCCTACAATGCAGCTCAGAAAAACAGCGTGGGGTGTCCCGGGTGGTGCGGGGGGAGGCCTCGTCAGTAACGGTCTGTTGTGCGAATAGTCCCAAGGCAGCAGAACGCGCTGAGATGTGGATGGCACCCAGGTGATGTCCAGTAACTTGCCGCACTGGTTTTGGTATCCTACAATGCTGCTCCGAAAAACGGCGTGGGGCGCCCCGGGAGGGCGTGGGGGAGGCGGCGTGAACGGGCCTCCCCAGGTGGAGGCTCGTCTGCTGTACTGGGGCGCCCCTTTACCGTTTCAGTTGCCATTCCGCCCGCTTTTGCTACACTGTGCCTCATCCTTCATTCAGCTGTTTATCGCCCGCTCTTGCGGCTACAGCGTCTCGCTCACCATGTAGTTGAGTTGCGCCCACTCTTGCGGTGCAGCGATAGGCGGCTGCCATTGGATTCTTAAAATGGCGGACGGCTCTTCGGATTTGGGCCTGGTCCACTAAAATGGCCCTGGGACACCTTGGAACTCGGACGCTTGCCTGCTAGGGCTTGGGCTCCATTCTCGAAAGCGTCCCCTCAGCCGTGAAGATTCTACAAAAGTCTTGGGGGCCCTCGACTCCTGCAGGCTTCCGGTCGGGAGCGGCTGCCATGATTGCTCGCGGAATGACCACGACGGAGCCACGAGATGGTGGTGCTCTCATGCTGACGCCAGCTTCAGTCTGAAACATCCAGAAACAAGGTGGGGCTTTCATCGTTTGGGAAAAAAAAATGTTCTAAACCAATGAAAAGTGTTATTTTTAGGTCATATGACCAAGCCTTCCATCATTAGGAAACCAAAAGTAAAATGAACCAATGAAAAGTTTTATAAACAAGTCACATGACCTGTTATGCGGCATAGGGCTACAAAAAGCGTAGAAAATCCGTTGGCACGTGAGGCGGCGTCAGTAGCGGACCGATGTGCGAATAGGCCGAAGGCAGCACAACGCGCCGTGATCCGGATGGCACCGAGTTGTTGTCCAGCAAGTTGCTGCACTGGTGTGGCTATCCTACAATGCTGCGCCGAAAGTCGGCGTGGGGCGCCCCGTTGGCCTGTAAGGTCGCGTCAGTCAGTGGGGGCTGTGCGTCTCCCCCAAGATGGAGGCTCCTAGGCTGCAGTGCGGCGCCCCTTATCTTTTCACTCGCCGTCCAACTGAGTTGCGTCCGCACTTGCGGCTACAGTAGGCCAAAGGCAGCACAGCGCGCCGAGATCCGGATGGCACCGAGGTGGTGTCCAGCAAGTTGCCGCACTGGTGTGGCCATCCTACAATGCTGCGCCGAAAGACGGCGTGTCCAGCTGAGTTCCGGTCACTCTTGCGGTACAGTGACTCGAACGCGCCGAGATCCGGATGGCACCGAGGTGGTGTCCAGCAAGTTGCCGCACTGGTGTGGCCATCATACAATGCTGCGCCGAAAGTCGGCGTGGGGTGCCCCGTTGGCTTATGAGGTGATGTCAGTAGTGGACCGATGTGTGAATAGGTCGGAACCAGCACAAGGCGCCAAGATCCGGATGGCAAGTCCTGGATGTTGAGTGCCATAGTTGAGAGTTCTGAGCAGTGCTTGTAAGACTATCTGAAGCTTATTTGCACCTGCTGCAGCTTCACTATTGCCCTGGTGTGGCCAAAGATCGCCCATGACATAGGCGGCCGGCTCCCGAGGTCCGGCGGAACTTTTTTCCTTTTCCTTTCTGCATCTTGTCCCACAATCCGTTTGACCTGAAGACACGACCAGGTCCCTGAATGTGTGCAGGGGGACGTTATTGATTGAATCAAAATGGCGGCTTCACGCAAAGCTGACTCAAGCGTTGCTGTTGATGCTATACAGACAAAAATTGGTTTTCAGTTTGTACATTCTTCAGGATTTTTTTTTCCATCCAAGGCTGATTGAGAGTTTGTAGAAAAATGGCTTCAGATTTTCAACATACTACTCTTCAACATTCTTCCTAAATGTAACAATGTGAGAGTCACTAGGAGAACGGCTGTTTATCTTTCCTTTCAAAATGCTGCCAACAATATTTTCTGAATGGAAGACACCATCTTGTAGCATAAAGGGCCGAAAGGGGTTCTGGTCTGGCCGATGGTTGGTGGAGACATTTTGACTATATCTTGGACCTGCCCGGCCTCGCCCAAAATGGCGCCGGTATAAATGGGACTCGTAACTCCTTGTTGTGTACTGGTTGAACAACCTTGATATCACGAGATATGAATGCAGTTTTGATGCTCATGGCGGGCGGGGACGAGAATTGATTGAATATTTCGACATCCCTATTGATATTAAGTTCTGATGTGTTATTGATTACTGTACTATTGAAAGTTCGAATTAACGTCACCCATGGTACTTGCCCGCAAATGTATATCTAGATGATTTTTTTTGTAAGTGGCTTTGTCATATTTTAATTACAAAATGTACGTCCACCGATTCCGCAACTGTTAGACACCTTAGTTCTTGCAACCTAATGGCCCGCTCGTTACGTTCCTCTACAGTGTAAATGTCTCCTCATCATATACGTTTTCAGTTTGCTCCGTGGCCGGCCCACGTGGTTATAGGCCCGTATTTGTATACTGACATTTTCACAATAAAGGTTTTTAAAACAAAACATGGTAGTAGTATTTACATTGGTAAAGTTTTTACTTTTAGTCACTGTTTTCGAATCAGTAAAAGGCAAGTGAAATAAAGCAGTCCAATTACATGACGGATAAAAGGTATAATACGTAGGAACGCAGTAAAGATAAATGGTGAAGGGCAGTTGTGTTTTCCACTCCTGCAACATAAAGTGATTGATAAGAATCTGATAATCAGGCGTATCGGCGAGTAAGACAGCAGGCCGAGCCTCTTTTACTCAACGGCCCCGTCATGGGACGAAGAAACGCCCTTTTTCTCGAAAAAGGGATATATTTTACTTGCAGGACAGTTGTAAATTTTCCGGGAAAGTACATTAGCCTGGAACATTATAACATATATGTTTTTAAAAAAAAATTTTTCGAAATCAATAAAAAGCGTATTTTTTAGGTCATATGACCAAGCTTTTCATTATTAAAATAACAAAAGTAAAATGAACCAATAAAAAGTTTTATTAACAAGTCACATGACCTGTTATGCTTACGTTACGCGCTGCGCGCCGCGCCCCGGATCACTTCCGGGTGCGCTAACGCGGCGTGTCATATAACGCATTACGCGACAACGTAGGTCAAGAATATAGTCAAAATGTCTCCACCAACCAGCGTACGGAACACAACCCCTTTCAGCAGTCCAAAAAGTTCTGTTAAATGACAACAGAGGGGACAGGCAACAAGAACCATCAGTCAAAGAGGGGAGGGCAAGTTCTTCTCTACCGGGTCATGTTGGGGCGCTACCGGAACTGATCGAATTGGTAGTCTACAGTGTTTCTGGATGTTTCAGACTAAAGCTGGCGTCAGCATGAGAGCACCACCATCTCGTAGCTCCGTCGTGGCCATTCCACGAGCAAACATGGCAGCCGCTCCCCACCAGAAGCATGCGGGAGTCGGGGGCCCCCAAGACTTTTGTAGAATCTTCACGGCTGAGGGGACGCTTTCGAGAATGGGACCCAAGCCCTATCAGGGAAGCGTCCGAGTTCCAAGGTGTCCCAGGGCCATTTTAGTGGACCACGCCCAAATCTGAAGAGCCGGCCGCCATTTTGAGAGTCCTGTGGCAGCCGCTTATCGTTGCATCGCAAGAGCGGGAGCAACTCAACTACATGGTGAGCGAGACGCTGTAGTCGCAAGAGCGGGCGGTAAACAGCTGAATGGCGGAAGAGGCACAGTGTAGCAAAAGCGGGCGGAATGGCAACTAAAACGGTAAAGGGGCGCCCCACTACAGCGTGTCTTCAGGTCAAACGGATTGTGGGACAAGGTCCAGAAAAGAAGAGTCATCAAAAGGCAAAAAGTTCAGCCGGACCCCGGGAGCCGGCCGCCTATGTCGGGGGCGATCTCAGGCTACACCAGTGCTATAAGACTTGGGGAGGGGGTCGGAGCCAAGCGTCTTCTCCGAGTCCGTGCCATCACATCGCCCCTCGGGGGCCTCCGTCAAGCGGTTTAGGGAGGTACCATATCACATTGTTTTCAAATGCAGTCAGGTCCACAAACGACCCTCACTTACTTTGAGAATAGTGAAGCTGCAGTAGGTGGGAATAAGCTTCAGACAGTGTTACAAGCGCTGCTCAGAACTCTGAACTATGGCACCCAACATCCAGAACTTATGCCATTTGAGAAAGGCAGTGACATCGAAGCAACTCAGGGACCAAAACCATTAACGTACTTTCACGTATGAAAATCTTACTTGGGGAGGGGGCAGTAGCGAAGCGCCCCCTCCCAGTCCGCGCCACCACACCGTATGTGGAAAATCTGAAGCCATCGTTCTACAAACTCAACCAACCTCGGATGGAAAAATCTAGAAAAATGTACAAACTGAAAACCAGTTTTGGTCTGCATAGCATCAGTAGCAACGCTTGCTATCAGAGTGCATGAGTTTCATGCTCGATCGATTGAGCTAGCCGGATCGGGCAACAAAAAGTATAAAATAGTTATGTAAATAGTTATTTAATAAAATGTTTTACCCTGTTACTTTGCTGGTGTGTTGTATATATTTTTAATATTTGCATAGGGTTTGTCGTTATTTTGGGCGGGGTGGGTGACGGAGCCGAGCTGTCTTGCAGCCCTCATGGTGTGGAGCTCAGTTCATCTCACTATTTTCGTATTTCTCATGAAGGGTTGTTCCTTATATTTCTATTTTAGCGAGGTCAAAAAGAGATCCAATTAGTGGCCTACTGATTTTGCTCGATTACTTTTATTATTTTACACGATTTTTCACGATTTTTCACTATCTGCAAAGACTAAACCGAGTATTGCGACTTTGTGCTTGTTTGTAAATAGAGAATGAACCAAAGAGAATCAATTGGAAAACAGTAAATGCTTGGATAACAATCAATCAAATGGAGAGACAAGCAGGCACGACGGATTACAACGGAGGTAAAGGCCTGCGTTAACTACCCTTCACTATCTGCAAAGAGAGAGTACTACTAAGAGAAAAGAGGGGAGGGGGGGGCAGCGTTCAAAGCCCATCAGCGTGCATAAACACGAAAAAGTTTTTACCTATCACGTACTTGACATTTGACAGCTTTTGATATTTGCTATTAAAAAACCATTGAAATTCACAGAAAAACCATAGGTTTTAGGCCATATATAGTTAGGAATTTGCATTTACAAAACCTTGAAAATTCACTGAAAAAACGATTGGTTATAGACCATATATAGTTAGGGATTAGCCTTTTCAAAACCTTATTTTACTCACACAAAACCATTGAAATTTCATATATAGTTAGTTGCACTAACTATATATCGCGCACCCGCAATCCACTGCTGATGATGTCACATATTACATCATTCATGACATGGTTAGTGACATCACTGATGACATCACTGATGACATCTTAAATGACATCACTGATGACATCTCAAATGACATCACTGATGACATCACTGATGACATCTCAAATGACATCACTGATAAAATCACTGATAACATCCCATTTGACATTACTGATTACATCACTGATGATATCATTCATGTGATAATACCATGAACCTCTTTAGACTCTAATATAACCTTAGATACAATCAGTGTAAACAGACAGTCACAGACTGTCACTCATCCATGGAGTTACTCACACACCTAGTCAGTTATGCAAAAAATCAATCACACCTCCATTTTCTCAACTATACAGTTATACACACCTTACTTATTCAAACATATACTAACATATATTTACTCTCTTATACAATCCCTGATACATGTTCACAATGATCCATACAGCCACTCACACATTCACTGGCTCTTATGCACAGTTATTTATATATGTCAACTCTCACATGTACTGTGTTTTACATATGTACTTACTTTGACATGTAGCACTGAGATATCCATTCACTCACCAATACACTCATGCACAGTCAACCGCCCATACAGCTGTTTCCACATGCACTTTTGAACCCATACATATAGTGAATCAACTACTCACACATCTATGTACAGAGTCACACACCTCCCAGCCACCCATACACACACACTCAGTTTCCCATACAAATACTTGGACAACCAATGAATAACCCATACAGTTACTCATATAGCTACTGATTAACACATGCAGCAGTTTGTAGAACAACAGATATAATGATGCACAAATTAAGACAGTTTAGTCACTAACCCATGCACTCAGTAAGACACATTTAATCATTCTCTCATACAGTCAGTCATGCACCTACTAAATCCTTCTTCCAGACACTTATACATCCACTCATTCTTCAATATGTAAGACATATTTTAACTTTACAGAAACATACAGTCACTGGATGTTGTCATCAGTGATGTCATCAGTGATGTCATTTGAGATGTCATCAGTGATGTCATTTAAGATGTCATCAGTTATGTCATCAGTGATGTCACTAACCATGTCATGAATGATGTAATATGTGACATCATCAGCAGTGGATTGCGGGTGCGCGATATATAGTTAGTGCAACTAACTATATATGAAATTTCAATGGTTTTGTGTGAGTAAAATAAGGTTTTGAAAAGGCTAATCCCTAACTATATATGGTCTATAACCAATGGTTTTTTCAGTGAATATATACATATATATATATATATATATATATATATATATATATATATATATATATTACCTACTGGCGATAGCCAGTAGGTATATATAGTTAGAATTTTTTCTCTATGGGACTTTTGAAAATTCTATGTCTAATAACTTTGGCGTTTGTGGACGGAATCGGCTGAAATTTTCAGGAAAATGGCACATTTTGTTTCTGAGCAGCCCCTAAAAATTTGGGGGGGTTTCGTCAAGGGGGGGCCGAGAAAAAAGGGGGGTCCCAAAACGCGTTTTTCCCATGTTAATTTCCATAGGGCGGTTGGACTCACTTTTAGCTCGAACGGCTGAATGGATTTGCACGAAACTTGGCAAAATTGTAGGGACTATTAGCCCGATGTGCCTTTGCTAGGTCTCAATATATGTGCTCCAGTAGTTTTTGAGAAATTAACGTTCAAACCAAGATATATATCTGTAACAGCGCTCTGGGCAGCGATCCGGTCCGCTTACTTTTCGCTTATCGGAACTTTGCGCGCAGAAAGCTGATTGGCTCTCCGGTGTCTGTCAACATTCTAAACAGTCCGGAGCGGCCGCCATCTTGTCTCTCGGTAGGATGGAGAGAGAAGAAGAGGTGGAAAACGAAAGGGGAATTTAATGAAAGGGGGCAAGGTATCCCCCTCTTGACCCCCTAGGAATGTTGTTGGGGTTATTAAAGGGTCCCGTGGGGAAAAAAAAAAAAAAAATGATTTTTCACGGTAGAAGCGCTTCACGGGCCGCGAACTGGGCCGCAAACTGGTAGCGAAACGGGAATTCGCCATTTTGTGCTTCGTTAATTAAATTACTAGGTATAAGTGGGTGCGGGAGACGTATCCTAATCCCCTATGTTTCCTGAGGGTGGCTGAGGAGGCTGATATATGTTGATACATCTCTTCCAGCGGCTGTGCGTGAGCTTTTTTTTTTTTTTGCTGCGTGACAGTCCGGAGCGGCCGCCATCTTGTCTCTCGGTAGGATCGAGAGAGAAGAAAAGGTGAAAAACTAAGGGGGAATTTAATGAAAGGGGGCAAGGTATCCCCCTCTTGACCCCCTAGGAATGTTGTTGGGGTTATTAAAGGGTCCCGTGGGGAAAATAAAAAAAAATGATTTTTCACGGTAGAAGCGCTTCACGGGCCGCGAACTGGGCCGCAAACTGGTAGCGAAACGGGAATTCGCCATTTTGTGCTTCGTTAATTAAAGTACTAGGTATAAGGGGGTGCGGGAGACGTATCCTAATCCCCTATGTTTCCTGAGGGTGGCTGAGGAGGCTGATATATGTTGATACATCTCTTCCAGCGGCTGCGCCATCTTGCCTTTTTTCCAATGCCACAATTTTGTCGTGCACGGCAGCCATTTTAGATGCCAGGCTGGTCCCAGGCTATCACCTAACCCTGCGGATGTAGTTTATGGCCCCAGCTGTAGAGAATTCAGACATGCCAATCCTCCCGATTCAGGCGTGTGACTACTGATTTCAGTGCTAGTCTCCCGCCTCCCGATTTCTGCAAGCAAAAACCCGGGGGCATATTACGAACAACTAGCGTTAGTTTTTGTCTCTAACTTGTTTAGAGACAAAAATTATCGCCGTACATCGGCGATTTTTATCGCAGATAAACCTTGCTATTATCGCAGAAAAGTCAGCGATATTCATGTATTATCGAGCAAATGCTCTTAGCCATGTTATCCACCTCCCATTGGATAACATGGCTAAGAACTGCTCAGGGCAGGTGTTAGATTTTGGAGATATTCGCGCTTAGCGCGAATATCTCCAAAAGTTGGTAATAGAAGGTAGCGATGTTAGGGACTGTTTCCAGTCGCTAACATCTTGGCACGCCACTTTGCATGTCATTAGTGATAAGTATCACTGACATGCAAAGCGGGGCCCAAGATGGTCGCTATCTCCTTTTAGCTGTCACTAACTGGTGTTAGCGACAGCTTGGTTATAGGGAAATAATTTTATCTCCGCTTTCATGGCTTTTAAAGCCAAAAAAGCGGAGATAAACCCCCTTGATAATATGCCCCACGATTCCTTGGGGTTTCAGTTGACAGGGCTTGGTATTGTGTTACATGGTAATTTTTCCATGAAACGTCAGAGGGTCGATGCAGGGGTTCTAGAAGAGGTGATAAACCATTTAAGCCTCATGAACAAGCGCATGGTCTTTTAAAGATTTGTGAAGTACTCGGGGCGGCGGTGTGTGTGTGCCCTCTTTCAGGAGCGGGCGGGGGGGACTGCCAGCAACTTGCCAGGCCAGGCAGTGTTCAACACGTGCATCACCCTTTCTCTGCTTGCTATTGCGCTCCATGCTTCGGAAAGGTAAGAAAAAGAACGTGCATTTGAGTTTGAAATGTCCGATCCTGCAGCAGCACACTTCCAAAGCCCACACATGACAATAACCCGATTCAAGGCCCCATTCACCCATTTTTAAAAAAATAGATAACACTCCAACAAAGTAAGGTTATAAAACTTTATTAACTATTAACTTTAACGAACGGAACAAAAACTAAAAACATTTAAACATTTCTCAACACAAAAAGCAACAATGGTTAGAAGCTGTCTTTTGTGCGAATAGTCCCAAGGCAGCACAACGTGCAGAGTTCTGGACGGCACCCAGGTGATGTCGCCTGGGTGCCGCACTGGTTTAGGGATCCTACAATGCCGCACAGAAAAACAGCGTGGGGCGTCCCGGGTGGTGCGGGGGGAGGCCTCGTCAGTAGCGGTCTGTGTCCAGTGTCACATGGCTGACACAACATGTACGACAGGCACCCAGGTGATGTCCAGTAAACTGCCGCACTGGTTTTGGTATCCTACAATGCTACTCCGAAAATTGGCGTGCGGCGGCCCGGGGGGGGCGTGGGGGAGGCGGCGTGAACGGGCCTCCCCAGGTGGCGGCCATCTAGCTGAGTTGCGCCCGCTCTTGCGGCTACAGCGTCTCGCTCACCATGTTGTTGAGTTGCTCCCACTCTTGCAGTGCAGCGATAGGCGGCTGCCACATGGCTCTTAAAATGGCGGACGGCTCCTCGGTTTTGGGCCTGGTCCACTGAAATGGCCCTGGGACACTTTGGAACTCGGACGCTTGCCTGCTAGGGCTTGGGCTCCATTCTCGAAAAGCGTCCCCTCAGCCGTGAAGATTGTACAAAAGTCTTGGGGGCCCCCGACTCCCGCAGGCTTCCGGTGGGGAGCGGCTGCCATGATTGCTCGCGGAATGACCACGACGGAGCCACGAGATGGTGGTGCTCTCATGCTGACGCCAGCTTCAGTCTGAATGATCCAGAAACAAGGTGGGGCTTTCATCGTTTGGGAAAAAAAAATGTTCTAAACCAATGAAAAGTGTTATTTTTAGGTCATATGACCAAGCCTTCCATCTTTAGGAAACCAAAAGTAAAATGAACCAATGAAAAGTTTTATAAAGAAGTCACATGACCTGTTATGCGGCATAGGGCTACAAAAACCGTAGAAAATCCGTTGGCACGTGAGGCGGCGTCAGTAGCGGACCGATGTGCGAATAGGCCGAAGGCAGCACAACGCGCTGAGATCCGGATGGCACCGAGGTGGTGTCAAGCAAATTGCCGTACTGGTGTGGCCATCCTACAATGCTGCGCCGAAAGACGGCGTGTCCAGCTGAGTTCCGGTCACTCTTGCGGTACAGTGAGTCGAACGCGCCGAGATCCGGATGGCACCGAGGTTGTGTCCAGCAAGTTGCTGCACTGGTGTGGCCATCCTACAATGCTGTGCCGAAAGTCGGCGTGGGGTGCCCCGTTGGCTTATGAGGTGATGTCAGTAGTGGACCGATGTGTGAATAGGTCGGAACCAGCACAAGGCGCCAAGATCCGAATGGCAAGTCCTGGATATTGAGTGCCATAGTTGAGAGTTCTGAGCTGTGCTTGTAAGACTATCTGAAGCTTATTTGCACCTGCTGCAGTTTCACTGTTGCCCAAGGTGGTGTCCAGCAAATTGCTGCAGTGGTGTGGCCATCCTACAATGCTGCGCCGAAAGACGGCGTGTCCAGCTGAGTTCCGGTCACTCTTGCGGTACAGTGAGTCGAACGCGCCGAGATCCGGATGGCACCGAGGTTGTGTCCAGCAAGTTGCCGCACTGGTGTGGCCATCCTACAATGCTGCGCCGAAAGACGGTGTGACCAGCTGAGTTCCGGTCACTCTTGCGGTACAGTGACTCGAACGCTCCGAGATCCGGATGGCACCGAGGTGGTGTCCAGCAAGTTCCCGCACTGGTGTGGCCATCCTACAATGCTGCGCCGAAAGTCAGTGTGGGGTGCCCCGTTGGCCTATGAGGTGATGTCAGTAGTGGACCGATGTGTGAATAGGTCGGAAGCAGCACAAGGCGCCCTGCACTGTTGAGCTTTTTTCAATGCCTGTTTTTTGTTGTTTCCCCTCCATCAAAAACAAAAAAAAATATATAAAACTGTGCAAAAATACAAAAAAATGTTTAGAAAAGCAGTGCTTGTAAGACTGTCTGAAGCTCCTTTGCACCTGCTGCAGCTTCACTATTGCCCTGGTGTGGACAAAGATCGCCCATGACTTAGGCTGATTGAGAGTTTGTAGAAAAATGGCTTCAGATTTTCCACATATTACTCTTCAACATTCTTCCTAAATGTAACAATGTGAGACTCACTAGGAGAACGGCTGTTTATCTTTCCTTTCAAAATGCTGCCAACAATATTTTCTGAATGGAAGACACCATCTTGTAGCATAAAGGGCCGAAAGGGGTTCTGGTCTGGCCGATTGTTGGTGAAGACATTTTGACTATATCTTGGACCTGCCCGGCCTCGCCCAAAATGGCGCCGGTATAAATGGGACTCGTAACTCCTTGCCCGCAAATGTATATCTAGAAAATGTTATTGTAAGTGGCCCTGTCTTATTTTAATTACAAAATGTACGTCCACCGATTCCGCAACTGTTAGACACCTTAGTTCTTGCAACCTAATGGCCCGCTCGTTACGTTCCTCTACAGTGTAAATGTCTCCTCATCATATACGATTTCAGTTTGCTCCGTGGCCGGCCCACGTGGTTATAGGCCCGTATTTGTATACTGATATTTTCACAATAAAGGTTTTTAAAACAAAACACGGTAGTAGTATTTACATTGGTAAAGTTTTTACTTTTAGTCACTGTTTTCGAATCAGTAAAAGGCAAGTGAAATAAAGCAGTCCAATTACATGACGGATAAAAGGTATAATATGTAGGAACGCAGTAAAGATAAATGGTCAAGGGCAGTTGTGTTTTTCATTTCTGCAACATAAAGTGATCGATAAGAATCTGATAATCAGGCGTATCGGCGACTAAGACAGCAGGCCGAGTCTCTCTTACTCAACGGCTCCGTCATGGAACGAAGAAACGCCCTTTTTGTCGAAAAAGGAATATATTTTACTTGCAGGACAGTTGTAAATTTTCCGGGAAAGTACATTAGCCTGGAATATTATAACATATGTTTGAAAAAAAAATAATGTTCGAAAAAAATAAAAAGCGTAATTTTTAGGTCATATGACCAAGCTTTTCATCATTAAATTAACAAAAGTAAAATGAACCAATGAAAAGTTTTATTAACAAGTCACATGACCTGTTATGCTTACGTTACGCGCTGCGCGCCGCGCCTCGGATCACTTCCGGGTGCGCTAACGCGGCGTGTCATAAAACGCATTACGCGACAACGTAGGTCAAGAATATAGTCTAAATGTCTCCACCAACCAGCGTTCAGAACACAACCCCTTTCAGCAGTCCAAAAAGTTCCGTTAAATGTCAACAGAGGGGACAGGCAACAAGAACCATCAGTCAAAGAGGGGAGGGCAAGTTCTTCTCTTCCGGTTCATGTTGGGGCGCTACCGGAACTGATCGAATTGGTAGTCTATAGTGTTTCTGGATGTTTCAGACTAAAGCTGGCGTCAGCATGAGACCACTACCATCTCGTAGCTCCGTCGTGGCCATTCCACGAGCAATCATGGCAGCCGCTCCCCACCAGAAGCCTGCGGGAGTCGGAGGCCCCCAAGACTTTTGTAGAATCTTCACGGCTGAGGGGACGCTTTTCGAGAATGGGACCCAAGCCCTAGCAGACAAGCGTCCGAGTTCCAAGGTGTCCCAGGGCCATTTTAGTGGACCAGGCCCAAAACCGAAGAGCCGGCTGCCATTTTGAGAGTCCTGTGGCAGCCGTCTATCGCTGCACCGCAAGAGCGGGCGCATCTCAACTACATGGTGAGCGAGACGCTGTAGTCGCAAGAGCGGGCGGTAAACAGCTGAATGGCGGAAGAGGCACAGTGTAGCAAAAGCGGGCGGAATGGCAACTAAAACGATAAAGGGGCGCCCCACTACAGCTTGTCTTCAGGTCAAACGGATTGTGGGACAAGGTCCAGAATTGAAGAGTCATCAAAAGGCAAAAAGTTCCGCCGGACCCCGGGAGCCGGCCGCCTATGTCGGGGGCGATCTCAGGCTACACCAGTGCTATAAGACTTGGGGAGGGTGTCGGAGCCAAGCGTCTTCTCCGAGTCCATGGCCATCACACCGCCCCTCGGGGGCCTCCGTCAAGCGGTTTAGGGAGGTACCATATAACATTGTTTTCAAATGCAGTCAGGTCCACAAACGACCCTCACTTACTTTGGAATAGTGAAGCTGCAGTAGGTGGAAATAAGCTTCAGACAGTCTTACAAGCACTGCTTTTGTAAACATTTTTTTTTTTTTTTGTATTTTTGCACAGTTTTATATATTTTTTTTTGTTTTTGATGGAGGGGAAACAACAAAGCACAGGCATTGAAAAAGGCTCAAACTCAGAACTCTGAACTATGGCACCCAATATCCAGGACTTTCCATCCGGATCTTGGCGCCTTGTGCTGCTTCCGACCTATTCACACATCGGTCCACTACTGACATCATCTTATAAACCAACGTTATGTAAATAGTTATTTAATAAAATGTTTTACCCTGTTTCTTTGCTGGTGTGTTGTCTATATTTTTAATATTTGCATAGGGTTTGTCGTTATTTTGGGCGGGGTGGGTGACGGAGCCGAGCTGTCTTGCAGCCCTCATGGTGTGGAGCTCAGTTCATCTCACTATTTTCGTATTTCTCATGAAGGGTTGTTTATAATATTTCTATTTTAGCGAGGTCAAAAAGAGATCCAATTAGTGGCCTACTGATTTTGCTCGATTACTTTTATTTTTTTACACGATTTTTCACGATCTGCAAAGACTAAACAGAGTATTGCGACTTTGTGCTTGTTTGTAAATAGAGAATGAACCAAAGAGAATCAATTGAAAAACAGTAAATGCTTGGATAATAATCAATCAAATGGAGAGACAAGCAGGCAGGACGGATTACAACGGGGGTAAAGGCCTGCGTTAACTACTCTTCACTATCTGCAAAGAGAGAGTACTACTAAGAGAAAAGAGGGGAGGGGGGCAGCGTTCAAAGCACATCAGCGTGCATAAATACGAAAATGTTTTTATCTATCACGTACTTTACATTTTAATGCTTTTCATATTTGCTATTAAAAAACCAATGAAATTCACAGAAAAAACCATAGGTTATAGTGGACATATAGTTAGGAATTTGCATTTACAAAACCTTGAAAATTCAATGAAAAAACCATTGGTTTTAGGCCATATATAGTTAGAAATTAGCATTTACAAAACCTTATTTTACTCGCATAAAACCATTGAAATTCCATATATAGTTAGAAGCGCTAACTATATATCGCGCACCCGCAATCCACTGCTGATGATGTCACATATTACATCATTCATGACATGGTCAGTGACATCACTGATGACATCACTGATGACATCTCAAATGACATCACTGATGACATCACTGATGACAACTCAAATGACATCACTGATGACATCTCAAATGACATCACTGATGACATCACTGATGACAACTCAAATGACATCACTGATGACATCTCATTTGTCATCACTGATCACATCACTCATGTGATAATACAATGAACCTCTTCAGACTCTAATATAACCTTACATACACTCAGTATAAACAGACACTCACAGACTGTCACTCATCCATGGAGTTACTCACACACCTAGTCAGTCATGCAAAGAATCAATCACACCTCCATTTCCTCAACTATACAGTTATACACATCTTACTTATTCAAACATATAATAACACATATTTACTCTCTTATATAATCCCTGATACAAGCTCACAGTGATCGATACAGCCACTCACACATTCACTGGCTCTTATGTTCAGTTATTTATATATGTCAACTCTCACATGTATTGTGTTTTACATACGTACTTACTTGCACATGTAGCAATGAGAAATCCATTCACTCACCAACACACCCATGCACAGTCAACCGCCCATATAGCTGTTTCCACATGCACTCTTGAACTCATACTCCTAGTGAATCAACTGCTTACACATCTATGCACAGAGTCACGCACCTCCCAGCCACCCACACACACACTCAGCCTCCCATTCAAATACTTGGGCAACCAATCAATAACCCATATGGCCACTCTTATAGCTACTGATCAACACATGCAGCAGCTTACACAACAACAAACATACTGATGCACAAATTAAGACAGTTTAGTCACTAACCCATGCACTCAGTGAGACACATTTAATCACTCTTTCATACAGTCAGTCATGCACCTACTAAATTCTTCATCCAGACACTTATACATCCACTCATTCTTCAATATGTAAAACATATTTAAACTTTACAGACACATACAATCACTGGATGTTGTGATCAGTGATGTCATCAGTGATGTCATTTGAGATGTCATCAGTGATGTCATCAGTGATGTCACTGACCATGTCATGAATGATGTAATATGTGACATCATCAGCAGTGGATTGCGGGTGCGCGATATATAGTTAGCGCTTCTAACTATATATGGAATTTCAATGGTTTTATGCGAGTAAAATAAGGTTTTGTAAATGCTAATTTCTAACTATATATGGCCTAAAACCAATGGTTTTTTCATTGAATATATATATATATATATATATATATTACCTACTGGCGGTCACCAGTAGGTATATATAGTTAGGATTTTTTTGAATAGGGATTTCTGAAAATTCTATGTTGGATAACTTTGGCGTTGATGGACGGAATTGGCTGAAATTTTCAGGAAAATGGCACATTTTGTTTCTGATCATCCCCTGAAAGTTGGGGGGGGGGGTTCGTCAAGCGGGGGCCGAGAAAAAAGGGGGGGTCCCACAACGTGTTTTTAACATTGAGTTTTCCATTGGGCGGTTGGACTCACTTTTAGCTCGAACGGCTGAATGGATTTCTATGAAACATGGCAAAATTGTAGAGACTGTTTGCCCGATGTGCCTTTGCTAGGTCTCAAGATATGTGCTCCAGTGGATTTTGAGAAATTAACGTTAAAAAAAATATATATATCTGTGACAGCGTCCCGGTTAGTGCCCCGGTTCGCGTACCAGACGGGTAACGGAACTACGCGAGGAGAAGCGGATTGGCTCTCCGGTGACTGTCAACATTCTAAACAGTCCGGAGCGGCCGCCATCTTGTCTCTCGGTTGGATCGAGAGACAAGAGGTGGAAATAAACGAAGGGGGAATGAATGAAAGGGGGCAAGGTTGACCCCTCCTGACCCCCTAGGATTGATGTAGGGGCTATTAAAGGGCCCAGCGGGGCAAAAAAATTTAATATTTTTTTTTCCGATTTTTCGGGTGGAAGCGCTACACAGTACGCGAACCGGGTAGCTCACCGGTAGCGTAACGGAAGTCCGCCATCTTGTGTTTCGGATGAATTTAGTCACAAGATGGAGGATAAATAATGTTGGGAATGGGTATAAGGGGGCACGGGAGACATATCCTGACCCCCTAGGTTTTCTGAGGGTGGCTGAGGAGGCCCATATATTTAAAAAAAAAACCTTTTTTTCAAATTTCCCATGGTTAGCGCCCGGTCCGCGCACCGGGTAGCGTTCCGGAAAGCGTAACAAGGGGAAAACCAAGGGAAATAGTAAAATAATATTTTAGAGTGCTTTGAGGTAGGGTAGCTCTGAATAGAGCTGTTGTGTTGTGTGGGTGATGTAAGTACATACGATCTGTAGATATTTTGTATGTTCTAATATGGGTTATTTAAATGTAAATGTATGGAAAAGCACTTGCTTTAAAGCAATTGTATTTTTGAACTGATTGTTCTTTCCTCTTAGTCCTCCTCTTTGTTTTTTTCCCCACACTCTACTTCAGCATGATAGTTGATAAATTTGTTCCCTCAAAAAATTTATATACATAAAAAAATTATATTAAATACATATAAAATATATTTTTCCTTTAAAAGAAGAATACATTTTACAGCTTCTGATATTTGCTATTAAAAAACCATTGAAATTCACTGAAAAAACCATAGGTTATAGACCATATATAGTTAGGAATTAGCATTTACAAAACCTTGAAAATTCACTGAAAAAACCATAGGTTATAGACCATATATAGTTAGGAATTAGCATTTACAAAACCTTATTTTACTCACACAAAACCATTGAAATTCGCATATATAGTTAGTTGCACTAAAAATATATCGCGCACCCGCAATCCACTGCTGATCATGTCACATATTACATCATTCATGACATGGTCAGTTACATCACTGATGACATCACTGATGACATCTCAAATGACATCACTGATGACATCACTGATGACAACATCCAGTGACTGTATGTTTCTGTAAAGTTAAAATATGTCTTACATATTGAAGAATGAGTGGATGTATAAGTGTCTGGATGAAGGATTTAGTAGGTGCATGACTGACTGTATGAGTGAGTGATTAAATGTGTCTCACTGAGTGCATGGGTTAGTGACTAAACTGTCTTAATTTGTGCATCATTATGTCTGTTGTTCTGTAAACTGCAGGTAATCAAAGGAAGAGTGACCGTAAAGGTAAAGTATATAAAGGAGGTGGTTGTCGCACGTGAAGTCTGAGGCCAGTTGTAAGTGGTCCGGTAGTAAGACCAATTTCAAGAAAAAATACACTGTTTTTTCAGGAAACCCTCACTCACCCTAGTGGTGACATGCTTCATCATCGGGTCCACCGGGAGAGATCGAATACCTCCCCGGTGTGCTGCGACGCCAGGAGACTGCGGAGCAGGTTTTTGTGTGAAGATGAAGTGTGAAAAATGCTGAGGTTTAAAAATGTCAGAGGTTGTACCAAAAAAACTTTATTCACTGGTCAACCTGACATATTAAAAACAAGATATGTGAAGGGAAACTAGCCAATTACTTTATACTGGTGTTTACCCTGTGGAGAAGGTCAACATGTTTCTGCCCGTTCTATGTGTTACTTTACTGGGCTTTCATCAGGACCGGTAAGCGAGTGTGCCAATGACAGGAGGGGCGCGCTAAGGCCCGCCCTGCCAATGGCCGTGAAAGTTAAAAATAGCACTATGTGTAAAAATGGTGCAAAGAAGAAAGAAAAACAAACTCATAAGTAGTGGGGTTTTACCTCTTTTGCGAGGAACCTAGGAGTCTGTAGGAAGAAAAATGACAAACAGACAAATACAAACATAAACACAAAGATATTGAATCAATGATTTGTGCATATGTACAGTGGCCATAAAGAGTGACTTTGTGGCATGACACGTGCTTGCATACCTATCAAGGGCCGTGGCCGGTATGCCTGGGATGCGTAGTTGAGGTCATGCCGAAATCCGAGGTGGAGGGGCCTCAACTAACGCTGATAAAATGTATTCAGCGCGGGCTGTTGCATATGTGTGGTATAGCAACAGTGGCTAAACAAGAAGACTTATCGTGTCTAAGTCTATTTGTGAGGTAGTACAAGAAAGTATCACACTACCTATGGTGGGGTGTCAGGGAATGAACCCCGAAGGAAAACAACGTTAGAGCAGTGTTCCGGTACAATACGCCGTGACACTGCTGGCCGTGGTATATAAATTACCCAAGCACACAACACTAAGTCCAAGGTATAGGAAAAATGTCCTCACTTGTAAAGAAATAGATCCACGCCCCATAGAACACAGGAGGGGGGTGGGAGCGACAATGGCACACCCTGTAAATAAGGGGGAGAGAGAAACAGATACACACAAAGGAGGTTTTTAGAACTGGCAGGGTCCCATTCATACAACTTATCTAGTTAGAATGATGTCTCCAAAGTAAGGTCTCTTACGCCCGCAAAGCTCAGCACCCGCTCGGCACCTAGCTGCACCCTCGCTGGATCTCGTGGATCCTTTGCGAAGGGCGAGCGAGGCGTTTATGGAGCGGTGGCTGCGCGCGGGCCAATTGGAGTCCCTAGATCAAAGCGAGGCTTGGGGCCAGAAGCCATTCAGCCAATAGGGGGACGTTGGAAGGTGCTCGCGTAATCCCGCGAGAGGTCTTGAGGAGTGAAAGCGAGGCTTGCATTGAGACGCAAGCCTCGATCCTGGGATGGGCGGGGTCCGCCCTTGTATACTCCTCCCGGGGCTGTTGTCTAGGTGCTCACGAGATCCCGTGAGAGGTCGCGTGAGGCGACAACGAGGCTTGCAACTCAAGCTGTAATGAAATGCAAGCCTGGATCTTGGAGTGGGTGGGGTCCGCCCTGGCGTACTGGTAGTACTATGCGGGACAGCGCGATGTCCAGCATATGTTGCCCAGTATAGATGAAGACTTCAAAGAACAGCATAAGTGAGGGAACCCTAATCAGGATTAGCTGATTCAGGTTTTTAACAAGGGAGTTATTATTAAAAAAAATGCTAATAGCAGCGCTGGTGTGAATAAATCACTCAACACGTATGGCTGTGGTACTTGCATTCGAGGTGGGAGGGCAAAAGAGAACTCAGGTTGGTTTTAGTGTTTGAGGACGCTGGTCCACGGAATTTGGTCATTTAGTCCATTAATATGGGTGCTGAGTCGGTAGACCCAGCGCTGTTCTTTTTCAAACAATATGTTTTCTCTGTTTTTTACACAGTTGACCTGTTCGATCACTGTCCAGGTCATGTCGTTCGGGGTATGATTGGTTTGCAGGAAGTGCTCGCTGAGTTTTGTGGTGATTTTTTTGCATCGAATGTTGCTACGGTGTTCCCCGATGCGTGTCTTAACTTTCCTGGTGGTCATCCCCACATAGCGTTTCGCGCAGGGGCAGGTAATCAAGTAAATCACGTTTGTTGAATTGCAGTTTGTGTGGGATTTTTGTGTCCACACTTTTCCCGGTTCCAAGTTGAGTTGTTTAGAATGAGTGGTCAGATGACAGACACTGCAGTCTGTGCATGGGAAATGACCCATAACTGGGGGTAGGTGCCAAGCATCTGTGATAGACCTGGTGGCTGTGTTTGCACTGGGGGCTGTTAATGGTCTTGTATGCACCAAGGCATCTTTAATACTCCTGCCTTTCTTGAAGGAAAAAAGAGGTTTTTCCCAGTTACTGAAATTGCTGCTGATAGTTCTCCAATTTTTATTGATGGATTTTTTCACTGTGTCTGAGAGGGTGCTGTAGGTGGTTACACACGTGAGTGGTGTTTCCGTGGTTGTCCTTACATTGTCCTCTAGTAGTGCCTCTCGGGGTTGGTTTCGTGCTCTAGTTTGGCCTTTTTTCAGTACTCCTTTGGGATACCCTCTTTGTGTTAGTTTGTCTGTTAGCTCCTTGGCCTGTTCCTTGTAGTCGTTAATGTTACTACAATTTCTTCTCAGCCGTAGGAATTGGCCGTAGGGCAAGTTTTCCCTTAAAGGTCTTGGATGGAAACTCCTGAAGTCAAGGAGGTTGTTTTTCGCCGTTGGTTTGTGGTGAGTCACAGTTGTGAGAGAGGTGCCCTATATTTTAATTACCACATCAAGGAAAATGATCGATTCCCTACTGAAGTTATTAGTAAACCTCAAGAAAGGATCCAGAGTATTGACCCAATCTAGGAACTGCAAAAGACTGGCTTCCGTCCCTGTCCATAGTAGAAGAATGTCATCAATGTACCTCCTCCATAATCCTATGGAGGAGGCAAAGGGGTTGGTAGGTGGTAGGATGTGCTTTGTTTCGAAATCAAAAACATACAACCCCGCTACGCTAGGAGCGAAAGTACTCCCCATAGAGGTCCCTGTGCATTGTAGATACAATTGGCCTTTGTACTCAAAGTAATTTTCTTTGAGTGCCATTCGTGCACATTTCAGGATGAATTCTTTGGGGGTGGTGTATTCCCAATTTTCTTTGTCTAATGCTTCCCCTAGTACTCGTAGTGTGTCTTCCTGTGGGATACTAGTGTACAGACTCTCTATGTCCATTGTTACCAGTATTACTGAGCTTTCTGGTAGAGTGGTATCGTTCAGTAATTTGAGTAAGCTCTTGGTGTCTTTTAAGTAGGTTCTGGAGTTCTGTACTAGCGGTTTCAAGTAGTGGTCACAAAAGGTGGATAAGGGTTCCAGAACTGACCCGATCCCTGATACTATTGGTCTACCTGGAGGTGGGACCACATTTTTATGCGTTTTAGGCAGAGGTTAAAAGTAGGGTATGGTTTGTCCCCCTGCCATAAGGAATGCTGCTTCATGCGGGGAGATGTGACCATCAGTCTCTGCTTCCTGTACTAAGGCTCGAATGCGTTCCTTCATTTCTGTGGTAGGGTCTGTGTTGAGGAGCAAGTAATTTGTTCTGTTGTTCAAAAGTGTCATACAGGCCTTATCATATTCAGTGGTGTCCTGGATCACAATCCCTCCGCCTTTATCGGCGGGTTTTATGGTTATTTCTTTGTTGTTTCTCAGGTTGTCCAAGGCCTTGTGTTCTGCAGCGGAAAAATTGTGGAATCGTTTGGGGTCTTCGCAATTTTCCAGGTCTTTTATAACTGCCTGTTCAAAGGCAGTAATTGCTGCAGGGATCGTATGCGGCGGTGGCATAAACGTGGATTTGAGTCTGAGATTAGTGTCAAACTCCTGTTCTTCTGTCAGGGGCTGGTCCTTAGATTCAAAGAAGGCCTTTAATTTTAATTTCCGAAAAAACTGTGAAAGTTCACAGTGTAGGAGGAATTTGTCAGGACGACAGGTAGGGACAAATCCCAGGCCTTTTTCCAAGACTTTTGTTTCTTCTGGAGTTATGACTTTTTTAGAGAGGTTGGTAACCAGGCTTACACTGCGCTGGTGCTGGCTGTCGCTGTTCTGCTGCGGGTGTGTTTCCCCACTGCATCCTCGTCTTCCCAGGTCACTTGTGTGTTGCCTCTGTTCTGTCCACGTCCTCTCCCGCCCCTCCCTAAAAAAGGCATCGGTGGGTGATTGAGGGGAAACTGGGGGTGCATGTACGGATTCCAGTTCATCATGGGGAACTGGGGTTGTTGATAAAACATTGGTACAGGACCGTTGTTAGGCTGGCCATAATTCTGCCATCTGGGTTGTTGGTTTGGGAAGTTAAATCTACCCCTTCCTCCTCTCCGTCCCCTTTGTCTTGGACTCTGATTGCTCGCTGTACTCCCACTTGAGGAGTTGCTATCTGAGTCATCTGATTTGTTGGTGTCCTTTTTGGAGCACTATAGTTTGGATCTGAGTAGGGATATACGTTCTCAAATTTAAATTTTTTGAGGTCTTTTTGGAATTTTGTGAGTTTCGCCTGCATCAGGTTGTCCTTGTACTCCGTGAGATCTTTATTGATTTCGTCCAACTTTTTTTTATAACCCGTTATTGTAGATTTATATTGGGCTTCTGTTTGTTGGATTTCAATTAGCAGAGTTTCAAATAGGCGTAGTGCTGTCTTAATAATGAGTACCAGCCAGTCTCTGGTGCAGTGCCAGGCTATCATGGCCCAATCTCTTCTAAAAGTGGCGTCATTGAGAAAGATCCTTGGGACGTTTGTGACCAGCAGCCCTTTGGGTGCTGAATTGGAGGTAAGGTATTGCTTTAGGATTGTTCCATGAAGTATGGTTCTTATTCTGTCGCGCTTTAGTTCGGTAAGTTGTTCCCATTCTTCTGTATGTGAGATAGCCTGAGATATTGCTGGATCAGCAAACATATTAGGATCTGCCAAAAGTTCGTCAATCTCCTCCGTAGAGTAAGTGAGTCCCAAATTTGCTGCCATTTTCAATACAAAATACAAGGAATTTATATTTTGTGAAAGAAAGTTTGTGTAACAAGAAAAATCTCTCACTGCTGTGCGCAGCTAAATATATATCAACAAAAGGAGAGAGAGGGTTTTTAGGGCACTCTTAGTCCCCAAGCAATATACAGGTAATCAAAGGAAGAGTGACCGTAAAGGTAAAGTATATAAAGGAGGTGGTTGTCGCACGTGAAGTCTGAGGCCAGTTGTAAGTGGTCCGGTAGTAAGACCAATTTCAAGAAAAAATACACTGTTTTTTCAGGAAACCCTCACTCACCCTAGTGGTGACATGCTTCATCATCGGGTCCACCGGGAGAGATCGAATACCTCCCCGGTGTGCTGCGACGCCAGGAGACTGCGGAGCAGGTTTTTGTGTGAAGATGAAGTGTGAAAAATGCTGAGGTTTAAAAATGTCAGAGGTTGTACCAAAAAAACTTTATTCACTGGTCAACCTGACATATTAAAAACAAGATATGTGAAGGGAAACTAGCCAATTACTTTATACTGGTGTTTACCCTGTGGAGAAGGTCAATATGTTTCTGCCCGTTCTATGTGTTACTTTACTCGGCTTTCATCAGGACCGGTAAGCGAGTGTGCCAATGACAGGAGGGGCGCGCTAAGGCCCGCCCTGCCAATGGTCGTGAAAGTTAAAAATAGCACTATGTGTAAAAATGGTGCAAAGAAGAAAGAAAAACAAACTCATAAATAGTGGGGTTTTACCTCTTTTGCGAGGAACCTAGGAGTCTGTAGGAAGAAAAATGACAAACAGACAAATACAAACATAAACACAAAGATATTGAATCAATGATTTGTGCATATGTACAGTGGCCATAAAGAGTGACTTTGTGGCATGACACGTGCTTGCATACCTATCAAGGGCCGTGGCCGGTATGCCTGGGATGCGTAGTTGAGGTCATGCCGAAATCCGAGGTGGAGGGGCCTCAACTAACGCTGATAAAATGTATTCAGCGCGGGCTGTTGCATATGTGTGGTATAGCAACAGTGGCTAAACAAGAAGACTTATCGTGTCTAAGTCTATTTGTGAGGTAGTACAAGAAAGTATCACACTACCTATGGTGGGGTGTCAGGGAATGAACCCCGAAGGAAAACAACGTTAGAGCAGTGTTCCGGTACAATACGCCGTGACACTGCTGGCCGTGGTATATAAATTACCCAAGCACACAACACTAAGTCCAAGGTATAGGAAAAATGTCCTCACTTGTAAAGAAATAGATCCACGCCCCATAGAACACAGGAGGGGGGTGGGAGCGACAATGGCACACCCTGTAAATAAGGGGGAGAGAGAAACAGATACACACAAAGGAGGTTTTTAGAACTGGCAGGGTCCCATTCATACAACTTATCTGGTTAGAATGATGTCTCCAAAGTAAGGTCTCTTACGCCCGCAACGCTCAGCACCCGCTCGGCACCTAGCTGCACCCTCCCTGGATCTCGTGGATCCTTTGCGAAGGGCGAGCGAGGCGTTTATGGAGCGGTGGCTGCGCGCGTGTATGGGACCCTGCCAGTTCTGCCAGTTCTAAAAACCTCCTTTGTGTGTATCTGTTTCTCTCTCCCCCTTATTTACAGGGTGTGCCATTGTCGCTCCCACCCCCCTCCTGTGTTCTATGGGGCGTGGATCTATTTCTTTACAAGTGAGGACATTTTTCCTATACCTTGGACTTAGTGTTGTGTGCTTGGGTAATTTATATACCACGGCCAGCAGTGTCACGGCGCATTGTACCGGAACACTGCTCTAACGTTGTTTTCCTTCGG